>NC_060130.1:435570606-436820606 GCF_021461395.2 Schistocerca americana | reverse complement strand
ATCTTATCCGCATGGCTGTAACGAATCGTGCAGCCACGTCTCGATCCCTGAGTCAACAGATGGGGACGTTTGCAAGACGACAACCATCTGCACGAACAGTTCGACGACGTTTGCAGCAGCATGGACTATCAGCTCGGAGACCATGGCTACGGTTACCCTTGATGCTGCATCACAGACAGGAGCGCCTGCGATGGTGTACTCAACAACGAACCTGGGTGCACGAATGGCAAAATGTCATGTTCTCGGATGAATCCAGGTTCTGTTTACAGCATCATGATAGTCTCATCCGTGTTTGGCGACATCGCGGTGAGCGCACATTGGAAGCGTGTATTCGTCATCGCCATACTGGCGTATCACCCGGCGTGATGGTATTGGGTGCCATTGGTTACACGTCTCGGTCACCTCTTGTTCGCATTGACGGCACTTCGAGCAGTGGACGTTATCAGATGTGTTACGACCCGTGGCTCTACCGTTCATTCGATCCCTGCGAAACCCTACATTTCAGCAGGATAATGCACGACCGCATGTTGCAGGTCCTGTACGTGCCTTTCTGGATACAGAAAATGTTCGGCTGCTGCCCTGTCCAGCACATTCTCTCACCAATTGAAAACAACTGGCTCGACACAATACGCCAGTCACTACTCTTGATGAACTGTGGTATCGTGTTGAAGCTGCATGGGCAGCTGTACCTGTACACGCCATCCAATCTCTGTTTGACTCAATGCCCAGGCGTATCAAAGCCGTTATTACGGCCAAAGGTGGCTGTTCTGGGTACTGATTTCTCAGGATCTATGCACCCAAATTGCATGAAAATGTAATCACATGTCAATTCCAGTATAACATATTTGTCCAATGAATACCCATTTATCAACTGCATTTCTTTTTGGTGTAGCAATTTTAATGTCCAGTAGTGTAGTTCTATGTCCCATAGCGCTCAGAGACATTTGAACCATTTGATTCGCAGAGCATCCATGTAGATGTACATGTAGACCGGTATTCGAGATATTTCCTTCAAGTCTTCACGTAAATGTCTTCGCCGACGACATAAGTTTCTACTTACTCAGTGGTTTACAGTACGCTCCACCTCGCTAAAGTTTCGGGTTTCTAGAGGAATAATTTTCAGACTATCTCTTCGGGATTACAGTGTGCAAGCGATCTGTAGCATACTACTTAGTGCTTGAAAGCGAGAATAATCTAGAAACTGGTATGATATTCCTATCAGATTCCAGAAAATGGTATGATACAGCGGCAAACCATGTGAATATACATATGTTCTTGTAATCTCAGAGTCTGTAGATGGGTGTAGAAAGCACGCAAGCAAGCCGATAGTGGCCAGAAACAATAACGCCTTTGTGCCGAGGGAAACTGACCGAGACTTTGTAGACTAGCTCACAGAGCCCGAGAAAACTTCCGAATTATAATGATTATGCTCGTTGCTCGCCCTGGATGGCTGTATAGTGGTTCAAATGGTTCAAATGGCTCTGTGCACTATGGGACTTAACATCTGTGACCATCAATCCCCTAGAACTTAGAACTACTTAAACCTAACTAACCTAAGGACATCACACACATCCAAGCCCGAGGCAGCATTCGAACCTGCGACCGTAGTAGTCGCGTGGTTCCGGACTGAGCGCCTGAACCTCTAGACCACCGCGGCCGGCGGCTGTATAGTGAACTAATATCCAATTTGCATTGAATCGCCTTCGGGACCGCGTGTGTTGCGTGTATAATCTGCAGCAATTTGAAAAGAGTCGATACCACGAGTGATTGCGCTGGGGCTATTGATAGCGTTCCAGCTCTTACCACTCAGGTCCTCCTGGAGTGGGAAGTCGTCCACGGCCGGCTGGCCTTTCTAAGCCCTTCCGCAGCTGCGGTCATGGGCCGCGTTTATGGCGGCAGTTTCCTCTGCCGGCTTTCCACTGCGGCCCTGTGAGTACATTGGATTACTTGACGATCTGATGACCACTTTTGCGGCGTTTAGCTGTCAGTGCAATATGGCGATCTGTACAATAGAGTTTTGCCGCTGAATGTCTTGTCTGCTGTAGAATATGGCGGACAGTGCTCCTACACAAGCAGCAGCAGCACTTTGGCGAGTAAATCAGTAAGAGCCATTCAGAATGCTTCATTCATTCACAAGACATCCTTTGTGCTGGGACATAGGAGCGTCTACCGACCGTTTCGAACAAGGTGGGGACATGGTATCTATGAAAAGCTCTGAGAGTAATGTGCGAATTCTGTTCACTTAATTTTTCTGATTTTCCCCTCTGTGCTTGGACAGTGCTCTCTTTCCAAACAACAAGAATGCCTTTATGGTTAACGGTGTTTTCGCAAACATGCATAGAGATGATGACGGCCTTTAGCGGTGAGAAGAAGGACGAACGATTGTCGTTTCTCAGACGTATGTCGAAAGGAGGACATTACACACAACGGACGGGCTGTCCCGTTAGGATCGCTAGCAAGAATGCATCCTGTGTTATTCTGGGAAGCATTGCAAGAGATTTCTATAGCATGTCCAGAGGGAGACATGGCTGTTATTTACATAGACATGTGTGTCAGTATAACATTGATAATCTTTCAGCTGTGCCTGTAAGGGTGAGCCACTAACTAACCGTCTCACTGGACACACAGGTACGAAAGCAAAACTTCGCCTTTGGTCGAAGTTGGCGTGCTGTTTTCGGTCTTGGATCTCCGGGATATTTCCAATGGGACGATTGGGCTTTGGTTTCGACGTCATAGCCGTAAACCCATGTTTCGTCGCCAGTTATGACCCTTTTGGGCAAATCAGGATCATCGTTGACTTCATTCAAGAGCTCCTGAGCGAAGCTCATGCGACGGTTCTTCTGATTAAAATTGAGAAGTTTTGGAACAAACTTCGCTGACACACGTCTCATGCCCAAATCAGGATCATCGTTGACTTCATTCAAGAGCTCCTGAGCGATGCTCATTCTGATCAAAATTGAGAAGTTTTGGAACAAACTTCGCTGACACACGTCTCATGCCCAAAACATTCGAAAAAATTGCAGGACATGAGCCGACCAATATGCCAACATCGTCAGAAAATTCTCTTACACTAATTCGACGATTTGCCAAAGCAATTTCCTTTACATTTTCGACGTTATCGTCTGTTGTTGATGTGCCGTAGCGGCCAAGCAAGGTTCGTCATTGGCATCTCCTTGGCCATCTTGGAAGAGCTTGTGCCACTTCTAAACATTTTTTTTTTTTACTTAGAGCAGACTCACCGTATGCCACTGTCAACATTTCGAGTGTTTTAGGCCTCTTGATTCCATTTTTCACACAAAACTTGATGCAAATTTTTTGCTCCATTTTTTTTAATAATAGAAAATCGCCGATCACTCTAAAACACTTTTCAGCTCTCTACCTATCGAAAACAAACGAAGTATGTTGTACACTTGAAACTGTGAACGTACGTTCGGGACATGTGTAACCAACATAACAAAAAAAGATCGATAATCGAATGTACGTTGCGCGCAAAATTTGAAAAGTCACCTTACTTTTTGAACAGCCTTCGTAAAACGTTTTCAAGCATAACTGACCTAGCGGCCCTCCGCCGGAAAAATAACTTAACTAAAACAAAAGTTCAGCGTTCTATAATGCAACAACTCACTGAAGGTATCCCTCTGAGACCTATACTGTCGCCTTTTCTCTTTATACTTAGCGATTTACTGGTTCTTCCCCAAATGTTTCTTGCACTGTTTGCAGATAATACGGCGATTCTGATCAGTAACCGACATATTATTGCAGCAACTTAACGCCTTCAGAGGCAACTTTAAACGACAGAGTAGCGAGCGACAAACAACCACATTCAGTGTAACGCTGAGAAGACTAAAGTTATCCTGTTCACCAGGTGACTTTCCAATCCCATAGCGACTGGAAACGTAGAACTTCCTTGGCCCGATAGAGATAGACTTAAGAATGAGCAAACGTCTTTTCAGATTTGATATTCACGACAAGAGGACTCATATTCTAAGGCTGCCACTCAAATATGTACGCTGTTAACCAGTTTGTCCATGAACAGCGGCACGATACTACGCTTACTTCGACCAACGCTGGTTCCGGCTATTCTGTATAGTTGCTCACGGTGGGGCAACATCTGCAACTCAACCTTCAAACCATTGTTAGGAGTCCCCAGGTGGGCATGCATCAGGGATTTACATCAAGCACTGCACATCGAGACTCTCCGAGAAGCCATCGAAACGTCTATATGGAAACTGATAAACAGCATCAACATTCTTCGACTACTGCCTCTCCACTTGGGCTGCATGGGATCAGTTGCTCTGGGAAGATGGCATCCAACTCGGGCTATTACCGAAGTGCCCCAATGAAAAATCCAGTAAAGTCACTACAACTCCCAGAAGGGCTTGAAGACTCAGGAAGCCCGCAGCCCTTCTTATGAGTTAACAAAGAGGAAATTATTTTACAACCTCTTCAGTCCAGTGAGCAGTGCCAAGCGCTGATGTTTCGTCTGTTGTCCAGTGCATCCTTTCGCACGCTGCCATTCCGTTTTCGGTCCGGTGCGGTTCTAGGTGTTCCCTCTGCGGTCCACACCCGCTAGAAGCGTCCTGGACGTTCCATCCTCGATCCAGTCCGCCTGGTGATCTGTCTATGGTTCGTTCTCCAAGTCTCCAACCTCAGTTGCTCTTTTGTCGCCTGTTACGTTTTCAGCAATTTGAGTGCGGGATATTGCACTCTGCTTAGTTGGTACCCAGTGTCATAATTCATGAGGTTTCCTGTCACCTTTATCTCTATACACTCTCTTACAACACTGTCTGTATCAGGATATATGTGCCGGAAGTGTCGTTTCATCACTGTTCATGGAATAATTGAGTTCCAGACAATGCTCGGCAATGGCTGGTTTATTTGCCTGTCGTAATCGGATGTCAGTCTGATGTTCTTTGCATCTGATGTCCACTGTCCTGCTTGTTTGGTGATTGTATGACATGCAACTTTGGCAAGATATATTACAATTTCCTGGTTTTCGTAGTCCCAGATCATCATTCACATTTCTCAGTAGTTATCTTCTTGTGATAACTGAACAGATCATACACTTGACGCTACGCTGCCTGAGAATCTCACTGATTTTGGTAGAAAAAGATCCCACATAGGGCAGATACGCCACAGTCTTTGTTCCATCTTGCTCTTTTTCTAGATTGAGTGCCAGTGGCCGGCTGAAGGGCCTATTGAAACTGTTTGGTCGTATATCCATTTCTGAAGAACACTGGTTGTAGATGCTCTATTTGTGCTGCTAAGCTACCTAGGTCTGGAAAGGTGCGTGTCCTGTGGCCAGTGTCTTCATAACTCCATTCATCTGCACTGGGTGGCGACAGCTGCTGCCTCACAGATATAAATCAGTGCATCTACGTTCGCAATACACACTGCAGCCAGACGACGCAACTACGCTTCTTTTAACAAGTACATACATAAGCAGCTTTTGGCCATCTTTTTACAGTTCCATGGTGAACTTAATTTTTGGACTGCATGAGTAAAGATGTTCCAGAAACTCGTTGAGTCTCTTCCTACCATGATGCTGTATCACGGAGGCATCATCCACATTCATGAAGAAGCTTGTCTTTCGTAACTAGCCATCTCTAAGACCTCCCCTTCAAATGTCTCTATTAGCATGCTGGAACCAATGGAGACAGACGGCTGCTCATGACTACACGTTCTGCCCCCACGTAATACTGGCCCCAAAACACAAAATAATTTGGTCACCATATGCCTAGTCAGGTCCAATAGGCATTTTCACATTTCTCTGCAATCAGAAGTTGTAGCCATGGGTGGCCCACTGTCTCCAGAGCCTCCAGTACGTTTACGGAGAAATCTGAAGAGGAGTCATTACGAACAAGTTACAAACCCACATGCTTCTTCAGGTATGTGGATGATGCCTTCGTGATATAGGATCATGGCAGGGAGGGACTCAACGAGTTTCTGGAACATCTTAACTTATGTCATCCAAACATTAAGTTCACCATGGAACTGTAAAAGTACGGCCAAAAGCTGTTTATGTACGTACTTATCAAAAGAAGAGCAGATGCGTCGTTTGGCTACAGCGTGTATCGCAAACTTAGACACAGTCATTTATATCTGCAAGGTAGCAGCTGTCACCACTCTCTGCAGAAGAATGGAGTTTTGAAGACATCGGTCCACAGGACACACACATTTTCAGACTTGGGTAGTTTAGCAGCAGAAGTAACGTGTCTATGATTAGTGTCCTGCAAAACTGGATATACGTCCAAACAGATTCAGAAAGCGCTTCAACCGGCCACTCTGCCACACGATATAGAAGAGCACGATGAACCATAGGCTGTTGCGTAACTGTCCTAAGGGAGATTTGTTTCTCAAAATTCAAATGGCTCTGAGTACTATGGGACTTAACATCCGAGGTCATCAGTCCCCTAGAACTTAGAACTACTTATACCTAACTAACCTAAGGAGATCACACACATCCATTCCCGAGGCAGGATTCGAATCTGCGATCGTAGCGGTCGCGCGGTTCCAGACTGAAGCGCCTAGAACCGCTCGGCCACTACGGCCGGCAGATCTGTTTCTGCCAAAATCTTTAGACTTCTCAGGAAGCAAAACATCAGGTATGTGTTCTGTCCTCTTACTAAAATAAGAGAATTGCTGGGAACTGTGAAAGATGATCTCGGACTAAGAAAACGGAATTTATGGTACACCTTGCCAACTCGGCATGTCATACATTCACCAAACAAGTAGGAATTGGAAATCAAATCTAAGAAATATGAGAGAGACACTCGACTAAGACACGCAAAAAAATCGTCCAGTGTCGAGCACTGTCTGCAACTATACCATTCCATCAACTCTGATAAAAAGTGGTTTCTGACACAGACCCCCAGGTACTGGGAGTTTGTAGAGTCTATAGAGACAAAGGTGATGGGAAAACTCATGAACACTGGGTATCAGTTAAACAGAGCGTAGGATCCCGCAGTGGAGCTCCTGAAAACGCAACAGAGTCAGCAGCAAACCTCCACAAAAAGAACTGGGGAGGGAACATCAGTCAGAGCACCAGGCGCACCGGACTGAAGAGGGAACGTCTAAGGATGCTTCTGCCTGGAGCGGACTGCCGACGGAACGTCAGGAACCGACCGTGGAGGGGGAAGGCCGTAGGTATAAATACAGGACCCGTTACATTTGACGAGCTGTCTCAGATAGCACCTGAAGAAGATAACAAGTCCCGTTGTCAAAATATTGTGCATGAACTGCGCTGATATCCGGCAAAATATCCGAAATGTCCAGATGTCCTAAAGTGTTTTCAAAGTAAAGTAGCCAACAAATGATTAGAGGAAATCAAAAGAAAAGAAAAGGGAAACAGAAAAATAGTTAACGAAAACTAATCATATTTTCATTGGGTCAGTACCTTGCTGTAGACGTTAAAAATACCGTTATTTTGCTACCTATGCCGTTCCACTCTGGAGAGGTTGCTAGCTGTAGCACTCAGTACGTCATATGCCTGTCAGGCGCAGACAGGGCGTACCTGAGGTGAATTTTTATCTCATCATCGTTTTGACATTGTTGTGTGTACACCATATCCTTTATTATACCCCAGAAACAGAAGCCGACGAGAGACAGATCGGGCGATCTAGCTCGGTATTTTCAACGTCCATAATATGTTTGCCTGTTATTTTATTTGGAAGAAGTTCACATGCAACTTGGTGAGCGGATGCAGTGCAGTGGCTGCGCCCACCATCCTGTTTCTTCCAAATCACGTGCCTCGTTCTTAAATCGATATCGTCGAGCAGAGATGACACTTAGTTCTGAAGGAAACTGGTGCACGTTCTCCCATTCAATCTGGACCAACTAAACGCTTACCGATAATACCACCCGCTATAAATTGGTTGTCCGTTGGTGTTGGTGATGTGCGTCACGCATCCAACTACGTTTACGGAGGTCCAGTTGTATTTCGCAGGAATTGTCCCGCGAAATACGCACGCTTCTTTTAAAGAAACTCAGTAGGTTGGCTTAATACCGACTTGTAAATAGCTGATCGGCCTTGTCTTACAGACACTGCTTACAGATAGTACCAACCCTGCAACTGACGGACCGTTGCCTGACGCAACTAATGGGTGTTCACAGATGTCCAATGGTTTTTGGCGGTAAAATGCATAGCACCTGTGCTTTAGAACATTGACTCGTCCATGAATAGAGTCCATTTTAAAAACTTAATAGGTTGGCTTAACCCCACACACAAAAGATTTGACTTTGTCGTCCTCTGAAATTATTTGGTGCACTTGGCGGCGGTATGAATGCATGTCTGAGTCTTTCGAAATGCGATGCACCGAGCGATTCGCAATTCCCTATCGAACGTCCTTGTATTAGTGTGTGGATTTATGTGTACCGTATCTAACGCACTGGCACTGTTCCACCGAGCAAGGTGGCGAAGTGGTTAGTACACTGGACTCGTATTCTGGAGGACGACTGTTCAAACCCTCGTCCGGCCATCTTGATTTAGGTTTTCAGTGATTTTCGTAAATCGCTTCAGGCAGATACCGAGATGATTCCTTGGAAAGGCCACGGCTGAAATCCTTCCCCATCCTCCAATAACCCGATGGGACCGATGATCTCGCTGTTTGGTCTCCTCCCCCAAATCAACCAACCAACTAATCACTGTTTCAGTTTCGTACAGTCCTGCTTCGTTGGTGTTTCGCCGGGCGTTAATACCCCGTGGCCGGCCGCTGGTGGCCGAGCTGTTCTAGGCGCTACAGTATGGAACCGCGAGACCGGTACGGTCGCAGGTTCGAATCCTGCCTCGGGCATGGATGTGTGTGATGTCCTTAGGTTATTTAGGTTTAACTAGTTCTAAGTTCTAGGGGACTGATGACCTTAGACGTTGAGTCCCATAGTGCTCAGAGCCATTTGAACCATTTTTGAATACCCCGTGTCCAGAGCTCGTTCTACTACAGCCTCATACACATCTGCACAAGGATGCCTCCATTCTCGTTCAGAATACATTTCAGCGTGTATCCGGCCTGCCTCTCTGGCATTCTCAATCTCAGCCCCAGACAAATAAAATTCATAGTACGGAAGCTTGTCAGAAAGATCCACTATAATAACAAAAACCAAATTACATCGCAGTACAAGAATATCGTAGCAGCACTCACCTATTATCAAAATAACGTTTGTTACTACGGAAGGCGTGTAGATACTTTATTCTGCAGTGTGACGTGGCGGAATGATAACTGAGATGCGTCCACTGCTAGGTTCATTGTCATATAGCACTGGTCATATCATTAAATTTTTGTTCGCCACGTCTCCTTACCCCACTTCTCACGTTTCGTGTCCCGCCATACCGCACAATTTCTGCCACCGCCATGGACCCGCGTTACTCAGCTCCAGATAGAGTACTGTTATTCTTAGTGTTTTACTCTTCCTGTTAATACATCTCGACAAATGCAATTTGACACTAGGATAGCTTGGTTCCGCTATATCGAGTTGGCTCGTTACATTCGACTTTAAATACCTTGTTTGAAACTGAAGACAAAACGACGTTTTCCTTCCAAGTAGCAGGGAAGTGGTGACGGACAGCATTTGTCTGGCCTGACTTCAGCTAAACACTGCAGAAACGAAATTGCAAATATCTACCGAAACACCAGAGATATTTCACTTGACGACTCTCGACTCTTAGGAGAGAGTACATGTATCAAATTGCTCTTTTTGGGCGTTTGTGTGATCGTGGGTCCTTTCAGACAGACGAACGTACAGGGACGCGGCGGACTGTGCATACATCAGATTTGGAGCTTGTACTCTTGTACTAGGGTTTTTCCTTATATCCTGTAACCTGTAAAACCGGGTCTTCCATATCTGGTGTACACACATGTCGCCATCTCCCTGCACATTTGTCTATCACAAAGGACCCACGATCACACAGACGTCCAAAAAGGGCTCGAAATGTTGTTTGATGTGGTGGTTGTCTGTGAGAGCACTTGTTTTAGTATGGCCGTGCTGCCTCTCGACCGCCTCCATCTGCTTAGACGTACACAAACGCTTCCGGTTCATCGACATTCTGCTGCTCACAGTACGCTGCGTCAGTCACACAGCCTGCAACAGAGGGACTGTTATTCGTCAGTGCCATTTATCGTGGTAGCGATGCATTTCCGGACACATGTTCATAGGACCTTTTCCTCTCCATTTTCAGTCAGAAATTCGTCCCTGCAGTTTGTCAGTTTTGTAAATGTTCACCATATACATACACACAGGGTGAACTTGTCCAACTTCTCTACCGTCAAATATAATCCTTCTTCTGAAAAAAGGCCATAGCTCTTAAGGTATGCATTTTAGAGCCTATTTTACGAGATCTTTTTTCTTGTTTTGATCCGTACTACCTCCTCCCGAAATATGGAAAGCAAACAGATTGCAGTAGAAGAGATTTGTTTCACAGTGTCAAAGATGAAGAAGTATTCACAACTATTAAGGTATGCGTTTTAGGGCCCATGTTTACTGGACTTTTTTCTTGTTTTGGTGGGTACTAAGACTTCTCTAAATCTTCGACGCTTTTTTTTAACACACTGTATACGCACATAGTGATTCAGATGCCCTTACTGTCATCGTTTTATACAGCCCACAGTTCTATATCTAGCCTTCATATTTTCATATTCTCTCACTCGCTATGTGCAAACTACTTGTCGTACAGCAAAAATGAGCAGGACCTTTTTATAAGAAATTTAACATAGTTAAATTTTGTATTGGTATACGATTTCGCTAGAGATCGTAGTTTTCGAGTTATTCAAGAAAAACGTACACAAGTGACCTCCAAACGAACCCCCACTTCCACACTCGTCCCCTACCTATCAGGATTTCTTATACGTTGTTCATGACACTCTGTCCTACGACTGTTGAAACATTTGCGACTGCACGAATTACTTCGCACATTTGACCTTTTTTGGTCTTCAGTAACTGGCCTTATTACGCCACCGGCTTAGTCGATCACTTCCTTATTGTAAAACTGAAGTTTGTGTAAATCTTACGTAACAATTTTGTGAATTTTAACAGCATAAAATAAACAATTACATCATTGTATTCTTCAGGCCTTCTGACAACGAAACTACGGTGTTTGTAAGGTTTAACGTTTGTAAGGGTAACGTTTAAAAAAAAGTCGTTTTCCTTTCATCAACCTCAGGGGTACAATTAAATTAATAATGTCAAAGAAATAGTCGACTATGCTGGTCGCCCAACAGCGGAATCAATAGAGAGCAGGAAAAGTGGAATATGGGGACTAATTCCTGTAATCGGAAATATTGTACAGTGCAAGAAAGGAGTGCCGCGAACAACATAGGGCTACTAGGAACCCTGACTTGTTACAGATGAGTGTGTGGGTTGATACATGCATGAAGGCCACTTTTCTACGTTTTGCTTCGATAACTCGAGAACCGTGGACTCCACCGAAAACGTATCCCAGTACAGAATTGAATTACATTACATTTCCTACAAAAATATACTGCTGATTTTTTGTGTAGGAATAAAAGTTTTCGAGTAACGAGCGAGAGAATACGAAAATCTGGAGCTGTTTTTTTAAATTTCAGACTTAGAATTGCGGGTTGCATAAAATGTCATAGGTAGGGACAGCAGAATCACCCTGTCCCTTTTAAGACCCGTAAGACGGGTTTACTCTGGCGTTTCGGAATATATTTTCAGTTTCGTTTTTGCCATGTGTAGCTGTATTAAGCACAAAATAATAATGTTTAGCTTATATTTCATGTAACGTCAATGGAAACGTCGGTTTGTTTCCGGTTACAAACAAAATCATTTTTAAAGCGAAATTTAATGTGCCCATTAGATAGAGCAGTCCCATATTAGTGAAGTGCGATATTCGTTTTAGCGACATGTCTCAATAGGGACAGTAAAACACGAAGAATAGCCAGTACTCCATCAACAACTCACGTGTCACCGTGGTCCGTACAAACTGCTGCCGCCATTCAGCTGCGCTGCTCAGTCGCTGCTGGGGAACTGGTTACTTTTCATGTGTTGTTTTCCCTGTTAATACCCATCGATAAAACGAGTATTGCACTAGACTAATTTGCGGCAGCTCTATCGAATGGGCACGTAAAGTTCCGCTTTAGAGTAACGGGAAACAAAGCAACACTTCCGTCGACACAGGGTGCAGCATGAAAGAAGCGAAAAGTATTTTTTGATTGAACTGACTCCAGCATCACACTACAACAACGAAATTGCAAAGGTCTGCCAAAACATCGAAGATGAACAAGAGCTCTTAGCTTGTAAGGTATGCATTTTAGAGCCCATGTTTAATAGATTTTTTTACTCGTTTTGGTCCGCACTACCAACTCCGAAAATTTGTCCTTAGTTTTCTGGTTCACCCTGGCTGTACGAAATAAACCTCTACAGTGATGAAGAAAAAAGTATTAACTATCTGATTAAAAACGGACCATTACAGACGTTCTTAGAGTTGTAACTGGAATGCAGACTGGTATCACACATGCAGTGATCGGTAAATCTGTTATATTACATTTATGAAGATGTGTGGAAACGTAGAAGTTTGACTGACACATAGATTCAAAAAAATAAGATATGGTAGTCTAATCATCACCGCACGTCTTACATACTCAACGTGTTAGCAAATTAACTTTAGCCTCTTGTTGATTCTATTCGCAAAAAAATGAGCAAGAATGTTAACGGAGCTTTTAACTGCCTATGTTTGTGAAAGACGTTCAGATACGGGACTCGTGCTCAACGACGGTAACATGTAGGGCCAACAAAGGACGCAGAGGCCCAGTAGTGTGTAACACGGCCGCGACAGGGACGCGGCTAGTCCCTTAGTGCCAACGAGATTAAGGAAGCTCGTTAATCGATGAAAAAGCCGTGCAATTATGCGTGGAGTGAGGCGGCGAGTGTTTGTACGGGCGGCGCGCCCTGTTTGCCGTGCACTCGGCCAGTCGCCTCGCCTCGCCCGCCTCCACTGATCGGCCTCTCTGGCAGCCCGCATCTCCAAGACTATTGCCGTTGCCACCACGTCACACGTACGGTCTTCGCTTGCATTTGTTCGCGCCTACGAAGAAACTACAGATGGATCAACTCACCTCTTCCGAAGAACGTGACCTAGTGCAGGAAGCTGGCAATTTTACTGTTTATGACTCCAATTAATTCGCCATGTCCTTTGAGAGAGGAGACCAAGTAAGTTGGCGCGTTCGGGAACAACACGGTTCAAATCCTGTACGTCGGTCCAGATTTTGGTATTTCGTGGTTCCACAAATCACTAAGACGAATGTCCTAATGGTTAGTTTGTGAAGACGACATCATTATTCACTGCAAAACCATGCACCATCCACTGGACGCAATAACGTAATTCTCCTTCCTTCAGGCAAGAGGGGTGCATGGACTTTAACAGCCAATCGATCTCGATACAGGTTTGTGCCTTATCTGCTCCTTTTATAAATACTCGGTAAACAGAAAAAAAATAGGGATCATCTTTAAGGGACCCCACATAACTACAAATGTGACAATACTTTAATGTGAATCTATGCAAGAAAAGAGGCATTTTAAGCACAGATGGAGAATTTTGTCCATTTTTTCCTTTTTTACGTACTGTCACATAGATTTTCAGCAGTGGGCAATACCTCAAACACCTTTTTTTAAGGCGTAAGGGGTCAGCCGTGTCAACAGTACCCACTTTCACTTTCCGGGCAGAGATTCGTCATTCACCGTTAGATGAGTGTCGACCGGCAAGGACGAACAAAGTGTAAATCGCTGCGTTATCGGGGACCCACTAGCGGTTCCAAAGAATTCTGCTCAGTTGCCACTACGCCAACGCAGTCAAAGGCAGCAACGTGAAACTCGTCGATCGCGACAAATACGGCTTTCAGTTATTTCCATACAGTGCCCAGATTCCGCTGCATCCATACCAGGTGCACTCCCTATCCATCTTCAATCAACGTTACTCTATGTCACAAGGAACATAATACTAACCCAGACACTACATACTGCTGCTAGACTCCCTCTCGTATTCACTACACTATAAACGAGACACTCCTTCTCCTTCCTTTTGTTTTGCCTTTACCTCCTACCTATGCGGGCTCGGCACCGTTATTGGTGAATTTGCCATTATTAATCTTGTAAGGTGGCCCGATGGCTTGATAATGGGCTCATTTCAGGGTAGGGGACATGGCGTCGAGTAAAATTATACTCATTAACTATAGTTCGGGAACGCATGGTTGTACTCGTTTACAACACAACTTACCACAGCTAATATTTATTCAGCAGCTACAGTGTAAATACTTGTTTTAAAAATAAAACCGTCATTTCTTGCTGCAACTTAATTTATTTTTTCCAGACGCTTTCCCCTTTTCCTTTCTCTAAGGCATCTACAGTGACATCTATAACGACACAGTTTTGTTATTTTCAGATTATGAAACAGTTCACATCGTCATTTTTATGTAAATACGTAATTTCTTACAGTTTGCTGTGATCTGCGTTTCCTCTCATCTGTTCTGGAGGTCGCATTATCACTTTAGTTCCCAAATATAAGCACAGTTCTGTATTCCGAACTTTCTCACACTGTTCACCATGTTCCTCCTTCCTTTTTGTGGCGTACTATTACGCCTTTGCCACTAGTTTGAACAAAGGAAGAGCATATGGACTATCAGACCAATTGTGTGATTGGATTGAAGAGTTCCTAGATAACAGAACGCAGCATGTCATTCTCAATGGAGAGATGTCTTCTGAAGTAAGAGTGATTTCAGGCGTGCCGTATGAGAGTGTCGTAGGACCGTTGCTATTCACAATATACATGAATGACCTTGTGGATAACATCGGAGGTTCACTGAGGCTTTTTGCGGATGATGCTGTAGTATATAGAGAGGTTGTAACAATGGAAAATTGTACTGAAATGCAGGAGGATGTGCAACGAATTGACGCATGGTGCAGGGAATGGCAATTGAGTCTCAATGCAGACAAGTGAAATGTGCTGCGAATACATAGAAAGAAAGATCCTTTATCATTTAGCTACAATATAGCAGGTCAGCAACTGGAAGCCGTTAATTCCATAAATTATCTGGGAGTAGGCATTAGGAGTGATTTAAAATGGAATGATCATATCAAGTTGATCGTCGGTAAGGCAGATGCCAGACTGAGATTCATTGGAAGAATCCTAAGGAAACGCAATCCGAAAACAAAGGAAGTAGGTAACAGTACACTTGTTCGCCCACTGCTTGAATATTGCTCACCAATGTGGGATCCGTACGAGATAAGGTTGATAGAAGAGATAGATAAGATCCAACGGAGAGCAGCGCGCCTCGTTACAGGTTCATTTAGTAATCGCAAAAGCGTTACGGAGATGATAGATAAGCTCCAGCGGAAGACTCCGCAGGAGAGACGCTCAGTAGCTCGTTACCGGCTATTGTTGAAGTTTCGAGAACATACCTTCACCGAGGAGTCAAGCAGTATATATTACTCCCTCATACGTATGTCTCGCGAAGAGACCATGAGGATAAAACCAGAGAGATTAGAGCCCACACAGAGGCATACCGACAATCTTTCTTTCCACGAACAATACGAGACTGGAATAGAAGGGAGAACCGATAGAAGTACTCAAAGTACCCTCCGCCACACACCGTCAGCTGGCTTGCGGAGTATGGATGTAAATGTAGATGTAGTTAGAGCTATTTGTTCGAACACTGTGCTTTTAACAACGTAAATATTGCAACTTCATTGCGTGTTTCTTCCTCTTTTGTTTGTTTACCTACATGTTGTCAACCTAACGAAGTATATGTTCAAAACCAACTTCTATTCATGATGTTATATATATATATATATATATATATATATATATATATATATATATATATCTCTGCCGGCCGAAGTGGCCGTGCGGTTAAAGGCGCTGCAGTCTGGAACCGCAAGACCGCTACGGTCGCAGGTTCGAATCCTGCCTCGGGCATGGATGTTTGTGGTGTCCTTAGGTTAGTTAGGTTTAACTAGTTCTAAGTTCTAGGGGACTAATGACCTCAGCAGTTGAGTCCCATAGTGCTCAGAGCCATTTGAACCATATATATATCTCTCTCTCTGTCTCTCTGTGTGTGTGTGTGTGTGTGTGTGTGTGTGTGTGTGTGTATGAGTGAGAGAGAGAGAGAGAGAGAGAGAGAGAGAGAGAGAGAGAGAGAGAGAGAGTGAGCTGAAGAGTGTGTATGTGGTTCTATTTTTCTTAAGAGTGTGTGTGAGCGGTGTGGAGGGGGGAGAGTGGTTGGTGGTTAAGTGTTGAATATGAATGTAATAGTATAACACTATTTATTTATGGTTCATCTATATTTTTTGCAAACTTTTGCTTTAAAATTTTCGAATATTGGTTCTACATTTTCTGTATATGCAAAGTAAAGTGTACTATACTGGAGATTAGCTCGCCCGGTTAGCCGTGTGGTCTAACGTACTGCTTTCCGGGCGGGAAAGCGTGCCGGTCCCCGTCACGATTCCGCCCGGCGGATTAATGTCGAGGTGCCATGTGCCTGCCAGTCTGTGGATGGTTTTTATGGCGGTTTTCCATCTGCCTCGGCGAATGCCGGCTGGTTCTCCCTATTCCACCTCAGATACACTATGTCGGCGATTGCTGCGCAAATACTTTCTCCACGTACGCGTACCCCATAATTACCTCGCCACGCAAACATTGAGGTTACACTCGTCTGGTGTGAGACGTTCCCGGGAGTGTCCACTTGGGGCGAACAGCACAGTAACCCTGGGTTCGGTGTAGGGCGGCGGTGGGGTGAGGGGACTGCTGGAGACTGTTGTGGGGTAGTTTACCACTACGGGCTACTGTGGGGACGAAGCCTCATCGTCGTTTCTAGGTCCACAGTTCAATAAATTCCTCGGATGAAGTCCGCAAATGGCTTACGGCATAGCAGCGAGATTTTGGGACTGTATGTAAAACTGAACGACGCCAAGAATAGAAATTGAGCCTACACAGCAGGATACGTAGTAGGCCATACTGTAGGTAGTGTCGGCGTCATAATTGCTCGCCACACCCAAGCCTACAGCCTCCAGATAAGATTGTTTGATATTTTACTTTTGTACAGCGTGAACCATTAATTTAAACTGTGTTTTATTAATCTTTTTTTTTTTTATTTAAAGAAACTGGTTCACGCTGTTGTTTCATCCTAATCATACACCTATATGGGGTTCCACCCTGATGTTTGATTAATCCGAGTATTCTGTTTTACGGACTTATGAAGTACCAAGTTAACATAAAGAGGCACCATTTAAATTGTTTTTCTGTAAATAATGAGAAAGTTTTCTTAACTATTGCATAGTTTTATAGTAAAAGTTTGCTTATGTAAAATTCAATCAGAGTGGAGCCAAGTTACTAGAATCTGTTAGATGACTATACAGAATTAGTTCAAAGAATAATATCTTGTGAAAGTAAATTCCAGTAAAAAAGAGGTTTTCTTGAAGTGAAATTTTCAGTATAAAAAGTGTGTGCTTTAGTATCTAAGTATTTAAGTTACTAAGTTCGTTGATTATGGAAAGCGCTTTTCGAAAGATCCCGCCTGGCAAAACTTTTTGTAGCTTCCTTGATGTTATCTACTGGGGTTTTTCACTTTTAAAAAAGTAATGTATAAGGGTGTAGTAGTCAAAAAGAAATTCTAGTGTCTGTACCAACATTGTTTACGCAGAGTAATATTTATTTGAAGAAGCAACTTAAACAGTAGCATGAAAGTACGCCAAATTCATACTTCTGTTTTTCCAATACTTCACTGTTTCATTGCCTAGATGGGCTGGCGACCATTTTACGTATTTTAAGCCACTAAATGAACTTGGAACTGAGTTGCCTAGCTTCAATATAATATTATTCATACTGCGTTCCTCTCTAACTGCTGGGTAAGATCTTAGGAAAATAATTGAATAATCTGATTTACTTGTCCATTAGACACAACACACGGTCCAATCCTGTAAAAACGGTAACGCTATTGATTAGCTTTCCGTATAAACAAAACTACCCTCACATAGTGTACTTTATTTGGAAACTAAACTAAATCGTAGTAAGAAGGTTATATGTGGCAACACAGAGACAGGGTTTTCTGTTATTTAGGTAATAGCATACTAAATTATAATAGTAACGGCAGGGTTATAATAGCCGTTAGCGTGTGGTTGAAAGCTTTAGTGACAGCTAATCTGACTTTTGGTTTCAATGTTCGGTGGAAGGGTTCATGGATAAGTGAGTGAAAAGGTGTTGGCTGGTGTTGTTATTATATCGTACTGTATTATTATTATTCTTATTATTATTATATTACTCCTCTTTGGAAGCGTCATTCTATTGTTTTATCTATTAGTCTAATCAGTGAACTGTTTGGCATATACACTTTCCTGTATGAGGTAATTGCCTTGCAGGTTTAGGATGTGTTTTTTATTGTTGATTGTAATTGCTTTCACATCTTCTGCTCTAGTGGTTGGTTTCTGGTTATGTTTGAGTGTTATAGTGATTTGTCCCATACTTCCTGGGTGTCATGTGTTCCTTGCATCTGACATCAAATGTTCTACTTGTTTGTCCTATGTATCTGCCTTCACAAGTGTTACACTGTAGTTGATATACACCTACTTTCTGGTGTACAGTTCTGTTTCTTTGTCAGTTTTGGGGTGTATTTTTGTATAGAATTGTCTGTTGTGTATGCTATGTTTATTCCCTGTCTATTAAAAATGTAGGTGATTTTATGTGTGATTTTGTGTTTGTATGTCATTGTGTGCCATCTTGTGTTTTCTTTCATCTTTTTCTGATTACTCCGCGTGGTTGTTATGGTACTGCATGTTTGCGTTTGGTTATGTTGTGGTGTTGTATGTGGTTTGATGGTTTCTGCTTTTATTTTATTTTTAATTTTGTTTTTTAGCTTTGTGACTGTGTTACTATGGTAACAATTGTTTTGTCCTATCTGCATTATTTTGCCCAGTTCTGTTTCGTAGCTTTCTTTGGTGAGTGGCACTGCGTTGAGTTTATGGAGCATGCGTCGAAGTACTGCTTGCTTTGTGTGGGTGGTTCGAGGATTAGGGAATGATAATGTCCGTTCCTGTGGCCTTTTGGTAAATTTCAAACATATGCTTTTTTTTAATGTTATATCCAGAAAGTTAATTTGGTTATTCTGTTCCTTTTCAATTGTGAATTTTATGTTCTTATATACTTTGTTGATGTCAATATGTAGTTTTTCCATTTTTGTTTGTGGTTCATCTAATAAGCAAAGGATGTCATCCATATACCTGAACCAATATAATATGTTGTATTCTTTTGCTACTATTTTTTTGAAAACGATTTGTTCAATGTGGATTACAAAAATATTTACTAAGGTTCCTGAAACTGGGCACCCCATTGGTAATCCATCTTCTCATAAATGAAGTTCATTATCGAACTGGAAGTAACTTCGTTGTGTTATGAGCTTTATTAATGCACATATTTCCTGAATCTGTTCATCAGGGGGTTGACTATAAACCTTTAGGTTCTTACCTATGATTTCTATTGTTTCTGGTGCTGGTATGATGGAATAGATCAACCACAAACAAAACTTGAAAAAATACATACTGACATCAACAAGGTAGATTAAAATATAAAATTCACAATTCGAAGCAAACAGAATAACCAAATTAACTTTGTGGATATAATACTAAAAAAACAATAAGAATATGTTTGAAGTTTAATCGTAAACGCCAGTCCTCGAGCCACCCACACTCACAAAAGCAAGAAGCACTTCGACAAAGAGACATATACCAGAAAGTAGGTATATATCAACTACAGTGCAACACTCGTGAAGGCAGATACATAGTACAAACGGGTAGAACATTTGATGTCAGATACAAAGAACACACGAGAGCCTGGAAGTATGCGTCAAACCGCTTCCCATTTGCAGAACACCTAAAAGAACATAACAGCAAACCAACTACTACAGACGAAGACATGAAAATAATTAGATTCAACAATGAAAAACACCTCCTAACCCTACAAGAAAATTACCACATACAGAAAACCAAATCAAAAAGAAAAACCCTGTTGAAAGATCAAGTACACATGCCAGACAATTCTTCTTTGGACTAACAGATAAATTAATGGAATAACCCTCCCAAAGAGGATTAATATGATAATAATAATAATAAGATTAATAACAATACCATCCAACCCCTTTTCACTCACTTATCCATGAACCCTACCAGAGAACACTGAAACCAAAACACAAATCAGCCGTCACCAAAGCTTTCAACCACACTCTAACGGTAGTTACAATCATATTCAACACTTTACAACAAACCACCAACGACCTTCCACCTCTAGCCCCCCTCCCCCCCCCCCCCACGCCCGCTCACAAACACACAACAAGAAAAAGCCGCTTCACACAGACTGTTAAAAAAAATTGAACCACATACCCACTTTTCAGCTCTCTCTCTCTCTCTCTCTCTCTCTCTCTCTCTCTCTCTCACACACACACACACACACACACACACACACACACACACACACACACACACAGAGAGAGAGAGAGAGAGAGAGAGAGAGAGAGAGAGAGAGTCAGAGAGAGAGAGAGAGAGAGAGGGGGGGGGGGATGTAAACATCATGAATAGAAGTTCGTTTTGAAGAGATACTTCATAAGGTTGGCAGCATGTAGATAAACAAACAAAAGAGGAGAAAACACGTAATGAAGTTACAATATTTGCGTTGTTAAAAGCACAGTGTCCGAGCAAATAGTTATAACAAGTGACAAAAGCGTAATATTACGCGACAAAAAAAGGAGAAACGTGGTGAACAGTGTGAAAAAGTTCGGAATACAAAATTGTGCTAATTGTGCTTATCTTTGGGAAATTAAGTGGTAGTGGGACCTCCAGACCAGATGAGATGAAACGCAGATCACAGAAAACTGTAAGTAATTACTTATTTGCATAAAACTGTTTGATGATCTGAAAATAACAAAACGGTATCATTATACAGCCCACTGAAGATACCTTAGAGCAAGAAAGAGGCGAAACGCGTTTGGGAAAAATAAACCAAGCTGCAGCAAGAAAAGGTGGTTTTATTTACAAAACAACTATTTCTGTGGTGGCTGCGGAGGATGACCACGCGAACAAACCTGTTAGTTCTGTGTAAACATTCACGCTGAATAGTCAAAGCTAGGACAACTTTAAATTCCTTTCCTCCGCTGGTTTCATTAGCGCAATTTAACTGTGTTGCTTATCGGGTAAGGTTTGACATTTAAATGAACTGCGGCTTAAGTACTTTCATTTCACTGTCTTTTTAAGGTATTATAAAAAATACCGCAGCAAGGTAAGCGACATGTGGTGCAGTAAATCAAATGTACTTCAATTTTTACCAGTGTTCTGAACAAAATGACTAAAATGCAGCTTGTCACTTAAACGGACTTTTTAGTTTGGAACTGACGATTTTGATGAAGACCTCAGGGCCACACATATTTTCTTGGCCTTGTAGGCTAGAAACACTTGTCAGGAAATTTAGATTACGATCACCCTATGGAATATGAAACACTTCCGACAAAGAAGATCGAGAATGTTTTCTTCTCATTCCTTCGTATTTTCTGGTAAGTAGTCACCAGAAGTTTGAAATATGTGTGAAGATACGTGTACTATTCAAGAAATAAAACAGATTAAAAAAGGAAATTCATATCAATTTCTCAGAATTTTTATTTTCATTACACTCTTTCATTAATAAGAGGTAGCAAATATAACTCCAGGTATTCGTAATTCTTCGGAAGAAGGAATGATGTTAAAATGTGTTGTTCAAATAAACACAGTGAATGCTTTGTTCGTAACTAACACAATAATTATCTGCTCGACATGATAAGGTCTATAGTATTCATTGGCTATTTGAGGCACGTAAGGTATACTCGCTATCGAGCGTTGAATTTCTGTGTTCGGCAGTCATAGCATAAATCACGTAAAACGATTTGCAGAGAGAACAGTAAACCTATTCCGAGAAGACGTGACACATAATCGATATCACAGGCCTGAAATAGAAGTCTTTATCGACCAGTCTTCTCTCTCTCTGTAAAAGGCGATGTGCTCATAGCGAGCACCTTGGAAACCGTAATTTTCTCACCTTAGCGTGTCACGCTATAACGCACTTCCCACAATAAGCTATTTACTTAACAAATACAAATACACTTAACAAAGATAAATATCGAGTTTTCTACTATTTTCCCAAATATCTCATGAAATACGGACATTAAATTTAAGCTGTACTTCTGCGTACATCATATTATTCGAGGAATTATATACGAAGTGAAACTAATTTCTGCAACTAGACCAATGTCGTTAGTTAAACAGACTATCCACCTTACGCAATAATCGCCAAGTCCTCAACTTCACATATGTCTCCGAAACATCTTTTTCGTAATAGTATTTGTTATCTTTAAATTATTGTAAGTAGACGAACATATTCTTCTATACAACGATGTTTGGTGGTCTCATTACACTCTTTTGATAATTTAATGACCAACTACTCCTTCATTATTCACAGGCAGTACCAAATCGAATCACACAGGTCTTATTATCTAGAAACTCAATGTTTATCTATGACACGTTTTCTCTGGCCACCTCTGATGTTATCGATAACAAATTAACGTTCAGATTGGTAAAACAGTCATTTCTAAAACCGTAGAAGGACTAGCTCCAGTGTCAATTATGGTTTTCCAGTTACTATAATCATATAAAACTCGAAATATATGCCAAGAATAGCTGACGTTATTTTGTGACTAGGATGTTCTGCTTTATAAATAGTGTTTTCGAAAATGTAAACCGATTCATCGTAATATTGGATTATCATTACCGCGAGCAGCGTCTTATCACACCGGGTAATGCAAGAACGAATACAGAATAACCCAGCGGAACAATATGTAGCACTTTCCCCTACCAGCGAGAGTAGCATCGACAAGCCCAACCACTGCACGTGCCGTGTGGTAGGTCATCTGGTGACGTAGTATGTTCAGCATTTGTCATACACTTTTGGGGTATTTCCCGACATTCACGATCCCTCGTGTCTTATATCCAATTACTCGTCTCAGCACCATTTGCGTCTATTCTGTGGTTTTTAAACGTTGTAAGAATCACCCTGTACATTAAAGGCATTGGAGTCGATGATGTTTTCGCATTCGTGGATGAGCATGTGAGCCGGCCGGTGTGGCCGTGCGGTTAAAGGCGCTTCAGTCTGGAACCGCGTGACCACTACGGTCGCAGGTTCGAATCCTGCCTCGGGCATGGATGTGTGTGATGTCCTTAGGTTAGTTAGGTTTAATTAGTTCTAAGTTCTAGACGACTGGTGACCTCAGAAGTTAAGTCGCATAGTGCTCATTGCCATTTGAACCATTTTTTGATGAGCATGTGGATGAGTTAATGGAGATAATTGAGGATGGTGAAATTGGTTCCCTCCTACAATACCTGTGTGTGGAAATTGAGAATGTCTAGAATGAGGCGAATGTTCTGTTAACGGAAATCGATGAGGGGGAGGATGCGGAGTAGAGTACATATGCTTCTCTAACGCTATTTGCAATTTCCTACCTTGAATTCTTCATAAAACTGCGATTTACTATACGTATATATCGCGTAAATGGGGGCAGCCAAATCCTGTCGAGGTCATGGAGTACAGTGTCCTAATGTTTCTTTTTTTTTATCTTTTTCTCTTTCCACCTCATTCACACAT
Organism: Schistocerca americana; assembly: GCF_021461395.2. Classification (NCBI taxonomy): domain Eukaryota; kingdom Metazoa; phylum Arthropoda; class Insecta; order Orthoptera; family Acrididae; genus Schistocerca; species Schistocerca americana. The sequence continues at coordinate 436,796,953 of NC_060130.1, read as the reverse complement.
ACAAGAGGATGTATTAATTTTTACGACTGATGTTTTCTTTTTTTTTTAATGTATCTCCAGCCAAGATGAATAAAAAGAAGGGTTTTGGTTTGGCCATCTATGTCTCACAAGTAACTAGTACAATTAGCATATCCTACAATGTGTAAAGAGGTTGAACTTTTTAATATGTCAATATAAATACAGAAAAAAAATCTCTTACAAACCATCACTAACTCATCATTCTTTACAGTATTTCTGGTGGTAGTAGAATCATTCAACTGTAGTTTTAAATATAGATCTATATACTAGGAGGAGAGTCCAAGCACAAACAACATGAGCGCTATATTTTTCCGTCTGGTGACACTTTTTTCCTCAATGAATTCAGGTTCTTATGAGTGTCATAACACACCTCGAAATTCTACATTGAGACCACAAACTTGCAACATTAAAGATGTAGTTGAGGATTTGGTATTAAGTACATATTTCAGTAGTAGCAGCATTATGGTTTGGTAAAATCTCCGATATCACTTAATAAGCGTTATGTTGTTAGCTTAACATTTATATCAATGGAAGGTAGTTATATAGCGAATTTTATTAATTCATGGTAGCTACAATGTGTGGTATTTTTTCATATAATAGGCGCTTTTGATTAGATAGAGTGTGACGTTAAGTGTCGAACACAGAACCTTAAAACTCCATCAACTACCAGACCACAAACAGTATTCTGCGGTACCTGTAGGTTATTGAAGATTTACTACTCGCAGAGGTATGGATTATATGGTGACCTGGCGTATCATGATTTTGACATTTCCCCATTATCGAGACTTTCAACTGCCCTTGGTGTGTGCATGATCCAGGCTGAAGTGGGTCGTGCGACCACTCGCCGAAAGAGTTGACGCTGGTGACCCTAATGAATAAGTAAATTCGGGATATCATTTATTGATAACTCAGCGCAATCGAACTGGGAGGAGAAGAATAAAATTCATTTTCCGACTGGTGAATGTATTACCATGCTCAAAAATATCTGAGTGTCCTAAACTGCGTTTCGCTTGATTTGGATGCAACTCACGTAACGTAACTCTCTTTCCGTTACAGTCGTTGGCTATGCAAAATAGTTACTACAAGAAGCCACAAGAGATAATAGCTCTGCATGGCTATCTACCCAGATAAAATTAATATCACGATAATGCTAATATCAGATAACACGTTATTAGAGATGAAACAGCCATTATGTTTGTAAACTCAAATTTATTACAGTAAATGACATTACAAAAAAACAAGTTTTAACTTGAAATTATATTATGAATGTTTTGAACTGAAATGGGACACGTGTCTCCAATCCTGCAACTACTGTTCCTATAAACCAACCACGAAAAGTGTGGTTTCAAGTAGATAGGTGTGCGCTTGTTTAAACTTGAACTAACACGGAATATAGTTTTGTGTTGGACGGGGTTTGGAACCAAAGATCTATTCGGATTGTTAACTGAACACAATTAAAACTTTTCCCCAGTATCGAGATGACTGAAACTGAAATGACGAGGCGAAAAAGTTTTACCTTACCGAGATTCTAACCCACCAACCATCGTCGTTGACTTTTAATAGACGTTAAAAATCGGTTTATTTCACCAGTAGCGAGATGTGGACTGTCTGAGCTGTAAGTAACATGGCTTTAAGTTCTCTGTTGACTGGGATTCGAACCCTGAATGTATCATCGTCGTTGACTACAGACAAAGAGACGCCGACTATCGATTACATTCTCGCCTGTAACTAATAGTGACATATTTCAATATGAAATGTTTCATGGTGAAAAGTTGTTTGTCTGCCTGCAATTCGAAACTGGTACCAATAATTATTGTTGAAAACTTACAGAGAGGTATTAAAAATTATAACTATTTGTCAACTGTATTTTGGTGTTCGCATACTACAACTTGCAGTGACACGGCGGAAACTTTTGTGACAAATCAACATTCGAATTGAGACATGTGCTACTCGTAGAGACCTAGAGGAGTTCAGATTCTTGAGGAAACAATGAAGGGATGGAACTGGATCGTCCAAAAGGGGTCTAACCCAGCGAAAGGAGAGATCAGAGCTCGAATCCCAATCCCACATAAACATTTGCAACACCTCAAGATTAGATATGGTAAGAAATAAGTTCCCTGTGACATTCACATGACGACTGGCTCAGAAATTTAAAAAAAATTAAAAATGTTTTGTGAGATGAGAAACTGGTGACAGAGTTTCTACCTGGTGTGACTACCGCCTTTGTCATGGCCCAGCTTATATCAACACTCCTCTAATAAGTAGCGAACGTACATGATATTTAATATGCATCTGGAACCCCAGTGCAATACTACATTGTTCAACCGGTGTCAATAAATTTGAAGATTGTCTGTTTTTGCTTGTTAAAAATGTTTGCCTGCTGTATGATCCAAGACCTTAAGTATACGTAGCTGCAATCATTCCAACCCACCACCAACACATACAGAACATTGGTTCCTGAATGTATCATAAAAAATGATACTCTACACTGAAAGAATTTTGATTCCCAGGAGACAGGTTACTACCTGTTCAAAACATTCATTTCCTTGTTCGTCCATATCGACATTCACTAGCTGCTTTGGCTACCCAAATCGAAATCACTGAAATAAAATCACATAACAGCCAGTTGCATGAACTAGCTACACGAGAGGATGCTGAAGTTCCTGCGCTCTTAGAGTTCCACACAAACCTGATAACGTTTATAGATAATAATAATAATGATTTCGCTTGACTCAATGCCCTATTCCAATAAGGCACCAGTTCGGCGACTGGCGTGTCTCTGTCTTACCCCAGATAGCATGCCGTAGAAACGGGACTTACGGTTTAACGTGAAACCGAACCGTGTGTTGGTTCTGGCTGATCCTCACATCGTCAAGATGTCAAGGCTACGCTAAAATGTTACAAGGAAGTCTGAGAAATGGATGATGCGATCGAGAATCAGTCCAACAGTCTCTACGTTTCCAGACATGCGCTTTACCACTAGAACACAGGACCGACATTTATATAGGTTGTTCATCTATAGAATTTGAGGAGTGTGTTTGCGGATATCAAAATGTGTGACATGCATGACCGTATCTTTTGATTACATCGGCTTAGAAGCTTAAATTATTTACACCGCCAGCGACCGTCGACCTTAGTATTTGGATTAAATTTCAACTTGGCACCTCTACCCGTTCTTGACGAAAATGGATCTTTACAGACGGCCGTATATTCGATTGCATTGACTTAGAACTTTAAATTTAATACATCTCCAAGGGACAGCAGACATCAATATTTGAGATAAAGTTCAACCTGATACCGTCACCCCTTCTCGAGAAAAACGAGTCTTTACAGATGGCCGTATCTTTTTATTGCACTGACTTAAAAGCTAAACTTTTTACACTTCCAAGGTACGATGGACATCAGTATTTTACATAAATTTCAACTCAGTACCTCTACACGTTCCTAAGGAAAAGAGGTCTTCACAGACGTGTAGACAGAGAGACGAACAACAAATGGCAAAAAAAGATCGATTTAAGGAAATAGTGGAAAACCTGAATCAAGATAGTCAGACGGGGATCTGAATCACTTTTATTAACTTCATAAACAGAAAATAATGGTCGGCCCTAACACAAAAAAGAATACCACATAGAAATATGGCCCAGTGTGTGTCCTCAAAACGTTATGTTATGCATTTAGTGACACGAAAAGATATTTTGTGTTACGAATTGCATTCCAGATGCGTGTCCATCGCAGTTGGCATCTGTTTCAGCAACGGAGGCACTTTGCGGTCGCGACATACGAAAAGCGACCAAGGAATAGCGTTGCTGCTGTTCGAGAACGCCCGTCTATACTATGCTGATCTCACGGAAAAACCTACCCAGGAGCACAGCTGGAAAGCAATCCATGTCGGACATGCTCTTCTGATGTAGCACCCTTAAACATGTAACTTTCTCGCTCCTTAACGAACATCTATCAAGAAAATTTACTTTAAACTTGGATTAACGATATCTTCATCTCCAAAGCAGTAGCTTTCTACACCAGAGGAAACCAAAAACTGCCTGATCATCGACAGACTGTTTCAGTTAATGGGAGCGGGGATATACTGCTAAAGATTAATGTCTCTCTTATGTTTTTCAGTTAAGTTCAATAAACCGAGAGAAACGCTATAAAAATGTACTGTGTTCTAATACAAATGAAGTAAGTTGACTACGATATCCTTACGACAAAACTATAATTTAATGAAACAAATACTGTCTGTAACACAAGCCGGCCCAAAACATCCTGCATTAGCTTTTGAGCCCTATGTGGTCTGTGTCTAGCGACGTTCTGTGTCCTACCCAAGAAGCGTTTCGAGATTTTTACGTAAATATACACAGAGAATCACGAAAAATATGCACAGGAAATATTGCGGAAATGGAAAGTGCTATTGATGTGCGGTTTTCACATAATAGATTGGTAGTCAGGGGCTCTATTGTTAACCAACAACCAGAGTTAAATAATACTTACAAAGTGTATTTTTTGTGTAGACATACACTTTTTTAAACGGAACAATGCCTATCGACATTAAGAAACTAAATGGAGGGTAAATTAGAATGTCCGTGATGTTTCTTGTAGAGTCTAGGGCGAGTCGTTTACGAGGCATGGTATGTTGGAAAGCTCCCACTCCGGAACTTGTTTGTGCCATTCAATCTGCGTAGTTGCTAGGTACCATTTTGTTACGTTCGCTTATAGTGTGTTTGTGTGTTCCTTCAGTGCACTGCGGCTTGGTACTCCGTGTGTGACAGTCCAAGGAGTAGGTCGTGAGTGGACGATGGGATTTACCATCGCAGAAAAAGTCGATGTGCTAATGGTGTATGGAGGGTGTACGAAGAATACCGTTCTTTCTTCTACGGCGTATGCGGTAAGGTATCCCAATAAAGGTCAACCATCTCGGCAGTTATTTATCAACCTCTTCAATCAGTTAAGTCGAGATGGTAGTGTAACATCTAGACTGTAACAAAGGGAAACAAGTGATGGCAAAGAAGGGGAAATTAATGTCCTTGCTGCCGTTGCAGTTGACCCGAACGTTAGATCCCCCCCCCCCCCCCCCCCTCCCCGCAGTTGCACGAGGAGGTGACATGACTCAGGCAAGCGTCCTACACATTCTTCATCGACATAGGTTCCATTCCTGTCACATCTCTCTCCATCAAGAGTTACATTGAAACGATTGTGAGAATCGTGTTAACTTCTGTACATGGGCGTCAAGACAGGACACACCGCATGTACCATGCATCTTACTTAGTGGTGAAGCCACATTTACCAACCACGGCCAGGTAAACCGCCGAAACACGCACTACTGGTTTGTTGACAATCCCCGCTGGCTTTGTAAGGTGTAGCGTCATCGTCCACGGAGTGTAAACGTGTGGTATAGGATAGTGAGCCATCAGCCCATAGGTCCGTTTTTATAGACGTAAGACCTAACGCGCACAAGTATCGCAACCTCATAGTAGACTATTTTCTACGGATACTAGAAGACGTTCCTCTGCAGACTAAGGGAAACCTGTGGTATCAAAATGATGGTTGCCCAGTCCATAGTGCAGATTACCCGTACCCTGGCCGGCTAGTTCGCCGAATATGACGCCTGTAGACATTTTTTCTGTGGAGAAAGCTGAAAGCTGCTGCTTGCAAGGACACACCAATTACACCTGATGATATGCAACGACGTGTTATTGCAGCCTGCTCGGACACCTCCGCTGAAATGCTTGCAAGTGTGCAGCATTCGTTCCATACCAGACTGGAAGCGTGTATTTCCCTGCCGGTGGTCATTTTGAATACAATCTATGATGGTCATTTTTCTTGTTACTGGTTAGAATCCACATAACTACTGTATGCACTTGTGTTGTTCTTTAGTGTGTGATATCACAGGTTCCGTACAAGTGTTGGTGTGGTAACTTTTCAAAATACAATCTCTTGTGAGCGACTCACACTGGGATCCTGAAACTAAAATCTAGTGTAATTTACCCTAGTTTTAGTTTCTTAATGTCACTAGGTATTGTTCCTTTTAGAAAACTGTATGTTTGCACAAAAAATATTACAATCTCTTGACTGGCTAACAGTACAAAACCCTGACTAACAATCTCTTCTGTGAAAACCGAACATAAATAGCACTTTCCATTTTCGCAATATTTGCGGTGCAAGTTTTAGGTGACTCATCGTGTACACTTTCTTGGTAATCCCGAAAGGCTGTTTGGGTAGGACATAGGACTTCACTAGACGCAGACCAGATCGGACTTCACTGGGCGCAGACCACATCGGACTCAAAAGCACGTACTATCTTGCTAATGGGTGATGTTTTGGGCCGGCTCGTGTTACAGACTTTTGTCTTAAGAGTATCCTAGTAAACTGTAATTCATTTGCATTAGAATTGGCATACTTTTACAGCATTTCTCTCGGTTTATTGAACGTAACTGAAGCACATAAGAGAGGTTACTCTTCAACGATACGTCCCCGCCACATTAACTAAGACAGTTTGACGATGGTAGAATGGTAGATGGAAAATGATAGAATGACCTGAGCCATAAAAATGGTAGAGCTTAAAGAGCCTCCAAGTGAAGATAAACGAGGCAATAATGTTCTGGTAACAAACACCAGAAGGAAAACGGTCATAGTACATGTTAAAATAACAGCATTCCCCCCTTATCAATGATTCTAGACACGATAGCGCATCTCCAACAGAATATATTTACCAGAAAATTTGAATATACGACTACTGTTTAATTTGTACAAAGAACATGTTGAAAGCCAAAAGAAAGATCTCATTGCTGATAACATTTATCGTAGAACTTTTAACGACTTCTCTTTGTATTTCCATGTTCCGCACAAGTCAGCATCTCGTGGTCGTGCGGTAGCGTTCTCGCTTCCCACGCCCGGGTTCCCGGGTTCGATTCCCAGCGGGGTCAGGGATTTTCTCTGCCTCGTGATGACTGGGTGTTGTGTGATGTCCTTAGGTTAGTTAGGTTTAAGTAGTTCTAAGTTCTAGGGGACTGGTGACCGTGGATGTTAAGTCCCATAGTGCTCAGAGCCTGTTCCGCACAAAGGCAGTTGTGTTCATTGTGATTCTTTTGATAATAAACTGAAGCAATCAACAGATGAACATAAATGGCACAGCTTCCTACGAGACCACGAATTGCATCTACATAAGACTGAAAAAGCTTGAGAGCCCGTGAAAGCTGACACTAAAAATTTAGTTTGGTAGCTCCTACTAGGAATTTTTCTTTTGATTTATAGAAAACTCTCCCCCGTTCCTAGACTGACATGTCGAGTACCCTATTAGAAACATAATTTATATGTTTACAATTTTTATTGCCACGAGTTGTCGTCAGAGTTCAATCATGTACTCCTTGGACGAACTTCTGGCTCTCGAGGTTCCCAAGAAATTAGTATCTCTTTGATCCAATAAATCGAAACAAGAGCACCCTCAGCAAAACGTGTTGCAGTGTCCACTGATACTTCTGCAGGTCATAACAGGAACTGGAAAATATCCATGACATAAACGAAACTAGTTTTAAGTGAAAAGAATAAAATTGAAGTAATAGACCAGAAGTCCATAAAAAGTGGCCATTCCTATCTCCTAAATTACGGTGATTTGTCTTAATAGAAGACTGCAGCAAGACACAAGAGACATTTTGTCCCAATAATTAATTGGTGCAATATTATTGCTATGTGAAGGAAAAATATTCCCTTTCATATCAGTGTAATTACAAACAATGACATTTTGTTCAGCAGGAAACTAGCTGATGTCAATCACGAAAAGGGAAACTGAAACTGAAGAACATCCGGTGTGAAGGAAATTCTTTCAGTGGACATGGCATTTCAAGATTTCGACTTCTAGCTCGGATCTAGAAAACGACGCTCAGTTTCTCTGACTACCATACCTGAGAGAAAACTGTACACAGGACCTCTGCCTGCTAAAAAGAGAAGAAGGAGGGCGTGGGAGGGCATCTGCCATTCGGTCCACCTGTTCGTCACCACTACTTTAAGAGTCTTTTTTCTTACAACAACTCTGAAGACATTGAGCCACTGCTTGGGCATGACAGTGTTGACGATGAGCAAGAGGATTATGTAACATTATGTAAATACTGTGTTCGTGACTTGTCTCACAAGTGAATTAGAAAGTACTCTTCTTATAACGTATATGAATTTTGTTTAACAACCCTACTGTATCACTAAATATCTCAAAACAAGAATAATGTGACTTACACTTGAGGTCTAAGGGTCTCATACGGGAAATATTGACAGAGGTGAAACGAGCGGAAAATGACAAAAATGTAGGATGGTTGGCTGAGACTAGAAATCGAAACCTTTAGATTTGCACTTCCATTTATCGATGTTGTATGGAATTTGTTTAGGTCAGTGATTGTATCACAACATTATTTTATAAATTCAGATTTTTAGTCTTACATACAATTAGTCACCGAGTGACACATCTTGATACCGTAATGTATTAAAATAACACTGTAGTATCATTGCCACAGATACTACTACAACGCCGCGCCAACACAAGGTTGGCAGACCGTCGTCTGCCGAGCACAGAGCATTCTAGCGGGCTGTGCAGCTCGACCGAACTGGAGTGTGCCTCGTTCACTTCTTAGCTAGATTTCATCCTAGGCAGACGCACTTTCATAATCGGCCCTCAGCCAGTTCTGTAATGTTTGCATTGACTCTCTGAGGAGGGCCCATCAGGCTTAGTCCCTGAGAATATGTTGTATTAGTTCACGGTATTCCATGTAACGAGACTATCAGTTCATAGCCGCAGCTGCAGTCCTACAAACTACTGAAGATAAGTAATTTCATTATACTATGTGTTTCTTGAATAATAATCCTTCTCTCTAACAGTGTGCCGTACCTCATATTATTGCAACCTGGGCTCCTTCAGCTCCTATCAACTCGGCCTCCTACTTATTTGCATTTAGTAACGAGCTGAAAACACCCACGCGTTTTGTGCCACTAAACAGTGAGACACATTAAACACGACACCAACATTGCCGCAGATGATGAATGTACAAATGAATAGTATAGGCAAATATCACAGTGGTTTCCCAGACAATTTCTCGTTACGGAAAATACCACGCTCATCTGTCAAATAAGTGAGCACCTTTGAACCAGAAACATACTTTCACATAAAGATAACTCGGCAGGGATTGCGCCACTGCGGCCACGAGGCTTAGCTGTGCGCAGTTCAAACTGAAGAGCAACTCTTTCGTGTCGAGTTCGTCTCACTGACAACGGCCCAGCCGGTCTTCATATAGTATTTGATCCCTTTACGAGACTGCAGCACCCCCTCACTAGTCTGCCAAACGCAGAAATCCGATTACTGTGAAAGGAGTTGACCGCAGGTTGAAGGCCAGAGGCGAGCAATATTACTAGAGCTTCACCGCGGTGCAGCAGAGCCCATTGGTTTGCATTCCGAGAGGCAGCTACAGCAAATCCGCTCTCACATCCAACTAAGAAGTGGCAGTTGACCGCTGAGTAACCTCATAACAAGCGATTCACCCTAAACGTTCGGTAACATGGAGTCGAATGTCGAAGGCTCTAAACGGAAGTGGCTTTGGAGTCAAACGAAGTAAGAGTGATTATTGACGTCAGGGTGCAGGCGAGAAACATATAAATCTATAACGTTCTGTAGAGATTTCGAAAATTAGCGATGTTGGTGCAACTGTACAGAACGAAAAATGTATACACTAAATCCGTTAACGACCTGTTTAAACGGTTCTGGAAGGAAAACTGTTGATGAGCCACGATCGAGTCGAGTATTAGCCACCATAACAACCAAACCTGTAAGTCAAGCAGGTCGGATGCTGACTCAAAACTGAAGATGGTATTTGCGATTGGTGTAGGGAGATTTTGGGAGTAACGAGGACAGATATTTGGAAGATATTCTCGATTTGTGCAACACAAGCTAGCTGGCCAGGAGAGAGTAACAAACATCGCTTCCGCTGGACATCACATTGTTTTTGTGACCACAATCCATCAGTATTTCAAACTATAATCACAGTGAACGAGAAGTGATGACTGCAAAATGGCTGGTTCAAATGGCTCTGAGCACTATGCGACTTAACTTCTGAGGTCATTAGTCGCCTAGAACTTAGAACTAATTAAACCTAACTAACCTAAGGACATCACACACATCCATGCCCGAGGCAGGATTCGAACCTGCGACCGTAGCGGTCACGCGGGTCCAGACTGAAGCGCCTTTAACCGCACGGCCACACCGGCCGGCTTGATGACTGCACAACTACTCTTAACAGACCGTTTATAGAGGCTTTTAAAAGCGTATCCACGGTGCAAATAATTCAACTGTGTTTTTGTAGATAGTGGAGATTAATTTGAAATTGAATAAATTCTGCATCTAAAATTTTTGTTATTAAACCAGTGAAAGGCCTTAATTCCACGTGTCAACTCAATCCATTGCAATAAGCCGAGAGTGGACTAAGTGTTCTCTATAGAAAGGTCATCTGTATTGATAACGACGTTTAGCGAACCGAAGCATGCAAGACTTTCAACAACGGTAAAGAAACAGTCTCTTGCGAATTTCCATCACTCCATTTTCGTGCTGGAAGAACTTTTGGCGCTATAGCATCAGGCCACGTTCTACACTTTGATTGCTTCAGTGACATTGAAGAAAAAGGGAAATGGGCGTGTTTCATCACCGCTACTGGCACCTCCAAGCAGCTGCTTTGCTTCACCAGCCGAGTATAAAAATGGCGGAACGGGTAAACGTCAAAATTTCAGTGAACGTGAAGGATCCAATACATGAGATTGGTAAACATTTCTTGAGAAGAACACAGAGAGAGAAGGAAAAGATATCTCTCTCCCGAAGTGGGTAACTCTGACACCATAGACACAAAATATCTTACAGCGAGAGCGTGCTAATATGTAGTGAACATATCATAAATTCTTCTCGGGAAATTGGACATCCTTTACTATCTAATGTGCGTTTATCTCAGAATGTAACGCGTAATGGTTCGTAGTTTCGAACAGGAAGATTCTGTTTACAACATAATTTAAGTGTTAGCAGCAAAATTTTGCTAAGTTAAACTTACGGTACCGATCTATTTGTTTTCAAACACCATTATAACTTTATAAACTTTTTATTTATTTAATTTTACTTCAGCTAGGCGTCTGCATGAATGACAAACTGTCACAGAATACATCGAACAAACATGTAATTTATTGAAAGAAGGCGAAATAATACATTACAGCATGGAGCAGAGATCCAATCCCGCGCGTTTCACTAAGGTACAAAATCCTACCGTCTTTCGCTTAAATTTTTGGAACTTTTCTAACCTCAGAATTTTATTGTTAAAAGTATTCCCTCCTGCTGTTTCCGATTTGTCTGAAGTTTATCTACCGAACCTTTCTTTATATTGCTCTCATCCAAGCCACTACTAGATGTTCTTTCCAAGAAGGCTGATCTCATTAGAATGTTGATCTGTTCTCAGTAATTTGATTTGAACATCCGAGAAAGTTCAATACGTCTTTCATAACTACATCTGATATTTTCTGAATATTTTTGTAAATCGTGCCGTTACACTCATGTTTTCGTGTATTGCACCCAATTTTACTTGTCTTATTGTACGTCTTGCTTCTTACAAGTATTTATACTCTATTATTACATCAGTATCCCTTCTCGAAAGTTGTCCTCCTTAAAAGATCTTCATTTTCTGAGGAAATAATGTTATTTTTCTCACCACTGACATTACGTGACGGTTTGTAGTATTGTTAATACATTTCATCGCACGTACTGGTTCAAATGGCTCTGAGCGCTATGGGACTTAACAGCTATGGTCATCAGTCCCCTAGAACTTAGAACTACTTAAACCTAACTAACCTAAGGACATCACACAACACCCAGTCATCACGAGGCAGAGAAAATCCCTGACCCCACCGGGAATCGAACCCGGGAACCCTGGCGCGGGAAGCGAGACGCTACCGCACGACCACAAGCTGCGGACTATCGCACGTACTAAAACACTGCAAAAACCTTAAATCGTATTTCTAGCTGCAGTTTCAATGTAAAATTACCCGAATAAAAACAAAGGGCTCACCATCTTCAGCTCATAAATGTTCCGCTTCATAAAGCATTTAATCCCTGGAAACACTGATTATGCTGACTACAAGCTTCGATTTTTTCGGGTTGTAGAAAGAAGCAATGTTAAGCAAATAGTACTAAAACCTACATATCATGGGTTAATTCTCTGAAAACCGGTGCCCTTAACTCTTTCTCCAAGAAAGCTGGTAAGCCGAAAAGCGATACGAATACTTTCTACCGTTAGAAATGCGACGCATCTATAAGCTAAGATACTGTTGAATTACATCATTGCTGAGTTATTCTCATCATCAGAGCTTCACTACGATTAAACGTTGGATTCACATAATCAGTCATCAATCGTGTTAATATTTACCACGATTACGTTTTTTATTCATCCATTCCAGAATTTCAACTCCATCCTTAGTCGTATCTGAGATGGTCCAAAATAAATTTTCAATTAAAATACAATTTATGAAATCTCCGTAAGTCACAACGCTTTTATATTAAACACGCTATCTTAATGACGATTTCAAGAAAGTTGAAATTTCTCATTACAGCGAAATTTTCATTTTTTGGCTTAGTTCTACAGTAAACTTCCTTCTTTAGAAGTAGGAGTCTGAAATTCTTTCAAAAGATAATACATCTAAATGTTCTACGCGTACAATTACTTCGTTATGCTGTAGGATTACATATAGCTGTCCTTGTAGTGATTTATTCGTCGAATGGAGAGCGTTTTATGTGGGCTGCGTGCGTCTGACCACCTGTTGCAACAGCGTACGTGCTTCAGGCGCTATTTGAACCCTCACGTAAATGAAAACTTCTGCGCTGTTGACAGATTTGCTCGGAGCATATGCATATGCGTATGCATATGCATATGCATATAATCAGATACTTCTTGCCGTCGTGTTCTAAATTCCCATGCAAACAGTTTCTTTTACTCCGTTGTCTAACGACGTGAATGAAATATTGAAGCAGGTCATTCAGACGATTGTTACCCACCTATCAGACAGATATTTCGAAGACCTCAACAAAACAGAGTTGACAGTATTATGCTGTCATTTTTCTCAGAATTTTTACTATCGGGGAACTACTCAAAATTTTGGCAACTTTGCGGTCCTTTACGTAACTTTTATTCATTCCTGCGTTCTACCTTACGCATTTAATATACAAAAACAAAACAGTGACATACTAGTCATTGCGAAAATTTGGCCTTCCTTCTACTACATCTTCAAAGAATGTTATTTTACCGAATGTTCCGAACATTCTGCCGAACGAACTCTGCAATGCTCCACGTTTTACATCCCTACATATCCAATTCTAGCTCAGTGTCACATCATCGACGTGTTTTTCATCAAAATAAATCGAAAAACTGAAAGCATTCTATCAGGAGGTGATTATAGAGGCTCGTGTAGAAAACGTGTGAGTTTAGTGTTCCGTTGACGATGGTGAATGTTAGTTTAGAGTTTAAGTGAAATCTACTAATAGATAATTACAGAAGGAACACAGACTCCGTTTGGAAAAGGATGGGGCGGAAATCTACCACTAACTTTGCAGCCAAAGCATGCCGGCATTCGGTTCAAGGGTTTTAGGGAAACGATGGAAAAAAAGAATTTGGATGACCGGATCGGGTTTGAACCTCACTCTTTCGAAAGCAACCACTGCGTCACCTCATGCGATCAAATGTTTCGTAATTTCTTCAGAGAAATTCCAGAATATTTAAATGTATGGTACCCGTTACCTGAGTTATCGATTTCCTTGTGATCTGAACGGTCATCAAATCAAAAAACTTATTCGTAGATTTGGCAGACCTAAAATCTATTGCTGAGAACTGCCGTATCCTAAAGGACACTGTAAAAACTAAACCTCGTCAACTAGTGCAAGTCAGATACCTATGTTGGCGACTAGACCATCTACCGATAGGCAAAATACTGTGCTGTCATGGTCGTGCTGATGACCAAAAGCCACTGTTCGGCAGAAAGAATACATGACCTCAACGTAACAGTCGTGTAAACAACAACACCAGATTTCTTTCGAAAAGTGGAATAAAGTTTCGCAGAATAGTTATTGAAGCAAAGATGTCGTTCTTATAGTGACGTCTAGACTGCTAATTAATAATTAACTGTAATTACTTGAGTATCTTGTGTCGACAGAGAAATTCGGTGGAACTTGTGTGGTGATCTGAGGTTGATTTTCATGGTTTTGACTCGGTCCATTAGTTTTGGTAGGCACGAAAATGGTAATGCTGTTTCTTTACAAAATAGCATAGTTCTGTAATCTGACCGTTTCCGTATCGGCACTGTAATTTTCAAATACAGAATTTCAGTAGTATCTTAGTGTAACGGAGTATGGAAAATGTCTTTTGTTATCATTGTCATCCGTTCACCTTCAAATAAGTCAAATGCATCGGCCGTGCCGACGGCGTAAAATATCGTTATGTATCCTCACTCAAACTCAGACCCCGTCCGAACAGGCCTCGAAAGGCCCAACGGTCTTCTCATATTTAGCTGATAGGAGGGGCGTATGGTCAGGACACCACCCTCCCTCCTATTGTCAGCTTTCACTACCGGAGCTGTTACTTCTCAGCCAAGTAACTCCTCAGTTAGCCTCACAAGGGCTGAGTGTGTCCTGCTTGCCAACAGCGCTCAGCGGACTCGGAGCGTCAGCAATCCAAGTGGTAGCCAATTCCGACAGTGCTTAACTTCTGTGATTTAACGGGTATCGGTATTACCACTGCGGCAAGGCCGTTGGCATCTAACCCCACTAATCACTATAAACGTGTTACATTTTCACGTGCTCGTTCATGAAATTTGGTGATAGTTTGACGCAGAGTACCGTTTTTTCCTGAGAGTTACCTGAGTGTGTAGGCACAAGTGTGACCGTTTCATTCCTTACTTGTCGAACTTGCATGCGAATAGGTACGCCGTGTTTGAATCGGACTCATATGCGTCTCTTAAATCACAGTGAACAAGAAATTCTATTACGGGGGCAGGTCAAGGTAAATGCCATATAAAAAAGTTCTTAGAACTGTAAATGTCCTAAAGGTATCATTTCCTATAGTGGGAATTATTTTGAAATTACGCGAATTCTCTGGTTTTGGATGCAAAATTCGTGACTCGACATAGTCTCAGAAGATACTGCATTCAACAGTGCAGAAGGCGTCAACAGATATATCTTGTAACAACTCAGACATAGCGCAGTCTGCGTAACGGGATACATAACCCACAAAAAGTTGAAAAACGCATCCACACATATGTGCCTCCGAGCCAGGCCATTCGCCCCCCGTGAAAAATTACCATGATGAAATGACTCAGAACCCACAGGACCGCTACATATATGACATTTAGTGAATGAGACACATAGTGAAAACGAGTCAAGAGATGTATTACGCATTTGTGGGGAGCTTGAGATCTCTGTCAACGCACAGTCCGAGGTTGAGGAGGGGGAGAAGAGTGATCAACGTCCCGCCGACAGCGAGGTCATTAGAAACGGAGCAGAAGTTCGGATTACGGAAGGATGGGGAATGAAATCAGCCTTTCCCTTTCAAAGTAACCATTCCAGAATTTGCCTGAAAGGATTTAGGGAAACTACGGAAAACCCATATCAGGATGGCCGGACACGGGTTTGAACCGTCGCCCTCACGAATGCGAGACCGTTGTGAAACCACTGCGCCACCTCGCTCAGCACACAGTTCGAGGCAGTCATTTATCAGGTACGTATAGCTAAGGAACTAATGATAAAATTGTCGGCTGGAAAATATTTTTAAAAACAGATTTAGCAGATGCTAACTTGCAACTTCGGATGGACGAGGAGTTGCAAGCGTTTTGTCCTTGCTGCATCCCGTACTACAAAAATATATCCGCCCACTGTCTGGAGTAGACAGCGCGTCAACTTTCTTTCGGATGCATTGTGGGTAGCTTAGAGAGGAATTCTCAAATACGTAAAATATCTAGATGAAATTATTAGATTTTTGTTTTTGAGTGCATATCCTTGCATAAGGCGGCTTCCTAGTGTAATTTTCGCGCCGCCAGACCGCCACGTCACCCGTTTGAATCAGGTGGCTGCTGACTACAGGCCTCCCGTAGGCAGTGTGCCTGCAGACCCTGAGCCGTGCGGACTCGCCAGCAGAAGTAGCAGCAACAGCACTTGCTTGGTGCACAGTAATTTAGTTTAGTTTCTGGTTCTTTCAGGTGCTTCTGCAAAGGAGCGAAATATGCCTAAGACGGCTTCCTAGTGTAATTTTCTTGTCACGTCATGCCACTAAGTTTAAATCTCGTGCTGGTACATCGCATATAGTTTAGACCAGTGCATTCTAGTTTGCATACTTATCTCGTGCAGTATCTTTCGGGTAAGCAGAGTTTCTAATAACACGTAATTGTAGATATATCCACTTCAATACAGAAATTTATTTCTGTTTAAGAGTTTGCCGCCTCAAGACACAGTGAGAAATCCGCAGAGCAGTTTTTAGTGTTTCTTTATTCTTCCCGTTATATTTTGAGTACATTTCAAACTCAGTAGCACCATTTGAGGTCTTATACATATTTTTACACACTGCAGTATGGCTGGGAACTGTGCTTGTAGTGAGCGGACACAAGGCGAATTGGCTGCTGTCCGTAAACAGCTGGAAGCAGCGTTGGCTACCGTCGACATACCTTCTGGCTAATGTTCAAAGTTGCGGCGCTGGAGACGAGACCTGCGACACCTTTGGTACCTTTGGAATCCTCTGATGACCCTGATGTCGCTGCATCTTCTGATTCGCAACATATGACCGTTCCTTCCTGACTCGAGAGTGGGTGGCAGACTGTGGTGGGTTCGGCTATCACTGGACGGAGGGCGAAAGAGTGAGCAGGTCGCACGGCTGGCTGCCTACGCCTTAGCAACAGGTACGAGGTGCCGCCCAGTGTTGACGATAACTCTGAGCCAGCACGAGATGCTTCTCCTGTTGATCGAGCGGCTGATGTTCCTGCCCAGTATCGACATGTGCAGAGGTTTGGTATGTTTGTCTTTGGGAGCTCCAATGTTAGGCGGGTGATGGAGCCCCTCAGGGAAATACATGTAAATGTATTCTACATTTAGGTGATTACTCTGCTATCCACATTAAAGTCCCTGGCAGAGGGTTCAATTAACCACCTTCAGGCTTTCTCTCTACCGTTCCACTGTCGAACGGAGCGCGGGAAAAACGAGCACTTAAATTTTTCTGTGCGAGCCCTAATTTTTCCTATTTTATCGCGATGTTCATTTACCCCTATGTAGGTGGGTGCCAACAGAATGTTTTCACAGTCGGAGGAGAAACCAGGCGATTGAAATTTCATGAGAAGATCCCGTCGCAACGAAAAACACCATTTTTTTAATGAATGCCACTCTAACTCACGTACCATATCTGTGTCACAATATCTTTTATTTCGCGATAATACAAAACGAGCTGCCGTTCTTTGAACTTTTTCGATGTCATCCATCAGTCCCACCTGATGCGGATCCCACACCGCACAGCAATACTCCAGAATTGGGCAGACAAGAGTGGTGTAAGCAGTCTCTTTAGTGGACCTGTAGCACCTTTTAAGTGTTATGCCAATTAATCGCAGTCTCTGGTTTGCTCTACCCACAACATTGCCTATGTGATCGTTCCAATTTATGTTATTTGTAATTGTAATCCCTAAGTTTGAATTTACAGTCTTAATATTTGTGTGACTTATCTCGTAATCGAAATTTAGCGTCAGATAATTCCCGAAACCTGTACATTGAATTATTGGGGAGGCCCTGCGATTGGCCTCTCGAAAAGTCTTTGGCTGCCTGCCAGACTTTGGAATGGTCTCCCTCTCGATCACGGGTGAGGGGTCAACCTCAGTGCAGGCAGTACCCAGGGCGGCCACAGCGGTGGACCGATCAGGGGACACGTGGAACGTGCTCGACGTCCCTCGCATCCCGCGTCCGCGTGATGCCCTTGGCAGCAGCGTCAAGCTGTGTGACGGAAGCCAACGCCGCCTGGAGCTGTGAGCGAAGGGTCACCAACCCAGCTCCTATCTTTACAGAGATATCACACTTCCTATCCGTTACTGAAGTCACCCCTGTTTGAAGTTCGTAAAAATATGTAACAAACGAATACTGTACATGACTCATTAGCAGCAGGAACTTGAGGTCTAACGAATAGCATGAAAGACGGGAAAGAATGCCAGCGTGCACTTGGTATGTTTGCCTGGAGGTGTCGTCCGTGATGTGGAAGAGGCCCTGACGGCAGCTATCCAGGGCACTGGGTGTAACCGGCTGCATATAATGGCACATGTCCGCATGAATGACGCCTTTCACTTGGTTTCTGAGGGCATCCTAGGCCCCTTTCGCGGATGGCTGATTTGGTGAAGGCGAGTAGGATCGCAAGCGGGGTGCAAGTTAACCTGTCTATTTGTAGCAACGTTAGCAGTGTTGATCGTGGTCCTCTGGTTTCAAGCAGAGTGAAAGGTTGAAACCAGAGGCTCAGACGACTCTGCGACGGTATTGGATGTGAATTTATCGACCTCCGCTGTCGAGTACAGAATTGCAGGATTCCCCTTAATACGTCAGGCGTGCACTACACGCACGTGGCGGCTACTGGAGTAGCGGAGTGCGTGAGGCGTGCACATGAGGCCGCCCTTGGGAACAAAGACGATTTGCCTGGCAGATTAGCCACAACGTCCTCAGAGAACGTTCGTCGTCGCATATCAGATCTAGAAATGGTTAATACGATTTTAGTAAACTGCAGTTGCATCCAAAGAAACGACCCAGAAGTAGCGTCGTTCACTGAAGGTTATAAGGCACAGATTGGTTTTTCGAAATTTGTCGTAAGATCTTATTGGACCAAACTGATGAAGTCACCTGTCCCTAAGCATTCGCACCACTTAATCTAACTTAAACAAACTTACGCTAAGGACAACACACACCCCCATGTCCGAGGGAGGATTCGAACCTCCTACGGGAGGAACCGCGCGGACCGTGACAAGGCAACCGAGGCCGCCCGCCTACCCCACGCGGCGCACAGATAGTATTAGGAACAGGAAGCTGATTGAAACCGGACGTTAATAATAACGAAATCCTAACTTCATATTGGAATATTTATCGTAAGGACAGGTTAGTTCGCCGGCCGCTGTGGCCGTGCGGTTCTAGGCGCTTCAGTCTGGAACCGCGTGACCGCTACCGTCGCAGGTTCGAATCCTGCCTCGGGCATGGATGTGTGTGATGTCCTTAGGTTAGTTAGGCTTAAGTAGTTCTAAGTTCTAGGGGACTGATGACCACAGATGTTAAGTTCCATAGTGCTCAGAGCCATTTGAACCATTTGACAGGTTAGTTCAAATGGTTCAAATGGCTCTGAGCACTATGGGACTTAACTTCTAAGGTCATCAGTCCCCTAGAACTTAAAACTACTTAAACCTAACTAACCTAAGGACTGTAGCACCTAGAACTGCTCGGCCACCCCGGCCGGTGACAGGTTAGTCACCAATGGTGGCGGATTTTTTATTGCAGTAAAGAATTCGATAAAATCTAGCAAGGTTATCACGGATTCCGATTGTGAATTAACCTGGATGAAGTTAAGTTTCAAAGGTCGGTCAAAAATGGTAATCGGATGATTTTATAGACCTCCTGGGTCTGGAACTCTAGTGGCAGAGCGCTTCAGACAAACCTTGAAGAATATAATTACTAATTTTCCTGATCATGCCGTTGTAATAGAGGGTGACTTCAACTTGCCGGGTATAGATTGGGAGTGCTATCAAACCTGGTGCCAGAGACAGGGACTTGTGTGACATTATACCTGATGTCTTGTCCTAAAACTACTTTGAGCATATAGAGAACCAACTCGTGAGGGAAACGTCTTCGACCTCCTGGAAACAAAAAGACCTGAACTTACAGAATCAGTTAACGTAGAGGAAGGTATCTGGAATTATAAGACTGTGACAGCATCAATGACGACGGGCTTGACGAAGAACGTTAAGAATAGTAGGAAGATATTTTGGCTTAGCAAGAGTGACAGGATACAAATTTCAGAGTATCTGAGCAGTCAGCATCAAATATTCTGTGATGAGGAGGAAGAGGTGCGAGTCAGGTCTTAAAGGGATGGGAAAGACCCACCATGGTATAACAGCCGTGTTAGAAAACTGCTACATAAAGAAACAGAACTTCACCTCGGATTCAAGAGCAATAAAAACCTAGTTGACAACAGAAGCTGAACGAAGTGAAAATGAGCGTAAGGAGAGCAATGAGAGAAGCTTTCCATGACTTTGACAGTAAAACTTTGTCAACCGATTTGAGTAAAAAGCCTAAGAGTTTTTGTTCGTGTGTAAAATCAATAAGTGGGTCAAAATCATCTATTCATTCACTCAGTGACCACACTGGCACCGAAACGAAATATTGAATTCGGCCTTCTGAAATTGTTTCACCGCAGAAGATCGTAACACGGTTCCTCCTTTCAGTCGTCGTACGAAGGTCAAAATAGCGGATATTGGGATATCCGATCGCACAACAGACAAACAACTACAGTCGCTTAGTATTGGAAAGGCGTCACGACCATATTTTATACCTATAACATTCTATAAAGATAATACGAAAGAACGTGCTCCCTTTCCAGCAGAAATTCATCGTCGATCGCCTGAGCAATGAAGGGTACCTGGCGACTGGAAGGAAGTGCAGGTCATTCCCGTTTTTAAGAAGGACGGTAGGACACATGCACGCAATTATAGACCTGTATCGTTGACGTCAATATGTTGTAGAATTAAGGAACCTGTTTTATTGTCAAGAACTATGACGTTCTTCGAGAAGGAAAATCTCCTCTATAAAAATCAACATGGATTCAGCAAACAAAGATCCTGCTATACGCAGCTCGCTCTGTTCCTCCATGATACCCACAGTGCCGCTGACAATGGCGGTCAGGTTGACGCCGTGTTCCTTGACTTCAGGAAGGCATTTGACACCCACGTACCGTTAAATAATTATGTCATTAGCTACAAAGGTGAGTACCGTAAAAATAGCACAATGAATTTGTAAGGAAATTACTATAATCTACAAATCTTAATTAATTTTAGTTTTTTGTGAGGAATGTCTGTTATTGTGTAAAATTTATTCAGACTGTGCCACAAATTTCTTACTTGTTACGTGCTTTATGGGGAAATGGAATTCAGTATGAACGGATAGTGCAAATCACGGCTACATTCTCACCATACAAACCGTTAGTATTGGTCAAAAACACATCACAGCGCAATGGCCAAATATCTTTCGAGGCTAAAAACTGCGAATCTCCTTTTCTCCAAAAGTAAAACGATAGTAGAAAGAATAAACTATTCACAAAAAGAAAAATAGATCGTTCCCATCATCTGTGGATGTATACATATATGGAACTCAGTTTCGCCTAAAACCGGATTACAAAGAGTCTACAGCTCTATTCCGCACCATGGCCATACATCTGAAGAAACCGTCCCCGAGGGTCATCAGTGAGGGTGCATCAATCTGCACCGTTCTTAAGAAAGTATATCTGTACGATCCACTGTAGTCCACTTAGCCAGTACGCAACTGTTGGCGCTATATCACCACTACCAATGGACACTGACTCGACTTTTGTTGCAGATCAAACGCCTAATTTTCCAACAGATTTGAATTACAAAATACGTTACATGATTTCCAGCTGACAGCCGATTAGAAGGCCTAGTAGACATAATCAGACAAATCCCTTCAGTAAGGTGTAGTGCAGCAACTCAACGTGGCGTGGGCTCAACAAGTCTGTCAAAGTTCACTGCACAAATATTGAGATATGCTTCCTCTATAGCCGTCGATAATTGCGAAAGTGTTACCGGTGCAGCAATTCGTGCACGAACTGACCTCTCAATTAAGTCTCATAAGTGTTCGAGTGCATTCATGTAGAATGTTCTTGAAACCAATAGCGAGCACTTGTAGCTCGGTAATATGTTTGGGAACAAGAAGTCCATAAATGGCTTCAAATGGCCTCCAAGTATCAGAACATAACCATCTCCAGTCAATGATCGATTCAGTTCGACAAGAGGACCACTCCAATCCATGTGACCACAGTCCACACCATCGGGGATCCACTACCAGCTTGTGTAATGCCTTGTTGACGACTTGGGTCCGTGATTTCGTGGGGTCTGCGCCACACTCGAACACTCCCATCAGCTCTTATCAACTGAAATCGGGCCTCATCTGACCAGACGACGGTTTTTCAGTCGTCTAGGGGCCAACAGATATGGTCACGATCCCAGGTGGGGCGCTGCAGGCGTTCTCGTGCTGCTAGCAAAGGCACTCGCGTCGCTCGTCTGCTGCCACAGTTCATTAAAGGCAAATGCCGCCGCACTTTACTAATAGATACGTTCGTCGTACGTCCCACATTGATTTTTGTGGTTATTTCACACAGTATTGCTTGTCTGTTAGCACCGTCGGGCACTACGTTGTCAGTGGTGAGATGTAATGCCTGAAATCTCGTATTTTCTGTACACTGTGGATCTCGGAATATTGAAGTCCCTACGATTTGCTAAATGGAATGTCCAATGCTTCTAGCTCCAACCACCATTCCGCGTGAAGAATGAAGTGTTGGCAGAAGAGCCAACACCGTGTTGCTAGAGGAGGCCGAAATGCACGCTTTTAAGCTCACGCAGATTGGCGAGAGGTCTGGAACAGTTAAGGGAATTTATAGTAGCAAATAAAGTACGTAGTTGATGTAATACTTAACTTTAATCCATAATTGGAGAACATCGGTCTGACGGTACAGGCATCACAAGTTAAATATCTATTGATAATGGCGTCTTGCTAGGTCGTAGCAAATGACGTAGCTGAAGGCTATGCTAACTATCGTCTCGGCAAATGAGAGCGTATTTGTCAGTGAACCTTTCCTAGCAAAGTCGGCTGTACAACTGGGCGAGTGCTAGGAAGTGTCTCTAGACCTGCCGTGTGGCGGCGCTCGGTCTGCAATCACTGACAGTGGCGACACGCGGGTCCGACGTATACTAACGGACCGCGGCCGATTTAAAGGCTACCACCTAGCAAGTGTGGTGTCTGGCAGTGACACCGCAAAGAATCTGTTAAATCTAGCCATGCGACCATAATCATTTAGGAAACCTTTTGCCCTGAATCACCTGAGTACAAATGACAACTAGGCCAGTGCATTGCCCTCCTATTCCTTGTGTACACGATACTACCGTCATCTGTATAAGTGAATATCGCTATCCGATGACGTCTATCACCTCAGTATAGTTCGTTCATTTTGGGTTCCCAGAACACGTCTCCGACCGCCCAGCATTTCATGATTTGTTTAGTTGAATCACAGAGCCGGCCGAAGTGGCCGTGCGGTTAAAGGCGCTGCAGTCTGGAACCGCAAGACCGCTACGGTCGCAGGTTCGAATCCTGCCTCGGGCATGGATGTTTGTGATGTCCTTAGGTTAGTTAGGTTTAACTAGTTCTAAGTTCTGGGGGACTAATGACCTCAGCAGTTGAGTCCCATAGTGCTCAGAGCCATTTGAACCATTTGAATCACAGAGCGAAAGTCGTTCATGTTCTTTTGCTGGTAACAGGAAATGACGAACAAAGGTTAGTAATTTCGCACTCGCTCAGAGAACACACGTTATGAATCTTATATAAATCTCATTCAGATATGTAACGAATTTTTAATTACCAGCGCAAGAAGACATCTATCGTGTATCTCCAAACTTTTATTTTTCAACTTTAAAAAGTATTGAATTCAGTGTAGATATGTCCGTTATCTGTTTCTTGTTTTTTCATATAATTTACATTTTTATTTTCCATTGGCTGAAGAACAGGTTGCCTGTAGCACTAACAGTCTATCGCCCCCCCCCCCCCCACCCATATAAGGTGAGGGGGTGCAATAAATATATATAATCTGATCCATTGATAGTGACCGGGCCAAATATCTCACGAAATAAGCGTCAAACGAAAAAACTACCAAGAACGAAACTTGTCTAGCTTGAAGGGGTAACCAGATGGCGCTATGGTTGGCCCACTAGATGGCGCTGCCATAGGTCAAACGGATATCAACTGCGTTTCTTTAAAAATAGGAAACCCCATTTTTTATTAGATATTCGTGTACTACGTAAAGAAATATGAATGTTTTACTTGGACCACTTGTTTCAGTTGGACAACTTTTTTCGCTTTGTGATAGATCGCGCTGTAATAGTCACAGACGTATAACTACGTAGTATCACGTAACATTCCGCCAGTACGGATGGTATTTCTTTTGTGATACATTTCCCGTGTTAAAATGGACCGTTTACCAATTGCGGAAAAGGTCGATATCGTGTTGATGTATGGCTGTTGTGATCAAAATGCCGAACGGGCGTGTGCTATGTATGCTGCTCGATATCCTGGACGACATCACCCAAGTGTCCGGACCGTTCGCCGGATAGTTACGTTATTTAAGGAAACAGGAAGTGTTCAGCCACATGTGAAACGTCAACCGCGACCTGCAAAAATGATGATGCCCAAGTAGGTGTTTTAGCTGCTGTCGTGGCTAATCCGCACATCATTAGCAGACAAATTGCGCGAGAAGAGGATATCTCAAAAACGTCGGTGTTGAGAATGCTGCATCAACATCGATTGCACCCGTACCGTATTTCTAGGCACCAGGAATTGCATGGCGACGACTTTGAACGTCGTGTACAGTTCTGCCACGGGGCACAAGGGAAATTACGGAAGATGACAGATTTTTTGCACTCGATCTATTTAGCGACGAAGCGTCATTCACCAACAGCGGTAACGTAAACCGGCATAATATGTACTATTGGGCAACGGAAAATCCACGATGGCTGCGACAAGTGGAACATCAGCGACCTTGGCGGGTTAACGCATGGTGCTGCATTATGGGAGGAAGGATAATTGGCCCCCATTTTATCGATGGCAATGTAAATGGTGCAATGTATGCTGATTTCCTACGTACTGTTCTACCGATGTTACTACAAGACGTTTCACTGCATGACAGAATGTCGATGTACTTCCAACATGATGGATGTCCGGCACATAGCTCGCATGCGGCTGAAGCGGTATTGAATAGCATGTTTCATGACAGGTGGATTGATCGTCGAAGTACCATACCATGGCCCGCACGTTCACCGGATCTGACGTCTCCGGATTTCCTTCTGTGGGGAAAGTTGAAGGATATTTTCCATCGTGATCCACCGACAACGCCTGACAACATGCGTTAGCGCATTGTCAATGCATGTGCGAACATTACGGAAGGTGAACTACTTGCTGTTGAGAGGAATGTCGTTACGTGTACTGCCAAATGCACTGAGGTTGACGGACATCATTTTGAGCATTTATTGCATTAATATGGTACTTACAGGTAATCACGCTGTAACAACATGCTTTCTCAGAAATGATAACTTCACAAAGGTACATGTATCACATTGGAACAACCGAAATAAAATGTTCAAACGTACCTACGTTCTGTATTTTAATTTAAAAAACCTACCTGTTACCAACTGTTCGTCTAAAATTGTGAGCCATATGTTTGTGACTATTACAGCGCCATCTATCACATAGCGAAAAAAGTTGTCTAACTAAATATTCATATTTATTTACTACACAAATATGCAATAAAAATGGGGGTTCCTATTTTAGAAAACGCAGTTGATATCCGTTGGACCTATGGCAGCACCATCTAGCAGGCCAACCATAGCGCCATCTGGTTTGCCCCTTCAAGCTGGACAAGTTTCGTTCTTTGTTGTTTTTTCTTTTGACGCTTATTTCGTGAGATATTTGGCCCGGTTACTATGAATGGACCACCCTGTATATACATACATATACACTCCTGGAAATGGAAAAAAGAACACATTGACACCGGTGTGTCAGACCCACCATACTTGCTCCGGACACTGCGAGAGGGCTGTACAAGCAATGATCACACGCACGGAACAGCGGACACACCAGGAACCGCGGTGTTGGCCGTCGAATGGCGCTAGCTGCGCAGCATTTGTGCACCGCCGCCGTCAGTGTCAGCCAGTTTGCCGTGGCATACGGAACTCCATCGCAGTCTTTAACACTGGTAGCATGCCGCGACAGCGTGGACGTGAACCGTATGTGCAGTTGACGGACTTTGAGCGAGGGCGTATAGTGGGCATGCGGGAGGCCGGGTGGACGTACCGCCGAATTGCTCAACACGTGGGGCGTGAGGTCTCCACAGTACATCGATGTTGTCGCCAGTGGTCGGCGGAAGGTGCACGTGCCCGTCGACCTGGGACCGGACCGCAGCGACGCACGGATGCACGCCAAGACCGTAGGATCCTACGCAGTGCCGTAGGGGACCGCACCGCCACTTCCCAGCAAATTAGGGACACTGTTGGTCCTGGGGTATCGGCGAGGACCATTCGCAACCGTCTCCATGAAGCTGGGCTACGGTCCCGCACACCGTTAGGCCGTCTTCCGCTCACGCCCCAACATCGTGCAGCCCGCCTCCAGTGGTGTCGCGACAGGCGTGAATGGAGGGACGAATGGAGACGTGTCGTCTTCAGCGATGAGAGTCGCTTGTGCCTTGGTGCCAATGATGGTCGTATGCGTGTTTGGCGCCGTGCAGGTGAGCGCCACAATCAGGACTGCATACGACCGAGGCACACAGGGCCAACACCCGGCATCATGGTGTGGGGAGCGATCTCCTACACTGGCCGTACACCACTGGTGATCGTCGAGGGGACACTGAATAGTGCACGGTACATCCAAAGCGTCATCGAACCCATCGTTCTACCATTCCTAGACCGGCAAGGGAACTTGCTGTTCCAACAGGACAATGCACGTCCGCATGTATCCCGTGCCACCCAACGTGCTCTAGAAGGTGTAAGTCAACTACCCTGGCCAGCAAGATCTCCGGATCTGTCCCCCATTGAGCATGTTTGGGACTGGATGAAGCGTCGTCTCACGCGGTCTGCACGTCCAGCACGAACGCTGGTCCAACTGAGGCGCCAGGTGGAAATGGCATGGCAAGCCGTTCCACAGGACTACATCCAGCATCTCTACGATCGTCTCCATGGGAGAATAGCAGCCTGCATTGCTGCGAAAGGTGGATATACACTGTACTAGTGCCGACATTGTGCATGCTCTGTTGCCTGTGTCTATGTGCCTGTGGTTCTGTCAGTGTGATCATGTGATGTATCTGACCCCAGGAATGTGTCAATAAAGTTTCCCCTTCCTGGGACAATGAATTCACGGTGTTCTTATTTCAATTTCCAGGAGTATATATATATATGGTGGTCCATTCATAGTAACCGGGCCAAATATCTCACGAAATAAGCGTCAAAAGAAAAAACAACAAAGAACGATACTTGTCCAGCTTGAAGGGGCGAACCAGATGGCGCTATATATATATATATATATATATATATATATATATATATATATATATGAAAATTGACGTTTTGTGAATTTGTCTCAAGGAAAAGACACCACGTACTCATATGACATTCGCCGCGATGGGAAATGAATCCGCTACCTTCAGTGTGATCGCAGAACAACTTCCGACCTTCTGCGGGAATCTCAAGCTAGCGACGATAGGGGATTGCGGGTAGGTGGGAGCGTGGGTCGGTCGAAAGAAGTGCCGAGACAGTCTTCTCAGTTGCGATAAAATCTATGTGCGGATGGTGCAGTGGTTAACGCAACTGCCTACTAAGCAGGAGATTGAGACTTCGAATCCCGGTCCGGCCCACATTTTCACTCGTCGCCGCTGATTCCGCATAAAAGTGTCGATGCGGCTGACATCGGTGGGCCATCCCATTCCTTTTCTCTCTCCATCCTTCAACTCCAATTTACATGAAAACTCAAACGTGACAGTCCTAGGTGGACTTCCAGGTTGGCGCCCACGCACATGTGTATAGGGGAGAGTCGTGCAGTATAGATCGGCCGAATTTTTTTTACTGTAGTATGTAACTGTGGTGGTTAACCGGAATATTAATACACTATTTTCTTACCTCAAGATATTTGCAGAGTGTAATGGTTTTTGCTCTCTTTCTGTTCAATTACCTCGAAAGCGGATGAGTGACAACAGGAAGTGTATTGGGGTGCTGACCATTGTCTTATCTGTGATAGTATCGGTTGTTAATGATACACTACACTGGTACTTATTGAATAATAGAAGAATACATAAGCGTATATTATTTGCGCTCTCTATAAATTAGCGAACTAAGCTGAAATTTCAGCTTAGTTTACTATTTTACAGAGATGCCAAATAAAATACAATATATTCCCTTGATTCACACCTCAAACAAGTATGCAGCGTCTGCATTTGGCACACAGCACCTAGTCTTCTTCAAATATCTCCAAACACATAATACACTTTTCAGCCACGGGGAATGTCCACGCCGTTAGAGGTGTCATGTTACGGATTGCGCGGTCCCTCCCACCGGAGTTTCGAGTCCTACCACGGGCATGGGTGTGTCTTAGCATTAGTTACATTAAGTAGTGTGTAGGTCTAGAAACCGATGACCTCAGCAGTTTGGTCCCTTAGGAATGCACACACATTTGAACATTTTAACATTTGCACATTTCAGTCTCTTCTGTTGACCCATTATTTCAAGTGAATTCCAGTTTCCTTGGTCGATATGTAATTGGCTTTCCATAACCAACCTTTACATGTTTATTTTATTTTGGAACAGCCGACTGAAGTTCAGCTTTCTTCATCTCTCCTTCAGGATTAATATTTCTGCTTTTATTTGGTCGTGTGTTGTGGGCTCTCTGCCGGAAGTAGGGGGATGTGGACAGCAGCACAGGCGGGTCCGTGTCAGGATATAACACTTCTTTATTGATTCTTCACTGATTTATATACACCTCGAATTCCACCATGAAAATGGTCAAAGTGGCTGTGGACAGGCATGAGGAGGATCATAATAAGTCTTTGTCCTCTGCTCGTGGTCTTAGGGTAGCGTTCTCGTTTCCCGAGCGTGGGGTCCCGGGTTCGATTCCCGGCAGGGTCAGGGATTTTCTCTGCATCGAGATGACTGGGTGTTGTGTGTATTTCATCCTCATTCACTCGGAAGTCGCCGTAGTGGCGTTAAAGAAGTTGTGGAGCGGCGCCGAACCGCTCCGTAAGGGGTCTCCCGGCCACCAATACCATACGCTCATTACTATTATGATAATTCTTTAATTATTCCATCGTGCTAGTACAGTCAGAGAAGCCCGTTTTCTTCTTCGTGCAACATTCGGTGCTGTTGCGGCTGGCAAGGTAACGGCCGGAGACGCAGACAGGCGAGCTGCTTCACAGCTGCGCGTTGACACGGCGCGCTGAATAGGGGAGGTGCGGACGCCGCTCGTGGCCTGGCTGTGCGCGCAGCAGGCAGTGGGTGAAGTCGGCCGGCGGAGCGGAAGGTCACGGCGCTGCCCACAATCTGACTCCGGCTGGACTCTGGCGATGGAAAGCGTAACCGAGGGGGCGGCGGCTGGAGCGGTGTTGGCAGACTGACAGAGGTCCCTCCTACGCGGCCCGGGGGTGGAAGAGCTACGGTGATGGCACAGGCGGACACAGGCTGGGCATCACACTGGCGGGCTGGTACTGCCGTGGTTAAATACTACTTCCATGCTCTGACTGTCATTGTTCCAGATATTTGCTGTTGCAACATCAGCTCCTGTTCCCAAAATTCAGTAAACATAGCGTCCGGGAGGCACTAATTACCATACTCTGGTTTGGGTCCCTCATCACCACTTCTGGATCGTTGTTTGACACAGACTACAGACATCATTCCCACGAACCGCGTGTTGTATGAAAATTGGGATGGATGTCTAGCCGATGCCCGGAAACGTAGTACAGGGTGAATGACGCTAGGTTCGAATCCTGTCTCGGGCATGGATGTGTGTGGTATCCTTAGGTTAGTTAGGTTTAAGTAGTTCTAAGTTCTAGGAGACTGATGACCACAGCAGTTAAGTCCCATAGTGCTCAGAGCCATTTTTTGAATGTCGTTACCGTAAGTATCACGCGCTTCAGTTAGTACGAAAGCCAAAATAGTCTTATTCACTACACAGATAATAATCAAAGGTCCAGCTCAAGGCCTAAACCCAGGATGTAAGATGAGAGTCTTGTTTGAGGATCGGTGTGCAGAGGATTCCACAATAAGATACGAACTGCCGATCCAGCCGTCACGCCGAATGTAGTGGGCCAGCTGCCATCACCATGCGATATGTTTGTTCCTGCCGCACGAAAATGGAACTATCTGCCACGCAGATAACATCGTTGCCACAAATGGTTCAAATGGCGCTGAGCACTGTGGTACTTAACTTCAAAATGGCTCTGAGCACTATGGGACTCAACTTCTGAGGTCATTAGTCCCCTAGAACTTAGAACTAGTTAAACCTAACTAACCTAAAGACATCACAAACATCCATGCCCGAGGCAGGATTCGAACCTGCGACCGTAGTGGTCTTGCGGTTCCAGACTGCAGCGCCTTTAACCGCACGGCCACTTCGGCCGGCTACTTAACTTCTAAGGTCATCAGTCCCCTAGGACTTAGAACTACTTAAACCTAACTAATCTAAGGACAGCACACAAGTTAAGTCCCATAGTGCTCAGAGCCATTTGAGCCATTTGACAGCACACACATCCATGCCCGAGGCAGGATTCGAACCTGCGACCGTAGCGGTCGCGCGGTTCCAGACTGTAGCGCCTAGAACCGCTCGGCCACCCTGGCCGGCCGTTGCCACACGTTGAGGCTGTTTTCACTTAAGTATACTGGCGAAATACTAGAATTGTAGTCCTTAACTTCATGTAGACGGTAATGTGCGATTATTATGGACATCAGACTAGGTGATCTGAGATTCAGAATATGGCACATATGTAATTTAAAATATGTGTGCCACAGTTGTCATTAAACAACAGATACTCAATAACGTGTTTTTAGACAGGTTTCATAAATAAATAAGGCATTAACTCGACAATCTTTCATACTTTGGCAAAGTAGCACTCTATGTTTGGTCACTACACAGTGGATCATGCATATGTGCACCAAATTTTACTACTGACTATTTATTTCGTACGAACTTCCGCGGTAATCCATTGTTTTCACTACCGCTCTTAGAGTCTGATGGTTTTCTTATGATACAGGCATCCAATTCCGTGGTTCAATTCCTAGCCAAAATACATGAGGTGGGAAAAGTCATGGGATGGCAATAAGTACATATAAACATGGCAGTACACAAGGTATAAAAGGACAGTGGACTGGCGGAGCTGCCATTCGTACTCAGGTGATTCATGGGAAAAGGTTTCCGACGTGATTATGAGCGCTATACGGGAGTTAACAGTCTGTGAACGCGGAATGGTATTTGGAGCTATTTCGGAAATCTTTAAGGAATTCAATATTCCGCAGTCCACAGCGTCAAGAGCATACCAAGAATGCCACATTTCATGAATTACCTCTCACCACGGGCAACTTAGTGCCCGACGGCCCGCACTTAACGACCGCATAGAGATGTCAATGCTAACAGACAAGCAGCGCTGCGAGAAATAACCGCAGAAATCCATGTGGCACGTACGACGAACGTATCCGTTATGACAGTTCTGCGAAATTTCTGGTTAATGGGCTATGGCACCAGACGACCGACGCGAGTGCCTTTGTTAACAGGACAACATTGCCTGCAGCGCTTCTCCTGGGATTGTGACCATATCGGTTGGTCCCTAGACAACTGGAAAACCGAAGCCTGGTCAGATTATTCCTGAATTCAGTTGCTAAGAGAGGATGGCAGGGTTCGAGTTAGCCGCAGAATCCTCGAAGCCATGGACCCAAGTTGTCGACAAGGCACTGTGAAAGCTAGTACTGGCTCCATAATGATGTGGGCTGTGTCCTCTGGTGCAATTTAACCGATGATTGACTGGAAATATTTATGTTGCGATACTTGGAGACCATTTGCAGCCAATCATGGATATTATGCTCACGAACAACGATGTGATGGCACCGGTCCACAACTGTTTGCGCTGTTTGCGATTGGTTTGTAGAACATTGTGGACAATTTTAGCGAATGGTTTGGCCATCCAGATAGCCCGATATGAGTCGAACAGCTATTGAACATAATCGAGAAGTCAGTTCTTGAACGAGATCCTGCAGCGGCAACACTTTCCCAATTGCTGACAACTACAGAGGCAGCATGGCTCAATATTTCTGCAGGTGTCTTCCAACGACTTGTTGAGTCGATGCCACGTTGAGTTGCTGCGTTATGCCAAGCAGAAGGATGTCCGACAAGATATTAGGCGTTATTCCATGACTTTCGTCGCCTCAGCGTAGTCTTCTCTGTGGAAGCGTATCCGGTTTTTGACAACTAAAATTCGTTTGCATCTGGAGTGAACACAAGCCTATGCTTATTAGTGTGTCGAGTACACTCGGTCGTATGTAGTATTTTATCGGTCAGTTAAAAATGAGCCTAGATTGGTAAATGGGGTGCAAATTTCTAAACAGGCTCACCTGCAATGATTTATCTATCTTACCTCAGGCAGCTTTTAAACTTTCCTCACTTATAAAACGGTTGAAAGTATACCACTGATGACGGTCGAAATATCGTTATTTCGATGTGACAACGTTCGAAGTGACAACAGGTAAGTAAAAGGATTTCATAAAACACATGAATCCTGACTACCCCAGAAATCGATAAGTCAACAGCAGCACTTATGCATCCACTTTTAATACATTACTTTTTGACAATCTAACTTAGCACCACAACTATGTGGCTGTATTTATGGCTGGGTCTAAACAGGATGACTCCGTCGGTTGCTCTGTTGTTTTCCCTGTTCGTGCCCTCATGATCCAACTGCCTCAACACTTTACTATCTTTGATATGGAAGTATCCGCGATCCTGAGGAGAATGGAGCAGATGAGACATGTTGCGAGTGCTAAATTCCTCGTATGTTCCGACTCCCCGAGTTTCCTCCAATCTCTACAGCGCTTTTACCCAGAAAATGCAGTCGTCCAGAATACTCAGTACGCCCTGCCCTACCGAGAAAGGCAGGGTAATGAGACGTCTTCCTGCTGGGTGTGAGGCCACATGGCTGTTAAGGAAACGAGATGGCAGACGTAGCAACCATGGAGGCACGTCGCAGTCATCAGGTATTTCAATGTGCCATCCCCCTTCATGCTATCAGCTCGCTGTTGAGGTAGAGAGTCATGCATCATGGGAAGAATGGTGGCTTGAAGTGACAGACAATAAGCTGCGTCAAGTAACATCCACATCGCGACCGTGGTGTGCCTCCTTTCAGCAGCGAAGATAGGATAACGACCTTCTCTCTCGTCTTCGCATACGACACAGCCCTATGACGCGTGGCCTCTTTCTCCGTGGGGAAGAAGCTCAATGTGTGGTGTACAGACCACAGTGACCCACATTGTACTATACTGTGTTTTATATCCAGACCAGAGGACAGCAGGTAATATGCCGACATATTCGTCCCTTACTTTGATGGACAATTAAATGAATGTATTACGACTTTCAAGGTTTTATGATGTGTCCAACTTGTTCCCTAAAATTTTAGGTAGAAGATTTTAATCTGTGATCATTGTGGCTAACTTCTCTATGGTTTTTTAAAGTGCTCAGCTAGTCACCTTTCCGTACGTATGTATTTTAGCTCTTCTCTTGTATTACTTGATTATTTGTGTTTTCGCTACTGTTTTAACACACTTCAGTGATATTATGTTCTTTTAATGGCTGTGAGATAGTGTGATTCTGTGGGTAACCGTGAATGAGATTGTGGGTGAGTGAGTGTAATTGTGTAGATTTACTCCTCATCCACGAAGTTTTTAGGCATTTTAACCGCATTTATTCCTACTAATTGTCGTAAGGCCACTGACATCCTTGCTGCTGAGGGCCCGTAAACTGGAAACACACACACACACACACACACACACACACACACACACACACACACACACGCACGCACGTCAGCTCGCACGAGCACGCGCGCGCAGTATACAGTTTCTGCTGGAAGAGGAAAGCTACTAATGAACATGGAATATACATAGTGAGCTTTGCTATGTAGCACTAGCTTCCTAGGGACATGCCGGATCTTCGAATTGGGCATAATTAACGCCTCATGACATTAAGTCTTCGACTGAATGGGGGCTACAGTGATCGAAGTTTATGCCCCCCACCCCACACCATCCCCCACTCCCTCTCTAGCTTCTGATGATGACATAAAAGAAACATTCTATTCGTTTCTAGATGACGTCCTGTCAAACATTAAACCCCAGGACAAAATAATCTTACTTAATACTGTAGTCGATAACGATCGCAAAATGTAGAGTGGTGTTATTGACAAGGAGGGAGTTGGCGGTGAAAACTCCATTGGTATTAGGTTTCTCTAAAAATGTACTGAACATGAATTAATAATTACCAACACCACCTTTCGTAAAAATGATCGCTTGAAAACATCACCCTAGATCGAAGCACTGGCATCTGATTGACTATGCAATTGTCCGAGTGAAAGATCTACACGATGCTTTCATCGCTTAAGCCAAGACAGGATTCGATGTCTGTTGGACAGATCACTGACTTACTTGTATTGCATTCGTCACTATCCACCCAGAGGAGAAAACAAAAGGTGAAAGTAGACAACATTTGCGATGTATCGGAGACAAAAATATACGGATGTTCTTCCAAGTCTCAAAAGCAATTTGTGGTGTAGTCAGCTCTGGTAGGTACCACAGATATGATATTCACAAGTAAGCAGCTTCCGGAACAGTGCAGGAAACAAAATATATCTCTTCACACTGCCTTTATTGACCTCGCTAAGGTATTTGACTTAGTAAACCGTAAAGTTTTATGGAAGATTTTGGCCTTTTATGGTTTTCCACAAATTTATTGCCACCTTGATATTGCCCTACACAAATACGACAGTAGCTGTCATTAGTAACGGCTATGGTGGTGAGCCATTCCATATCAGTACCTGTATTGAACAAGGATGTGTGATTCCTCCTACGTTATTTTACTTGTATGTTGTCTCTGCAATACAGCTAGTCAAAGAACATCTTCCTCATGGTATGCAGTTTACTGAGAGAATGGATACGGAACTTTAATCTGAGACGTTTAAAATCAAGGACTTCAGCAACTTACACAGCATTAGTTCAGTTAGAATATCCTGATGATAGTGCAACTATAGTTCAGTCTGAGGAAGAACTAGTGTTAATCCTGAATGCCATCTTCGAAATATGCCAAAACTTTTATTTCAGACTGAACACCAGCGAAACACAGATTCTTCACTAACTAGCACCTCTGGAAGTACAAGGAAATACCAGCGTCAGCATCCGTTGAATGACTCTTCAATTAGTTAACGTCTTTCCCAGACTACGATTTCGAGTATTTGACGACCAAAGTGTCAAAGCTGCAACACTTATTCTCGTTTACAGTTCAGTTGTAGTTTCCGCTCTAATTTATGGATCTCAGTCTTGGACATGTTACAGACAGCAACTCAGAAACCGGAAACAGCATCACGAGCGGTGTCTGAAGAGGAGCCTGTGTGCAACATGGCAAAATGGACGAACAAATGTCAGTAACCTAGAAGAGGCACAAACAACCAATATATGAGCGAAGGATTTAAGAACCCTGTCACGGTGGGCAGGGCATGTTGTCAGCATTCCCAGTTACCGCATTTACAAACAAGCGTTTCTCTCTGAGTTAACAGTAGGCAAACGATGTGTGAAGCTCAGAGGGGACGATTAACCCTTTGACTGCTACGAACGTGCTCGCTGTGTTCCGTGGAGAGAGCGGCTTTGTCGTCGCCCTATACCGCAGCCCGCCCTTGGAGACCCCGGTGCGATCGCTACCTGTGTGCTCGTTCCGCCGCAAGGTCTGTGCTGAATATTCCTGGAACTCTGGAGGTGGAGATTTCGTCTGCCGCTCTTGGTTTTTCCGCCCCCAATACAGCTACTCTAACAACTCAACTTTTTCACTTTAAAACTCTTCTAGAAATGAATCACCGCATAACAAACACACAGGTATGTCAATATTGTTTCAGACCTACGATTTAAATCTTTCCTGGAGTTTTTGGTAGAATGTTAGAAGCCTACGGCGAAAGCGCAGTGTCACTTTCAATTCATCTCAAAAATGGTTCAAATGGCTCTTAGCAGTATGGGACTTAACATCCGAGGTCATCAGTCCTCTAGACTTTTAAACCTAACTAACCTAAGGACATCACACACATCCATGCCCAAGGCAGGATTCGAACCTGCGACCATAGCAGCAGCGCGGTTCCGGACTAAAGCGCCTAGAACCGCTCCCTCAGAGCGGCCGGCCGATTCATCTCAGTAACTACATGTTCTTTCATAGTTACTCCTCCATAAACCTGCTGTCCTATGTATAGTCATAACAGTAGCAACTCATGCAAAGTATGAATCTATTAGGATTATTGCTCTAATACGTCGGTAGTCGTTGGGAATCACAGTAATAACTTTTCCGCTCCACGTTTGATTCCGTTCACGAATTGTCAGCGACGCGGTGAAATGGACACGAGGCCACTAATGAAATAATTATAATCCTATTTCAAGAAAACTGTTTGGAGCAAAAAATTGATTCTTTCGCATCCTTACAGTATGATACCTTGGTTCGATAAAGAACTGAATTTATTTTCATTATTCGTCTTAGCTACTGAGCTGCATCCAGTTAAATTAAACAATTAACAAAATTTTAACATTTTTTCAGAGGTAAAAGCAAATTTCGTAGATTTTTTGGAAGAATAAACGGCAATTTGACTTTGTATTACTGTATTTTTCCTCTATGCTATCTAGATTTTCTGCTTTTATGCCATTATCAAGTACGATGCTAAAAGTTCTTAGACTATTGACACGTCATGTGACTCATTGTACTCGATAATGGTGTAAAAGCCGAAATCTAGATATTCAGAAGAAAAGTACAGTAATATGTAATTAAATGGTGCGTTATTCTTTCAAAAAATTTGCTTCTTTCGCATCTTGTATCTTCGCTCGAAAAGACTGAATTTCCTCTCGTTATTCGTCTTAGTTATTATCCTGTATCCAAAGAACTAATATATTGCCCGATATTTAAAAATTTTTGCAGAGGTATAAAAACATTTTGTACACTTTGCATACGGTCCGTTTTACGTCATTGATAGCAGTGAATGAATTGTAGCTAACATATCAAAACTGTATCTAAATCTGAAGGCAGAGTGATAATTGTCACGGTTCTCAAGCCATCGGTTTTTATATCTACGGAAGTGTTGCGCGTGGTGCGCCCAGTGATTTGGTGATGTGCGACATGAATCGTAACACCAGTCTTATTTCGTAAACAGTTCAAGATATGAAAAGGAGATTTCTTGCAAATGAGAGCGCACAAAGAGGTGCATATATTGCCGCATGATTAATAATCGAAACCTTTTTAACTATAGAAATATAGATGTAACTATTATTTTTGTCGATGGAAATATGTACAAGGTGGGGCAAATAAAAGTGGTAGCATTAACGGAGGAGTGAAAGACCCACAGTTGCTTCCAACATGATGGAGCAATTACATCCCGTCGAACCTCGGAGCACATTTACGCAGTCATCACGCCTGTGAGAGTTGTTAGCAGAGGTCAGCCTGGTCGGGCCCTAGCTGGCCACCCAGGTCACCTGATCTGTCAGTGTGAGATTACTTTGTGTGGGGAGCCCTCAAGTCTAAGATTCATCACAACAACCCTCATAGTTTTCAAGGACTGCAGCAGAACACTTCGGATGAAAGTGCAGAATCCAGCAGTCCAGCTTCGATCAGCCTTCAGAAACATGCTGACCAGGACCCAGAAGTGCCACGAGATGAATGGTGGCCACTTTTAACATCTGCTATAGTCAGGATAGTACTGGATTGCCTTTCCTGTGCTGGATTTCTTTGTACCCTGGAACTCTGTTGTCCGGGCCACTTCTATTTGCCCCATCCTGTACTTCTGTTAACAGCATTTAATATCTTGTCAAAACAGAATATTGTGGCTTTGCACACATTAACGTTTCCGATGTTCTATGTGGGATACTCAGCTTTAATCGAAAACTGTTTGTTGTTATATCTCAAGATGTAACCCCTAAGTAACAAAATGTTTAGTTATTTCAGTGTCTCATTCGTCTTCCCCCTGTTTCAGTACAGTGTTGTCTAATGGTCCCATAACCTCTGGTTCTTTCCATTAATCCATGTTCCATTTCTTTGAATTCCCACCTTTTTGCAGTTTCTTGTGTTTCAGTCTCCAGTTCGTAACAAACAGTTATGGTCACAGTCCAGATCTGCCGTGGGAATGTCTTATAATTTAAATTCGGTTTAGAAATCTCTGTCTAACCACTATATAATCAGTCTGCAATCCTCTAGTGTCCGCTGATCTCTCCCACGTGTCCTACCCTCATTCATGATTCTTAACTCAACTGTTAGCAATGATTTGATTACACGCTGTGCAAATTTGTTGCAGATGGTTTCCTCTTTCACTATAATTCCCTCTTTCATGTTATTCTGCTATCTTCCTTTCTCTTCCTTTTCCTAATATCGACTTCCAGACAATCATCGTAATTTAAATTTCAGAAAATGGTTCAAATGTCTCTGAGCACTATGGGACTTAACGTCTGTGGTCATCAGTCCCCTAGAACTTAGAACTACTTAAACCTAACTAACCTAAGGACATCACACACATCCATGCCCGAAGCAGGATTCGAACCTGCGGCCGTAGCGGACACGCGGTTCCAGACTGAAGCGCCTAGAACCGCACGGCCACACCGGCCGGCTGAAATTTCATCTTTCTAAATAATTTACTTTATCTCATAATACATTCCTTCAGTCTCTTCATCATCTGCAGAGCTGGTTGGCATATAAACTTGTGCTACTTTGGTGGTGTTGACTTTATGCCTCTCCTGCATACAATAAAGCGGTCATTATAATGGTAGTAGTAGTTTACCCGGATCCCTATTCTCTTATCTATCATTAGGCGTACTCCTACGTTAACCCTGTTTGATTTTGTACTGACAGCTCTGTACGTTGTGAACAGAAATCTAGCATACTGGACTCGCATTCGGGAGGACGATGGTTCCAACCGCGTCCAACCATCCTGATTTAGGCTTCCGTGATTTCCCTTAATCGCTTCAGGTAAATGCCGGGATGATTCTTGTGAAAGGGCATGTCCGACTTTCTTTCCCATCCTTCCCTAATCCGATGGGACCGATGACCTCGTCGTTTGGTCCCCTCCCCCGAAGCAACCAACCAACCAACCAACCAACAGAAATCCTCTTCTTCCTGCCCGCACACTTCACTTCTTTACACTAAATGTAACTTCGACCTATTCATTTCCCTTTACAAATTCTCTAACCTACATACCCGATTAAGAGATCTGACATTGCACGCTCCGACCCCTAGATAACCAGTTTTGTTTTTCCTCCCTGCCCGGAAATTCTGCTTATTGACTATTTTACCTCCAGAATACTTTACCCGAGAAGATATCATTATCATTAAACCATACAGAACAGCTGGATGCCCTCGGGAAAAGAAACATGGCTGTAGCTTCCCCTTCCTTTCAGCCACTCGCAGTATCATCAGAGCAAGGCTAATGTTGGCTAAAGTTACAAGACCAAATCAGTCAACCATCCAGGTAATGTCCCTAAAACAACTGAAAAGGTTGCTGCTACTCTTTAGGAATCATGGTTTACGATACTACAGATAGTGTGTAGTTAAGAACAACGATCTAACGTTCCTTCAGACATGCATGCACGGTCGAAGGAACAGGCACTGCAGCGACTATGAAATGTGTTCGCAGTTACGAATACGAACAACCATCAGCTGTATAAAGGTATGACGATAGTGAAAATTTGCGCCAGAGCCGGGCTCGAGTCCGGACATCCTGCTTTACTCGAGAGGTCGTATTAATCTCTTTGGCTACCGATGCACGACTAACGGCCACACCTACACTTCAGCAGGTCATTGTTCCTGGGTCACATCCTGTGATTCGCCAACTGCGAAAACATTTCATGTATTTCATAACGGCTGTAGCCGCCTCAATGTCAGTTCGTTCGGATGTGGACATATGTCTGAAGGTACATTGTGTCGTTCTTCTGAACAACATTGGCACTGCACTATCATATTTATCCGCCGATACCTGGTAGCGGCTTCCAATTAAAATGACCTCCCCTGCACGGGAATTACATAATGTTTTTACTAGCACGGATTGTGATGCAGGAACGACAACATATGGATGTTTAGGTCTGGCCGTGAATCGTGCACGGATAGCCAAAGCAGTTAAGACTACCGGTCGCGTATAGTGGGAAATGCAGGTTCGAGTCCCGGTCCTGGCACAGAGTTTCATGGTCGACATTCTCTTATACAGCTGATGGTTGTTCGTATTCGCAACAGCGAAATCATTTCATGTAAGCCACGGTTTAGTCTGGCTTCTCAACTGATCTCCTACTTTGTGGCTGAAACTATGGTATGGCTGTATTTATCGTTGAAGCTTCTTGGGGGAACATGTATCTTTAAATCATAAAAACAAGAAAATGGGACTTCTCGTTTCTGAAATTCGCATGGTATGCGGTTCCGACAGTGGGGGTATTTGTACAGTTCCGCGGAGGTAGACTGCAACGTGAGGAATGTCTGGTCTGAGTGAGGTACGATAGTGCGAATAGCAGGCAGAATGCGACGGCGGGATTAATGTACGGCCGCGTTAAGGCTTCCCGGCAGCACTGGCTCCGCCGCCGGCCGGCTTGCACTCATTGGAGGCATTTGCT
Source organism: Schistocerca americana (assembly GCF_021461395.2). Classification (NCBI taxonomy): domain Eukaryota; kingdom Metazoa; phylum Arthropoda; class Insecta; order Orthoptera; family Acrididae; genus Schistocerca; species Schistocerca americana. The sequence goes on along the minus strand of NC_060130.1, from coordinate 436,756,228 downwards.
GCCGGCCGCTACGCCCGTTTGGCTCTGCGTGCGTTTTCTTCTGTCCGTTATCGAGGTGTTATTCTAAATGAATCCGAGTGTTAACTATATTGTATGATTCCGATTACATCAACGACAGGCGACAGACGGTCACGTGGTTGCTTCGATTCTTTGCTGTCATGTCTGGAAGTGGGTAAGTTATGAACGGATTATCTTCATCAGAACTCTCGACAGTGCTGTTAATAATGGCCTAGCATTCTCCACTTAGTAAGTAGTCCGCAGTCATGTAGTCTGCGTGATGTTCCCCTTTCACGCACAATTTTGCTTTGCAGCTAGTTGACGTAAAATAAGTATGGAATCTAGACTGAACTTTTCGAACGTTATTCTAAAAACATAAAGAACAGTAGTGTAACTTCAATATAACATTTCTGATAGCGTATCGGACTAGTAAGAATCTGTTTCGTGTTTGATTAATAAAAAGAGAAGTAAGAGAATCGTTTCCGCAGATGAATTTAGCGACATTTCTTTTCCGAGAACCATAAAAAGTTAATCTAAAACTTTCTGAAACTATTGATTCAAGAAAGAGTGTAATATTCCCCTGCATATGAAATATTTTATAAAAACTTACAAGTCCAAAAACATTAAATTTCGAATATAAATGTTATTGGGTTCCTCCCTCAGGTACAGAGCTATGTAAACACTTTTCACTGTTAATATAAAACGTGAATAGTGAACCATGAGTAAGAATTAACGCAGTGATTGACTTTGGTAAAAGACCCGTATGTTTTGCTCGATACAATGAAATCATAGCAAATGAGAAAAATGTTATATGGTTTTCACAACTCTTACGTAATCACAAAATTAACGAACTGTGTACTACTATGCGTTTCCGCCTATATAAACAGTTCCTAATGTTCACACGTCATTCGATAATTGCTTATGATTCTGCCTACTTGTTTTCTGACTACACCCGAAATATTTCTCTTGTTATTCTAAATGTTTTGCAAAGCTGCCTTAGTGCGTTTATCAAAATGGGTTTAGTTGTTTTTCCCTGTTTGACAAGGATATGTCTTGTTTTCATTTTGTAAACAGCAGCGAGAATTTGTATTATTAACATCGTACGTTTGTTACCGATCCGCGCACGAAAAGACTGTTCTGTTTACTTCGTGTCATTAGTTTTGCCAGTGTCGAAATCTCTGAGGAATTCGTGGTAGGACAAAATTAGTGAGATGAAAATCTGCATATACATGGATACCCTCCAAATCATACTTAAGTGCCTGGCTGACGGTTCATCGAACCACCTTTTCAATAATTCTCTATTATTCCAATCTCGAACAGAGCATGGAAAAAACGAACACCTATATCATTCCGTGCGAGCACTGATTTCCCTTATTTCAGTGTTTCTCCCCATGTAGGTCGGCGGCAGAAAATATTTTCGCTTTCGGAGTAGAAAGTTGGTGACTGAAATTTAGTGACAAGACACCGCCGCAAGCAAGAACGTCTTTGTTTTAATGATGTCCACCCCAAATCCTGTATCGTGTCAGTGACGCTCTCTCCCTCTATTTCTCGATAATACAGAACATGCTGCCCTCCTCTGAACCTTCTCGATGTACTCCGTTAGTCCCATCTGGAAATGATCCCAGACCGCGCAGTAGTATAGCGAAAGAGGACGAACGAGCGTAGTGTAGGCAGTCGCTTTAGTAGATCTGTTACATTTTCTAAGTGTTCTGCCAATAAAACACAGTCTTTGGTTTGCCTTCCCTACAAAATGTTCTATGTGTTCACTCCAATTTGAGTCGTTCATCATTGTAATTCCTAGGTATTTAGTTGAATTTACGACCTTTAGATTCGACTAATTTATCGTCTAATCAAAGTTTAACGGATTCCTTTTAGTACTCATGTGGACGACCTCACACCTTTCATTATTTAGCGTTAACTGCCAGTTTTCGCACCAGTCGGATATCTTTTCTAAATCGTTTTGCAATTTCTTTCGATCTTCTGGTGAGTTTACTAGACTATAAACAACAGCATCATTTGGAAATAACCTAAGACGGCTGCTCAAATTGTCTCGTGAGTCGTTTATATATATATATATAAGGAATAGCAGAGGGCCTCTAACACTACTTTTGTTTTACTCCATGACTCTCCGTCAATCACTACGAACTGTGACCTCTCTGACAGGAAATCACCAATCCACTCACATACCGATGACTGAGACGATATCCCATACGTATGCAGTTTGACTACAAGCTGCTTGTGTGATACAGTATAAAAAGCCTTCTGAAAATCTAGAAATAAATAATCGATACCAAATCCCTTGACAGCAGCACTGCACACTTAATGTGAGTAAAGAGCTAGTTGTGTTTCACAAGAAGGATGTTTTATGAATCCGTGTTGACTGTGTGTCAATAGACGGTTCTCTTCGAAATAATTCACAATATATATATAATGTTCCAAATATAGACGTTAATGATACGGGCTGTAATTTACTGAATTACTCCTTCCAGCTTTCTTGAATATTGAAGTGGCCTGTGCAACTTTACAGTCCTTGGGTACGGATCTTTCGTCGAGCGAATGGTTGTACGAGTATATGGCTCGGTAGAAGTCACGATCCACAAAACGAAAATCGGTTGAATCCCTACGCTTCACCTCACAGTGGGAAGAAGATCAATTTTTTATTGTAACACAGAGAGACCCTCAATGTCTGTTTTGTAACGCCATTTTATCGGTTTGGAAGGAGTATCAGGTGGTTATAATCAAACTGCAGCTGCTCACAGAGCTCCAGTGTGGGTTGTAATTATGGTATGGCAACGAAACTTGGTAAATATTCTAAAGCGTTAATGCGGAACCGATTTACGTTGGGAAAAAATTTAGTTCTACTTTTGGCCACCAGGTGCAAATCGGGAGCTGTGAATGCAAGAAAGACATATATAAATGTTTGCATATGAAATAGGCTAGGACCAAGACGTCGGGAGAAATGGTCAAACACAATTTGTTCAATATGAAGACCGGAGATGTCGAGTAGACTATGTAAAGGGCCAGATTTGCACTTGGTGACCAAAATCGGAACTTATTTCCTTCCAGCGTAAATCGGTTCCGCATAAAACCATTGACGTATGTACCAAGTTTCTCTACCATACGGCATATATAGCTCACCCTGGAGCTCCGTGAGCAGTCGCACTTTCATTTTAACCACCTCGTGCAATATGGAACGACATTTTCAACTCCTCCTGGAGAAATTCATTATCACTTTGGATACTGAAGAATAGAAGGCCACACTTCCCGAACTACAACATGAAAGAGAGAAAGAAGGAAGTTCATACAGATATCTCTTTTTATTAAAACGTTACTATTATTTCTAAAGCACTGCGTGGTTTCGCCAGCGATTTCATCCCTTCTTGTAACATATTTACAGATAGAGAAACAAGTCACCCACAATGATAGTCCCTTGCGAGTGAGCTATCACATAGTTCTTAAAATAGCCAAAACAGCGCGTCCATTCAGCGATGGAGAATCTGTTACAGAATGTTTCGCTGCTGCAGCAATAGACTACTCTCCAGCGACTCTTCCCGTTTTCGAAACAGTTGTTCTTCCACGGAGAACATTTTGTCGACGCAGCGAAGAAATGGCAAACGACGTGAAAGCACATTTGAAAGATAAAACTGAAGATACGGTTTTTTCTCTTTGAATTTAGGCGAAAGCAGGCATATAACGGATGTAGCTCACCTTGCTATATTTGTGAGAGATGTTGACGCTGAGTGCAATTTGATGGACGGATTCCTTGAATTTGTGCCATTGCACGATACGGCTACGACTTATTACTGACAAATACGACTATTGTGAAAAGCTTTCATTGATTGAAAGAGATGGAAGTCCTGTAATGATTTGTCAAAAGTCTGGTGATGTTGCTTTAATAATGTACGAGGTGAACGAATCTGATATCCAGCTGGAAATATTAGCGATACACTGAAATCATGTTAATATGCAAGAATAAATGGCGACATGAACGTTGTTGTAAAAACAGTTAATAAACTGAGATCTCACGCTTTGGGACATCGATAGTTTAAATCCGTAGCTGGGATGTGATTATGGCGACGCGACGTGTTTTTGTGAAGGGTGTTGGTTTAGACAAGGTGCTGACTTAGAACGTTCTTTCAACTTGCATAAATACATGGCTTTGTGTAATGGACAAAGGAGGAATACCAGTAAATGAGTTTGATGACTACCGGTGGATATTAGATTTTGCACTTCTAACTGACCTTACAAGCATCAGAATGTCTTCAGTACAGCTTTGCAGGTCAGACATAAACTAATTATCTATGTTTGTGATACTCGCTTTGGATTTTAAAAGAAAATTGCTGTTGTCAATAAAGCAACTTACAGAACGATCATTTGCGCACTTTTCGAATGTTGCACTAGTTATAAATGAAATAAATCTTGAAAAGAAGACACTGAGAGAACATCTTGATGGATTTGTTATGGTGCTATCCCGTTAGACTCTCAGTGAGAGAGGACCTCGATTCGTTCGTTTGTTATATATTTTTAGGAGCTTCAAACAGGAGCGACCTCAGTAATGAATAGGAATAGTGGCTGCTGTATACAGATGCAAGCTGAGTTGATCACCCACAGCTCCAGGTGGTGTTGGCTTCTGTCACACAGCTTGACGCTACTGCCAAGGGGCATCACTGTGGAGGGTCGGGCGCAGGGATACAAGGGACGTCGAGCACGTCCCACGTGTCCCCTGATCGGTCCACTGCTGTGGCCGCCCTGGGTACTGCCTACACTGAGATTGAATCATCACCCGTGGTCATGTGAGAAATCATTCCAGAGTCTGGCAGGTAGCCAAAGACTTTCGGAGGGGCCGATCGTAAGGCCTCTCCAGTTAGTTTGACGAACAGGTTTCGTTCGTTATCTGTGGCTGACGATGCAGTAGTCCACCCCATTCCAGAGGAAGCTTCTCGGCCCCCAAGGTCTGGGCATTCACTGAGGTTTGTTGGGTTTGCTGGTAGTTGGGAGCTCCAGCGTTAGGCACATAATGGGGCCGCTTAGGAACATGGCTGCCAAGCAGGGGAAGGAAGCCAGTGTGCGCTCCGTGTGCATTCCGGGAGAAGTCATTCCGGATGTGGAAAGGGTGCTCCCGGATGCCATAAAGAGTACAGGGTGCAGCCAACTGCAGGTGGTTGCTCATGTCGGTGCCAATGACGTGTGTCGCTTTGGATCGGAGGAGATTCTCTCTGGTTTCGGGCGGCTAGCGGAAACGGAAAAGACTGCCAGTCTTGCTTGCGAGAGTAAGGCGGAGTTCACCATCTGCAGCATCGTCGATAGAACCGACTGTGGTCCTTTGGTGCAGAGCCGACTGAAGGGTCTGAATCAGAGGCTCGGGCAGTTCTCTGACCGCGTAGGCTGCAGATTCCTTGACTTGCGCCGTCAGGTGGTTTCTGGGTTCCGCTTAATAGGTCTGGCGTTCACTACACACAGGAGCAGCGCGGGCTGTGTGGAAGGGACTGGGCGGTTTCTTAGGTCAGACGGTCTCAGGAAACCACAGAAAGGGAACCCGTCTAAAAGGGGCAGGCAAAACATACTAAGGTACTTGTAGCAACAGTCTGTATTAGTTGTAAATTGTCGTAGCTGTGTTGGGAAAGAACCAGAGCTCCAAGCCATAATAGAAAGCACTGAAGCTGAAATAGTTACACGTATAGAAAACTGGCTAAAGCTGGAAATACGTCAACCGCAATTTCTTCAAATGACCTAACAGTGTTCAGAAATAATACATTAAATACAGTTGGTGGTGGAGTATTCATTGTTGTGAGAAGTAGTTTAACTTGTAGTGAATTTGAAGTATATAGTTCCTGAGGAATAGTATGGGTAGAGGTTATATTTGACAATCGGACTAAACTATTAATAGGGCCGTTTTACCGACCCTCCGAGTCAGAAGATAAAGTTTAAAGTTGCTGAACAGTTCAAAAAAAAACTTGTCTCATTTCAAAAAGGTACGCCACTCATACAATTAGAGTCAGTGGTGACTTCAACCTATCTTCAATATATTGAAAAAATTATACGTTGAAAACCGGCGGCAGGCATAAAACGTCATGAGAAATTGTACTGAATGATTTCTCAGAAAATTATTTTGAACAATTAGTTCATGAGCCCACTCGAAGCGTAAATGGTTGCGATAGGGTACTTGACCTCTTAACAACAAGTAATCGCGGGAAAATAGGGAGTATCATGACGGATACAGGAATTAGCGACCACACGGCAGTTACTGCTAGCGTGAATACCGTAACACCCACAACCATCAAAAACAAACGCAAAGTACAGCTATTTAAAGAAGCTGATAAAAATGCTCTTAATGCCTTTTTAAGAGACAGTCTCCACTCCTTCCGATTTCATCATGTAAGAGTAGAAAGAATGTGGAATGACTTCAGAGAGATAGTATAGCCGGCAACTGAGAGATATATACCACATAAATTAAGAAGTGATGGTACTGATCCCCCTTGGTACACAAAACGGGTTGCAGTAGCAACGAAAAAAGCATGCCAAATTTAATAGAACGCAAAATCCCCATGATTTACGAAGTTTTGCAGAAGTTCAAAACATAGCGTTTGCTTCAATGCGTTATGCTTCTAATAATTTCCACAACGAAACTCTGTCTCGAATTACCCAAGAAGGTCAAGGTGACGGTCTACCACTGTGATGTCAAGCCATATACAGGGTGGTCCATTGATCGTGACCGGGCCAAATATCTCACGAAATAAGCGTCAAACGAGAAAACTACAAAGAACGAAACTAGTGTAGCATGAAGGGGGAAACCAGATGGCGCTATGGTTGGCCCGCTAGATGGCGCTGCCATAGATCAAACGGATATCACCTACAGTTTTTTTTAATAGGAACCCTCATTATTTATTACATATTCGTGTAGTACGTAAAGAAATATGAATGTTTCAGTTGAACAACTTTTTTCGCTTTGTGATAGATGGCGCTGTAATAGTCACAAACATATGGCTCACAATTTTAGACGAGCAGTTGGTAACAGGTAGGTTTTTAAAATTAAAATACAGAACGTAGGTACGTTTGAACATTTTATTTCGGTTGTTCCAATGTGATACATGTACCTTTGTGAACTTATCACTTCTGAGAACGCATGCTGTTACAGCGTCATTATCTGTAAATACCACATTAATGCAATATATGCTCAATATGATGTCCGTCAACCTCAATACATTTGGCAATACGTGTAACGACATTTCTCTCAAAAGCGAGTTGCTCGCCTTCCGTAACATTCGCGCATGCATTGACAATGCGCTCACGCATGTTATCAGGCGTTGTCGGTGGATCACTATAGTAAATATCCTTCAACTTTCCCCACAGAAAGAAATCCGGGAACGTCAGATCCGGCGAACGTGCGGACCATGGTATGGTGCTTCGACGACCAATCCACCTGTCATGAAATATGCTATTCAATACCGCTTCAACCACACGCGAGCTATGTGCCGGACATCCATCATGTTGGAAGTACATCGCCATTCTCTCATGCAGTGAAACATCTTGTAGTAACATCGGTAGAACATTACGTAGGAAATCAACATACATTGCACCATTTAGATCGCCATCGATAAAATGAGGGCCAATTATCCTTCCTCCCATAGTGCCGCACCATACATTAACCCGCCAAGGTCGCTGATGTTCCACATGTCGCAGCAATCGTGGATTTTCCGTTGCCCAATAGTGCATATTATGCAGGTTTACGTTACCGCTGTTGGTCAATGACGCTTCGTCGCTAAATAGAACGAGTGCAAAAAATCTGTCATCGTCCCGTAAATTATCTTGTGCCCAGCGGCAGAACTGTACACGACGTTCAAAGTCGTCGCCATGCAATTCGTGGTGCATAGAAATATGGTACGGATGCAATCGATGTTGATGTAGCATTCTCAACACTGACGTTTTTGAGATTCCACATTCTCGCGCAATTTGTCTGCTACCGTCAAAGCAACGTTTTATACGAGGTGTTGCGTGATAGAACCTCGGAATTAAATGCACAAGGAATAACAAATGAAGAATGAAGAACAAAAAGAAAGAGCACTCAGAATGAGATTTTCACTCTGCAGCGGAGTGTGCGCTGATATGAAACTTCCTGGCAGATTAAAACTGTGTGCCCTACCGGGACTCGAACTCGGGATCTTTGCCTTTCGCGAGCAAGTGCTCTACCATCTGAGCTACCGAAGCACGACTCACGCCCGGTACTCACAGCTTTACTTCTGCCAGTATCTCGACTCCTACCTTCCAAACTTTACAGAAGCTCTCCTGCGAAGCTGCAGGAGAGCTTCTGTAAAGTTTGGAAGGTAGGAGTCGAGATACTGGCAGAAGTGAAGCTGTGAGTACCGGGCGTGAGTCGTGCTTCGGTAGCTCAGATGGTAGAGCACTTGCCCGCGAAAGGCAAAGATCCCGAGTTCGAGTCCAGGTCGGGCACACAGTTTTAATCTGCCCGGAAGTTTCAGAAAGAGCACTGTTGCCGCAAGAAACGTCACACAAGGACTTCTCCGTTTTCTGATTGGATTGTCATTCGTTGACAGTGACAGCCATAATGTCGCTGAATTTTACTTGATGCACGTTTGCTGGCAAACTGGTGCATGCAGTGTTTACAGGTGTTACGTAATCTGTCAGAATTGACATAATAACTGGAAATACCACATGAAATTTCGAACATAACGTGGTAATCATCACCCATGAGATACTGTTTGATTACTGCTAGATATCTTCTACTGTTTTTCGGAGCCCTCTGGCACTTTTGCAGTGGTGCTTTACCATCGTAAAATAGAGCTCTAGTTGCTGTCAGTTCCCCCAAATGACCTTTTACTGATATTAATGTGACATACAATTACGATGGACATTACTGAAACGTCTCTGAGGACATACATTGCTTTCCTGTTATGAGACATTTAATACCCCACCCGCTCTATGCGATAATTATCCCGTGCTCTATTTTGTGGACAGACTCTTTTAGTTTCCATCGTTTAACGGGGATCATAGGGGACCTACACAGCTGTATTGTTACCGTACATCATGTATTAGAACGGAGCTGTACTGAAACATCTAAATTTTGTGAAATATGTCACTCTCCCCTATTTAGTAAAAAAATTAGAGATATATTTGTCAGTCTGATTACGTGTACACTTACTATTCATCAGCACACTGTCTGTTAGCCCTAGCTGAATGATTCTCGACAAATGACCACGTGTACTGTGTGATTCCGAACTCACAAAACTTCAGTTGGTGTTAGGGGATATTTTCAGAGTATTTTATAAAGATCGATCAAAAAGTGTCCGTTCTAAGGCCGTACAGTCAAAAATCGGTATACCAATCAGATAAAAGCTCCGTGAACATTGAAGCAATCGTCCCAGAGACCCACCACGTTGAAGTTACCAGTTTGGTAAAATAAGGTGTTGTGCTGCGTGAAGAAGCTAGAATCGGTCTGCTGCGCTTTCTCATACGACAGGAATCGTGGAACCTTCAGGTTTTATTTCAAGAGACCGAAGGCGTGATAATGGGATAGGGAACGATCAAGACTATAGAGCAGGTGCTCGAGTGTCTCCCACTTGATGTGGCTAGCCTCCGAAATCGTCCGGCGTCCTGTGTCGAATCGTGACCACCACGAAACCTGGCCCACCATTTCACAGTGGTGGTTTTCGACAGACATGTTTTTCCATACACTTTGCTCATTCTCCGATGGATGGCTAATGTTGTTTGCCCTTCGGCAGCCAAGAAAAGAATAACAGGACGCTGGTCCTGTTAGGACGCATTTGCCGGCCGCGGTGGTCTAGCGGTTCTAGGCGCTCAGTCCGGAACCGTGCAACTGCTACGGTCGCAGGTTCGAATCCTGCCTCGGGCAACGATGTGTGTGATGTCCTTAGGTTAGTTAGGTTTAAGTAGTTCTAAGTTCTAGGGGACTGATGACCACAGATGTTAAGTCTCATAGTGCTCAGAGCCATTTGAACCATTTTAGGACGCATTTGGTAATAATGTCGTCATAGTTCACGAGTCCGCATTTACCGCACGCACGTCGGAAAGACACTGACGCCACCCTAATCCCTTTCCTACATGACGGTGCTTATGCACCACCATCGGAGTCGTGCAACGTTGCTTATACACGCTGCAGCAACGCCCTCAAACGGAAACCCTTCGATCGCCCATTATGGTATAAGGCACCTGCGGTCTCTGGTAGCCTGTTACAGAGTAATACGTAATTATGTTTTATTCGATTCTCGAGTTTCTCCCGGAGTATTTGTTTATCGTACAGTCCACGGGTGTAATGCCGATTTATAGTGTCCAACGGGCATAATATATCGGAGAACTGACATGTCGCCATCGTCAGGTGAACGTTTGATTTCTGAAATACTGCGCCCGTTGGGCACAATGAACCGGCAGTACTGCTGTGGTCTGTGCGATGATTTATTCGGTTTGTTACCCAAATTACCTTTGTTTTTGCGAAAACTCCTTTCCAACAGCGATAAACCCGGCAATATGCAATCGTTCAGACACGGAACGATCCGGTTTATCGTAGGCGCCAGTTTAAAGATGCAAAAAGAACTCTGATGTCATCGCTGCGGGAAGAGCTCAGCATAGCCTCACTGTGCCGCTCTTCCATTACATGCAGTGAACGCATGAACGAGACGAGTATCTGCCTACACTGATCAGTTAACTTATCCATACTGCTGTGTACTACTGTTAAATTATAACTAACATTTCCAAAACGAGGGAACCGAGCAGTACTGAACGTAAGCGAATAGTTAAGTGAGAAATACTGTTGTCAACATGATGTTCCGCGAGTGTTTAGAACAATTTTCTTGCTAAACCAGACACGTAGTGGACACCGTCTATATTTGCACTTCTGTGAAGAAATTTTGAGTACAGTATACATGAAAAAAGAAATACAGTAAGAAACTAAATGAAAATTAGTTACTCTGTAATGAGTCACCTGACACCACAGGTCTCTTGTACGGCAATACACACAAAAAGTCCTTGAACAACTTCCGAAATTTTGTCGGATGATTACTATATTGAAACTTCCTGGCAGATTAAAACTGTGTGCCGGACCGAGACTCGAACTCGGGATCTTCGCCTTTCGCGGGCAAGTGCTCTACCTTGGTAAGGCAAAGATCCCGAGTTCGAGTCTCGGTCCGGCACACAGTTTTAATCTGCCAGGAAGTTTCATATCAGCGCACACTCCGCTGCAGAGTGAAAATCTCATTCTGGATTACTATATTGCCGTGAACCGTGTTTCATACAATATGGAGTAAAAACAGAGCGGTTATAATGTTTATCCCACAAAAATAATGTTCACTCACCTTGTGATTTTCTCGTCTTCCGCAGCTCGAACACACGCCTTCCCTGTCAGAAAAATGTGTAGTGTTCTTCGGCTACAAGAACCTGTACTGGAAACTATCACCACTATACATTTCTACAGGTTGCATCAAATGTTTTCTGGTATCGGGTTAAGTGAGCTGTTAACACGAATAGAGATCTCAAAAGAAAAATGAAAAGAAAATACTGTAGTGGTCAGTGGCACAGGCTGGCAACGTGCTACGGGTCGCCACTTCCAATGTGATCAGAAACAAATATTTGTTATCTGCTATTCATCATTTCTAAGAGGTTCTCGAAATTCCTTGTGTTTGTAATGTCTGAATCTTTTGCAATATTCGATGTTTGCGTAAATAGCAGCACTTGCCCTCCTGGGGATAGTTATGTTCGTTTTGTACGCTAGTTAGTATCGATAACAAACAACTTTCATTGCTAAGTTTTGTACTTCATCGACGACCCTGGTTTCGGATTTGGACTTGATTGTGGTTACAACTTGACAATACGTTTGATTACTGTGTTTCAGACTTGTTGCGTGTTATTCTCTGCATTTGACATAAAAAGCGAACTTTGGTGAAGAACAACGCCACCTATCCGGAGACTAATAGACACACAATAAAGGCGAAGTTGAGTCTCAGAAAGGGTGGGAGATGCGAGGGCGCAAATGAAAACACGGAAGCGATGAGATGGGTCGGGGATGCTGGCCGGATATCGAGCAGTGCACCTTCCGGCCCGCGCTCTCCCCTCACGCAGCTGTTCTTCCTCGTCCCGTTTAGCTTCCAATATTCTCTTCAGTGGAGGATAAAAAGTCGCACAAGAGCTTCGAGTGTCTTTGGACGCACGACGTCAGCATCTGGTTGAGCAGCATATCTTTCGCTGGACCGTCTCTCTTTCATTCTTGAATTTCGTTGGGTTTATAAAACTGTTTGGCTCGTATGGCAGGCTGTGGCAGTACAGTGTCGTCGGAAGTGTCATCGAAATTCAGCCTATCTAGAAAAGATATTTAAAAATAGTAAGCTCATTACCCAGCCAATTGACCCACCAATCGCCTGATTTCTCCTAAGGCCACATTAATCCTATGAATACAGAATAAGTACCCATCCGAGAACTTTCACATGATAATTGGAGACATTTTTCTCGAAATTTAATACGAAAGAATGTGAGTTACGGTGTTTTCAGATATTATACCAAATTATATTTATAGCCTATATGTAAACCTGTAGATCTTCTTTAAGATTGCGTTTGAACAGCTCAGCCATTCAATACAATTTTCAACTTGAAAAACGTGAAGAATCGAGTTAATGCTCTGTCTAGGTAGGGACTGCTCACAGCTTCCTGTCTTCATCAGGGCGAAATTCAAATAGAGGGTATTTGATTTTGTATTATTCCTACTTGTTAAAATTTCGAGTAATGGAATTCGATTTTCGAGAAAGGCTCTCTGCTGGGAATGTTTAATGAACTCCAAGGTTTACATGTGGAATAATCGGCTCTACTGCCGGATGTTTGTGTCGCTCTGGCACCCAGAGCCCTCTGGGCATAAATACTGGACAAGATCCTCCAATACGGCAGTCTCAGGTAGCACCTGAAGAAGGCAACGAGTTACGTGGCCGAAATATTGTGCCAGAGCGACACAAACATCCGGCAGTAGACCCGATTGTTCCACATGTCAAGATCTCGCCGGGAAAGCCTGAAGAGTTACAATGTCAAGGTTTTTTCGACTAAACTGCAGAAGCTTCCCTGGGAAGCCCTTACGCATCTTTCACATTGCCCCCATCTCTCCCCACGTGGTTTCCATGTTGTTACAACCCTGAAGAAAGAGATTTTTGGCCGTAGATTTGTTTCGGAAGAAGTAGAGCATGCCTGGCAACAATCGTTTCCTTACACACATGAATGTCTTTACAGACAGTGTTAATCATGAGGAAAAATTCTCTTTGCTCACGACACAAGTCACTGAGAAAACAAGAGAGTTACTTGCAACGGAATCAAATTAAACCCTCCAGGAGATTTATAATTTGTCAATACGCAGGAAAGTGACACTGCACATAAAGAAACCAAATGCTATAATTTTCAGTTTGAAGAGTAAATATAACTCTGTCATATTAAATGTGGATAGCACCTCTGCAGACCGCGTAACAAATACCAATTTTGTGAGAATGATTATCGATTCTCAGTTGAAGTGGTATGAACACACGGAGATACTTGCAAACAGAATGTCATCTGCATCTTATGCTGTTAGAGACCTTTCATCTATGTGTAAAAGTCAGTGTCTTTTACTTACATACTATTCATACATACACTCAATAATTAGCTCTGGAATTCTTTTCTGGGGAAAAAGTGCACAAAATATGAACAGTTTTCAAACTACAAAAAATAGCCATAAGAGTAATAACAAAAATAACAGTCAAAATCAGATAAAGATTTGTTCAAAACATCAACACTGCGGATTTTAACTAAGCCATTTAAGGGTACCAATCAATTGCATACATCAGAAATAACATTGATAACTACTGTACAGATACCTCTGTCCATTACCGTGGAACAAGAGCTAGACTGAACTTACATTTACCAAGAAAGAATAAACACAAAACGGAAAAAAAATATTTTCTGCAATGGAAGGTTCTCCACAAAATCAGGGAAGAAAGGAACGCTTGGAAAAGACTGACAAGAAGAACGAACAGGAAGGTGGTACATGTGTTAAAACATCAGGAAATTATTTCCATGCTACTATAGGCAGCTCTACAGGGTAATAACTGAAGAAGCAGATAGAGATTGGAATTAATTCAACAAGCAACAGAGAACGTACTGTTCAAGTGCTACTCTGAGATGAAAAACTTTTCACAGGGGACAGAATTTGTGGTGGGCTGCATCAAACAAATCACAAGGAAATATCATCAACTTGACTTCATAGTTTAAGGTGAGATAAGTACAATTGCAGGATATCAGCCACGGAAATAGAACCCGCGTGAAAATTTGGGCGCCGCGCTGGGTAGCCGAGCGGTCTAGGACGCCTTGCACGGTCCGCGCGGCTCCTCCCGTCGGAGGTTCGAATCCTCCCTAGGGCTTGGGCGCGTGTGTTGTCCTTAGCGTAATTTAGATTAAGTAGTGTGTAAGCTTAGGGACTGATGACCTTCACAGTTTAGTCCCATAAGACCTTAACACAAATTCCCCTCCCCCCCAGAGAAAGAATTGGGCGATAATTCTGACAGTATTCAATTAAGAAGTTCTGTAAGATACGCTCGTGCTTGTTTGTTACTCACTCCGCCTCACTGAAGCCGCCTGTAGTCTGAAAGCGAAGTACTGTGCAGCGGAGTGACAACCAGAGGCCTCCTGTTCTTGGGATTTTGAAGGCGAAGGAAGAGCAGGAGGAGATCGCCACATCTGCCCGACGTTTTGAAATCTTATTGGAGAATTCATGTTCTACGCGGAAAACAAGTAATATGTATAAGAAACATCTCAAACTCATGTACATACTCGTATAACTAGGGTCAAGACTATTTTAAAAATATTCTTGAACTGATGCTCTGCAGCTGTATATAGGCCTCAAAATCAAAATTAATAAACCTAAGCAAATGAATAATCATTGTCAGATTGAGGTAAAGCTTTTAGATTTACAATTCAATTACGCCAATAAGTTTGAAGAATAGAGCACCTCCTGCAAATGTACTTCATTTTAAAAGTGGCATTAAAATGGATTAAAAAGAGTCTAATCCGCAATAAAATATTTATTTGTAAGGGCAACCAGTTTCGGACAGAATGTGGCCAACGTCAGACTATTTACATGACTACCTTGATGTGTCCATGATGTTTTGTGTCGTAGTATCCTATATTTTCGTACATGTGGTATTACGTACTCCTATTTTACTTGTTATCTGGTTGATCACTTGGCCACATTCATCTAGGGGATCTGACATGCTTCGCCTCAGTTGTCTTACTTGCAAACGAGTATTTGGTAACAGCTAGTCGCTGTCGTAGCTTTAAATCGTCTTCCGTTGAAACATGGATAGCATTTCCACGACGTCTCCATGGTAAACAACGGCATCTTTCAAGCAATATTTTCACTGGCTCTACGGACTAGGAGCAGTCTACAATAACTGGTATGCGTTTTTGCATGCTTGTCTGCATGCAAGTACGTTTTTAACATTCATTCGCTGTGGCAGCTCTGAAATTGACTTCCGCTTAATGGCGCATATTGACACGTCCACGCCGTCTCCATGGGAACCATTGGCGTCACTTAAGCTCTATCTTTGCTGGCATACGACCTACGAGTTTTCAGCAAATCCCCACAGATGGTTAACGATGTTCGCACAGCCTTTTATTATTTGTTATCACTTCTGTATGTATTTTTATCACATATTGACGTTAGGAGTTGTTTTATAAACTGTAATGTACCTATTTCTTCATTTGTTATTAACTTTTGGGAAACTGTTCGGTATATAACTCATGTAATACCAGTTTTAATTCCTGACTGGTTACTACTGACGTAATATGGTATGCACTGGGTGGAGCACAGTGTATTTAAGCAACAACTCCAGTACTCTCCTCAGCCGTTGACGTTCGTTGAGCCACGACACCTGCTCCGTTCACCACCACATCCTAACATCATGAGCGTAATTATTCTTTTAATTTTGGTTGTGTATCATGTATTTTATATGTTACTACTATAATCAGACTTCCCTCTAAATGTATTTTGTATTTATGCAGGGTATATGGCACAAACTGCAGGACACATTCCTCTCATGTAGAGGAGGAAATTGTGTTATATGAACAAGTGTTTGGAAGCTCTTTGATTCCATGTTACAACTCATTTCTCTTACTGATTAATCATCGAAAACACACAAGAACAAAACATTAGAATCTTGGGAACATGAACTCTAGTAAGATCGTTGTTAACACACTGGTTATATAATGTACGAAAAATACCATGGCCGCTAGATGCGCAGTTGGCTTAGGGAAGCGTAGGGAGTGTGGCAGTGGTGGGGATGTCGCTCTGAGCGCAGTAGGGGCAAATCCAAGCTCTGGAGGGGAAATACCGCTCTAAACTGAAGCCTACACTCACATTTTTTTAAAATATTAAGTGGGACCCCTCCACACCCACGCTTGCATGGTGACAATTCGAAAAGATCTACTGTCAGCTCCGCTTTAGTTAGTATCTAAAAGAAATTCTTCCGAAAATGAACGATTTATTTTCGCCTGGCTTGTAAACCATTTTCAACTTTCAGAGAAGCGTCATGAGTAGCAAATTTTGAGTAAAACCTAAATGTTTCTCTGGTTGCCATGTCAAAATTTGCTTCTTCTGCCAAAACACAGCGGAATTTACACTGTCTCACTTCACTAATATGTTGTGCAGACACCATTGCTAGAGAATTCTGAAACGGTGACCGGCCAGTGTGGCCGAGCGGTTCTAGGCGCTTCAGTCTGGAACCGCACGACCGCTACGGTCGCAGATTCGAATCGTGCCTCGGGCATGGGTGTGTGTTATGTCCTTAGGTTAGTTAGGTTTAAGTAGTTCTAAGTTGTAGGGGACTGGTGGCCACAGCTCCTAAGGCCCACAGTGCTCAGAGCCATTTGAACCATTTTCTGTAACGGTGGTATATTAAGTGAGAACCTGAGGAAAAATAAAGTCAGTAGCTTATCGAAAAGCACATCCTCGATACGAAAAACGTATAATGTCTCCACATATGTTGCTCCAAAACCCAAAGCATTTCTCGTTTCACCAGATATCGATGGACCTTAAAATTACATTCTTTCACCGAAAAAGTCTGTAGTTATTGGAATAACGAAGTTTTACTTAATAACGATACGGTAAAATACTCTCCTCTTTGCGTGCTACCATTTGCCAAAATCGAACTTCGATATTTGAAACTGTTTACGAAATATGAGGAATGTTGTGTATATTTCACTCTGGCTTAATCGCTGGCGCGACACGCTCAATTTTCTTGATATTGGTGACAGATAGATAAATCTACCCACGTCTAAAGGAAAAATTCAATATGTTAGCTAAATCTTATATGACAACATATTATGTAATAAACACCAAATGCAAAATCCTAGCGACCTCTATTTTTCATTGCACACTTTTCCGAATTTCACGAAGTGTCTTACACGTAAATATCGCAATAACTGTGACCATTAACGAAATGATGGGCACATCATAATGAACCTGATACATAAAGCTATAAGAAAAGCAAAAATTAAGTTCCTTTACCCAATAGTTTATGTAAAATCGTTTGAGAAAGACTGCAGGGTGCGCGCCTCGATTCTGTCATCACTGACCGGCCGAAAGGTGGAAAACAATTGTCGGCCTCCCCTTCTGAACAGACGAATGAACTCACCCAGCGCTTTGGACAAAAACTGGTCACTGTGCATCGGCCACTTCATCCTGCGTAGAGTTAATTAGACTTGGCTCGTCCAATGGCAGTGTACACAAATGCAGAGATGACAGCTGCTCATTTGATGTATGGATTAGCTGACGACAGTGGTGCTCGCACTCAGCGTTTGTACTGGGAGAGATTTCCAGGACGAAAGTGCCCTGACAGGATAACGTTTGAAGCCACTGATATTCGTCTTAGGCAACATGGGGCATTTACGCCTAATACTCACGACCGGGGAAGGTCTAGAACGACGGGGCGCCGCAACGGGAGACGGCAATTCTTCTTGCCGTTGACGACAACCCTCGTGTCAGTACATGTAGTTGTAACATTGAATGCTGACCACGTAACTGTCTGGCAAGTGTTACAGCTGTATCCGAATCACTTACAGCGTGTGCACGCACTATAAACAGCTGATTTTCCTGCACTGGTACTCTTCTGCGAATGGTTTACTCAACAAAGTGTCAATCCTAATTTTAGTGCAAGGGTGCTGTTCACAGATGAGGCGTCGTTTCAACGAGATCAGATTGCAAATTTTCACAGTTGGCATATATGCCCAGACGTCAATCCTCATGCAACTCTTGAAGCAAGTCATCAACAAAGATTTTCTGTAAATGTTTGGGCCATCATTGTTGATGACTGGTATGGCCTCACTTTCTTACACCCTGGCGCAGCGGACAAAGTTATCATAATTTCGTAGAGAGTATTCTGCCTGGCCTGTTAATTTCAGATTTGCCCTTATCTGTGCGACAGAACATGTACTCCATGCTCAATGGAGAAAATCTTCATTTTAGTTTAACGTCCGTCCACGCATAAATAACAGATTCGGTGATAGATGGATAGGTATATATGGACCAATTGCCTGGCCTCCACGCTCTCCGGACCTAAATACACAGGACTTTTATTTATGGGAGCATTTGAGAGCTCTTGTGTATGGAACCCACTGTAAGAGGTTCAGGTTTTCCGTGCCTGTATTATGGAAGGCTGAGAAACCATCTGCAATAGACCAGGGATACATCAGAGCATCCGAGACTCCCAACGATGGTAGGTGGATACACGTATCAGTTCCCACGGGGGGGCATATTGAACATCTCCTGTGAGGAGGAGTTTCATGTGGTAAGCTGGTGCATTCTGTTTGTGTGTGTTTCCCATGATTAATGAATTGGAGAAAATGAGTTGTAACATGGATCCATGTTCATATAATATAATTTCTTCGTCTACGTGTGAGAAATGGATCCTGCAATTTGTGCCATACCTTTTTGGTACACCCCGTATTTCAGTATAAATTTTCCGAACATGTTCATGATTTGACTAAAACAGTTTACCATAGCAAATAAATATTTTATTGCGGCCAAGACGAGTTTTAATCCATTTTTTTATTTTAGCTAGAACGCCGATTTTCTCCGGGAGAAATATTATCCGAAATTATTAACTGTGTCAGCTTTAAAATCCAAAGAAAATAAAGCACAAAAGCGATGTTTATAATTAAACAACGCTACGATATTTCTTCAATGGCACACTTATTTGTTTGCTTCATTTTCACTGCATCTGTGAAACGCAACATAAAAATGTTCGAATCAAAGACATATCAGGCACCAGCTACTGGTTAGAAACGGCGCAGTTTCACACAGCGAAAAAAGCATGTTTCCAGTGTCAGAAAAGTATCTCACAAATTTGTTCTAGGCGCTTCAGACCGGAACCGCATGACTGCTACTGTCGCAGGTTCGAATCCTGCCTCGGGCATGGATGTGTATGATGTCCTTAGGTTAGTTAGGTATAAGTAGTTCTAAGTTCTGGGACTGATGACCTCAGATGTTAAGTCCCATGGTGCTCAGAGCCATTTGAACCAACAAATTTGTTATTCGCTCCACTGTACATTAGTTCGCGCTCCAGTTTTAAGTGGCTACAGTTGGATGGAGAGAGTGTCAAACAACCGGTGCGAGCGCATGTTTAAAATCTATACATTCAGGAGGTCATAACTGCAAAGTGTCATAATTATGAGCTAAATTTTCACGCTTTATCGATTGCTAGAGCTGATAACTTACGGGTGTGCTTTCTTCTCCTTAAAATATGAGGTCAATTTGGTGTTTCTTTGTCAGACGACTGATGACTAACCAAATTATGAGTTCGATAATTCATACAGACCTATAACTATGCACTTGCATCCGATGACCTTTCATGAAAAACGGAATGACTTCCACCCTTTTCTCCAATCGTTCGAACCCCTTCGTTGCTCCAGTGATTAACGGTAAACTGTTACCAGAAGGGGAGCAAATTCTTTAGCAAAACTGTTTAAGCTGATGGAGGCTCTGCAATGGTCTGGGCCGTGTGCAGTTGGAGTGGTATGGACCCCTGATACGTCTAGATACGACTCTGACAGGCGACAAGTACGTAAGAATCCTGTCTGATCAGCTGCATCCATTTATGTTCAATGTCCATTCCGACGGACTTGGGCAATTGAAGCGGGACAATGCGACAACCCACACGTCGAGAATTCCTAAAGAGTGGCTCCAGGAACACCCTTCTGAGTTTAAACACTTCCGCTGGCCACCAAGCTGCCCATACATAGCATCGTTCAGCATATTTGGGATGCCTTACAACGTGCTGTTCAGAAGAGATCTCCACCGCCTTGTACTTTTACGGATTTATGGACAGCGTTGCAGGATACATGGTGTCAGTTCCCTCCAGCACTACTTCAGACATTAGTCGAGTCCACGCCACGTCGTGTAGCGGCACTTCTGCATACTCGCGGGGCTCTAGACGATATTAGGCAGGTGTACCAGTTTCTCTGGCTGTTCAGTGTACTATGGTAAGACAGAGATTTTGAAACCAAATTTTTAATTGTAAGACACCTTCAGGGACAGATGTGGACTCTAACCACAATTTATTGGTTATGAACAGTGGATTAAAACTAAAGAAATTACAAAAAGGTGGTAAATTAAGGAGATGGGCTCTGGATAAGTGGAACACAGCAGAGGTTGTCGAGTGTTTCAGACGAAGTATTGGGCAAGGATTGACCAGAAAAGACAAAGGATTACAGTAGAATGTGAATGAGTAGCTTTGAGAGATAAAATGGTGAAGGCAGCTGAGAATCAAATAGCTAAAAAGACAAGATGTATGGAAATCCTTGGAAAACACAGGAGATATTGAATTTAGTAGATGAATGAAGAAAATTAAAAAATGCAGCAAGTGAAGCACGTGAAAAGGAAGCCAAACTTCTAAAGAATGAGACTGACAGGAAGTACAAAATGGCTAAACAGGAATTACTAGACGACAAATTTGAGGATTTACAAGCATGTATCACTAGGTAGAAAATATACTGCCAACAGGAAAATTAAAGAGGCCTTTGGAGAAAAGAGAAGCAGTGTATGGATATAAAGAGCTCAGATGGAAAATCAGTTCTAAGCAAAGAAGGGAAAGCTGAAAGGTGGAAGGCGTGTATGGAGGGTATACAGGGTTTGTGCAAAGGAGGTAAACTTGCAGGCAATATTATAGAAATAGAAGAGGACGTAGATGAAGATGACATGGCAGACATGATACTTCGAGAAGAATTTGATGGGGCACTGAAAGACCTGATTCAGAACGAGGCCCCGGGAGAAGGTGATATTCCGTCAGACTTACTGATAGCCTTGGGAGAGCCAGCCACGACAAAACTCTTCCATCTGGTATGAAAGATATATTAGACAGGCGAAATACCCTCAGACATCAAGAAGATTTTTTACAGAAGAATGGAAAAACTGGTAGGAGCCTATCTCGGGGAAGATCGGTTTAGATTTTGGAGAAATTTGCGTACACGTTAGGCAATACTGGTCTACGACTTATCTTAGGAGGCAGGTTAAGGAAAGGCAAACCTATTTTTATAGCATTTGTAGACTTTCAGAAAGCTTTTGTCAATGTTGTCTGGAATACTCATTCTGAATACGAAAGATGGCAAGCTTAAAATACAGGAAGCGAAAGGTTGTTTACAACTTGTAAAGAAACCAGACGGAGGTTACGAGAGAGTCGAGGGGCATGAAAGGGAAGCAGTGGTTGGGAAGAGTAGGACAGGGTTGTAAATTATCCCCGATGTTATCCAGTCTGTAGGCTGAGCAAACAGTAAAGCAAACAAAGAAAAGTTTGGAAAATAATTACAGCCCAGGGAGAAGAAATTAAAGCTTTGAAGTTCGCCGATGATACCGTAATTCTGTCAGAGAAGGGAAAGGACTTGTTCGAAGAGTAGCCGAACGGAATGGACAGAGTCTTGAAATACGATATTGCAGTGCCTGCGTTATTCTGAAATTGATGCACAGCTCCTGTGGATGTGCGTGTATGTCCAAGGGTACAGGCACCGCGGGCCATTCCATTCTACAGTTAATGGTTGTTCATATTCGCAGTTGCGAATACATTTAATGTATTATATAACGACTGTAGCCATCGTAGTGCCGCAGTGCATGCATGTCCAAAGGAGCTTTGCATCGTAGTTCAGAATAACATAGTACAATACCGTATTTACCCGCCGACACTTGGCAAGCGACTTTCAAGTGAAAAGTCTCGCCTGTACGGGAATATACGTAATGGATGCGTGAGCACAGGTCGCACACGCATGGTTGACGACATATGCAAGTTTGGGTCTGACCATGAGTCGTGCATTGGTAGCCTAATGCTAAGCCAACGGATCGCAATAAGCGGGAATCCGGGCTCGAATCCCAGTCCGGCATAAATTTTCATTCTCTTCGTTCCATTCTACAGTTAATGATTTTCCATATTCACAATTGCGAATGTATTTAATGTATGTGTGTCTTGAAAAGTGGATATAAGATAAACATCAACAAAAGCAAAACAAGGATATGGAGTGTCGTCGAATTAAATCAGGTGATGCTGAGAGAATTAGATGTGGAAACGAGACACTGAAAACAGTAGATGAGTTTTGTTACTTGGGCAGTAAAATAACTGGCAGTGGCCGAAGTGGAGAGGACATAAAATGTAGACTCGCAATGGAAAATAAAAGGTTTATGAAGAAGATAAATTTGTTGACATCAAATACAGATTTAGGTGTTAGGTATTATTTCCTTAAATTATTTGTTTGGAGTGTGGCCATGTGTGGAAGTGAAACGTGGACGACAAACAGTTTTTGAAAAGAAGAGAAAAGAAGCTTTTGTAATGTGGTGCTACAGAAGAATGCTGAAAATTTTTTGGGTAGATCATGTAAGAAATGAGGAGGTCCTGAATAGAATCAGGGAGAGAAGACATTTGTGGAATAGCCTGACTAGAAGAGGGGACCGGTAGATAGGACACATTCTGAGACATCAAAGGATACCCAATTTAGTACTGAAGCTAAATGTGGGGGGTTAAAATCGCTGAGGGAGACCAAGAGATGAATACAGTAAGCAGATTCAGAAGTTGCAGTAGCTAATCGGAGATGAAGAGGTTTGCACAGGATAGAATACCACGAAGAGCTGCATCAGACCAGTCTTCGGACTGAAGACCACAAAAACAACAATCCTTACTCACCAACTTTTGTCACGTGACGTAGGCATTCGAGTAGAATTTACTCTTACGTTCCCTGCAAGGGTTCAACAGGATGGTATGTGGCCTTGAAACATTTTGTCAGGTGAGCCCACTTTACTCTCCCTGAGGCAGTGAACAATCATAGTTATCGCATTTGAGGATCGTCCCCGCCAACGAACGTTCATGAAATGAAGTTTCCCTTCATAGTGAACGCCTCCCTGTGTTGTGTGGCTTCACGGCACAGTTCATGAATGGTCCATTTTTCTTTGAGGAACTCACACCCCAAAGACCAAGGACGTGCTACATGAGCGGCACTCGTTACTGTGATCTGCTTCTCTAACATATGATTCCTGAGCTGCAGGATTCAACTATTTTGATGCACGACCGATTTCTATCTCACATTGCCCGTGAGGTCACTTGGTTACTCCGCAACGTATTTGGGGATCACCGGATCGTTGGCTGATCATTCGAAACTGCATGCCCACAAAGATCACCAAATTTAAACCCGTGTGATTTCTGGCGGCGGGGTTTGTCTACGAGACACTAACACCTTGGAGTTTGGGGGTGAACACAGCGAGGAAAGTACCAAACATCCTACATGAGATGTTGTGGGCAGCAGTAGAGCAATTTTTATTGCGGTTCCCGGTTGTCATGGATGACGATGGTCGTCACATGAGCAACTTTTGTAACCTCGATGTACTATCTATCCGTGCGACCTGCACGGTTATTTAAATGTCTCAAATGGTTCAAATGGCACTGAGCACTATGCGACTTAACTTCTGAGGTCATCAGTCGCCTAGAACTTAGAACTAATTAAACCTAACTAACCTAAGGACATCACACACATCCATGCCCGAGGAAGGATTCGAACCTGCGACCGTAGCAGTCACGCAGTTCCAGACTGAAGCTCCTAGTACCGCAAGGCCACACCAGCCGGCTGAAATTTCTTAGGTAGGCTTCGTGGGGAGTTTTAGTGGATACCGTTTACCTGTTCTCTAGAAGGACGTCGAACTGTACCGTAACTTTTAGTGTGTTCCCATTGCGATAAACGCGGTGAATCACTCACACTGCTGCATACCTCAACAGTACTAGAGCTTTTTCCTTTATTAATTTAAACGTACATTTTTACTTAACTCAGTACTCTTGAAGCAAACATAGTGGTAAACCAACTTCAAATACTTGTCAGCCCTGTGTGTGAATTAGAAGTCCGTATCCTTAACAGTTTTGCATCTATAACACAATAATATTACGACATTACGAGATGCCCACTGAATAATGTATTAGCAGCGCATGTTCCGTAGGAATCTATTTCAGACTGCGGCCACTCATTAATACTGCGGTCTGTGTTAGTTCTGAGAGCATTTAAAAAGGCATTCTCCCTGTTTCTGACCCTTTTTGTATGTGTGTGTGTGTGTGTGTGTGTGTGTGTGTGTGTGTGTGTGTGCGCGCGTGTGCGTGTGCAAGTGCCAGCGTTCCCCGTATTCTACAAGACTCCGCTGTATTATTTCGAGCAGGTATATAACAGCTCGGAGCGCAGCTATTTTGCGGTACAGGGCACGCACATGAATGGGTAGCAGCCGAGGAGCTGCCAGCAAGAGGCGTGTAGCGCAAAGCGGCCACCAGAGCGGACTTGCGCACGCTGACGAGAAGCTCTAATTACATACACAACTGTTTCCCAGACTGCCACCAAAACAATATGTGTAGAATGATTTTAGTAAAACCGCACATACCGGGTGGGTATAATAAACACACTGCGGACTGGTTCCCAGAAGAGGGCCGCTGAAAACGTGGCCGAAACGTTGGATTTTCTCCAGCAGCTCTAGTTTTATACATTTTGACGCGGTACCACACCCAGAAAACTTTTATGTCAACTATTTAAAATGTTTGATCTTCTTCTGGTGCAACAAATATATATTTACGATCTCTTTCGTCTGTATTATCCTCCCAGTATCTTTGAGCTGAAGGTATAAAAGCCGAATCTCTGAGGAAACTCTTGCTACGTTCCAGTCGCTCATTATTTGCAATGTGGACAACAAGGAATGGTGTCAATATTTCTGGTTTAAATTCAATTGCAGCTGGCTGGCATTCCACAGTAAATTTCATGACACGCTATCAGGTACCACAGTAAATTGTTTCTTTAGGTTATTTGTCTTAGACAAATTGTCTACAAGTGTCACATGTGTATTCTGAGCACGGGAAGAAATACGACTCACTGTAATGCATATTCTCCAATGAAACAGCACACTACGGGAGAATATGGAAGCAGGATGTTTCTGTGTTTACAACACTCGGCTCACCGCATTAACAAAAATGGTTCAAATGGCTCTGAGCACTATGGGACTTAACATCTGATTCCATCAGTCCCCTAGAACTTAGAACTACTTAAATCTAACTAACCTAAGGACAGCACACACATCCATGCCCGAGGCATCATTCGAACCTGCGACCGTAGCGGTCGCGCGGTTCCAGACTGAAGCGCCTAGAACCGCTCGGCTACAACGGCCGGTTCCGCATTAACACACTCACATTCACATGTTAGCATATCTTCGACATGTGCAAAACAACATCGACACCGCTATAATGTGTGCCATACCAGGTGTTCTGGCAGTATTATGAAACGTGACACAGTGCGGCGGACGCAAGGTACACAGGAAACCAACCATGGGCCTTGCTACTAGTTTAGTACTCGCTTTGAAGTGTCCAACACCACCGGTGACATACAAAATGATAATACGAGCTGTGTTGCATATTCAGCCAGAATGAAGTCCAGGGACCGATTTGGTCACAAATAGATGGAAACCAAATCCACATTAGCTAGGAAAAAAAGCTCATACCATTTCAGGATAAAGCTTCAGGACGTGTAACAAACCAGGGTGACCTCACAATGATAAACTTATATTTTCATGTAATTGGCTAGGTCACATCATTTTGTTATGAATCCTACTTACGTCACTGATTCTGTTACATTGCTACTCCGCTGATATGTGGGTACGCTGATGAAATACATTTACACCTGTAAGACAACAGCCAAGTCATTTTTTGTTAATAATACCAAACAACTTCAATGACTTAAGTATAGTAACATGGTTTTTTTTCCTCTCTTCAATGACAAAAGACGTGCCTGCACGTCGAGAAAGAGCTATCTGCTATCCCGAAATGGAAGTGCGATACAACTGGCAGCCGCTGGGTTACATAGTCAGCAATACAGAAGGTGCCTCTAGATGAGTTTGCCATTGCCATGAATAGAATAAATTAAGGCACAGAATGAACAGAATATCAGTTTTGTATGAACTGAAATGAACACACGTCGCAGCCTGCGACTTTGTCTTTGTCATTGTAATTGTAAAGCCCGATGTTACTTCATAAGAATGGACTACCGTAATGGTCTACGTAGATAGATTTTGTATTCAGACTGATGAATATTGCTACCTGCCAGAGTTTGTTGTAAAAAAGTAATATTTACTTGACTTTTGTCCAGATCTGATGATTAGTTACTTAAAGTGTACTGCTTTTGGAGTTTTCTGCCGTATTGATTTCCACTACCCAGATGAAAATGCTGTATTTGCTACCAAGTGTTGCATTAATAATGCATGGACGCAAAAATTTAAAGCTTTCTTTTTCTTGTTTGAGAAGAACAGACAGATATTAACGGCATTAAAATTCTTCTCACTGAAAATAATTGGGGGATTAGTTGTAATCATTACCTTACTGTCGTAGTGCGTAAACAGTAATCGGAACCTGTGTATCACGAGAACATTGTTTACTAGTGGAATATTTCATTAAAAGTTCTGTGGGCATCCTGAGTGTTCAGACACACTAATAAAACTGAATTAGGATATACGGTAAGATCCTACCTCAGAGATAGGATCGAATAAAGAGTTTTGCCAATAAGTGTCTTTAGGTCAAGACATTTCTAAGAATGCTACTTACAACATCTAGATTTGCCAACCAAAATACATTGGTTAGAAATAACTATTCGCAAAATGCCTTAGAACATATTATTACAAAATTTACATTATTCGTACTTCAACTTCATTGTAAGATCAAAGTTGATGAGCTGAATTTCCATTAATAAGGTTACTACTTTAATGCTGACCTGAAACAGCATATTAGGATTAATATCATCAATGCTATGTCCAGCATGGGTTATGGAATACTCATTGCACACGAGTTTCCTCGTTATCATTTACTTTCAGTATTGATGCAACAGTGTAGTACTGGCGCAGTACTTCGAGTCGGGGTACATTTCTGTAAGACGAACTGTAATCTTGACAATAAGCCGGTGAGTTACGCTGTTTCGTACTTAGCAGAACCACCACATCTTTGTCAAAAGAGTAGTCAATTTACATTTCACATATCATACACCGTTTGATTGGAAGACGGTACTGGTAGCGAGTCGTGTTTAGCAGCTTTGAAAGTGTTAGGCACATTGCACCCCAGGGGAACTTCATAGTACTGATCGACTTTAGTGTCGTTAACAGGGAAACTAACATTCTTTAAATTTCTTTAATGTGATGCTAAAGTCGACACTGGAACAAAGCAACCTGCATACGTTTCTTTTCTGTTTCCCATTAATGCAGAATTCACAGAATCAGAGCGGGAGAGGTCGTGTGCGTATGAGGCACATTCCTACATACGAGGACTGTTCGGAAAGTAAGGTCCGATCGGACACGAAATCGAAATAGAACTAAAAATCCAATGAAGCTTTCCATAGGTGTGTTGTACAGAGTCTCTAGTATGCCCGTAGATCAAAACACGTCGGTCTTTTCAATTCTGAACGCAAAGAGAGCACGTAATATTGCCTAGAAAATAGCGTCTCTCGCCAAGTATGAGTGGCTGCTGAAAGAATTCGCCACATTTTATGCAACCCACATAACGTAACTGTCATGCATTTCCTTCTTCATGACGACTCTGGACCGCAGACTGCACTAGCAATGAAACCCCCCCGCTGCTATTGCCATGGGAAGTGTTTGATCATCCACCATATATCCCTGACTTGGCTCCCTCTGAGCATCATCTCTTCTCACTTGAATCGCTGGCTATGGAGACAAAACTTTGCCACAGACAACAAGCTGCAGGTAAGCATAGAGTTTTTGCAGAAAACGCAGGCAGCTGCCTTCTATGATGAGGGTACTGACAGTTAGTACAATGCTACGACAGATGTCTGAGTCGGAGTGGCGACTGTGTACAGTAGTAGCTGGAAGGTGTACCAACAGTTTAGAGTAAAATATTTTTGATTTTCTCTATGGTTTCCATTTCGCGACCAACTGGACCTGACTTTCCGAATAGCCCTCGTATTTAGGCACACAGTACGAGACGGATTATAGTGAAACCTCATAGACGTCTAATGTGTGGTTAGAAAATGTCCCCACGGTTCACGAGCAAAAGAATGACCTGCCACATATGCCTTCATTTCGCCTCGATTCTAATTTGTCAACGGACAGCATTCTGACTTAACTGACGCAAATGGATCTAACTGATTAACGCAGCGTACCTATTCTCCTAATATCTTCTAAGTTGATTACAGCAGAATGGTTTGCGTCGGTAGTATATTACAGAACTTTACTAATAAGTAGATACTCAACTTCCAACACTACATTTACTACCGTTACGTTTTCGGTTTTTGAGGCTTTCACCGTATTCAGTGAAACCATGTAAAATGTAGATCTGGATGGTCAGACGGGGATATAAACCGTCGTTCTCCTGAATGCATAATGACATAGCTATTCTATCACTTCGCTCAGAAAATACACTCCTGGAAATTGAAATAAGAACACCGTGAATTCATTGTCCCAGGAAGGGGAAACTTTATTGACACATTCCTGGGGTCAGATACATCACATGATCACACTGACAGAACCACAGGCACATAGTCACAGTCAACAGAGCATGCACAATGTCGGCACTAGTACAGTGTATATCCACCTTTCGCAGCAATGCAGGCTGCTATTCTCCCATGGAGACGATCGTAGAGATGCTGGATGTAGTCCTGTGGAACGGCTTGCCATGCGATTTCCACCTGGCGCCTCAGTTGGACCAGCGTTCGTGCTGGACGTGCAGACCGCGTGAGACGACGCTTCATCCAGTCCCAAACATACTCAATGGGGGACAGATCCGGAGATCTTGCTGGCCAGGGTAGTTGACTTACACCTTCTAGAGCACGTTGGGTGGCACGGGATACATGCGGACGTGCATTGTCCTGTTGGAACAGCAAGTTCCCTTGCCGGTCTAGGAATGGTAGAACGATGGGTTCGATGACGGTTTGGATGTACCGTGCACTATTCAGTGTCCCCTCGACGATCACCAGTGGTGTACGGCCAGTGTAGGAGATTGCTCCCCACACCATGATGCCGGGGGTGGGCCCTGTGTGCCTCGGTCGTATGCAGTCCTGATTGTGGCGCTCACCTGCACGGCGCCAAACACGCATACGACCGTCATTGGCACCAAGGCAGAAGCGACTCTCATCGCTGAAGACGACACGTCTCCATTCGTCCCTCCATTCACGCCTGTCGCGACACCACTGGAGGCGGGCTGCACGATGTTGGGGCGTGAGTGGAAGACGGCCTAACGGTGTGCGGAACCGTAGCCCAGCTTCATGGAGACGGTTGCGAATGGTCCTCGCCGATACCCCAGGAGCAACAGTGTCCCTAATTTGCTGGGAAGTGGCGGTGCGGTCCCCTACGGCACTGCGTAGGATCCTACGGTCTTGGCATGCATCCTTGCGTCGCTGCGGTCCGGTCCCAGGTCGACGGGCACGTGCACCTTCCGCCGACCACTGGCGACAACATCGATGTACTGTGGAGACCTCACGCCCCACGTTTTGAGCAATTCGGCGGTACGTCCACCCGGCCTCCCGCATGCCCACTATACGCCCTCGCTCAAAGTCCGTCAACTGCACATACGGTTCACGTCCACGCTGTCGCGGCATGCTACCAGTGTTAAAGACTGCGATGGAGCTCCGTATGCCACGGCAAACTGGCTGACACTGACGGCGGCGGTGCACAAATGCTGCGCAGCTAGCGCCATTCGACGGCCAACACCGCGGTTCCTGCTGTGTCCGCTGTGCCGTGCGTGTGATCATTGCTTGTACAGCCCTCTCGCAGTGTCCGGAGCAAGTATGGTGGGTCTGACACACCGGTGTCAATGTGTTCTTTTTTCCATTTCCAGGAGTGTAAAATACTGTAACCAGCATGCAGCAGACCATGCTACCATGCCTGTTGATTTATTCTTCCACGTGTGGCACTGTTGACTTGGAGATCCGAGAGGTAGATCAGCTGCCCAATTGGAAAGATTTCGCATTCATTTGTACACAATGGCACTTTCGTTTTGCATTGTATGAGAGCTGTTTACTAAGAGTGTCTTTCGAGTGTAAGTGACTGTAATAAGTGTGCATAGTGATGTGTCATGTTTCTGTTGTACAATGACAACTGAAGGAAAATGGGAAAACTGTGTGCCGGTACGTAGGCTGCTCCTCTCGAATACATCAAGGAGACCGCCAGAGGTAACGTCCCCATCCGACGGACGCATCACCACCAACAGCGTAATATGCCTTCATTTCGCATGACATTCTGTAGAGGTTTGCAATTTAATCTAGGCTATTGGTTCAAAGACTGGTGATCATGAACTTTACACCACCTCCAGTCATATCTTAGCTGGCCAAATAATGGCAGTGAAAAATTTTACCATTACGAGCCAGATTACCTCCACTTCATAGGCGTGCATTTCTCTTTGTTCTGCTCTTCTTCAAGCCTTGCAACGACAACTCGTCAGTTGCAACTTGCGATTAGGCGTTTGGATGACTGGGCGCAGAAGAGTGGATTTAAGTTTTCCACCGAGAAGTCTGTATGTGTTCTTTTTAACCGTTCTCGTTCGATTTTAACCTTCCCTGAGTTGCGCTTGAGGGACACTATTCTTACTTTTAAAGACACGGTGAGATTTCTGGGTCTCATTTTTGACTCGAGGCTCACGTGGTTACCTCATCTTAAAGACCTGAAACGGCGGTCGCTTAAGGCTTTAAGTATTTTAAAATGTCTTAGCCACAGTACATGGGGAGCTGACAGGACTTGTCTGCTCCAGTTTTACAGGGCGTTTGTGCGATCTCGGCTCGATTATGGGTGCCCGGTGTGTGGGTCTGCGAGGCCTTCTTACTTAAAGATGTTGGACGTTGTGCACCATGAAGGGCTTCGGTTGGCCACTGGGGCATTCCGAACTAGCCCCATACCAAGCCTCTGTGCAGAGGCAAGTGAACCGCCACTTCATATGCGGCGACGGCTACTTACGGTACGCCAGGCGTATAAAACTTTGTCCACACCCTAGTCACCTGCATACCATACCGTTGCTCAGCCTCCTCTGGCACGGTTATTTCATAACCGGCAACGTGCGACGCAGCCCTATGGGATTCGCGCACAGGGTTGCCTCGCTGCGATGTCTGTGGCTGGTCTTCGTGTTTTACGTCGCGGTTGGAGCAGATCTCCACCTTGGCTCCTCCGGCGTCCCAAACTTATTTTAGATTTGACTCGTTTTAAGAAAGATGGCACACCAGATTTTACGTTCCAATCTCTGTTTTTTAACATTTTAGATGTGCATCACGGTTTCACTGTCGTTTATACTGATGGCTCGAAACAGGAGACTTTCCTTGGTTGTTCTGTGGTGTTCCCTGATCGTGTCACCCGGATTCGCCTCCCTGCTGAATATACCGTTTTCGCAGCGGAGCTCCACGCGATCCTGAAGGCACTGGAGCAGATGCATCGTGTTCGGGGCGATCGATTTCTTCTCTGCTCCGATTCTCTTAGTGCCTTACAATCACTGCAGAGCCTATACCCGACTGAGGCGATGGTCCAGTTGATACATGACCAACTGTACTTGCTCCACCAGCGGGGTAAAGAGGTATCCTTCTGATGGGTGCCTGGTCATGTCGGCATATGGGGCAATGAACAGGCTGATTGGGCTGCCAAGGAGGCCTGCAGAGAGCAGGATGTGGTCCAGTGTCCTATCCCCTTCCAGTCAGTCATCGCTGCACTCCACAGGAAGTGCATGGAGTTGTGGGAGGACGAATGGCTGGCGGTGACGGCCAATAAACTGCGGTCGGTAAAGTCCACCACTCGGCCGTGGCGTTCCTCCTGCCGGTTGCTCAGGCGGGAAGAGGTGGCCCTCACACGTCTGCGGATCGGGCACTGTCCTCTGACGCATAGCTCTTTATTACGGCGGGAGGATCCTCCGTTTTGTGACGCTTGTGGTGTGCACATCTCTGTCCGGCACATTTTAACGGACTGCATTGTATACCGTGATGCACGGGCAGAAGCACAAATTGATGGGAATCTACCTTGTGTTTTAGCTAACGATGAGGCGTGTGTGTCTAGGGTTTTTAAGTTTTGTGATGTGTCTGGACTCTGGCCTAAACTTTTAGGCTGTAGGTTTTAGTGTGTTGCAGAGTGGCTGACTCCTCCCTTTTTTCCTTGTGGTCAGCCAGCCACTTCCATCTGCTCCATTGTTTTAGCTCCCTCTACCATTTTCTTCCTGAGTTGTCCATGTTTTACTGCTGACGCACTGCTTCATCCCACGCTTCAGTGTGGGTGAGCACATTTTTTCAATGATTGTTCCCCATGTTCTATGTTCCGTTTTATGTCAATGTTCTGAGGTTTTCTTTTTTCTTGACTATGATGCTGCACGGGCGCTGAAGACCTTGCTGTCGTGCGCCCACAAACACCTCTACTACTACTATAGGCGTGCATTAGCGTTATCAGCTACTTGTTTTTATTTACTAAAATTTTTTCTTGTATCGAATATCATCTTCGTTCTTACATCAAACAAACGAAATAAACAGCTCTCGACTATTCCGAAATAAAAATCAATGAAGTAACATAAACTAATTCCTCCTTTCTTTTTGAGTCATCAGTCTTCAGACTGGCCTGATGCGGTCCGCCACGAATTCCTCTCCTATGCCAACCTCTTTATTTCACAGTAGCACTTGCAACCTACATCCTCAATTATTTGCTGCATGCATTCAAATTTCTCTCTTCCTCTACAGTTTTTACTCTCTGTAGGTCCCTCTAGTCTACCTAATTTTCAGCACTCTTCTGTAGCATCAAATCTCCATTAATTGGATTCTCCTCTGTTCCAGTTTTTCCACAGTCGATGTTTCACTAAAGGGTGACAGATATTGAACTATATGAAATAAAATCGTCATAACTTCTGAACAGTAAGCGCTAGGACATTCAAACTGCACGGTTGGACGTAAGGCATGATGGGAATTAGTACGCACATGCGCATTTGGTTTAGCGACGAAGCCCACTTTCATTTGGATGGGTTCGTAATTATTCAAAACTGGTGAATCTGGGGGTCTGAGAATCCGCATTCGGCATCGAGAAGTCTCTTCAGCCTCAACGGATGACTGTGTGGTGTGCAATTTACAGTCACTGAATAATCGGTGCGATATTCCTTGATGGCACGGTGGCTATCGATCGGTATGTCAAGGTTTTGGAAGATGATTTCATCCCCATTATTCAAAGTGATCCTGATTTCGACAAGATGTGCTTCATGCAAGACCGAGCACATTGGGGACCGCACTCTGGCTCTGGGGTACCCAGAGGCCACGGGAACTGGCATCGTTTGGCCGCCATATTCTCCGGATCTGAACATATGCGACTCCCTTTTGTGGGGCCATATTAAAGATAAGGTGTACAGCAGTAAGCCCACTGAGCTGAAAACAGCCAATCAGGTCATCGACAGCATCGATGTTCCGACACCTCAGCGGGTCATGCAGAATTCCGCTATTCGTCTGCGCCACATTATCGCCAATGATGGCAGACATATCGAAAATGTAACCAAAATCCGAATATGTGTAGTGACGTTTACATGTTGAATAAAGTGTGTGCGCGCCGTAGTTTGTAACGAATTTACGTTCCTTTTTCATATGGTTCAATAATTGTCGCCCTGTGTCATACACTCCTGAGGTCCAAACGTAGCTGCGGAGCAGTTAAATAAGTCTCGAGCAGATGAGGTTGCATTAAGTTGCCCAAAATTCACTGATCAGCAAGAACATTATGACCACCTACCTAAATGCCGGTATGTCCACTTTTGGCATGGATAATAGCGGCGACACATTTT
The DNA here is from genome assembly GCF_021461395.2 of Schistocerca americana. Taxonomy (NCBI): domain Eukaryota; kingdom Metazoa; phylum Arthropoda; class Insecta; order Orthoptera; family Acrididae; genus Schistocerca; species Schistocerca americana. The sequence continues at coordinate 436,721,936 of NC_060130.1, read as the reverse complement.
GACATGGGAGCAGTGAGGCCTTGGTAGGTGGCTGGAGGGAGCTGGTACTACATCTGCACACACGAGTGGCCTAATTCCCGTAAATTCCGGGGTCGGGAGTGATGACTTGTGACACCGCGTTCAATCACTTCCCAGATGTGTTCGATGGCGATCAGATCTGACGAGTTGAAGAGCCAACGTATGAATTGCAACCCGCCATTGTGTTCCTCGAACCATTCCATCACACTCCTGGCCTTGCGACATGGCCCATTATCATGCTGAAAAATGCCACTGCCGTCGGAAAACATGACGGTCATGAATGGGTGTATGTGGGCTGCAGCAAATGTACGCTACTCTTTCGCCATTATGGTGCCTTCCACGAGCTCCACTGGACCCATGGATGCCCACGTGAATGTTTCCCAGAGCATAATGGAGCCGCCACCATATTACCTCGGTCCCGCAGTACAGGTGTCAAGGAGCTGTTCCCCTGGAAGAGGACGAATTCGCGCCCTCCAGTCGGCGCGACGAAGAAGGTACAGGTATTCATCAGACCATGGAGCGCTCTGCCTCTGCGACAAGTTACCCATTTCAGTCGTAGTTGGCGGTGTCGTGATGTTAGCATTGGTACGTGCGTGCGTGCGTCCTCGGCTGCAGAGCCCGATCGCCAGGACAGTTTGGTGCTCTCTGCATTCAGACGTTGCCCAGAATTCAAGTCTGATGCCAATCCCGCCACAGTTCGCCATCTTTCCTGTTTTACCAGTCTACCCAGCGTACGACGTCCGACATCTGTTATTGCGGGTGGCCGCCCAACCCCACGACATCTGGATATGGTTTCACCTTGGTTTCTCCACATTTTGACGACACTCACCACAGCACTCCTCGAACACCCGACAAGTCGTGTAGTTTCCGAAATGCTCGTGCCGATCCTCCGGGTCATCACAATCTGCCCTCGGTCAAACTCAGACAGGTCGCGCACCTTCCCATTCTACACACGGACAGCACTCTCACTGAAACTACGTGCACCGTGCGTGTGATTGACTAGCAGTCCTTCCTCGCCAGGTGACGGTGCTATCACCAGGTCGGTTTTAGATCGATAGTAGGTCAGTGGTCACAATTTTCTCTCTAATCAGTTAATACACACAGAGGTGACAGATATGCACATATACACGAGGTATAAAAGGAAGTGCATTGGCGGAGCCGTCATTTGTAGACAGGTGATTCGTGGCAAAAGATCTGAGGCGTGATTACGGCCGCACGACGGGAATTAACAAACTTTCCACGCGGAGTGGTGGTTGGAGTTAGACGCAAGGGAACTCCATTTCGGAAACCGGTGAGGAATTCAATATTCCGAGATCCACAGTACCAAGCGTGTGCATTTGCTAACAGCTCGACATCTCCTGCAGCGCTTCTCCTGGGCTCGTGACCATATGGGTTGGACCCTAGACGATTGGAAAACCGTGTCCTGGTCACATGAGTTCCCATTTCAGTTTCTAAGAGCCGATGGTAGGGTTCGAGTATGGTGCAGATCCTTCGAACCCTCGGACCCATTACGTCAACAAGGTACTGTGCAAGCTGCTGGTGGTTCCATAATGGTGTGGGCTGTGGTTACATGGAATAGACTGGGTTCTCTGGTCGAACTGTGCCGATCGTTAACTGGAAATGGTCATTTGCAGCCATTCGTGGACGTCACCTCCCCAAACAATGCTGGAATTTTTATGGATGACTATACACTCTGTCACCGGACCACAATTTTTCACTATTGGTTTGGAGGACGTTCTGGACAGGACAGTTCGAGCGAATGAATTGGACATCCTGATCACCCGACATGAATCCCATCGAACATTTATGAGCCTTAATCCTCAAGTCAGTTGTTGCACAAACTCCTGCACCGGCAACACTTTCGCAATTACGGGCGGCTATATAGGAAGCATGGCTGATCATTTATGCGGGGAATTTTCAACGACTTTTCGAGTCCATGCGACGTCGAGTTGATGCACTACGTCGGACGAAAGGAGATCCGACACGATATCACGAAGTAGTCCATGACTTTCTCAGCCCGTCAAATTACCTGTGACTCTCTTTTAGCTTCTCTGTTGTTTTATTCCTGTCTTAATCTCAGGTATGGCAACTTTCACCTTTTCTCCGTTGTCTTAAGGCGTGTGAGATAGAGTGATTGCTCGGTCAACGCAAGTGAAGTGGGAGTGAGTGCATGAGTGTTATTTTATAGGTGTCCTACTCACTGTGTGATAACATTTTCGTAATTTTATCCATGTCCAATTCTTTTAATGTGCGTATGGGCTCTGATAACCTTGCCGTTGGGCACCCATAACTTCCAAACACACACACACACACACACACACACACACACACACACACACACACACACACGTCTTTTCTAACCTCAGTGTATTTCGACTGTTTAGTCTGTTGGGCCATCTCTGATCAACAGATTGTGACCGATGCAAATTCATCTTGTTGATCAATAATTGAAATGCTCTTTCTATTAAAACAGTCTTATTGGTTGCAGTACCTGTTCATGATGCTTACTTGCTGTATAACAGCCACTGATGATAATAATACTAATATGAAAAACAAAGATTGTCAATATCTCTTCCTCGCGTCTTTTCCCTCTTCCTTGCCACAGAGTCCTTCATTGAGAGTGTGTTCATCCTCAACAATTATCGTCACTGTCATTTCAGTTTTCTCCTCTTTCATTATCCCTTCTGTTTCTAATTAAACACGGCTTCAAATGTGCTAAAATAATCAATATTACTGTTTTTCGTAATGTCCTTATTACTACTGTTCTTCACCGAGCGAGGTGGCGCAGTGGTTAGCATACTGGACTCGCATTCGGGAGGACGACGGTTCAATCCCGTCTCCGGCCATCCTGATTTAGGTTTTCCGTGATTTCCCTAAATCGTTTCAGGCGAATGCCGAGATGGTTCCTTTGAAAGGGCACGGCCGATTTCCTTCCCCATCCTTCCCTAACCCGAGCTTGCACTCCGTCTCTAATGACCTCGTTGTCGACGGGACGTTAAACACTAGCCACCACCACCACTACTGTTCTTGTTACTATTATTGTTGTTATTATTATCGATGCCAATTATTATTACTATTATTATTCACTGTTATCATTTGTGTTGGCAATTATAATTGCTTATGAAATAATTTCTCAGAGGTACCTAACTGACCTAAATATTTGCACACAAACTGAGAATATTTTCGTAATATTTTTTGGTATGCGTTGTTCCTGGTACGATGTAAGTGATGGGCTTAAGAATCCCAACTTGTCGGGCTAAATAAACAATAAATAAATGATAATAGTAGTAAAAAACAAGATTCTCTGTTCGAAACAGTCAAACACACCTCTCGAGGAGCGAAATCTGTCTTTGGTGCTGTAAACGATAATAAGAGATATTGAGATTAGTAGTTGTGTAGTTTATAAAATAATTTAAAAAGAAGAAAATTACCGTGTAATACCTTAAAAACATGTAAATTCATCTAGTTGACTGATGCAGATCCAAGAGAAAGACAGTAGAATCGCAGCGAAATGGAGTTATTCAACTTTACCGCTTCGCAAGCTGTTTGGAAGCCACCGTGTTGTAAACATGTTTCGTGTAATGCGAGAGTATAATGTTTTCTCAGATTACACTCTGCCTTGGTGGGAGCTCGTTACATAATACCGTGTTTCTGTACCTGGAGTCCGCGAGCCGAATATTCCGACGTGTTAAAGAGGAAGATCCGTTAGTGCTGCGTGTTAAAAAGACAGTGGCACTCCGCTATATTAACGTACCTATTTTTGGCCAGTGAGGAAGTAGTTTAGCCATTTTCAAAAAATTACTGTTTAGTTAACGTAGGTTTTAAAACTGTCTGTCTTGTATTGTGAGAGATATATAGTGTTTGTTTTAACTTGAGACAACTAAATATCTCGAAAACGACGTACAAAAAAAAAAGTTCTCTGTTAAAAGTTAATTTCAGTAAAGGAGACATCAGTCTGTGCTGCAGCTGGCCACATCCTAACCACTCCTCCTGCGTGGGGGGCGTCAGCTTTGAATTTTTAGACGGGAACCCCAAATTTTTATTGCATATTCGGATTCTACACCAAAAATACGTACCGTTTACTCAAACCATTCGTGGCAGATAGAGCTGCAATCGACAGATATCAAATGTGTGTGATTTTGCATTTAAGAACCGACAAATTTGATTCTACGTTTTGTCTAGCATATAAATACAAACCTTGTGTTTTAGTTGTTACTACTGATGTTCAAACGTTACTTGTGATTCAAATGTGATTCTACAGTACAAATATTATGGCTAGACATTCAAATTTCTGGCAGATGGGCTACTTGTATCGTAGCGCAGTTTTCCGTTCCCTATCGGACTGATGGTGCTGATCCCCAGTCCATCGGAATGCTTGATTTCGGTGGCCGTCCTCGAACCCTGCCGTTAGGGTGACTCATTTAGGTGTGTGTAGCTCGCACCCTGGCCTCTGCGTAGTTACCGATGGGATGAAAATCGCAATCATTATAATAAGACAAAGTGTGCATGAAATTATAGTGAGAGGTGCACCTGCCATGGATACACCCCACACACACACACACACACACAGACACACACACACACACACACACACACACACACACACCGTGTAAATACTCACACGCTCGCCCCACCACGTGACACGTCCCACTGCAGCTCCGGAGCCTGTATAAGCACCGACACCCAACTATCGGCACCACTCCTCCCTGTTCTGGCACGGCTCATGTAATGGATGTTTTATCCGTTGCAGAGAAGATCGTAATAATTTTAACTTATGGCGAGGCTGCAAGAAGCACCCCAATAGTGATAGGCAAGTGGACTCGCAAAAATCACTCTTTAAACGTTTGAACCCCAATATCAACCGCCAGAACACAAAAGTCTTCGTACACACCGTAGATGAAATGTAGAATCAAATTTGTCGGTTCTTAATTGCAAAAACCAGGCACTTTTTATATTTGTGGATATCAGTGCCATCTGCCACGAATGGTTTGAGTAAATGGTACGTCCTTTTTTGGCTTAGAACCCGAATAAAGAATAAAAACTGGTCATCCCAATTTGAAAATTCGAAATTTTTTGGAAATTTGTGTTAAGGACTATGGGACCAAACGGCTGAGGTCATCGGTCCCTAGGCTTACCCATTACTTAATCCAATCTAAACTAACTTACGCTATGGACAACACGCACACCCATGCCTGAGGGAGGACTGGAACCTCCGACGGGGACAACAGCGCGGACCGTGACAAGACGCCTGAGACCGAGCGGCTACCCCGCGCGGTACTAGACAAGTCTCTTTGGCAGTGCGCAACTTCAGTCGGTTTCAAGTTTTGGTAATGATAATGTCTATCCAATGGCATACTCAAACTACGAGTCCTGTCATCCCTAACAGCTTTATTGATAGTATATTACAATATTTTAAAGTATAGAGGGCGCTCGGGTTAAACATATAACATAAAACATATGCCATAAAATGTAATGACTTGGGAGGTAATTGAGATATTTATTGACGGTATGTTTTTACAATATTGGTAACTCAATGTTTTTTACACACCTAATACATATCGATATGCGCACCATTAATGGCGCGACGGACATCTAATCTGTATTCCACTTCTCTTTAAGTGTTTTGCAGCACTGTAGGCGTAAAATTTGCGATAACTGCACGAATGCGATGGCACAGATCCGGTAGATCACGAACTGATGTACACTTGATTCTTGATAAACCCTCAAAGAAAAAAATCAACTGGCGTAATGTCTGCGCTCCTGGACGGCCAAGCATTCGACGGACTGTCTCCCAATACAGCGATCTGGGAACTCATGAATCAAGAAATCCCTCACAATGTTCGTAAAATGGCATGGTATGTCATCTTGTTGAAATATCACGTCACGAGCAAGTTCCTGCAGCGCATACAGCTCCAAGACGTCTACGTACGTTGTTGCATTAACTGTTGGCTCTGAGAAGAAGAATGGGCCTACAACCCTGTTCTTCAACAATCCACACTAAACGTTCACTTTCGGAGAGTCACGTTCGTACTCTGTCACTACGTGGAGCGGTTCAGTTCCCCATTAGCGACGACTGTGCTTGTTTATCATGCCAGAAGTGCGGGAGCCTCGTCCGAGAAACAAACTAAACCGAGGAATGCCTTGTTTTCATCCATTATTTCCAAAATTGTCTCCGCGAATGACTTACGTCGCGTCTTGTCCTAATGCTTCGTTTTATAATCAAGCTGCAGCCTGTATGCCCTTAGGAGCAAACTTTTATGGATGACCCTTTGTTCTGTCAAAAAAGGTAACTGTAACTGCCTATTTGCTTGTCAGATTGACTTTCGAGGGCTCCGCTGGAAGCACGTACGGTTCAATTCAACAGCAGCATCTCTTACTGCGTGCATGTCTTGGTGAGCCGGCTGTGAAGCAAACTCCCACTTTCCCGAAGCTGCTTGCCACTTTCTTGGTTGTTACGTAAGTGGGAACATCATCAGTTGGTCGCAGTCCATAGTCGCGAAGAAAACGACGTTTTACCAGTGTAGCAAGCCTTAGATGCGCGAGAGAAGGCACACGCAGCACCTCCTGTTGTCTGCATCTACATCTACATACATACTTCGCAATCCACCATACGGTGCGTGGCGGAGGGTACCTCGTACCACAACTAGCATCTTCTCTCCCGGTTCCACTCCCAAACAGAACGAGGGAAAAATGACTGCTTATGCCTCTGTACGAACCCTAATTTTCCTTATCTTATCTTTGTAGTCTTTCCGCGAAATATAAGTTGGCGGCAGTAAAATTGTACTGCAGTCAGCCTCAAATGATGGTTCTCTAAATTTCCTCAGTAGCGATTCACGAAAGGAACGCCTCCTTTCCTCCAGAGACTCTCACCCAAGTTCCTGAAGCATTTCCGTAACACTCGCGTGATGATCAAACCCACCAGTAACAAATCTAGCAGCCCGCCTCTGAATTGCTTCTACGTCCTCCCTCAATCCGACCTGATACGGATCCCAAACGCTCGAGCAGTACTCAAGAATAGGTCGTATTAGTGTTTTATAAGCGGTCTCCTTTACAGATGAACCACATCTTCCCAAAATTCTGCCAATGAACCGAAGACGACTATCCGCCTTCACCATAACTGCCTTTACATGCTTGTCCCACTTCATATCGCTCTTTTTCCTATTCATCTGCATTCATTTACATTTATCTATATTTAGAGTTAGCTGCCATTCTTTACACCAATCACAAATCCTGTCCAAGTCATCTTGTATCCTCCTACAGTCACTCAACGACGACACCTACCCGTACACCACAGCATCATCAGCAAACAGCCGCACATTGCTATCCACCATATTCAAAAGATCATTTATGTAGACAGAAAACAACAACGGACCTACCACACTTCCCTGGGGCACTCCAGATGATACCCTCGCGATGAACACTCACCATAGAGGACAGCGTACTGGGTTGTGGAGTCGACATGGCTGGTGACGCGCGTTTACATGAACAAAGCAGTTACGCACATGTGCAAGTGATACCAAGTGCCTCAAGCAAACACGAAAAACATTTTGAGTTACCATACTTGTAGAAGCAAAACCACAATAAATAACCCGATTACGTCCCAAGTTATTAGATTTTACACTATTGAGTGTTCAACCAGAACACCCTGTATTAAAATTCAATCTATATATTTCTGGTGTCTGTTCTTTTGGACATGAACAGACACCATTTGGATTCTGCAGCTAATGTATTTAATTAGCTTGTGTCTTGATTCATAGTGGCTGCAGGATCAAAATGGTATGATGACTGTCAATGATCCCTTCTGTGCAGCTGTACACCAAGCTCGAACTCTTACAGGGATCGTCGAGATGCCGCAAACAGTGGGGCCAATGAGCAGGGGCAGTACATCAGTAGTGTGCGCTATAAATTGAGAACTTGAGTGTGCTGGGAGCTGTGCTAGAGCAGTGCGAGCGGTCGTGCTGACCACTGTGTCCGGGTGGCGTACTAGTCAGCGCCACCGCCTAGTAAGCAGGAGACTCGTGTTCCAATCCCAGTCCTGCGCAAATTTACAACTTACCCTACTGATGTAAATCAATGTCCACTAACAGGTAATGTCTAAAACATTACTGTATTTGCTTATATGACGGCCTTTTATAAAATGTCAGGAAGAGTAGCTTGAAATGTCTCGTCGAAAACAAGGCCGCTAGAACGGAGAACAAGCTCGAAATTGGGCAGGACGGGGGAGAAAATCGGACGTGTCCTTTCGGTGCCTTAAGTGATTTAGGGAAATCAAGGAAAACCTAAACCTCGATGGTCGGACGAGTATTTGAACCCTTGTCCTCCCGAATTCCAGTCCAGTATTGTAACAACTGCGCCACATCTCACAGTGCCTGCTGTAGGTATACTTAACAGCAGATTTATAATAAGCACATCAGAATTAAAATTAATCATCCCCAGAGACATCTCCCTAATACCGTGTAACACCGCCTCTTCCACAAATAATGGCAAAGAAGAGAGACAATCAATTTCTGCATGAATGCCATATCCAGCTGAAGATGCTCGTTGATGATTAGATCCTATGGATCTACCAGACTACGCCTGTACTGATGACTACATTTCACACGCTGTTCCAAATAGTTCCAAATATTTACTGTTGGATTAATATACGCCGATTTAGCGGCACAGTTGGTTCAAATGGCTCTGAGTACTATGGAACTTAACATCTGTGGTCATCAGCCCCTAGAACTTAGAACTACTTAAACCTTACTAACCTAAGGACATCACACACATCCATGCCCGAGGCAGGATTCGAACCTGCGACCGTAGCGGTCGCGTGGTTCCAGACTGACGCGCCTAGAACCGCTCGGCCACATAAGCCGGCGAAACCGTATAACATCACAGAACCACCTCCGGCCTGAATTAAGCCCTTCACACATGGCGGGTTAAGCGCCTCATTGAGAAGCAGAAAATGGGAAACGACAGTCGAGGTTTTAAATTTGGCATTTAAGAAATCGTTAACTTTGGAGAATCGTACAAAAATACCGTCGTTTGATTATCGCACAGACTGCCGTATGATGGACAATAGTAATAAGGATCCCTGTCGTAGAAAAACTGAAAAAATTGAAAGTAAGTAAGTCGCCAGGTCCGGATGGAATCCCAAGTCGGTTTTGCAAAGAGTACTCCACAGCAATAACCCCTTTCTTGGCTTACATTTAGCGCGAATCTCTCACCCTGTGCAGACTACCAAGCGACTGGAAAAAAGTACAGGTGACTCCTGCTTAGAAGAAGGATAAAAGCACGAACGACACAATTACGGACAAATATCATTAACATCGCTTTGCTGCAGAATTCTTGAACATATTCTCAGTTCGAATATATTAATATTTACATGAGACGGAAAAACTTCTGTTCCCGAATCAGGATGGTTTTAGAAAGCGTCGCTCGTGCGAAGCTCTGCTTTCCGTCTTCTGACATATAACCTGCGAACTATGGATGAAGGGCAACAAGAAGATTCCGCATTCCTAGATTTCCGAAATCCATTTGACACGTGGTCCCACTGCCCATAACGAAAGTACGACCATACGTAATAGATTTAAAGATATGTGAGTGCCTCGAAGACTTCTTAAGCAACAGAACTCAGTACGTTGTACTCCACGGCGAGTGTTCATCAAAGACAAGGTTATCGTCAGGAGAGCCCCAGGGAATTGAGATAAGATCGCTGTAATTTTCTATGTGCTGTACGTAAATGTTCTGAGGCGACAGCAATCTGCGGCTGTTTGCCGATGATGCTGAGGTGTACGGAAAGGTATCGTTGTTGAGTGACTGTAGGAGGATACGAGATGACACAGACAAAATTTCTAGTTGGTGAGATGAATAGCAGCAAGGTATAACGGTAGAAAAATGTAAGTTTATGAAGATGGGTACGAAAATCGAATATAGCATTAGTAATGTGCTGCTTGACATATTCATGCCGATCAAATATCTAAGCGTAACGTTGCAAAGCGATACGGAATGGAACGAGCATGTAAGGATTCTACACTGAAGCGCCAAAGAAACTGGTATAGGCATGCGTATTCAAATACAGAGACATGTAAACAGGCAGAATACGGCTCTGCGGTCAGCAACACCTGTAAAGACAGCAAGTGTCTGGTGCAATTGTTAGATCGGCTACAGCTACTACAGTGGCAGTTTATCAAGGTTAAAGTGAGTTTGAACGTGGTGTTATAGTCGGCGCACCAGTGATGAGACACAGCATCTCCGAGATAGCGATGAAGTGGGGTTTTCCCATAGGGCTACTTCAAGAGTGTAGCGTGAATATCAAGAACCCGGTAGAACATCAGATCTCCGACATCGCTGCAGCCGGAAAAAGATCCTGCAAGAACGGGACCAACGACAACTGAAGAGAATCGTTCAACGTCACAGAAGTGCAAACCTTCCGCAAATTACTACAGATTTCAACGATGGGCCATCAACAACCGTCAGCGTGCGAACCTTTCAACGAAACATCATCGACATGGGCTTTCGGAGCCGAAGGTCCCTCGTGTGCGACACAATGTTTGAGGCCTCATCTGGGCCCGTCACCACCGGCATTGGACTGTTAATGACCAGAAACATGTTGCCTGGTCGGACGAGTCTCGTTTCAAATTATATCTAGCTGATGGACGTGTACGGGTTTGGAGACAACCTCATGAATCCATGGATCCCGCATGTCAACAGGGAACTGTTCAAGCTGGGGAAAGCTCTGTAATGACGTGTGGAGTGTGCAGTTGGAGTGATATGGCCATCCCTGTTTCGTCTGGACACGACACTGACAGGTAACACGTATGTAAGCATCCTGTCTGATCACCTGCATCTATTCATGTACGTTGTGCATCCAACAGACGTGGGCAATTTCAGCACGACAATGCGACATCCCACACGTCCAGAATTGCTACAGAGTGGCTCCAGGAACAGTATACTGAATGAGATTTTCACTCTGCAGCGGAGTGTCCGCTGATATGAAACTTCCTGGCAGATTAAAACTGTGTGCCCGACCGAGACTCGAACTCGGGACCTTTGCCTTTCGCGGGCAAGTGCTCTACCACTGAGCTACCGAAGCACGACTCACGCCCGGTACTCACAGCTTTACTTCTGCCAGTACCTCGTCTCCTACCCTCCAAACTTTACAGAAGCTCTCCTGCGAAACTTGCCCGCGAAAGGCAAAGGTCCCGAGTTCGAGTCTCGGTCGGGCACACAGTTTTAATCTGTCAGGAAGTAACAGTATACTGAGTTTAAACACTTCCGCTGGCCACCAAACTGTCCATACATGAATATTATTGAGCATATCTGGGATTCCTTGCAACGTGCTGTTCAGAAGAGATGTCCACCCCCTCGTACTCTTACGGATTTATTAGCCTTGCACGATTCATGGTGTCAATTCCTTCCAGCACTATTTCAGACATTATTCGAGTCCATGCCATGTCGTGTTGCGGCACTTATGCATGCTCTCGGGGACCGTACACGATATTAGGCAGGTGTACCAGTTTTTTTTTTTTTTTTGGCTCTTCTGTGTAGTAGGGAAAGTGAATGGTCGATTTCAGTATATTGGGAATATTTTAGGAAAGAGTGGCTGATCTGTACGGGAGGCTAGTGCTACCCATTCTCGAGTCCTAGACGGGCTGCTATGTTTGTTACCGATAGGTTCGAACAACACGTAGTTATTACGGAGATGATTCGGGAACTCTAATGGTAATCTCTGGTGAGAAGGCAACGATCTGTTCTAGGAAGAATATGGAGAAAAGTTAGGGAAACGGCAACTGACGCTGGCTGCAAGACGATTCTACGGCCGCCAACGTATATTTTGCGTAAGTACAACGAAGATAAGAGAAATTAATGTTCGTAAGGAGGCATATAGACAGTCGTTTTCCCTCGTTCTGTTTGCGAATGGAACAAGAAAGGAGACTAGTAGTCTAGTACCGTCCGCCACTCACCGTACCGTAGCTTGTGAGTTATATATGTACATGTAGATGTAGAAGTACGAGCATTAGGTACGTTGCACCGTTAGAAATGAGGCAAAATCGCGACTCATTGGACAACATAACACTGCTGAAGTCATCTACTGGGCTGTTCCTGATTTTTGACGCATTGAAATGTGCAGTTTTATATGCCACTGTGAGGAATGTCCCTGCATTCACTGACAGCAGCCGTTCTATCAGGTGTTTAACTGATGGTGGTTGTCAGCGCGTGACACACGTCTCCGGTTGCTCTCGGTTAAGATCTTTATAGGACCAGTGTTCTTTCAGTATAGTATGTGACTGCGAGTCGTACACCTTTCCTTGTAGACAAGATTGACAGCCCGCATTGACACAAAAACAAATTGGGCAACTTCATTCATGATATCTCCTTTCTGCCGTTGTGTTACGTCTCCGTGCCCCTCCCCCCCCCCCCCTACCCCCCCCCCCCCCCAAAGGTTCGAGTCCTCCCTCGGGCATGGGTATGTGTGTTGTTCTTATCATAAGTTAGTTTAAATTAGTTTAACTAGTGTGTAAGTCTAGGGACCGATGACCGCAGCAGGTTGTCCCCTTAGGAATTCACACGTATTTCAACATTTTTTACGTCTCCGTATCTATCCATCTTACTTTGCTGAATCCATACAATAGAGTGGTACTTGCACACCACTTCATTACCATGAGTTATGACTGACGAAGGGTCACATGGCTACATGGTGACCGTTCATCGTTTATAGCGCTCCAAACTGACTGATGCGATCTTTTGAACGGGTCACTAATCACTTGTCTGATAATTTTACTTTAACTACAGAAAGCATCTTTCATGGTTTTCGTTATTTTCCTAAAATTTTATAGCTCTTGAAAGCAAACGATTTACAGGTAATAAGACAACCAACGGCTAGTAGCTGTAGGGTGTTTCACGTACGATGCAGTTGCATTGCGGTCTTTGCGCTGGAAGCGATATTGGGAGTCAGATTCCGATCGCTGCATTTGCAGAGACCTCTTGCTTCGACTTTGGCAAGTGATGTATCTCTTTAGCGATCTTCAAGAGTTCGGATCTGTTTGGGTAGAAGTCCGAGCAAATCGTTGAGCCATTCAACACTTCAGACTTGTGATTCATACGCTTCTGATCACAAAAGAAGCTGTTGTTGCATTGTCAGCTAAAACAAAACCAGGCATACCTCCTGTACTGACGGACAGGGCCGTCGAACATTGTGAAGCGTGGTTGTCAAACATCGCATGAAATCAGCAGAAGAAATCACTCGTGAGTTACAAAATACTACCAACAGTCCTGCTAGCTCACGAACTTAAAAAAAAAAGAGAATTAAATATAATGGGGTACTCTGCTCGAAAGCCCGTTGTTAGCCACACGTATTTCTGTAGTCTTTACTAAGCAACGGTTAAGGTGGCGTAGAGAGAGACGTCACTAGATAGTGGATGACTGGAACCAAGTGATTTGGCGTGATTAATCACGCTATAACCTGTGGCAATTCGATGTAAAATGCCTGGAGAATGTTACCAGCCATCAAGTATCGAGCCAGCAGTAAAGTACGGAGGAGATATTGTTGGTGTTAAGATACGCGAGTGTTTTGCGTGGTTATGGTATGGTACCATTATTAAACTTTGTGAAACACTAAATGCTGAAAGATACAATGTGTACAGCCTACAGTAGAGGAACCATGTGGGGCAATGACTCTTTGTATCGACATGACAATGGACCATGTCGTGAAGCAGTTTCTGTAAGGCAAGGGTTTGTGGAGAATAATTTTCTTAAAATGGACTGGACTCCCCTGAGTCCCCATGTTATCCCAATAGAATAGCTCTGGTATGACTCAAAACGTCGGCGTCGCTCCAGATTCCGGTGTCCAGCATCAGCCACTTAAGCTGTTGAGGAAGAATGGGTAGCCATTCCTCCCCAGACATTGACACCTCACTAAATGTGTCCCCAGCACTGTTCAAGCTCGCATAAAGGCAAAGGGTGAACACACTCGCTTTTAATGTCCGCCATCGAATGTCCAGATACTCTCGAGCAGCTGGTGCAACATTAAAAGTGATAGTTGTGAGACAGTAACAGAGAATCTGTCTATCAGTCATCTCCAACACATGACGTGAATTTGTAACTTGGGGGTAGAAGAATGGTGCGTGGAGTAATCTGAAGATGGAACAGTGTTGCATGTGATCAACTATTGTTTATTAAAGAGTAACTGTACAGACCGATATGAACAAATAGGACTCGAAATCTCATAATTGCGTGTCGTATCAAATGTCACGCTAAACGATCGTACTTGTCTCTGTTACTCCACACAGCAACACAGGCTGCCATATTTTCATTGCCACGGTTACATCTAACACGTAAGAAGGCATCACTATAGGAGAGATTGGAAAATTTTCCAGGAAATAGGGGTGTCTATATTGGCGGCGTAGCAAGGGCAGCAATAATCATAGCCAAGTTTTTTATTACGCTGCAAGACAGACGTGAACTTGATAAATTGCCATTTCCCTTCGTTCAAACCCACCGATGTGCAATGCACTATTGGTTCAACAGCTGTCTTAATACAGTATTCCGCCGTTGCCGAGGCATAAACTTACAGATAGTGCATCATACAAAGCACCTCAAGAATCGCCATTTGAAATTTGTTTCTACTCCACACTTTTAGTCATGTGTACGAAGTAGCTACATCATCGATTTTGTCTCACCGTTAACAATGCTTCTTTCTCGGCGTTTCTTATTTCATTTTTCGAAAATTCTATTGTTATCGAAATTAATTTTATGGCATGTACAACTGGTGAGACAACGTACAGTTCCACATTTAGATCGAAATACAGCCTAGATTCTTCATGAGTTGATTTCGACAAGTCGTTGGCAGGTTTTGGGAGATGTGTATTTCCAGATGTCTACACACAGGCCACGTAATCCTCTTAAAATAGGGGCCGGTGACACGTGGGTGTGTAGATGGCGGTCGACTGCACTCCACTGTGTTCCGTCGAGTTAAGATCAAGCGCACTTGATGGCCGAGACAGCAGTGTGAGTTGACTATCATGTTCCACAAAGCACGGTAGAACTATTCTGCTCTTGTGACACGAACTATTAAACTTCTGGAAGATGCCATCGTCATCGGGGATGACACCAAGCTTGAAAGGATTCAGGTTGTTAGGAATAACGTCCACTTCGTCTGCGGCTTTCATGGTGCCTTTGACTACTATCACAGGGCTCATGTCACCCCCATCCCCCTCCCCCCCCCCCCCTGTGGCTGAGTGGTCAGCGCGACAGACTGTCAATCCTAAAGGCCCCGGTTCGATTCCCGGCTGGGTCGGAGATTTTCTCCTCTCAGCGACTGGGTGTTCTGTTGTCCTAATCATCATCATTTCATCCCCATCGACACGCCAGTCGCCGAAGTGGCGTCAGATCGAAAGACTTGCACCCGGCGAAAGGTCTACCCGACGGGAGGCCCTAGTCACACGACATTTACATTTACAGGGCTCATGAAAGTTAGGTAAATTACCGCATAGCGTAATACTGCCTCCACCGGCCTGGGTCCAGCCCATCGCCCAAACTCGATTATTCCGAGCCGTCTGTAATCGTATTTGTCAATTTCGTTCGGTCAATATGGGAACCTGTGTAGGTCGTCTGCTACAGATCCATATGTTCAACAATGTGCAATGGACTACGTGCTCCGATAGACAATCTCCTTCTCTAGTACTGTACTCCGTCTTCAGATGTAACACAGACTGCCGCCAGTTCTACCGCACACACCGGGCAAACGTGATGAGGCGTGGACTTCCGCCTACTCGTCCTTCAACCACTCTCCGTAGGCTCACGACTGTAGTATGCGAACAGAAAAGGGGTTCGCCGTTTCTAACATCCTCGTTCCCAGCCATAGAATCATAGCAATCTGCCTTTTTTGCCGAAGTCCCTTACGTGAATGGATTTCCCCATTTGGAGCCTATAACGTTACTACACTCCTGGAAATGGAAAAAAGGACACATTGACACCGGTGTGTCAGACCCACCATACTTGCTCCGGACACTGCGAGAGGGCTATACAAGCAATGATCACACGCACGGCACAGCGGACACACCAGGAACCGCGGTGTTGGCCGTCGAATGGCGCTAGCTGCACAGCATTTGTGCACCGCCGCCGTCAGTGTCAGCCAGTTTGCCGTGGCATACGGAGCTCCATCGCAGTCTTTAACACTGGTAGCATGCCGCGACAGCGTGGACGTGAACCGTATGTGCAGTTGACGGACTTTGAGCGAGGGCGTATAGTGGGCATGCGGGAGGCCGGGTGGACGTACCGCCGAATTGCTCAAGACGTGGGGCGTAAGGTCTCCACAGTACATCGATGTTGTCGCCAGTGGTCGGCGGAAGGTGCACGTGCCCGTCGACCTGGGACCGGACCGCAGCGACGCACGGATGCACGCGAAGACCGTAGGTTCCTACGCAGTGCCGTAGGGGACCGCACCGCCACTTCCCAGCAAATTAGGGACACTGTTGCTCCTGGGGTACCGGCGAGGACCATTCGCAACCGTCTCCATGAAGCTGGGCTACGGTCCCGCACACCGTTAGGCCGTCTTCCGCTCACGCCCCAACATCGTGCAGCCCGCCTCCAGTGGTGTCGCGACAGGCGTGAATGGAGGGACGAATGGAGACGTGTCGCCTTCAGCGATGAGAGTCGCTTCTGCCTTGGTGCCAATGATGGTCGTATGCGTGTTTGGCGCCGTGCAGGTGAGCGCCACAATCAGGACTGCATACGACCGAGGCACACAGGGCCAACCCCCGGCATCATGGTGTGGGGAGCGATCTCCTACACTGGCCGTACACCACTGGTGATCGTCGAGGGGACACTGAATAGTGCACGGTACATCCAAACCGTCATCGAACCCATCGTTCTACCATTCCTAGACCGGCAAGGGAACTTGCTGTTCCAACAGGACAATGCACTTCCGCATGTATCCCGTGCCACCCAACGTGCTCTAGAAGGTGTAAGTCAGCTACCCCGGCCAGCAAGATCTCCGGATCTGTCCCCCATTGAGCATGTTTGGGACTGGATGAAGCGTCGTCTCACGCGGTCTGCACGTCCAGCACGAACGCTGGTCCAACAGAGGCGCCAGGTGGAAATGGCATGGCAAGCCGTTCCACAGGACTACATCCAGCATCTCTACGATCGTCTCCATGGGAGAATAGCAGCCTGCATTGCTGCGAAAGGTGGATATACACTGTACTAGTGGCGACATTGTGCATGCTCTGTTGCCTGTGTCTATGTGCCTGTGGTTCTGTCAGTGTGATCATGTGATGTATCTGACCCCAGGAATGTGTCAATAAAGTTTCCCCTTCCTGGGACAATGAATTCACGGTGTTCTTATTTCAATTTCCAGGAGTGTATTTTCAGATATGTCATTCTGTTTTATTGACTCTGTAGAAAAGGGCGCTATCGTCCGATTCTTATTTTGACGTTGGCTTAGCAATGATTTGAGGCCATTTCCCTTCTAAAGATGACAGTTTTAACTGTTGAAACCGGTAAAGTGAACCAAGTAAAGGTTTTCTTGTGCAGCTGACGACTGACGTTTTATCTTTGTTGAGAAGAATAACTGCATCAGTTTTGCACGAGGTTGCTAAATTTTTTAAACATATTATATTTGCACAAGTCGCCATAGGTGATCTAAGCCTGAAGAGCTGAAGAAATCGGAAGAATGAATGCAATTCTCCTTAATTTCCAAGGGAGTGCAGGACACACAGATCACGAATAATTCTAAAAATCCCCAGTAAGTCTTTTAGTTGTGAAGGTAGACCATACTTTCCACAGTATATATTAATCAGATGCTGGAAGACCCCAACAGCCGGTGATGATTTCAGTACCATTTTTCAGCGATAAGTTCTTTGCTGAATCAACTCATGTCTTTTCGAAAATGAAATCTTGGCATCAAATCAAAGACCTTCATGGATAAAATTGCTTTTATGAAAAAAAACAACGAAAACACATTTCCATTCCACTAGATGTCTAGAAGGATGTGGCCATCACATTCGCTGAATACATCACACGTCTTCGCAAATTCAGGTAGTTGGTAATCGACTTATATTTCTGAATCATCTCGTTTCGTTTCACAACCTATCTCTCTCTATCTCTCTCTCTCTCTCTCTCTCTCTCTCTCTCTCTCTCTCTCTCTCTCTGTCTCGTTCTCTCTCTTGTTTCGATATAACGCACCTAGTCACAGTAGCGTGTCTTCGGAAACTCAGGGAGAAGCGAAGTATGTGATTCACTGTAATAGTGCAATCAAAGTAAACACAAAGTAATTCATCTCTACTTATCTGGTTTCCGGGCTGTTAAGTTAGCACTGTGTGGTTAATAAGCGTTTCTTTGCACTTATTAAGGGACTGTATCCATATACTCGAAGATACTTCTGACGTTCTCAGTTCACCGCTGTAATCGATACATCTATACACCAACAGACACAATTTTAAATTTATACACCACGTACTGCTCTTCTTGTTTGCAAGTAGCTACCTAGTTAACGATGGGACTCCAGTTTGAAGAGTATAATGAAACAGGGCCAGAGTGTAGCTCACTACCTGTAAATACGTGCCTAGTAAACCTATATTGTTCATTTAACGTTTCTGTCTCACAAATAATTTCACATAAATTCACGAAAGACTCCCAGAATACATTCTGATGAAGTTTTACAGCAGATATGTACATCAAAAATTACTAAATACTTTAGGACTGAATTATTTTCCACTAGACCATTTCACCATTGTGATCCATACTGCATCCAATATACTTATCATATAGTAGCAACTTGCACTCCATCTGCGCAATATAGTGATCTGTATGATGTAGACTTAGAGAAAGCTTTTGACAATGTTGGCTGGAATACTCTCTTTCAAATTCTGAAGGTGGCAGGGGTAAAATACAGGGAGCGAACGGTTATTTACAATTTGTACAGAAACCAGATGGCAGTTATAAGAGTCGAGGGTCATGAAAGGGAAGCAGTGGTTTGGAAGGGAGTGAGACATTGTTGTAGCCTCTCCCCGATGTTATTCAATCTGTATATTGAGCAAGCAGTAAAGGAAACAAAAGAAAAATTTGGAGTAGGTATTAAAATCCAGGGAGAAGAAATAAAAACTTTGAGGTTCGCCGATGACATTGTAATTCTGTCAGAGACAGCAAAGGACTTGGAAGAGCAGTTGAACGGAATGGACAGTGTCTTGAAAGGAGGGTATAAGACGAACATCAACAAAAGCAAAACGAGGATAATGGAATGTAGTCTAATTAACTCGGGTGATGCTGAGGGAATTAGATTAGGAAATGAGACACTTAAAGTAGTAAAGGCGTTTTGCTATTTGGGGAGCAAAATAACTGATGATGGTCGAAGTAGAGAGGATATAAAATGTAGACTGGCAATGGCAAGGAAAGCGTTTCTGAAGAAGAGAAATTTGTTAACATCGAGTATAGATTTAAGTGTCAGGAAGTCGTTTCAGAAAGTATTTGTGTGGAGTGTAGCCATGTATGGAAGTGAAACATGGACAATAAATAGTTTGGACAAGAATAGAATAGAAGCTTTCGAAATGTGATGCTACAGAAGACTTTGAAGATTAGGTGGGTAGATCTCGTAACTAATGAGGAGGTATTGAATAGGATTGGGGAGAAGAGAAGTTTGTGGCACAACTTGACTAGAAGAAGGGATCGGTTGGTAGGACATGTCCTGAGGCATCAAGGGATCACAAATTTAGCATTGGAGGGCAGCGTGGAGGGTAAAAATCGTAGAGGGAGACCAAGAGATGAATACACTAAGCAGATTCAGAAGGATTTAGGTTGCAGTAGGTACTGGGAGATGAAGGAGCTTGCACAGGATAGATTACCATGGAGAGCTGCATCAAACCAGTCTCAGGACTGAAGACCGCAACAACAACAACATGATGTAGTGACGCGATTTATCATATAAGGAATCGAGAGATATAGTTGTAAGTTTGTATGTCGTATAACTATAAAAACGCTTGAGAAAAGGTCTTGGTACTTGAAACTGCCACTAGCATTTAGTAATTTCAATTCAAAAGAAACTAAGCACCCTCACCTCGACAGTTTTGCATGAGATTATTCTAGTAACGCCCCTTCATGCGTTTCATTCTGTATGTTTCATCCCATAGTCTGTATGAACTGTGCAGAAGCTGCTCAAGACAGGTACATTAAAGGAAATACTTGCTCTTGTACACACACAACGTTTCTGTTGTAATACTACATATTACCCTGCACTCCTCCACTGATCTTAGACAGTGAACACAAAAAGCAGAACATCGTTCTTCCTAACAAGGTGAGACATCACATCCACGTTGTTTGCTTCTCAGTTCTGGACTAACCCTAATAGATCACACACAAACGTCAGTTGTACGTATCAATTTGCCTTGTAAGCAAACTTAAAGAAGGAAAAACAAAGAAGAGGAAAAGTGAAGAGAACAGAGCTGCATTTGCTAGTCAGAACTGAAAAGGTAAACGCCTCTATTTTTTCGTACTCTAGTGATAAAGCTTCTGTAGAGGCAGTATCCGGACATCCGTTGTGATGTGGAAATCACAACGAGAACGAATCTGCCAAGGCGAGGAGTGTTGTGTCGTCAGGTACAGCGGTAAGGAGAGCTCAGGGACTCCGAACGTCGACCAGTCACTGAATGTCACCTGAGTAGCAGATCCATCAGGGACATTACAATCCCTCTAAAGGTGTCCAGGTCGACTGTTGGCCAAACGGGGGTGGTTATGAAAAATCTCATGAAATCCGCGGAAGGATTACTCGTGAACTACAGTGTGCAACCAACAGCCCAACTGGTTCGATGACTATGCGTAGGGAGTTTGTAAGAATGGGGTTCAATAGTCGAATAGCTCCTCATTAGCCACACAGCTCTGTAGTCGATTCTACGCTGAGCCTGAAGTGATATGCAGAGAGACGCCACTGAAAGTGCATAACAAGGAATGAGTGATTTGGAGTCGTGACTCACGCTATGCCATGTCCCAATCCGATGGAAGGGTTTGGGTTTGGCGAATTCCTGGAGAACCTTATGTGCCAAATTTTGTAGTGCCTATACTGAAGTCTGTGACTGTATTTTTGTGGTTAGGGGGGTGGCTCTGTTATTGTACATAAGGAAATGCTAAATGTGGAAGGATATGAATACATTTAACAGCACTATATACTGCGTACAGTAGAGGAGAGTTCAGAGATGTTAATTGTTTGTATCAGCATGACAAAGCAAGCTGTCATAAAGCAGTATCTGTGAAGTAATAATTTATGCACAATAACATTCTAGAAATTGACTAGCCTGCCCAGAGTACCGCCCTGAACGCAATGGAACACCGCTAAGATGAGTTAGAATGTCGACTTCACTGCATACTTCAGCGTACATCAACACCGCCTTCTCTGCTTCTAGCTCTTGATGGAGAATTGCCGCCGGCCGGTGTGGCCAAGCGGTTAAAGGCGCTACAGTCGCAGGTTCGAATCCTGCCTCGGGCATGGATGTGTGTGATGTCCTTAGGTTAGTTAGGTTTAAGTAGTTCTAAGTTCTAGGGGACTGATGACCTTAGAAGTTAAGTCCCATAGTGCTCAGAGCCATCTGAACCATTTTTTGGAGAATTGCCTGCCATTTCTTTACAGACGTTCAGCTACCTCACTGAAAGTGCAGCAGCGGAGTCAAGTCGTCATTAGGGCGAAGTGTGGACACACTCCATATTAACGATCAGTAACAGGCGTCCGGATACTACTGATCAGACAGAATATACGAGATATTCATAAACAAGGTTCGTTTAGCGTCCTAGATGACTGATATCATAAAACTGAGAGACTATATCACTGAAAGTAATATTTCTATTCACCTTTAATGTAACCTCCAGTCTGGGAACGTCTATTAAACAACGGGAAACAATCCACGAAAACGTCGTATGACATCAGTGAAGGCTTTCATGTCACATCCTTAGATGTCTGTCGAAAACCAATGCAAAAAGATGTCCGTAGTGAGTGAGAAAGTTGGCTACTCTACTTCTGATAAAGATAGTGGGAGTAAGTCTCATCCACTGTAATCGTGGATCTGCCACACGTGTCGATGAAATCTCCAGCGGCTGTCATCCACGTTGCCCTCTGTTAAAAATGGCTCTGAACACCACGGTACTTAACGTCTGAGGTCTACACTTAACCTAACCTAAGGACATGACACACCTCCATGCCCGAGGCAGGACCATAGTGGTCGCGAGGATCCACACTGAAGCGCCTAGAACCCCTCGGCCACACCGGCAGTTCGTGCATCACATACCTGGAGCGGATCTTCTGCTTTCGCACATAAATGTCAATAATGGCGTGACACTGTTACTGGCCTTTTTTGTTGTTGAAATTATCGGGTATCATTGTAAAAGCGCTGTCAATTTCGTACCGGGCCCTTTCACAGCTGGTTGACGTGTCTCATGCCTATGGTTTTTAACTCTAGAGCTAAATGTCGTAAGCACATTTTGTGTTCATAGGTTTGACTCCGTACTGTTGCACCAACTTCAGATGCATAGTCCTTCTATGATATAATGTGACATTTAAGCGTTGCTCAAGTTCAAATGGTTCAAATGGCTCTGAGCACTATGGGACTGAACATCTGAGGTCATCAGTCCCCTAGAACTTAGAACTACTTAAACCTAACTAACCTAAGGACATTACACACATCCATGCCCGAGGCAGGATTCGAACCTGCGACCGTAGCGGTAGTGCGGTTCCAGACTGAAGCGCGTAGAACCGCTCGGCCACACCGGCCGGCTGTTGCTCAAGTTATCTGTGGCATAATTCTGTACACGTACTACATTCCACTTGATACAACAGAACAATCTGCTTCAGATTGGTGCTTTCGACGCTATGTGGCATTATTTACATGTCTTCCTAAACTCGTCCCAATAAATTTGAGTACATCGAGGTGACAGAAGGCACGAGATACCTCCTAATGTCGTGTCTGAGCTCCTTTTACCCGGTGTAGTGTAGCAGTTAGATGTGGCATGGGCTCAACAAGTCGTTGCAAGTCCGTGCCAGAAATATTGAACTATGATGCCTCTATAGCCGTCCATAATTGCGCAAGTTTTGCCGGTGCAGGAGTGCTTGCAAGAAGTGACCTCTCGAGTATGTCCCATAAATGTTCTATGGGAGTCATATCGGGCTACCTGGGTGGCAAACAATTCGGTAGAATTGTCCAGGAGGTTTCTCAAACCAGTTGGAAACAACTGTAGCCCAGTGACATGGCACATTATCGCACATAAAAATCACATTGTTTTTTGGGAATATGACGTCCATGAATGGCTGCAAATGGTCTCCAAGCCGTTAAACATCCAGAGGATCCAGTCCATTTCATATAAACATATCCCTCAACATTATGGAGCCATCATCAGTTTGTACAGTGCCTTATTGACAACTTTGGTCCATGGATTTGTGAAATCTGAGCTACACTTGAACCGTGCCATTAGCTCTTACCAAATGAAACAGCGACTCATCTGATCAGGCCACGGTTTTCCAGTCGTCTACGGTCCAACCCATATCGTCACGCGCCCAGGAGAAGAGCTGCAGCCGATGTCGCGCTTTTAGCAAAGGCACTCGCGTCGGCCGTCTACTGCCATTGATTCCTGGTGTAATGCCTCGCAGTGCTGCTTGTCTGTTAGTACTGACAACTCTACGCGAACGCCGCTGCTCTCGGTCGTTAAGTGAAGGTCGTCGGCCACTGTGTTGTCCGTAGTGAGAGGAAATTCCTGGAATGTGTTATAACGGAATGTCCCACGCGCCTAGCTCCAACTACCATTCTTCGTTCAGAGTCTGTTAAATCCCGTCGTGCGGCCACAATCACGCCGGAAATTTTTTCATATGAATCATTTGAGTACAAGTGACAGTTACTCCGATGTACTGCCCTTTTATCGCCTGTGTACGCGATACTGCCGCCACGTGTACGTGTGCATATCGCTATCCCATGGCTTCTGTCCCCTCGGTACACTGTTGCCATTTAGTTACGTCATTTACAGAACTGTTTAAATATGTTATTTCAGAATGATTACTTTAAATAACCTTCGCGGCTCAACGTAAGTGTTCCTCTCAAAGAACTGTTTTCATTGTAAAAACACGCAACGTTACTTGCTCGTTACGAGCAAGAGCGATTTACCAATGACGCATATCCTGGCCGGACATATTCCGATATCTAATAAACACGTAGATAGAATTTTGTATTACGAACTTATATCGGATATCGAAAGCATTCGAGCATCGGTATGTTTCCGTAAAAAATGCCAGTGGAATTTAAAGGGACTAGCTGCATTTTGTAGACGCATATTCGGTCGAATTTCGGTGAAATGAATGTTGACACGCAGTGGAGTTGCGTCAGAGGGACGTGTGGTGGATAGCGGCTGGCTGCTAATGAAGGTGTCTCGGCACGTCCGCTTTAAAGGCAGCTCGAGCGCAGAGCGCGCCCGCAGCCCGCAGCCAGCACCTGCCAATTGTGGCGGCGTCGGCACGCCGCTGCCGCAATAATGTTATGCGACGCTCTCAATCTGGATCCTCGCTCACCGCCTCACGCTCGCCCCAACCGTTCCAGCGTTCCTCATGCGTGCGCATTGCTTTGTTTATTGGACTTCTAGGTGTCCAAGTACGCTGGTATTTTACACGTTTAGAAATTATACTTTGATCTTATTTGTTTACAGTGGTTCCCACGCATGTTAGTCTCTTTCTTAGTTACATACTGTCGCCAAATATAGCACAAAAATCGGACAATTATTTGTTTTGTGATAACAATTAACAATCGACAATCGTGTTGGACACTGGATATGTAGCTTGTTCCACCTCGTTTTCGAAATTTATTAAAAGGATTCTACTTTAGGCTATCAAACAGGATAACTTTTTATTCGTCGTGAGTCGCTGCGTAGACAGAGTTGTCGTCCAGCGCATGTGTAAGAGTAGTGCTGAATCATTACTTGATAAATTGCATTTAAGCTATGATCTCTATAATTTACACTGAAGCGCCAAAGAAAATGGTATAGGCATGCATGTTCAAATACTGAAATATATAAACAGGCAGACTACGGCGCTGCTGTCCGCAGCTCGTGGTCTTGCGGTAGCGTTCTCGCTTCCCACGCTCGGGTTCCCGGGTTCGATTCCCGGCGGGGTCAGGGATTTTCTCTGCCTCGTGGTGACTGGGTGTTGTGTGTTGTCCTTATGTTAGTTAGGTTTAAGTAGTTCTAAGTTCTAGGGGACTGATGACCATAGATGTTCAGTCCCATAGTGCTCAGAGCCATTTGAACCATTTTTTCACGGCGCTGCTGTCGGCAACGCTTATATAAGACAAGTGCCTCGCGCAGTTGTTCGATCGCTTACTGCAGCTGCAATGGCTGCTTATCAAGATTTAAGTGACTTTTTACGTGGTATTATAGTCGGCGTACAAGCGATGGGACACAGCATCTCCGAGATAGCGATGAAGTGGGATATTCCCATAGGACTACTTCACGAATGTACCGTAAATATCAAGAATCCGGTAAAACATCAGATCTCCGACATCGCTGCTGCCGGAAAAAGATCCTGCAAGAACAGGACCAACGACGACTAAAGAGAATCGTTCAACGTCACAGAAGTGCAACCTTTCCGCAAATTACTGCAGATTTCAGTGATAGGCCATCAACAACTGACAGCGTGCAAGTCATTCAACGAAACATCATCGACATTGGCTTTCGGAGCCGAAGGTCCGCTCTTGTACCCTTGATGGCTGCACGACAAAAAGCTTTACGCCTCGCCTGTGCCCGTCAGCACCGACATTGGACTATTCATGACTGGAAACACGTTCCCTAGTCGGACGAGTGTCGTTTCAAATTGTATCAAGCGGATGGACGTGTACGCGTATGGAGACAACCTCATGAGTCCATGAACCCTGCATCTCATCAGGGGACCGTTCAAGATGGTGTAGGCTCTGTTATTGTGTGGGGCGCGTGCAGTTGAAGTGATATGGGACCCCTGATACATCTAGATACGACTCTGACATGTATAACAAGTACGTAAGCATCATGTCTGATTACCTGCATCCATTAATGTCCATTGTGCATTCTGACGGACTTGGGCAATTCCAGCAGGACAATGCGACATCCCACACGTCCAGAATTGCTACAGAGTGGCTCCAGGAACCTTCATCAATTTCGCCTAGATTTATGTTACATCCAGGACTTGGCCAGAATGAAAGTTATAGAAGTGCGAGCTCCAGATGGCCAAGCGTTTAGAAAAAGAAATGGAGCTAGTTGGGTAAGGCATGAGCCATCTATGTTAGTTTTCCGGTAGCATCTGGCGCCTCTCGGTTCATGTGCAGTGCAAGAACCTAAAAACTGAAAAAAAGGAGACGTTTCCGTTCAGGGCCTCGAACCCACGACCTTTGGATTACTATTCTGCACCCTTTTCGCTGTGCCAAACGCTGCCTGGACATTA
This sequence comes from Schistocerca americana, assembly GCF_021461395.2. Taxonomy (NCBI): domain Eukaryota; kingdom Metazoa; phylum Arthropoda; class Insecta; order Orthoptera; family Acrididae; genus Schistocerca; species Schistocerca americana. The sequence continues at coordinate 436,695,508 of NC_060130.1, read as the reverse complement.
ATCTAACGTAAGCAGCTCATGCCTCACCCGATCCGCACAAAAATGCTGTTTTTTTTTCTAAGCGTTAGACCATCTGGAGCTCTCACCTTTTGTCAGTTTCATTTGCGGCCAAGGCGAGGATGTTCCATAAAATTGGACGAAATCGGTGATGACTGTAGGCGCGGTCCACGTGTCAGTGCCCATTCCTAAGGTCTTTGAGATAACATGTGTGTTTTACAGGAGAGGGGAAAGATCTTCACTGCCATACTCATTCACACTACAAGTTGGTTGTTCATTACAAAACTGATATCCAGTTGAAAAGGAAGGAAGGGAGATCATGGATTAACATCGAAGTCCTTAGAGGTAGAACACAATCTCGACTCGTTACAAAGATAGGGAAGGAAATCGTTCGGTCCCTTTCAAAGTAACCATCCCGGAATCTGTCTGGAGTGATTTAGGTAAGTCACGAAGAATCTAAATCTGGATGGCCACAAGCGTATTTAAACCGTCGACCTACCGAATGTGAGTCCAGTGTGCTAACCACTGCGTCGCTTCACTCAGTTTTCAGTTGAACGCAAGAGAAACACCTTCACATATAATATGAAACGTCTGTGGTTCTTTACACAAGCTCCAGAAAGGATGGAGGGTTGAATTATGAATGAGTATCAGGGCAAGGGATCTTCATACACATAAGGGTGTTGATCTACTTTACGACGAATTACTGTAATGCATGTTGGCTAGAAACCATGTGAGATGTAATAAGAGCAAGGGGCCGTCCGTGATAGCAAACTATGATAAATTTAATGAGAATCAGCTTATGCATTTGATATGAAGAGTATAGGTATTCGTTATGCTCGTGGGCTTCAGTTCTCGCTAGTAAACGAGGTTACTGACCACAAAGCATTGATCTATTGCCACACGGTGTCTCACACCACATAAAGAATGCTCTGGACTCTGCTGAACGCTTCTTTATAGAGAAAGGAATAAACACTCCGTTCGTCTAACCACATTTGTTTGGATGGTTGGGGGAGGAGACCAAAGAGCAAGGTCATCGGTCCTATCGCATTACTTTCCCTTCAAAGGAACCATCCCGGTATTTTCTGAAGCGATTTAGAGAAATCAGTGAAAACCTAAATCAGGATGGCCGGATGTGAGTTTGAACCGTATTCTTCCCGAATGCGAGTCCAGTGTGCTAACCACTGCACCACTTCGCTCGGTCCACATTTGGTACAGCTAATCATACACTCCTGAAAATGGAAAAAAGAACACATTGACACCGGTGTGTCAGACCCACCATACTTGCTCCGGACACTGCGAGAGGGCTGTACAAGCAATGATCACACGCACGGCACAGCCGACACACCAGGAACCGCGGTGTTGGCCGTCGAATGGCGCTAGCTGCGCAGCATTTGTGCACCGCCGCCGTCAGTGTCAGCCAGTTTGCCGTGGCATACGGAGCTCCATCGCAGTCTTTAACACTGGTAGCATGCCGCGACAGCGTGGACGTGAACCGTATGTGCAGTTGACGGACTTTGAGCGAGGGCGTATAGTGGGCATGCGGGAGGCCGGGTGGACGTACCGCCGAATTGCTCAACACGTGGGGCGTGAGGTCTCCACAGTACATCGATGTTGTCGCCAGTGGTCGGCGGAAGGTGCACGTGCCCGTCGACCTGGGACCGGACCGCAGCGACGCACGGATGCACGCCAAGACCGTAGGATCCTACCCAGTGCCGTAGGGGACCGCACCGCCACTTCCCAGCAAATTAGGGACACTGTTGCTCCCGGGGTATCGGCGAGGACCATTCGCAACCGTCTCCATGAAGATGGGCTACGGTCCCGCACACCGTTAGGCCGTCTTCCGCTCACGCCCCAACATCGTGCAGCCCACCTCCAGTGGTGTCGCGACAGGCGTGAATGAAGGGACGAATGGAGACGTGTCGTCTTCAGCGATGAGAGTCGCTTCTGCCTTGGTGCCAATGATGGTCGTATGCGTGTTTGGCGCCGTGCAGGTGAGCGCCACAATCAGGACTGCATACGACCGAGGCACACAGGGCCAACACCCGGCATCATGGTGTGGGGAGCGATCTCCTACACTGGCCGTACACCACTGGTGATCGTCGAGGGGACGCTGAATAGTGCATGGTACATCCAAACCGTCATCGAACCCATCGTTCTACCATTCCTAGACCGGCAAGGGAACTTGTTGTTCCAACAGGACAATGCACGTCCGCATGTATCCCGTGCCACCCAACGTGCTCTAGAAGGTGTAAGTCAACTACCCTGGCCAGCAAGATCTCCGGATCTGTCCCCCATTGAGCATGTTTGGGACTGGATGAAGCGTCGTCTCACGCGGTCTGCACGTCCAGCACGAACGCTGGTCCAACAGAGGCGCCAGGTGGAAGTGGCATGGCAAGCCGTTCCACAGGACTACATCCAGCATCTCTACGATCGTCTCCATGGGAGAATAGCAGCCTGCATTGCTGCGAAAGGTGGATATACACTGTACTAGTGCCGACATTGTGCATGCTCTGTTGCCTGTGTCTATGTGCCTGTGGTTCTGTCAGTGTGATCATGTGATGTATCTGACCCCAGGAATGTATCAATAAAGTTTCCCCTTCCTGGGACAATGAATTCACGGTGTTCTTATTTCAATTTCCAGGAGTGTATATGTGAAGCGACAAGATAAAAGCAGTATCTTAACGGGAACTAATCAATATTCACACGCAAACGACAATAGAAGCGGAGCTAATCACCGCTTAATACTGAAGGAGGTGATACCTTCAAGTATAACAACATCCTAACTTCTTAAACCTCAACCGCACTTATTCTAATCCGTGTTCCAGAGAAACGATCATATTCACCGTAGGCTCGTCCCAGTCTATCGCTGTGGCGCTTCTTAAAAAACCTCTGCGGACGCTGTGTCCTGAGACACTCCGTTAGACAGTGGTGACTGACGGCCTATCCCCTGGAGTTACCGGAATACTTGACGCGCAGGGCCAAACAGAGGCATGAGAAAAGCCGGCCGGTAATGGTCATTGCCCTGGCCTCACACGAAGGCGGGAAAACTTGTCTCTACTGTCTAACTCGAGCACGCCAGCCACGTTTGGAAGAAAATCTAACGCACCTTCCCAAACCATTCCACAGAGAATTAAGGAAAGAAAGCTGCTCTAACTTACAACTATGAAGCCATGTTCCTACCTCATGCAGGCAAACAAACCATGACTTGGTATTGGAAAGAACGAGGCTGCTGATCTCAATAAATGACTAAAAATAAAATAGAAATATCCCACAGAATTCCTCTCTCCCCCCCCCCCAGGCATTGGCGTGTAACCAAAAAAAAAGTGTTTAAATGAAAAGATATGAAACGTCGTAACAACCAAACGGCTTGAAATTTGCATATACAGTTTTGGGATAACTTCTCCCTAAAACATCCAAAGCATTTTCGGCGTCCGAGGTCCGACACTCGAGCTCAGAAAAACCATTAACAGTGACGCTCGTATAACGTGAGACACTCCGTAGCCTACGTAATTCCATCAACAGCAAACGGCCTGGCGTGCTCTCGTAGGGAGTGATTCTGCTCCACGGTAATGAACGTCCACACAGCTCTACGTCTCCTAGGTCACACAGAGTGGAAGGCCAAGTTCAAAAGCGAGCAGCTTGAGCATCCGCCCTACAGCCCGAACATGTCGCCTTGTTAATTCCTAATACAACGTCTCAGCTCGGACGACGAATTGAAGGGCAGAGTGGAGTACAGGCTCCTGGCATAGGCACAGCAGTTCTGAGGAAAGGGAATCCTTCGGCTCCTGAAACAGTTGCATAGCCGTGACCCAGACTGTGGTGATTACTTTTGAATAAAGACTTCAATTATACCCACAGTACTGTTGCATACCTTTTTGTTTGAACACCCCTCGAATGATACTGATAGAAGCAGCACTATATCAAACGCAAATCATGGAATAACAATATTATGAAAGTTTAGGAAAACAACGTACTTATTTCAGTACTTGACTCGTCATATATTTTATGAAGTTCATCACAAATATGGTATGGTCGGCAAGAGTCGGACATGTATGGTTTTCCGCAATTATATTTTCAGACCATAGTATTTGCAACGTTTTTTTTACTATACAGTGCTATGATTCGTTACTTCATACAATTATAAAACTCTGTGACATAGGAACAGGCATCTGCGAGGATCGTTTTATGTTCCTATACATCTTGCATAATAGCTGTTTAAATGTTCTGATTGTATCGGACATTAAATTGTAATGTGCAAAAAAGTGATTCTTGTTGCAAAAAATATTTTGATTAAATTGTAAATATTATAAACGTGAACTTGTCCACCAATTCACCTAGTTTCTCAAAAAAAATTTCTAACTTTTTCCGCGCTGCAAACTCGTGGCTTCAACTGTTTACAGCTGTAAGTCTGCACCACTTTGATTTATGTCTTATTGAAGCGATACCTTATTTTCAGTTGCTATGCACATTTGTACATTAACTCTAAGAACTCATAATTTATTTGCTCAAAAACACAAGCTAGCTGTCTAAATTTCCACATGATCGTAAAATACTGTGTTCTTTTCATCGCTGAATAGCCTCAGAAAACTTATTATTTCCTAAATCGGGTTTCGTGGCAACTTATCTGTATTCACGTAAAGCTTTAATTTTCTCGCCTAATGTACTTCTTGGAACTGAAAATTTCTCACTCACTTCCCTCTTTGTCAATTTAAGAATTCTAACTATTTGTGTGGTGTCCTTCGTGTTTTTTCATCTCGTTTAAATCCTAACTCCTCCATCTTTACCTGTTAAGGAAATATACCGTCTAACTTTAAATTTATGTCGTATCTGTTTTGTCCGATTAAGCTCGAAAATGGTTTTTCCGATACAGTCCCAACGTGCTGCTGTAGTAGTTAATTGTCCCATTGTTACTGCTTGGGCTAGGAGTTGTCACAGCCTGCTATATATAGAGCAATATCAGTTCTATCTACAGACGAAATAGAACGTAACACTACTTACTTTCAGACAAAACAGAACAAACCAAAGTTAATGTTAAAAAGTAAGCCAACCACCTTTCACTGTGAAAAAGCAATTAAACTGATGCATTTCGAAAGAGCAAGAGTTCATCACCAGGACTGTGATACACGAATCTAGAAAAACCATAAAGTTGTAAATACAAATTATATATACATCGCTTTTATAGAATCTTGTATAATAGTGCTGACGATGAACGATTGCTGCTTCGAAAAGTGTCAGCTTCTGTGAAGTTTGGAAGTTAGGAGACGAGATACTGGCGGAATTAAAGCTGTGAGGACGGGGCGTGAGTCGTGCTTGGGTAGCTCAGTTGGTAGAGCACTTGCCCACGAAAGGCAAAGGTCCCGAGTTCGAGTCTCGGTCCGGCACACAGTTTTAATCTGCCAGAAAGTTTCATATCAGCGTACATTCCGCTGTAGAGTGAAAATCTCATTCTAGAAATGTTAGCATCTCCTTAAGGACAAGGAGAGATCTTTCTTACACCTTGTTCCAGGTAAATTTGTTGTCTCCCTGCAGTAGGACCTACAAGGTACATACTGTGGTGTCACCGCCAGACACCACACTTGCTAGGTAGTAGCCTTTAAATCGGCCGCTGTCCGTTAGTATATGTTGGACCCGCGTGTCGCCACTATCAGTGATTGCAGACCGGTTGCCGCCACACGGCAGGTCTAGTCTAGAGACACTCCATAACACTACTCGCCCCAGTTGTACAGCCGACTTTGCTAGCGATGGTTCACTGGATACATACGCTCTCATTTGCAGAGACGACAGTTTAGCATAGCCTTCAGCTACGTCATTTGCTACGACCTAGCAAGGCGCCATATTCTCCTAGAATGTATTCTGAACAGATAATATTGTGAATCATATACCGTCAAGAGCGACGTTCATCATTAATGGATTAAAGTTAAGTATCAAACAAATTACGTCGGCTTTCTGAATTCTAATTCCTTGTCATGTTCCAGACCTCACGTCGGTATAGTTCTTCCCTCCTCACGCCAACCTGCGTGAGCTGAAACACGTGCATTTCAGCCCCCACTAGTAACACGGTGTTGGCTCTTCTGCCAACACAACACATACATGATAGAGAAATACTTTATGAATACTCAATACTACGGCCACATTTCGAGAAATCTTCACATCACGAATTTGCCGCGGACTCAGAAAATCTGTGACGTCTTTTATTTTCTATGAATCGGAACTGAATCCATCGCCATTCACTAGGTGCCCCAAGATTTGGATTCTGGCGGAGAGACCTGCAATCTGCACACACTTCAACACGCTTTTTAGGTGGCTTAGATATTCTTCAAATATCTTCGGAAAAAACTACTATGTTATCTAGGTAGAAGAGACATGTCATTCATAGAAGGTGTCGAAGCAATTTGTCCATCATACGTCAGAAGGTGGCTGGAGCGTTACATAGTCAAAAGGGCATAACTTTGAACTCGTAGAAGCTGTCAGGCGTTAGCAACATTTTCCTGGCAAGCCTTGTCAACCTCGATTTGCCAGTAGCGTCTATTTGTGTCCATAGCTGAGAAATAATTTGCTCCTTTCAAGCATTCCTAGATCTCGTAAGTGCGCCACAGTCGACAGACAGCTTCCTTTGTGATTTTGTTCAGTCACTGTTAGTCGAAGCAAACAAATTTGTGCCGTACGTCCTCATCTTGCAGCACCGTCTCCATTTTCTCCTGGATTACCCGTCTTTCAGCCGGCGACACTTTATGAGCGATGAGTGAATGATGCATGATCCCCAGTGTTGATACGATGTTTTACCATGGCCTGCTGGGTCTGTCTTTTCTCCACTCTGGACGTGCAAGCACCCGTAAATTGATGCAGATTGGCTATCACCCGTCGAGCCTGTTCCTCAGCCAGACACATCTCATCGGCAGGTCGATAGCAGTTTCCTCCCCTGCGTTGTCTGCCGTGATAACAGAGCATGATTCTTCGTCGATTACACTATTGTGCCCTTCGTAGGAGCTGTCCTTACACACATGCTTTTAGGGAGGAGTTGTAGTTGCTCATGACTATTAGACATCCGAAGTTCTCCTTGGTACCACACAGTGCTTATCGTCATCGGCTAGCAGATTTCTTTTCAGAGCCAGAATAGCAATTTGCAGTCGACAAAAACTCCACAATGTAACTGAGGGCCTCAACTGATGACTGGAACTAGTCTCGTTAGTGACATCACGATAACAATATCGTCAGCGGCAAACGATCTCATAGAACAATCTTCATTATGTGTATTTGTTGGAACAGCTCCATTAATCTGCAGCTCTCATCCTCCATAACCTGTGATTGTTTGTGATTCCCGCAAAAAGTTTCATCCTAGAATAACATCAATAGTATATTCTGTTCAAACGACAAATTCGGAGGGCTCCGTTTTGTTAGTGATAGTTATTCTTGCAATACATGCTCCTGTCGGCTGGACGTATTTCCCATTTGCGGCCTTCACCAAAAGCGCTTTTGTATCACAGAACGTAGTCTTCTTTAGCTGGCGACGGTAGGCATTCGACCTTATATAAAAAGAAGCCCCTGAGTCGGTCAGCGTCCGGACTGAATGACTGTCGACGATAACGTCATTGCTGTCATCTTGGCAACTGTCATCCATGCAAGATTTTCATCTTTTGTGGCATTACCTCCACAGAAGGTCCTATGGCTTAGTTTTCTCGCAGTCGGTGGCTGGGCAAGCTTCTTGTACCTCTATAGGCCCACGGGGAATGCCTACTGCGTATTAGGCATAACCTCGTCCATGGTACGGCTATGACCTTCGGTCCACAGATCGACTATAATCATCTTCAGGTGACTAGCTTGAACAGGGCTGTTGTGATGGTTGACGTCTAGTTGCGCAATAGTCGTAAAATACTCTTCTTCTTTCGCTGCAGGAGTACACAACGTGTCCAGTGCGTCCATAATGACAACAAACTTGTGTGTCGTCCTCCGCCCTCCAAATGTCTGTCCCTCTCTGGGGTGTTTTGATTGATGGAGCTAGCCCGCATCTCGTGGTCGTGCGGTAGCGTTCTCGCTTCCCACGCCCGGGTTCCCGGGTTCGATTCCCGGCGGGGTCAGGAATTTTCTCTGCCTCGTGATGGCTGGGTGTTGTGTGCTGTCCTTAGGTTAGTTAGGTTTAAGTAGTTCTAAGTTGTAGGGGACTGATGACCATAGATGTGAAGTCCCATAGTGCTCAGAGCCATTTTTTTTTTGATTGATGGAGGAGCTGGTTGTATCTGTGTTAGTCGGATGCCAGGTTGTCGTTTGACAGCAGCGGCATGATTTCAAGGTGTCAAAGTCTATTTCTCATGGCGCGTTCCACATCTTCGACATTCTCTATTATCTCCTTATGAATGAGGTCGACGTTCATGGCCGCTATCTCTTGCGTACTCGGTCCGACAGTTCTGGCTGTCATAAAGTGCTTTATCACTTCCGTTGCAAGGGCGTATCAGGAAAGTGAGGTAGAGGTGTTCTTGCACGACTGCCATTCGGGGGTCGTTCATACATCCTCCTATTTTTGCGTTTCCTCGATGCGGTGCTACCACTTTATGAATTCTTATCTTGTTTTGACATCCCAGAAGAGATTATCAAAAATGGTTCAAATGGCTCTGAGCACTATGTGACTTCTGAGGTCATCAGTCGCCTAGAACTGAGAACTAATTAAACCCAACTAACCTAACGACATCACACACATCCATGCCCGAGGCAGGATTCGAACCTGCGACCGTAGCGGTCGCTCGGTTCCAGACTGTAGCGCCTAGAACCGCACGGCCACTCCGGCCGGTAAGAGATTATCCTTTCATCAAATGTGAGATTTCGTCGGCTTCTGTTACATTCGTATTTACAGTGTTGCAAAGGACCAAAACATTCTACATGTATGACTGTCGTTTGCCATGACGTTGTGTTCTGTACTTCAATCGATCTTCTGCTAAGTGTTCTTGCTGTTGATTATCACCAAATGTTTTCTACGGTTCGTCATGAAATTTGTCCCAGAACTGAGATTCTCTTCGTTGCTCTCGAACCATTGCTGCGTTGTGTCATTCAAGTAAAAGTATTCGTTTGCCAAACACATAATATTTTCCCACATTTCGCATTTGGCGACGCGATCGAATCCTTTCAGCCATTTCGTCGGGTCCTGGCCTGTGTCTCCGGGAAACACCTACGAATGTCTGATGTGCAGCTGATTTACCTCTGTTTAGGAATCCATCTGTCCCCAGAATTGATGTATCTTAGGAATGATTGCCGTCCATGTAGGCGATTGCTTTAACGTTTCCTAATTGGAGCCATGGTAATGGAAATGATTTTAAGTACCCGGCGTCTCGACAAAACATTGTCGCATAACAAATCACTATCAAGTTCAAACAACAAGGCGGGGTCGTCAATGAAGTACACTACCCTGCACTGAAAGCACTTTCGTTACTGACACCAAGTACAGCCAGAACAGAACTGATCTCCTGATTGGAGAGTGCAGCTATTAATAAAAACATCTAATATTCCAGAATGTTGATATTTACATAAATGTCGAATATTCCTGAATATACAAACATAATACGTTTCAAGAACCTTGTAGAAATGTAAATACTAAATAAAAAGATAGTAAATCTGAACGTGCTACCAGCAACACGCCAGCCAGAGGTACTAACGACTGCGGTGCATCGCATATGTCACAACTAGGCGCAGTATTAATTCCAGTAAGAAATCCTACAGGTTCTACCAATTTCTGTAGCTAGATCGTTTGTTTCACATCAACCAATCGCGTTCCAGTTGCGGAGTGCAAATCGATATCATTCGTCTATATCAGAAATGAGTGACAAGCGAAATTGATGTGTAAGACTATGTCAATGTAAAACCTTATGATTGGCTCCCATATACTCTCATGCTCATAAATTAAGGATAATGCTGGAACATTGTGATTAACGCTCTAGTGGGCAGTTTGCGGGTTTAAATCACCTCGGGGTATGAGCATGCAGTGCATTTGACCTGCGGTCGTCGCACGGTGGCGCTAGCAGCAGTCCACATACGCAGAGGTGTGTTGGTGCAGCGAGTAAGTGTGCAGACGTTTTCAGACGTGCTAATGGTGACTGTGTGTTGAAAATCGCAAAAAGAACACATTCTGATGACGTTATGAGGGGTAGAATACTAGGGCGACTGGAGGATGGTCAAACATACCAGGTCGTAGAACGGGCCCTCCGTGTGCCACAAAGTGTGATCTCAAGATTATGGCAACTATTCCAGAAGAGCGGTAACGTGTCCAGGCGCTACAGTAAGGGACGTCCACAGTGTACAACACCACAAGAAGACCGATATCTCACCATCAGTGCCCGCAGACGGCCACGGAGTACTGCAGGTAGCCTTGCTCGGGACCATACCCCAGCCACTGGAACAATTGTCTCCGGACACACAGTCTACAGACGACTGAACAGACATTTTCTATTCGCCCGGAGACCTGCAAGGTGAATTCCACTGACCCGTAGTCACAGGAGAGTCCGTAAAGCCTGGTGTCAAGAACACGGTACATGGTCATTGGAACAGTGGTCCCACGTTATGTTCACGGACGATTCCAGGTATAGTCTGAACAGTGATTCTCGCCGGGTTTTCATCTGGCGTGAACCAGGAACCAGATACCAACCTCTTAATGTTCTTGAAAGGGGCTTGTATTGAGGTCGTGGTTTGATGGTGTGGGGTGGGATTATGATTGGTGCACGTACACACCTGCATGTCTTTGACAGAGGAACTGTAACATGTCAGGTGTATCGGGACGTCATTTTGCTCCAATATGTCCGCCTTTTCAGGGGTGCAGTGGGTCCCACCTTCCTCCTGATGGATGATAACGCACGGCCCCACCGAGCTGCCGTCGTGGAGGAGTACCTTGAAACAGAAGATATCAGGCGAATGGAGTGGCCTGCCTCTCCTCCAGACCTAAACCCCATCGAGCACGTCTGGGATGCTCTCGGTCGACGCATCGCTGCACGTTTTGAAGCCCCTAGGACACTTCAGGAGCTGCGACAATCACTGGTGCAAAATGGGAGGCTATACCCCAGCAGCTGCTCGACTACCTGATCCAGAGTATGCCAAACCGCTGTGCGGCCTGTGTACGTATGCATGGTGATCATATCCCATATTGATGTAGGGGTACATGCACAGGAAACAGTGACGTTTTGTACCACATATGTTTCGGGACGGTTTTCTCAACTTATCACCAATACCGTGGACTTACTTATCTGTGTCGTGTGAGTTCCCTATATGCCTATGCTATTAGCGCCAGTTTTGTGTAGTGCCACGTTGTGCTGCACCACATTCTGCAATTATTCTTAATTTATGAGCATGAGTGTAGTTATTCAGCCGCATTAGTGCAACATAAGTGCTCAGAAAACACGTGGAACACAGAGTTACAATACCTGAGTAAATTAAACAAATGATGATCGTTACAAGCCACAAAATACTGACTAAGTTTCATTGATAGGGAGTGTGACAGAAATGACTGTACCGCAATTAGGTTGAATTAAGAACAAACCCGGTGTCGAGATATACTCACCACACAAAGACAGGCGCACCGAATCTTCATGATATGTGAGACACGCTTCCCATTCACGAAAGTTACAGTAACTACGAATCATATGTAGCGGCAGCAGCCGAGCCGAGAGGACGCGCAGTAGAACTGCCAGCAGCAACAGCAGTTGTCTGATAAACGGTAAATTAATTTAGTCTTTGTTTTTTTTCACGTACTTCTGCAAAGAAGTGAACTAAAGTTAACAGTAGTTTATGTTTTGCGTAATTCTTGTCCATATCCTTGTATAGGGCGGCTTCCTAGTGTAAATTTTCCCCTCGCCAGAAACACCGCCACGCTACTAAGTTTTAATTTTGTGCTAGTGGACAGCATACATTTTAGGTCTAGTGCATTCTAGTTTGAATATTTATCTCGTGCAGTAACTTCTCGGTAAACAGGGTCTCTAATAACAGGTATATCTAAATACATCAACTTCAGTAGAGAAATTTATTTCTGTTTAATAGCTTGAGGTCAGTACAATGAGAAATCCGCACAGCAATTTTTAGTGTTACTTGATTCTCCTTTGGTGTATTTTGTATGCATTCCAAACTCCATTTGAGACCTTATTTCTATTTTATACGTAGTATGATATGTCTAGGGACTGTGCTTGTTGTGAGCTGACACAAGGAGAGTTGGCTGCTGTCCGTAAAGAGCTGCAATCGGCGTTGGCTATTGTCGACAGGCTTGTAACTAATGCTCAAAGTTGCGGTGACGTCGGGGCGCCAGTGACGAGACCTGCGACACCTTTGGTGCCGCCGGAATCCCACGGTGACACGGACGTCGCTGCGGCTTCCAATACGCAACATCTGACCGGTCCGTCCTCACTCCAGAGTGGGCGGAAGGCGAAAGAGGGAGCAGGGTGTGCGGCTGGCTCCCTACGTCTTAGCAACAGATACGAGGTGTTAACCAGTGTTGATGATAACTCTGTGCCAGTGGTCGAATTTCCTGCCCAGTCCGGACAAGTGCGGAGGGTGGGTTTGCTTGTCATTGGAAGCTCCAATGTTAGGCGGGTGAAGGAGCCTCATAGAAAGATTGCAGGCAAGGCGGGAGGTCTCATCCGTGATGTGGAGGAGGCCCTGCCAGCGGCTATCGAGTGCACTGGGTGCAACCGGCTGCACGTAGTGGCACATGACGGCACGAATGACGCCTGCAGCTTGGGTTCTGAGGCCATCCTGGGCTTATTTCGGCGGCTGGCTGATTTGGGGAAGGCAACTAGCAACGCACGTGGGGTACAGGCTAAGCTGTCTATTTGTAGCATCGTACCCAGAGTTGACCGCGGTCCTCTGGATTGTAGCAGAGTGGAAGGTCTAATCTAGAAGCTCATAGAAGCTCAGACGACTCTGCGACGGTATCGGATGCGAATATCTCGACCTCCGCTATCGGGTGCAGAATTGTAGGGTTCCCCTTAATAGGTCAGGCGTGCACTATACGCAGGAAGCGGCTACAAGGATAGCGGAGTACGTGTGGCTTTCACATGGGGCTCCTTTAGGTAAGAGAACACCTCTCTTGGGATCAAAGGCTGTTTGCCTACTAAATCAGCGACAATGACCTCGGAGAATCTTGGTCCTCCCAGATCAGAGATAGAAAATATTAATATGATGTTAGTAAACTGCATGAACATCCACAAGGAAAGCTCCCAGAATTAGTATCGCTTGCTGAAGGTTATAATGCACAGATAGAATTGGGAACAGAAAGCTGGTTGAAACCAGATGTCAATGACAACGATATCCTATATTCAGATTGGAATGTTTATCGTAAGAATAGGTTAGTGACCAAAGGTGGCGGCGTGTTTATTTAAGTAAAAAAGTCGATAAAATCTAGATAGATTATCACGAACTCCGAATGTGAATTAATCTGCTTGAAACTGAATATCAAAGAACGGTCGAAAATGGTGATCGGTGCTTTTGTAGAAGACCTAGGTCAGGATCTGTTGTTGTAGAGCGCTTCAGACAGAACTTGCAGAATATCATTAGTAATTTTCCTGATCATGCCTTTGTAATAGGGGTGACTTTAACTTTCCAGGTATAGATAGGGAATGTTACGCCATCAAAACTGCTGCTGGAGACAGGGATTCGTGTGGCATTGTTGGAGTACCAACTCGTGAGGGAAACGTCTTAGACCTCCTGACATCAAAGAGATCTGAACTTACAGAATCGGCTAATCTAGAGAAAGGTATCAGTGATCATAAGGCTGTGACAGCATCTATGACGACGGGTCCTACAAGGAATGTTAAGAAAGGTAGGAAGATATGTTTGCTCAGCAAGAGTGACGGGATACAAATTTCTGAACATCTCAGCAGTCAGCATCAAATATTAGGTGATGAGGACGAAGATGTCGAGAACAAGTGGAAAAAATTCAAAGACATCGTTCACTATGCCCAAGCCAAGTAGGTTGCGAGTAATACTTTGAGGGATGGGAAAGATCCACCATTGTTTAATAGCCGTATTAGAAAGGCGCTACGTAAACAAAGAGCACTCCATCTCAGATTCAAGAGAAGTAAAATCCTAGCTGACAAGTAAAAGCTGAACGAAGCGAACACCTAGAACCGTTCGGCCACCGCAGCCAGCAATGGCATTGGAATTCATATAATTTACATATTTAAAGCCATAGCCCAAATTTAATTTTCATGAAGACAACATATTGTTATTCCAATGTTGTTGTCCTCCTAGTACATGTTCTAAGGTTTCCGAAGCCTGTGTACTGCCTGCTAAGGATGTACAATGTGAGTATCGCACATAATGCAAGCGTCAGACTCAGCGAGGCACCTCTTGTCCACGACTAACTGATACTCTTGAATGAAGCTTGGGAAACGTTGTCTGACCTTAATGGTAAAAGGAATTGGTGCAAAAGCAACTCCTCTTGTTTCCCCTCCTGCTGATTGTCCGGTCGTAATGAGGTGTGGACGATAATTGGTGCGCTCAACGTCCATCAAGAACTGAAAACGATGTTGTGAACGTGCCTCAGTCCCTAGTTGTTCCCAAACAGCGTTCCACCAGAGTTGTTCATGGTGTATACTAATGCAGTTTAACAGTCGCACGCAAGTACTGACACAAAATTCTAATTAGCAGAACCGACAAAGTTATTAAGGCACGCACAGAGTAGCGAAAAAGTTGTTTCAGACTTCCAAAATTGGGAGAATAAATCAATTTAAATAATGATGATTGTGGTAGATTTGTATATACGAGAAAGTAAGTTGCTCGAAAGTTGATATTAACAATTCGCGACACTTAAATAAGATGGTTGTATTGCTATGGTAACAGCTGAATTCACGCCATCCTGCAGTTAAGCCATATTCTTACCGTTAAGCAAGGATTTTAACCTCACTAAGAAGTTATGAAATTAGTGTAGCTACCTTTAGACGTGAATATGGAGGTTATTTCGCTTCACTTTGGAAAACGATTAGGACTGTCAGAAATTTACGCTGTGTGTTCGTAGTGGACGGTCAGTAACAGCAGTACTGCTCAAAGGAAAATGTGTTCTTATTGCACTGCGACAGAAAGTCGATATACACCTACAGGACAACTACAAGCCGTCGTATTTATCTTTTCCAAGGTTGCTGTACGGACTTACACCATAAGGTGCGAAGGACAGGGAAATAGGAAATCACACGAATGTCGTATACATAGTCCAAATATGCTGCAAGAGCAGTATGCTGCCACACACACGCTTTTTACTAAGATATTATTTTTTATTGTAGCCTTAGTTGGATTTCAGCTGGTTCGGTGGTTCTGCTTTAGTCTCTTTGTCCAAAAGATGATGTTCTTCAGACAGTCAGGGATTTAAATGTGCTATGAACGTATGGAACTAATGCTGTTATTCCTTCATGACTGCACACTCAGTGGAACAAACGAGCTTCGGCCCTTCTGTACGAATTACAGACTATTCTGATGCAAAACCACAGTGTGCCTCGCGCCAGTGAGACGAATTTAAAAGTCTAGATATATGTGTGCTTTGTCTTTAAACGAGTAAATACTTCTTTCACAATAGTAAATGATTAATACAAAGGAGAAACTTAAGGGTTTATTTATAGCCAAACTGACGCACTAAAAATCCAGGGCTTGTTAGCTCAACAGTTTTAACTGAGTATGGCCATATAATAATTATTAATCTGTTTAGCTAGTTATGTCTTTCGACTTGCACTTCTGAATGAATTTACACTTCATCTTCTTTACAGTCAGGACACAGTCTCAGCCCATGTTATTTGAGTGGAAGGTTGAAGTATACCATTTATGTCCATTATTTTAAAAAATAACTTTTGTTTGAGACATCACTTCGTCTTCCTCCGAGGATTCAGTGGCAAAATCATCATTTCCTATTTGATCACTGAGAACATTATCTTCTTCACCACTTTCCAATTCACTGAACTCTGTATCAGTTGAATCGGTATGACTAGATGCTAAATCTTCAAACGTAACTCTTTCGAGGTCTTTTTCTGGTTTACTCTCATACCTTTACGCCATTATTCGCGCTATCATAAGAAAAAATCCCAGTAAGAATCTGTAACGTTAACCACACTGTGGGGTTTTATACGACCCAGCGCTAAGAACACTCGCGAAGGACGCACCAAAGCATGATAAGTGTTTTGTCAACACAACAGTTCTCGCAGCAGTGAAGATACAGTTGGCGACAACCGTCTCCGCTGAAGCTGCACATGCGCAGAGAAATTTAGGCACTAAGCAGGGTACCCACAGTGTTGTTCCAGAGTTAATGCACGCGAATCCGGCAGTCGATAGTCCGTCACGCATCACAAATGTTTCCGTGTTTTTATTTGATGAGGAGTCGACAACTGATCGCCCTGAAATAGTACGAGTGATGGATTCTGCAACCACTAATGAGCTGAGCGAGTGAGCAGAAGAGATTGACGAATGGACATTGACAGAAATTTCGCTATGGAAGAGGAGTTGACTATGCGACATTGCATAGTCTTTTCAATCGACAGGAGGCACCAGAAACTGAGAGTGACGAAGAATAAACGCCTACAACTCACACACTTGCGCTGAGTCTTCAGAAGCCTTAAACATTATTGGAAACTTCGCTGGGTGTAGCCAAGAATACAACGTTGCTGAAGTTAAGAATCTAGAGATCATACAAAATATTTTTTTCTAACAAGAGCTGAATGCAAGAACCAAGAAGCATTTCTGCAGTGCCCCACAGTGTTCAGAAAAAATTACCAGATAGATCACCTGTGGTAGATACCACTCCGACATACTACTTGCCCCGTCAACGTCAGACATCTGCTCTGTTCCTAAGGAGACTAATTCCAAGTCAACTGCGCCAAAAGTACAGCTCTAATGAAGGTTAAAAACAACTTTATACAATACACAGCTGTATCAGTATATCTTATTAGAAACGATGGCTTCGGTCTTGGATCAGTCCATCATCGGGACTACTGTACCAGATAAAAACACAAACAACATATAACAAGTGTGTAACATTGAACTATACAGCTGTTACGGGAAAATATATTAACTGCATCATATCTCAGATTAGTTCAAAAAAGGTACTCTCAGAAACATCTCACCTATGCGTTTGTGTTAGCGAAACAACAGCTATCAGGCTATATGGTTCCATCACTAATATTATCTCTATATACGTATCATATTTGTCCATTTAACCTTACAGACGTTTGTGTGTAGTATTATCATGCAGTGAACATAATAGGTCAGAGATGATACAATAGAGCCTTTAATGCATTGCGAAGATATACCTGCTACTGATTACATCGATTATCAGCACAACATGGAGGCTAACATTTCGCATATTACAAGCAGTACTGCATTTACTATGTAACAGTACTAGTTATTCAGTTACGAACCATTTGCATTTTATGGTTATTGTACTACATTAATGGAAACACAGACACACACACTTCAGTATAAACAAACCTTGTAGTAATGCAAGTGGTTGTCATACAGACAATATGATCATGACATGAAATGTCGATTAAAAACAAATTTTTTTCATGTCATATTGACGTTATCTGTATGACTACTACCTGTACTACTTTCATTTTTATTTAGACTGAAGTGTGTGTGTGTCTGTGTTTCCATTAATGTTATACAGTAATCCTAAAATACAAATAGTTTGTAATGGAATTACTAATGATGTAATGTAGAAGGGGCACATTTAGTACTTGTAAAATGCATAATATTAGCATCTATGTTGTACTGACAATCCATATACTCAGCAGTTGGTTTATCTTTGGAATGCGTTAAAGGCTCCATTGTATAACCTTTGACCTACTCTCATGCATGATGATACTACACACAAAAGTCTATGAGGTCAAATGGACATACTTGTTACGTATATATGGCTATTATTAGTGATGGCACGGTACACATCTGATAACTATTATTCCAATTAATCAAATGCAGAACTGATATGTTTTTGTTGGTACTGTTTTACATTAATATGAGATGTGCTGCATTTAATGTTTTTCCCGTAAGAACTGCAATTTTAATCTCACGCACTTGTTATATCTTGTTTTTGTTTGGTACAGTGGACCTGTTGATGGTCTGATCATAAACCGAAATCGATCGTCTCGAATAAAATATGCTGATACAGTTGTGTACTGCGTAATGCACTTCTTAACACTTTTGTAAATTAGCTTGCTCTTAATCTTCACAAATGAGTGGAGCATATTTTACGACTATTTTCAACTTGCGTACAAAAAGTTATTTATATTCACTGACCTTTTCTAAAACAAATTTTACGTACCAGTACAGAATTCCACTTTTAATTCAGTTTTGTTTTTATGGAAAAGTAGTATGTACTTTTAACTTTTTATACTGTAACCTCTCTTGTTGTGTTTAAGGGGGGACGTTGATGAAAAACACACACTATTTCAAAAATGCACTGAATCCACAGTCTTGGAGATATGGCAATGAAATTTTGTACCACGCTTTACATGAAAGTAACACATTTACATATAAAATCCTTTGATTATATACATTCAACTTTATTTGAACGAAATTTGAAGTTTTATTTTCAAAAAATAATGTATGTTCCTTTTTCTCAGAAAGTATTCAAGACATTTCTACAAAAATCTATCTGTTTCATCTCTTTATATGTTGTAAGCTTCTTTCATGACGTTTTTGGAATAGGTCAAATAGGAGAACTTTCATAATTTTTAATTATAATTCCTCAAGTACAATTCTAAATTCATGAAAAATTCTAAGCACTTTACCCCATATCTCAGCTTGCAATCAGAATTTCAAAATTTCTCTTGAGACAACGTTTATTACATTTACAGAAATATGTGTACAAAATTTCATAATTCTAGCACTCATAGAATCTGAGGAAAATGTACATAAACTTTAAAAACCAAACTTTTCAAGAAACGCAATTTAAATTTCAACCTAACTTTTTTCCTAATGTCACTTCTTCAGAAGGCACCACATTTGTACTCTGGGTCGTCTTTCCCTTCAAGGCTTCTCTTCTGGTTTCTTGTTGTCTGTCTTCTTTCCTTTACCAGGTCTTCAACTGACTTTTCAGCAGCAGAGACGCGCTGTGAAACTATTTTTCTCAGGATGTCTTGAGTAAAATTTCTCATCTTGAAGCCCATTTTTCTAATACCTTCATCGTCCCGACGTTCCCATCATCAAATACAATAATTGCATCATAAGTTGCAATTCTGACAACTGTAGCAGCTGGAAATGTGTTTTAGGGCATCTTTTACATATAAGTGAATTTAGATACTCATTCGGATTTTGCGTTTTGCCATGAATACACTTTTTGAGAATTGCAGGATCGCCCAAAGATGATCTATAAAACCAAAGACTATGTATCACGGCCTTCTAGATGTATCCCGCACACGTTTGGTTGAAAGTAATACACAGAATCGTTGTTCACTGAGTTGGTATTGAAGTGCTGCTTCAAAACGTGGGCGTGGCACGGAGGCTGCTTCACACTTTTAATTAATTTCCAGGCACTTCGGATGCGATTTCAACATTGAAACTTTGGGAACTTATTGTCCATGAGTTCTATTAACAAATAAAAAATAAATCGAAAGTACCCCCTGCGTGTCCGGGGGTTAGAATAGGCCCAAGGTATTCCTGCCTGTCGTGAGAGGCGACTAAAAGGAGTCCCTCCCCCTCAAGGGGGTAGTTAGCGCCTGCGTCCGGAGACGGACGGTTCCACGACCTATATTTGCGGTCATTTTGGTTTTTCATTTCTTCTCGTTTCTTCCTTCCTTTGGTTGGTTCCTTTCTTTGTTCTTCTCCATCTCACTGTCTTACTTACTCTTTTCCTTGCCTTCTTCTCCTTGCCTTCTTCTCCTTGCCTCCTTCTCCTTGCCTTCTTCTCCTTGCCTTCTTCTCCTTGCCTTCTTCTCCTTGCCTTCTTCTCCTTGCCTTCTCTGGTCTCCGCCTCGGCGTTTGAGACAGTCTGTCCTCTCTCTCCCTCTCTCTCTTCTTTTTCCTCTTCTTCCTTCCTCCCTGTGCGCGCCTGAAGGCCGACCCACGCGTTCGCACGCGTAGCCGGTGACGGGGTAACGCGTAATTCCCCGCCCTGGGTAGACAAGTAAGGCACGCACGTACCCCCTGGTAAAGGCCAGGCCCAGGGAGAGGTGATTGCCTGAGCTGATACCTTCTGACCATGCCGATTGGTCCCTCCATCTGTTTCTCGGGAGGTGTGACCTGAGGTGTAAACATTCACCTAAGGCGGGAGTGCCCTCTGAGAGGGTCCCCACAAGGAAGGAGCGCGCCATCGGAGACGCTGGTAATCATGGGGGATTCCTCCGCAATGGATTTCTCTCCTTCTCTCTCGACTTCTGCCCACAAACGGAAACTTGACCAGACACCAGTGACAAAAGTACTACCGCCTGCCCCACAGATCCTCGTATTTTCTCGATCTGAGAACGGAAAGGATTTTTCCTCTGTCAACCCTTTCGTTATCCAGAAGGGCGTAGATGCCATAGCCGGATCTGTCAAGTCTTGTACCAGGTTGCGTAATGGTACCTTGTTACTAGAAACTCAGAGCGCCTTGCAGGCACAAAAACTGCTTCAGGCCACACTCCTGTACACGTCCCCCGTCCGGGTGGAGGCTCACTGCACTTTGAATTCGTATCGTGGTGTGGTATATACTAGATCACTCGACGGATTGACTGACGACGAGATTCAGTCTTTCCTCGCTGAGCAGGGCGTGACGGCTGTCCATAGGGTCATGAAAAAGGTCAACAATGACCTTGTACCGACCCGGACACTTTTCTTGACCTTTGATAGTGTTCAGCTGCCGTCGCGCATCAAAGCGGGCTACGAGGTTATTTCTGTTCGCCCCTATGTCCCGACACCTACGCGCTGCTATCAGTGTCAGCGTTTTAATCACACTCGCCAGCCTTGTTCCAATGCGGCTAAATGTGTCATTTGTGGCAGGGATGCCCATGAGGGTGACAGTCCACCTCCGTCTCCTCGTTGTGTGAACTGTCAGGGTGACCATGCAGCGTCCACCCGCGACTGTCCCATCTACAAGGAAAAACGCTGCATCCAGAAATTCGGGTCAAAGAGAAAGTGTCCACCTCAGCTGCCCGCAAGCTATTTGCTAGTAGGAAGCCCACGCTGCTCCCAGCGGGGAAATACAGTACTGTCCTCGCCTCTCCTCGGACTACCAGGGAGGTGGCGATGCAGACATGCGATCTGACCTTCAGTACCACGGTCGTCCGTTCGGCCAGTGCTAAGATCGCGCGGTTGATGTCTCCTCTTCCTCCCGTCACCCCTCAGACACAAGCACCTTCATCAGCTTCTGCCAAGACGAAGACCCAGAAGTCAGATGCACGGGCCTTCAAGAAGGAACCGTCCCGTGCAGACTTCCTACGTACCTCGAACTCCCAGCCATCTACCAGTACTTCCACTAAACGACCTTCCAAGAAGGCTCATAGGAAGCACAGTTCTCCTTCCCCGCCACGGCGCATTTCTTCTCCTGCGCCACCCAGCGGTTGCCGCCCCAGGCCGTCATCCGTTTCGCCTGGCCGCACCGCTGGTAGCCGAACATCTGGCCGTTCACCTGCAGAGGAAGCTCCCCCTCCCGGCTATCTTAATAATATGGCCGATGAACCTATAGAACCAATGGACGATGATTGTCCGCCTACTGATAGCGGCGGCAGTGCTCGCTCGAAACCAGGCCCTCAGCGGCCTTCGAGGTGACCCCTTCTTGCATCTTCTTTTTCTTTTTCTTCTCACGATGGCACTTATTCACTGGAATATTCGCAGCATTCGCTCCAACCGAGAGGACTTAAAGTTGCTGCTCCGCTTGCACCGTCCGCTCGTCGTAGCCCTCCAGGAAACGAAGCTACGCCCATGCGATCAAATTGCCTTGGCACACTACACCTCTGTGCGTTTTGACCTACCCCTGTGGTAGGTATTCCGGCTCATGGAGGGGTTATGCTGCTGGTCCGGGATGATATTTACTACGATCCCATCACATTGCACACCGGCCTGCAGGCAGCTGCCGTCCGAATTACTCTCCCCACTTTTACATTTTACATTTGTACCGTTTACACTCCATCGTCGTCTGCCGTTACCAGGTCAGACATGATGCAAATTATTGCTCAGCTACCTGCACCATTTTTGTTAACTGGAGACTTCAATGCCCACCATCCCATTTGGGGCTCTCCAGCATCCCGCCCAAGGGGCTCCCTGTTAGCAGACCTTTTCAACCAGCTCAATCTTGTCTGCCTCAATACTGGCGCCCCTACTTTTCTTTCGGACACATCTCACACCTATTCCCATTTAGACCTCTCTATATGTACTACCCAACTTGCACGCCGGTTTGAGTGGTATGCACTTTCTGATACATATTCGAGCAACCACTTCCCGAGTGTTATCCATCTCCTGCATCATACCCCCTCTCCGTGCTCAACTAGTTGGAACATCTCCAAAGCAGACTGGGGGCTCTTCTCTTCCAGGGCGATTTTTCAGGATCAAACCTTCACAAGCTGCGATAGTCAGGTCGCACACCTCACGGAAATCATTCTCACTGCTGCTGAATGTTCCATCCCTCACACTACTTCTTCTCCACGTCGCGTACCGGTCCCCTGCTGGACCGCAGCATGTAGAGACGCTTTACGTGCTCGTCGACGTGCTTTACGCACCTTTAAACGCCACCCTACAGTGGCGAATTGTATCAGTTATAAGCGATTACGTGCGCAGTGTCGTCGTATTATTAAAGAAAGCAAGAAAGCCAGCTGGGCTGCTTTCACAAGCACCTTCAACAGTTTTACTCCTTCTTCTGTTGTCTGGGGTAGCCTGCGCCGGCTATCTGGCACTAAGGTCCACTCACCAGTTTCTGGCTTGACGGTCACGAATGACGTCCTTGCGGCCCCTGAGGATGTCTCCAATGCCTTCGGCCGCTTTTTCGCAGAGGTTTCGAGCTCCGCTCATTACTACCCTGCCTTCCTCCCCCGAAAACAGGCAGAGGAGGCTAGGCCACCTAACTTCCGTTCCTCGAATCGTGAAAGTTATAATGCTCCATTCACCATGCGGGAACTCGAAAATGCACTTGCCCAGTCACGGTCCTCCGCTCCAGGGCCTGATTCTATTCATATTCAGATGCTGAAGAACCTTTCTCCTGCGGGTAAAGGTTTCCTTCTTCGTACTTATAATCGCATCTAGATTGAGGGACATGTTCCCGCATGCTGGCGCGAGTCTATTGTTGTACCGATTCCTAAGCCGGGGAAGGACAAGCACTTGCCTTCCAGTTATCGACCCATCTCGCTTACCAGCTGTGTCTATAAGGTGATGGAGCGAATGGTTAACTCTCGTTTGGTTTGGCTGCTCGAATCTCGACGCCTACTTACCAATGTACAATGTGGATTTCGTAGGCGCCGCTCTGCTGTTGACCATCTGGTTACCTTGTCGACCTTCATTATGAATAACTTATTGCGGAAGCGCCCGACCGCGGCTGTGTTCTTTGATTTGGAGAAGGCTTACGACACCTGTTGGAGGGCGGGCATTCTCCGCACCATGCATACATGGGGCCTTCGCGGTCGCCTCCCTCTTTTTATTCGTTCCTTTTTAATGGATCGACAGTTCAGGGTACGTGTGGGTTCTGTCCTGTCAGACACCTTTCGCCAGGAGACTGGGGTGCCACAGGGCTCAGCTTTGAGCGTCGCTCTCTTCGCCATAGCGATCAATTCAATAATGGATTGCCTCCCAGCTGATGTATCAGGCTCCCTTTTCGTGGACGATTTTACCATCTATTACAGCGCGCAGCGTACATGTTTCCTGGAGCGCTGTCTTCAGCGTTCTCTTGACCGTCTTTACTCCTGGAGTGTCGCCAATGGCTTCCATTTTTCTGCCGAGAAGACGGTCTGTATTAGCTTCTGGCGCTACAAAGAGTTTCTCCGACCGTCCTTATGACTCGGTCCCATTGCTCTCCCATTCGTGGAGACGACAAAATTTTTAGGTCTTACATTTGACAGGAAACTTAGCTGGTCTCCACATGTGTCATATCTGACTGCCCGTTGTACCCGTTCTCTAAATGTCCTCCGTGTTCTCAGTGGTATGTCGTGGGGAGCGGATCGAACCGTCCTACTTCGCCTATATCGGTCGATCGTTCGCTCCAAGCTGGATTATTTGAGCTTCGTATACTCCTCTGCACGGCCGTCCATCTTACGCCGCCTCAACTCCATACAGCATCGGGGTTTACGTCTTGCGATCGGAGCGTTTTATACTAGTCCCGTCGAGAGTCTTCATGCTGAAGCCGGTGAATTGCCACTCACCTACCGGCGCGATATACTACTTTGTCGGTATGCCTGTCGGCTACTGTCAATGCCCGACCACCCGTCTCATCGTTCCTTTTTTGACAACTCTCCCGACCGTCAATACGGGTTGTATGTCTCTGCCCTGCTACCCCCTGGAGTTCGCTTTCGTCGCCTCCTTCAACACCTTGATTTTTCACTCCTTGCAACCTTTAGAGTGGGCGAGAGCCACACGCCACCTTGGCTCCAGGCTCAGGTTCGCGTTCACCTTGACCTCAGTTCGATGCCAAAGGAGGTTACCCCCGGTTCGGTATACCACTCCCGTTTTGTCGAACTTCGTTCGAAGTTCATTAATATGGCCTTCATTTATACAGATGGCTCTACGACCAATGACGCGGTCGGGTGTTCTTTTATTGTCGGGGCACAAAGTTTCAAATACCGGCTCCATGGCCATTGTTCGGTCTTCACAGCTGAGCTCTTTGCCCTCTACCAGGCTGTTCTTTACATCTGCCGCCACCGACATTCTGCTTATGTCATCTGCTCGGATTCCCTGAGCGCCATCCAGAGCCTCAGTGATCCGTATCCGGCTCACCCTTTCGTGCATCGGATCCAACGCTCTCTTCAGCAGCTGGTGGACGACGGTTCTCCGGTGGGTTCCTGGCCATATCGGTATCCCTGGGAACGAAGCTGCAGATGCCGCGGCCAAGGCTGCGGTCCTCCAGCCTCGGACAGCTTCTTGTTGTGTCCCTTCATCAGATTGTAGCAGGGTCATTTGTCGGCGCATTTTATCGCTGTGGCATGCCGATTGGGCTGCACTTACGGACAACAAGCTTCGGGCCTTGCAACCTCTCCCCGCGGCTTGGACGTCGTCCTCACGCCCTTCTCGGCGGGAGGAGGTCGTTTTGGCCCGGTTACGAATTGGACACTGCCGGTTCAGCCGTCGCCATCTGCTGACGGCTGCGCCGGCGCCGTTCTGCCCATGTGGGCAATTGCTGACGGTCCGCCACATTTTAACGTCCTGTCCGGATTTTAATACACTGCGTCTTGATCTTGGCCGGCCATGTACTCTAGATGCCATTTTAGCGGATGACCCATGAGCAGCTGCTCGCGTTCTTCGTTTTATCAACTTGACAAACCTGTATAAGGACATTTGATTATGCTGATTTTTTAATCCTATGCCTGTCAATCTGTCTTTTATCGTGTTTTCCCTTTTCGTTGCTGTTTTAAACTTGTGCCTCGCGGTGCATTCCTAACGTAGTCTGGGCGCTAATGACCATTGAAGTTGTGCGCCCTAAAACCACAACAAAAAAAAATCGAAAGTTGACATTTTTGATCAATTTCAGCAACGTCCCCCCTTAATAAATAACAGTAACTTGTTTTCCTACGATATAACTATAAGTTTTGCTTATATCCTTTTTTAAAAAACCAGGCTTTTAAAAATGACGTTGATAACCCAGTACTGACAGACCCATAAAATGCCGAAGTATCAAGGGCCTGTTGTACTAAGAGAAATGAATGTTAATTCGAGAGAACTTCACTTGCCTTCCTAGATGTTGTTTCTTTGATGGTTAACCAAACTTTACATAAACTGATCTACTAAAATTCATTTATAATCTGTAGTAGAAATAGTCAAAAGATAAAAACTGATCGAGAGGTAGAAAGCATTGTAAGTAAAATCAGACTCGCAAACATTAACAATTTTTTAAAGGCTAAGACGGAACATTTGTAGCTTCGCGTTGTATGCCAACAAATTCTCGCAGTGTTGTAAAAACTCTACTCGCCAGTTTATTTGTGTAAATGCCCGCATTACAGCTTGATCACCATTCATGCAGCCCCTTGACGGACAGATACTGGTTACGAAAGTTTCTTCGCCAAAAGCTTCTGAACCAGCTACCTTCGAGCTAGTCGCCACAGCACAAGTATGCATCAGGTACAGAGGCGGATGTTTGAAATGACGAGAGTGAAACATTAATCCCTAGTGCCGTGTTATGTTGGTCAAACCGGAGGCACCCGATAAAACTGTGTCGCTCAGCACAGAGAAGCCTTGTCACAATGTGAGAGTGATAAACATAATTTTCTTGTAGGAAATGTGATTAGAAGTAAAACATTTTCTCACACGGAAAAGACCTCTATGTTGAATGTTGTAAACGGTATCTAAACCACGTCGATGCAGTTGTAGCACGTTTGCATAAAAAAATCGGTGTAACATGAATTAAAATTATTATACGAACACTATCAGTTCTTTTGATAAGTTTCTTATATCAAAGAATGATGATTCCTCTTCATTCTGAGTAAGCAAGGGCAGTATACTACCACAAAAACACTACTTACGAGGGAATTAATTTTTATTGCAGCCGTATGTGGATTACAGCTCGATATTTGGTTCTACTTTGGTCTCTTTGTCGACATAATGGTGTTCTGCAGATATGAAATTAAACTATGTGAGTTTCTAATCCAATGAACTCTGTTAACGGTATTTCAGTGTATTTACTAGGCATATAAGCTGAATTTTTATCCTACTGTATTGTTTGAAGTACGTTCATATTTATTTGCAGGAAATACACAGCATTGGTGTGCCACTTTTTAATATTCCGAGGCCGTAATCTGCAAAATTAC
Organism: Schistocerca americana; assembly: GCF_021461395.2. NCBI lineage: Eukaryota > Metazoa > Arthropoda > Insecta > Orthoptera > Acrididae > Schistocerca > Schistocerca americana. Next base: position 436,668,656 of record NC_060130.1, on the reverse strand, counting down.
CTGTCTGCCCTAGTCGGTAATAAGCTTACGTTTTTGGACACGAGGCATATTACTTGTATCTTACATAGCATAAAATCTTCTTCATTAGCACTGCGGTCCCAGAACATCTTTCATCACATAGATTTGCTTGCTTAAACAGGAGGTAACTGAATACAATACATGTTTGTGGTTGAACTACACACAGAGAATTGCGTATTCTTGTATTAATATTGGTAGCTGTACTTACATTGTTTACAGCCTCGGGTGTCCTATGTCCTATTAACAGTCTGTAATATTTTTCAGCAAAAAATTTGAGGGTGGGACATAAATTGTAATCTTCATACATCCATCCTTGGACATCTAAGGTTTTAATGCAATTGATTATAATAAGTGCGTTTCAGTGTATTTAGGAGACAAATCAGTTTAATTCATATCTCAGTGTATTGTCGTCTGGGTAGAACCACTCGGACACGTCATGTTACGTTTCGGTGTTTCGAGGTGGAGGGAGGAACTGTGACAGTGCAAACAAATTAGTGGCACACAAATATACACTTCATTGTGTTGTGATACTAAATTAAAGTTGTAAAGTTGTGCTTGCGGACAGATAGAACTAAGCAGTGGCCTGTCAAGGCGTGCGTTACCGAATACAATGTCAAGGTCATTATGTCCAATCCGGCCGTTGTGACCGAGCGGTTCTAGGCGCTTCAGTCTGGAACCGCGCAGCCGCTATGGTCGCAGGTTCGAATCCTGCCTCGGGCATGGATGCGTGTGATGTCCTTAGGTTAGTTAGGTTTAAATAGTTCTAAGTTCTGGGGGACTGATGACCTTAGATGTTAAGTCCCATAGTGCTCAGAGCCATTTTTTCATTATGTCCTCCTGGGCGCTACAGTGTCAATCACTGTAGTAAACTGTTGTCTCTATGTGAAGGCTGCAAGCGACTCCACTTGTCCACTAAGTCTCGCAAGCTGATCTCCGCTACGAACTGTAGCTACAACTACAACCCAGGAACGTCATACTGCAACTGTCGTACGCCAGTGCCGAATACGAACGCCGCACTGCTATCTGTGGCCGCCGTTCACCACAACGCGGAAGTCCATTGTGGGGCGGCGGGTGGAATAATTGATGTTATTTGAATGTAGAATGTAATGTAGAAAAGATGCATTTCCCGGCCGATTAACCATATGTGGGGCGGCGGGTGGAATTAATTGTTATATAAATGTTCCTATTATTTATTTATTGCTGTGGTTTGCCGTTCTCAACACTGTCTCTCTAACTACAATATTGGCAACCAGAAAGTGATTAGCAAAACGTGAAGCCTGTAATTAGAATTCCTAGTGCCCACTTCATCTGAGAAATTAACTTACAGCTACAGCTTATAGCTCTGAGGAATTAGGAGACTGTTGGGATTGATAATCAAAAACGATTCTCTCTAAAATGTTCACTATATTCTGAAAGTCACAGACCAAAAAGAATCCACACAATCCAACCACCAGAGCAGTTCAGAGTCTAATGCGCTGATGCAACTATAACTGTTCAAACTAAATGTTTAAGTGAATGCTCGCCATAATTTGATGATAATGTTCATCAAACGCCACGCTAAATAATGGTAGACGGCACGTGAAAATACGACATACGCAAACTGAAGATAGAACATTAAAGTCATCCCAGAATTAACACTTCACTCGAAAACGATTTCATGGTTACGCGTATCCCGAGTAACTTACTACGGCATCCGAGGCTGTTTATAGCAATGATACCGACGCGACGCGACTCCCGGCACAGGTGGTGTGCTAATCAGCATCTGGAGAGAACTGGGGCCTTTTTCTCTCGCGCATCGTTCTTATATATAAAGCCGCGGTGCGGCTGATCAATTCCGCTCTCCCGACTAGCCGCTGGGCTAGTAATGCAGCACTTTAAGTTATTGAATAAATCATCGCTTCCTTTGCTGATGGCCGATGAAGCTCTCAATTTAAATGTGCATTCAGCACACAGGTAAGTAATCATAATAAAAGTCTGACATGGCTAAGTCAAATATTTTGGGCGAGAGAATTAATTTAATTACACTACACGCAGTAGACAAGCTCTGAACTAGCGCTTTGGAGATACGCTATCGCTATAGTTTTATAGTTATTCAATTGAAACTTCTCACATCTTTATGATTATAGCGGATCTCCCTTCTACTTAAATTTAAATATCCTAGCCTTATTTATTCGCCTACTTAATCTATCTTGCTTCCTTAATTTCTAAGACAAAAACCAGAAAATCATGAATTTCAACTAAAATTTTAGTTTGTGAGATCCAGAATACTATTTCTACTAAATTATTATGAAAAAGGAATCTAAATATAAATTTTTAAGTTTCTAGCTCTTTTCTGCTGCGCCAATGATTTTTACAGAAAAACGTCCAAATTTCGAAAATGGTTAAAGTTATTGAACTGATATTCAACACATATTGATTTAGTATTACTCCTGACATGCTAGAAACGTTTCAGGTTATTTACTTGATTTTTAAAGTATTGCGCAACATTTATGACGTCAGAGCTAGTTACAGCGGACTAGGCTGGCACAATGGAAAGACTGATGTGAATTTTATTAGGCGTGAGTAGGCTGCTTCCCTACACCATCTCACTGGCGGCGGCGCGGAGACTGCTGATTGGGCCGCGCTTGTGGTTCGCGGCGAACTTCAAAGCGCCACCTGTGTCATCAGTCGGAAACTGTCTTATCGCACCAGCTCTGGTTACGTCCGTTGGCGAGGGCACGACACAGAGCGTGGACAAAAGTACGGAAACACTAAAGGCAAAGCCCATTACCATACCTAATACTGTGTAGGAAACTCTTGGCATTCAAAACACCTTCCAGTCCTCTCGGAATGGATAAATACAGGACCTATATGGATTTCAAGGATATCTTCCTAAAAAAAAAGTGGTAACTTCAGATGACGATTATGGAGGTGGATAGCGATCATGCTTCCTTCTCTCCAAAGTACAGTATACCACGAAGGCTCAATAATATTGAGATCCGGTGATTGTGGTAGCCAGGGTTGATGCGACAGTTCATTGTCGTGCTCACTTAGCGAGTCCTGGACAATGCAAGCTGTGTGATCTGGGCCCTGTCGTCTTTGGACACAGACACAGCATCGCCATTACGGAACAAACATTGTACCATGGTATGGGCCAGATCAACCAAAATGGTGTGATAACCCATGGCAGTAATGCGACCTTGCAAAGTAACACTGAATTCCATGGAATACTGCTATATGGCTGCCCAAATAACCACAGAACCGTCAGCATATTTCGCTCTTGGGACATAAACTCTGCCACAAGCTGGAAACAGTGTGCAACAAGATTCACCCGTACAAATGGCTTACTCCCATTGCTCCATAATCCAGGTTTTACGCCTTCGGCACCATGTTTTCGTATTACGGGTGTTTTCATCGGTGATGAGTGGTTTTGAAATTACAGATCGTTCTGCAATTCCCTGTTTATGGAAGTTCCCTCGTGTTGTGTTCGGTTCTGACAGGATTAGCGAGTGCGACATTTAGCTCTGCAGTGACTTTGCATCTGCCGTCGTTACAGTCCCCTTCAATGAGCGTCCGCCTCCATTACTAAACGTACACTTTCGTCCGCTTTGTGACTTATTCGTTGGTAATTTTCCGCTTTTCCTGAATGCGGTAAAAATCTTAGATATAGTGTCTCTTGAAACACCAAACACTTCGGCTGCGGAAGCACCCATCATAAGAGCACCTACAAACTGTGTACTTCCGATTGCACTGAGCTCTGAAATAATGCATTCACAACTACATAGAACACTATTCTGGCCACAACTGACAGTATTGAGGACATTGCACAGGTGCCGTTCGTGGTCAAATGCAACAGCACGACCTGCAGCCTTAGCCAGCATCTGTATTTATGTTTAAGCATGCATTCCTCGCGGTGCTTCTGTATGGTTGTCCACCCCCACCCCCCCGTACATTTTAATGTACAGCGAAGGAAACACACAGCATAGGTTTATTCCACATCCACGCTAGAAGTAGGACTCGATCTCGCGACCTCCGCCTCATTCTCAACAGGGGCACGCAGCGATGTGGCGATGCGGTCAGGATTAGATACACTGTGTGATCAAAAGTATCCGAACACCTGGCTAAAAATGACTTTCGTGGCGCCCTCCAGTGGTAATGCTGGAATTCAATATGGTGTTGGCCCATCCTAAGCCTTGATAACAGCTTCCACTCTCCTAGGCATACGTTCAGTCAGGTGCTGGAAGCCTTCTTGGGAATGGCAGCCCATTCTTCACGGAGTGCTGCAGTGAGGAGAGGTATCGATGTCGGTCGGTGAGGCTTGGCAAGAAGCTGGCGTTCCAAAACACCCCAAAGGTGTTCTGGAGGAGTCAGGTCAGGACTCTGTGCAGACCACTCCATTACAGGGATGTTATCGTCGTGTAACCACTTCGCCACAGGCCGCGCATTATGAACAGGTACTCGCTCGTGTTGAAAGATACAATCGCCTTCCAAGAATTGCTCTTCAAAAGTGGGAAGCAAGAAGGTGCTTAAAACATCAATGTAGGCCTGTGCTGTGATAGTGCCACGCAAAACAACAAGGGGTGCAAGCCCCTCCAGGAAAAGCACGAGCACACTCTAACACCACCGCCTCCGAAGTTTACTGTTGGTAATTCACGCGCTGCATATGACGTTCACCGGCCATTTGCCATACCCATACCCTGCCATGAGATCGCCACATTGTGTACCGTAATTCATCGCTCTACACAACGTTTTTCCACTGTTCAATCGTCCAATGTTTACGCTCCTTACAGCAATCGAGGCGTCGTTTGGCATTTGCTGGCGTGTGTGTGGCTTATGAGCAGCCGCTCGGCCATGAAATCCTAGTTTTCGCACCTCACGCCTAACTGTCATAGTACTTGCAGTGGATCCTAATGCAGTTTGATATTCCTGTGTGATGGTCTGGATGGATGTCTGTCTATTACCTATTACGAACCTCTCCAACAGTCGGCGGTGTCTGTCAGTCTACAGACGAGGTCGACCTATACTCATTTGTGCTGTACATGCCCCTTCACGTTTCCACTTCACTATCACATCGGAAACAGTGGACCTAGGGATGTTTAGGAGTGTGGAAGTCTCGCATACAGACGTATGACACAAGTGACACCCAATCACCTGACCACGTTCGAAGCCCGTGAGTTCCGAGGAGCGCCCCATTCCGCTCTCTCACGATGTCTAATGAACAGTGATGTCGCTGGTATGGAGTACGTGGCAGTAGGTGGAAGCGCAATGCACCTAATATGAAAAACGTATATTTTTGGGGGTGTCCGGATACTTTTGATCACATAGTGTACGTATTCGTGGGAGGCGGAATTCGTATTTCTGTTCGGCTATCTAGATTCTGGTTTTCTTTTGAGACACCAAATCACTTCTGGCTGGGTCTTTAGGTAACGACATGCCCACCAATTCATTATCGCATCCAGGCAACATCAAGCTACTGAAGCTACTGATGCAGTGAGCGATAAGAAAGCGTTACAGTGTGAGCCATTCGCGCTCAGCCCACAAAGGATATCGAGAAGTTGGCGAGAAGCATCGCTTGCGGCAAACTACTCGTATATTCATATGAACACAGTGCATGAATGTGGGGCTTAGAAGTTGAATTACGCTGGACGAAATTTCAACTCACAACTTTCGCATTAACTGCTTCGATACTTTAAACCACTAGTGACATAATTCTATGAGATGCGATCTCAGTTCAAATTTTATATATAGATAAAAAAAGAAAGTTGGCAAGCTGTAGGTTTTTCTTGGGGTGTGGTGCGCGACTGCTGCGGCGCCCGCCTTGCCCCATTCGATTTGAGCTTGCGGCGGGTCGATGCTCACCTCCTTAGCTTCCACACGCTACTTCCGTTGGTTCACGGTCTCACTACGCACGTTCGTTGCTCGTATCTGATGTAGAAGATATTGTGGAGAGCTCATCCCATCTTTCGCACATCTTGTGGCAATTGTATTTTGCACCGATAAATTCGACAAACTGATTTATAATTTAAAGATGTGGTGTGCTTGTTAGATATACGATGTCTGAAAGAATCAATAGTGGCTGGAAATCGTGTACAGTTTTTTTAGCTGCATCTTTCCGGTATCAAATTCGGCTGACATTGTGTCTGCCTTCAGCGAACTAGGTACTTCTGAAATTAACACTTCTTAATATTGGCATTCTTGATACTAACAGACACACAATGGTACACAAGAAAGATATCAGAATAAAAACTAACATGGAGCAGTTCGTAATAAACTGAAAGCAGACGTAAATTTAGGAATTATGAGGCAGTTGGAGGGGTACAATTGTTCAGTGTTTCAATTTAGCTCACCATTGAAGTAGTCCTGATCTCTAACTAATAAATGAGGGAAATTCCAACAGGTAATTACTAAACTTATTTTATTTTTTAAGTTATAGCAGCAGTAGCTGTAAATAAATACATGTCATGTGGAACAACAACCCGGCGCTAGTCTTTCAATTGGACGCCACTTCGGCACCTTGGTTGTCCTGAAAGCCGGAGGCACCCTACTTTCTGTGGATGATTTCCCATCATAGTACTAGCCAGACCCAACGTTGCTTAATTTCGGTGATCTGGTGGGAACCAGAATTAATAACGTGGCATTGTCGTCGGTTGTGGTTGTAGTAACTGACCAGGTACATTAATTTGCTTGTCGTAAGTTGAACTGTCAGCAGTAAAAGTACCCCTCAAGGTCGTGAATATAAGTGTACCTTCCTGATATGTTTGTATATTTATCTCACATCAGCACCTTACTTTGCCTAATAGGGAACAATATTGCTTAGCATTTTGGGCGAAGTGAATTTTGTAAGATTTTTGTTGAACTGCTGAGCGAGATTTCACCATTCATAAAGACGAGCTATCTGGAGACGAGAAGACGAGTCCTAATCTAAATGAGTCCGTAGTGAAGTTTACGATGGTCGTGAAATTTGCATTATGCCTTACTCTTGCAGAATTTAATCCAAAGGAAGGATTACTGGGGTGCAAAGTCCAGTCGGCTGTGGGGTCTTTATTGAGAAAACGTGAGTTTTGATTGGGAAAGGGTACTGACTGGAAAAACCCGGAAAACCTTAATTTGAGTGAACCACCATCCTCCCAAATGTTAGTCCATGGCCTAATTAATTTGCCAGCTGGCTCGGCAATATAGTCCGATGACTGGCTCTAAGAATCGTAGTGTTGTATTTGCAGCTTGTCGAATCTCGTTGGCCGGAGGGCCCAGTACATCAAATGGAATTATTATCGATTAAAAATAAAAGAAGACGGCCACATGCGAGTAGGACTCCCGCTCCAGCGGTTTCGTACCAATTCAATTATGTAAACAGATAGTAATGAAATTTCGTGTGGCTCAGTGCCGTGGTGCAAGTCTTTCTGTTGGACGCCACTTCGGCGACTTGCGTGTCCCAAACTTACCCCAGTTATCCAACGGAGGAAAGCAGACTCAAATTTTAATGTGCAATCCGAAACACGTGTTGTTTCTGGAGACTCCTCACATCGATGAGAAGCGAAGGCTAGGTTAAAACGAAGACTGAAAAATCCGTAGTCTGACCGACATTTGATCCCGTGATCTTTCGGTTTCCTGCCACGTGTTATACGTTTGGATGAGTGAGTTTGCGAGTATCGAAATGAGTGACATATATGGACATGTCTTTGATTACATTGACTTATAAATTTAAGTTTTTAGCGTAGCAAAGGACCATAGACCTCAGCATGTGACATAAATTTCAAGCTGAGACCTCTACCCGTTAGCGAGAAATACGAGTTCATAACATTCGGACAGACAGACGGACGACGAAACGATCCTATAAGAGTTCCGTTTTTACTGATTGAGGTAGGGAACCCTAGAAAGAGGGCAACCTCAATGAATCCGGTACGCGACAGCAGAAAATGTCAAAGGATATCCAACGCCAACCGCCAACGTAAATTTCTCGTGAGGAACAAGAAGATGCAAGGAACTAAGGGTCATAAGGAGATATATAGATAGCCGTTTTTCCCTCGCTGTATTTACAAGTGGAATAGAAACGGAAGTGACTAGTAGTGGTACAGGGTATCCACCGTACGTTGACTGGTGGAGTATCTATGTAGTTTTCGACAGAACGGGCATACCTCTGACCTCCAGTATCTGTGATGAGGCGTGAACGTCCAGCACTTTGTCGCTTACTCCTGGTTTCACTGTTCTTCAGTCACTTTCCATTGATGCCAACGACAGTAGTACAGCAACAGGCAATTAGCTCCGGTCTTTCAGGTAGATAACAAATTGTCCGTTGTCAAAGTCGCTTATGTCAGTATAATTCCAAATTTCCGATCTGTATCGTCGCTAGAATGACTCCCCTTTCGTCTGTGCTCCACTTACACACATCCTTTACCGCGTCACGTGCGCACAACGCCATCAGTCTCGTGCTGGGTGGTGGTCATAATGTTTTGAACATCTACCTCGGTATTAATGACAATGTTAAGCTCGAAATTTATTTTCTTTCCGTTCTTATTATCGTTACACTATGGAAAATTCATTTCGCATTTGCACAGTTGGCACTGTGTCTGCCCAGTTTCTATTCTAAAAACCTTCTCATCACCACTTAGTGTTTCATCGCCAGCGAATGATACACCCCGTGTGGTTTTCAGGTTTCGTTATGAAGAGTCTACGGTTATGTTTTGCTATCAACCGTAATATAGCTACGGCACTGTGCTGCCACCGGCTCCTAAAAGTGAATGTTCATGGAGAAACTCAAAAATTCGTTAAAGCACCAACACAAAGCAAACAACGCCGATCGAAAAAAGTCGCCACACCACTAAATAATCTATGTATAGTAATGAGATGTTGTGAACAGATTTGTCCAGGTAACATATTTAAGCGATTAACATTGCAAAATCACAAGTTAGTGTAAGCGCGAGTTAAGCCATTGCAAATGTGAAATGCTGGTACAGTAATAACCGGTCTAACTGCCAGAATGTTGAATGCAAGCATGCAAACGTGCATACATTATGTTGTACAGCTGCGACATGTCAGTTTGTGGGATGCAGTTCCATGCCTGTTGGACTTGGTCGGTCAGAACAGGGAGGGAAATGTTGTTTTGGATGAGGTTAGAGTTGCCTTCAGATGATGTCCCATGGTGCTCGACTGTAGACAGATCTGGTGATCGAGCAGGCCAAGGCAGAATGTCGACACTCTGCAGAGCTTCTTGGGTTACAACAGTGGTATGCTGGCGAGCGTTATCGTGTTGGAAAACACCACCCGGAATGCTGTTCATTAATGGAAGCATAACAGGTCGAATCATCAGATTGATGTACAGATTTGCAGTCAGGGTGCATGAGATAAGCACGAGAATGATCCTGCTGTTACACTAAATAGCAACCCACTGTAACTCGAGGTATAGATTCATTGTGTCTATCACACAGGGAAGTTGGTTGCAGGACCTCAACTGGCCTCTTTCTAACCGACGTATGTTCCTCACTGGCAGCGAGGTAGAAGTAGCTTTCATCGGAAAACACAACGGACCTCCACTCTGCCCACCAATGAGCTCTCGCTTGACACCAGTGAAGTCGCAAGTGGCAGTGATTTGGGGTCAGTGAAATGTAAGCAACAGGGCTTGTGGTTCGGAGCTCTCCTTGAAGTAACCGATTTGTACCATTTTGTTGTAACACTTTGTTGTATCACTGTAGTGACACAACGAAAATTTGCACTGCTAAAATTGGTGTTGCAGATGCAGTACGATGCGCCAGACCTACACCAAACACGATGGAGTTTCCTCTCGGTAGTGGCACGTGGCCGTCCGGAACCCGGTCGTCTTGCGACCGTGCATTCTCGTGGCTACCACTGCCAGCAATCATGTGCAACGGCTACATTCCTGCCAAGTTTTTCTGTAATATCGCAGAATGAAAATCCCGCTTCTAGTAGCCCTATTACGCGAGCTCGTTGAAACTCAGTGTGGTGCTGATAATGGCGCATTTGTCACCTTAAAGGCATTCTTCACTAACACAAACTCACCACGTCCTATCTCAAAGGTGACAAAAGATTGCGACCGTTATAGCGTGTATTAAAAGCGAACCTGATTTGCATCATCCTCATAGTGGCTCTACTAGCGCCACTCTTATGCGACTGGTACTAAATTGGAACAAATATCATCATTCAGATGTAGTAACACGCCTACCAACTTTCGTTTATGTCGCACAATCCTTCTTGATGTTACGATTTTTTTTTTCGTCAGTGTACATCATCTCATGTGTACAGATAATTCCTGCATTGAACTTACGCTCTTTACGATTCATTAGAAGATGGCAGACTTTCAATCACCGGTATATTTTAAACATACCCTAATATGTAAAATCACAGACGCAGGACACCGTCATAATAGGAAGTGCTGTGCAGTCTCTTTCAAAGTCTTACTTGAACTTCGCAGCTCTATTACTCAATAAACGGCTTTATCAACTGCCATTAATATTGAGCTCTGTAGGGGGTTTGCGGAGATTAGGAAACAAGGACATCATCCGGGCGCACAGTCGTTTGAAACAAACTGTGAGTGCAGTCACTCGTCCTGCCTGTTCCTGTCTACCTGATTATCCAGAGCGGAAGCGACCTGCAGCGGAAATTTGCTGGCGCAAATGCCCGACATAGCCCGAAAGTTGCAGGTGTACTGGACACAAAAACGTTGCCGCTTGCCTGGGCGTTCAAAATGTCACGAATCGTAAACGTTTTAGAAGCACATTAATCATAGTTCCGATTGCAGCAGTTCGTTTTGTACTTAACATCGACTAGGGCTAATCATATGTAATAATTGCCAGTCGGTACCATCGATTGTATTTTCTAGTTATACATTACCTGCGCCCAACCTAAATTGAGGATGAAAACGTTCGGTACGCAGATTCATACTGAACACCTTTACGTATTTAGATAGCATTGTAATATTTAAATATGTAATTTGAACGAGTTACACCAAGATTAGACCTGAAAATTACAGTCAGAATGCCAATTTTGTTGTGTGTTTACCTAGTATTTTAGCCTGGTAAGGTTATTTTAGATCTTTTAGGGATAACGTTCAGTGTAAAGTTTCTTATTTTTCTTAAATCGCACTTGTTTATTTAAATATGGAATTAGCACACTTTAAAGTTCATAATCATATTGTAGACAACAACTGTGTTTGTGTGGCGGGGGTGGGGGGGGGTGGGGGGGGGTTGTTTGGTGGGGTTGTTTGGTGGGTGTGTGGCTGGGGAAAAGAAAATACTGTATCTTTTCCGTTTTGATGCATTAATGGAGACATTTTAGAGATGTAAAGAACATTCTAACTTTTGAGACGCATCATTGCTATGGTAAATAATTAATTTGAGTCTATTTGTGTCTTAAACTATGTTATAGCACTCAAACTTCGAACATTTACAAGTACAGCTATCTATTGGCGAAGACAGGCAACAGGGGGATAAATCAGCAGTTGATTTTATTTCATGTTTTTTAAGTTTTGCAGAACAGTATTTAAAGTACTTTTTCGTACTACCAAGAAAATACTGAACACAGAGCGAATGTACTGACTTGCTTCGATTCGTAAAAACAACGCTACATTGGTCTTTTCAAGCAGCAGTATGGGATTTTATGTTGTGATGACAATGTGGGGATTTAGGTGGGCGTGTCTGTACAAAGTTGATACTGGCGAACGACATTTTCTTTGATATTTACTTGAGAATGTTGTGATGGCATTAACATTTTGCGGAGGTGATGCAGTCTGGGGTTTGTATCATTCGATTTAAGTTTCGTTGGTAGCAAAATGAGAGCGTGTGCTCATGAAAAGATACAGTGTGAAAGGAATGCATCAGCACGACAATGCTGCTGTCCAAACTACCAGTATCACTGCATCGTGATTAAAAAAAAATTTGGCGCATTTGGTTAACTTATTTGTTCAACGTACCTATCTTAACCTCATTCGACATATTTGAGGTGAACTTGAACACCGTTCGGATGCCACATAAATTTAATCGAAAACCGAGCTAAAGATGTTCACGATGTTTTTGGAGGGGAGTATACAAATTCAGTTTTCGGTGTATGAGACCTTAAATCAAAGGCTTCTCCGAACTTAATTACCCTAAATCTAGCAAAATGAAATCCTTCAAGGTATTTATTAGGTACTTAGTCAAATGAAACAAGTTTACTGTTACCAGTCACTGTTTATTTATCTTCACGATGCGTTTCAGAGGTTTAAACCTCCATCAGCAGGTGGATTTACGTTTGTTCATATGACATATGCGTGTGTTGTGTTACGATTTTTGGAGGAACTTCTGGCGCTGTCTAGGGGAGGAACAAAACACTATTTCAGAACATGGTTTTTGGAAGTTTTTGACAAAAAATGAAACGTGTATCTAACGGTAAAAATAAAATAAGAAAAACAGAGTACCTCCAGTGGACACAGGTTCCTTTTACTGTCGTAATATATCATTTCTTTACTGCCATATTTTGTAAACAAATATGGAATCTAGAAACTACTGTGTGCAAGTATCATATAGCAAAAGAGAAACATTATCACAAGGTACAAGAGATATATAGCATAACAATATTATTAGAAAATAATTTTTAAAGGATTTTTGGGGATATTTGTTTTTAAGTGTTGTTATAAAATCAGGTGACGTGTTGCAAACTTTAATTACAATAGTTACATTGGCTACAATGTTAAAATTACACATAAATAACTAATTTAGTTAGGATTCACAGATAGGAATGAAAGGCTGGAGGCAGAGGGAGAGGAAGAGAAAGAGAGAGGGAAAGAGAGGGTGGAAGGAGTGATTGGATGAGAGCAAACTTTCCAAATTAGGGGGTTCTTAAGATTATATCTGTCACATGTAATAACTAATTACATGTTGGGGTAACACATTGGTTAATGCTTTAAAATGTGCAGATAGATGTACAGTTTGTGCCATTGGTTGATGTACATATAGTTTCAAGGTGACAGGAAGTACAAGCTGCTGGTGTGAGGGTATATTTGAAAATGAGTTAAATCCCTTCTACATTTGGGGAATGTCATGGTAACATAACAGAATATTTATGGTAAATATTAATGTGTGTGTGTGTGTGTGTGTGTGTATGATACTATTGTAAATATTGTCATTTTGTCATTTAAGATGAATTCAGATTGTTTTGTTTGGTGTTCTTATATTTGGAGTGTTTCTACGATGTCTAGTTTTTTGCCTTTAGGTTGGATGTGTAGGATGCTGATACTTGTGATGTTAACATGGTGTTTTGTTTCATGCAGGTGGATGGCTAGTCCTGTCGTGTGGAATTTTTTGTTTTTTAGTGCTACTATCTCAAATGAACCACCTGTCTGAACTATGTATGAGCTGTCACAGCCCAAACATTCAATTCTGTACACAACTGTGTGATGACGTGGGTTTTGTGTGTTGCTGTTCAGAGGTAACTTATGTTCCATATTGTTGTCTGAGGTACAGGATATGTCTATGCCTTTCATTTGAAGACATTGGCAATCTGACATGAAATATTAACTACAAATGGGACTGTATGGAAGAGGTCGTTTCCTTCTTTTTGTGATTTGATTCCTTTGACGCTTTTGAGTGTTTTAAGGTGTCTACTATCGAGCTGTTACAGCCAATTGCAATAGCTGTCACCTTAATTATTTCAATTTATTGTTGACATTTATCTTAGGAGAGTGGACGTTGGACAGCTCTATTGATCATGTACCGGAATACTGCCATTTTGTGATCTGTAGGGTGATAGAAGGAGCTGTGGATTGTAGTATGTGTTGTGGTAGGCTTCCAATAAATTTCGGACTGAGATCTGTTAGTCTCTATTCTAATGGTAAGGTCTACAATATTTGTACTGCTACCTGCTTGGTGTTCAACTGTGAATTTTATAACTTTTGTTCTTGGGGGCCTGCAGTGCAAAATACGTCTTTTAATGACATGATTATTGTGAATAAATCCAGCTACACTGCTCTGTACATTGCTTATATTCCACCTAATTCGCGATGAGCCCATTTCGGCAAATTGCCATTGTCAGGTGCTCTATAAATACATAAATAAGGTGGTCTTAATACAGTGGTCTCCTAACCATGATTTGAAAAGCTATAATATGTCATTAGTTGTTTTATTTTACATGTAACATCGTTGCTGTCATGTCCTATCTGTTTTAGAATTATTACTTTGTCCCAGGTGTACACTGGAGTTGTATATCGGATATTACTTGTTTTCCATATATGCTATTTTTCTGACAGGTTGGATGACAGTGGGTCAGCGATATTACGTATTTACATATTTATCATTATAAATATGGGCTCATCGCGAATTAGGTAGAATATAAGCAATTTACATAGTGTAGCTGGATTTATTCATAATAATCGTGTGAATTTTATGTTTACGTGGGTATTGTTGAATAACTGGTTCAACTCGTTGATGTCATCTTTTGGCCAGTGATTAAGATGATGGTATCATCTACGTATCTGTAGTATTAGATTATATTTTTGAGGAGGTGGTGATTGGAATTCAGGAGTTTGTCTTCTAAATTACTTACAAATATTTCAGCTAACAATCCAGAAAAGTTTGAGGCCATGGCCAGGCCATCTGTTTGTAGATTTTATTGTTAAATTTGAAATAGTTGTGTGAGAGTGTGAATTCGAGCAGATTCATTAGTTCAATAATATGAGTTGAAGGGATTTTTTTTGTGTTTTTGTGTGTGGCATTGTTTATCTGTAGTGTGAGATCTACTGACACAGAGGAGTGAAGGTTTTGTATGCTAGATGATACAACTGTGGGTCTGTCAGGAACTTCTTTGTTTGTGACATCTTGTGTAAATCCTGCTGTGTTTCTAAGTGTTCGCTTATTACTGATGGTGTATGCTTCTTCGAAAAATTTTAAGAACGTTCTGTTGAGTTTAAATGTTGGCCTGTACCTACAGTTCACTACGGGCCTGATGGGGGTCCCATTTTTGTGTATCTTTGGTTGTGATCTAAGGCAAGGTGATTGTGGTCTCGATGCTGCAAAGTTTCTTGCTTCTTGGTTGGTGAGTAGGAAGAGTATGCTACATGAAATGTGATTAGTCTCTTTTTGTATTCTGGCTGTTGTGTCTTTAGGTATCTCTGTTATGTTGTTTGCTTTGAAGAAGTCTTAATATTTTTCTATGTATGTTCATCTGTTCATTACAACAGTCTTTCTGGTATATGTTAGTGTGCGAACAGAAATTTAAACCACATAGTATAAATGGCTATTGGTCTCTTAGCTTCTCCTTATTAATATCATTCTGCAGTGAACAACAGTAATTTACGATCAAAACAACAAGAGAAGCGCGCATTAAACGCTTTAAGCGACACTGATTTGATGTAGCTTTTACTGCAGCTCTTGGTAACTACTGAAAATACTGAATTTTGCAGCAGTTAAGAAAAGTTTGTTCTGCTGTTCAGTTAAATAATTTCCATCAAGGTGAGTTACACGCTCAATAAATCGTTGTCTTGTTCCTGATCCTACCAAGCACTCCAAATAATTGAACAACATCATAGCATTTCAGTGAACATTTAGCAGCAACTTACAAGTGACAGGAAGGGGACACACACACACACACACACACACACACACACATATATATATATATATATATATATATATATATATATATATATATATATATATATGGTTCGAGCACGTGGCGGGCATGAGTGGCAGAATCAGAACATAACTTCTACAACGGCTATCATTAGGATCCCCTGCAGCGCTAACCCATATACAGGGTGTCCCAGCTATTTTGTCCACCCAAAATATCTCTGGAACAATAACAGCTATTGGAAAACGACTTTCACCGGTATCAATGTAGGGCTGGGGCCCATGAATGTACATATTTGGAAACATTCTAAAACGAAAACATATGTGTTTTTTAACACAAACTTATGTTTTTTTAAATGGATCTCCTATATTTTTTCTTCAACAATCCATAGCATGACAAAGCACATACACAATGGCGTTGATTTCATCGCAATATTCCCATTACATCCCGATACATTGAGACGCGAAATTGACGCTTGAAACACCCGACATGCGCTGCTAGCGCACGTCCTGAGGCTCAGGCGTGAACCCCATGCTGCCCGTAATCGCGATGTGATTGACATGTGTAATGGCTCTGAGCACTATGGGACTCAACTGCTGTGGTCATAAGTCCCCTAGAACTTAGAACTACTTAAACCTAACTAACCTAAGGACAGCACACAACACCCAGCCATCACGAGGCAGAGAAAATCCCTAGACATGTGTAATCACACCTCCATAGTTATCAAGAGGTCCGAAACGAATAATACGGTCTGCTGCCATCAACTCTCATACGCACATAATGGTTTCCCTCTTGCACGTTTTACGTATCTACGTACACAATATGAACCTGTACCGATCGGTGTACAACCGTCAGGTTGTCTTATTTATCCTGCACACCCAAAATAATGTTTATCTAATGCGTTATATGACTCATTGTGCCTGTCGCGCAGGGCCTGGCTCTACCTAGTCAAGTGTCCAACGTAGTTCCCACTAATGCCACAGTTACCACTTCGCCTTGTTTATGATTTGCGACCCATGCAAACTCCTGTACTCCACCACCCTCCGAGCATCCCATTTGTTGCTCCTTTGGCGTGCAGTAGACCGCTTGCCAGTGTAGTCGTGCATCAGAGTAATCTAGTGACGGCACGGAGGTAGTACACATTGTGAATAAACGTTGTGTTGTGGAACTTATACTGTACAGTATAATGTACACACATGAAGATATGGTAGAAATACTGCTGATCTATGGAGAATGTACGTTGACGGGAAATACATTATGAGATTGCTTGTTTGTTGATAGTACTGTTCGAGAACATTATGATTATTAAGGTAATATGTCTGTTTTCTACCCTACTCTACATACCTGTACTGTACCCTGTTGTAGGTGGACGAAATGTTGTTCAGGCAGAACGACTGTACAGATGACGATTCTCTGACAAGCCATCGCCTTCGCGCCGGATGTTTGGTCGTCTCACATCTCGTCTACGTGACACGGGAAGCTTAAATCCAAGACCTCGACGTCGTCCTAGAACACACACAGATGAACGTGCTGAAGTTGCTGTGCTCGCTACCATAGCTGTGAATCCTCAAATCAGCACACGTCAAATTGAACGTGAAGTTGGTGTGTCGAAATCAAGTGCACAGCGTATTCTTAAACGTCATAAATTTCATCCTTATCATGTTCATTTACACCAGGATCTTCATGGAAATGACTTCCGCAATAGGGTAGCATTTGGTCGGTGGGCTCAGCAAAAACTTCTGACTAATCCAAATTTTTTTGCAGATGTTCTCTTTAGTGACGAAGCATCATTCTCCAACAAAGGAATTGTCAATACGAGGAATATGCATTATTGGTCCGCAGACAATCCAAAATGGTAGGTAGAGCATCAACGTCCGTGGAAAGTTAATGTTTGGTGTGGGATTATTGGAGATACCATTATCGGACCTTTCTTTACAAATGGCATCCAAAATGGCAGACAGTACTCCAGATTTATACGATACAATCTTCCTGTTCTCTTGGACACCGTACCTCTGAACCGGAGAATGGTCATGTGGTATTAGCATGACGGATGCCCTGCACATAACGCCTTACGAGCACGACGACTTCTGAACCGTAAGTTCCCTTGTAGGTGGATTGGACGAGGTGGCCCAGTTAGGTGGCCTGCCCGATCTCCGGACTTTACACCGCTGGATTATTTTCTTTGGGGAGCAGAGAAGGATGCTGTTCACCAACATGAACCAACAGCACCAGAGGACTTGAAGCAACGCATTATTGATGCTTGTACAGCCATCAAAGAGGAAACAGTAGCACGAAGTAGGGCATCCTTCATCCGCAGTGTGACCCTATTTATGCAAGCCAATGGGCATCACTTTGAGCATGAGATGTGAACGCTATGTTTAGTATGTAGTGCTGGTATCACAGTGGAAGTTTCTACAAAGGGCCATTTTACCCAGTGATGTTAAGAAACATTTGTTTGCAACAATTTGTCATTTAACGCATTAGATAAACATAACATTGATAATTATGTGATAATAAAACTAATTGGTTAAACATGTTTACATTCATCTTCTATGTCCTACCTGAACTTCCCAAATCAAAACATTTTTCCCTAAACAACGGTAAAACTTTTAGTTCACTTGCTCGTTTCACTAAAACCATCAACATGAATTTTACTATTACGAGTGAATGATTACCTGTCACTTGCGCTAGATCTACAGTAAAGTGAAGTTTTAACGTTGAACGGCATTACCTTTTTAGTGAAGGATTAACGATAAGCGAAGTTAACTTTGTGAGTAACGTTGCGGTACACAGATATGTTACAGAAACGCATCACCCCTAGCCTATGGGATAAATACCTGCTGGAATGTACGACGTTAATGCAGGATGGCAGCAGACCGTATTATTCCTTTCGGACCTCTTGGTAAGTATGGAAGTGTGATTACGCATGTCAATCACATCGCGATTACGGGCAGCATGGGGTTCACGCCTGAGCCTCAGGACGTGCGCTAGCAGCGCATGTCGGGTGTTTCAAGCGTCAACTTCGCGTCTTAATATCTCGGGATGTAATGGGAATATTGCGATGCAATCAACGCCATTGTGTATGTGCTTTGTCATGATATGGATTGCTGAAGAAAAAATATAGGAGGTCCATTTAAAAAAACATAAGTTTGTGTTAAAAAACACATATGCTTTCGTTTTAGAATGTTTCCAAATACGTACATTCATGGGCCCCAGCCCTACATTGATACCGGTGAAAGTCGTTTCCAATAGCTGTTATTGTTCCAGAGATATTTTGGGTGGACAAGATAGATGGGACACCCTGTATGTAATGGGACAGTCCTTGTTCTGAATAAAAGTGAAATAAAGAGTCGTGAGTATTGCATTCACTAGTGTCGTAAACTGTTCCCTGACGTTTTTACGTTCATGAAATGAAACTTAATAAAAATAAAATCACTTTCTTTTTCCCGTAGGAAATACCCGAAATCATTTCCCTTACTCGTTCAGACTGATTCAGAAACTTTAATTAGGATTGCAGGGAGACCAGTAATGGATATCACGTTCGTCTAATTTGTACATCATTTTGCTCCAATTTTGAATGTTCAAAGAGCTGTGGGATTGTATATTTCGTGCAAGTTGACTGAATTACGATGAATTATAGTTAATTTGTGTAAAATAAGTCATTGCAGCCTAGCGGATAGCCGCCTAACGTGAGGGAGCAGAGATGCCTTGAGATGACAAGAAGTGCTATCGTGTCTGTATATTGCGTTGTGGTCTAGCGGTTAAGAGCACGGCTACAAATCAAATGGTTGTAGGATCGAATTGTAGCTCGGTCACGTTTGTTTCCTTACGTCTTTTAACCCAGTTTTCACCTCTCAATAATGCAGAGAGTCACCAGAAAATAAACGTAGTTCAGATTCCACGTTACACTGTAGCTTCCCTTTTACCGGATGGATAGCTTGTTAGGGAGATGCAAGTCGCCTAAGTGACAGTCGGTGGTGGTTTTCGACTCTCTGTGCATAAAGTAAAATGAAGCATGGGAGCCAGTTTTGTCTAATTTATGTAAAGAAAATCTTAAATCAGCGCAGTATATTACTCGGCTTTCAGCTTTCAGCTTTCAGCTTTCTGCTTCCCTGGAGTTAGGTGTATATGTGAACATGTTTCTCTGCTTGTCGGATTGAAAGTTATTGGCACGATCTTCTTGAATGGGACTGGAAAATTTGTTCAGATGCATACACAAGATTTCGAAATACTTCTGTAGATGGTTAAGGGACACATTTCAAAATATGACGACCGTTTCTGGCTGCCAGTTTCTACTCCCTCACTTTGGTAATCGCAATCGCACTCGCACTCTTAACTCACTGAAAATTGTTCGAACAACGGACACTGAGTTACTCAACTTTGAATTAATGTAATAAATTTGTCCAGGAACGAAAAGATAACCACCTCACCATGTGATGTGACTCTTACAATATGAAACACTCAAATATTTTTAACCAATATTTTCCCTGCGGTCGATTGATAACTGCAGCATATAGAAAAAAACATACGAATCCGAAATACGTGCCTTTTTACTTTTTATGCTACAAGTAAAACGTTTTTCAAATAACTACTTCAACACTTTGCTCCGTTTACATACAGTGCGTTCTTTCAGCATCGCTGCAGATGGCTCAGCTATTAGCTTCCTGCCGGCCGGAGTGGCCGTGCGGTTCTAGGCGCTACAGTCTGGAACCGAGCGACCGCTACGGTCGCAGGTTCGAATCCTGCCTCGGGCATGGACGTGTGTGATGTGCTTAGGTTAGTTAGGTTTAATTAGTTCTAAGTTCTAGGCGACTGATGACCTCAGAAGTTAAGTCGCATAGTGCTCAGAGCCATTCGAACCATTTTTTTTAGCTTCCTACTTTCCTTGAATCAGACCTAGATGTGGACACGACTCTTTGTGTGGCAAGGCGAAGAAGTCTTCCATACAGCGTCGACAACAAAGAACAGTGTCAGTAAGTCTCAACAACGCGTCACTGTGCGTACCAAGCCTCACAAGAGGTGTGCTGTAACACAACCTAAGCGCGTTTACACCAGGTGTGGATTTCTTTTTTTTTTAATTTTTTCTTTCATTTGTGCCATTTCAGCTACCTCCGATACATATTTAATAACTCAGTCACATTCACTCATGTTTCGCATACAGTACTTACATTGGTTGTAAACATATTACCGTACTTACATCACGGTGTGCTCCCGTCATGAGATCTCACTACAAACGCCAATGCAATGTGTAACACGTAACATTCACGCCTCCAGACAACATTCCTGCCGAGCGCTGCTTACATCGCGTAAGTTATACGAAAGTAATAATATTCACTTCACGTTGTTCTCTGAATTTTATTCGTGGCACACAAACGAAATACGCTACTCCAGTCAAGTCGGCTGGCTGTAGATAGCCGGGCAGGGTCACTAGTATAGGTTGTGTGTAACGTCCCCCGGCGCGTTTGTCTGTCTGTATGTGAAGGCTAATCTCAGGTTTACTACAGGGATTTTGATGATGTTTTCATTAATAGATGGACTCATTCACGAAAAAAGTTTCTGTGTATAATTTATAATATTTTGTGTAAATTGACTGAACTATGATGGATTAAAATCCCGTGCCGCGTTGTATATATATATATATATATATATATATATATATATATATGCGAAGGCTAATTTCAGGACGGGGTACAGTTTTCACTAACAGATAGGTTATTTCAGTAGGAAGATTTGTGTACATAATCTTTCACCGCTACACCAGGCAAGTCTTCCAGCCGTAGATAATGAGTGCTGTCCATGAAAAGCCAGGGCGGATGCCTAGTTGCAGTATAAATCTGTCCACCAAACGTATATTGAAAATTATTGAATCTCTACCCAACCATATTCTCCAACATGGCACACTTACTTCTAGCATATTTAGAGTGATTCTGAACATGGAGTTTTAATTTTACTTTTCTGTGCAGTTTTCAGAAGCTAGCGAAGGTATGGCTATGGTATGTCTCACACACATTATGAACTACTATTCAAAATAGTCTACAACACTCAGAGTTATATATTTTGAGTAGCCTAACGAGGGTTGATCACTGTTTGTGATAATGTGTAGTTTTTAGAACCTGACTTGAAGGAATTTCTCTTCTGAAATTCTATACATTCCTTGAAGGAACATTTGCTGTCTTCAATTATGTAGTTGGAAATGTAACGTACTTAAACTGAAATTTACGAAACAACCTTGAGCGTGAGCTAGATATGGGCTTATTTCGTGATACCGACTTCTTAGTAAAAGAGGCGAATAGCAACTTAGCTGCTTCTGATAATGCGCGAAATATACCTTCCCCTTTCCTTGAACATCAGTAAGAATTGTAAACTGAAGTAAATTATTAGGCTGTGTTATCATATTATTATGAATAACAATAATAATAATAATGAAAAAAGTTTTCAAGAGATTCTTCCTTAGCTACATATACATTTTTATTCTTTTTAAAATGACATATGTACCGAAGATCACTATGAAACTTTAGTAGGAAAATGAATAAGGTAACTTCGACAGATATTTCCAGCTAAGTACTATTTTAGATTAAATACGACTGAATTAAGTTTTCTCATCTCCTTTCTAGGAGAAAAACACTCACAATCGACAGTACGTTACGCTCATGTCACTAGGAAAATGATATTTTATGTTTATTTTTTGAATTTACAGTTTAGATATGTTATTCGTCACATATAATCAAAGCACAGGTGTTCTACAATGTCTTAACTAACGAACTAAAGAAGAAACGATTTAAAATCAAGAAAATGATTCGTTTTCTTTCCCTTTGAAACCTTTAGTGCCGTAACTACACCAGCAAAAAAAGAAAAAATACCGAAATAGAGACGAGATAATGTACGTAGTGCGGAGCCATGGAGGTCGTCGCCTCTTTCACGCTTCCCCCCTTTCAGCAAGCAAGGGCTAATGGATTCCATTCTCCCCCTCCTACAACCCAGCGCTTTAATTAAGTCCGCATTAGGTCCCTCGTACAGGCCATTTACGCCGATCAAGCCGTAACACTAACTGGATTTTGTGGAGGCTTTCGCGCGATAGATCAGTGTCTGCTGCGACAAACAAAAATTTTCCACTTCTAGCTCGTTGTTCTGACCGAAATAGCGCAATATTAGGTACGCGTCTGTGGCAACAGTACAGCTTTTAGTTTTATGTCGCGGCATCTGTTGAATGATCATACTGTGTTGATCATCAACAAGCCCGGGTCTGAGAACTGAATTGTTCTACTCATCCATTTCAACAAATGACAAGATAATTTTGATTTATGACTGGACGGATATTCTACGTAATCAAAAATGAGCAGAGTACAAACAAATGAATCTGACTAAGCACAGAATTTAGTTTGACATGACCACCTCCTGCTAACAGTCCAATCCATGTTTCGTACAGAGACTAAGCAGGAATTAAAAAGCTTTTTCTTTAATTCATTACTTGTAAATGTAAAAGCTTTACTCGGAGTGCCAGCCATACATATTAAGTCCATGAATGAATACCATCGGTTATGATTCCTCTGCATCGACATGTGCTTCGTTTTAGTGGAAGACGAGCCCCGTCTCCTTACTTCCTCCGCCTCTACATTACTCTCCAGTACCCTACAAAGCATACTTTCATTAAGTTTCCAAACCCACTGTGTTTATGAAATAACAATTTTAATTGTAAATTCTCTTCACATTTATATTTCTTTGTCACAGAAGTTG
Organism: Schistocerca americana; assembly: GCF_021461395.2. NCBI lineage: Eukaryota > Metazoa > Arthropoda > Insecta > Orthoptera > Acrididae > Schistocerca > Schistocerca americana. The sequence goes on along the minus strand of NC_060130.1, from coordinate 436,645,373 downwards.
TATAGCGCTTGACGCTTGTCACCACCAAGAGTGTAGTACATGTTATTTTATGTCCCACGTGTGTTGAGGAAAGTACATATACACGCTATAAGCCGCCTTACGGTGCCCAATGATGAATCTTTCCGGTTCAAATATCGCTTCCCTAGTTTCTTGCTCCTTTTACGAATGGTCGTCTGGAAGAGAATTGTCAAAAAATCTCCACAAGAACTGAAAATTTTCTGATATTTCGAGATACGTTGCGAGATACTTATGGGAGGAAGTATTACAGTACATTCCTTGACTCTTCATATAACGTACGGTGTAGTGTCTGCCTCTGTAATTTCATGAGCATTTTCGTGGCCCTCTCACGCTTCCTAAACGAACCTTTGACGAAATCTACCATTGTTCGTTGGATTTGCTCCATTAACCTTCTTAGCCATTACTAGTAAAAGTCGTAGACTGAACAACAATGATCAACAATTTTTTGAGCTAAGGTTTTGTAAGGTACATCACTTGTGTGAATTATATTTCCTTAGGTTTCTTACGATGTATCTTAGTCTATCGTGCATCGTTCCTGCAACTGCTTTTACGTCATCGCTAAATCTGTCTGGTGGCATATGCCTATATATTTTATGATTGTGACTGATTTCAGGAGTAGCCACTCTGCAGTTCGTACGTTGACACTGCTCTCTCAGATTGCCTTCACTGTCATGTCACCTGGCTCTGCTCTCATATATAAAGACAACTATGAATAAGAGAGCAACAAATTCTTTGGATCAAATATGCAATCTGACTGTTCCTCGGACTGTGCAGGTGGAGGAGCGGGCAGGGCTGCCGTGACGGTAGCGCTGGGAAGAACACACACACAAATTTTGTGCTCTACCAGTCAGATTTTTCAACTTCTTATGTGCAGTTAATGTGTTATGTGTACAACAAAGAAAATTATAAATGGTGGAGGTCAAAGTCAAAAAGCATAAAACTGCAGTCTTTTGAGAAAAGAAATTCAACGAAGGAAGAATAGAAACTGTTACTGGATAAAGAACAAGCCGCGCTACATGTGCAAACAAGCCTTACAAATGGCCTCACACGCAGTATACAGATAATTCGGAAATGATTGTGGCACATACGATTTCAGAATGTATTGCAAATATGAATGGAAAGTGGCCATACGTTGGAATTCCCGAGGAAAATGATGGATCCAAGAGATTCACTGCATTATTTTTTTTTAAACCTTATGGGACTTAACTGCTAAGGACGTCAGTCCCTAAGCTTACACACTACTTAACCTAAATCATCCTAAGGACAAACACACACACCCATGCCCGAAGGAGGACTCGAACCTCCGCCGGGACCAGCCGCACAGTCCATGACTCCCCCCAGGGGGTCCACAACTCTTTTGTGGATACGTGCGTAGCGAGCACGGGACCCCGAGCTAATGTGGCCCTCCTTCCTTTCCGGGCTGCATACCCTCCCTTTCCGCATCCTTCCCCATCCCCCATCTTCGCCCCCCCCTCACCTCTAGCTCTTTCCTTCCCTTTCTCCCCCTCAGGGAGTATGGTTTGTGCCTACGTCCGGAGACGGACGCTGGAAACTGTTACAAATTCCTTGCTTTCTACACTTGCAAGTCTTCGTCCTTCCTCTGTCCTTCTCTTTTCCTTCCCTCTTCTCTTTGCCCTTTTCTCCACTGCGGCATTTGAGACCCCTCTTCTTTCCTTTCCCTTTCTCTTTTTTCCTCCCTGTGCGTGTCTGAAGGCCGACCCACGCACTTCCATGCGTAGCCGGTGACAGGGTAACGCGTAATTCCCCGCCCCGGGTAGACAGGTAGGACACGTACGTAACCCCTGGTAACGGCCAGGCCCAGGGAGGGGTGATTACCCGAGCTGATACCTTCCAAAAGTGCCGATTGGTCCCTCCGTCCGTTTGTCGGGAGGTGTGACCTGAGGGGTGATTACCCGAGCTGATACCTTCCGAAAGTGCCGATTGGTCCCTCCGTCCGTTTGTCGGGAGGTGTGACCTGAGGTGTGAACAACAGAGAGGGCCCCCACAAGGGAGGATCGCGCCATCGGAGACGCCGGTAATCATGGGGGGATTCTTCCGCAATGGTTTCCTCACCTTCCACTATGTCTGCTCACAAGCGTAAGTTCACTGAGTCTCAGCCACAGACAGTTCTTCCATCGTTGCCACAGTTCCTTCTCCACGGTCAACCCTTTCATTATTCAGAAAGGTGTCGACGCAATTGCAGGCCCTGTAAAGTCTTGTTCCAGATTACGGAATGGCACCCTGTTGTTAGAAACAATCAGTGCCCTCCAGGCACAAAAATTGCTGCGTACCTCACTACTACACACCTTCCCTGTCCGGGTGGAACCGCACCGTACTTTAAATTCCTCGCGTGGAGTCGTTTATACACGCTCCCTCGATGGATTGTCTGACGAAGAAATTCAGCACTACCTGTCTGACCAGGGCGTAACGGCTGTTCATAGGGTTATCAAAAGGGTTGACATGAACATCATTCCAACCCGCACTGTCTTCTTGACATTTGACAAAGTTCAACTCCCATCGAAAATCAAAGCAGGCTATGAGATAATTTCCGTTCGCCCTTACGTCCCAAACCCTACGCGTTGCTATCGGTGTCAGCGGTTCAATCACACCAGCCAGCCCTGTTCCAATCCGGCCAAATGTGTTACGTGTGGCAAAGATGCCCATGAGGGTGCTTGTCCACCTCCATCCCCTCGCTGCATCAACTGTATGGGTGACCACGCTGCTTCCTCTCGAGATTGCCCCGTTTTTAAGGACGAAAAGCTCATCCAGGAAATCAGAGTGAAGGAAAAGGTGTCGACCTTTGCTGCTCGAAAATTATTCGCCAGTCGACAGCCCACCGTACCTCAGACAGAAAAATACAGCACTGTCCTTGCTTCTCCTCGACCAACAAAGGAGGCGGCCACGCAGACTTGCGACCTCACCTTTAGTGCCACGGTCGTCAGATCGGCCAGCGCAAAGATCGCCCGTTCAACCTCACCACTTTCGCCTGCCCACTCTATGGCTCAACCTTCATCGGGTTCTGCTAAATCTCGAGCCCAAAAGTCAGACACCAAGACTTCGAAAAAAGAGCATACTCGTGAGGATTTTTACGTACCCCAACTTCACACCCATCGATTCCTCCTTCATCTAAACATCATACATCCAAGAAGGCTACAAAGAAACCCAGTTCATCTCCTTCTCCGCCAAGGCGTGTCCCATCTACAGCACCACCTGGCGGAAATCGCCCTCGGCCGTCTTCTGTGTCGCCGAGGCGCACTGCTGGCGGCCGATCAACCGGCCGATCGCTGGTGGCAGGAGCTGCTCCTGAACAACCTATGGATCAGGATCTTCTGCCTTCGGCTGAATGCCATTCCATGCTGCCGGTCGCAAGCTCTGAGCAGTCGTTGAGTTGACAGCGACCTTGGTCACATTCCTCCATTTTATGTTCACCCTATGTCCAATATCCACTGGAATATCCGCGGTATTCGAGCCAATCGGGATGAATTGTCGATCCTCTTACGATCCTACTCGCCGGTCATCTTCTGTCTTCAGGAAACAAAGCTGCGTCCCCATGACCGCTTTGTTCTCCCTCATTTTCAGTCTGTCCGATATGATGTCCCCCCTGTTGAAGGCACTCCAGCCCATGGAGGACTCATGATTATTCTCCATGATACACTCCATTATCACCCAATCCACTTAAACACTTCCTTCCAAGCTGTCGCTGTCCGTCTTTCCCTTTCTGGATATCCCTTTTCTCTTTGTACTGTATACATTCCATCGTCCACACCAATGGCACGAGCTGATCTCCTTCATCTTCTTGGTCAGCTTCCACCCCCCTATTTGCTGGTTGGGGACTTCAATGCCCACCACCCGCTTTGGGGATCTCCACATCCTTGTCCACGTGGCTCACTCTTGCTAGACGTCTTCCACCAAGCGGATCTAGTTTGCCTCAACACTGGGGTCCCGTGACGCAATACCTGAGCGGCGACGTGCTCTCCGTGTTTTCCGCCACCATCCTACTTTGGCCAACTGTATCCGCTATAAGCAGTTCCGTGCGCGATGCCGTCGTGTCATCCGCTATAGCAAGAAGGCAAGCTGGAAATTCTTTATTAGCTCATTTAACACCTTCACTCCCTCTTCGGAAGTTTGGAGTCGGCTTCGACGGTTCTCAGGCGCGCCTAGTTTCTCCCCGGTCTCTGGGCTCACTGTCGCGCATGATACATTAGTGGACCCCGTCGCAATTTCTAACTCATAGGGTCAGCACTTTGCTGAGATTTCGAGCTCTTCAAATTACCCGCCAGCGTTTCTCCCGAAGAAACGTACAGCGGAAGTGCGACCTCTTGCTTTCTCCTCTCAAAATCGCGAAAGCTACAATACTGTTTTCTCCATGCGGGAGCTACAACATTCACTCTCTTCTTCTCGCTCCTCCGCCCCAGGACGGGATGGTATCCACGTCCAAATGTTGCTGCATTTATCAACCCATAGTCTGCGTTACCTCCTTCGCCTTTATAATCGAATTTGGACCGACAGTACTTTTCCCAGACGATGGCGGGAAGCTATCGTCGTTCCTGTTCCGAAACCTGGAAAGGACAAACATCTCCCCTCTAGCTATCGCCCCATTTCTCTCACGAGTAGTGTCTGTAAGGTTTTGGAGCGTATGGTGAATTACCGTTTAGCGTGGTGGCTGGTATCCCGCAGTCTTTTAACACCTGCCCAATGCGGATTCCGAAAGCATCGTTCTGCAGTTGACCATCTTGTTGCTCTCTCAACTTCTATCATGAACAATTTTCTCCGGAAACGCCAAACAGTAGCAATATTTTTTGATCTGGAGAGAGCATACGATACCTGTTGGAGGACAGGCATCCTCCGCACACTGTTCTCTTGGGGCTTTCGAGGTCGGCTGCCCCTTTTTCTTCGCGAATTAATGGCAGAGCGCACATTTAGGGTGCGGGTGAACACTACTCTTTCCCGTACTTTCTCCCAAGAAAACGGGGTACCCCAGGGCTCCGTGCTGAGTGTTCTACTGTTTGCCATTGCCATATATCCAATTATGGATTGTCTCCTTCCTGATGTCTCGGGATCCCTCTTTGTGGACGATTTTGCGATCTACTACAGCTCTCAACGGACCAGCCTTCTTGAACGACGTCTTCAAGGATGTCTCGATCGCCTCCACTCTTGGAGTATCGAAACCGGCTTCCGTTCTTCTCCCAGTAAGACCGTTTGTGTTAATTTTTGGCGACGTAAGGCGTTTCTTCCGCCCTCCTTACATCTAGGTCCCGTCAACCTTCCGTTTTCAGACGTCGCTAAATTCTTGGGTCTTATGTTTGACAGAAAACTGTGCTGGTCCTCCCATGTTTCCTATCTTTCGGCTCGCTGTCTGCGATCCCTCAACACCCTCCGTGTCCTGAATGGTACCTCCTGGGGAGCGGACCGAGTGGTCCTTCTCCGCCTCTATCGCGCCTTAGTGCGCTCGAAATTGGACTATGGAGGCATAGTCTACTCCTCTGCTCGGCCGTCTATTCTTCGGCATCTCGACTCTATCCACCACCGTGGATTACGTTTAGTGTCTGGAGCTTTTTACACCAGCCCTGTGGAAAGCCTTTATGCTGAGACTGCTGAACCTCCGCTGTCCAATCGGCGAGTAGTCCTTCTGAGTCGTTATGCTAGCCATCTGTCTTCCATGCCTGCTAATCCTGCCCATGACATTTTTTTCGACGCCTCCTTTGATGTAGGGTATGCAGGCCGCCCCTCCTCCCTACTACCACCGGGAGTCCACTTTCGTCAACTGCTCCATTCTCTTTCCTTCCGCTTTCCTAAAACCTTCTTGACAACTTGGGGTACAGCACCGCCTTGGCTCCGTCCCCAGATCTGCCTGCTCCGTGACCTTTGTCGATTTCCCAAGGATGGTACCCCTTCACTTATTTATCGTCGGGCATTTGCTGCTCTATGTGCACAAATGACGGACGCCACATTTATTTACACCGACGGCTCGAAAACATCGTTAGGTGTAGGGAGTGCCCATATTGTTGGCGACACTCCAAATCACTTTCGGCTTCCCGACCAGTGTTCGGTTTATACTGCGGAGCTTTACGCTGTTCTCCAGGCTGTCCACTACATCCGCCGCCATCAGCGGATACAATACGTTATCTGCTCAGATTCTCTCAGCTCTCTCCTCAGTCTCCAAGCTCTTTATCCTGTGCACCCTCTGGTCCACCGGATTCAGGACTGTCTGCGCTTGCTCCACCTGGGGGGCGTCTCGGTGGCGTTCCTCTGGCTCCCGGGACACGTTGGTATCTGTGGAAATGAGGCGGCCGATATTGCAGCCAAGGCTGCAGTCTCTCTTCCTCGGCCAGCTATTCAATCGATTCCCTTCAACGATCTACGGAGCGTTTTATGTCGTCGTGTTGTTCATTTATGGCACGCGCATTGGTCGACACTTCCCCATAATAAATTGCGGGACGTGAAAGCTCTTCCTTGTGCTTGGACCTCTTCCTCCCGAACGCGTCGTCGGGAGGAGGTAATTTTAACTAGACTCCGGATAGGGCACTGTCTTCTTAGCCATCGACATCTTTTAAGCGGCGATCCTCCCCCACTCTGTCCCCACTGCTCTCAGCTGTGGACGGTAAGACACCTTTTAAATGAGTGCCCCTATTTTAATCCGTTACGCTCCCGTCTACAGCTATCGCCTGATATATCGTCGATTTTAGCAGATTACACGCGCTCAGCCGACCGCGTTCTCAAGTTTATTAGTGCCAGTGAAATGACGTCAGTCATTTGAAGCTTTTTTTGGGGACAACCAACCCCTTTCTGTAGTGGATTTTTAAGCCTTCCTTCTGCGTTTAGTTTCTCCAGTTTTATGACTTTCGTTCCCATTGCTGCTGGTTTCCATTTTCGGTTTTTTACTGTTTCCTAAGTCACGGACCGGGCGCTAATGACCATAGCAGTTTTGCACCCTACAACCAAAAACAAAAAATAAAAAGAAGTCCATGACTGCTGCTCCCTTAAACCGCTCGGCTAATCCCGCGCGGCATTCACTGCGTTATAAGATACTCAAAAAATCTGTTTGTGAACCTCCATGCACGTTTGAATCTACCGAAAAAGGATGGCTACATTGTACGTAAATGTGGTGGTTCTGACAGAGTGCATCTAGCAACTGAAAAGCCATTTGCGGAGTTTAAAACTGATGGAATAACTACGTTTAATGACTTTTCGTTTGTTATAGTGGCAAACTGAAAGGTCTATACTCAAATTCGATATAAGTTCGCCCATCGAAACTGATATTTTTGTGGCGTTCTGTGATCGGATGGCAAAAGCAAAATTTTGATCGAAATGTTTACAAAGCTAACATGTCATATTTGGTGCTTAACGTTGTTGTACTTGCTTATTACGATAATACACAGTTTAAGTGGTACACCACATTAAAGACCTCTCCGAAACTTCCCATTTTTAGCAGTGTTTGTTATTCTAAAGCAGTAGTAGTCAAATGCTTTTACCTATTGCCCACTTTTGCTTCTCTGTTAGTAGTAAAATTTTCTGACCACCCACTGTTTCCTCAGTAATGGTGATACATAAAATAGGAAAGTAACTTTACCTCACAAAATTTATGAAGCAGAGTTACCACAAGTTAAAGCATATAATACCAGTTACTTACGATGTAACTTCCGTCAAAATTTTTTTGAAAACCTAATGAAAATAATTTTAAAACCCCTACTGAGAACTGCACTCCACGAAAGCTGGAAGGTCCACCAGTGGGCGGTAGGGTCCAGGTTGAACAAAACTGTGCTAAAGTGTCGCGAAATGTGACGTGGGCGGCTGAGCATGCCATAGGTGTTGTTTTGGAGTTAGCTGATGGTATTATTTATTAGATCATTACGAAAAACGGAGGTGGTAGACTCTAAAGCCCTCAACTACACTTCTGATTGGGAAATATAGTAGACTCCTCAGTATGGGATCCAGGAGCCGTCCGGTTCAAACATAAAGGTACATAGGAAATTTCACAAAGTTCAGCAAACATAAAGCCAAGTGCTGTGTACGACGTTGTGTGGGTTCCACTTCCAGGGATCCGATCACCACATACACTGTACCTTGATGGTCGGAATCTGTACACAAGAGTTCTAAAGGGCGAACACAAGCGTTGCGTCCGGCACTGTGTGGAGTCCAGTATAGGGGAGGCAGGCTCTGGTCGCCATATACGCTGCACTCCGATCATCGGATTCTGAGAGGTACAAGTTTTTGACGAGTAATACAAACAATCTTCTGTGCGAAGATCAACCTTTCGTCCGCAGATCACAGCTCAAACTACCATTGTAACATACGTGGGGCTGACAGATCTAACTCTGGGTGGAATGTTGGTCAAAGACGTTAACGTTCCTGAGACTCGTAGCATTGCAGCAAGCCTTTCACCTGTTGACCACCCTTCATTCCCTGTAAACCTGTCTTAGAGATTATGAGTGACGGAGTGTTTGTGTGTGTGAGGAGCAAATAATAATATGACACATAATTTGAGGGTCCATTGTGGGTTACACCAAGAGGGCACATAATAGAAGTGTAGTAAGGCTTCGGTGTCAAGTGTACCTATAAGTAACACCAGTAGTGCCAATAAGTGAGCCGCATGTGTTTTATACTGTTCTGGAACAAATCTTTACCTATTTTGCTAAATAATAGTCGTAGTTATTGGTTTTCTTACAGGACTACTTTACTTTGGTGGAAAGACTGAACTTCAGCCTGAGTCAGGTTTTAGTGTCAAGTGGGGTGCAGTGGTCAAATTACAATAACAAGCTGTGGAATACATCCTGGTTTGCTGCTTCTTTTACAGTAAAATATTGGGTTGAGGTTAGGAGAGCAATTATATATATATATATATATATATATATATATATATATATATATATATATATATATATATATATATATATAATGTGTGTGTGTGTGTGTGTGTGTGTGTGTGTGTGTGTGTTTCTGTTGACGAAGCTATGCGGGTTCTTCGAATACATACAAAGTATTCCACTACTGCTCTTGTCGCCGCAGCCCTGTCCCCTAGCCTCCACTTGCCACAGTCCGAAGAACGACCAGAGTGCATATTTGATCCAGAGAGTACTTTGTTCTTTTCCAATTATACTTCATTCATTCATCTGAATGCCAAATTCACTAGACAATTCGTAGGAAAGGGGAAGGGGGGAGGAGAGCGAGGCTGTAACGTGATCCAGTGTGAGAGGAACCTGGGCTGAAATATACCACTTGCTTCTGGGGAAACTATCCCTGATGATCGTCTGGGAAAAATATGAGCCCTAATTTTTACTGCTGTCACAGAGAAAGCAGCAACTGCTACTCATGTGATGCTGCATCTTGCTATGAATCCAAATGTCGCTGGTGTCTGCAACAGGACGACAAACGCGTGCACTTTCTGTGGACTACCACAGGCCTGCAAGTGACATCTTCCACGGTATTATTGTGAACGTGGTCGTGTCGTATCTCCTGCATGTACAGAATGCGACCTTGGCTAAGTTCAGTTCATTGCACGACTTGTGCTCTTCAGCACTGACCTGCGATGATTATGGATGTTACTATGCAACACAAAGTCTGAAATAAAAGGCTAGTGTTTCGAGAAGTAAATACTTTTGCTCTGGCTGAATGTTTCTTTTTCCAGTACATGGCCCACATACTAGATCTTTGGATACTTTACTGCCCACCTGTTACTGTGGTGTTTGCAAGTTACGTCTATCGGACGTTCATTATTGATTTGTTTGTGCCGCATTTGGCTTTACGCACTTGTTGTGAGAAGGGACGCTATGATACTACCCATATATACACTACTACCTGTCAGCTGCAGCTATCCGTAGTGGTTCATGTTCCTGTGATCATGCCTAGTAGAGCGCTCTTTAGGTACAATACCAGGAGTGCACTGTCAGATAATTTTCTCCAATTTTAAGGTATTCGTTAGGGGATGTTTTGAAGTGTTACGTTACTTGCAATGGCTATAAATATCGTATCGTCCATAGTGAGATGCTTCTTTATTTGTGGATGATTTCATCTTTTATTCCATATACACTACGGCAACGTCGTCTTGTCAACTACAGCTAACACATATGTGGCTCGACAAGTGAACTCAAAAACAGGTTTCAAATCTTTTGCTGATATAACTGTGTGTGTTTCGTAGTGGAAATTTCTATTTGAATACTCCTGAGCTAAAACTGATGGTTAGTGTTCTGACTTTGAAGGAATCGGTGAGGTTCCTGGGCTTCCTACGTCATTAAAAGACCGACTTGGCTGCTTCACTTAACGTATTTGACAGTCGGAGCCTTTAAATGTTGAATATAACAGAAGTGCTTGAATGTTCACATTTTACAAGATCTTCTTTTAATCTTGTTTGATTTCATTTGCGAGATTTATGGCTTAAAATGAGCACCATATTTAAATATTGTAAATGCATTACACCACGAGAGTATCAGATTGATCACTAGATTGTGCTATAATTTCTAACATGCAGAGGCAGAAGAGCAACCATTAGACATATCGTAAATGCCCCTTTTAACTAAAGAGACATAAGATTTTCGGCCTATATCAGAATCACTGATCTTCACTGAAATCGTTCATATCCCTTAATCTGTGATTGGTTATACGGAAATCGTGCATTAGCGACAAAGCCCTTTGAAATATATCACTGATCTAAGTGTGGCACATATTAGTCTACTAATGCAGGATTAGACCAAAAATGATAATTTCATACTTGTCAGAATACAGCAAATCGTTTGACTAAAGCGCGACTAGCGCTCGGTAAAGACACTTTTAACACCGTGGCATTGCTCCCTTCGGCCACTGAGACACAATGAATTCATCTTGGCACTTTCCTGAGTAGGTTACGCTCCCTGACGGGAAGAAATCATCAATTTATGAAGTTTATGGTTTACAGATAGCGGTATACTACTTCATTAATTCATGACAAGATGTGTAGCAGCCGGGATATTAGATGATTTACTCTCTTTTTGAACTGGAGCAGAGATGAATGTGGCCTAGCTTTATACCTGAGATATAAGTAGATGGTTATGAGGTGTACTCAGGGTGCCTGGCAGACACTTATATTATTTAAAAGTTCAATCACTTACCTATCTTGATGCTCCTTTTTTTTTTTATTTGAACGTTACACTTTTTTATATGAAGACAACACCATTAGTTCAACTTTTTGTGTGCTCGAAGAGGAGCACCCACGGTGACCGCCCTAAAGTAGTACAAGACAATCTAATGAAGTCTCACTCTAGTACGCAATGGCACACACATTATCGAGCAGCTAACAAGGAACTTTACAAGTGGGTAGGCCTCAGCTATCGGAAAATTATCATTAATTGGAGTAATGTCTCGCCTGCGGGATTATTCCGCCAGCAAGAACTTCTTGGGGCTGGAACTTCTACGTTAACCAGCCAGCGTCTTCACTGCCTTGTAATCGATCAGCAAGAGGGAATCCTATTACGATCCTCTTACAGTGGTTCAGTTCATATTCTTACTCTTTTGCATCCAGTGTTGTTCTACCCTATACAATATTTCTAAATATTGGTGACGGATTTGTTTTTAAATCTTGTAAGTATAAGGAAAGTTCATTACTGATAGGCAATTCGGTGGAGAGGTGGTACGGTACAAGAAGGAAGGAAGATTAAGGTTTAACGTACCGTAGACATCGAGGTCGTTAAAGGCGGATCACAGGCTCTGCTTGTTTTTTGTTTCCAGGATGCCGAAGGATATCTGCTGTACTCTTTGAAAGCAAACATCTCGACCTTTTCCTGGAGTGATTAGGGGAAATCACAGAAAACCTAAGCCGGGCAGAGATTTTGAACCGTCGTCCTCCCGAATGCGAATCTCGTGTACTAACCACTGCGCCATGTCTCTCAGTTTCATGGTACAATTTGTAGAAATTATCAACTAAAATAAGCGTCTCGAATAAATCATTCATATCCCCACAGAAATCAGTGGAGTAGTCGTATACGAAAGGACGTATTTCGAAATGAATATATGTGCTTCCTTATAATTCTAAGGAACAGCACACATCGAACGCAACAGCTGCCAAAAATATAAATATCATTTTGTGAGTTTAATTTCCACAAAGTAGTCGGTTTTAATTATAATTGCGATGTCTAAGAAATGCTTAAGTGGTGTTTGTCTCATCTAAGCTCAACATTCACGCCACAAAATGCTTAACGGAAACTAGTACAGTCTATTGTCTACTCCGCTTGATATTTTTCTCTATTTCCTCATATTAAATTCGTCCCAAATACTTTTCTGCGGGCTTGTTGACATTAGTTCTCGCTACTGTTAACCTCCTTAAATAAACAGCAAGCATGATCTTCAGAAAGGATAAGGAGTTGTAGGGTGTAACGTTGCGTCAGGGACGACGCCGATACAGACGGAAAGCAACATTGGATTTGGCGTTAGGAAATCTGCAGCAGTCTTTTCAAAGAATCCATGCCACACTTCACCCTAATTCATTTCTGGAAGTAACAAGAAACCTGCAGTGTGAGTTCAGTGTCTTAGCTATTAAGCTACACTGCTAAATATATTGTTTGGGAGGTTACCATGTTTTAAGTCATCATACATCTTAATATTGTTCCTGTAGCATGAAGTCTGTAGCCAACTGTAATAAACATGATTTACATTTGACGTTCAAGCTTTTCACCTTAAATGTCATATGCACCACCTGCCTATGCAGCTAGCGCAAGTCCATCCTTTGAAGTTCGTCTCTCAGTAGCCTTTTCGAATCCAAGTGGTGGAAAAATTTTCATCGACAGTGATTGACCAACAAGAAAAGACAAGGAGGTGATGTACAGTTCCTGAACACCACAATCTGCGCCAATACTCTTGATTAAATTCCAAATCTCTGAGTGACGGTATGTTACAATAATGTTGATGCTGATCTTTCGTCGGATAAGGACGTTAAGCTCGGTCTCCTCTTTGTGCTATTCCAGAGGAGCAGTTTATGTGTCAGCACGGAGTCTCACGTTTCTGCCTTTTCTTATCATCATAGAGTACCAGCATGGCATTAGAGTGTACACGCAACCATTACAGTCACCTACAGTCAAGAAAGTTTGGCAATATGAAGAAACCTGAGCGATCTGATTTATAAAACAATAAATAGTAACAGTTTTCATGGTATTTTTTAATTCTTTTGGTGGTGGCCGGTTTCGATTGTCATCTAACTGCAATTCTCAAAATACAATAACAGTAACAGTGGGTCATCGTAGTAAACGACATACTATTAGCAACATTTAGTCATGATCACTTGCTACCACCGACATCATGCGTCGCTAACATTGCCTTTAAAAGACAGTTTAAAAATATCGTATAATGTACTGAAACGTTTATTATTAGATACGTTTATCGAAACAGAAATTTACAACTGTCATAAGAGTTTGTGCGAAAATCTGAGAACCCAACAAATACATTTTAAAGAGAAACACTTTTACGATTTGTTTTCTGATTTATTAAAAGTTTTGAATACCTACCTGTCCATGTTTTTTGTGTGTTAAGTATTCTTTGTATAGCACATAATACGAAATACAAAAAGCAGCACATAAAAAACCAATATGTAACTGTCAAAACTTAACATTCAATAGCTTGTTTTGCAACAAGATACTTTTGGCAGCGTTCAAAGAAACAAATTGTGAAGACAATACAACACTATATCTAGAATAGTACATTTATCGCCACAGTGTATCTGGGTAACATGGCTCTTTGATATTACTGCTTTATTGTAATGTTTATTGGAAAGTTCTTCAGGTAATTTTAGTTAAGTATGCTGGGTACGGTAGCTAGTGCCATGGATGTGTTGAGAGATTATAGTGGCAGGACGTAGTCAACGCTGACTGCTGGGCTGGCACCAGCGAGGATAAGCTGACTTGCATCGCCATGTTGACCAGGCCTAGTGGTTCCTACAGTCCTTACCTAAGCGGAATAAAACATTTTTTCTGTGGACGCTGCCATGGCAACAGAAACAAAACCTACATTTCCCTCGGTCAGACGTCAGGTAGAGTTCTATTAGCAGTGTGGCTGTTGCATTCGTCTTTCTGTGAACGAGTGCAAGTTCTAACATTCTGCGTGGTATCTGTTGTTCTATATCATGTCTCCCTACCACTTGCGCGCAACGACGCTCTGAGCGCGTTTTTTAGGGAATTTGGTTTGAACCTGGGCCTGTTGCTGGTAAGGAGACGTCAGACCACACATGACATGTAGAGTTCAGAAGAGTTCAGTGAGACTAGCGATGATATAACCAAATACTTAATGATTTCAGCGTCAGCTCCACTGCACTCCCTGTAGAAGAATCTTAATACTAACTAAATTTAGTGGAAGGGGTTCAAGGCTTTCCTATTTTTTGGTAGCTGGTAAAATAACGTCGAAAAAGCAGTTAAGTTTACCATTGGAAATTTTATTCTACTCACAAAACATTGTTTATAAATTGCACTATTGATAAAGGAAATGTTTTAATACAGGATGGTAAAAACCAACTGCGTTCAACAAAAATGTGAACGAATATTCCCTGAATGGGTTTCCAAGTTCTACAATGGATCGAAGGATGACCTATGCCTTACCACATCTATAATCTAGGTTTAAATTAAGTTTCACAAAAGAGAAAACTATCAAAATGGTCTACAGTGACCCTCAATTATCTTTAATTACTTATCTAACTTGTCGTAAATTACAGTGGCTGATGTGGCTTCTCAATAACTATATAACAGAAAAATTATCGCGTTTCAGATTTTTACTTCAAGTGGCAAATGTGAACACCATGAGCTTTAATTGACGATCGACACTAGTATTACGCAAAAAGGGGGTGTAACAGATGAGACTTCTGCAGTTCTGAGTGAAGCTTTATGCGCTGTTATGCGGCATCGCGTGCGTTCATTACCTTGTCAGTGTTCGTCAGGGGGCGGCGGGCAGCACAGCTCTGCTCACCTCGCCGTCTCGGAAGCAACTCTCCCCTAACTTCTCCTTACTACAATTTACCGAAGTTGGTTTAAAAAAACTCTCTGGCTGTGTCTTCATCTAACCAATCAGTCTCAATGTTAACCTTAAGCTCTGCCTACAAAAATTCTGTCTATCCAATGAAAAACGTTATACTTTTCGTGGTGGGGCAATGTTTTTAAAGTTTGCAACGTAACAGAGACGCGGAAAAGTCTCACGCTAAAACTTGCAGCTGCTGTGGTCCTTTTAGTGTTATCGTAAGATCTATACTGTTCTTCTGGAGGGCTCTATCTTTTAACATGGGTTGGGGGATGGTCCTAGCGGTTAGCTGACGACGTGGGTGTCCGTCCCTTATCGTAAGGCCTTCAGCTTAACACGGTTCTGCTCTCGGCTTCTGTTCTCGTTTCTCCCCTCGGAACTGTGTCTGTCTCACGGTGGGAAGGTATGACATGCATTTAGGCATTCTTGTGTTAGTCTGTGGTATTCCATTTGCTCACTCGTTACTCGTGTTACTTTGGTTAATTTAATGTCATGATTTATTCGGAGCTATGTGACATACTAATGGATTTGCTTATCATGTCAGGGTTTTCATGGAAGGTGTTGGATTTGCCTGACAACTTACAAAGTAACGATAAGAGAACAGCAGATTGTAGTTAACGTACTTTGAGGTCTCTGCATATAATATGTTTCTTTATACACTGCACGTATTATATGTAGGTTTTCAATCGTTTTATGTACAGATCGTACTTGGAACGATGGACGGAGTGTCGATTGTGTTACTGCTAGCCCTCGCTGTTCAAATGGCTCTGAGCACTATGGGACTCAACTGCTGAGGTCATTAGTCCCCTAGAACTGAGAACTAGTTAAACCTAACTAACCTAAGGACATCACAAACATCCATGCCCGAGGCAGGATTCGAACCTGCGACCGTAGCGGTCTTGCGGTTCCAGACTGCAGCGCCTTTAACCGCACGGCCACTTCGGCCGGCCCCTCGCTGTTGGTACTACCTTTGGTAGTAGATAGCGACTTAGGGTATCGGATTGTCGTGTGGTCTGGATAAATTGTTTGCGTCTTTTAACTTTATTTTTTAGTGAGGTCATTTTAGGTTTATGACTCAATGTTAGTAATATAATAGTATGCCTTCGAATACCAGGGCTCATTTTTTATGTTACTCTACTTTGGGAATTGTGCTCAGATGGTAGTTATGATAGCCGAAACCGGTTGCCATCTAGAGAAATAACAAAACACGATTTACGAAGTTACTTATTTTACATTTCAGGGTCACCAACTATATCACGTATTTACTATAGCCAGCCACATGTATGGCTTCGTCATTTGCTATAATAATATTTGCCTCTGTAAAAGTTTTGCCTGTTTTTGCGAATATCATTACATGCTGATGATTTTGTATTGCACCACACTCAACAGGAGTCACTCTCTTTATATCTCCATTTTTTTCAGGTTGGCATTGCACGCGTGACGCCAGTTCTTAAACAGTTAAGCGCCCCCCATGTCGGAAACGGTAGATGATTCGCAGATGCCAATAGTTGTTTACGCTTTATTAGGGCTGATTAATACATTTTGCCATAAATTTTCTAACCATATTTCAGGTGCCTCGTCGGAAGTGTTGGTCATTCACTTAAAACTTCGCTGGGACTTAAGTCGGCTATGCTGTAATTGATAGCCGAATAGCGGGTGCCTGCGATCATCGGGGTATTTCTTGCTTTCGGACTCAGCGGAAACTTGCCTTGTGATTCTGGGTGCATCTGCGCCGACAGTGGGGTATGGAAAATGTTCGTATGGCGTCAGTGGCCTGGAGTTCCCAGTCGGGAAGTTCGGCAGGCAAGTGCAAGTCTTATTGAGTGCGACGCCACATTGGGCGACTTGCGCGTCGACAATGGGGATGAAATGATAACGAGGACAGCACAACACCCAGTCCCTGAGGGGAGAAAATCTCCCGCCCCAACGGGGAATCGAACCCGGTCCCCCGCACTGACCATTCAGCTAATAGGGCGGACGACAGTAGAACAAATATGTTGAACTGGCGTTGATTTCAAGCAGTCAGATACAATGCACACTATGTCATTAATTTCCTCCTGTATTTACACTGTTGATATTTATTCTTAGATACAGTTAAGACACAACTCTCACACACGATAAGAAAAGCACCTACCTCTCGTAATCTTCTAGCCAACAATGCCTTGCTAATCTACGTTAATCGCACGCATCCTGAATCGATAGTGTAGCATAGAACAGACTCATCCGTATAGTTCTGTTTAGCGTAATCTCGAAACTGTTTCGTTGAGTATTCACTCTGCTGAGAACTACTTGGTAAAGATTTCCATTCGTCGCTTTAGTCTGCATATATTCATCACAGATGTTTGAGACGTGAAAAGGTCATGGAACCACATAGTTACATTTTTTTAAAAAGTAGCATACGTGCTAGAGTTTTAGGCATAATCCCCCTTTACGTTCGATGCTGAGATGCTATTCCAATACAGCAGAGGAGCCTGTGCAATGCTGCTCGAGTTTAGGGGGAATACTAAGTGAGCTGAGGCCTGAACGGTAATTTGGATTGGGGAGGGAGGCGTGCTAGGGTAGTCCGTACAGACGTGCAAAGCTACTGTGCCATGGCGGCGTAGTGGTTAGCGCATCTGCCTAGTGAGCAGGAGAGCCCCTTTCGAATCCCGGCCTCGGTACAAATTTTCATTCGTCGCTTCACACTGCATATATACATCTTTGACATTTGAGAAGTGAAAAGGTCTCTGGAACTGTATACCTACATTTGATTAAAACAAGGCTCCTACGACTAAGTTTCAAGCAGGATCCCCCCTTTCGTTCGATGCCGAGTTGCTATTCCTACACAGTCGGGAGCTTCTGCAATGCTGTTGGAGTTTAGGAGGAATACGAAGTAGGCTGAAGCCTCAATGAGAATTTGGTTTGAGGAGGGAGGCATGCTAGGGTAGTCCGTGCAGTTGTGCAAAGTCACTGTGCCTGGATGGTGTAGCGGTTAATACACATGCCAAGGCAGCACGAGACCTGGGTTCGAGTTCCAGGCTTGGTACAAATTTTTATTCGTCGCATAAGTCTGTTTGTATATATCATAGCTGTCTGATACTTGAAAAGGTCTCTGGAATAGTATAGCTACATTTGAAACAGTGCGTGGCAAAGGGTATCCTGTGTCACTATTAGTCACTCCCTTTTCCGTTCCACTCCAAACGGACAGAGGAAAAAGCGTTTGTCAATATGCCTCCGCAAGAGCCCCAATTCCTCCTATCTTGTCTTCGAAGGTCTTACATGAGATGTACTATCATGCACAAAAACATCCGAACGACTTGAATTGCGTTTTGCATGATATGTATACTACCCACATAACGTAGCTGTCCTACCCGCCCTCTACTCTCTTTTCGGTACTACAAGAGATCAATACAGAACGGTGCAAAAGTTTGTGGAGATTTTGTTTTTGGTGTTGGAAATATTGGTTACTATAAGCATATTTATCAATAGTCATTTTTTTATTTGGAAATGAGCGTTTGGCGTCATTGGCCGGGAGCCCCATTAAGGGGCAGGTACGGCCACCCTCGCGCAGGTCTTATTACATTCGACGCCACATTGGACGACCTGCGCGCCGGATGGGGATGGAATGATAATGAAGACAACACAACACCCAGTCCCTGAGCGGGGAAAATCCCCGACCCAGCCGGGAATCGAACCCGGGCCCCTTAGAACGGCAGTCCGTCACGCTGACCATTCAGCTATGGGGCCGGACATTTTTTATTTGATATTCTAGAAGTGTTCTTAAGGTGAGTTGCTGAATTTGGCATAGTTGAAGGTTATAAAGGAGGATGTTCAAGCGTTATAAAACTGAGCATGAAAAAGATAAAAACCTAACATTTGTAACATTTTCTTCTCCTCGGATTTAACAGAGATTTGTAGACCCCAAACGAAGCTAGAAACGTTTGTGCCCTGTATGGGGTAAGTGCATCGAAGAAATCGGAAAACGTTTTAGCGTTTAAGGTAGGATCACTTCGACGTAAATTACTTGCCACATTCAGAAGGATCAGGGGACTTTGATAAAGGAAGTTTTTACAATTTTCCACTATGGTCCAGCAGACTGTTAGCAAATTCGATGAACTGCGACCGTTTCACCTTCATGTGACACTTACTTTCAGCGGGCAATGTTGAGGGAAAAAGAAAGGAAGGTTGATTACGGTTAAACATCCCGTCGACGCCGAGGTCATTACAGATGAAGCAGCAGCTACAGTGGGGAGAATGGAAAAGGAAAACGACTGTGCCGTTTCAAAGGAAGGATCGTAGAATTTGCCTTCATCAGTTTAAGGAAATAACGGAAAACGGAAATCGAGACGACTAGGGGGTGATTTGACCAACATGTATTAATGCCTTAAAAGGAAAACAACGGTTCACTCTATCAAACAATATCTGCAATAAAAGCCACTGTGAGTCCACAGAATGTGCTGTTACTTATCTGGTAGCACTAGGAAGGTATTCTGTGCTACGAACTGCATGCCAGGGTGTGTCCATCAGAATTGGCATGTTTTGCCAACAACTGGACGCCTTGATGTCGCCATATAAGGAAAACGACCGAGGAAACTAGATCAATTGTTGCCACTGTACGAAAATTCCTATCTGTACTTTGTTGATTTCACTAAGGAACCTATCTAGGAGCTTGGCTGTAAAACAATCCCTACAACACACATTCTTCTAATCTTCTGCCCTCAAACGTTTACCTTTTCTCCTCCTTATCCATCAACCTTCAAGGAAATTTCTTTGTGGACAAAAATGCTATTTAAACTGCGGCTGATGACGTCTTTATCTGCGAAACCGGTAGCTTTATGTAGGTGTGGAATCCAAAAACTGCCTGAGCATCATCAGACTGTTTCAGTCAGTGTGAGAGAATATACTGTTGATGATAAATTCATCTCTTATATTTTTCTCGTGTTCAATAAACCAACGAATGCGTCATAAAATATGTACTGTTCTAATATAGATGAACTAATGCTTAGGATGATAACCATACGTCAGATGGAGATCTTAACAAGCAGAAAACTTCCTTATTACGGGCCTATCCAAAACTTAGTGTATTAGTAAGATACTACGCTCATTTTACCACGATAAGGTCTGTGTCTAAGTCAGAGCACAGTCCAAAAAACATTTCGGGACTACCACGAAAATATGTAAATCTGGCATTGAAACTAAAAATTATATCTGTAAAGCTTAAAAATACAAGTTATAAAAAGGCTTTTTATCTTTGGATGTAGGGGGTAATAATTTATGATCTAAGAAGACTTAAAATGGAGAAATGAAGATTCCCTTAATGATTTCCGATCAGGTCGCTTGTAACTTACTAAGAGAAGAAGTAAAAAATTGACAAATTGTCTAGGTATCCAGTCAGCTTGAAATTAAAGCCAAACACATCTTGCCCATGACAAAGTGTCCACGATATCACAGTACGCTATCTTTGCCAAGGTGACTGGTGATACATATAATTCGCAGCATAAAACATGAGTTTAGTTTGGATTCTGGGCGGAACAACCTTCCTGAAATCAAATCAGAAATTGGGTAAACTAGTGTTACATCTTAGATAAAAATCATTCAGGTATGAAACTTCCTGGCAGATTAAAACTGTGTGCCCGACCGAGACTCGAACTCGGGACCTTGCCTTTCGCGGGCAAGTGCTCTACCACTTTTTTTTTTTTTTTTTTTTTTTTTTTTTTTTTTTTTTTTTTAATCTCGTTTTGTTCGTTTTTGTTCGTTGAATCTGATCGGAGCGGATGTCCTAAGACACCCTTTTAAGTTCGTTGTTGATCTATTAACTCAGTTTTTTTATTACAGAGGGCAGCTAACTCTCTGACCGAACACGCTGAGCTACCGTGCCGGCGATCCACTGAGCTACCGAAGCACGACTCACGGCCGGTACTCACAGCTTTACTTCTGCCAGTACCTCGTCTCCTACCTTCCAAACTTTACAGAAGCTCTCCTGCGAACCTTGCAGAACTAGCACTCCTGAAAGAAAGGATATTGCGGAGACATGGCTTAGCCATCGAGTTCGAGTCTCGGTCGGGCACACAGTTTTAATCTGCCAGGAAGTTTCATATCAGCGCACACTCCGCTGCAGATTGAAAATCTCATTCTGGAATCATTCAGATAGTTTAGTGGAAATGACAAGAAAATACGATGTGAATTAGGTGGGCAATTCTGAAACACTACAAGAAGTAAATTCATCGTCACAAAGTTACCAAGCGTATTCTACAATGTTCACGATGGGCATTTCAATATGTAGTGGTTCCGAGGAGAAAGAAAACTGCCAAATTTGATTTATCATCGTCGTAAGTGCTGTGCATTGCACCTTATGGTACAGGGTGCCATTGGGTAAACAAGACGATGAACTCTGGTTCACATAGCTGGTAACTTGGACAGCAGCCGTCACATTTCTGAGCTGAACAGGTCGGTGGCTGCGCGCAGTCTTTAAGCACCACATGAGGTTATCTAAGACAAGATAATGTAAGACCACATGTTGCCTGTATTATACTAATCATACTTGTTACTTCAAATTTAGTTCTTTCTTATATCAGTGGTACTGTATACGTAGAATAAGTAATATATTATTATACGCTATCCTTACTGGTGTTAGACCTTCAATGGGAAGCAGCTTAGGTATGAAAATAACATGTTATGTGGAAGAGCTCAATTACAGGCTTCAGTTTTTCTACTACTAGCCTTTTATGAATTCCTTAATATGGAAAATCTGATAAATAAATCGTTCGCTACTGGACATTCTGGATGTTTCCTTTCTTTTGATATAACAGTATGTTTTGATTTTACTCCTTCGTTGAGAACATTGAGGGCTCTGTTACGAAAATGTTCAAAAGTGTGTGAAATCTTATGGGACTTAACTACTAAGGTCATCAGTCCCTAAGCTTACACACTACTTAACCTAAATTATCCTAAGTACAAACACACACACCCATGCCCGAAGGGAGGACTCGAACCTCCGCCGGGACCAGCCGCACAGCACAAGACTGCAGCGCCTTAGATCGCTCGGCTAAACCCGCGCGGCGCTCTGTTACGGTTATTGCTATCAACCCTACCAGACAAAAGAAGTTAAACACCGAGAAGACGTGATTGGATGTCAGTGTAACTTTTTATGCGTATGCACCATCGGCGGATAAATAAATTGTTAGTTTGCAGTTTTCTGTGACAAGTAGAACGTCATCTAGACTGCGTTAGTGTTGTTGTTCGAGTTTAGCGTTGTTACCAGGCCTGGTATGGTGTAAGCGCGCTCAGAAACAGTTTGAAAAGCATGTAAGGTTGTTTCAGAGTCGGTTCTATTGAGAAATAATTGCTGAGCAAAAATTCGATACGTTGAGCCGTTTCCGTGTCAATTAGCATTGACATTAGCCAATCATTTCGTTGGGCACGCAAATTCAAGCGCTCGGTCAGATACAATTTGTGTCACTTGTTCTCATAGCGTAGATGATAGCGCACGAGACTGCTCAGCCTTTGGCTCGGTATGTATCCTTACACCATCTCTGGCGCGTCGCTTGAATTTGTGCGCGAAATTACTTGATTGGCTATGTTCAGTGCTAATTAAGTCGGAAAGGTTCAACGTACCGAATTTTTTTCCTATCCATTATTTCTCAGCACACCTATTCTGCAACACCCTTACAAACTTTCCACATTATTTTTGACCACCCTGAATGAGGGCCACGAATAGCGTCTGATGCTGAATGATCAGAGACAGAGAGTCTTACTCATAGCAATGGCAGAATTTCAAAATAACTTCATTATAGGTATTCGTTTGGCACCTGATCGAATCGTGCAATATTCTGATTTGTGGTGCATTCAGATGGGACAATGTTGTGCTGCACGGAAACGTGAAGGCAGTTACACTCGTCGTCAAGGTTATGGAAGACCACGTCTGGCCATTTCAAGGAAGGGTTGCCGTATTAGGCACTAACTACACTGTAACGAAGGTTGCCGGCTGCCGTTAGTACCACAACACAAACGGTAGCGTTAACAGTGGTGCCAGGACAGGGAAGCATGGTCTGCTACTGAATGGTGCGCATTGTGTTCAGCAACGAATCGCGAGTCGGCACCAGCTCGGAGTCTGGAGAGGCACAGTGCTGTTACCCCTGGCGTCATGGTGTGGGAAACCGTGGGACAAGACTTCAGGTCACGGCTGGTAGTGACTGAACCAACTCTGACGGCACAGTGGTACGTGCCGGTCATCTTTCGTCCTCGTGTCGTACCTCTTGTGCATGCAGCGTCGCGGTGTCATTTTTCAGCCGGACAAAGCTCGCCCACACGTGGCACGTGTCTCTCTAAACTGTCAGCGTGATGCTGAGTTGCTTCCGTGGCCTTCAACATCCCCACTCTGTCCGCAATAAAACATGCGTGAGAACAGCTAAGATGTAAAATCCATCTCAGAGTCTGTACGGGATGTCAAAGACCAGTTACGACAGTTGTGGGCCAGCGTAACTCAGGAGAGGATACAGCAGCTTTATGACACCCCTCCCTACTTAATCAGTGCATGAATCCAAGCTAGAGAGGTACAGCGTCATACTGATAAGTGGGCTCAGGGATGCATTGTAGCCGCGCGGGATTAGCCGAGCGGTCTCGGGCGCTGCAGTTATAGACTGTGAGGATGGTCCCGGCGGAGGTTCGAGTCCTCCCTCGGGCATGGGTGTGAGTGTTTCTCCTTAGGATAATTTAGGTTAAGTAGTGTGTAAGCTTAGGGACAGATGACCTTAGCAGTTAAGTCCCATAAGATTTCACACACATTTGAACGTTTTTTTGATGCTTTGTGAATTTGTCTCGGTTTTTTAATCGCTGAAATAACGTCACACACCCTCTCAACTCATGAAATTTCATTTCGCTTCCTGCACACCTTCTGAGTGCTTCAGGCAGTGTATATCAAGAGATATATATTTCGCTATAAGTTCTCATGTCTTACACTTTTACAGATCATGAGAGATTAGTTTGCAAATATTATCACCTTATAATAAACAGATTCGCGTCTGTTTTGATGCCACAGTATTCACCAATACCAGCAGAAATTCTCAGATGTTACGGATAAGTAAGACTATTAGTTTTGGAATTAGGTGTACATGCGCAGACGAACAGCAGTAGTCACCACTTCTCTTTCCCTACGATGGAAAAAGCTTAATTTCACTTGTGACTCAGTCAGTCATTTTATGTGCGAGGAGATATATTTATATAGTTTCCGAAAGGAAGTTGTATTCGGTACCTGCGTTCCGGACATTATTGCCAAGTGTCTACTCACAGAGTCCGAAAATTACCAGGTAAACGTGATTGTCCAGAGGTGAGGAGTTGGCATCCGGAGGGCACGGTCCCGGTAAGATAAAGGTTAGCATTTGCCGGCTGAAGTGAGGTGCCAGGGGGGGGACAGAGGTGGGCGGCATCGATCTGTGGCCTCCGGCACTAAGGAGAGCCAGCGCGCCTCGCCGTTACCCGCCGGACAGCAGGCTCCGCCAAACTAAGAAATAAAGAAAACGGTTTCCCACAAGATTAACCACGTGCTAAGATTTAGGGAGACGGTGTTTGCCTGTCGTACTTTCGGTTCTCGTCCAGTACAGATGCCAAAGTAGAGAAGTCATTCTGGATAAATGAGAAATCAAAGGCCTTATGTAGTCTCCAAACCACCTTTCACTTGTCACTGTAAGAGGTGCACATCCGGTACCAATCAACGCACACATTTAACGCGGCAATATGCATTTCCAATCACATAGCACTCGGTGTGTCAGAAATTACGAAGCTCACCGTAAGATTTTGTAAGGAAAATAAGACACTTAAAAATATTTAGACTTCTTCCGGAGATTTTAATGTCTGTTTAAAATTTTTGATTCAATTTGCGAGAAGATAGTTATTTTATTAGAAAACTAAGCTACAAATTGAAATTAAGAAAAATCCCGGGATTTTCTGTGTGTCCCAAAGACGATAGTGAAAGGCAATTTACATATCGTCGCTCCTTCTCCACAGGAGTCATTTTGGGCCAGGTTAGTTTTCTTTCAAAACAGTAACTATTTGTGGTCACCAAGATGGTAGTAAAGATCAGAGAGGCTCCTTGGTTTGAAGGACTCAAGCAGAACAGGGGACTTTCCAACGAGGAATTTGCCGATTAGCTCCAGGCAGATAATGGCAATCTAACACATTTGGAGAGTTCCCTCAGAACTTTTTGTTCGACAGATGTAGCTACAATAAGTAGCCTCCGCGCAGTCAGCGTCTATCACAGAGGACCTGGTGGTTGGCTCTACGCTGACGAGTCTTATAGGAGTAGTACGAGCCTTTGAAAATAGAGTATGATGTTTATTGTTCACGAGACGTAAATGATGTACTTGATTCAAAGTACCGGAATAAAACTGTTGGCAGCCATTTGCACGATGCGGATAAGGGAACATGCCACTCGACTCCACTTTCCCTCGTCATTACGAGATTTCTCTCAGTAGTTCGTTTCAACCCTTTAGTGGCGTCATTGTCATTATTTGTAACTTTTATTTTAATTGATGCATGATCACATTTGAACCTGATATTGAATTCTAGTGCACTCTTCCGTCCCGATTTCATTACTTCATATTCGTTTTTATGTCAGTCTGAAATTCTTAAAGGCAGGGTACATTTTAATTAATAAGTCAAATGTGGGCTCCTCCAGTGTTAGAACTGTGCTGCGACCTTTCCTACTCACCTACATCCCCATGATAAGTTTAGATTAGTCGACGTTCAAATTGCCTGCTTGATTCTCAAAATCTACATCTACATCCATACTCCGCAAGCCACCTGACGGTGTGTGGCGGAGGGTACTTTGAGTACTTCTATCGGTTCTCCAGGCAATGTGAGTATATAATATTGACTCTGGACTAATAAAAGTTAATAGTGGCAATATTAGTACTACTGCGGCTGCTGCTCCTAATAGTGATAATTATTATAACAATAATAATAACTTCCCGTGGAGGCCTGGGAAAAGAATAGGCCTCCGGTATGTTCTGCCAGTCGTAAAAGGCGACGAAAAGAACAAATCACTAATAGGGCTAACCCCCCTTTTAGTGTGATTAGTTGGTTCAGGACAGAACTAAAGAAGCCTCGGACAAGCGCCGTCATGGTCGGGGACGACGCTTGAACCCTATGCCCGCCCACAATGGTAACGACACTGCTAGCCAACTGGAAAATGATTCAAATCCAAATAGAGGTGTTTTGCAGAATATGCTTCCTGCAACCACCCTAGAAGGAAAACAAAGACAGAGGATGAGATGGTGAGATGAAGTCAATCGACAACTCATGTTCTGTTATTACCAAGCAACAAACCTAGGAACCAACACAACTGGATACAGATCACAAGTATACACAACATTTATTACCAGATACCCAGAATTAAAATTTTTAACAGAACAACGACTAGCTGATCAGATCCGTGTAATAATCAAAAATAACAGGATACCCCAGTCAGAATTAGAAAACATCAAACAACAAGTACAACAAATATTGGAACAAAATAATGTGCAATCAGAAGAAGAGAAAATACAGTAATGGACTCAAACATCCCAGAACAAACAAACAAAGTACAAAACGCATCAATTAAACAGTCAGAGGAAAACGAAATCTTAAGACAGCCACCAGAACAAGCACAAATAGAACACGAAGTGACACACATGTTAGATATAGAAGAAAAATTTCAGCTGACATATATAGGATACAAAGACACAAATACAGACATTAGACCATTCTTGCATAGACCGCCAAATAACCCACAAGTCGAAACAACAATAAAAACTATCAACACAATCATACAAAACAAAATAAATGAAAACACAACTATGGAAGAGTTACAACTCCTTGTTTATATAGGAGCACTCACTACACTAAATATACACACTAGGCAGAGATCAGAACCAACCAACACACAGAAGAAACCCACAAAACCAGCATGGCAACACAGGCTACAGATCAGAATAGAAAAACTGAGAAAAGACATCGGACAGCCAACACAATTTATAAGAAATGAAATGTCAGAAAAAAAACGAAAAAGTTAGATAAAATCTCACAACAAGAAGTGATAGAGCAATTAGATGAAAAGTAGCAGAAATTACAAGCATTGGCCAAACGACTTAGAAGATACAAAAAAAGTGAAAATAGAAGGAAACAAAACCAAACATTCAATACAAACCAAAAGAAATTTTACCAGACACTAGATAACACACACATTAAAATAGACAATCCACCAAACATAACAGACGTGGAACACTTCTGGAGCAACATATGGTCAAACCCGGTACAACATAACAGGCATGCACGGTGGATACAAGCACAAACAGATACGTACAACATGATACCACAAATGCCTTAAGTGATAATTTTGCAACATGAAGTCACCCAAGCAATTAATTCTACTCACAATTGGAAAGCACCTGGAAAAGATAAAATAGCAAATTTCTGGCTAAAGAAGTTCACCTCTACACATTCACATCTAACTAAATTATTTAACAGTTACATTGCAGACCCATACACATCCCCTGATACACTTACACATGGAATAACTTATCTGAAACATAAAGATCAAGCAGACACAGCAAACCCAGCTAAATATCACCCCATAACATGCCTACCAACAATATAAAAAATATTAACTTCAGTCATTACACAGAAATTAATGGCACATACAACACAGAACAAAATTATAAATGAAGAACAAAAAGGCTGTTGCAAAGGAGCACGAGGATGTAAAGAGCAACTGATAATAGATGCATAGGTGACATATCAAGCTAAAACTAAACAAAAGTCGCTACACTATGCATAAATTGATTACCAAAAAGCTTTTGATAGTGTACCCCACTCATGGTTACTACAAATATTGGAAATATACAAAGTAGATCCTAAATTGATACAGTTCCTAATAAAAGTAATGAAAAATTGGAAAACCACACTTAATATCCAAACAAATTCAAATAATATCACATCACAGCCAATACAGATTAAGCGTGGAATATACCAAGGAGAATCATTAAGTCCATTCTGGTTCTGTCTTGCTCTGAACCCACTATCCAACATGCTAAATAATACAAATTATGGATACAATATTACTGGAACATACCCACTCAAAATCAACATCTGCTATACATGGATGATCTAAAACTACTGGCAGCAACAAATCAACAACTCAACCAATTACTAAAGATAACAGAAGTATACAGCAATGATATAAATATGGCTTTTGGAATAGACAAATGTAAGAAAAGTAGCATAGTCAAGGGAAAACACACTAAACAAGAAGATTACATATTGGATAACCACAGCGACTGCATAGAAGCGATGGAAAAAACAGATGCCTATAAATATCTAGGATACAGACAAAAAATAGGAATAGATAATACAAATATTAAAGAAGAACTAAAAGAAAAATATAGACAAAGACTAACAAAAATACTGAAAACAGAACTGACAGCAAGAAACAAGACAAAAGCTATAAATACGTATACTATACCATTATTGACCTACTGATTTGGAGTAATGAAATGGAGTAACACAGACCTAGGAGCACTCAATACACTTACACGATCACATTGCCACAAATATAGAGTACATCATATGCATTCAGCAACAGAAAGATTCACATTAAGCAGAAAGGAAGGAGGAAGGGGATTTATCGACATAAAAAACCTACATTATGGACAGGTAGACAATTTAAGAAAATTCTTTATAGAACGAGCAGAAACTAGCAAAATACACAAAGCAATCACTCATATAAATACATCGGCTACACCACTGCAATTTCATAACCACTTCTACAACCCTTTAGATCACATAACATCAACAGATACGAAGAAAGTAAATTGGAAAAAGAAAAAGAAAACACTACATGGCAAGCACCCGTATCATCTAACACAGCCACACATCGATCAAGACGCATCCAACACATGGCTAAGAAAAGGCAATATATACAGTGAGACGGAAGGATTCATGATTGCAATACAGGATCAAACAATAAACACCAGATATTACAGATAATACATCAACAGCTTGCCTTACAACGTAAACTTATAAAACAACATGTTCCCACATGCAAGTATGTACCACAAAATGTACCGGAGAATTATGAATACAAATTATACTGGAACAGTACCATTATAACAGATAAAACAACACCACATAACAAACCTGACACCATACTCACCAATAAAAAGAAGAAATTAACACAACTAATCGATATATCCATACCCAATACAACAAATATACAAAAGAAAACAGGAGAAAAAATTGAAAAATACATCCAACTGGCTGAGGAAGTCAAGGACAAGTGGCATCAGGATAAAGTTGTCATTATACCAATTATACTAATTATACTATCAACTACAGGAGTCATACCACACAATATCCACCAGCACATCAATGCAATACAGCTACATCGAAACTTATATATACAACTACAGAAATCTGTAATTATTGACACTTATTCAATTACCCGAAAGTTCCTAAATGCAATGTAACATATACCATACAGTTAAAAGGAAGTCACGCTTGATGAAGGTCCGCGTCACTTTCCATTTTTAACCAGACCTAAGGTCTGAGAAAAATAGAAATAATAATAATAATAATAATAATAATAATGACACTAATAACAATAATAGTGACAGTGAAGTATATAAAAATAATTTATGGGTGTACAAAATGTTCAAATGAGTGTGAATTCCTAAGGGACCAAACTCCTGAGGTCATCGGTCCCTCATCTTATACACTACCTTAGGCTAAGAACAAAAAACACACACACACACACACACACACACACACACACACACACACACACACACACACACGCCCGACCGTGACATGGCGCCTCTATCCGCGCGGCTGTAGGTGCACAAGAGAGATGTTTTATGATATAGCGATTTCTGAGGAAAGTAAATTTGAGGACACCGCACCAGGTAAGAATAGTTGGAAATGAGGGAGATCTGATTGGAAAGAAGGATGTTTAGGGGTAACGAGTGCGTACAGGGACAATGGTAATCATTATGCCTTAACTGGTATAATATAGCTGTCGAACTTTCTGGCTGACATACCCTCCCTTTCCGGAGTCATTTCGCGTATTTCCTCAGTGTACCTTTAAGTTAGAGTTCAGACTTCCTGCTGTGAACGTGAGGTGCCGATCGCACTGTTTGAACTTCAGTAAATCCATACTAAAGTCGCCGTGACATCTCGCAGACGTATGATACCAGTTATCATTCGTCAGAGGTTTTTATCATCGCCTCGAGTTTAGTCCTACAGTTCTAAAGTAATGTGTTGTGGTTATTATTGGCACTGTCTCGAAATTAATTTGCACAATGGAGAACCTGTACCATGTCCATCTTACCATTCAAAACAAAATAAAAGTTTAGTATTGTGTAGATTCAGCTGCCGGAGG
The DNA here is from genome assembly GCF_021461395.2 of Schistocerca americana. Taxonomy (NCBI): domain Eukaryota; kingdom Metazoa; phylum Arthropoda; class Insecta; order Orthoptera; family Acrididae; genus Schistocerca; species Schistocerca americana. Next base: position 436,615,006 of record NC_060130.1, on the reverse strand, counting down.
AAGATGCATAACATGACGCCGAACTCTACCGACAAACAATCGGATTCCGGGGAATAATTAGGATTGCTTGTTGAGCGATTACAAGTAAGGGGCTTTCGATCTCCAATGGTTCAAAATATAGTAATTAATTCGGTTTAGTACCTCACGGTGACCGACATTTCAAAAGTTTCCTGTAGTTGTGTATTGTTATTTTTTGCACTAAAGGGATACCACACTGTTATATCATTATTTCTTAGTTGTAAGATTGTTTTATCTATTCCCTGTAGATGACAGAGCCGTGCTGTTATCGAAGTTCAAGCACGGGGTGGAAGAGGCGAAAGGGCATTTAAATTTGAAATCCACAGTGAATACGACGAATCTGTGGAAAACTTTGCTTTGCAGACACTGACGTTTGTAATTCACACATATGTACTGGAGCGTAGGCGTTTTCTGTACAATATTTAAAAAAATCAATTGAGATAGCGGGCAAAATTATCTACTTTTTCGAAGTAGCCATTGTCGACGAAAGGCCCCTAGTATTAAAACAATCAAATAACAATCCTGATTAATTTCTAAAAGTGTTTTGCAAGAAGTGGACTCACCCAGTGTGAGTGAGGTGGTTTACTTTGCATGTTGTTATAATGGAGTTGAATCGTAGCTATGTGCAACAGCTCCATTTGCTATAGTTCCATTTCTTAAATAATTTTTGTTTTTGTTTTTTAGTATTGATTTAATACACTCACCATGAGTGCATTAACTGAAACTTCCTGGCAGATTAAATCTATGTAGTGGACCGAGACTCGAAGTCGGGACCGTTGCGTTTTGCAGGTAAGTGCTTTACCAACTGAGCTGCCCACGCACGATTGACGATCCGTCCTCACAGCTTTAATTCCGCCAGAACCTCATCTCCTACCTTCCGTATCTGCCAGAAATTTTCACATCAGCGCATACTTCCCTGCAGTGTGAAAAATTCAGTCTGGAAGCATCCTACAGGGTGTGACTAACCCATGTCTCTGCAGTATTCTTCCTTCCTGGAATGCTAATGCCGCAAGTTATGCAGGAGAACTTCTGTGAAGTTTGGAGGCTAGAAAATGAGGTGCTGGTGGAAGTAAAGTTGTGAGGAAGGGTCGAGAGCCATGCTTGCTTAGCTCAGTTGGTAGGGCACTTGCCCGCCAAAGGCAAAGGTCATGTTTTCGCACACTCTGCTGCAGAATGAAAAATTCATTCAGGGATACATTAAACTATTAAATTCCTATCCATGCTCTATTTCACTTAATTGTAGTATTCAATGTATAGTTTTCAGTACACTGATGATGATAGCACAATTATTTCCTGAGGCAACATATACTTTCTCGGAATGTTGTTTCCCTAAAAGTTTGTGCTTTTCGAAATTACATTCTGCTTATCGTTGTTTTAGGATTGATATACTGGCTCTGAGCACTATAGGACCAAACTTCTGAGGTCATCAGTCCCCTAGAACTTAGAACTACCTAAACCTAACTAACCTAAGGACGACACACACATCCATGCCCGAGGCAGGATTCGAACCTGCGACAGTAGCGGTCGCGTTGTTCCAGACTGAAGCGCCTAGAACCGCTCGGCCACACCGGCCGGCGATTGATATTCTGTACATTAAGCAATAAACAACTTTATTTTTCAGGAACTGTGTATATGAAAATGTTACTAGCATTCACAGCTGCCAACGGCCTTGCCGCAGTGGTAACACCGGTTCACGGCAGATAACCATAGTTAAGTGCTGTCGGGCTTGGGTGACACTTGGCTGGGTGACTGTCAGGGTCTGTCGAGTGCTTTTGGCGATTGGGGTGCACTCAGCCGTTGGGAGGCTACCATTTGAGGAGCTACTTGATAGAGAAGTAGCGGCCCCGGTAACGAAAACTGACAACGGCCGGGACAGCGGTGTGCTAACCACTTGCCCCTCCATAACCGCATGCAGTTACGCCTATCGGCTGTGTACGACCGGCGGTCAGTCGGTACCGTGGGACCTTCCGAGGCCTGTTCGGACAGAGTTAGCACACACAATTACTGTGTACTGGAATTTCATAATAGTAAAATTAAATCATCTCAAAATTTTTATAAATTTGAAGCCCTGATTTTTCTGATTGCTGAAATGTTTTACTTTCCCATAATAACACGTTAGTTAACGAAATATATAATTTAGAAGATTTAACTTTAAACATTATTCTTTGGATTTTTGTAATTCCCAGTGAACATTAAAACATTCACGTCACATAATGGTACTTATCATTTTGTTATATTTTGATTATGCTGATTAAAGTTAATTAAGATTTTTCCACTATCTAATGTGGTTTTTGACATTTTAATTTTTGCCTTCTTTAACGTTAGTTCCTGCAACGCAATATCCTTTTATTTTAGCATTTTGTAACCTCTGTACTTCGCACTTCATTATACAGGGTGAATATTAAGAAAAACCGAAAACATCGGAGACGGATTCCTGACTGAAAGTAGAGGAAAAAAGGGCATAAGAACATGTGTTCGGAAATGCATCATTGCCACAGTAGATGGCACTGGCGAGTGATAGTTCCTCTGGTCACGTGCCATGTGTTCTTTGTGTGTTGCAGGCTGTGTGATTGACGCAGCGTACTGCAAGCAGCAGAATGACCCGGTATTCATGTCGGAAACAAGTACAGAAACGGTCGAGATGCAGCACGGCTGGACCAAAACAAATACCCTCACAGACAGCAACCACATCAAACAACATTTCAGATCCTTTTTTGACGTCTCTCTGAAAAGGCCCATTATCACGCAAACGCCCAAAAACTGCTTGAAATGTTGTGTGATGTGAATTTGTCTATGAGGTTCCTTGTTTTGATATAGCCGTACTGCCTCTCGACCATTCCCATGTGCTTGGCCGTACACAAACATCATCTCAGCTTGTTCCACAATGAATACCGGATCATTCTGCTGCTTACAGTAGGCTAGAAACTTTAAATTTGAATAGATAAAAGTAGGATTCAGACAAGATAATTTTGTCAGCTTCAGAGCGTGTCTAGGAGCAAGTTTTCTTCATATTGATGTACTGGTTTCTGTAGTTAAACTATCCAATCAATAAACAGAGGGGGCAATTAGGAGATATTTGTTTCGAGTAACTTGTATTTACCTTCTCTCTCTCTCCTTTTTACAGCCTTTATACCTTCACATCGATTAAGGAACTTTTCCTTCTCTACCGACCAGTACGAGAACAAAATTCAGACTCTACAAAATGTCTAACATCGAATTATTACATGCTTAACCCTTAACAATCATATATAGTTTCGTAGTACAAACAATGCTAATTATTCCGTGCACTAGAAAGACTTTGATACACTGAGCATAAAAATGAAAATATCATTATAATTACATTTTTAATATCATGAATACTTCTTTAAACCATGAAAATAAGGTTTGACATCGTCGTAATATTAATTTTCATCGTTGTAGCACGACATTGCCCCCTTTGGATGTACAGTCACACTTGTTTGACTGGACATCCAAGCAGGCTTATTTTCCTTGTCTGTTCTGTTTAAAGTTCACTGTGTTCTTTCACTTGGAAGCATGTGCTTTGTTTGCTTTTAAGTATCAGGGATTTTGAGCTACGCTCCCCCATTCGGGCAAAGGCCAATGGGAAAAACCCCGGAAAAAAACCACGGCAGAGAGAGCACATCTTCCATACCCTCTTTTTTAACTTTTAACATTTGCACTTCGTATGACATTTAATAATGGTACAATTTCGTGATAGTGCTGCTGGTGACGACGGCTGGTGACTTGGTGTACTGCAACACCGATGTCTCGCCCCATCCAGTGAGTCTGCGATGGACTGCGATGACGTGGCAGGGTGCGGCAAGGGATGACGGATGATGTCGCTGCAGTATGCTGCCCGCACCGACACGTGTGCTCAGCATCTCAGCATACAGTCACATGAAATTCAAACAGCAGTATCAGTTCCTTAAATTAACATCTAAATTACATCATATATCACGCACTCTTTCACTCAACAAGAAGAATGTGTTGTTTTTTTGTGGTGTTCGACTGTTTGTGAGCTTCTTTATCATGATGCAAGTCCATTCGTCCTTCCGACGTAACTGACTATCTGTAATTAAAGGTTCATGTAATTCCGTTCCAACATTGATACAGTTCTGCAACGGGTTTAATGATATAGTCAGCAGCAGTTCCCAACACTGTTACGACTCACCACTGTTGCTGACTGATCGATAAAAACACTTGCTCTTGAGTTTTAGTTTGCCTGGAATGTTACGTCCACGCATGTGATCCCAATAACACTCTGAATATTTGGCATTACTAAACACTCGTAGCACAAAATTTGAAAACGAAATCATGGTAACACAACGCACTCATTGAGCGTCCACTTTTGTGTTAAATTCCACTCTTTCGCCAATGAAATAAAGTTCGTACGCCTAGAGGATAATGTTCACAGGAAGTCTTTGTTCATAGGTCATCTGTGACATGTTCACTCCACCACGTAGTCACGTGATCACAGTTATCAAGTCTGACAAGGTAAAGTCCTTGTACTACCCATCAGAATGTCTTTAAACAGTCTAGTTATATAATGATAAATAACTGAATGATTGTACATATCAAATGAAGTACATAATTGTAATCATTTACAATATAAAAGCAAATCCTAAGTCATATATTTTCTCGAAAAGGTGATCCTGGACTTACAAAGAATTGTGCAGTGATAAACAGAAGTCTGTATATGTTTGTCTGTGTAATGATCTGTTCAGTCATGGACAACATCTTGTTCGACCTGGTTTATAGCTCATGCAAGTCCGAGCACCAACTTACGGTGGAAAATTTGTTAAACCTATACGTAACTCGCGTAAACTTTACATGTTGTAAGTGTATCCTGTACACAGTCTGAAAGAAAAAAATACATGACCTGCTCACCCTAGTGAATTCAAAATAGTTAATAATCAACAAAATGAAACGTTTATTTTCTAAAGTCACTATTTCCTACTGTTGTGTGAAATATGCAGATCTGTTCACTGTTCGTAGTTTCACACAAATAAGTTCCTGAAAGTTTACTAAATCTCAACAAGTTTGTATTATGTTTGATTAAGTGTCTTAGGGTGGAATCATCTTGAAGCAATTCTGCTTCTCGTTGCTGCAGCTCCGCGTCCTCTTCTCCGTCGAACTGGATCTGAAATTGTCTTACAACTAATTGGTATTCTGAGAGTCTCTTCCTCCAAGCAGTACTGATGCTTCCAATGTAGTATGTTCCTATTCTCCCACACGCCACATCGCAGTGTGTCCATGAAATACTTATACACTAGTCCATTAATTAATAATTGTCACTTAGCCTACTCGCACAGTACTTGAGTCTTTGATGTTTGACTTCACATCATTACGCCACACTAAGATACATATCTTTTCAAAGTCTTTGTGATTGTATAGTCCTTTCTGTCTATTTGAGTTGGGATAGACCAAGAAATAACTATTTTTATGTGGTGTACCTAAGATCACAAATGGTCCTGAATGTAACGGATACCACTTCTTTATTTTTTTCTTTAATAATGACGACTTTGGATAATTCCTTACTAACACCATATCTCCCACGTTAAATTGTTGAGTATTCTTAGTCTCCGGTTGTGTGATTCTTGCCGTTTCTGTGCATTCTTGTATAGTGTGACCAATGCTTGTCTAACTTTGTCCTCCCAGTCTTCCGGTTCGGTATTTAGTTTTGGAAGTGGGTTGACCCAACTATTGTCCTCTTTTGTTTTTAATGTGAGTTCTGCTGGAGTAAAACCTGTCGATAAATGTGGTATGTTGTTTACAATAATTTCAAACGGCTCTATGTATTCTACCCACTTAGTTTGTTTAGCTGAGCAGTACGTTCTCACAAAGCGATTAAACTCGCGGAACACACGTCTGTGAGATTACCTTGGGGATGGAACTTCGAAATGAAAATTGGTTTTATATTATGTTTCTCTAATAATTTCTTCCAGGTAACGCTCGAAAAATTTGAGGCATTGTCAGACAGTAATGTTTCTGGCGTTCCGAAATGAGGTATGTAATCATTTTGCAATCGGTTTATTATCGTTCTCGTGGCTGTTGTTTTTTTGGCAAATAGCTTTACAAACTTAGTAAAGTTATCTAGAACTGCTACGAGGCATTAGACCCCTCCTCTGGCAGTTGGCAGAGGTCCAACTTAAAAGTTGGCGCGAAGCAGTTGGAACAATTGACTGCATTAGTGTCTGCGATGATAAAGCACACGGCTTTACGCGCTGGCATATGTCACATGCTCGCGTCATCCGTAGGATCTTTCTATACATGTTATTAAAATGACAATACATTCTTAGTTTCGCCAGGCACTTCCTTGAACCGAAATGACCCCAAACATTATGTGTGTATATTATTAACTTTTGCTCACATTGCTGCGGAATACATAGTAACCAGTTACGTAAATCCTCATGTCTTCTAAAGAATAACACATCCTGATGTAACCTGTAACATTTATGCAATTTCGAAGTAGGATCCGTCCTCAGTTGATCATTGATCTCGTGCCAAATATTATCTATATCCTGTATTTGTGCCATATTTTTACACATGTCTAGAAAATATTTACGATTAACATTGTCCGCCATTAGTAACACTTTAAATTCCGATGCTTGCTCTGTGAGTTCACTAAATTGAGGTAAACCTTGGGGTAGCCCAGACAAAGCATCTGCCACAATATTATTACTTCCTTTGATGTAAATAATCTGGAAATCATACTCCTGCAACGGTAATGTCCATCTTGCCAAACGTGCATGGAGAAGATTACAGGTCAGCAGGAAACTCAAAGCCTGATGATCACAGTATACTCGAACGTGTCTACCATAAACATAATAATGAAATTTGCGAAACGCCCATACCACTGCCAATGCTTCAAGCTCTGTAGTGGAATATGCGCGTTCGCATTGCGATAATACACGACTTGCGAAAGATATTATTTTTATTTGCTCGTGTCCGTCTACTGTTTCTGTTTGAAATAAACACGCACCTAACCCAGTACATGAAGCATCTGAGGTTATGCAAAAATCTTTACTGAGATCTGGATGGTGCAAGATTTCAGCACTTAAAAAGCAATTCTTGATCGTGGCGAAATCATGTGCACACTGGTCAGTCCACACCCACGGCGCATTCTTTTTCAGAAGCCCCAATAGATGTTCGCTGTTAAGCCATTGATTAGGCACGAACTTTCGGAAAAAGGAGACGAGACCCATATATGCCTTTAATTATCTTTTGTTGGCCGGATATGGACAATTTCTGATAGCCTCGAGTTTCGTACTATCCGGGAAGACTCCTTCGGATGGAAATGGAAATGTCGTGTGGCTAGGGCCTCCCGTCGGGTAGACCGTTCGCCTGGTGCAGGTCTTTCAATTTGACGCCACTTCGGCGACCTGCGCGTCGATGTGGATGAAATGATGATGATTGGGACAACACAACACCCAGTCCCTGAGCGGAGAAAATCTCCGACCCAGCCGGGAATCGAACCCGGGCCCTTAGGATTGACAGTCTGTCACGCTGACCACTCAGCTACCGGGGCGGACTACTTCGGATGATATTATATGTCCTAGAAACTTTATCTCCGTCTTTCCAAACTTGGACTTCTTAAGGTTAACCGTAACACCTGCAAGTTCAAATTTGTGTAACACCAAGTTAATTAGTTTGATATGCTCGTCCCACGTTGGTGAAGCAATCAATAAATCGTCCACATAGACAGTAACTTTCTCTAACAAATCCGGGCCTAGGACAGTGTCAAGCGCATTAATAAAGACTCCGGCACTGACATTCAATCCGAATGGGAATACTCTGAATTGATAGCTTCTTCCTCTATAAATAAATGCTGTATATTTCCTAGATCTTGGCGTTAAGACCACCTGCCAGTATGACGCGCGGAGGTCGAGGCTTGATACATACTTTATCCCATGGAACTTTTGTAATAGTTCTTCTAGATTCTCAGGCAGCGTCCTGACAGGCATAATAATTTGATTAATCCGGCGAGCGTCGAGAACAAACCTTACGCTTCCATCGGATTTCATTACCGGTAAAAGTGGGTTGCTATATGGCGATAACGAGGTCTCAATAATTCCCCATTCCAGCATTCGTCTAATTTCTTTTGTTACTGCTTCCCTTTTCGCGCTGGGTATTGAGTACGTTTGATGACAGTAAATTTCATGGGGAAACACTTGCATGTCGTACACGTAACCTTTAATTAGTCCAGGTTTTTTTCAAAAATACTTTACGATAATTAGTAAGTGTGTCTAATAATTGCTTTTGTTGGAGACTATCAAGACCAGAGGATTGTTGTACTTTTTCTACTATTTCAGAGAGGTGGATATTCTCCTCGTCCTTCACATCTTCCACGACCGGGAATGTACTGCAATTGAAACTATCTTGAAGCCGCCATAAATGTGCGCGAATCGGTTCTATCTTTAAAATTTGACAATATTTGCCATGCAATTCTTTGGTCTTTACCAAGTCTAATCTGACTCTCGTGTCACCGAAACACATGCTGCATTCACCCTTTGCGAGATCGATTATAGTTTCCGTCTCTCGCAAAATATCTAATCCGAGGAGACAGTTCACGGCTAAAGTCTTTACAATAAGGAAGGTGCACTCATTGGCTCCCATTCCAAAATTAATACAAATCCGTGTCTGTTCCCGAACTAGTTGGGCTTTCTGACTAATGGCTCCTCGACAGTTAGTGACTGGAAAAACCGGAATCTTTCTAATCCTCTTTAAGTGAAGAAAGAACGATTCATTCAGCACAGAAACAGATGCTCCAGTATCTAAAATCACCGTAGTTTGAATACCATAAATATCACAAACTATAGCTGCTTGTACAACTTCCCGTTCAAACAAATTACACTTCTTCCGAAAATTTTGACATAATTCCTCTCGTATATCGACTCCGTCATTATATCTTAACATCTGCATAGTTGAACTACGTTGCTGAGCAACATCAACAGAATTATTCCTACGCACTGCATGTTTTGCGTCGTTCGACCCGATCGCTGCTGATTCTATGCGACACACATTCTCATTGTTACTACAGCTGGTAGTCTGCACGTTTGGTTGCTCGTTATTACTAACATCATTCATGCAAGTGCCCCCTAGACACCCTGCGACTGACACAAGGCAGCAGAATGTCGTCGCATCTAGTTTGACTGACTGGTACTGGTTGGTGGTTGCGGATCATTTACCTCAATGATCTTGATATATTGATTCGGTGGTTGCCATGGCTGCGCATTCATATGCTGCTGCATGTTATTTGACATATTTGTATTGTACGGGGGTTGTACATGATTGTTGTTGTGATATTGCGGTGGCCTAGGCTGCTGCCATTGCTATAGTGCATAATTCTGTGTTGACCAGTTATGTGGTGGTTGCATGTTTTGCTGATTATTTGAAAAATTACCGTTATTTTAATTGGCGTTAGCTCTAAAATCTCGTTTCCGTTTCTTTGAAAAGTTTCCGTTATTGTTTTGTCCGCTATTGTTCTGTGGATGATGATTGTGATTCGGTGCATTACTGTACTGTCCATTTGTGTCCCTATTGTGGTTCTGCCATCCTGAATAATTCGGACTATTCCAATGATTTTGATTCCCATAGTAGGTGTTTCTATTACTATTGTTCTTGTGGTTTCACCCGTTGCCATTACCATTACCATTATTCGTCGAATTATTCCCGTAATGGTGTCTGTCCTCTTCGATAACCAAATGTAAAGAGTCCAGTACAGATAGAAAATGTTCCACGTTGTCTTCAGGAATGTGAAACAATTTCTCCTTTAGATCACGTGGTAACTTCTCCTTTAATATCTTTAAAACATCACACTCAGGAATTGGTGTGGACAAATATTTCACTTTGTCCAGATACTTTTCGAAATATTTCCGCAAAGTACCGCCTTTTCTATTAAATGGCTCAGGACTATAAACTTCTTTTCTTAATCGTTCTTGTACCCCACGCGACCAATACTAGTTTCGAAAAGCTAGTTCAGATTCATCGAAGGAGCTGCATTGTTCAGCTTTCTGTGTCGCGAACAACGCTGGCTCACCTTGAATATGGGTAATGGTAAAGACAATTTTCTCCCTTTCGTTCCAACTTTTTGGCATTATTCAGCGGAGCCCTTTGATAAACACAATTGGATGGGGTCCGTTCTTATCATTGGTAAACTTCTGAAACTGTGAATTCTTCACTAAAGCATCCTGAGTCAACAATGATTGTGTATGGTCTTGATAAACGGATGTTGCTCCACGTGTTGGATTGAAATTACTGCCCGTCTGCCCCCTACTTTCAGTTAAAGGCGTTTCATAATGATCGGAGTGTGTTTCTGTGATACTAACACACTCCGGTGAACTGTTATGAGATGTTTGCATACGTGTTTTATTAAGTACTTTCTGCACGTTTTGTAATTCAGTCTGGAGTTCCTGAATCTTTGTGTTGTTTTCATGTATCAGTTGTGTTCCTGCTCGTTGTAACAGCACAGGTAGTTTCTTCTGTATAACAGTACTAATTTGAATGTCTTTGTCATTTAGCCATGTGTTGAATGTGGTCACAACGCGTTCTTCTTGTTCTTTGCATTTTTGTTCTATTACGTTTTGATTATCAACCGTAAGGTTTTCTATACGTGTACTTATGTTGCGTGTTCCTACTTCCAAAGAAGTGTGTGTTTGTTGTAATTTGTCCACATCCTGGGTTACTTGCTTTACATTCTGTTGTAAGTCATGGTATGTTTGTTGCATACTTGAAATGTTGTTCTGTATAGCAGACAACTGGGCATCTACACTCCTGGAAATTGAAATAAGAACACCGTGAATTCATTGTCCCAGGAAGGGGAAACTTTATTGACACATTCCTGGGGTCAGATACATCACATGATCACACTGACAGAACCACAGGCACATAGACACAGGCAACAGAGCATGCACAATGTCGCCACTAGTACAGTGTATATCCACCTTTCGCAGCAATGCAGGCTGCTATTCTCCCATGGAGACGATCGTAGAGATGCTGGATGTAGTCCTGTGGAACGGCTTGCCATGCCATTTCCACCTGGCGCCTCAGTTGGACCAGCGTTCGTGCTGGACGTGCAGACCGCGTGAGACGACGCTTCATCCAGTCCCAAACATGCTCAATGGGGGACAGATCCGGAGATCTTGCTGGCCAGGGTAGTTGACTTACACCTTCTAGAGCACGTTGGGTGGCACGGGATACATGCGGACGTGCATTGTCCTGTTGGAACAGCAAGTTCCCTTGCCGGTCTAGGAATGGTAGAACGATGGGTTCGATGACGGTTTGGATGTACCGTACACTATTCAGTGTCCCCTCGACGATCACCAGTGGTGTACGGCCAGTGTAGGAGATCGCTCCCCACACGATGATGCCGGCTGTTGGCCCTGTGTGACGGCGCCAAACACGCATACGACCATCATTGGCACCAAGGCAGAAGCGACTCTCATCGCTGAAGACGACACGTCTCCATTCGTCCCTCCATTCACGCCTGTCGCGACACCACTGGAGGCGGGCTGCACGATGTTGGGGCGTGAGCGGAAGACGGCCTAACGGTGTGCGGGACCGTAGCCCAGCTTCATGGAGACGGTTGCGAATGGTCCTCGCCGATACCCCAGGAGCAACAGTGTCCCTAATTTGCTGGGAAGTGGCGGTGTGGTCCCCTACGGCGCTGCGTAGGATCCTACGGTCTTGGCGTGCATCCGTGCGTCGCTGCGGTCCGGTCCCAGGTCGACGGGCACGTGCACCTTCCGCCGACCACTGGCGACAACATCGATGTAGTGTGGAGACCTCACGCCCGACGTGTTGAGCAATTCGGCGGTACGTCCACCCGGCCTCCCGCATGCCCACTATACGCCCTCGCTCAAAGTCCGTCAACTGCACATACGGTTCACGTCCACGCTGTCGCGGCATGCTACCAGTGTTAAAGACTGCGATGGAGCTCCGTATGCCACGGCAAACTGGCTGACACTGACGGCGGCGGCCAACATCGCGGTTCCTGGTGTGTCCGCTGTGCCGTGCGTGTGATCATTGCTTGTACAGCCCTCTCGCAGTGTCCGGAGCAAGTATGGTGGGTCTGACACACCGGTGTCAATGTGTTCTTTTTTCCATTTCCAGGAGTGTATTTGCTGCCACAGCTGGCGATCGTGTTCTTTTAACCAGTTTTCAAGCTTTCGATCTATCTCTTTTGAGAACTGTGAAAAGCTTAACTGCGTACGCTCGTCTAATTGATTGATGCGTTCATCCAAGGTCCTAATCCGTTCATCTACTCTGCTAATATTATTATTAATCTCAGTTGCAAGCTGTTCAGCAGTTTCTTGTTCGCGCTGTATCTGTGATTGTTCCCGTATTTTAAACATTTGTTCCATTTTTCATCATTAAGAGAGAAAATGGATCCATTACTGTTTGTGTTGGCTCTACCGGTGATAAATCGACTGTAACTGCTTCAGTATGCACTTGAACTACCGTCTGTATTCTGCCTGAGTGTTCTACAGCAGATGGATCACTGACTTTAATATTAGTGTCCTGTTCTATATCCTCTGTCTGGTCTGAAAAAATATTATCAATTTCTACATCACTAGTTATTCCTTCCTCCTCTGAATGTTCTACAGTTACTTCCTGCTGTGTAGCTTTTCTTACACGTCGCACTGTTTGTAAATGTTTGGGTGCAAATCTAATCGGGAAAACGTCACACGCAACACATCAATTATTCCGTCACACAAAACATAAAATAATTACTACACTGCACCAGATTGGAATCAGTACTACAAATGTTCACTTTCGTTTGATTAAAATTCAGTTCCAATCTCGTTCAGTTAACCTCTACTGAAAACACTTGATGCTGTATTTTACTGATCCTTCTCGCAGTTATTTAAATATAATTGACTCATAGCTTCCTAAGAGGACACACAAAATGTAAATTTTTTTTGTTTCGTTTCTTTAGTAAGATACAGCATCAGGTTGAAGAAGATGTTGTGCCTACCTTACGCAGTGCTTCGTTCTACTGCCGCTGGGATGGAATGGTACAGCAAAAATATCGTGCTTGGGGTCGTCGTAGATTTCCGCTCATTACAGCATGAAACAAATAGAAAAAAAAACACATTAGCACACACATATAAGCTAGTCCTGTCAATAGGTTGCCACTGAATTGCCCCCTTTATTAAATGGTGGCAATTTTGTTTAAGCACCGCTTTTTTTACTCTTTCGATTGTTGCGAGTCAGCGATAGTGCAATGCTGCTCGCTTTGGAGAATACACATATTATAAGAATTATTTGGTCCAGGAAACACTTTTGCGATCACGGTTGCGATTTAGACGGTATTCGCGTAATTGTACTGATTAAAAGTTATCGTTTCCGAAAGACGCAGGTTCGATTAAAGCTGTGTGCACTTTTGCGCGTAAAATGAAAATATTCATAACACGTCGCGTAACAAAAAGAAACATGCGAATCACAACCGTGATCAAACGAAGAAAATATATGATAACATATATGTTCTTCGCTGTTATTCAGGATAGGCTCAGACCTTGCAATGTTTAGTTATAGGAAATCACAAGACGTTGCAGTTTCGAGATATTTGTTTTGAACAAATTGTATTTACCTTCTCTCTCTCTCGTTTTTACAGCCTTTATACCTTCACATCGATTTAAGGAACTTTTCCTTCTCTACCGACCAGTACGAGAACAAGATTCAGACTCCACAAAATGTCTTACATCGAATTATTACGTGCTTAACCCTTAACAACCATATATAGTTTCGTAGTACAAACAACGCTAACTATTCCGTGCACTAGAAAGACTTTGATACACTGGGCACAAAAATGAAAATAATAAAATTATAATTACATTTTTAATATCATGAATGTCGTAACATTAATTTTCATCGTTGTAGCACTACATACTGACACGGCAGAAGGCAGGAGCTGCAAAAAGTGTCACATCCGAGACACGGACTTCTTGCGGCTTGCGTGATCAAAAGCAAAACGGTAGCAGAGCAAGCAAAGGCCAAGACCGTCTAAACACTAGTTATTTTTAGTCAAAGATATCACAGTCTGCCGGTCACCGGTCGGTCTCTAAGAGAGATCTACATCGAACTACTAGTCTACGAGCCTATGTGGCTCAACTCTTCGAACTCTCTATCTGTGGCGTCAGTTCTTTCGGACGTATCCGAAAGAACAGACACCACATCTACACTGCCGTAAAAAAAATTAGAACACCCTTTTAGAAGTTTCTCATCCACTCAAGATTTATTGTTGCAACAGCGCATATGGAGTATATGATATTATTAAGCTTACAGATTAGTAGCACAAGCGGCTCTGAAATACCACGTATCGACTCATGGTTGGTTGGTTTTTGGGGTGTGGACCAAACAGCGAGTTAATTGGTCCTTGAGGATTAGGGAAGGGTGAGGAAGGAAATCGACCGTGCCCTTTCAAATGAACCATCCCGGCATTTGGCTGGATTGATTTTGGGAAATCATGGAAAACCTAAATCAGGATGGCCGGACGCGGGTATGAACCGTCGTCCTCCACAATGCGAGTCCAGTGTGCCAACCACTGCGGCACTTCGCTCGGAATGCTAAAACACCTATATTAGTACGTGGCGTAGCTTCCACGGCCGGCAATACTGTTCCTGGCACAGGCAATCAGTCGACTGTACAGGTGGTGAATACTGTCCCGGAATACGTTTTGCTACGCCTGCTCGAACTGTCCAAGTAGTTCTGTAAGTGTTATTAGTTGACGAGTCGCACGAGTCACTTCTCTTCCCATCATTATACCACACGTGCTCGACTAGAGACAAGTCTGGAGATAGTGCTGGCCACGGAAGGTGCTGCAAGTCTGTAAGAGCACGTTGAGTTTCATGGGCAGTGGGAGAGAATTACCGTGTTGGAACAACACACCACCTACTTATTGCAAAAACGACAAAAGGATGGTTCTAACAATATTCTGCACTTGTTAGCGTCCCCTCCAGTAACTCCAATCGTGAACGACAGTTGTACCTTATCGGACTTCAGACCACGGTGCTCATCCCTTCTTCCGATTGATCATCCGACGGCACCAGTCGAGCTGTGCACGTCGAAGCTCTGCCGTGAGTGGAAGCCGGGCTAGAGGTATACGTGACCCATGTCCTACTGGTAAGAACCGGTCCAGAACAGTTCGTGTTGATACGTCTGGGCTCACAAGCCCTCTTAACTGTGCTGTGGTAGCTGTTCGATCTGCCACTGCAGCCCTTATAAGTCGATCCTGGCGGACCTCTGCGCTGCGTGGACACCCCGAACGTTGACAACGGGTGTGAGAATGTTCACGTGACCGCAGATACTAGCGCTGTTTCACAATTGACGCAGCATCTCCAAATTCTGTGGCAGTGCTCCGAAAGGACCATCCCGCCAGTCAGAACGCCACAATGTTTCCCCTTTCAAACTCAATCATTTGGCTGTAGGAAGCATGAGTGCGTCTGAATGGCGTGGTTACCTGCGTGCTTCACACGTTTGCACCACACTGAACTTTCGGGCTGCGAGCGTTCACTAGTAAAAGAATAGACATAGACTGCGATCTAGGAGCTATGCCACTACCCTATTTGTTGGCAGACGACACTGAAACTATTATCAGTATATGTACCATCCTCCAGATGGCATATGCCGTCATCGGAACAAAATTTACGTCCTTTTTTTTTTTTCTTCAATGTATATACTCTACTGGCCATTAAAATTGCTACACCAAGAAGAAATGCAGATGGTAAACGGGAATTCATTGGACAAATATATTATAATAGAACTGACATTTGATTACCTTTTCACGCAATTTGGGTGCATAGATCCTGAGAAATCAGTACCCAGAACAACCACCTCTGGCCGTAATAACGGCCTTCATACGCCTGGGCATTCAGTCAAACAGAGCTAGGATGGCGTATACAGGTACAGCTGCCCATGCAGCTTCAACACGATACTACAGTTCATCAAGAGTAGTGACTGCCGTCTTGTGACGAGACAGTTGCTCGGCCACCATTGACCAGACGTTTTCAGTTGGTGAGATATCTGGAGAATGTGCTGGCCAGGGCAGCAGTCGAACATTTTCTGTATCCGGAATGGCCCTTACAGGACCTGCAACATTCGGTCGTGCATTATCCTGCTGAAATGTATGGTTTCGCAGGGATCGAATGAAGGGTAGAGCCACGAGTCGTAACACATCTGAAATCTAACGTCCACTGTACAAAGTGCCGTCAATGGGAACAATAGGTGACCGAGACGTGTAACCAAGGGCACCCCAATCACGCCGGGTGATACGCCAGTATGGGGATGACGAATACACGCTTCCAATGTGCGTTCACCGCGATGTCGCCAAACACGGATGCAACCATCATGATGCTGTAAACAGAACCTGGATTCTTCCGAAAAAATTACGTTTTGCCATTCGTGCACCCAGGTTCGTCGTTGAGTACACCATCGCAGGCGCTCCTGTCTGTGATGCAGCGTCAAGGGTAACCGCAGCCATGGTCTCCGAGCTGATAGTCCATGCTGCTGCAAACGTCGTCGAACTGTTCGTGCAGATGGTTGTTGTCTTGCAAACGTCCCCATCTGTGAACTTAGAGATCGAGACGTGGCTGCACGATCCGTTACAGCCATGCGAATAAGATGCCTGTCATATCGACTGCCAGTGATACGAGGCCGTTGGGATCCAGCACGGCGTTCCGTACTACCCTCCTGAACCCACCGATTCCATATTTTGCTAACAGTCATTGGATCTCGACCAACGCGAGCAGCAATGTCGCGATACGATAAACCGCAATCGCGATAGGCTACAATCCGACCTTTATGAAAGTCGGAAACGTGATGTTACGCATTTCTCCTCCTTACACGAGGCATCACAACAACGTTTCACCAGGCAACGCCGGTCAACTGCTGTTTGTGTATGATAAATCGTTTGGAAATTTTCCTCATGTCAGCCACCGCCGCCAACCTTGTGTGAATGCTCTGGAAAGCTAGTCATTTGCATATCACAGCATCGTCTTTCTGTAGGTTAAATTTCGCGTCTATAGCACGTCATCTTCGTGGTGTAGGAATTTTAATGGCCAGTAGTGTAATTACGACGATGACGTCAAGTGAACCCTTCAGTGTGGATATAAACCAATCTCGAAGTGTTACGGGAATCGGCGAGATGCCGCGAGTAATGAGGCTAATGAGCCGGGTCACTAAATCCTGTGCGGTTGTGATGATCACTGTGTCCGAATGGCGCGCTTTTCAGCGTATCTGCCTAGTGAGTAGGATACCTGGGTTCGAATGCCAGTCCGGCACAAATTTTCAACTTGACCCATTGATACAAATCAGTGCCCACTGACTGCAAACGTCTTTAATTCCTTTGTGCCTTCGATTTCTGACGCTGCTGGCTGTGGCAATGCTTTTGTGTCAAGTCCGATGTTGTGGACTTCGCGCTCACCAACCAGTGGACTGCTTCGGGAGAGGGGAAGGCTACTTCAACTGAAGCCGGCCTTCCACCCTGGAGCCCCCCGGCTCCCGCCTGGGGACGTAAAGCCGCTCGTCCGCCATCGCCTGTGCAGGAAAAGTTCTCACTGCCTTCCCCTGGACGTGTGGGAAGACTCCGATGTGATGTGCTGCGTCTTCTGCAAAGGATTCGCGGCGTGATTGATCTCGTCGTCTACAGCTGTTTAGCTGCGTATGGAGAGCGCGGCCGACCCGTGGTTCACGTCTCGCTGGGTCAGCGGCCCGACGCCAACGCTTGCCGTAGCCACGTGCCACGTGTTACCTGTACCGAATTCTTTGGGTACTGTTGGTGCTGGCATCCAGGTCATCGACGAGACGGATGTTCTTGGAGTAATTAACTACCGGTTTTACAATACTGTTTTCTTACATCTCGCCGGCTGGAGTGGCCGAGCGGTTCTAGGCGCTACAATCTGGAACCGCGCGACCGCTACGGTCGCAGGTTCGAATCTTGCCTCGGGCATGGATGTGTGTGATGTCCTTGGGTTAGTTAGGTTTAAGTAGTTCTAAGTTCTAGGGGACTTATGACTTCAGAAGGTAAGTCCCATAGTGCTCAGAGCCATTTGAACCTTACATCTCGTAAGGGGTTAACAGGCTACTCCAGTAAAACCCTCGCCTTGGGTGACGGTATGTCGGCATCCTGAGCTCGATCTGTTCAGTTCCATCTCCCACCATAGCGGCCAACCAACCCAGTCGTTATAATACTATCAGGTTTGATCAAAAGCATTTTCTTAGTGAAACTGAATAACTGCAAATCAGAAGATGTTTTGTATTATTATCAGTAGTCATAACGTTGTACGGTTATTGTGGTTTAGCAAATAAATACGCTGCTAGAAAAAAATTAGTACAACCTTTTAGAGGTCTCCCACTCAGTGAAGATTTTTTGTTGTATATGGAATACATAGAATGATTACATTTACAGATCAATAGCACAACCGGTTCTTAGTTACCACGTATTGACGCATGCTGGAACGCCCATATTGATATGTAGTGTAGTTTCGAAGGGCGGCAACGCAGGCGCTGAATAGTATATGACCAATACTGTCCTCGGAGTGCAAGACGGGCTAGATGTGTACGTGCCCATAGTCCCATTGCTAATAACCGGTCCGCAACAATTCGTATTGACACGTCTGGGTTCACAAGACGTCTCATATGTTCAGTGGAAGCTAAACGATCTGCCACTGCTGTCCTTAAAATGACACGATCCTGGCGGGCGTCTGTGCCGCGTGGACCTCCAGAGCCTCATCTATGGGTGTGAGAATGATCACGTGACCACTGATACCAGTATCGTTGCACAACTGACGCAGCATGTCCAACTTGTGTGGAAATTATTCGAAAAGACCATCACGGCAATCTCAGGGGCACAACTTTACCCTTTTCAGATTCATTCAGTTGGCTGTAGGAAGCACGAGTGTGTCCCCGAGACATGGTTGCCTGCTTGCTTCGGACGTCTGCACTACACTGAACCTCCTGACGATGTTGAAACCGTTATCAGTACATCTAGTACCCCCACGTGGCATATGCTGTCATTGCGTCAAAATCGACGTCGTCTTTCTAAATGTGCAAATTTTTTTCTGGTGGTATATAACGGAAATATACAGGGTGTTTCTCCTAAGAGTCGACAGGCTCACCACGCCTCTGATGCGGCGCCCAGTGCCGTAGGAAAGCGTCGGTTTCTCATTTGAGAGAGGGGGCGTAGATTACTCTAGCGCGATATGTATTAACAGGGACAGTAAAGCACAAAGAATAACCAGTACCCCAGCATCGACAGCACCGCCTCGGTCCTTGCTGACTGCTGCCGGCATGTAGCAGCGCTCCTGCTCGGTCGTTCCTGGAGTACTGGGTGTTCTTCGCCTTTTTCTGTCCCTGTTAAATCATATCAGATATCGCACTAGAGTACTTTTGGACCACTGTATCGAATGAGCACGTAAAATTCCGCTTTAAAAATCATTTTGTTTGTAACGGGAAACAAAGCGACGCTTCCCGTCGACACGGGGTGTCGTATTAAAGGAGTAATGTGCTGTATTTTTTTTTTGACTGATTTCAGCTACACATTACTTGAACGATATTGCAAATATTTGTGGAAACACCAGAGAAAGTGCACCTGACGACTCTTAGGGGAGACGCTGTATAGCTCCAGAGCCAAGTGAAACTAACGACTGTCTACATACTATATACAGTTTCAGAAATATCTCATTAGAGGTAATAAACAACAAATTACTTGAAATGGGGACTTCAGCTTCTAGCATTCTATCGTAATTTCTTGAGAATATGTCGCATACTTTTATATTTCAGGTAGACACCCCAATCTGCCATTCAGAATCTCCCAACCAACAGGATTTCATTTCACTTCCCTTTCCTTTTACTTCTCATCGGGCATAATTGCTATTAGTTTTAAGGAAAGGGTCTTTGATAGCCGTTATGGGAGGACAAATAGGGTGTTTCTTTCTGTTAGTAGTGGTAATACTTCTTTTTTACATTGTTTCAGTTTTCTTTTGACAGGTTTATGATAGAAATTCTTTGATTATATTTCAAAATCCTAGCTGTTATAAGAAGGCAAGCAAATAAAATCTGAGGAATAAACTGTGGCAGTCACATTGATTATGGGAAAACGTTGTCATAACAAAATACGCTAAGGAAATCGATGCTAAAATCTTATTTGCGTGATGGTATTTGAAGACCATGAATTAAAATTACGAAGTACCTACTAAAATTTGAAAATTTGCATATCATATAATACGATTATTCATTATCAGTTAAAAATCAAATAAAATGACAATCTAAAACCCACACTGGATGCGAAGTTTTGACCAATATCTCCAATAACTGTAGTTGCTGGCAATTGTACAAGTGTTATTATGCAGTTTCAGGGTAATACTTCCTAGAAGAAACCTGGAAACAAAAATGTGCAACAACCGTACTTGCTAGTAATTATACGAAAATTATTTTACAGATTTATGGAAGTACTTCCAAAAGTACACATTGAAAAAAAGTATTATGCCTGATACAATCCGAATATCAGCCCATAGCATACAATGAAACGAGCTAGCGATGGGAAAGGAGAGAATAAATGCAGCACAACGTCTACTGAGCCGAAAGAATTAAAAAGGATTAATTTCGTGTATCATAGGAGCGAAAATGAACAATTCTTACTTTTGTACATTTCTTAAGGCCACACTACGAAGATACAGTGATTATAGTGCAATGAAGTAAGATTTGTCGAAAATGACGACTAAATAATCATGCTGAAGGTAAAAACATGAAACTAGTACAAATAAGAGGACAGGTACTTTTTATGCAACATTTTCGTTTACAAGGCGACTATAAGACTTTAGAGGCTGGAGGTTCGCAAGGAGTTTAGAGCAACGTTTAGACGATTTGTCGTCACGTAAGTGCGAAAGAACTAAATCAAGATGTAGCGGCCAGCGTTTTGAACCCTCTGCCTCCTGATTGCCCTGCGGTCAGACCAAGTGGGCTGGCATAGTGGTTAACAGAATGGAGTCTCATTACGGAGAATCAAGGCTCCAGCCATCCTGATTTATGTTACCCGTTGTTTTCACAAATAAATTAGGGGAAATTCCGGACCATATATCCGTTTTCTTTGCCTATTTTTCACAAATTCGAGCTTAACCTATGCTTCAACACTAATGATCCCGTCGTCGACGGATATTAAAATCTGAATTTCCATTGGGTGTACAGAGATGTATCCAACGAAGATAGTACTGTTATAAAACTTTTTATGATAAAGAAGTGTTTTTGGTTAGTGGGGGGGAATGCAAAATCACGTGTTTTAGTCCGAAATACGATTTTATAGGGTGCGTGAAGTACTCCTTAGTATTCCTGGAATGCACACGACTGTATGTTTAGTTTGGTTTTATTTTTAATACTGAGAAATTAATGATATGGACAAAGTGGCGGGAATCAAAATCAAGCAGTTATGCTAGCTGGGTATGTGGTCCGCCTTTGCACATCGGTAAAAGGCTCTTATTTTTAAGGCATACACATTTCGCTCCCATTTACTTGCGGAGTATTCTCAGTGGCGATTTTTTGCGAACGTGTGATAAATTTACAGCTGTCCATTAAATCATCATTTTCAGTTTACAATTTTAAGTTTTCTGTAGTTTCATTAATTTGCGAAATAGTTATCGCTGGATTGTCTGGGGTACAGACACACTGTTTTAGGCGGTTCAGCCTCTTAAGGTTGAAGGAAGAATGCTCTCAGCGCTTCCCGTAGTGCGGGCCAATCACAGGGCAGACCGGTCGCAGAACGCGGAGCCCTGGTTCCAAATTCACTGTACTCTGGTATACTCTGCTCTTCTCTTCCTTTCGGTGTTCTGCTGTTTGCTGGTCTGACGTGTACAACAGTAACGTGAGTTCGGTGTTGAATACCACGTGTCGCAGGATTGCCCTTTGCTCAGGTGGCACCTGTTGTTGAGGTTATCCACAGGCATTGCCTATTTGTCAAGTTATTTCGTTAATCATTCGTTCCGTGTTTTCGTCCCATTCAATGATTCACTTGCTATGAATATAGGGAGTGGGTTCGTGTTCCACGTGTCATTGCTAATCCATTGTCTTTGTGGGGTCAGAAGTTACAAGACTTCGTACAGAATCCGGTTTTAGTCATTTAATCCTGAGAGCAACAGTGAATTCAGTCACACTTCTCATTTCATCTGATTAAATGTTTCATATCGCGTATGGAACTTTGTCCAGATGATTACTACATACTTATTATTTAACACGTGTTATTGTGTGCTAGGGGGTCATACATTATTTCTTTTCGTTTGATTTAACTATTCTGTCACTCATACAGTGGTAACTAAAGATTCTCTCTTCACATTATGAATGAAAACACACATAAAACTGGTGTAATATTCTACAATATTTATTATTTATTTTGTAAACCGGTTTTCGACTCTTATGTCATCATCAGAATGCAACAACCTTTTATTTAGTTACATACTTCGACTTCGTCTCCATGACGACAGAAGCTACTAAGGAACGACACAAAACATAAAAATAACAATAACAATGTTCCATTTAAGGTTTACATGCAGATGACGGATCAATAAACTTTTCCCTATGTTCTCTTTAGACAGAGTGAACACCTAACATTGGTATTTATTTAGTGGATCGCTCAGGACATAGAAACAAGATTTTCGACGTTTAATAGCATGAAATTGGGAGATTTCTTTTCCGGCTGCTTAATCCACTTGACTCTTGTGTCCACCAATATATTGAAATAAATAATGTTTTTCTAAAGGGAACGTTATACATTTTAACAGCATCTGATAGCTCTTGGAAATATATGTACGATGATATAACACTTGTTAATGTTGGTTGTCAGACTTTTGGCAAAAGCGTCTGATAAATGAAACTGAAATGAAAAGTGGACGGAATAAGTTATTGATGTATAAACACCAGCAAATGGGGCTCCGGTGTTGTATTCAGGGAGAAGATTTGCCTGCGCTTCGAAGATTAAGCGTAATTCCTCTTGGGTCTGCTTTATACGACGGAGATAAGTCACCTACGAGTGTTGTAACTGGAAATATGCAGTAACGTCTATCATATCGGAGAGAGCTAAGGAAAACTACATCGAGTGTGCATGGAAATAAGTAAGCAGCAGAAATCAGAAACGGAGCAAGTACGACAGTAATGTAGCGGGTTACTTAAACTATAAATCAACGGGCCGCTGTTACGTCAGTGGTATACTTACTGCCCGCCTTCTCACTGTAGTGCAGTGATTGTGACGAGTCTGAGAACGGTGGCGACGCTGTCGCTTCCTTTACATCGACTCGTTCTCTCTTACTGATGCATGATAGAGGGAGTCTAGTCGTGACTTACTATGAAAGTTGAGTGTACGATCCTGCTGTAGGAAGGAAGTTCGGCTAATGCCAATAGATTGGTTGTAGTCTTGTTTATTCTACCTCCACCACAAGAAAACTTGTGTATTTTCTCACTGTTATGTGTTCACGACCGAAAGGGGCGCTGTGTGTGTATTCTTCTGGATATAACAACCTGTGTTCATGGACTAATAGCGGGCAGTGTAGCTTAGCATTAATGTCTGTAACTTTTCAATGACTGTTGTAAATTTATTTTAATAATTAATCACTATATAGAGAAAGTAGTGGCCTTGCGTATGTACGAGTGCAGTTGGTTTAAAGGTAAGCTACCGTCAGGACACGCTTCATGACCCTCTCCCTCACCTGCCACTTTCAGTTTCAAGGATACTCCCGCCCCCTTCACCCTCCCCTCTCACCTCGCTCTCCCCTCTATTATGGGCTAATTGGATGAGGTATAAACGGCAGGAAATTCAAAAATTGAAGTTTGAGTGTTATGCTATTGGCTGGGTGAACGAGCACAGCTATCATGGTTACCATATTTATCCAGTATGGCGGATTTCATTTCATGACCTGTCACTTTTAGATACACACCTTCTAAGGCTATAATTTTTTTAGTAATTAATATAATGTATGAACCAAAAGTAGCTGTCAAGTCGTTGGATTCTGGAAGTGTTCTGTGACATCACATAAAAATTAGAAAAAAACTAAATTGTTTGTTTAGGTCATGTACATACCAGTATTATGTTAAAACTCACACTGCAGTCATAGACAGCACTATTCGAAGTATAAAATACATAATAGTTTACTTGATAAAACAATTGCTGTCATGTTTTATTGTCGCAATGGACATAACCCAGTGAGAAAACGATGGGAAATTTTTAAAAAGTCGGTATTTTAGGAACGTTTCTAACATGTATGTATCTTAAGGATCAGCACTGCAGGTGATAAACGCTCAGTTATAATAATTTATGATAGATCATGTCTGCCACAGTCAAACATGGCTACCTCTATATTTATGTCACCCTTACGTTTACCACCGTAATTTATGATAGAAAGTGGACGCTCAATCATCAGTTATATGGACCAACGAATGTGAGTCCGTGGTTTTAACTTTCCGTCAACAGTGAACTAGAAATTCGAGATTTCCGTCAATGGCTTTTTCTATTTTTCTCTCCTTCCTTAACAAGGCACTGGCAACAGCTAAAGACAGTCGCCGTTGCCTGAAGCAGCCAGTTGGTGAGGTGTGGAGGTCAGTGCATGTATGCGCATTCTTGTGAGTCGGTTCTGTCACCAGTTCCTTGATGATGCATTGCGAGTGAGACAGTTCTTTCTTGTTATTATTAGAAAATAGCACTAATAACGTTAACACATGTTGGTTACCTACTTCTTTATTTAGCAAATTTATTTATCCTAACTGTTGCACAATTATGAACCTTTTCATTGACCAACATTGAATATTGGATGAAGTTTCGTGTTTTAATTTTTCCAAAAGAATGGCGGATGACGAGCTGTTGTTGAAATAGTTGAACGACGAGCTTGATAATGAAACTGTAACGATCTAGAGCCAATCTTCGAAAAGTGACCACAATTCTGAAAGTGAGCAGTCTTTAAACAAAACTGATACTACCTATCAATTTGCTTGTATGATGAGAAAGATGACATGCAAGGGAGCTATTGTTCTCTAATTCAAAACAGAAGAGTAAGAAGAGCTCAACAGTGTGCTGTCAAGCATTTAGGGGGCCATAGACGAAGTAAAAAATGCCAAGTGTCCAATTGATCGTTTACAACTTTTCTTTAGAGATGATATTTTAGAGGAAATTGTTTTCTATGCTAATACTTGCATGTCTAGCATTCGTTCTAAATGTTCCAGAGACAGGGATGCTGCAGGCACTAACAGTACACAAATTAAGGCATGTTTAAGACTTCTTTTCTTGGCAGGTATTCCTTGAACATCACACACAAATTTACAAGATCTCTGGACTGCAGATGGTACTGGGGTGGAGTACTCCAGAATTTCAATGGGCATAAAACGGTTTCGATCCTGGCTGACATGTCTTAGATTCGATGACATCAGAAACAGAGGTCATCAGAAACAGATAAGCGAATTAGCAGTTGTTAGAGTCTTCATCGATGAGTTCGATGAGAATTGCAATACATCAGAACTAGTTACACTGGATGAAATGCCGGATGCATTCAGAGGACATGAGGATTTGCACGATACATTCCATCAGTATCTTCAAGATATGGTACAAAAATATTTACACTTACAGATGCGAAAATGTTTTATGCTACATCATTTTCCTGTGGGAAACAGGTGGATGATCTATATCTCTGTGTCAACGCACCGCACGCTATTGGCAAAAGAATATAACATGTTATAATTTGTTAACATCAGTTCCACTTGCTGACAAATTTACAATAGTTGTAACAATTTGTAAAAATAAACGCGGAACGTCTCCACTTATGACATCTACATCTACATCTACATCTACATTGATACTCCGCAAGCCACCCAACGGTGTGTGGCGGAGGGCACTTTACGTGCCACTGTCATTACCTCCCTTTCCTGTTCCAGTCGCGTATGGTTCACGGGAAGAACGACTGTCTGAAAGCCTCCGTGCGCGCTCTAATCTCTCTAATTTTACATTCGTGATCTCCTCGGGAGGTATAAGTAGGGGGAAGCAATATATTCGATACCTCATCCAGAAACGCACCCTCTCGAAACCTGGACAGCAAGCTACACCGCGATGCAGAGCGCCTCTCTTGCAGAGTCTGATACTTGAGTTTATTAAACATCTCCGTAACGCTATCACGGTTACCAAATAACCCGATGACGAAACGCGCCGCTCTTCTTTGGATCTTTTCTATCTCCTCCGTCAACCCGACCTGGTACGGATCCCACACTGATGAGCAATACTCAAGTATAGGTCGAACGAGTGTTTTGTAAGCCACCTCCTTTGTTGATGGACTACATTTTCTAAGCACTCTCCCAATGAATCTCAACCTGGTACCCGCCTTACCAACAATTAATTTTATATGATCATTCCACTTCAAATCGTTCCGTACGCATACTCCCAGATATTTTACAGAAGTAACTGCTACCAGTGTTTGTTCCGCTATCATATAATCATACAATAAAGGATCCTTCTTTCTATGTATTCGCAATACATTACATTTGTCTATGTTAAGGGTCAGTTGCCACTCCCTGCACCAAGTGCCTATCCGCTGCAGATCTTCCTGTATTTCGCAACAATTTTCTAATGCAGCAACTTCTCTGTATACTACAGCATCATCCGCGAAAAGCCGCATGACAGTAGCAAAAATTCGTTCTTTGGAATCCAGAACTTTTTCATTTAGGAAGGGTACGATACTTGTTTCATACTTAGGAAAAACAGTCTTGTTGCAGCATTGTGTACTTTGCATGATTATGATAGTATTGACAGTGATTCGGAGAAGTCCAACCCAGAAACCATAATTTTTTATAATGGAACAAGGTCTGGTGTGGATAAAAGCGACGAGATGAAATGCACGTGCTCTGTGACAAGAATTATCAGAATATGGCCATTTACAATTTTTTCCTCTCTTCTGATTGCTATGGCATCAATGAACATGTAATCTACGAGAGCTATTCAGATTCAACCCTTCCCAGAAAAGACTATCTAAACGTTATTTCCAAAGAATTGACGCATGATTATTTGACATTCAAGATCATTCACCTAAATACGCCAGCAGACACGAAGAAAAGTATCACGGAAATTTTGGAATTTCAGAAATATGAATTTCCTCCTAGAGCACTACAAGCAACTAGTCGAGGAAGAAGCCATTTCTATGACAGGAGGGAAAAAAAACAAGATTTTGTTCCAATGTGTACAGTAAATCTGTTAGCCTGGAACATGTCCCAGCATACCTCTGCAGTGAGTGCATTGGAATCAGCAACCACTGTGTGCTTCGCCTGAAACTGACATCGGGGCGGTAAAGAACCGTAATTCTGAACTATTTTTTGAAAATAACTTGATTAATGCGCGTACATAATATTGTGAAAAAAAAGAGAATCAACATTAATTCACGGATTACAGTAAATGTTCTTATTCGTTGAGAGTAAATTACGACTTAGCACTATTTATCAACACTTCTGTTGATCAGAGACATTATGCTTACGAATTAAGTGCTTTATTTTTAATTTTTAAATATGTTATTTAAGTAACGATAATATTAAAATTGTTCATCAAACTGTTATTAAATGAAATGTAGACTCACAGTCCGCAAGCCTGTATTGGAGAGAAAATGACCGCTCGTGTGCCTGAGGTTTAGTTTAATTTATGACGCACTACGATGTCACTATCAAACACGGCTGCCCTAGGTAATTCCAACACTGTGACATAGCCCAATGTAAAAGCGGAGAGAAATTTTTAAAAAATCCACTTACCGTAAGTTTAAAATAATGGGAGGCCCTCTGATGCAAGCTAGACAGTTGTCAGAACTAGACCATCTGACATAAATGTAGCTCACTGGTACGATGTGTATGTAGGATAAGGCAGGGAGCGGGAGAGGTACGAACCTGCATTTTTTAAAATTTTTAATGTCACCACTCGCGTCAGCCCCTTGCAGAACACACACGACGCCGCACGTCGCGCAGTGTCCTGCAGCCGCAGACACACGAGCGGTCAGCAGGGCATTGCGCTGTCGCCTGGAGGCAGTGCGGCCGGTGCCAGCTAGCTACGAGTCAGATCACTCCGCGTCAGCTGTCACGTCTAGAGCTTATACGCTGTGCGTGGAAGGAAGAGGGTGACAGCCGCGGCTAGGTTTCAGAGGGATGTTGACATTTTACCTGCACCGCAAACGTCATCCAGCGCTCCACTTGCGAGTGCCATCGCAAGCTGCCTGTCAGAAGGGACGAACACTAGTACTTAGAAAATGAAGTATAGCTTTTCAAAAACCGTGTCTAATTACAAAATTAATTCTAGTAGTGTGCACCGTGAACTTGCTCTCCGCTTATACATCTATCATCTAACTGACGTCCGTGTCCTGTTTGTGCAAGGTGTGTGGGAAGAATAATAGTCAGTAAATCGCGGTATTAACTCTAATTTTCTGGATTTTCTCACTTCGGTCATTTCGCGACACGTATGTGGGGGGGAAGTAATATGTTGCCCAGAATGTAAAATCTCTAAATTTTTTCAACAGTAAATTTCTCCGTTACACCAAAGCCGCTCTTTTAATGATTGCCACTGCGTTTTGTTTAAAATCTCCGTAACGATGCTGTGACGAAACGTGCCACTCTTCGCTGGAATTTCTCTATCTCTTTTACTAACCCAAAGTAATAACGGGTCCTGTCTCATGAGCCATACTCAAACTACATCGATCCTACAATTGTTTTGTAAGACACTTCTTTCGAGGTGGAATTTCATATCTTAAGAGTCTTCCAATGAACCTCAACATAGCATACGACTTTCTACATCTTTTTTTGTGTGGTCATTGTAGTTTCGGTCATTCCATACAGTTGTACTGTATTGTATTGTATTATATTGAACTGGGGACCAAGAAACGACGGAGAGGCTTCGTCCCCGCCGAAGCCCTCAGTGGTTCACAACCCCAAAGCAGGCTACAGCAGTCCACTCACCCCCACCATCGCCCCACACCGAACCCAGGGTTATTGTTTGGTTCGGCTTCCAGTGGACCCTCTCGGAAACGTCTCACACCAGACGAGTGTATCCTCAAATGTTTGTGTGGTAGAGTAATGATGGTGTACGCATACGTGAAGGCAGTGTAATTGAGGCGGAATAAGGGGAACTAGCCAGCAGTCGCCGAGGCAGATGGAAAACTGCCTTAAAAAAGATCCACAGACTGGCGGGCACACCGGACGTCGACGCTAAGCCGACGGGCGGATTCGTGACGGGGACCGGCACGCCTTCCCGCCCGGAAAGCAGTGCGTTAGATGGCACGGCTAACCGGGCGGGCTTCCATACAGTTACTCTTATATGTTATACGACTGTTACCGTCTCCGGTGGCTTTTTGCCAACAGGATAATCGAACAGTCTATTTAGGTGCAATAGTTACAATTGTTTACGCCAGGGATCAACTTCCAGCCTCTGCACGAATTGACGATCAACTGAATTTGCATGCAGTTTAATATGTCATTGACAACAGACGACCCTTGCGACAGTATCTCACTGACGAAAGTTCCCTTCAGTTGGAACAATGTGCCCCATGTTCTACTATGCATCAACATAGGTTACTTTTAGCATGACGATTAAGCAGAAAATCCAACGTTACGATTTCACAGTAGCCTCCATCTACATGAGTAAGAACTTCCACATCCTTTCAGAACCGTTCGACCCCAATTTGGAAACTCAATAGTACGGAAAACAGTGACAATACAACATTGCCATGACCCCATCTAACTTATAATGTCGAGGGTTCAGCTGCTTTTTACCCAAGAGTTACAGACTCTCCAATGACACATGCGCCCCTGAGACTAAAAATAAATTTATCCGTCTTACCATTTAAGAAACAGTACTAAGCAACACTCCGACTCTGCATACGTTTTCGCAGCATTGAAAGTTACTGGGAACGCCCACCTGCGGATTTGGAGTTCCTGTTAGTTGCTGCAGCCCTGTTGCTTGTGCCCAACCACAGCACATTTCTTACGCCGTAGCTAGCAGCATTGAGCGTATCCCACATCTTTAACAACTTACTTCAGTGGAGAAGACACCTCTGTTATCCTGTACTCCTATTGCTGTGTCTCTTCTTAGTGTTCGTAACCAATCTGTTGTCAGCAGCCATGTCCTTCAGGATCCTACCCGTTCTCTCCTTGACGTATCAGGTGGCAGTGATCTTAATAAAACATTTAAAGTATCTGCGCTAGCAGAATAGAAAGGCGGAAACCATCAGTCCGGAAACAATTTATTGGACTCTCCAAAACGAAACAATAATACGATCTCCAAAAGAACAAGAGACTCTACCCCAATTGCGCGTCGTCACCAGTATACAATAACAAATAATAATAGAAAAGACCCGACTCTTCACGGGGAGAGGCGACAATCCATCAGTTCTACAATGTCAAGATGTTCGTCGATCATACGAAGTCCATCTGCAAGAGATCGTCCAGCTAGAAGAGCTGTCTGGCCGTGGCTGCGGGGGTGGCAACTCTGTAGACGTCCAAGCGGTACGTCGAACTGCCTTTTGCCGGCAGTGCGCCTCCCTATAAAACCCGTTTGGCGGATGTATCTGCTTGAACTATTTGCGATCACGTGCCTGGGCTAGCTGAAACTGAAGCTGTTCTGCAGGCCTCAAAAAATGGTTCAAATGGCTCTGATCACTATGGGACTTAACATCTGAGGTCATCAGTCCTCTAGAACTTAGAACTACTTAAAGCTAAGGACACCACACACATCCATGCCCGAGGCAGGATTCGAACCCGTGACCGTAGCGGTTGCGCGGTCCCAGACTAAAGTGCCTAGAACCTCTCAGCCACAGCGGGCGGCTTTGCAGGCTTCCCTAACGGGTAGCGGTCCCTGGCGGCAGTTGGTGGAGACCTGGTGTTGTGTTGTGTTGTGGCCGCCAGTAAATATTTGTGTAGACAACACAGACGACGTAGGTTTTCCTAGTGTATATACGCTATGTGATGCAGGCATCTGGTGTTGGCTGGACGTCAAGTAGGATGCCGATGCAGTAGGCGCTACGATGTCTGCAGTGGGCGGCCACAGCAGCATCTAACGCCCTATGTGCCAGCTCCTGGAGAGTAATTTTCTTTGCCTCGTCATTTTTCTGTAAAGTCGTATGTATCTGCATTAATTTTCGTTATTCTGTTGACAAAACTTTCTACTGATTCCTTCTACTCTGTGATAACCAACTCTATTGTTCTTAAAAATCTTAAGTTATTCTGATTTTTATAGTCCTATACGAGCCACTCCCTTAGTTGCTAGAATGTAAGCGCATTCCTTAAACCCTCGAGATACCTAACAAATACCTTTGCGTCCCATTCAGCTTGGTCATCTGCAATAACTACTCGTCCGTCCAGAAACCTAGCTATGAGGCTGTCACTAGTTCATCTATAAATGACAAGACATCCTCTGTTGAGTTACCTGAAAAGGGGGTAATCAAACTCGCCACAGCTGAATCTAATGAAAGAGCATCCAAACTGCGTGAGGTCCTATCCATTGCTATTGCAATTCGCTACCTATTCATCTCTGTGTTACCCATTATATACTTGTTATTTAACAAAATCAGATGCTTGTATTAACAATGCAAAATATTCCACTGGAGATTCGAGCCTGTGAAAGAAAGTAATTTATAGGAAACCACAGTAGCAGCCTAAAGTCTTCCTTTGCAGAAAAATACCTCAGTTTTGGTTTATTTGGCTTAGATCTCCTTAGTTTCCAGTTTTCTACATTAACTACAGGTAAAGGAGCATTTTTTTAATATACGGATTGGTTTAAATCTTTTCAGCGCATTGTTTTTTTCAGACCTGAGGAATAATATTATTTGTGAGAATAGTAACAGATTATAGTTCTTTTATTTATTTGTAGGAAACCACTGTCAGCAAATGAATGAATTATACAGTATTTCTTTGCTACCTCATCAGAGGATCTGTGACTGAGTATCTCTAAAGCAATGTAAGCCATGCAGAATATCCAAAATGCTTCCGTAATGAAATTTACAATCTGCAGCGGAGTGTGCGCTGGTCTGAAACTTCCTGGCAGATCAAAACTGCATGTCGGACCGCGACTCGAACTCGGGGCCTTTGCCTTTCACGGACAAGTGCTCTACGGACTGAGATACGCAAGCACGACTCACGACACGGTCTCATAGCTTTAATTCCGCCAGTACTTCGCCTCCTATCTTCCAAACTTCATAGAAGCTCTCCTGCGAAACTTGCAGTTTTGATCTGCCAGGAAGTTTCAAATCAGCGCATACTCCGCTTCAGAGCGAAAATTTCATTCTGGAAACATCCCCCAGGTTGTGGTCAAGCCGAGTCTCCGCAATATCCTTTCTTCCAAGAGTGCTAGTTCTGTGAGTTTCGCAGGAGAGCTTCTGTGAGGTTTGAAGGTAGGAGGAGAGTTACTGGCGGAATCAAAGCTGTGAGGACGGGTCGTGAGTCATGCTTGGATAGCTCAGTCGGTAGAGCACTTCCCCGGGAAAGGCAAAGGTCCCGAGTTCGAGGCTCGGTCCGGCACACAGTTTTCATCTGCCAGGAAGTTTCATCCAAAATGTTGACTTATCTTCCATGTCACCCATTATGTGCCATGTAAACTATAGTGTATTGCCAGATGTCACAGCAATACTGCATTTTATTACTGGAACACTTACAATATGTCGCAAATCTACTATAGAGACTGCATGTATTATGTTGGCAGTTGTATGCATACTGTCAAAATAAGATTAGGCTAAGATACAAGAGATCACGTGTCCATACTTTAATAAACAAGTGAGAAGGTACTCTAAGTTATGGATCAAATTACGTATCGTATGGATCGAATGAAACGATGTAAACACAAGCTGTCAACTAAGTTTACACTACGATATAAGCGGGAGGTAATAGCACATATGTGTACTTTAATAGAGAAAAGACTAAACATTCTAGAAACATAGTGTCAAGATGAGACTACAGCTTCTCCTGCGTGGGGACAATAATGCGGCAGTAAGAGGTGCACTAAAAAAGAAAGAGAAAGACAAACGGTACGAAAATCTGGAAACCATTACCTGGAAATAAGAAAATCTGCGTCTGTAGTAGATCAAGTTGAATAGGCAGATTTTAAAATGGATGTTCTAAGGGATCAGCTGCATGGACTATTGTAACAGCTTTCTGTAGGCGACTGTTATTTTATGGATGTGGATAGAACACAAGATTTTTCGGGGATTTTTAACAAAATAGCCAGGTGTGACCGTGTAATATCAAACCAAAACTTCTGTGTGCCAGAAGGAGACTATCAAGGAAAAATTAATGTTATTGTATGCAGCGATAAGACTGTTTAATGTAGATGTGCTCTAACTGAACAATAAAGATGCATAGCAAATTTATATGGCAAATCACAAGACCAGGAGTCAACGATGTTATGGGTTACCATGTTACCGAGATTATGACGCACCCTGATACGCTGAAGAACATAGTACTTCTAGACTAAAAGCTACGATTTATAACTATGGACTGGATGGTGTATTTAACACCGTGGAAGACTGCGTAAATGTATGAAATGCCAAAACAGAGTAGTTACAATATGCTTTGCTATAATCTGTGTTAATTACCTGTAGGTCATGTATATTATCAGATAGCCAATAAAACAGCTGTATAGTTGTATATGACAGTGTTCCGCAATTTTCCAGCTGGGACAATAAGAACACAGAAACGTTGGCTCATGTATAAGCAAAACGTTCTGATGATCAAGAATGGGAAAGGATTATAAACTAACTTCTGTCAGCTAACAGTTTTAATTATCGACCGACAAACTACATCCGGATTATGAACACATACTCAAACAAAGACGATGTATTATACAGAAGTGTTATATTAAAGCTGAAGAAGCACTTTTTTTTCTCAATCCAAGAGATTATTCTCCACAGTACCATGAGATATAGATATTACCGAATTACGATTGCTTCCGTAAAACACCTTTATTCCACAGGCCATAAGACAATGAACTAATGTGCCAAATGGACTTAAGCCATTCCCTGTTAATTAAATTACTCCTTCAAGTGCAGCTAATGTACTATGAATACACAACAGAAAACAAGGAAATAGAATAGAACGAAGCAAAGAAATAAAACTTGGCAGATATGGTAAAAACAACTGTTGTGATGGAGGAACATAAACTGTTGCTTCAAAAAGTTGACCGATGTACATGTGCAAGTGAGACTTACAAATTACTTTAAACACAGTGTATGGAAAAATCTGGATACATCAGGGGAAATACAAAATATGAGCATTTTCTGTAAACAGCTATGAGAAGTGTCCACACCATGGAATTTCCTCCCTAAGTAGGTTTTTTTGGTGTGTACAGTGCAAAATGCATACAAAAATACATATGCATATTGCTTGTTGTAATACAAAAGAAAAAACTCAATCCTATGTCCAAAACTAAATTTTTTTGTTTTATTTATCAAAAAATTTAGTGTATAAAACGTACGCGTAGCACTACTATTGCAACTTAATTTTTTGTATGATTAAAAAAATACACATGGCTCACATGTTAAAAGTACTGGGCTAGAGGTTTAGGAACCAGGTTTTAAATTGTAAGATACTTCCAGGGGCAGATGTGGACTCTGACCACAATCCATTAGTTATGAACTGTAGATTAAAACTGAAGAAACTGCAAAAAGATGGGTATTGCAGGAGATGGGACCTGGATAAACTGACAGAACCAGAGGCTGTACAGAGTTTCAGTGAGAGCGTAAGGGAACAATTAACAGGAATGGGAAAAATAAGTACAGTAGAAGAGGAATGGCTAGCTCTGAGGGATGAAGTAGTGAAGACAGCAGAGGATCACGTACGTAAAAAGACGAGGGCTAGTAGAAATCCTTGGATAGCAGAGGAAATATTGAATTTAATTGATGAAAGAATAAAATATAAAAATGCAGTAAATGAAGCAGGCAAAAAGGAATACAAACGTCTCAAAATGAGATCGACAGGAAGTGCAAAATGGCTGAGCAGGGATGTCTAGAGGACAAATGTAAGGAAGTAGAGACTTATCTCACTAGGGGTAAGATAGATTCTGCCTACAGGAAAATTAAAGAGACCTTTGGAGAGAAGAGAACCACTTGTATGAATATCAAGAGCTCAGATGGAAAACCAGTTCTAAGCAAAGAAGGGAAAGCAGAAACGTGGAAGGAGTATGTAGAGGGTCTATACAACGGCGATGTACTTGAGGAAAATATTATGGAAATGGAAGAGGATGTACATGAAGATGAAATGGGAGATCGATACTGCGTGAAGAGTTTGACAGAGCACTGAAAGACCTGAGTCGAAACAATGCCCCGGGGGTAGACAACATTCCATTAGAACTGCTGACGGCCTTGGGAGATCCAGTCCTGACAAAACTCTACCATCTGGTGAGCAAGATGTATGAGACAGGCGAAATACCCTCAGACTTCAAGAAGAATCTAATAATTCCAATCCCAAAGAAAGCAGGTGCTGACAGATGTGAAAATTACCGAACTATCAGTTTAATAAGTCACAGCTGCAAAATAGTAACACGAATTCTTTACAGACGTATGGAAAAACTGGTGGAAGCAGACCTCGTGGAAGATGAGTTTGGATTCCGTAGATATATTGGAACACGTGCTGACATGAGGAAAGTTTCCAACCGATTTCTCATACACAAGCAGCAGTTGACCGGCGTTGCCTGGTGAAACGTTGTTGTGATGCCTCGTGTAAGGAGGAGAAATGCGTAACATCACGTTTCCGACTTTCATAAAGGTCGGATTGTAGCCTATCGCGATTGCGGTTTATCGTATCGCGACATTGCTGCTCGCGTTGGTCGAGATCCAATGACTGTTAGCACAATATAGAATCGGTGGGTTCAGGAGGGTAATACGGAACGCCGTGCCGGATCTTAACGGCCTCGTATCACTAGCAGTCGAGATGACAGGCATCTTATTCGCATGACTGTAACGGATCGTGCAGCCACGTCTCGATCCGTGAGTCAAGACAACAACCATCTGCACGAACAGTTCGACGACGTTTGCAGCAGCATGGACTATGAGCTCGGAGACCATGGCTGCGGTTACCCTTGACGCTGAATCACAGACAGGTGCGCCTGCGATGGTGTACTCAACAACGAACCTGGGTGCACGAATGGCAAAACGTAATTTTTTCGGATCAATCCAGGTTCTGTTTACAGCATCATGATGGTCGCATCCGTGTCTGGCGACATCGCGGTGAACGCACATTGGAAGCGTGTATTCGTCATCGCCGTACTGGCGTATCACCCGGCGTGATGGTATGGGGTGCCATTGGTTACACGTCTCGGTCACCTCTTGTTGGCATTGATGGAATTTTGAACAGTGGACGTTACATTTCAGATGTGTTACGACCAGTGGCTCTACCTTTCATTATACCCCTGCGAAACCGTACATTTCAGCAGGATAATACGCGACCACATGTTGCAGGTCCTGTACGGGCCTTTCTTGATACAGAAAATGTTCGACTGCTGCCCTGGCCAGCACATTCTCCAGATATCTCACCAATTGAAAACATCTGGTCAATGGTGGCCGAGCAACTGTCTCGTCACAATACTCCAGTCAGTATTCTTGATGAACTGTGGTATCGTGTTGAAGCTGCATGGGCAGCTGTACCTGTACACGCCATCCTAGCTCTGTTTAACTGAATGCCCAGCCGTATGAAGGCCGTTATTACGGCCAGAGGTGGTTATTCTGTTGTGGGTACTGATTTCTCAGGATCTATGCACCCAAATTGCGTGAAAGTGTAATCACATGTCAATTCTAGTATAATATATTTCTCCAATGAATACCCGTTTATCATCTGCATTTCTTCTTGGTGTAGCAATTTTAATGGTCAGTAGTTTATTATCGGTAAAGGTATGACTGCGCCCCATTTCTTTGATGGTATGTTAAACGGGAGAACGTGCACCCATTTTCTTCGGAACGAACTGCCTGTCCTGTTCAATGAAATTCATTAAAGAACAAGGCAAGTCATATGGATGCAACAGGGTGATGCACCCAGCCACTGCACTGCATCTTTGCACCAAGCTGCACGGGATCTTTTTCTCAATGACACAAAATGCAGACATACGAATGGCCAGCTACGTGTCTCAATCTATCTGTGCTCGAATTCCATACAATAAAGGATATGGTTTACGCAGAACAACATGAAAACAGTCACGAGATGAAAAACCGCATCAGGCAGGTCTTGTCTGCACGTATTGAATCATATGATGTACTGCGTGCTGCAGCTAGCAACCGTTACAGACAGGAACGGTGTCGAGAACTAAACGACAATTTGAGTATCTGCAGTAAGGGACTGACCAACCATGTAGTGATTAATTTTGGTTTCCTCTTTCTCTGTTTCCCATTTTTTACTTTGTTCTACTCTAAGAATTTTTTACTTGCCTTACCTAGAGAAGAATAGGATTTCTTCATGTTATGTAGACTATTAATGAGTCACGTATCCACAACGCAGGATCAATAACAAAGTAGAAAATTAAGCTGATTGCTGTCTCTGGAAGGCAAATCTGTGGCAATAAATTGCTTTGGTAGCAACTAAGCAATTTATTAATTATTTACTGGCCCAGGAATTCATTTGCACTTGCTAGTCAATAAATGCATAACTAAGCTAAGTTAAATATTCAAAATATCCACGGGTGTGCTGCCGGTCTATAGTGTCCAACGGGCCCGTTGGAGACTATAGACCGGCAGCACACCCGTGGATATTTTGACTATCAAATACGCCGGGAGAAACTCAAGAATCACATCAGTTAAATATGTTTCATTTACTTGTTGCTGTGTTTTATCAATCTCAAACATTCGTAAAATTCAGTAGATATTATCCTGTTAAGAATATGGAAACTGATATACCTGGTCGTTCCGTGAAATCCCCTGTATTGGGCGTTATTACTACTGTGTCTACGTGGATTGCTTTCAGTCCGTCTGTACTGCAGTAGATACTCGGAGTATGAGTTTTCCTTCGTGTTTTACTCTCCTACTTAATACAATCGATAAACGGAATGTCATATTACACCAACTTTGGACAGCTCTATCGAACTAACTCGCTGGATTCCACTTTAAAATATTTTTTGTGACGGAAACATACCGACGTTTCCGCTGACACTAGACGTCGCAGGTAAATGGTGATGGGCAGCATTTGTTTCGGCTAACTCCTGCTACACATTGCAAAAACGTGATTGGACGTGTCTGCCCGCATCTCGTGGTCGTGCGGTAGCGTTCTCGCTTCCCACGCCCGGGTTCCCGGGTTCGATTCCCGGCGGGGTCAGGGATTTTCTCTGCCTCGTGATGGCTGGGTGTTGTGTGATGTCCTTAGGTTAGTTAGGTTTAAGTAGTTCTAAGTTCTAGGGGACTGATGACCATAGATGTTAAGTCCCATAGTGCTCAGAGCCATTTGAACCATTTTTCTGACGTGTCTGCCGAAACACTAGATAAAATGCTCCTGGAGACTGTTAGAAGAGACAAACCACATATTAACAGAAAAATTTCCACTACTAATCGATCAGTCATTTGATAATAATCATCATGCCAAATGGTTGCGAATGTAGCGCAGAGGCGTGAGTTCTCGGCTATTATTGCGAACTCGAGTTCAGTCTCTCCTTTTTACGCTGGTATAGTCCACTTGTACCCGACAACAGGCTCAAATGACGAGTTTATGGTTAAATGGGCAGTCTCAGGGTTTACGGTGAGAATGACGTGGGAGATGACGTCATAGGACCCGCTGGCGAGCTTAAGGCGAGTATACAGAGCTCATTTATGATCTCTAGTAAGCGCTTGAATGGCTTACTATCACGGCAGGTCATCGCAACAGCCAATTCCCGCCGCATTGCCTTTCAATTTTAACTCATTTCTCAAATGTTTTCGCTAAAAGCTTCGTCAACATTATCAAACGTTATATAACTGGGGTCTTCTTCCGTAGAACTTTCGAGTGCTGTTAAAAAGTGTTCTTTAAAAAAAGAAAAAAAAACTGTTGATACAAGAGTTGAGCGGATCAAATTTGTAACAGAATTTTGCGCCCCTCAGCTTACTGTGATATGTCGAAACCTCTTTTGGATATGTATAATGGTTAACAGAACAAAAGGGCTGAAGCTTTAGATGATTCACCCCGTGTGAGAGAATTATCGTAAGTTCCACATTTCAAGTGTATCAGTCGTCCACAATGTAACAATAAGAAAGATTACCGCGCCAGCCGTAATTAATTCGCTCTCTGAACTGGGGTGTTGAGAATGTATTTTGCCGCCAGAACAACAGTCGGCTGCTCCCCCGACACTACCACTGTCGCCAAAGCGTGATGACGCAAAGTTATTTGTCACATTCATTTTCGTTCTGGGTATGCGCACGAATTGTACGTTTTGTTTTAGTTGGCACGATAGTCCAGTTTTGAGCGGTCACTGT
This sequence comes from Schistocerca americana, assembly GCF_021461395.2. Classification (NCBI taxonomy): domain Eukaryota; kingdom Metazoa; phylum Arthropoda; class Insecta; order Orthoptera; family Acrididae; genus Schistocerca; species Schistocerca americana. The sequence continues at coordinate 436,575,596 of NC_060130.1, read as the reverse complement.
GTGACGGCGACGGCGCAGTAGCCTTCTCCGCAACGGTGTTTGCTGGGTGCGGGCGGCAGCTGTCGGGCGCCCCTTGCGTGCTTCGCATTCCGGACTACCAGCCGCGCTTTGCTATTCCGAACACGTACCTCCTCTGACTCTCAATAGGCGCACTCTGTCCTTTTACACACTGCCTTTCGGGGATTTTTCTCTTCGATTCATAATGAAGCAGGAAGTGTACATTCAACTGATGAGGCACCGATCAGTTGAAACAAGGCTTGCGTAGATTTTGTTTGTTTCGTATCGTACGGAAATGACGATACTCGTTTGCAAAACGAAATGACATAAATCTGCCGGAAGAGAACAGCATTAAGTGCTGGACAAGAACAGCAAGCCCATTTAAAAATTATCGGAAGAGTAGTTGTACGTGTCTTGTATTGGTAAAACACTCAAACATTTTAGCCGCAATACTATTCTCGGTATGTTGTACACCGACGTGTTTGACAACAGATATCTTTGCACGTTTATATTTCAAAATTAACCCTTTAGTAATAGTAGTTTCCCCACTGGTAAGAACATTTTCGTATACAAGGGCCTTTTCCTATAACGTAATGATTCCGATATACGGTTAGATAAAATCTAATAAATATTATGTTTATGTAATTTGTGACGTTTTTGTGAGATCTCCTCTCACTTTTGAATGATAGTTGCACACTACACCAAATATGATATAAATGTTGTAACAATTGTATATGAATAATTAATTTGGGGTCTTATTCTGTATCGCAACTTAACTTTCGAGTCTCAGGTGTTATATAACTATGTTCTAAAGAAAGTTTCGTCCACATTTGTGTAAACACGGCCCAATTTTGCATCTCTGTTAACAGTAAAATTTTCTAACCACCTAGCGGTTTTACAGTAATGGTGATTTATAAAGTAGAGAAACAGCTTTACTTTATAAAATTTATAAAACAGCAATAGAGAAAGTTAAAGCAAAAAATAATAAATATTTAACGAATACTTCATGACGAAGTTTTCCTAAGATTGGCAGAACAAATCCTCATAAAACAACTTACAGTAGTGAAATCAGTTTTATTTTAATTTATATTTTGCATACACAGAAGCATGAAGTCTTAAGATCTTATATTTAGGTAATTACATTATTAATAAGATACCTGAGGCTGATACTGAGAAACTAAATACTGGATATCTGGCTCAATTTTTTTTAAGAAACAAGAAATGATCTCCGCTTTTGGAAATATTAAAGCGTGTTCTTTGATTAGACATAACATTATTAGTAATATTATAGCCTAATTCCACAGGATATGAGATATGGAAAGGTATCAATAAACTGAATATCGTTTTCCACATAACTGGATGCTGGACAGTTTTTCCTTTTTTTTCTCATTTTGCCATAGCTTTTCATGTCCACCACTATCGAATTTATGTATTCTTTCTTTATGACATCTAATTTCTAATAATTCTTCTCAACAGAATTTACGGTAAAAGGATTGTTCAAGAGGTCATAAACCATTAGTTCCAAAATATCTGCAAATCGTTTTTCCTTGTTGGATTTAAGTTCGTTAATGTGGCTACCGACTCTGTCAATAACCACTGGAGTCAAATTATCTGTTATGGATAATTCGGGAATATGACATAGCACCCTCTTCAGTAGATTATAATGAATTAGTTCAAGTTCGCCAGTGAATAATGACACAATACTTTGGCAAACTATAAGAATTTTATTAACTCCTTGAAACTGCAAATTGACATAATTTAATCACTTGAAAATATAAGATCTGCCAAGGAAGAGGCATCATTCTTTAATGTTTTTAACTTTCCAGGCAGACTGCCATTATCATTATATTGCAAAAATTGTATCAGTAGCATGTAATTCTACAAAATAACAAAATATGTGCCCTTTGACAGCCTCCGATCATCTGCATTCGAAAGTAACCTAATAAAATCATCATTACTGTCCTGCAAAGCTGTGATTCTGTAATTTTTTGAGTTGGATTTGACCTTTCTTACCGTTCGAATTATCATGAATGGAGCCTTGTACTAAGATGTCTTCCCAAAGCATGTTGTCTGTACACCATACTATGATTACATAAAGCATTTGGCACTTCTTTCTTCAAATCAGCAACAAACCCACTTAGCAACCCAACACTGATTGTTCTCTGTCAGTAGCACACGCAACATGTTACTCATGGGAGTATTATTATCTGTAAAGTATGATTTCACATAATCAAATATGGATAATCCTGTTTTGTCTTGAATGATATACAGGGTGTTACAAAAAGGTACGGCCAAACTTTCAGGAAACATTTCTCACACACAAATAAAGAAAATATGTTATGTGGACATGTGTCCGGAAACGCTTACTTTCCATGTTAGAGCTCATTTTATTACTTCTCTTCAAATCACATTAATCATGGAATGGAAACACACAGCAACAGAACGTACCAGCGTGACTTCAAACACTTTGTTACAGCAAATGTTCAAAATGTACTCCGTTTGCGAGGATACATGCATCCACACTCCGTCGCATGGAATCCCTGATGCGCTGATGCAGCCCTGGAGAATGGCGTATTGTATCACAGCCGTCCACTATACGAGCACGAAGAGTCTCTACATTTGGTACCGGGGTTGCGTAGACAAGAGCTTTCAAATGCCCCCATAAATAAAAGTCAAGAGGGTTGAGGTCAGGAGAACGTGGAGGCCATGGAATTGGTCCGCCTCTACCAATCCATCGGTCACCGAATCTGTTGTTGAGAAGCGTACGAACACTTCGACGGAAATGTGCAGGAGCTCCATCGTGCATGAACCACATGTTGTGTCGTACTTGTAAAGGCATATGTTCTAGCAGCACAGGTAGAGTATCCCATATGAAATCATGATAACGTGCTCCATAGAGCGTAGGTGGAAGAACATGGGGCCCAATCAAGACATCACCAACAATGCCTGCCCATACGTTCACAGAAAATCTGTGTTGATGACGTGATTGCACAATCGCGTGCGGATTCTCGTCAGCCCACACATGTTGATTGTGAAAACTTACAATTTGATCACGTTGGAATGAAGCCTCATCCGTAAAGAGAACATTTGCACTGAAATGAGGATTGACACATTGTTGGATGAACCATTCGCAGAAGTGTACCCGTGGAGGCCAATCAGCTGCTGATAGTGCCTGCACCCGCTGTACATGGTACGGAAAGAAATGGTTCTCCCGTAGCACTCTCCATACAGTGACGTGGTCAACGTTATCTTGTTCACCAGCAACTTCTCTGGCGCTGACATTAGGGTTATCGTCAACTGCACGAATAATTGCCTCGTCTATTCAGGGGTCCTCGTCGTTCTAGGTCTTCCCCAGCCGCGAGTCATAGGCGGTAATGTTCCGTGCTCCCTAAGACGCCGATCAATTGCTTCGAACGTCTTCTTGTCGGGACACCTTCGTTCTGTAAATCTGTCTCGATACAAACGTACCGCGCCACGGGTATTGCCCCGTGCTAATCGATACATCAAATGGGCATCTGCCAACTCCGCATTTGTAAACGTTGCACTGACTGCAAAATCACGTTCGTGATGAACACTAACCTGTTGATGCTACATACTGATGTGCTTGATGCTAGTACTGTAGAGCAGTGAGTCGCATGTCAACACAAGCACCGAAGTCAACATTACCTTCCTTCGATTGGGCCAACTGGCGGTGAATCGAGGAAGTACAATACATACTGACGAAACTAAAATGAGCTCTAACATGGAAATTAAGCGTTTCCCGACACATGTCCACATAACATCTTTTCTTTATTTGTGTGTGAGGAATGTTTCCTGAATGTTTGGTCGTACCTTTTTGTAACACCCTGTATATTGCACTTCTTTTCGTAATAGACTGTTTTCGTCAAAATAAGAGATAGATGCCATGAATAAAGCATTACTATTTTCAGTGGTAGACTGATCCAGATTCATGGGAAATAAAGAGTCTTAAACAATACTTACAGTGTTATTTTTTCAATATAACTGCCATTTCCTCAATATGTTGCTTTACTGTGCTGTCGCTTAGGATCAAGCTTTTTAAAATTTATGGTATATCCCGGTGCGTTACTGTTAAAATAAATTCTTTTACTGAGGGTGTTTTTACAGTTTCTCCAATATTTTAGCTATTCCCCTTTTTCAATTAATTGTGAAATTTGATGAGCTGCATCTAATCTATGTTCATTTGCTGTCTGTTGTTTCTTAAATTATACGACGATTGTTGAACAATATTTTATGTGTCCCTTGAAATTTTTTATTGCACAATAAAAACACTCGAAGTTGTTTATTTACAACACATTCTATGTAAGAGACCTACAAATACTCTGTCAAATGTGCATGAAAATGTTTCCTTGTTTGGCACATCGGTTAACAATATTTTATTTGAAGCTGTAGACTCATATTCATTCTCAGAAATCTAAATCTGTGTACTGACTCTGGCTCCACAAACGATACTCGCATTCGGACGAGCTGCAGATTTCCCGATACACCACAGAGCTCAATACAGTATCGAGTGCTACTCAAACAATCACGTGGAATTTGACTGACGTGGTGCGAGAGCAACAGATCGAGAGAAACTAAAAAATTGCCTCTCTAACAAGCTACAGCGCTACTTGAAATTTATCGGTTTCATGTCTCGCAGTAGGAAATGGTAATAAATCCTACCGCTGTGCAAACTTCTCTCATGTTTTAACTTATATACCATAAGAGTTATCATACAGCATTCGTGGATACCGTATATTTTGCACGTAAAGCAACCTGACAAAAGCGAAGATGTTGTCATTATCAAATATTACTTGACTCTGAATACAATAAAATGTTTTATTTATTTATCAGAGACAATAAAAATTTAATGTAAATGATTATTTAGATCCCTGTTAACGTGTAGAAAGTTACCAGTTTTTAATCACCTTATAACAAGATGTTAAAATTTTGATCAAAAGTGATAGGAAATTAATTGAGGACTGAATATCTAATGAACGAAAACAAATCGAATTAAACTGGCTGTAATTGCGATCACGGGAATAAGTAATAGGCGCAACACCCATTCTGAAGGTAGTATCCACAGACATCACTACACCGCAGGATAAGCTAAAGCTAGAGAGAGAGCCTATACAAAGAGCGTGAATTAGACTGAATTGTGACTATGATCGTTTATTTATTTCTTATTGGCTGTGTTTATATATGATTTGCGCTATGTAAGATACTGCAATACGGCTTTCGTGCCTGTTTTTATGTTTAAATTCCATAATGTATTGATAACGCTAAGACACATCTTGAAGATAATACCAACAGAATTCGCTAGATCATGGCGCGACATAAGGCTCGAGCAAAGCCAGAGTTGTCTCGAGCTGTAACGTCAACTTCTCCAACAGTTCAGCCATGTTGAAGCACAGCACTAGGTCAACATCTGTACTAGTACTAGCCAGTGCGACAGCCGATAAAAGACTCTGTGCCGTGTATTGTCGACTGCGCATGCCTCTCGCGCATTGCGGATTGTGTTCGGAGTGGGGGCGGCACCGGATACGAGCTCTGTTTGTTTGTTACATCTTGGTTAGTGAGGGGGTAGATGCGCGAATTTTTCTGGGACAAGCTCTTTGGCTTGCGGTCGCACTATAGTGTCATTTAGTTTCACTTACTTAACATGAACTGAACTTACGTGTGGGTGATACTACCCTGACTGTGTCGGGAGTCAATTGCAATAACGACTCACACACGGCAGGTGGCAGCATTAGCAGTGTCGGGGGACGCGGAAAACAATGTAGTCGTTGTAATGCGGATGCGGAGCGCTTTATCTGACATCCAAAAGGCCATGATCATTGGCTTTCAGGTCAACGGTGCAAGAATTCCCCAGACATCTAAGTTTGTAAACTGTTTTAGTGCGGCCGTGGTAAAAATATACCGTGCATGGCAAAATGGTGCTGTTTACAACCGGCGCCGAGGCAGCTGTGGTACACCACAGGCCATAGATGGCAGGAGTGAACGACGGCTACAGAGAAGTGTACATGCGAATACGCGTGCAACGGCTGAGCAACTGACCGTCGAGATGAACCAAGGGGCTGCCAATGTCTCCTCAGCGAACGTTGCTGCGTATGGCCTCCGCAGCAGACGCCTGGTTTGTGCACCCACGCTGACTATTGTTCATCGGCGACGAAGGCTGGAATTTGTACGCCATTACCACAACTGGACGCCCACTGAGTGGCCAAAGGTGGATCCGTCCGACACATGACCGTTTGCACGTACGCCGTGAAACGTCTGAAAGCAATGTGTCCACGCCGGAGAGGGGATCTTTATCGTCTGGGGAATGTTTCCGTGGCATTCACCGGGTGATCTCGTCATTCAGGAAGGCACAATGGATCAACATAAGTATCCGTCTATTTGTGGTCTCATGTCGACCCATATATGTACTTTGTATTTCCTCAGCACGATGGTACCTACCAGCAGGTCAGTGGAACGTGTCACAGATCGCTGTGAACGTGCGTGATTCGAAGAGCACCAGGATGAGTTTACCCTACTCACCGGGCCACCAGTCTCCTCAGACTTAAACCCAATCAAGAATCTGTGGGACCGCCTCGACCGGACTGTTAGCACCATGGATCCTCGACCGAAAAACCTGGCGCAGCTGACTATGACTCTAGAGTCGGCATGGCTGTCAGTACCTTCCAGCACCTCACTTACTCTTGCAGGAGTCCGTCTTGTAAAAGATGGTTATTCAGGCTTTTGACATTAATGCGACTGGGCTGTGTAGTAGCATATTGCCTGAAATAAAAATTGTCAAGGGAAATTTTACTAAAATGTAACTAAAAAGTTTTGAAAATGCCTTAGTGCCAACAGGCGATCATGGAAGGTGGAACACCCACGAGTGAGTGGTGGGTACTAGGTTGACAGCTGCTACCCTGAAGTATAAATTTTTACATACTATTTTTTATTTACTTTGCCTTTTCATGCTATAAGCTGTTTGATACTGTTCTGACTTTAGATTTGTTAATCTATAGACTTATGAGACTATTTCGAGGCTTTTTAGCGTATGTCACACACTACTTACACTATTTAGATGCGCTGTCCCTGAACCGAAGTTGAGATCTTTCTGTAGTTTATTTTGTAAAATGAAAAAAAAAACTTCAAAGACAATGACTTATTGCTTTGACGCTTCTTCACCATGCAGAGGATGGTAAAAATAGACCTAGTGGTTTGGTGATAGAGCTAACAAAATTTAACTTAAGTTAATTTAAATGCCAGTTTCAGGTAACTCATATTACAACGAAGTAACGGCTGTATCTATCTACACAGTATGGGTAACTCTCAGTCTACAAGTGATTCGCTATAAATAACGAAGTATAAACTATTTTAGAATATACCTTTGTTCATTCACAGAATGCTGGAGTGAAATCGCATATCACTTTCGTACAGCATTTGAAGGCTATGCTGCAAGCTTTTGAAATGCAATGCGAACATAATATTTTATAAAAATAACAAAATTATGACAGAAGGCAAGGTTTGATTAACATTTAGTGGACTACATTCTGAGCTCAGCCAGTCTTCCATAAATGTCTGTGTAGGCCAGCAGTGCCATTGAGTTTCTTTCGTTCCATGTGGTCAGCAAATACCGTCTGCGATCTTATCTCTGCTGGAAAGCCGAGGGAAGCGTGAGGATGCGTTTCATGTTGCTTGGTGTTTCAACAGTTCCCTGAGATCCAGCAATGTTCACAATCAATGGTATATTCGTTGCACGTGACAAGCTCGCCTATTTGTCAAGCAGAAGACTGGTCAGCTTGCGAATCAAATGCCACCTGGAAACCATTATGTTCCTATAACAACTTCCATTGATTGTACAGCGAACGTAAAATTATTTTCAGTAGGTTTTGTGCCACTACCTTTGGGTGCTCAGCATACCAGTATAATGCTGCTAACATCTGTAACTGGTGACCTAATCGCTGAAGCATATCGCTCCTACCATGAAATCAAGGGAAAGTTATTAATAAAAAGTCACACAACAGAAACTACTGCAGTCTGAAGTAATAATAGGTGTGGCCCTGAAAAGCATTACAACATGTGCCCATAGCTCATATAGATATATTAAAGAAGGATTTCATCTGGATAACGAATGAAATTAAAGATCACACTCAAGTTAAGTTTATTATAAAAATACAAAGATTCGTTAAGAAACATGGATTGCATTTACAGTCAGCCTCTAACGTACCGTGATTCAATGAAATTCACAAAGGGACGCGTTAAGATTTTGGCATGAGTGGGTGGAAATAGGATTCCGAATAAAATGATTCAAAGGCCCCACATTAATGCCAATGATTGCGAATGAAACTAATCAGTGGAATTAAAGACCAGACTGGAAATAAAGACCCAAAAAGTTAAATGCAAGTACTAGTTCCCTTATCTAAACACGCATTAAGTCAAGTGAGCTGTAAATATGAATTTAGTTACGGCAAACCAATGTCGAAATAGCACATTTGCGTTTCCCTCATCACAGCACATGCACTTACTGCATATTCTCACCTTACTCGTATAGTTCTGCTATAGCGGATATTTGAAACGGTTCATGTGGACTCGTTGTCGAAGAGTTCTCGATACCTGAGTTAGATGAAGTGTAATTGCTGTTATAGAAACTGTGCTAGCTCTCCCAGTGTCATAAACACTCTAGTCAATTATGCTAAAGACTACGTGCTCTGAGCAGCGAAAAACTTCATAAACATGTTAAAAAATCATTTTCCTTACGTATTTTCACTTTATTAACCAACGATATTGTCTCTAAAAGTGGGGACAGAATTTCGGAGTTCTCTACCGCCAAGAGTGTGATTTTAGTCCTGGCCAATGACAGGGAAGGCATGTACACAAATGCAAGCTTTTCTTCCGGCTATCAAAATATTTTTTGTGATCCAGTCTGAGTTCGCTTTTCAAGTTTGATTAAGAACATCTTGGCTGCCTCCTCTCTCTAGGGTGTTGTCCTTCACTTTCAAAGTGTGTTGAGATTTTTCCAATCCATAGATCTGTCTAAATAGTATTCTTAAGACTCCACATTGCCCTAAAGTTTTTCAGTCCCATAGTTTCTCCAGGACACCACTTGTTTATCCGGCCTCTGTACGTATAAGGACTGCTACGGCCCGAGCCAGCACACATTGACCTTCCCCCTCTCTCTACCCATTCCTTCTCTCTTTATCCACCTTCCCTCCCTCCTTTCTCTATCCATCCCTATGTCCCTGCCCATCACCTCCACCCATCGCCCTCTCGGTCCATCTCCACCACCCAATCTCTCCGGCCATCTCCTCCACCCTCCACTTTCTGTCCGTTTCCTCTTTCCCCTCTGTCTATCCACCTCCACCACTCTCCAACCTCTATTTGCTCCTTCCCCCTCTGTTCTCCTCCTCCTCCCCACTCTAATTCCATTTCATCCTCCCTCTCTCTTTGTCAGTCTTCTCCTCTCCTTCTCTCTGTCTGTTCACCTCGTCCTCTGCCATCTCTCTGCCTGTCTCTTCCTCCCACTGTCTCTGGCCCTCTCCTCCTCCCTTTCTCTGTCCATCTCCTTCTCCCCCCCTCCCCCCCTGTCTCTCTCTCTCTCTCTCTCTCTCTCTCTCTCTCTCTCTCTCTCTCTCTCTCTCTCTCTCTCTCCCTCTCTCCATTTCCCCCTCCCCTAAATCTGTCCATCTCCTCCTCCTCCTATCTATGCCTATTTCCTCCTTTCCTCTCGTTATGTGTCCGTCTCCTCGTCCTCCCTCCTCGCTCCACTTTACCACACTCAATTCATCAGGAGACCTTACCCACATATTTTTTTCCAAATTGTAAGTAACGTGTGAACCAGTTTGACTGAAATCGTTGCAGGGATTTATGATGAGCCTTTTAACTGGGGCTTTGCTATCATACTTACATATCAAACATATTTCACACATACTTGAAGAATTTCACGCTTATTTCTGCACATATTTCACGTCGTATCTCCTGAACTAGGAGCTGCACAATGATATAATTGTGCAGGTACATCCAGTGGCACATGGCTTACTGTCTGCGAAATATGTTGTCAATAGAGTTAGTAGTAAAGAAGTAAGTTAGTAGTACAGAAGTAATAAATTAAAATGTCCTGCAGTATGCAGTGGTTTCTCATTCATCTCGGTGTTAATGACGTCTTATCTCTTGAGATATGTGCCATACAATGACTTAATTTTCTGCGTACATTAAGAGGCATATGTGTATACTGTCTACGAAACGTTTTCCGAACAGAGTTAGTAATAAAGAAGTAATAAATTAAAACGTCATGCATTATGCGGCAGTATTTCTCGCACTCAGTATCTGACATCATACATCCTGAACTATGTCTCATACAGTGATACGTTTTTGTACGTACCTTCAGCGGCAAATGTGGATACTGTCTGAGAAAAGTGTTGCGAATAAAGTTTATAGTAAAGAAGTAATAAACTTAAATGTCTTGCATGATGCAGTAGTTCTTCATACATTCGTTGTTTATGATGTATCTCCTGAACTAACTGTAGAACAGTGATGTAATTTTTCTGGTACATTCAGTGGTATATGTGAATATTGTCTGCAAAATTTGTCGCGAATACACTTAGTAGTAAAGAAAAACTAAATGAAAACGTCATTCATCATATGGTAGTTTTACTACACGAATAGTGAAAATGTAGAAAGCGACACACTTTACTTTTCTCCTGTCATCAATTTCTTCGAGATCTGAAATTATGTAAAGTGTGTTGCAAGTCACTAAGTGCTCTCATTCTCAGTTACTGGAGAACTAAATTATGGGATTCTCGCGTCGTGGGCTACACTGCTCTTTCAAACCCACTTCTTTGATAGATGGATGGTTTTTACCCCCCACCCTCCCCAGCAGAGATTCTTTCCAGGCAGTAAATGATATGTGTACTAAGTTTGGATGAAATCGGTCCTAAGTTTTAGGAGGAGATGTGAAACATACGTACATTCATAAGTAAGTACGTCCATTTTTATAATTTGTATAGATCTGTCTTTTTTTTCAATTTAGGATCAGAACTAAAGTTAGAATACAGAGGAAAATGCGCGGATTATCATCCGCCAAATATTTTAATTGCAGTGTATGGAATGTACGGTTAACAATGCAGTCCTTGAACACACAACGATGTGACGGTTCAGTGCACCGAGGACTCTAACTTGTAACTTAAATCCGGGTCGGGAGGCCGAATGTCGGATAAAGCCTGCGTCTGCTTACAGCATTTTGCAATGAGCGCATCAGGCGGGCGGAAAACGCCGAGCGTCAAGTATGTGTCTGTCAGAGCGTAAGCCGGGCGACCGCAAGCGGCGCGGGGCGGCGTAGATAAGCGGCCACTCATTGTGGGCTGTGTAAGCCGATTCGACGCAGGCGGTGCTCCTTCTGCTGTGAAATGGCGACAGGCCGGCCGCGGAGCCACAATGCGACCCCACGCCCAGTCCATTCTGCTGATTCCGCGGAGCCCTATCTGGTCCAACTGTTTCAGCACCTTCGAACAACGGAAGGGAGCTTTACCTGTAACTGGGAGCACAATTCAGGCTCCGCAACAGTACGGCTATTCTGGAGACAAAGCCCACGTAAATGGTACGAACTTTGAACTAGAGTAGCCACGACAGACAACATCCAAATTAGTAGACACTGCTGTGTCCTAGTAGATTGGATTAATACGGGAGCAGCGTGACTCCTCCAACGAGATACCGGAACAGGTTGCAACGTCGATGAGAGGGATGTGAGGATAATGCTACCAGAGGAAAGATGCTCCAGTCAGGGCACAGAAAATTCGATTATGTTCCTATTTATTTAAAAGACTGAAAAGTGTGGTACCAGCTGCCTCACTCTACCTTCCACAGCACCTTTAAAAATTTTCCCAAAAATTATAGCATACGAATATATTCGCGCATTTCTTAATATGCAGCTCACCTCAAACTCCCCTCAGGCTCCAGTATCTCTAGCCCGTCGCTGTATGCCGCTCATACTCATCCACCCCCAGCTGCACTTTCTCAGTCACTCATGCAGTCAAACTCATTGTCATTATCTCTTTGTGTCTGCCATTGTCTCCTGAGTCGCAGCCAGAGTCTTCTTCGTTTGTTCTACTACTATAGTCTGGTCTAATTTTCACTGTCTCCATCTTAGTCTTTCTTACAGCTATATTATCTCATTCCTTCCTTCCTACTACTACTGCTTCTTCTCACTGTCACTGTCTCTTCCTTCCTCGTTGTCACTGCCATATACTCAGTCTCTCATTATCACTGGCTCTCACCCATTCCCACTCCCACCACCCCCCCTCCCCTCACCGGCACTGCCTCCTTCAGTCTTTTCTTAGCACTGCTCTGTCACTGTCAAATATGTTCCACTGCAACTGTGTCCCTCTCTTCCTGTCATACTTCCTCTGTCTCCCTCGCTCCTTCTGTAATACACCCACTCTCTACTACCTTCCAGTATTTATTACTTTTCCTTCTCTTTGCCACTGCCACTGTCTTCTTCTCTCTCAACGTTAAAAACCGCGAGTATGTTTGCATGCCAAAATTTTTGAAAAAAATTTTAAAGGTGCTTATGAAAGTAGAATGAGGTAGCTGATATCCCATTTTTCAGTCAGAGTCTATTAAATAAACAGGATTACATTCTCATTTTTTGTGCTCCCATGGGAGGGCATGTAACTCACATGAAAAGAAATGCATTGGTCAGTAAAATTTAGAAAATTTTTCTTAAGTGAAACTGAAATAACGCAAAACTAATTTTACACCTTAGATCGGATTTCACGTGTAAAATATTTTGCATTTGCTTCTGAAATACAACATGTGGTTCCCTGATGATAACGGAAACACTTTACAGCATATTTCTCAGTGATACACCACTTTATAAACTCCTAAAACCGCATTTTACTTGTGTATTTTCCGTCTACAAGTAAGAAAACTTTCAAACTCTGTATCTCCAAAGCGGATTAAGATAAGAATAAAATTAGCATAGTTGTTCGAGATCTGGATGTTAGGAACACATCGTAAAAATTACAGCCATTTGTTGTGTATAGCCGTCTTGGAAACCACGGCTGGGTTTTGGTACCCGAAAACAAGTTTTCGGGTGTTTCTCGATAACAGATATGGATCTGAAATCGGGGAGAGGTTCCTCTACATAAATGCCTCGAGAATATACCGTTAAAATTTCACCAATTTGCTGCCGTTATTTATTATTTTGATTTCGCCTGTACTAGATTTTACGTCTAGAAGTAGGACGACTTTGAACCTCTGTGTCTTGGAAGCGGATAAAAATATCAAGATAATTTTCAAGGCTGTTTGATATTGTAATCTTAGGAGTACATAGTAAAAATTTCAGTCATTTGCTGTTCAAAGCCGTCTTGGAATTCTTGGCTGGGACTGGTCCGCTAGTGACGGCGAAAATATACGAAGAAACACATTTTTTGGGGGTTTCCGAGGAATCACCCATGAAATAATGGTGTCCATAACTCCCATCCAGCCCACCATTGGCCACATAAAATGCAAAAAAAGAGAGAAAGAAACAGATTACCTCCATTTACATAAGCAGTAGGAAGTGTGTAGTATTCATACTTTGATCCTGTGTTGTAGTGTAGTGACACGAAGGAGATCCTTCTGTTGGGTTTGCAAATGGTCCCTAGCCCAAGAGCTACTCAAAATACTTAACCTTGCCTTTTTTTCATCAATAGAACCGGACGTATGAGCACCGGAAGATCCGGTTTCTATACGCAGAATTTGGGAACACATTAGGTACGGATGCTGTCGCATGCATACCAATTTTTTTAATTGCACATTTGTTAGAGTATTCCGAAGAAACTTCGGCTATCATCCGACGATCCTAACAACAGGCATCGCACCTCTTTAATTGGTGGCAACTGTGCGAACTGTAATTTCTTTTTTGTCTAACAACACGAAACTCGGCGCTCTTTGTAATCCCCAGGAAATTTTACTTTCTCTTCGCCATTGTTGCTGACTTTACGGGTTACCCGCAAGATGACAAGTATCCTTCAACAGAGTTTAGGGTCACACGCTGATTAAGTTCTTCATCTGTATATGGATCACAACGTTATTTAGAATTTGCTATCCCACTAATGCTTAATACTATGCGGAGGAGCCGAAAACTTACTCTGGTTATTGAATAAAATACACTCCTGGAAATAGAAATAAGAACACCGTGAATTCGTTGTCCCAGGAAGGGGAAACTTTATTGACACATTCCTGGGGTCAGATACATCACATGATCACACTGACAGAACCACAGGCACATAGACACAGGCAACAGAGCATGCACAATGTCGGCACTAGTACAGTGTATATCCACCTTTCGCAGCAATGCAGGCTGCTATTCTCCCATGGAGACGATCGTAGAGATGCTGGATGTAGTCCTGTGGAACGGCTTGCCATGCCATTTCCACCTGGCGCCTCAGTTGGACCAGCGTTCGTGCTGGACGTGCAGACCGCGTGAGACGACGCTTCATCCAGTCCCAAACACGCTCAATGGGGGACAGATCCGGAGATCTTGCTGGCCAGGGTAGTTGACTTACACCTTCTAGAGCACGTTGGGTGGCACGGGATACATGCGGACGTGCATTGTCCTGTTGGAACAGCAAGTTCCCTTGCCGGTCTAGGAATGGTAGAACGATGGGTTCGATGACGGTTTGGATGTAGCGTGCACTATTCAGTGTCCCCTCGACGATCACCAGTGGTGTACGGCCAGTGTAGGAGATCGCTCCCCACACCATGATGCCGGGTGTTGGCCCTGTGTGCCTCGGTCGTATGCAGTCCTGATTGTGGCGCTCACCTGCACGGCGCCAAACACGCATACGACCATCATTGGCACCAAGGCAGAAGCGACTCTCATCGCTGAAGACGACACGTCTCCATTCGTCCCTCCATTCACGCCTGTCGCGATACCACTGGAGGCGGGCTGCACGATGTTGGGGCGTGAGCGGAAGACGGCCTAACGGTGTGCGGGACCGTAGCCCATCTTCATGGAGACGGTTGCGAATGGTCCTCGCCGATACTCCAGGAGCAACAGTGTCGCTAATTTGCTGGGAAGTGGCGGTGCGGTCCCCTACGGCACTGCGTAGGATCCTACGGTCTTGGCGTGCATCCGTGCGTCGCTGCGGTCCGGTCCCAGGTCGACGGGCACGTGCACCTTCCGCCGACCACTGGCGACAACATCGATGTACTGTGGAGACCTCACGCCCCACGTGTTGAGCAATTCGGCGGTACGTCCACTCGGCCTCCCGCATGCCCACTATACGCCCTCGCTCAAAGTCCGTCAACTGCACATACGGTTCACGTCCACGCTGTCGCGGCATGCTACCAGTGTTAAAGACTGCGACGGAGCTCCGTATGCCACGGCAAACTAGCTGACACTGACGGCGGCGGTGCACAAATGCTGCGCAGCTAGCGCCATTCGACGGCCAACACCGCGGTTCCTGGTGTGTCCGCTGTGCCGTGCGTGTGATCATTGCTTGTACAGCCCTCTCGCAGTGTCCGGAGCAAGTATGGTGGGTCTGACACACCGATGTCAATGTGTTCTTTTTTCCATTTCCAGGAGTGTACAATTAAAATGGTTTTTTATGCATTAGAATTTTACTATCTCAGTTTCTATGGTTTAACCAGAACTAGTAAAGAAATGCGACTGTAATTGTCATTAAGTGAGACAGCGCAGAGGTTACAGCATTGAACACATACGGGAGAATTGTGGTTCTAATATATACAGAACTATCCCGATGTACTTAGCCATTCCTATTGAATCAGAAGGTCCCGTCCCTAACGACTTCGTCGTCGACGGGATATTAGACCTTAATCTAGCGTCCTTGGTTCGTTGTAAAAGTACAACTAGTAAAATCCATGAAACTGGTATAACAACAGAGATAAGGGTTGCAGTATCCAAGCAGTTTGAATGAGAAGTTCACTCATATATTGTTACCCAAAATGAATCATTTTGAGGGTATGAATCCGCAGTTTTACATGTTTCTCGAATCAATATGACAGTGTCGTTTTCTGTCTGTCGTACTCCACAATGCTTACCACAATGATGGTAATGCAATATTCTTATACCATTATTGAACATCAACAAGCCACCCCCAAAGTCACCCCACTAATCTTCTTTTGCTGTTGATATTGCATAGTAGCACTTATACTGACTCATTTATAGCCTTGCATTATTTATTCTTTTACGTTGTAATATGTATATTAAAATATGACAATATATATATCGCTGGGGCAGAGATGTGTGTGTGTGTGTGTGTGTGTGTGTGTGTGTGTGTGTGTGTGTGTGTGTGTGTGCGTGCGTGCGTGCGTGGTGATTCTCCTATTCCTACCTATGGATTTTATGCAACGCGCAACGCTTTCACAAATCATGTATTCGATTTTCATATTCCCTCGCTCACTATGCGCAAACTATTAGTCGTACATAAAAAAATAAACACAATATTGTTGTAGCAGATTTAATGATTTAATGCAGTTAAATACTTACGCAGATACATTTTCGCTGAAGCCCACGATTTTAGAGTTATTCAAGAAAAACCCGTTTGAAGGTCACATTTGTACATTTTCCTTGAATAGTTTCGAAACTGCTAGGATATGGAGAAAGTGTCTTGAGTAACAAGTTGAGGATAGGACCCTGTGTGTGGAAACGTCATCCAATGACGTCACAAACCGCTGAAGTTAAAGGAACCAGCGCCCTCCACTAGGTCTCCCCTCCTGCAGCAGGTGTGACGTTATACACGAATAGACCGCAGGTAGAATGTCTCGCATTGCACCTGACAGCATTCTGGACGTTAGATAGACCTGAAGAGACCACGCCTGTCAACATTGTAGAGACCGCTAACAGCGGTAGCAGCAGAGGAGAACGACAAGCATATACAGTAGAAACACAGCACTCGGTCTTAGTTTGTAGCTGGTGTGCCGCATTATAGAGACGTCCATCTGGGCCGAGCACAGTGACGTGCATTTCGCGTATGGTTATGCGAGAGGCAGTGGGCACGCAGCGTTACGGGTCTACGGGCAACGATATCCCAATAGCTTTTAGCTGCACCGCTCCCCGTTTACAGCTATCCATCGGCCTCTGGTTGAAACGGGTGGCTTCACAGGGCATCGACACAACACAGGTTACGAGCGATGTGTATGCACGCCACGATTTGCGAAGGACGTGCGAAGTTCCCACTCGACGGTTGGGGGGAGGGGGGGCGGGGGGGCAGTCAATGAATGAAGAGGGAAGGCATCCATTCCACCTTCACACACAAGAGCTGTTGGCCCACGATTTTGCTCTTCGTGTGGAATTTGCGTTGTGGTTCCTGCAGCGTTGCGCCAGGCAGCCGCACTACGTTGCGCATACATTATTCACGGACGAGGCACCCGTTGAGGGTGTGTTCAACGCCCACAACTGCCATGTGTGGGCGGGGGTGAATCCTCACGCCACCCACAGACAAGGTCATCAGAAAAAGTGCACCATCAGTGTATGGGCTGGCACGATCCACGATTTCTTTGCTGGCCTCTACATGCTTCCCCCTCGACTCACAGGCGAAGCTAGACGACGTCATCCGAAAAGTGTTACCGGAATCACTAGCTGCAGTGCCACTTGCAGTCCGTCAACGTACGTCGTTACAGCACGCTGGGGCACTCACACTCAGTCGAGTTGCCAGAACGCAGATCGGATTGCTCGCGATGGCCCTGTAACGTGGCCGCCTCTGTCGCCTGACCTCAACCCGCATGACTTCTTCCTGTGGGGACATCTAAAGAATGTGATGTACGAAACGCCGGTGGAGTCAGCAGACGACCTAGTGACGAGACAACATGCAACGAGTGGTGCTCTTCGCACCGTGCCCGATATCATTGAGTGAGCGCGGCAATCAGGGACACACAGGTGCCAGGCATGCTGCGACGCCGAGGGTAGGCATTTTGAGTACTATAATTGTATTCAGTTCGTAAGCAGTGAAAGTGTTGTTATGGGGGGGGGGGGGGGGAGGGAGAGGGTATCAGCAATCCGGTAAATTAATTTAAAGAAGTGATGAGAACAGTCTCGATCACAATGTAACATTTTGTTTCACGTGTTGTTTAATTTGTACAACGAATTTAATTTCCTGTATCAACGGAATAAGTGGTAATGCACATTCCCTGGATCCTGTTATCTGATGTCTTCCAGTGTCCATACGTATGCTTCCTGCCCGTTTCCTAGCATTTATGTTTCCTGTCCTTTAAAATCAATAAAGGCACCGACGTCAGAGTACGTCTGCCGTTATTCATGTAATGCGACCGGTTGCCGCACACTCCGGCGAAGTAGACAGCGATAGTTACAGCGTAGGCCAACATTCGCCCCCGTTATTTCGACGCTATTGTTCTTTGTCTGTTACATCCTGTATAATATTCCACAATACATCGGAGCTGTGTAGAGGGTTCTGGGAGACAATACACTGCGGACAGAAGCCAGTGTCCGACATAGTTAGCCCCCACGCGACGGAGCATCGCATTCATAGGAGACAAGGCACGTGTGTACATCAGCTACGTTCATCTGCTACACTGGCGATCGTGGCCATCAATCTCGATCACCGAATATCAAAAACCACAGGTCTCGTCCTGCCCGTGGTCTGCTCCCGTACAACGTCACATCTGCCGGAGGGTAGCTCTAGCAGCAGGCGCGGACGACTCTAACTTCATAATTTCGACGCTCTGTAGTTGTATGACGTTTCCGGACACGGGTTCCTATCCTCATTTTGTTCTTCAAGACACATTTCACATCCCCTTTAAGTTTTAATTTTCAAATACCCTCATGAATTTCCACATTTTCACGAGTTTCGAAATACTACAACGTATAGAAGAACCCCCTCCTGCTCACTTCTTCCCCAAATGCTTCATGCAGTAAAACCTGCTGTGGTACTATGAGGTCTATGACTTGCCCACAGGAGGAAAGATAGACATATCTTTCGATGCAATCAAATGATTGAAAACCAGGGAGATGAGAGGGGATCTGTTGTATCCCCAAGGAGATTTAAAATCTATAATGATGACTCATTAATAGCCAGGGAAGGAGATAACGACGTTATGAGAATAAAAATCCGATATTAGGATACTTGTCTATTCTACCTTGTATTGTACTGTATGGTAACCGGGGACCTAGAAACGACGGAGAGGCTTCGTCCCCGCCGCAGCCGCAGTGGTCCACAACCCCCCACGACGACTACCGCAGTCCACTTAACCCCTCCGCCGCCCCACACCGAACCCAGGGTCATTCTGCGGTTTGGCCCCCGATGGTCTCCCCCCCCCCCCCCCCCCCCACCCAGGCAACGTCTCACATCAGACGAGTGTAACCCCTATGTTTGCGTGGTAGAGTAATGGTGGTATAGGCGTGCGTGGAGAACTTGTTTGCTCAGCAATCGCCGACATACTGTAGCTGAGGCGGAATAAGGGAACCGGCCCGCATTCGCCTTGGCAGATGGAAAGCCGCCTAAAAACCATCCACAGATTGGCCGGCTCACCGGACCTCGACCTAAGTCCGCCGGGCGGATTCGTGCCGGGGACCAGGCGCTCCTTCCCACTCCGGAAAGCCGTGCGTTAGTCCTCTCGGCTAACCGGGCGGGCTTCATTCTATCTTACATTGCTGTAGCCTACAGTAGTAGATGAACGCTTCTGCAGTTACAGGCTTTACTGCTCATCAGACATATCAGTTTTCCACATAAGCTAGGCCCCAGCAGTACACGTATGTTTCAGAATCTCTAACTTGTAGTCGAGCACTGCTGACAGAACAAAGTCCCAAGGCACAACAGGGGGTGTGACGAGAAATTTGCCAGAGTCGGAAAGAGAGACCAGTGGCTGTGGCGGTGGGAAGCTGGGAGCTTGGCATAGCTGGTGCCTGAATGCTAGAAGTGGCTGACCGAACTCAGGTGATCTCCGGTTGCTCTGTGGCCGATTATACGGCCATTTTCATTGTTCCCCGACTTGAGTGGTGGTAACTACCGCCACTCGTGACGGAATCGCTAAATCTACGTTGTCCATGGTATGAGCCATCGCTATGTCTTCGTTCATAGATCGCAGAGATACAAGATACCTTAAAGGAACATGGACGTCATGACCTGCAGTTTTTACTATTGTTTTGAAATTTAATAAATCAAAAACTTTAATAGATACTGGAATGAAACTATAACCAAATAATTAGTATATTGTGTCCTCTACGAGAAAAAAATTTAAAAACTGTGGAATACATAGTGAAGTGAAAATTGCTTTTATTACATACTGAATTAGGTGTAATTTTTATTTTAGGTACACTGTACTTCCACACTGTTCAATATAAAAGGTGAAAACAAATTTTATTCCCTTAATTATTAACTTGTTGAAACAATAAACCAGTAATATTTACCAATTTGTTGTTTTGAGTATTTTAAAAAAAATATTTTTCAGTAGTCTAATTTTCCGCCTAAAAATGTACATATGACATGATCCAATTGTGCAGTCTAGGTAAGCTATGGTATCGGTAGACTGTAGAAAATGGCTTGCACACACATTAAAGATAACTGAAAATTTTGCTACTTAAATATTGCATATGGAAATGTACAGAACAAGGAAAATATCTCGTGCTCTAAAATATGCTGCCGTAGATTTCGCTCTTTAGGTTGCCCATAGTACCCAGAATTCGGGAACGCACTTGTAATCCAGTAGCGCTCCAAACCTTTACACTTCGGCTACCAGTCTGCTGTCATGGTAATAACGTCTGACACGCATGTTTCTGTCACTTTAGAACAAGTTGAAGCGGAATTTAATTGTACACCACCATTTGTCAGAGAACATGCCAGCGGTAGCATCCACGTGCCGAGAAAACGTAGATACGTTTCTGGTGATGGCTTAGGTAAGCTGACGCAACGACCTTCGTGCCGTCAGCCCAGCCCGAGCGCAAACGACGTCGAACCAATGGCGCAGATAGTTCCATATCCGTTAGAGAGCACCATCGTCGAGCCAGCAATGTGGACGCAGCTGTATGATCTGTGATGGGCATGTGGACAAGATCTCTCTCATCATTTTTTATGGTCACATTGTGTGGTCTAATATCCTCTCATCAGTGTGTACGACTCTCTTCTTTCTACTAGCTAGGTACGTACAGCACTATCGTAGTAGTGTGATAGACATACGTCCCAGACGCCGATAGTTCTCTCCGAGCTAAATTAAGTTAAAGATGTCGTGATGTTTGACGTCGATAAACACGTCACTTGCTTCCCCGTTCACATATCTTTGATGTTCTTTAGAATCACACTTGTCGTAGCATTTGCCTCAACAATCACTCATGTTTTGTTGCTGTGGTGCTGACGTGTCAGCCACATCACTGCAGTCTTAGGTACTTACTGCTATAAAATGTTCAACCAATCAGTCCAGTTCGATTTATTCATATCATTCTTTCAGGATGTTACAATTTTAATAACAATTTGTATACTGTAGATGAGTATGGCATGTTTAACGATTTATAAAGATCAGCGGCGAGGATATTATCGCTATGGATAAAATAGTCTCTAAATAATGTGGAACAATTGAAAAACTAAAATCAAAACGAATAAAATGCAAACATACGAAATACCGCTAGTTCACACACGTTCATTCACACAGAAACACTATCATTCAAACTGCAAGAGCAGTACGCTTCGTCAATTTTCTAAAAGATTTTTAAAGCCTGGATAAAACAAGTGAAGCTAAAATAAGAATGCACTAATGTGTATCTCTCAAAGCACCTAACATGGAAATACACTGGTGTCCAAAATTAAAGCAACAGACCGCTATTTCCCCGTTCTGTGTCTAATTCACGACATAATCATACAAACTGTCAACAGACGTCAGTACGATCGTGTTCTTCACGGAAGATGGCATTCCGGTCGATGGACAATCATGCTAACGATGACGTCAGGGCACCTATCAAACAGGCCAGTGTTTGTCGGGTAACCGCTGTATATACAGTCACAGACGATCAGTATGACACAGAGCAGACGCCTACCAGACTCTCTGAGGTGGAGGATCAGAGGCAGGATGGAAGCAGGACAGTAGCAAACTGATGTAGCCCTGTGGCTTAGTATGACTCGTTCTGTTGTTCCTCGGATGTGGTGACATTTTGTAGAGACTGAAGCCGTATCCTGAAGACCACGCCAGGGCCGACCACGCGTAACATCAGAAAGAGAGGACCGTTCTTTGGCCAGAAGAACACGACGGTACCGCCTTAGCACTGCAAGGCAGCTGGCATCTGACCACAGTATCTACTAAACGTGTTGTATCGAGGCAAATGGTGAACAGAGCGCCAATGTTCTTTTCACAGGTGAGTCCCGATTTCGTCTGCGGAGCGATTCTCAACGGATTCTCATCTGAACGCACATGATTTCAGAACCCAAACATTCTGGAAAGAGACCGATATAGAGAAGATTTCTAATTCTGTGGGCATGGATTACGTTGACAGCTCGAACACCTCTTCATGAAATTGTACGCGTGAATCGACAATGTCAGGTATTGTGACGAGATCTTAGGACCTCATGTGCGGTTGTCTCGAGGTACTGTGGGCCCAGACTTCGTACTGGTGGACGATAATGCTCGACCTTATACAGCACAGGTGGTTGATGTTCTCTAGAAAACGGAAGATGCTGCACGCATGACGTGGCCTACCCGCTCTCCCGATCTGAATCCCATAGAGCATGTCTGTGATACACTATGGAGACGGGTTCCATCACGTCACCATCCACCAACATTTCTCTAAGACTTGCGAGCAGTTCTGCAGAAAGAATCGGCGTTATTGCCTCAACATGAGATTTATGATATCTTTCACAGTACGCCCCGTCGTTGTCAAGCCCGTGTTAATGCCAGGGGTGGTCACATCCGTGCTGAGCACATTAACCAGTTGTCAGAATTTGTGTACAAACCCGTCAAGTTGGAGAAAAACGAAGAAAGTTTTTGTCTACCGTTGTGCATGTAGCAGTTGCTTACATTTTGTATTCTTTACATTGTTTCTGCTTTGCTATCACATGTTTATACTGTTTTGTGGCAAAATAAACACAATTTTGTAAACTTTCAAATTTTTGCTTTAATTTTGGACACCAGTGTAGATGAGCCAGTCTTCCTAATAACACAATAAAAGCTTATTCCCAGTATTTAAGGGAGAACGTCTGAAATTTAACAGAATCTTCAAATTTGAACCACATTTGTCTCGTTGTGGGCTAGAGTGCATGTAAACTAGTCACTGCCAACTTCTACAATACAAAACACAATAAGTTAAAATATTGCGTATCTGATCGCATAAACATTGCTTATTTGATGGTCTTCAGTAAAAAAACAAGGTGTGCTGTCAGTAGACAAGTATGGAGAATCTAATTCCGTTTATGTACCTAGGAGGAGGCAGGCCTCTACAGAGTTGTTCACTTAACAGTCGACTGCTTAATGTCCATCACCGCCGACTACTCTTCTGCCCATCGACGCATACCTCTGTACTCTCACATGACATCGAAATGATTGTGAGTAAAGGAGCGGCACATTGGACAATAAGCTTTTCAGTATATGCACATTCGTGTGACAGGTCTGCAAATTCGTTGACTTCGTTTCACACGTCTCCTAGTACCTGTTTTTGCAGAAACGAGAATGGTTTCTTTGATATTTCGTAGCCGCGCTGGATTAGCCGAGCGGTCTAGGGCGCTGCAGTCATGGACTGTGTGGCTGCTCCCGGCGGAGGTTCGAGTCCTCCCTCGGGCATGGGTGTGTGTGTTTGTCCTTAGGTTAAGTAGTGTGTAAGCTTAGGGACTGATGACCTTAGCAGTTAAGTCCCATAAGATTTCACACACATTTGAACTTTTTTTTTATATTTCGTACATGTCTGCCGGATAAATACGCTATATATATATTGAAACGCACTTAGAGAGGTGAACTATATCACGTATTTCTCATCACAATGTAGGTCCCCTCAGTTAACTCTTGACCAAATACCGTAAACGTGTTTGGTAGATGAATCTTGTGGACGCTACCAGAGAAAACCACACAGCAGCCAAGAGGAACGTCTTACTTTGAGCTTACAGTCAGTACTGCAGTACAGTTGCGGTGCCAGTTTAAAATTGCTTGCCGGCCTCTGTGACCGAGCGGTTCTAGGCGCTTCAGTCTGGAACCGCGCTGCTGTTATGGTCGCAGGTACGAATCCTGCCTTGTGCGTGGATGTGTGTGATGTCCTTAGGTTAGTTAGGATTAAGTAGTTTTAAGTTCTAGGGGACTGATGACCTCAGATGTTAAGTCCCATAGTGCTTCGAGCCATTTGAACCATTTAAAATTGCTTAAAACATCAACTCAAAATCATACCCGGGAGTTTAGTCTCTACTGCACCTCAGTAAATCCTGAGTTAGAACTGATTCGACGTGATTTGTGTAGATCCCTAATAGCCGCATTGCGGCGTGGCGATTTATGAAAATCAGTTCCATAATGCTTTACGTCGGAGAGTTTTGATGCATTATAAATACTGCTGCTAGACGACAAGTGGCTCTGACTTGTAGGTTCAATAGTACAACCCACCCCTCTACACGATCGCATGTCGGCGGCTTGGTGGCAGCAAAGCCTGTATCGGCAGTTGGTCGGCATTTGAAACTTGGCAAAGCCGCACACCTGGGCCCCCTTACTGAGAGGCACCTGAGGCTCCGTCAAGGAACAGGTTGTTTTCGTAGTGAAGTTGAAGACTGTGACATTTCTGCATCGGCGGTGTGTTTGATCTCATTCGTAACGTGTTCCACCCACCTTTGGAAAATATCTTTATGTTACAGTATCTCGGCGGGTGCTTGCGTGTTGATGGTGAAAGGGAACCGTGAGGAGCGATTTATTTGATGAAAAACGGCAACTACTGAGTGTTTCGTACGCCTGCCTTTTCTTTCTTGCTGAAAACGTGTAATAGCTGGAACTGGTCGATACCCCTCCTCTGAACTTCATAATCTACTTCTTTAGACTGAAGAGTACATTAGAATGTGTCATAGTCTGTTGGGTTTGATCCGACAAATTCTGCTTTCGGTTATTTGCTTCTCCTTTAAGTGGCAATGTTGGTGGAAACTGACTTTTCGACGAGCTTATTGCTTTATTATATTCTGCTCTCCGTTGTGAGATAGCCAGCAATTTTTCGATGGTATCTGTACTTTGCACGACTGACTTGAGTGGAGGTAATGGCTACTATACTTACAGCGTTTATATGTGCTTACGCTTCTCACCTGCATCCACATTCATTGGTTTTTAGCGTTGCAGTTATACATTTCAGGATTTAGTCCATTAACAGGGCATTTCAGGAAGAATAGTGAATATTTTAGGAGACGTTAGTTTTGACTGATTCGAATAAAATATTTCAAATAACGTTTGTCAAATTTTTACTGGTTGTAGAGATACAATGTAACCCAGACAAACACTGAGAAGGTCTTTTCTTAAGACAAACGATTAACTTTTTTCACGAATTCCACCTATGACTTCGACGCTCTTTTTAAATCAACAGTGTTTGTAACTCTTCTGAGGTAATCTGTGCGTTCTTTTATGGGGTAGCATTATTTACAGCCCAAACGATCATTTCGTCTCTGGTCTTTACATTTCCTTTGGCCATTTAACAGTACCCACAGATCAAAGTCTTATAATGAACTGCATTCTACCAAATTAATGTCTTATACCTCATTCCTACTCTGCTCATTCGGATAAAATATGACCGCTTGGTACTGCACCTGCCCAACGTAGCGTCGTGAAAATACGATTAAACATACCTGAGTCTGTCACACTGCGGTTGGAAATGATCTACCGTATTCTCAACAAGAAGTCAGTAACGCTTCCATTGCAAAACACGGATACTGACACTATGAATATGTAGATAGATGCAGCAAGCGAAAGTAACAAGATAGAGTTGGCCAGAAAATCATTCACCGCTACAGCTGAAAAATTCAGTTATGTAAACTCAAGCACAATTGGCAATTTTAACTTCTACAGAAAACTGACAATTGATCAATAAACACATAACAAGTGCAGTATCAACATATGAACATTCTAAATGACAACTTACCTCGCTAACTAGTTGTATCGCAAAAACCAATAAGAATTTGGTGCATATTACATGGAATGTTTTATTCTAATCGGTATGAACTACTACAGCCTAAAATTTATAATATTTCTCCTAAAACAACCTGCACAATAGTGACGTCTTGACGAATGGCCCTCTTGTATTTTAATTATATTAAGTACATTCTGATAATATGTGCCTGTTACAACTCACTCTTTTAACCCTGGATATTGAATATTCCGGAGGACTATACTGTCGAACTCTTTTTGGTGATCAAGTTGTTATTGTTGTCGTCTTCAGTCCAAAGACTGATTTGATGCAGCTCTCCATGCTGCTCTATCCTGTGCAAGGCTCTTCATCTCCGATCAATTAGTCCAACCTACATCCTTCTGATTGTGCTTAGTTTATTCATCTCTTGGTCTCCCTCAACCATTTTTACCCTCCACACTTCCCTTCAATACTAAATTGGTGATACCCTGATGCTTCAGAATGTCACCTGCCAACTGATCCCTTCTTCTAGTCAAGTTGTGCCACAAATTCCTCTTCTCCCTAATTCATTTCAGTACCTCCTCATTAGTTATCTGTTCTACCCATCTAACCTTCAGTATTCTTCTGCAGCACCACTTTTCGAAAACTTCTTTTCTCTTCTTGTCTAAACTGTTTATCATCCATGTTTTACTTCCATACATGGCTACACTCCATACAAATACTTTCAGAAAAGACATAAATCTATACTCGATGTTAACAAATTTCTCTTCTTCAGAAACGTATCTCTTGCAATCGCCATTTTACATTTTATATCCTTTATACTTCGACCATCATCACGTATTTTACTGCCCAAACAGCAAAATTCATCTACTACTTTAAGTGTTCCATTTCCCAATCTAATTCTCTCAGCATCAACTGATTTAATTCGACTACATTCCATTATCCTCGGTTTGCTTTTGTTGATGTTCATCTTATTCCTCCTTTCAAGACACTGCCCATTCCGTTTAACTGTTCTTCCAAGTCCTTTGCTGTTTCTGACAGAATTACCGTGTCATCAGTAAACCTGAAAGTTTTTATTTCCTTTCCCCGGATTTTAATTCCTACTACAAATTTTTCTTTCGTTTACTTTACTGCTTGCTCAATATAAAGATTGAATGGCATTGGGGATTGGCTACAACCCTGTGTCACTCCCTTCCCAACTACTGCTTCCTTTTCATGCCCCTCGACTCTTAAAACTTCCCTCTGGTTTCTATACAAATTGTAAACTGTCTTTCACTCCGTGTATTTTACCCCTGCCACCTTCAGAATTTGAAAGACAGTGTTCCAGTCAACTGTCAAGAGTTTTCTTTAAGTCCACAAATGCTAAAAACGTAGGTTTTCCTTTTCTTAACCATCTTCTAACAAGAGAACCTCCCCATCGTACCCCCCTCAGATTTAGTTATAAGTTGGCACAGTGGATAGGCCTTGGAAAACTGAACACAGATCAATCGAGAAAACAGGAAGAAGTTGCGTGGAACTATGAAAAAAATAAGCAATATATACAAACTGAGTAGTTCATGCGCAAGATAAGCAACGTCAAGGAGAATATGAGCTCACGAGTGCCGTGGTCCCGTGGTTAGCGTGAGCGGCTGCCGAGCGAGAGGTCCTTGGTTCACGTCTTCCCTCGAGTGAGAAGTTTTCTTTCTTTATTTTCTCAAAGTTATGATCTGTCCGTTCGTTCACTGACGTCTCTGTTCACTGTAATAAGTTTAGTGTCTGTGTTTTGCGACCGCACCGCAAATCCGTGCGATTAGTAGACGAAAGGACGTGCCTCTCCAATGGGAACCGAAAACATTTGATGGCAAGGCCATAGGTCAACCGATTCCTCCACAGGAAAACACGTCTGATGTATTCTACACGACACTGGTGACGGCATGTGTGTCACATGACAGGAATATGTTGTTGACGCACGTAACTAACTTGTACACTTGGCGAATGGGTAAAAAGATTCTTCTACCTTGCCCGATTTAGGTTTTGTTGTGGGTGTGATAATAACTCCCAAAAAAGTGATGAAAACGTAAGAGTTTGTCACATAAACTGAAAATAAAACTTAAATTTTCCGCTCGAGGGAAGCCTTGAACCAAGAACCTCTCGTTCCACAGATGCTCACGCTAACCACGGGACCATGGCGCTCCTAAGCCCAGTCAGTCCTTGATATTCCCTATCATGCACATGGACTACTCAGTTTGTATATTTTCCTTATTTTTTTCATAGTTCCACACAACTTCTTCCTGTTTTCTCGATTGATCTGTGTTCAGTTTTTCAAGGCCTATCCACTGTGCCAACTTATAACTAAATCTGAGGGGGGTTCGATGGGGAGGTTCCTTTGTAAGATACGTCGCAGGGATAGTATTGCCCCGCGTTTTCCTACATTTCTACATAATACAAACTGATCTTGCCTGAGGTCGACTTCTACAAACTTTTCCATTCGTTTGTGAGAAATTCGTGTTAGTATTTTGCAACTGAAACTTATTAATCTTATAGTTCGGTAGTTTTCACTCCTGTCACAACCTGCTCTCTTTGGACCTGGAATTATATTCTTCTTGAAGTCTGAGGGTATAAATGAGTTTAGTCATGCTTGGCTCTCCCAAGGCTATCAGTAGTTCTAACAGAATGTTGTCTAAGCCTGCGGCCTTGTTTCGACTTAGATCTTTCAGTGCTTGGTGAAATTCTTCACGCAGTATATATCTCCTATTTTAACTTCATCTACGTCCTCTTCCATTTCCATAATATTACTGTTAAGTATATTTCCACTCTATATACTCTTTACACCTTTCTGCTTGCCCTTATTTGCAAAGGACTGGTTGTCTATCTGAGATCTTAATACACATACAGGTGGATCTCTTTTCTCCAAAGGTCTCTTTAATTTTCCTGTAGGCGTCATCTGTCTTACTCCTACTAAAATATGCTTCTACATCCTTACATTTGTCCTCTAGCCATTCCCACTTAGCCATTTTCCACTTTCTGTCGAATTCATTTTTGAGACGTTTGTATTCGTTTTCGCCTGCTTTATTTACTGAATTTTTATATTTTCTCCTTTCATCAATTAAATTCAATATCTCTTGCGTTACCCGAGGATTTCTACTAGCCCTCGTCTTTTTACCTAATTAATCCTCTGCCGCCTTCACTATCTCATCTCTCAAAGCTACCCATTCTTCTTCTACTGTATTCCTTTCCACTGTTCTTGTCAATCGTTCCCTAATGTTCCCTCTGAAACTCTCTACAACCTCTGGGTCTTTCAGTCTATCCAGCTCGCGTCTCCTTAAATTCCTGCAGTTTTGCAGTTTCTTCAGTTTCAGTGTACAGTTCATAACGAATACATTCTGGTTACAGTCCGCATCTGCCCGTGGAAATGTCGTACAATTTAAAACTTGCTTCCTAAATCTCTGTCTTACAACTATATAGTCAATCTAGAACCTTCCGGTGTCTCTAGCTCTCTTCCACGAATAGAACCTCCTTTCATGGTTTTTAAACGAAGCGTTAGCGATAATTAAGTTATGCCGTGTGCAAAAATCTGACAGGCGGCTTCCTCTTTCATTCCTTAGCCCCAGTCCATATTCACCTACTACTTTTCCTTCCCTTCCTTTTCGTACTATCGAATTCCAGTCCCCTATGACTGTTAAATTTTCGTCTCCCATAACTATCTGAATATTTTATCTTCCCATACATTTCTTTAATCTCTTCATCTGCGAAGCTAGTTGGGATATAAGCTAATACTACTGTGGTAGTCGTGGGTTTTGTGTCTATCTTGGCTGCAATAATGCTTTCACTATGCTATTCGTAGTAGCTTATCCGCGGTCCTATGTTTTTACTCATTACCATACCTATTCAGGCATTACCTCTATTTGATTTTGTATTTATAATCCTGTATTCACCTGACCAGTAGTCCTGCACCTCCTGCCACCAAACTTCACTAATTCCTACTATATCTAACTTTAACCTATCCATTTATCTTTTTAAATTTTCTAACCTACATGCCGTTTAAGGACCTGACATTCCACACTCCAATCCGTAGAACGCCAGTTTTGTTTCTCCTGATAATGAAGTCATTCTAAGCAGTCCCTGCCCAGAGATCTGGGAGAAAATTTTACCTCCGGAATATTTCACCCAAAAGGACACCATAAACATTTAACCATACAGTAAAGCTGCATGCCCTCAGGAAAAATTACCGCTGTGGTTTCCCCTTGTTTTCAGTCGTTCACAGTACCAGCAGCATAGCAATACTGTTTTGGTTGACATTACAAGGCCATTTCAATCAATCATCTGGACTGTTGCCGCTGCAACTACTGAAAACGCTTCTGTCCCTCTTCAGGAACCACACGTTTGTCTGGCCTCTCAACGCATACCACTCCGTTGTGGTTGCACCTACGGTACAGCTATCTGCGTCGCCGAGGCACGCAAGCCTCCTCACCAACAGCAAGGCCCATGGTTAATGGAGGGTGTGGCTAAGTAATAGAAGCAAACAGTGGTTCACCACAGACTCTGGATAGTTTTTGGTTTTGACAGATTATCTTAGAAGAAGCAATGTAAATACGTGTCTACTTGACCAGTCCCCAGTCTGCCTGAGTAAGCTTGGCGCAAATGAGTTGCTTGTGGGCCTCCATAGATGGCCAACTAACTACAGTTTTTCCTCAACATCAGTCCCCACGTTAAGCACGTAGCATGCCAGAAGCCTCCTTCTGATAGACACTTTTACCTTGTACACGATCCAGAGAGATTCCTCAAGATCCCTGTTGCGACAACACATAAATTTCCACGATTTGGCCACACGGTGGTCATTTAAGCAGTCGACAGCTCACAGCACTCACCATCCTCGGTTTCACCAAACCCGTACTCTGCCTAGACCGACCTACTTTCATAAGAAGGTGGAATCCCTGTCATCTTGTGTACCATTTGTGACCAATGCAAATGTTAATAAAACCAACCACAACTGTACACTGAGGTGACAAAGGTCATGGGATAGTGATATGCACATGTACAGTATCGCGTATAACACGGAAGGGCATTGGCGGAGCTGTCATTTATACTCAGGTGATTCGTGTGAAAATGTGTTCGACGTGATCATGGCCGCACGACGAGAATTAAGACTTCGAACGTGGAATTGTAGTTCGAGCTCGACGCATGTGACATTCTATATAGAAAATTGTTAGTAATTCAATATTTCGAGAGCCACAGTGTCTAGAGCGTGTCGAGAATACCATAATTCAGGCATCACCGCTCATCACGGGCTACGCAGTGGTCGACAGCCTTCACATAACGACCGAAAGTAGCGGCGTTTGCCTAGACTTGTCAGTACTAATAGGAGGGCAACACTGCGTGAAATAAGTGCAGAAATCAATGATGGACGTACGACTAACGTATCCATTAGGACAGTGCAGCGAAATTTGGCGTTAACGGGCTTTTCCAGCAGACGACTGACGCCAAGTTCCTATGCTAACAACACGACATCGCCCGCAGCACACCTCCTGGGCCCGTAACCATATCGGTTGGACCTTAGACGACTGGAAAGGAAGGGCCTGGTCAGATGAGTCCCGATTTCAGTTGGTAAGAGCTGATAGTAGGGTTCGAGTGTGGCGCAGATCGCTCAAAGTTGTCAACAAGGTGCTGTGCTACTCGGTTCTCTGGTCCAACGGAACCGATGATTGGCTGGAAATGGTTATGTTTAGTTACTTGGACACATTTGCAGCCATTCATGGGATTCCTGTTTCCAAACATCGATGGAATTTTTGTGGCTTACAGTGCTCCATGTCACCAGCCCATAATTGTCCGCGACTGATTTGAAGAACTTTCTGGACAGTTCGAGCGAATGGTTTAGCCATCCAGATCGCCTGAGATAAACCCATTCGAAAATTTATGGGACGTAATCGAGATGTCAGTTCGTGCTCAAAATCCAGCACCGACAACACTTTCGCAATTATGGACAGCTATATAGGCGTCTCCCGCAATTATGGACGGCTATAGAGGCATCATTGCTCAATATTTCTCCGGGGAACTCCGAACGACTTGTTGAGTCGATGCCACGTCGAGTTGCTACACTACATCGGACAAAAGGAGGTCCGACACGATATTAGGGTGTATTCCATAATTTTTGTCGGCTCAGAGTATTTCAGGTGAGTTTATTACACCACAACCAGTATCGTACTAAATGAATGTCTTCAGATGACCTGTTGTTCAGCAAGACAAAATTTAAGCTAAAAGCCACTAAAACACCTACATAACAAAGTACTCACGTAATATATTAAACAGGGTGTAAATATACATATGGCCAAACTTTCAGGACACATTACACACACGTAGAGGAAGAAAATTTGTTACATCGAAGTGGGTCCGAAAAAGCTTTATTTCCATTTTCAACAACTCTTCAACTCATTGATCATTGGAGAAATACAGGAAAAGAACGTATCAGCACAGTATGAAATACTTTCCTAAATGAAATGTTCAGAATGTCCTCCTTTGGCAAGGATACATATTTCAACACGACTTTGCATTGAGTCACTGATGCGCCGATGTGTCCTTGGAGAACTGCGTATTGTTTCACAACATTCAACAATACGGGCACGAAGACTGCGTACATCTTTTACCGGGGTTCCGTCCACAAGAACTTTCAAATGCAACCACGAATAAAATTCTAGTGGATTTAGATACGGAGAGCGTCGATGCGACGGAATAGCTCAGTCTCTATTTACCCATATGTTACGGAATCTGTTGTTTAGAAACCTTGGAACGTTAACAATGAAATGAAGAGGAGCTCCGTCATGCATGAAGTAGATCTTTTGTCGCTCTCGTAAAAGCATATTTTCTACCAGAACAGGTAAATTATTCTCTAAAAAAGCA
Source organism: Schistocerca americana (assembly GCF_021461395.2). Lineage (NCBI taxonomy): Eukaryota > Metazoa > Arthropoda > Insecta > Orthoptera > Acrididae > Schistocerca > Schistocerca americana. The sequence continues at coordinate 436,542,727 of NC_060130.1, read as the reverse complement.
TGTTAAATTTCTCTGGGGGGGGGGGGGGGGGGGGAGATTTTGAGGACCTATAAACACTCCCCAACAATGCCGGCCCAAACATTGCTAGAAAATCTTTGTTGATGGCGTAACTGCATGAGTTCTTGAGTGAGGATCCTCAACAGCCCGTACGTGCTGGTGGTGAAAGTTTACAATCTAATCACGATGAAACGAAACCTCGTATGTAAATAGCGCACTTATATTGAAGAGAGGGTTGACACACTGTTGAATTAACCAGTCTCAGAAGTGTACCAGTGCAGGAAAATCAGCTGCTGATAATGCCTGCATTTGCTCTACATGGTACGGATACAGCAGATTCCCGTGCAGCGCTATCCAGACACTAGTGTATCATGAAGAAATTCCCCCTCCATTTAAGGTTTCTTCGACCTTCTAGGTCTCCCCCACCCGCGCAGTCGCGAGTAGTGGACTGAAACGTCCCACGCACCCTGCGACGAATTTCAGTTTCCTCAAACGTCCTCCTGTCGGGGAGCCGTCGTTCTGGAAACCTTTCTCGACACAAATGTTGGGCATCACGGTCATCACTACCTGCTAGTCCGTACAGCAAAAGGGAATCTGCCAATTCCGTAAATGTGTGCAAATCCATTGTACTGTTCCGGGAATCAAGTCCGTCTTGAACACCTAATACTTGATGCTACATGCTTGCTCACTTCAGCATGAACACTAAACAGTTGATGCTACTTGCCTGATGCTATAGGTAATGAGGGGGAAATCTTACTGTTAATTTTAACGAAATGAGTAGGTTTTGAACTATTTATGTAAGGAATGTTTCGTGTAATGCTGGTAGGTTATGCTTCTGCGTGTTTCCCATGGTTAATGTTATTTTGAACAGAAGCAAAAAATGTGCTCTAACAGGGAAATAAAGTGTTTTCGGATATGTCGTGCTGTTTTATATATTTCGTATTACAGTTCATGGGTGACAGTAGTTAAGTGGTTACGTAACTTTACATAAAAGAACCAGTAACTAACTCGCTGAACCTGTAAGTGGAATTCTTACTACCCACACTTATCGACACAGATACTGTAACCACGAGTGTGAATGACCTGTTAACGTATCCGACTGCGTTTAAACTATTCAAGTAAGATTCATAATTCTGGATTTCTTTGGGGTCACTCACGCGTTTATGGACTACAGCAACCTGGATGTAGCGGTACCGCACCGGGATGGTTACGCCACACTGGGTTGCATGTGCCTGTATTTAAACCAAACACTGTCTAAACAGTTGTAGTAAACCATTAGCACTATTACGTTTAATACGACGATAATAACATGTTCCCCTAAAGGCGTGCATAAGAAAGTGCACTTCACTTCCTGAAAGTTACAGATTTTATTAATATTTAGATATCTGTGGAATGCTAAACCGTGGAATTATTTATTTACCTTATCCCCAATAACTGAGCTCTGATTTTCCGAGTAATAGTTTGCTACCCAAGTTCAAAATGTCTTTCTATAATATTGCCTACGATCGGTATATGATTAAGTGTACGATCTTTCAAATTACACTGACGGATAAAAACCTCAACACAAAGAAGGAGTTGTGGAAGATAACAACAACTGGTAGGTGTGTTTCTACATCTGGAAGAAAACTTCAATTCCAATTTCGCAGTAGTCGCATAAGAGTGGCGCTAGTAGCACCACTTTGAGGATGCAAATGAGGTTAGCTTTAAATAGGTGCTATAACGGTCGTTTATCATAGTTACTTTGCGATTGGACGTAATGGCTCGATGTTAGTCAAGGAGGCATTTACGAGGAATATGCCATTACCAACAGCTCACAGAGTTTTAACGAGGTCGTGTGAGATAGATCTACGAGATGTTGGATATACCTTCCGCGATATTGCAAAAACACTTCTCAGGAATGTAACCAACGTACATAACTGCTGGCAGTGCTGGTTATGAGAAGGTACGGTCCCAAGAAGATCAGGCTCCGTAAGGCCACGTGCCACTATCGAGAGCGAAGACCGTCATCTTCGGCGTAGCAGCAGTTAGCACCACAGAGTGACACAGCGAACCGTTACAAATAAGTTACGTCAACGACAGCGCCAAGCCAGATTCCCTATAGCGTGCATTCCACTACCGCAAACCAACGCCGTTTACGATTTCAGTGGTGTCCAGCTAGAGGTCATGTAAGGGTGGAGTGCAAGTCTGTCTGATTTCTAATCAAAGCCGATTCTGTTTTGGTGCCAGTGATGGCAGTGTTGGTTAGAAGGGTAAGGTAAGCGCCAGCGACCACTCTGCCAGCTACCTAGATCCATTAGTCCTTCATCTGGGATTATGGTTTGGGAACCAGCAGGAGCCCTGTCGTGGTTATCCCGAGCGCCCTGAGTGCAAATCTGTACGTCAGTCTGGTGATTCAATCTGTTGTGATCAGGGGATCATTTCCAACAGGATAACCCCTCGACAACATACCACTGTTGTAACCTAATATGCTGTAAAGAGTAACGACATGTTGCCTTGGTCTGCTCGATCACAGATCTGCCTCCTATCGAGCACGTATGGGACATCATCGGACGTCAAGCCCAGCGCCATTCACAACCAGCATTAACCGTCCCTGTATTGACTGACCAAGTGCAACAGGCTTGGAACTCCGTCCCACAAACTGATATCAGCTGCCTGTACGTCACAATGCGTGCGCGTTTGCGAACTTGCATTCAAGATTCTGGTGATTATACGGGTTGTTAATGTATCAGCATTTCACATTTGCAATGGCTTTTCTCGCGCTTACATTAAACTGTGATCTTACAATTTTATTCACTTAAATATGTTACCGAGGAAACTGTAGTCGCGAAACTTCATTACTCTACGTTAATTGTTTCTCGGTATTGGGATTTTATTTTAGTTCGTGTAACTCACAGACTTTGATCGTTTCCCGTAAGTAGTGTATTTATCCTTCCGATAAAATATCAAAATTCTGTCCCCTTTATGATGCAAAATCTGATTAAATTAAAACTACAACATCGTATGATATTGGGAATAACCCACGTAAAAACAAAATCGCAAACATAGCGACGCTCCTTTGAAATTCAGCAATTAATGCGAGTAAAGATCAAGTCAGCGATGTAACTACACTGAAGAGCCAAAGAAACTGCTACACCTGCCTAATATCGTGTACGGCCACCGCGAGTACGCAGAAATGCCGTAACACGCCGTGGCATGGACTCGACTAATGTCTGAAGTAGTGCTGGAGGGAACTGACAGCATGAATCCTGCTTGGCTGTCCATAAATCCGTAAGAGTACAAGGGGTGGAGATTTCTTCCGAACAGCAGGTGGCGAGGCATCCCAGATATGCTCAATAATGTTCATGGTTGGGGAGTTTGTTGGCCAGTGGAAGTGTTTAAACTCAGAAGAGTGTCGTGGAGCCACTCTGTAGGAATTCTGCACGTGTGGGGTATCGCATTGTCCTGCTGAAATTGCCCAAGTCCGTCAGAATGCACAATGGACATAAATAGATGCAGGTGATCAGATAGGATGCTTACGTACGTGTCACCTGTCAGGGTCGTATCTAGACTTATCAGGGGTCCCATATCACTCCAATTGTACACGTCCCACACCATTACAGAGCCTCCATCTGCTTGAACAGCCCCCTGAAAACATACAGGGTCCATGGATTCATGAGGTTGTCTCCATACTCGTGCCATCCATCTGCTCGATACAATCTGAAACGAGACTCGTCCGACCAGGCAACATGTTTCCAGTCATCAACAGTTCAATGTCGGTGTTAACGAGCCCAGGCGAGGCGTAAAGCTTTGTGTCGTGCAGTCATCAACGGTACATGAGTGGAACTTCGGCTGCAAAAGCCCATATCGATTATGTTTCGTCGAACGTTTCACGCGTTGACACTTGTTGATGGCCCAGCATTAAAATCTGCAGCAAATTGAGGAAGGATTGCACACCTGTCACGCTGAACGATTCGCTTCAGTCGTCGTTGGTCCCGGTCTTGCAGGATCTTTTTCCGGCCGCAGCGATGTCGGATATTTGATGTTTTATCGGATTCCTGATATTCACGGTACACTCGTGAATAATCTTACGGGAAAATCCCCACTTCATCATTACCTTGGAGATGCTGTGTCCCATCGCTCGTGCGCTGGCTACATCACCACGTTGAAATTCACTTAAATCTTGATAACCTGTCATTCTGGCAGCAGTAACCAATCTAACAACTGCGATAGACACTTGTTGTCTTATAGAGGTGTTGCCCGCCGGCCGCTGTGGCCGAGATGTTCTAGGAGCTTCAGCCTAGAACCACGCGACCGATACGGTCGCAGGTTCGAATCCTGCCTCGAGCATGGATGTGTGTGCTGTCCTTAGGTTACTAAGGTTTAAGTAGTTCTAAGTTCTAGGGGACTGATGACCTCAGATGTCAAGTCCCATAGTGCTCAGAGCCATTTGAAGCATTTGAGGTGTTGCCGACCGCAGCGCTGTGTTCTGCCTCCTTACATATATCTGTATTTGAATACGTGTGCCTATAGCAGTTTCTTTGGCACCTCAGTGTATTTCTTAACAGTTGTTGCGGCTTTTAAACAAACTGTTTAATATAGCAAATTAAAACTGTACCTTGAATTAGTAATCTTCACTGTTGTATTATGTATCGGCTTACCTGAATAATTTTTGTCCCAAACAATATCATTAATAATTCGCTAAATAATCAAATGAACCACAGATGTTACAACTGATTATTATCTCTGTGCTCAGCGGGTCGAACTACCATGCAGCGGGTCCGAGTTCGATTCTTCTCCACTCGGGGACTAGGTGTTGTGCTGCCTCCTTCGTCATTTCATCACGATCGATACGCAGTTCATCCTGTATGACGTCACCTGAAAAGACGCGACACTCGACGCAGAACTTCCCCAGGTGGGAACTCTCGTCCATTAATGCCGTATGATCATTTCTCTTCATTTTAACAGATAAACGAATGGCGAAATCATTACTCTTAACATTTAGTTATTATTAAATTCGGCGTTCGTTGACATTTCCAGTGGCCAACTGCGGCGTGATGAGTACTCTTGGCCGCCCCCGAATGTGGTTGGCTGGCGGTGCGACGTAATCTCTTCGTCGCTACCGACGCAGGTTAGTTGGCGGTGGTCCTTGTACCGAATGACAGCATAGTGAGTACCTCTCCTTACTTATCCAACACTTAACAACAAAATATATGACACATATATTAATTAAAAAAGACAGCACCCAAAAATCGTTTATCATGGACTGTTCGATTCGCACATTAGTTGAGGCGATGTCTTGTACTACGCATAACAGTCAGTCTTTCTGACAGTTTACGCAGATCCAAGTACATGTAATAGATTTTTTTCCTCTATATGTAAGGAACGTTTCCTGAAAATTTGGCCATACTTTTTGTTACACAATACTAAGGTTGTAAGGGGTATAAGTGCAAATGTTCCTGTTGGTAACTGACACCGTGTGCTGAGAAATATTGTATCAGTATTTACGTCATTTGCAGACTAACAATTTTAGCTATTACAAGTCGCATGTTGTGAAGTTGGGTGGTACCTCCAAGTACATGTGACAAGAGGAAGCCATTGTAACTTATTTTCTCATGGATAGCAGGTCCGTCCGGAAAATTGTCAGTCTGTAGTGGCAGGTGCAGTCCACGTAGTGGTGCGGTTACACCCATGCAGAAAACACCGGTTCCTAAAGTTTGTGAAGTGTTCTAGGGAATACTGTTCGACACAGATCAAAAATAACAAACACAGTGATATGTGTACATATTAAGGTATCACATATAAAAGTATCTGTACTAATACTCGTTACAAGTTACAACCTCTACGTAAGACACACCGAAAGTAAATCAACATTCTTCTTAAACAGTTCTGACAAAGAGGTAGATATGTGCCGATGCCGGGTCCAGTCACCATACATACGGGTAAAAGGCATTTTGTGGTACACTGAAACATATCGACGACCGCCTGTCACAAGCAATTGTCAGCTGACAGTTGATGGTTGGAGAGACAACATGGCGGTTACAGGTAGTCTGCGAAAACCAGTTATAGAAGTTGGCCACTGGTGGATTGTGTATACTTATGGTATTATCCCCCTTAGTATCAACTAAGGCCTGAAAATAGTGCACTGAAGCACCGAAACTGGTAGCCATACAATAAATAACATCATAAGAACGGCTGTAGGTGTTTCATTTTATTACATATATGAACGGCCGAAGTCCCCCCAAACCTCCAGTCACAGGAATGGATATACATTAAAAAAAAAGAAAATGTTGGTGTCTCACTCTGCTTGTGTCCACTTATGGCTGGAAAATTAAGCTTCCTTAATACAAACCAGTATTACTGCAATAAACGAAAAGTTTCCCTAGATACGTAACAGTTTGTCTCATGTTTACACAAAGTCAGACTTGGGAAAATAAAGAGAAGTGGGTGGTAGGCTGTTGACAGAATACGTAATGAGGCGAGTGCTCCTCCGGTGCAGAGTGAGGGCGCTTTGCGAGCGATCAGAGGAAACGGGTTGGGACATGGCAGGTGCAGGAGCAGCGCCAGGCGCCGCTTTGACAAGGCGGCCGTGAATTTAACGCCGCGCCGTCTGCTCGCGCCGCTGCCGCCGCCGCCGCCGCCGCTAACGCCTGCAGGCGCCGATTCGCTCTGGTCTCCTTCACCAGTTTATTATCGATTTTCGCAACGCTCTCTCGTTTTGCAGCCAACAACACTTATTTAATTCAATCCTGGCGTAAATATACGGTTAGCCGTGCGCATCACATTATATTCGTTGTAAAATAATTGTAACCAGAAATATAAAAGTATCGGCGAGTATGTTATTCCACTCCTGGTACACTTTAATTAATAAAAATTGCTATAAAATTTAAATAATATGTTTCTTCTCCTGAGAGAACAATTTCTACCAAATTAATTGTTGGAAACCTAAACACAGAACCACAGTAAAAATCGTCAAATGGAGCTATAATTTTGGATTTTGAAACTCGAGTAACTTTGCAAGATTCACGCCAACGCTGTAAGAAGGTAGTCATCAGCTTTTAATCATCGTCTAGAAAACATTAAGTCACGTAATTAATTTTTTTTCTGTGTGACTACGCACATTTTCCTGGCATAATAGATACTAGTGCTGTTCACGGATATACAGCCAGATTTCATCGTCCTGAGGACACGACATTTCGATGGTCCAGCTGGCAGCCATCTTTGGGTGAGACTGTATGTGCATAATTTGATGGTCATCTTTTGGTCAGATTTTTGGTGATAAAACTACTGGGCTGAGTCGCCATGTAATGACAATGATATATATTTTATTTAATGATACATTTTTTGAACCAACTGGGGGGGGGGGGGGGGGGCGGGCGCTATCGGCTGTCCTCTTTCCTCTATCGTCGCCAAACTTTCCGTGGAAGGCTTGGAGCGCGGGATTAGCAGAGCGGTCTAGGGCGCTGCAGTCATGGACTGTGCGGCTGGTCCCGACGGAGGCTCGAGTCCTCCTTCGGGCATGGGTGCGTGTGTTTCTCCTTACGATAATTTAGGTTAAGTATTGTGTAAGCTTAGGGTCTGGTGACCTTAGTAGCTAAGTCCCATAAGATTTTTACACACATTTGGACATTTTTAAAGGCTTGGAAGATACCGCATTCAGAACCTCTTCTCTCAAAACCACACGTCTTCTAAGATACATGGCTGATATTTCTATCGTTTGGCCACATAGAATAGAAGCTCATTGTTGGTTTTTAGATAATTTTAACTGCCGTCATCAACGCATCAAATGTTTGATGGAAGTTCAAAAAAAGAAAATGGCAAATCTGGATGTTGTAGTACACAAAAGAGAAAGTGTGACTTTGGGACACAGTGTACACCGAAACGCACGCAGTCAGACCGCCACTTCCATGTTACTAGTTGTCACCATCACATCGACGCATGGGAGTTTTAAGCACACTGGTCAAGAGGGCTTATGCTACTTTGGATTCTGATAATTTGAGGCAGGAACTGAATTATCTTAACTTTGTTTCCAGGCAAAATGGATGCACTGATCATCAAATTGTTCGTACTTTCCAATTTGGATCACCATGTGAACTAACAATGGACACTTGTAAATCAGTTGGTTTTTTTTTCCTTTGCGGGGAGTATTTCTTCGAAACTTTCAAAATGCTCAGAAAATACGGTATTCATCTACATGGATGCCTGACAGAGGGTTCATCGAAGCACCTTCTCAATAATTCTCTGTTAGTCCAATCTCGAACAGAGCGCGGAAAGAACGAATACCTATACCTTTCCGTGCGGCTCTGATTTCCCTTATTTTATTATTACGATCGTTCCTCCCCATGTAGGCTGGCGTCTACAAAATATTGTCGCATTCGGAGAAGAAAGTCGGTGACTGAAATGTCGTGAGCACATTCCGCCGCAACGAAAAACCCCTTTTTTTTCTTTTTTAAGGCTGTCCACCCCAACTCCTGTATCATGTCAGCGACACTCTTTCCCCTATTTCTTAATAATAGAAAACGTGCTGCTCTTCTTTGAACTTTTTTGACGTACTCCGTTAATCCTATCTGGTATGGATCCCACACTGCTCAGCAGTACTCCAAAAGAGGACGGACAAGAGTAGTGTAGGCAGTCTCTTTAGTAGAGCTGTTACATTTTTAAGTGTTCTGCCAATAAAAGGCAGTCTTTAGTTTGCTTTTCCCACAATTTTTTTCTTTGTTCTATCCAATTTAAGCTGTTTGTAACTGTTATTCCTAGGTATTTAGTTGAAGATACGGCCTCTATATTTGATTGATTTAGCTTGTAACCGAAGATAAACGGATTCCTTTTAGAACTCATGTGGATGACATCGCACTGTTCATTATTTACGATCAACTGCCAATTTTCTCACCATAAAGATACCTTTTTAAATCGTTTTGCTGTTTTTGATCTTCTGATTACTTTTCTAAACGATCAACGACAGCACTGTCTGCAAACAATCTAAGATGGCTGCTCAGATTGTCTCCTAAGTCGTTTATATAGATAAGGAACATCAGAGGGCCTATAACATTACTTTGGGGAACGCCAGAAATCACTTCTGTTTTACTCGATGACCTTCCGTCAATTACTACGAACTGCGACGTTTGGCCAGAACTGGAGCCCTCCTTGGATGAGTTAAAGATGATAATAGGGCTGAGGAAGCCTGGGGTATATAAAATTCCCTGTCATTGTGGAAGCGTTTGTATTGCACAGACCATTCGTACAGCTCCTCACCAATATGTGGAACATCAAAGTCACCCACGTTTGATCCAGCCAGAAATATCTGCCGTCGATGTACATTGTCTGAATGAAAGGTGTAATATGTCGTAAACGGAGACGCAAATTACTGCTCCGGTTTCCTATTACCAGAATTGTGTACTTCGGAATCCATCGATATACGATTATCCGATGACGTTATTAATAGAGATAAAGGTTTTCCCTTAAGCAAGATGTAAATACTGTTTTACTAGATATAAAACAACAATGGTCTGGCGTTCGACCAGCTGCATCTTAATTTGCGCGTCATCGCTTTTGTTAGTTTCTATCGCCGGCGGCGCTGCAGTGCTACGCTTCGCAGAAGCCAGACCCGCTTCTAGCGCACACGTGAGGCCTGCTCCCGGGGTGTAAATTGTAACGTTACGCGCATGTAGGCGAGTTATTCGCTGAGGAGAGCTGAATTTGCTTGCTGGGGTGGCTCCCAGTAGGCTGGACGAGATCGTCACGCGGCAAATTCACGCGGCGTGCCCAGGTGCCGAGACGAGCAGCGTCGCCAGACACGGGTAAATCCCAACGCTGGAAATCTGGACAGTTTTGGCTCGCATTGCCTTTGGGCAGGAGACAGTGCTCCAAGAAATGGAGGAGTGTGGTGACTAAGGTGACTAAGCTACAGCTCTTTGAGAATCGACAATAACACACAGACAAATATAAATGCAAATCTGAATACACCGGTGATACCTGAAAATAAGGTGCATCCAGTGGCACAACAGTAATTCCAATATTTTCAAAACAACAAAATTTAATAATGTACATTATTACTGAGAACCTCTGAATTAATAACTTTTAAACGCTTCGTGTGATTTTAACAAACGGTGTCTCAGATGATAGCACTGCACTATAGCTATCAGCCCTGAAAGCTGTATATCTGTATCTGTTTCATTTATTGGTTCGTGTCGTCTTTTATATCTCTTTTACTGTGCAAATGTTTGTCAGAACATCGTATTCTACACACTTACACAATAAATGAACAGAGCATGGATACTCATATTTTGACATACTTATGTTTTTATTTAATGCACAGTTTACTATTTTGCCACTAACTTTATTGAAATTTTGACTGCAAGTTCTGTTAAAAAACTTTGCTAATTTAAAAGAGGCCAGTCGCATGTGTTAGCGGATTCCAAAATTGAAAAGAGCATCAAAAGACCCTTCTGTCAACGAGGTTTAAATAACAATTTAAACAATATTTAAGGACGATTCGTCCTCACTTAACGTGAGCGCACTTGCGCAAGAATACTGACTTATTTCTTTATGAGGATACCTGTATTTATTTTCATTCTGAATGTTCTGAATGTGACCGAATGTTTATAGTCTTTCTTTATTTAAATATTGTTGTAATATACAAGATTAGTTTTCTCCGAGAAGTGGTCAAGATGAGTCAAATCGCGTCTGTAGCATGTACGAACGATGTATTTTTGGTGGGGATGAATCTCAGTCAATGGAAAAGCAGACAGTAGCGAAACACTACGTGGGTCAAGCGTAGTAACTCGAGTGAAGAGCTCAAGACAGCGTTTCTGGACACTTTGTGGCGAGTTCTGGAAGAAGGCGGACCTGTCTAGAGTAACGTGCTCGATTCAGTCGTGTAGGTGATTGTTTCTGGGTAGTGAGCGGCCGCTATAATACTTTATATTTCGAGAGGTCTGAATGTGCTCCAGAGTAGGACGTTAAATTTAACCTCTCGATTTATCGAACTGAGAATATACAGAATATGAGTCAGTATTCGTCGTATCGGGTGTGTTAATTTCTGAATCAACGTGTTGAACTCTAAATTATTTTGAGCTGGTGAATCTTTGGTGTATAGTGATCACAAAATGGACTAAGTTTTCACGAGTCTTTGATTACTATTTAATTTCGAAATTTTGCCTACCGTTCTCGTATTACTCTCAACGTAACTTCACTGCATTTGATACCCCCTAGGGGGTCCACAACTCTTTTGTGGATACGTGCGTAGCGAGCACGGGACCCCGAGCTAATGTGGCCCTCCTTCCTTTCCGGGCTGCATACCCTCCCTTTCCGCATCCTTCCCTGTCCCCCATCTTCTCCCCCCCCCCCCTCACCTCTGGCTCTTTCCTTCCCTTTCTCCCCCTCTGGGAGTATGGTTTGTGCCTACGTCCGGAGACGGACGCTTGTAAATGTACCGCATTCTTCGCCTTCCTTGCTTGTATGTCTTCATTCTTCCTTTGTCCTTCTCTTTTCCTTACCTCTTCTCTTTACCCTTTTCTCCGCTGCGGCGTTTGAGACCTCTCTTCTTTCCTTTCCCTTTCTCTTTCTTCCTCCCTGTGCGTGTCTGAAGGCCGACCCACGCACTTCCATGTGTAGCCGGTGACGGGGTAACGCGTAATTCCCCGCCCCGGGTAGACAGGTAGGATACGTACGTACCCCCTGGTAACGGCCAGGCCCAGGGAGGGGTGATTACCAGAGCTGATACCTTCCGAAAGTGCTGATTGGTCCCTCCGTCCGTTTGTCGGGAGGTGTGACCTGAGGTGTGAACAATCACCTAAGGCGGGAGTGCCCTCAGAGAGGGCCCCCACAAGGGAGGAGCGCGCCATCGGAGACGCCGGTAATCATGGGGGATTCTTCTGCAATGGTTTCCTCACCTTCCACTATGTCTGCTCACAAACGTAAGTTCACTTAGTCTCAGCCACAGTCAGTTCTTCCATCGTTGCCACAGTTCCTTGTTGTTTCTCGGTCTGACGAAGGTCAAGACTTCTCCACAGTCAACCCTTTCATTATTCAGATAGGTGTCGACGCAATTGCAGGTCCTGTAAAGTCTTGTTCCAAATTACGGAATGGCACCCTGTTATTAGAAACAGTCAGTGCCCTCCAGGCACAAAAATTGCTGCCTACCTCACTACTACACACCTTCCCTGTCCGGGTGGAACCGCACCGTACTTTAAATTCCTTGCGTGGAGTCGTTTATACACGCTCCCTCGATGGATTGTCTGACGAAGAAATTCAGCACTACCTGTCTGACCAGGGCGTAACGGCTGTTCATAGGGTTATGAAAAGGGTTGACATGAACATCATTCCAACCCGCACTGTCTTCTTGACATTTGACAAAGTTCAACTCCCATCGAAAATCAAAGCAGGCTATGAGATAATTTCCGTTCGCCCTTACGTCCCGAACCCTACGCGTTGCTATCGGTGTCAGCGGTTCAATCACACCAGCCAGTCCTGTTCCAATCCGGCCAAATGTGTTACGTGTGGCAAGGATGCCCATGAGGGTGCTTGTCCACCTCCATCCCCTCGCTGCATCAACTGTATGGGTGACCACGCTGCTTCCTCTCGAGATTGTCCCGTTTTTAAGGACGAAAAGCTCATCCAGGAAATTAGAGTAAAGGAAAAGGTGTCGACCTTTGCTGCTCGAAAATTATTCGCCAGTCGACAGCCCACCGTGCCTCAGAAAGGAAAATACAGCACTGTCCTTGCTTCTCCTCGACCAACAAAAGAGGCGGCCACGCAGACTTGCGACCTCACCTTTAGTGCCATGGTGTTCAGATCGGCCAGCGCAAAGATCGCCCGTTCAACCTCACCACTTTCGCCTGCCCACTCTGTGGCTCACCCTTCGTCGAGTTCTGCTAAATCTCGAGCCCAAAAGTCAGACACCAAGACTTCGAAAAAAGAGCATACTCGTGAAGAGTTTTTACGTACAGCAACTTCCCAACCATCGGTTCCTCCTTCCTCTAAACATCATACTTCCAAGAAAGCTACAAAGAAACCCAGTTCCTCTCCTTCTCCGCCAAGGCGTGTCCCATCTACAGCACCACCTGGCGGAAATCGCCCTCGGCCGTCTTCTGTGTCGCCGAGGCGCACTGCTGGCGGCCGATCAACCGGCCGATCGCTGGTGGCAGGAGCTGCTCCTGAACAACCTATGGATCAGGATCTTCTGCCTTCGGCTGAATGCCATTCCATAGTGTCGGTCGCAAGCTCAGAGCAGTCGTTGAGTTGACAGCGACCTTGGTCACATTCCTCCATTTTCTGTTCTCCCTATGTCCATTATCCATTGGAATATCCGCGGTATTCGAGCCAATCGGGATGAATTGTCGATCCTCTTACGATCCTACTCGCCGGTCATCTTCTGTCTTCAGGAAACAAAGCTGCGTCCCCATGACCGCTTTGTTCTCCCTCATTTTCAGTCTGTCCGATATGATCTCCCCTCTGTTGAAGGCACTCCAGCCCATGGAGGACTCATGATTCTTCTCCATGATACTCTCCATTATCACCCAATCCACTTAAACACTTCCTTCCAAGCTGTCGCTGTCCGTCTTTCCCTTTCTGGATATCCCTTTTCTCTTTGTACTGTATACATTCTATCGTCCACACCAATGGCACGAGCTGATCTCCTTCATCTTCTTGGTCAGCTTCCACCCCCCTATTTGCTGGTTGGGGACTTCAATGCCCACCACCCGCTTTGGGGATCTCCACATCCTTGTCCACGTGGCTCACTATTGCTAGACGTCTTCCACCAAGCAGATCTAGTTTGCCTCAACACTGGGGTCCCTACATTTTTGTCTACCTCCACGACAAATTTATCTCATTTGGACCTTGCAATCGGTACTGTTCCGCTAGCTCGGCGCTTCGAATGGTTCGCATTTGATGATACACACTCGGGTGACCACTTTCCATGTGTCCTTAGACTGCAGCCTCAACTGCCGTTCATGCGCCCGCGACGCTGGAAGTTTGCCCAAGCCGACTGGACACTTTTTTCGTCTCTAGCGATATTCGATGACCGTCACTTTCCCAGCGTCGACGATGAGGTCACACATATTACCGACGTTATTCTTACAGCTGCGGAACATTCAATACCACGCACCTCCGAATTGCCCCGGCGCCCCCCAGTTCCTTGGTGGAACGAGGCATGCCGTGATGCAATACGTGAGCGGCGACGTGCTCTCCGCGTTTTCCGCCACCATCCTACTTTGGCCAACTGTATCCGCTATAAGCAGTTCCGAGCGCGATGCCGTCGTGTCATCCGCGATAGCAAGAAGGCAAGCTGGAAATTCTTTATTCGCTCATTTAACACCTTCACTCCCTCCTCGGAAGTTTGGAGTCTGCTTCGACGGTTCTCAGGCGCGCCTAGTTTCTCCCCGGTCTCTGGGCTCACTGTCGCGCATGACACTTTAGTGGACCCCGTCGCAATTTCTTACTCGTTGGGTCAGCACTTTGCTGAGATTTCGAGCTCTTCAAATTACCCTCCAGCGTTTCTCCCGAAGAAACGTGCAGCGGAAGTGCGACCTCTTGCTTTCTCCTCTCAAAATCGCGAAAGCTACAATACTGTTTTCTCCTTGCGGGAACTCCAACATGCACTCTCTTCTTCTCGCTCCTCCGCCCCAGGACCGGATGGTATCCACGTCCAAATGTTGCTACATTTATCAACCCATAGTCTGCGTTACCTCCATCGCCTTTCTAATCGAATTTGGACCGACAGTACTCTTCCCAGACGATGGCGGGAAGCTATCGTCGTTCCTGTTCCGAAACCTGGAAAGGACAAACATCTCCCCTCTAGCTATCGCCCCATTTCTCTCACGAGTAGTGTCTGTAAGGTTTTGGAGCGTATGGTGAATTACCGTTTAGCGTGGTGGCTGGAATCCCGCAGTCTTTTAACACCTGCCCAATGCGGATTCCGAAAGCATCGTTCTGCAGTTGACCATCTTGTTGCTCTCTCCACTTATATCATGAACAATTTTCTCCGGAAACGCCAAATAGTAGCAATATATTTTGATCTGGAGAGAGCATACGATACCTGTTGGAGGACAGGCATCCTCCGCACACTGTTCTCTTGGGGCTTTCGAGGTCGGCTGCCCCTTTTCTTCGCGAATTTATGGCCGAGCGCACATTTAGGGTGCGGGTGAACACTACTCTTTCCCGTACTTTCTCCCAAGAAAACGGGGTACCCCAGGGCTCCGTCCTGAGTGTTGTACTGTTTGCCATTGCCATCAATCCAATTATGGATTGTCTCCTTCCTGATGTCTCGGGCTCCCTCTTTGTGGACGATTTTGCGATCTACTACAGCTCTCAACGGATCAGCCTTCTTGAACGACGTCTTCAAGGATGTCTCGATCGCCTCCACTCTTGGAGCATCGTAACCGGCTCCGTTTTTCTCCCAGTAAGACCGTTTGTGTTAATTTTTGGCGACTTAAGGAGTTTCTTCCGCCCTCCTTACATCTAGGTCCTGTCAACCTTCCGTTTTCAAACGTCGCTAAACTCTTGGGTCTTATGTTTGACAGAAAATTGTGCTGGTCCTCCCACGTTTCCTATCTTTCTGCTCGCTGTCTGCGATCCCTCAACACCCTCCGTGTCCTGAATGGTACCTCCTGGGGAGCGGACCGAGTGGTCCTTCTCCGCCTCTATCGCGCCTTATTGCGCTCGAAATTGGACTATGGAAGCATAGTCTACTCCTCTGCTCGGCCGTCTATTCTTCGGCGTCTCGACTCTATCCACCACCGTGGATTACGTTTAGTGTCTGGAGCTTTTTACACCAGCCCTGTGGAAAGCCTTTATGCTGAGACTGCTGAACCTCCGCTGTCCAATCGGCGAGTAGTCCTTCTGAGTCGTTATGCTAGCCATCTGTCTTCCATGCCTGCTAATCCTGCCCATGACATTTTTTTCGACGCCTCCTTTGATGTAGGGTATGCAGGCCGCCCCTCCTCCCTACTACCACCGGGAGTCCGCTTCCGTCAACTGCTCCATTCTCTTCCCTTCCGCTTTCCTAAAACGTTCTTGACAACTTGGGGTACAGCATCGCCTTGGCTCCGTCCTTTGTCGATTTCCCAAGGATGGTACCCCTTCACTTGTTTATCGTCGGGCATTTGCTGCTCTATGTGCACAAATGACGGACGCCACATTTATTTACACCGACGGCTAGAAAACATCGTTAGGTGTAGGGAGTGCCTATATTGTTGGCGACACCCCAAATAACTTTCGGCTTCCCGACCAGTGTTCGGTTTATACTGCGGAGCTTTACGCTGTTCTCCAGGCTGTCCACTACATCCGCCGCCATCAGCGGATACAGTACGTTATCTGCTCAGATTCTCTCAGCTCTCTCCTCAGTCTACAAGCTCTTTATCCTGTGCACCCTCTGGTCCACCAGACTCAGGACTGTCTGCGCTTGCTCCACCTGGGGGGCGTCTCGGTGGCGTTCCTCTGGCTCCCGGGACACGTTGGTATCTGTGGAAATGAGGCGGCCGATATTGCAGCCAAGGCTGCAGTCTCTCTTCCTCGGTCAGCTATTCAATCGATTCCCTTCGCCGATCTACGGAGCGTTCTATGTCGACGTGTTGTTCATTTATGGCACACGCATTGGTCGACACTTACCCATAATAAATTGCGGGACATGAAAGCTCTTCCTTGTGCTTGGACCTCTTCCTCCCGAACGCGTCGTCGGGAGGAGGTAATTTTAACTAGACTCCGGATATGGCACTGTCTTTTTAGCCATCGACATCTTTTAAGCGGCGATCCTCCCCCACTCTGTCCCCACTGCTCTCGGCTGTGGACGGTAAGACACCTTTTAATTGAGTGCCCCTATTTTAATCCGTTACGCTCCCGTCTAAAGCTATCGCCTGATATATCGTCGATTTTAGCAGATGACACGCGCTCAGCCGACCGCGTTCTCAAGTTTATTAGTGCCAGTGAAATGACGTCAGTCATCTGCAGCTTTTTTTGGGGACAACCCACCCCTTTTTGTAGTGGATTTTTAAGCCTTCCTTCTGCTTTTAGTTTCTCCAATTTTATGACTTTCGTTCCCATTGCTGCTGGTTTTCAATTTCGGTTTTTTACTGTTTCGTAAGTCACGGAGCGGGCGCTAATGACCATAGAAGTTTTGCGCTCTAAAACCAAAACAAAAAAAACAAAAAACTGCATTTGATAAGCGCACTTTTTGTCTGCATCTTAACCGAATATCGTAGGACCGCTTCCCGTTTACTTGAGATGTTCGTTCTTAAATAACCATTAGTCGTCTACATCTTTGTTATTAAATTATTCATTTAACTTTCATTTTGTATTTCTGTGCACTTTATTAACTCGCAGTTCTATCCACTGCATAGACAACTCGACTGCAGAATCACAGCTACTTGTTGTTATCTGCAGCAAATTAGCTGCGGTGCATGAAAGCATGAAATAATTTGAGTCCACCTCTTCTTTGCCAGTGGGCTGCTCCATTTGGTTTTGACGCCTCTATCGGCGTGCTCAGGTACTGTCTGTAAGGATTTCAGTATTACCAGCACTGCAGACCTCTACCTGCAAATCAGCTAAAAATTGGTAATCTTTATTTTGGCTGAAGCCACAGAAGTGATAAATTTTGAACCATGCTGCCACCATTTGATTGTAATAATTTTTATTTTATTCCTTTACGATCCACGTTTCGGTCTTATGCATTTTCAAGAACACAAATATATTTGTGTGTCAGAAGATATCCGACTGGTATGAAATACAAGTAATTTTCAAGTATAGATGGCCATATAGGCCAGAACTTCCATCACTAAAACAGAGAACATCTCTAAAATGCCTAAATATACTGCAGACTTTCATTTATGGACCTTATAGCACAGCTGTTATTAGAAACTGTTAGCCAACAAACATTTACGCGCCACACTATTGTCTGTTGTTCAGACACAGTAGTGTGGTGCATACATGTTTATTGCCTAGCAGTTTCATCCATCATCCATTTGTTCCATTCCTCTGTGATACAGACTTTAAGTGGTTTATTTCTTGTGAATCCAAACAACTCATGTTCGCCACATCGGTGCACTCATACTGCTAATTGAATCCAATGTTGCCAGATAGAGATAGGTTTCCCGCGACATCGAATATACGGCCATTTTTAAGACTGTCGGGACTATTAGATCAAACACAGAACATTTTTATATTAAATTCGAATAAAAGACGCACTTCAATTTTGCAGGCAATTTTTTGAAGAAAAAGTGCCTCTTAAAACCGTAAAATACGAATACAGTGGCCTGCAAGGTGGCATTACTGCCAAAGATTATTATGTGACCAATTCGGCTGATCAGGTCCATGCATGGTACAACGTTTGACCCCCATTGGTGATGCTATGTTGCATAACAATAGGGCCCATGTTCACACAGATCGCATATCCATGACTGGTTTTGTGAGAACGAGGATGAAGTGTCGTATCCTCCGACCACCACAGTCACCATATCTCTGTGAGCCTTCGTGGTCAACTTTGGAGAGAAGGGTTCGTGATCGCTATCCACCCCCTTCATTATTACCCCGTTAAGAAGAAAACTAGCGCACATTACAGTGAATATTTATTATATGTCTTCATCTCATCTCCTGCCCCCTTTTCCTGACAGACAAATATGGCGATAAAATTTTTCACGCCGCTGTCATTCGAGCAGTCTAATGGCTGCTATCCGTGTTTGTTCTTATTTATTTACGGCTCGTGTTGGGACGGTTTATTTGAATAGGACACTGCTGATTTCATTTCAAAACCATGCGTAACAGGCACACATGTCCTGCCTGTAGAGTCAGCGTCGGCAAAGGGACGGCAAGGTTTCTGTATCATTTCCTACACCCTTCCGATCTAGCTACCTCCTATACTAAACACTATCGCTTTAGTACAAGGTATCGATCAGTAACGTACGTTTAAGTGCATTAATGTTACAAGGGTCGAAGAAACTGTACTAAATACCAATGAATCCCTGCGACCAATATACAGGATTATCATGAACGACAGTAACATTTAATGAAATATAACTGTATGGCAAGTGTTTTGGAAGAGTGTAACTATGAGTGAAAAGATTTATATGATAACGACTTGACCCTCACAGTAAAGAAGATTTTCTTAAGATGGGACTCAGTATTTCCAGACTAAATCAAGCACTTGAAAGAAGAGGGAACACTAAACAACCGGTCTCAAACTCCTCGTTGTTGGCCTGGTCAACTTCTTAACTCACGAGGCGTCGTCTCTCAGACCGCGCGAAAATTTTCGAACTAGCTCCCCAGGGCCAGTTGCGGTGGAATGCATCTATACTCCCCATACCCTCCTTAAATTGGCAAAAAAAATGGCTCTGAGCACTATGGGACTTAACATCTATTGTTATCAGTCCCCTAGAACTTAGAACTACTTAAACCTAACTAACCTAAGGACATCACACAACACCCAGTCATCAAGAGGCAGAGAAAATTCCTGACCCCGCCGGGAATCGAACCTGGAAACCCGGGCGTGGGAAGCGAGAACGCTACCGCACGACCACGACCTGCGGACTAAATTGGCAAGCCTACGATGTTTTGCTGTCGGCTACGTTATCGTCTTCTGTTTTTATTGTTGATACGTGTGACTCGTGAACTACATACCTGTTTTCTTCAGCCGGCCGGAGTGGCCGAGCGGTTAAAGGCGCTACAGTCTGGAACCGCACGACCACTACGGTCGCAGGTTCGAATCCTGCCTCGGGTATGGATGCGTGTGATGTCCTTAGGTTAGTTAGTTTTAAGTAGTTCTAAGTTCCAGGGGACTTATGACCACAGCAGTTGAGTCCCATAGTGCTCAGAGCCATTTGAACCATTTGTTTTCTTCAGTACGGTACCCTATAGCTCTAAATGAATTCGCACGAGTGTGTCAGTTTTAACTTTTCCGAGTTTGATGAAATTGTTAGTCGGTCTATGGATGAAAGTGTCAGTGATATGGATGAAGAAATAAACGAAAAAGAAGGCGATTTTACATTAGCCAGTGATCACAGTTCTGCTATCAAATGTTCAAATGTGTGTGAATTGCTAAAGGACCAAACTACCTAGGTCATTGGTCCCTAGACTTAAACACTACTTAAACTAACTTACACTAAGAACAACACAAACACCCATGCCCGGGGGGAGCACTCGAACCTCCGGCGTGAAGGGGCTGCACAGTCCGTGACATGACGCCTCAAACCGCTCGGCCACTCCGCGTGGTTCTGCTGTCGAACGAGAGCATCATTCAAAGAAAGAACTTCAGGAAAGTTGTGATGGGAATCATTCTTTTCCTTCAATGAAATATTTAAAGTGTCTGTTAAAATCAAATGTGTTCTGAGTGGCGATAAGAAACATATAGTTCCCAGCAATTAATGTCAGTTTGACAGACTTTCTTTTTGTACCTACCGGCTGGAATTTTTATGCGCAAATTTAAATCCTGGAATTATTTGGAAATTTATTTGCTACATAGATTATATAATTTTTCAGAATGTAAAATTCAGTACTCCAGCTGTCCATTTACGTGTACTATTTAAAAGAACCACACAAAATTATGTGCTTTTCAGTAATAATATAAAATGCTCCAGGCTTTGTTTATTGCAATAAAATAAACTAGGAGTATTTAAACAACACTTAAATAATTTTAAAAATTAATGTTATATAACATAAATGGAAAACTTCACATGATTTTTGCCTTAAATCTCGGTTTAAACATAGGTGTTCTAGAGACCCCACCTCGTGGTGTACGTTACAAGACAGTCACCTCGCGAGTTAAGGTTTAATCGATTTTGTTTCGCGCCACGTTGTTATGAAGGTGCATGCATTTGTTTCACATGGGTAACTGTGATGAATACGTTACATTAGATTAGATAAGTTTTTCGTTCCATAGATCCGTGCTGAGAAGATCCTCGTGGATGTGGAACACGTCTGTCGTCTAGTGCTACGTTTGTGGTGTTAGGGGTGTCAATGTGTTTCCAGGGCGGTATAGACTGAAACGCCGCAATAGGTTTCTCACTCATGAACTGCATTTGAGTATTGGTTGTCTTGTATTAGAAGAAGAAAGGTTAATCAGCACGTGTCGCAATTAGCACCAGTGTCGTGGCCAACGGAAACTATAGTTCATCGTTCCGCGATATTGCCGCTCTCATTGGTCGGGATCCCACGACTGCCATGCGAAAATGGGATCGATATATTTAGAACTTTCACGCTCAACACCATGATAGATATCAACGAACATAAGCTGCTGGTGTCCGAAGCAACAGACATTGTTAGTCTGGTCGTACGGAATCGCACTGCCACGTCACATACACTGAGTAGTGGAACGGGATTTTTTTAAGAAAGATCAGTGTTGCTAGTTTGTTTTCGACCTTGTCCCTATACGACGTGTGAAAAGTCCCTACTTTCACCTTGAAAGTCCCCAAAGACGTAAAAAATTCTAGACTGACAATAAAAAGCTAGTCACGTATTGGGTAGTAACATTTCCCCACTTTTAACAATTTTGTATGCCTAAGGGTCACTGTTTTCGAGCAAAATATTCACAATGTTATTTCGGAAGCTTGTTGTTGTTAGCGCTTTGGGCAATTATAGACGCTACGAAAATGTCTTTCATGAGCTCGTCAATATAATCTATTATTCACAAGGATATTGAGTGCTCAGAAAATGCTGCCGCCAATCTTATTTCACCATCTTTGGTGTCCTCTTCGAGTTTAAGACTTGCGGTACTTCTAGTAGTCTGACGCACCCACGATGGACATAGTCATTGTTTATTAAATTCTGACACTCGAATTTTGTGCGAATCGCGATTTGAAGTTTCAAAAGTTCGCTTCTTCCAGCACATAGGCTTATATTACACACCATTCAACGAGCACGGTAACTGTCCTTGGGACCTGCCGTTAACCACCCTTCAAACTGTTCATCCTCTCCAAACTTCCCTACATTTCTGTTTTCGGATTTAACTGTCGCTGTTTTATAACTCTCTCTTATTTTTCGGGGCTGAAGCCATAGTAAAAAGAATATTAATACAACAGTTATATACCGCAAAAAAGAAACTTGTGTTAAGGCTAAAGGAACTGAACTGATCTACTCGTGCTGTTTACCCTCTATTTTCAACATGTGAAAACGCAACAAAGACAGAAACACAATCGCCGCCAAGGAAGTTAAAAATGTAATTATCAAAGTAACGGTAGTGCATAGATTACACTAGAAGCGCTAAAATTGCATGGTGGACCCCAGGTTCCGATCGTTGCATGTCGGTCCCATTCGGAGCACTTCGCGTTAATTGTCTTCTACAGAGTGTTTCCGTAACAGCGTGCAAAAATTTAACAGGGCATTGAGAATGCTGCACTGAACAGTTTGAGGTAGGGAACCTGGGGTCGGAGAAGCCAGCTTAAGAAGTTAATAGGGATAAAATCACGTTACTGTGTGATTTTTTATTTACATTATTTACAGTTAACTGCAAATACCATCATTCACACAATGAACGTGCCATCTGTACTGTATGTTAAAAATGTGCTGAAACTGACAGCCATCAACCTCAATGTAAGCATGGCATTGGCGGACAAGATTCTGACGCACCCTGACAAATATCCTTGGTGTGTTTCGAATCGCATAACAGGCAGCTACTATTAGGGTAAGTAATTCCATCTCCGTATCCATGGGCTCTTATACACAAAGGACATTAAACATCAAGTCATCAAGGGGATTGAGATCAGGTGACCATGAAATAGGACCTCCCCTTCTAATCCAACGTCCAGAAAATACAGCACTGAGATGGTTGCGGACATCCACTCCGAAGTGAGGCGTTGCACCGTCGTGTTGTAGCCACATCCTCTCACGAGCAGCCAAGGGTAGGTTCTCCAACAACTCAGACAGAACTCCTTGCACGAACCTCAAGTACAGGTGGCCAGGTAGAAGATATGCCCAGTGAGATTTTCGCCTACAGTGCCGCCCCAGATATCCACAGCAAAACCTACTTGATAGTGTGACTCTACTACAGCGTGAGGGTTTTCCTCGTCCCACACATGGGTATTCTTGCTGTTCGAAATACCATCACGAACAAATGAAGTCTTGTCAGTAAACAGCATGAGTTGGAGAAAATCTGGTAGATCAATACATTGTTGGAGCAACCACTGACACAATCCGACCCATGATGCCACATCAGTCACAAACACTGCACAGACTCGTTGTGCGTAATAAGGGTGTAATTGTTGTTCGTGGAGTACTCGCCACACGCTAGTATGTACAGCATCCATTTCACGTGCAATACAACGCGTACTTCTAGTGGGGTCCGCTGCAACACGTTGCAGCACCTCCTCTTCAAAATCTTGGGTGCGAGTGGTCCTCATGCTGCCCGGTCCCTCGTTTCTTCTTTACAATGGACCACTCTCCCGCATTCGTCGATCCAGATAAAGAAACACCCGTTATGACGGATGATGCCTGTTAGGAAATCGTTTCCTGTACAGCCTTTCAGCAGCGAGGGCATTGTAATGTACTTCCCCATGCACAAGGTGCATGTCACTGTGTTCTGCAAAACCTGTACTGCTCCATCATATTGTACTGTACGTCTCTGAATAGCACTGAGTAATGAATGGGTCTGTCGTTGATTCATAGCACGTTTTGTCATGGGTCAATTTAAATACGATACAACAGAGCCACCTTATGGACCAATAAAGTAAACAAAACCTGCATCATGACTTCCTGGTAATCAGGCTCGCCCTCCTTGTTTCCTCAAGGAAATAAAGAATGTACATGTAAACAAACAGCACAGTATGTGTGAACTTGTATGCATGTTAGTTATAAATAAGTTGGAAAACAGTAATGCTAGACAAAGCGGAAGACAAGTTTACTTCCATACGTCCTTAAGCTGGCTTCTCCGACCCCAGGTTCCGTACCTCAGACTGTTGAGTAGAGCATTGTATATGAACTGTTAGATATTTTCCCGCTCGTATGTAAACACCCTGTATTGACTATTATTGCTGGCGTCAGGCCTTTCCTCAGCGGTGCCCATTTTCCTTCTAATCACTGCGTTGTATTCCTTCAACTTTAGTTTAATTTACGTTCTTTGCTAAAAATATGTACCACATTCAAAACGATTGTCTCGTAATGTGCATTCCTGAATCTATGTTACTTCCATGCAGAATTTGCACCTTAGGAGGCAGCAGATAATCGGTACGAGGAGAGTTAAGCAACAGGCACGTCAGTATTTTCACTGTCGCGTATCTTCTCCCGACAGTGACTAAAACACTTTCCTTCTGCACCTCGTTCATAGGCTAACTTCGCGTACGTAATGGTGACAGGCGTATACATTGTTTAATATTTTACCGTTTGGCAACTTTTTCGCTTTTAATTTCTTAATTTGAAATTTATCTTTCTTGGACAGAAAGGCCCTATGTTTTACAGAGGGATCATAAATGTGTCCCTACGTCCCAAATTTTGGAAAAAAGAGTGACTAAAACACTTTGCAACTCCGTACGCGCAGGGACATGTCTCTACGGTTGACAGCTATACACCAGGCCGACTTTTCAGACAAATTCCGGTTCTGTGTACAGCATCGCAATTGTGAAAGTTCCGTGAGAACGAACGTTACCAGACTGCATTCGTCACGCCCAGGTCCAAGTGCAGCCTCAGTTGCTACGGTATGGGCTGCTGTTGGGTTTATAACAACATCTCGTCTAGTTTCCATTGCTGGTAATTTGGGTTGCAGCAGTTACATTTCATATGTATTATGGCCGATGGCAGAGCTCTGCCTTCAAAGGCTTATGGGCGTTATCTTTCAATAAGATAATGCAAGGACGTGTATTTCCCGTGTTGCCCCAAAGTACCTCAATACTAGGGCGTTCCACTGTTGTTCTAGCCAGCGCGTTCTCCAAATCTCTCACCCACTGAAAAAAATGTAGTCCCAAATTCTTGGCATTTCATCATTCGCCAGCCTAACGATTGCAGAATTTTGGCATACATTTGGAGCAGAATGGGTCAGCTAAGCTTACACTAGATATCCAGATGCCTTAAACCCACTGTGCCTCCCAAATATGACAGCTATGTACAGCAAATTTAGCCCCATTTTTACTACCTACAAAGTTAATCATGCACTCGGATCAGCCAGAAAATTATGACCACCGACCTACTATCGATGTAAACCCGTCCAGGCGACAGCAGCATCACCTAGCAAGGACTGACTGCTAGTCAGACACTCGCACAGTGCATGTAGTATCAGTGAGCGTGCTGTCCTTGTTTAGAATGGGGAAGATGCGTCAGCTATCTGAGTTTGACTGAGGGCAGATTGTGATGGCCCGCATTCTCGGGACGAGCATTTTGGAAACTGTACGACCTGTTGGGTCTTCGAGGAGTGCTGTGGTGAATAACTCGGCGAAACCAAGGTGAAACGACGTCCAGGCGGTGTGGGGTTGGGTAGTCACCCCTCATTATAGATGTCGGACTTCATAGGCTGGGCAGACTGGTGGAACAGGAAAGGCAGCGAACTCTGGCGGAACCAACACCAGACTTCAATTCTGGGCAGAGTACAAGTGTGTGTAAACACCCAGTGTACCGGACACTACTAACGATGGGTCTCCACGGGCGGACGACCCATGCATTCACGACATCGGCAGTTACGACCGAAATGGGCACATCGGCAATTACGACCGAAATGGGCACGTGACCATGAGCACTGGACATTAACGCAGTGGTAGAGCGTTGCATGGTCTGATGAATCCCGACACAATCGGCATCATGCCCATGGGAGGCTGCGAATCCGACGTCTTCCAGAGGAACAGCTCCTTAACATCTGTCCTGCAGGACGCAGACAAGATGGCGGCGGCTCCATTACGCTCAGGGGAACAGTCACATGGGCATCCCTGGGTCCCGTGGAGCTCGTGCAAGGCTCCATGACGGTCAAGCAGTATCGTACACTGGTTGCAGACCACGTACACACTCCTCCATAACGATCATGTTTCCCAATAGCAGTGGCATTTTTCAACAAGTTAATGCGTCATGTCACAAGGTTAGGAGTGCTATGGAGTGGTTCGAGGAACACAGTGGCGAGTTCCAGTCGATGTGCTGCCCCCCCCCCCCCCCCCCCGCCCCCCATTATCCAGATTTGGGATTTGATTCAACGTGGAGTCAGAGCTCATCGCCCTGCTCCCCAGGAATTTACGAGAATTAGGTATGCAGATGTGATACCAACTTACTCCAGCGACCTACCAAGGGCTCATTCCTTCCATGCTACCACGCATCACTGCTGTTATCAGAGCCAAAGGTGGACACACCGGCTATTAGGTAGGTGGTCATAATTTTTTGGGTGATCAGTACAAGGCGCAATAAGTAAAATTTCGTCGTTTGCTGTTTTTGGTGTCGCAATTTTATTGGCCTACTGTGTACACCACCACCATATGAATTCTCCTTTCAACAAAAGTAAAGTTGGTGCTGAAGAAAATTTCTTCCACTGTCTTGACTTCAAACTACTTCTTCCTGGAATAACGTCACAGCCTAGCGTTTTTTAGCTACCAGGACTTCGGCTACAGCACAGCCCCTTGTCATAATCAGGTGGCGGGCCGGGATCTGAGTCACTATCTACACTGGTGCTGTGCTGCACTGGTTGAATCGGTATTGCAATTTTCACTACGATTATTGTTCCGCATTTCGGAGTGCGCACAAAGCCTGCCTACAAAGGGAATGCGGGCAGCTTGCGCACCTGTGTATAAATAGGCACCTTCCATTTATTGGCCTCTTATCAGCAGGCCGTAACTCGGCAGAAGTCACACGCTGCCGAGCCAGCGGCGTTAAAAATAGTGCTTGCCGCGATAATGCGCCCCCGATATAAACGCGCCATCCTGAGGCAGCGCGGTCGATGCTCGCCGCCGCCCAAGCTGTACTTTTCCATACCCACACTTGTGGACGCTGCACAAACCGCCTCATCTACGTATACCGGTATCATTTCCTTTTTTGATAAAATCGAAGACAAAGGTCAAGCTTTAAGAGACCCAGGTAAGTGGAGCATGCTTAACCGGATCGCTGATGAAAAATAAAGAGCGCTACACAAGACTTATAAACAGCAAAGACCACGTATAAGGTCACGACAAGACACAAACCCTACACCACAACATGATACATGGGACAATAGAGATTGAAACACTGATATGGAAACATATGATCACAGGAAAACACCAGTATCACCAGATACAGATTCACATACGCCACATTAGCAGAATAGATGACTGCAACAGTAGTATAAGTAATACTTACATGGAAATTAGGAAAAAGTTAGTAATAAGAAAGGAAATAACGAATTTTCCTGTTTTTGCAAGGCAAAACAAATAATTTTTTTAATTTTTCTCATTATTATTTTCAAACATGTAGTTGTTCAAATGGCTCTGAGCACTATGGGACTTAATATCTGAGGTCATCGGTCCCCTAGATCTTAGAACTACTTAAACCTAACTAACCTAAGGACATCACACACATCTATGCCCGAGACAGGATTCGAACCTGCGACTGTAGCGGTCGCGCGATTCCAGACTAAAGCGCCTAGAACCGCTCGGCCACAACGACCGGCATGTAGTTGTGTAATATATAGTTGTGTAATATGTAAACTGTATAAAATGCAAACTGTAAGGCATGTGAATTTTGTAATACATAAACGTACATATGCAGTATCATAAGACTTAACTACATATACACGAACGCGCAACATAGATAAGAAGTGTCTTTCGGAGACTCGAGGCTCGATGTCACCGTTTCGAGGCTCCTCTCCCGCTTATGGCGCGGGCAAATGGAGGAAGTAGTTGTAGTAACCAATAGCACGCTAAAGCTCATACACAAACAACGTAGTGCTAATTTCAGCACATACATACAGTAGTAACCATAGTAGAATAGAATATGCTTATTTAGGTGAGACAGGCTCGATGTGTTTACCAAAGTCCTCCCACTTGAAACAGCCAGGTGAAGGAACCTCTTTTGTTATCTAAGTCTTTCCTTTCTTCTATAATTTCTTCTTAAGAACTTAGTATAAATTTTTCTTTTCCCAAAATGTACTTTATATATCTTATTTGTTTTAGTTGACGAAGTAATTGTGTAAAAGACAAGAAAAATAACAGAAAAAGACGCAGTCTCTCTCTCTCTCTCTCTCTCTCTCTCTCTCTCTCTCTCTGCAGTTTGTTACTAATTTTTGATAGCAAACGACCCATCATAGTTACCAAGGCGGTGGTCACTCTGACATGTTAATAAATAAATAATAATTTTTGTTGTCTCAAGATTATTACGTTTTGTTGACGAACAAGTATGCATTTCCGAGATTTGACAAGGATCTGAAGAGGTTTTAGTCGTAAGCCTGTGTAAACTCCAACACAGAGCTTTATACGAGAACTACGCAGAACCACATACATGACGGCTAAACCGAGACTAGAATTTTTGTTGTCCTGTATTTAATAGTTCACTTCATTGTAAGGTGGGCTTTCTCAGTATCTTAACGTTGCCAAAGCATCTTCAAATCCCTGCTAGGTGAACTGTTTGCAGATAGTGTACCAAATTAAATCTTCTACGTCACAGTTTTTTGTTTCAACGAAGTGCGTGTCCGTTATATGCCTGTTTCGGTTC
This sequence comes from Schistocerca americana, assembly GCF_021461395.2. Taxonomy (NCBI): domain Eukaryota; kingdom Metazoa; phylum Arthropoda; class Insecta; order Orthoptera; family Acrididae; genus Schistocerca; species Schistocerca americana. The sequence goes on along the minus strand of NC_060130.1, from coordinate 436,514,188 downwards.
GTTTCCTCAATGTAGCCATCAGTGATCATAAGGCCGTTGCAGCATCCCTGAATATGGAAGTTAATAGGAATATAAAAAAAGAGAGGAAGGTTTATCTGTTTAGCAAGAGTAATAGAAGGCAGATTTCAGACTACCTAACAGATCAAAACGAAAATTTCTGTTCCGACACTGACAATGTTGAGTGTTTGTGGAAAAAGTTCAAGGCCATCGTAAAATGCGTTTTAGGCAGGTACGTGCAGAGTAAAATTGTGAGGGACGGGAAAAACCCACCATGGTTGAACAACAAAGTTAGGAAACTACTGCGAAAGCAAAGAGAGCTTCACTCCAAGTTTAAACGCAGCCAAAACCTCTCAGACAAACAGAAGCTAAACTATGTCAAAGTTAGCGTAAGCAGGGCTATGCGTGAAGGGTTCAGTGAATTCGAAAGTAACCTCCAAACACACATACGTCTGATAATATCCTTACTAGAGATGACGTATTCCAGAAAGAGAACCCCCCACATATAACTTAAGTTCTATCATATGATTGGGTGTGAGATACAGAGGGATACGTTTCTTTTGGGGACAAAAGCGCGAAATGTGAAAATTGTGTATTTAGAATAGGTGAAAGTAATGTGTGCGCGCGGGTTTGTGTGTGTGTGTGTGTGTGTGTGTGTGTGTGTATGTGGGTGTGGGTGGGTGAGTGGGTGGGTGGGTGGGTGGCTGGTGTGTCGGGGGAGGGGGGCGGGGGTGTCATGTTTGTGTTCTATGATTTTGAGAGGAGAGAGGAGGTGAAACCAGGTGCCAGCATTCAGACAGCTTCTCTCCAAATGTAATGTGGCGGCATGTCTGCGTTCTATGATTTTGAGAGGAGAGTGGGGATGAATCAGGGTGCCGGCATTTAGACAGCTACTCCCCGTTAGCTCTAAGGGGGCCACCGAGCCTAACAACTTCCATCTTCATCTGACGGACGGGTCACCATCAATAGTGCAACAAACCCTCACTCCATAATGACACCACGGAATTTAGTACAGGACACTGTCGCAAAGTCTGGTCATCAGGAACTCTGTATCATCACCTGTCCTCCCCTTTCCGGCCAAATAAAGGCGGGGGAGAATTTCTTCCATCACCAGAATTCGATTCTATAGTATCCAGGGTTCCGGTGACATTAGGAGAGGAACAGTCAAGCTGACACGATACCACTGATGGAAACACACAGTAAACTCTATTTCTGAAAAATAATAAATTCAGTGATAAGACAGCAATAAGGTGCAAGTACTGCATTTGTCTTTGTATCACAGCTCTACCACACTCAAATCCAATCCGTAATTCTCGACCGAGCGAGGTGGCGCAGTGGTTAGCACACTGGACTCGCATTCGGGAGGACGACTGTTCAATCCCGCGTCCGGCCATCCTGATTTAGGTTTTCCGTGATTTCCTTAAATCTCTTCAGGTAAATGCCGGTATGGTTCCTTTGAAAAAGGGCACGACCGACTTCCTTCCCCAACCTTTCTTAATCCGATGAGACCAATGACCTCGCTGTTTGGTCTCCTCCCCCTAAACAAACCAACCCATAATTCTCGTGGATGTTCCAAGTTCAGCTGATCTTCGTGGCTAGGAGCACAGTATACGACCAACGCACGATCTCCTCGAAGTTGGCTCAAGACCAAACACAGGACTGAGGCCAGGCGTTTCCAGGAGGCGTTGCCCTCTCCATGATTTTTCCATTCGAAGCTGATGCGCACCGTTCGGCTAGCCTCTGGTGATTTGCACAAGTTATTGCTAGTGCCAACTGCTGAATCCCGGCGAGGTTTGCCTAGCGTTGTAACAGCGGACGACACCACAGTTTCGAACCGGCTACTTCCGAGTAGAGTGCCACTGCACAGGCGTACGTTAGCGACCTCGGGTTATGTCCATACCAAAAGGCCAGAAATGTGCTGCAGTGTTTCGCGGGAAGTGGTAACACGTCCCATTTGATTACTTTACCTTTACATTCTCCCAATATCAGCACTATTGAGCACGTATGTTGACTAGTGGTAACTCAGTTCCAGAAACCTCCTATTCCTAATTTATTGAAGTTGTAAAACCTCGGCGTATTCTATAGGTAACTTCCTACTCAATATGTTTATGATTTTCTTCTCGTCTCTCGTGCAGTGCTAACTGACATAGCTGTTTTCCGGTGGGATAAGGTCATAACGCGCTATATTCTTTCAGTCATTCATGACTCGAGTTCCTTTTGTTACAGAAATCGCCCATTAATTATTCTACGTCATTAGAAATTGGTTTTCTTGTAATGTAAGCATGGTGCAACAATCAACCTGAGATGTATGTGAAATGAAATGTAGATTTATAACTACACAGGCGCAAAACCACCCAGTGCTGGAATAAAACCCGTGGCTAAAGATAAACACCTTTCTTTGCTGTAGTAGTTGTCTAGTCAATATCACCGATAAACTAGCGCGTGATGCTGATGCCGCTGAAGCGCCTAGGAAACAGCCAGTGTTGTGAGCGCTGCATGGGCATATACGACTCGGTCCAGTCACGTTAATGAGACCAGCTGTCAGAAGCCTGAATAACCTCCTTCTGCAGCGCAGACGTGCAGGAAGGGATACCGACAGGGCTGTGGAGCCGTGACGATTCCAGAGCCGTGGCCAGCTGCGCTGGGTGTTTCGGTTGTGAATCCATGGCGCGAATAGCCAGATCGAGGTGGTCCAATAGAGTCTCAAATGGGTTGAAATCCGTAGAGTTTGGTGGCCACGGGAGTACGGGTTCCTCGAACCACGTACGTACACTGCGAGCTGTGTAACACTTTGCATTGTCCTGTTGGTAGATGCCATCGTGTGGAGGAAATACAAACTGCATGTAGGGATGGACATGGTCCCCAAACATCTATACTTGTGTTGATCTATTGTGCCTTCCATAATGATGAGATCACCTAAGTAATGTCGCGAAAACATTCCCCAGATCGTAACGCTCTCTCCACCGGTCTGGACCCTTCCGACGATTGTTGCACGGCCGTACGCTCCACCGGCCACACACTTGTGTATGATTTACCGATAAAGCGACGATGTGTTTAGACAAACCCTTAATTCGCTAGTTACTCGTGGGACGTAATTGGATTCTACAGCAATAACTCGCATTTCCAGCGGGACCATTAGACCGTTGGGCAACATTAACATCTAGAAAACAAAAAAAAAAAGCTGGCTTAGCCCGTCCGCCAGAGACGTCTGTCAGTACTAGAGAAATTACTGCCAATTGTATTCCACCTCGCCGGCCGGTGTGGCCGTGCGGTTCTAGGCGCTTCAGTCTTGAACCGCGTGACCGCTACGGTCGCAGGTTCGAATCCTGCCTAGGGCATGGATGTGTGTGATGTCCTTAGGTTAGTTAGGTTTAAGTAGTTCTGAGTTCTAGGGGACTGATGACCACCGATGTTAAGTCCCATAGTGCTCAGAGCCATTTGAACCATTCCACCTCCTGTGGTGAATACAGTTTCCCTTTATTTTTAAACGCACTACAGTTAAATTTGAAAACTTCTCGCTTTCCGACGCACAAAAACATTAGAAAAACCCGCAGAGTAATTTAAATCAATGAAGAGGCTGCGTAATGGCACACTGCTAGTCGACACAGTGGAATATACGTAAATAAACAAGCTAGTAATCGCCAAATCGCTTGAAGGGTATAATAATATAAGTAAGCGTCGTAAGTAAGCGTAGTAAGCGTCACATTACCGTAAATTAAAATGTGTGTGTTTTGAGCTTCCGGAACACCATGAATATTGACACAAAGAAATTGAAAAGGAATATGTTCAGCTTTATGTGCAATATGGACATCTTTAATTTGTTGTACAGGTTACTTGAATTCTTAATTGTAAATTGGTTACGGGTCACATTGTTTTGAGAAAGAGTCTGATTTAATATTTTACTTTGTCGGTATGGAGGGGTATTCATGCAACTTGCTATTGGCATGATGGATTAGCAGTCTTTCTGAGCTTTTGATTGGGACTTACTGCTGTTATAGCTTACACTGGTTCATTGTGATGCTATAGTATATCATTTCTCTTCTGACAAGTAAAAATTCAGTTTCATTTTGGGTTTTTTTAATAAGGGCTTGTAAATGAGTGGTTAGGTCTTTTTCAATAAAAATAACATTGTTCACCTAGAAAAATTCCAAGGTTCAGAGGAGGGTCATGATTACTACCACATTCCCATTACACGTCTTTCTACATGTTTCCAGTAAAATTTTTACTTGGGCGTCAATTGTTAAGTCATATAAAGCTACAACTCATATCAAAGCTACAATTTATATCAAAGGCAATCCAGCAGTCCCTTTCCTGAGCGGTCTGTAATTGCTCCAGACCCAGGTTCTAGAATCTTACACATTATCGATCCATCGTCCTCTAGCGGCATCCAGGTGTACGTCCCGACATAAATATAACCGATACCGTACAGGAAAGTTACTTGTCGACGCATGGTCATATGTGCAAATTACCAGAATGTTTATGTAGACCACTATTTTCAACAAGGGAGTCCAAGTACATCTGTATCTATAACAACAAACCATGACTATTTCGAAAGACAATATGAATGTTTCTGTGCTATCATAAATTAAACTGTACAGGCAGTCTTCTCTTAGATACAAGATCCCAAAAAAGAATAGGAAGAGAGAAAATTGTAGTAGAAAATCCTAACATGAGCCACAGCAGTTTCGCGGTGAAAAGTGGAGATGTATACAGTAATTACTAATCACTTTCTAGCCACCTCTTGTTCTTATAGTAGAAAGGGCATATCATGTTATCGACTTCACAACCACAGAATACAGCTTAGGAACAAAGGTGATCCATTACCATTAAACAGATGTACACATCGTAAATAGAATGGTCGAAACATGTTCTATGGCGCGTACTTCACTCTGAACAGTATCTTCCAAGCTGCGTTCGATAGGATCAGTATCGAGTGATCTCAATAACCAAATAATCTATCTCATATTTAGTTTTCGTCGAAGGACTTGCACTTAATTTGAGCCATGCACAGTGATACATTGTCTCTATTGACCTGTAGATGTACTTAAGAGCGCTGTAGCTGAACAAACTGGTGTACATCGTCTGCCGGTGAGTCCCTACATCCATCACATGAGCAAAATGAGAATGAAGAAGATAAGAATTTAGCATCCTACCATGACTAAGTCATCATAGACAGGCCACAAACTTCTATTTTGCATAGGTGATGGAGAAATATTGTTTATGGCGTTCCCGATCGAATCTTCTTAGCATTCGGCTGAAGTAGAGTTGGGGAAAACATGGAAAACCTAAATAATAATTGCCGTTCTTTCCTAATAGGGGTCCAGTACCTTAGTAAAAGGCCATATCGTGTTTGGTTGCTACGTAACTGACAGCAAACCGGTCATCAATTCAGAGTCGCTCTGTATTGACGGAAAATGAGGACATCTAGAATGTGGAATGTCGTTGACACACTCTATTTTCTACACTACTGATATTAGGGGTAAAGTCACTTATTCTAGGTGCTGTGTTGTGGTTTGAGTATTAGCTACCTACTGAGCATAAGAACGATGTGCCCAAAACAAATGTATCTAAGTGGCTGGAACAGTGATTTGATGTTTCGTGTACTGAACTGGGGCGCATTCATTGTTAATAAGCAAGCAATAACTGCAGTTTACTGAATTTCTGTGAGGCAGGATTAAGGGATATGGGAAGGCCACATGCTCGGTCTGAAAAACTGCCTGACACATGGTACGTCTTTTTGGTTAATGGCCGCAACGGCTTACTCAAAAAAATGGTTCAAATGGCTCTGAGCACTATGGGACTCAACTGCCGAGATCATTAGTCCCCTAGAACTTAGAACTAGTTAAACCTAACTAACCTAAGGACATCACAAACATCCATGCCCGAGGCAGGATTCGAACCTGCGACCGTAGCGGTCTTGCGGTTCCAGACTGCGGCGCCTTTAACCGCACGGCCACTTCGGCCGGCGACTTACTCATTACGCCTCGATTGTCGCATCATACGAGCAGACAGACTGCAGCAAAAAGTAGGACGAATTTCGCAGCCAGAGGACGGTGAGGACCAGTTGGTTCTAAACGTTGCTATGATTCAGGGTGCTGTTTGTCAGGCTTCTTCACTTCCCTACACCTTACAGGTCGTCTTCGAAGAGTATCAATGAGTGGTATTCAAATGAAAACGAGGAAGATGAAAGAAAGTAAGTAAACTGTTTATTATTTCAAAAATAATAAGCATAAATGTAAATAAATTTATCCCACTGTGAAACAAGACGGTAAATGCCTGCGTGGATAAATATTTGCTGTTGCCTTTGAAACCCTGATTGTACTCTGGGATGTACCTTTTCGTCTGAAGCAAATCGACGGCCACGAATCTTTCTTCAGGGCTCAAGACGCATAGAAATGGCATAGGAAGAGACCAGAATTATATAAAAGATGTGTAAGGGCTCCCCAGCGAAACTTCAGCAGCGTAGTGAAAACAACTTTGGCAACATGTGGGTGGGCATTATCCTGCAATAGAATGATGCCGTCCGCCAACAGTCCTGGGCCCTTGGAATTGATCGTGTGCTTCAGTTTTTGAAAAGTGTGCTCGCACCGCTGTACGTTAATTGCGGCGCCGTGTTCCAGCAAGTCAATGAACAGCTGGACCTCTCCGTCACAGAAAAAGGTCACCATGACTTTCTTGTAGCTGGTGACCCTATTGTGTAGACTACGCTGCAGAAGTTTCCCTGGGAAGCCCTTACACATCCTTCATACAGTCCCTATCTGTCCCCGTGCAATTTCCATAATTTTGGAGCTCTGAAGGACGACATTGGTGCCCATTGATATGCTTCGGTAGAAGAGGTGCACGCCTGGGAACAGTCACGGATCCGTAGGCAACCGAAAACATTTTTTTGTGGAGGAGTTGTCCGTCTTGTCTCACAGTGAAATAAATGTATTAACAATTATGGCGATTACTTTTGAAATAAAAATCAGGTTACTTTCTTTTTTCCATGTGTTTCGTTTTCATTTGACTGCTTCTCATAAATGGGCTACTAGATGGATGAATCGCCCAAAATTAATATTTGCTGATGACATTGGTTTCTTCCAGTGCAGCAATTATCGGGGTATGCGAACGTCGTTTACGGCTACAGTCTCCTGTAATGCTCTGTTGCGGACTCCTGTGGTGGAAAGATACATACACGGTCGACCGCTGCCTATCGAAGTACCGAATTACCCCGTTATCTCAATCAGAGAGAACCATCGTAAGTAGTTTCCTCTAACGAACGTTGATATACTTACGGGGGAAAGACGAAACAACTATGAGGTTTGAAAAGCTAATTGTCCTGAACGATGACGACAGCAATTGCAACTGTTTGCTTACTTTCTTAAAAAACGCTACAGTTTTTTGCATATCCTAACTTCCCTGTCTAAACTATCTATAACAGACTGACTTACAGGAAAAATGACTTTTGCACTGCCCTTGGCGTGATTCATGTAACTTTGACCACAATACAACAGTTCTAACTTGTACGTGTAGTGCTGCTCTGTAGCTTACAGACATTAAAAATACGGCAAGTTAATTTATATACACCAAATCGAACAGCTTAAGGAGAAAAGAAAGATTATAGTTTGGCGTCCGATCGAGAGTGCGGTCTTTAGAAATGGGACAAAAGCTCAGGTTACGAAACGATGAGGAATGAAATTGGTCATGCTCTTTAGGAGGAATCATCACGGCGTTTTTCTGGAGTGATTTAGGAAAGTGACGGAAAACCTAAATAAGGATGGCTGAAGAGGAACCTTATACAGAGTGTTCGCAAATCTCGTTACAAACTTCAGAGATTTCTAAGAGGGGACTGAGTATGTAAAATTTTGAATAGGAACCCATGTCCGGAAACAATGGTTTCATTTCAGATGTATAACATGCCCACGTCTGCTGAAGGAAAGAGAAAATTCTCAGAATTGCTTGTCCTGGTATACCACCAGCGTTGTTACAGACGTTGTACAGGTCATTCTGTCCTGTACAATGTCTGTAACAGCGCTGGTGGACGCCAGATCGAGCAGGTCTCGTAAGGCATCTGTACCGTTCTTTGCGTACAATAAGGGGGGTTCTTTTTTGTTTTGGAATAATGTAAACACGTAACGTTTAAGTGTTAATACAGACAGATGTGCTTAAGTGATAAATAGATGTTTCGTTATGTTTCCTTTCGTATAGTTAACTAACAAGTGTACTGCGTTTCGCCTAATTGAGTTCCTCAAGCAAAAGTTGGTAACTAAAACATCTGTCCTGAAGCCGTCATAGAACGGAAACGGTACGTTACCGAACATGGGTTCCCGTTCAAAATATTATGTACTTACTCCCCTCTACAAGCCCTAAAAAATTTTAACGACAATTTCAGAGCATCCTTACATATGCCAGGTGTAGTGGGTATAAGTGAAGTTATTTCTGTTGGTGATTGAGAACAGTGTACAGGAAAACAGTCCATCAGTATTTACATTCGTAGACTCATAATTATAGCTATTACAAGTTGTATGTTTCTAGATTGGTTAATACCTCCACATATTTGTAACAAGAGCAAGCCATTAATGCTTGTTTTCCCCTGGGCAGCAGGTCAGGTGCTGAACTGTGGGCACATGGACGCAAATCAGTTTGTCTATACTGTCAGGCATAGTCCACTTAGTGGTGCAGCTACAACCATGCAGAAAACATGAGGCTGTAAAGTTCTTAATGTATTCACAGAGAAAAAGCAACCAACACACTGACGTGTGTACGTGTTAAGGTATCACATATAAAAATATCTGCACTTATACTCACTACACCCTGTGAGGGGTTGCTAATAGTTAAGTTACCGTATTTTATAAAACGTGTTACACACTATTTATCTTGTTCCGATAATTTTATTGACATTGTTAAGTGGTTTTGTTTCTATTCTATACAGTCACCATGCTTTTTTTCAAACATTTTTGGTAATGGGACATAAGTTTCTCCAAACCAGTGTTGTACAGACCAGGTTCTGTGCTCGAAACCAGCTGTTGACTGCTGATGTGACTTCATTATCGGTGTTGAAGTTCGTACCCTCAAGATGACATTCCAGTTGAGAAAAAATGTGAAAATCATTTGAATCTAGATCTGGAGAATATGGAGAATGCGGAAACATTACCCAGTAGAATATTTCGAGATCTGTCTGTGTCATTCAAGGTTTCATGTCATGAAGGAAAAAAAGTTCGTGAGACAAAAGTAGAGGAAGCTTTCTTTAGGTGACAGCTCGCAGATACCTAAAGACATTACAATATCTCCCTACACTTATTTTGGGGTTGCCAGGGAGGTAGTGAACGAGTAACACCTCCTGACTGAGCCAGAATGGGATTACCATGACTTTCCTCGGCGAATGTGTGACCTTTGCTTTTAATTTGGCACTTTCGCCAGGTGTCTTCCACATTATGTGTTCATGTTTTTGTTTTCCCAGGAGTTGCGTGACGGACCTAGGTCTCATCCTCATTTGAATGCTCATAAAGGTTTCCTCATTGACAGTGGTTAACTCTCAATGGATGTTGACATTGGACAGTCGTCTTGTTGCCAAAAAGCGAATGACAGGGTGCAAGTGCAAAGTGGACACGCTTTGCAGTAGTAACTCCGGGCTAATTGGTAGCATACGGGCAAGTTACTGCAGTATGCATTGTGAGCCAACGTGAGTGTTGTCAACAGATACCAGTCGAACATGCCAGCATTGACATTTCAAGGGCAGAACTTAGTCTGCAGAGAAATAAAATAAGGAGACTTACTTATTGGATGAACCTCGTAGTTATCAACGGTATACTAGTTTGGTCCATCCACAATGCGTTTCAGCATTGTCCTCCAGAAACGGTTCAATAACTCGGCATGTCACTCTAACAGAAAAGATGTGTCCATAATACTTACCTATGATCTGAATATAGCACTGGGCATAAAGTGTGTTAGTTACTAGATTATTATCATGCGTCATTCCAAAGGTTTATTAGTCCATCTCCTCTACCCCCTCTCTCTGTCCATCTCCTTCTTCCTTTCTCTTCCCATATCCTGTTCCCCTTCTTTCTGTCCACCTCCTCCAGCCCTCCACATTCACTGTCGATCACCTCCTGCCCCTCAGTCTGCCCATTTACTCCTCATACCTTTAAGTCCATCACCTCATCCACTCTGTCTCCTCCTCACCCCCTTTAAGTGCATCTTCTCTTCTCCCCTCTCTCTGCCCATCTACTCCCCAGCCCTCTAACTGTCCATCTCTCCCTTTCCCCTCTTTCTGCCCATGTCGTCCTACCATCTTTCTCTGTCCATCTCCACCTCTCACCTCTCTCTATCCATCTCCATTTCCCCCTCTCTCTGTCCATCTCCACCTCCCCCTCACTCTGCCCACACATCGTCTTTTGTTTCTATGTCAATCGTCTCCTCTCCCCTTGTCTGTAAATCCCCTTCTGTTTCCTTTCTGTTCGTTTCTCTCTGTCCTTTGTCAGTCTACTCGTCAACCTGTCTATGTCCACTTCCTTTCCCTCTCTATTTATCTCCCCCTCCCCTTTCTCTCTCCACTTTATTCCCCCCCCCCCATAGGAAGTTGATGGTTCTTACCTCCACAACACTTCTTTCCAGATAGAAAGTAATATGTTAACCAAGCTTGGTTAAAATCAATCCAGAGGCTTAGGAGAAACTTTTTACCCTTGGCTTTGTCTGCACACGCATATGCCACATACATTTCGCATATATTTAACACATTTTACACGTATTTGTACACATACTTCCCCTGTACCTGTAGCGAACTTCGCTGAGTAGCTTCTTTATCACGAGCTCGAAGTCCAAGGCGTCATATCTATTGTAACTATATATCGTACAAGTATATAATATTGCAGGTATATTCAGTGGCATATGTAGCTACTGTGTAGAGAAATGTGCTGCGAATAAAGTTTGTAGTAAAAAAATAATAAGTGAAAACCTCACGCCTGATGCTGCAGTTTTTCTGTATGAGCAATTAAATTATAGAAAGCTATCCGTTTTTGTTTTTTTTTCCCTTTCTTCATTTCGTGGGGTCGTCACTGAGAAAATCTCTCGCAATGGTTTGAAACTGAATAAAGTTGGCTGCAAGACACTGAGTGCTCTCACTCTCAAATAATGAATGAAAATAGTATGGCTATTTGTCCTACATTTTCGCCACCTCCTTCACCCCTTTGAGAGATAGGTTGGTCTTACCCCCACAGTGGCTGTTTTTAGACAGTAAGTGGTGGTGGTTAGTGTTTAACGTCCCGTCGTCAACGAGGTCACTAGAGACGGAGGGCAAGCTCGGGTTAGGGAAGGATTGGGAAGGAAATCGGCAGTGCCCTTTCAAAGGAACCATCTCGGCATTCGCCTGAAACGATTTAGGGAAATCACGGAAAACCTAAATCAGGATGGCCGGAGACGGGATTGAACCGTCGTCCTCCCGAATGCGAGTCCAGTGTGCTAACCACTGCGCTACCCCGCTCGGTAGACAGTAAGTGTCGGCCAGAGTGGCCGAGTGGTTCTGGTCTTTAAATTGCACTCTGTAGTACATTCAGAGTTTCAGAGATTGATGACAGTGACTTACCTGCTTAAAGGTGTCCAAGTAACGTAATCAGTATAAGAGGTCCAAATTTTACTTTTATATCATTACATCGTAAACTTCACCAAAAGACCGTACTCACAACGAAAGTATAAATACTGCAGAAGCTTTTCGATCTTTCATACACGTGCATTTTCGATACGAGGAGTACACCTTTTCTGCACAGTTAGCTTATCGATTTTTGGGAGAAATCTAGTCGGCAATTTACTTTTCCTTTTCATTATCCTATTTTCCACATTATTCACAAGTTTTGGATACCAGTTCATCAACAAACAAAAAATACTCTGCAGAAACGAAATGCTTCACAGTCTGAACTGTTCTAGTATGCTAACGCACATGATCCACCATTATTGTCATAAACACTGACTATAGGCAGTTTTCAAATCTTCATTTCGGCTGCTCAGTGCTTATGAAACCCTGTCATATTGCAAACTTCGTGTAAGTTGCAGTCAAATGAAAACGAGACAAATGGAAATAAGTAAGTAAACTGCTCATTATTTCAAAAGAAATCGTCATAACTATCACGATATTTATTCCATTGTGAGTCAAGGCGGTCAATGGACATGTGGGGTTTTTTAGGGTAGAGAATTCCCTCCCTGGGCTCGACAAGACGCCTCCTGAGACGCGGCAAGGTAGGAGTAGGCAAAATGCAACAGGGAATAACAATATTAATGTGCTAATAGTAAACTGCAGGAGCGTCTATAAAAAGGTCCCAGAACTGCTCTCATTAATAAACGGTCACAATGCTCATATAGTACTAGGGACAGAAAGTTGGCTGAAACCAGACGTAAACAGTAATGAAATCCTAAACTCAGATTGGAATGTATGCCGCAGAGACAGGCTGGACAGTGAAGGGGGAGGCGTGTTTATAGCGATAAGAAGTGCAATAGTATCAAAGGAAATTGACGGAGATCCGAAATGTGAAATAATTTGGGTGAAGGTCACGGTTAAAGCAGGCTCACACATGGTAATTGGATGTCTCTATAGGCCCCCTGGCTCAGCAGCTGTTGTGGCTGAGCACCTGAAGGATAATTTGGAAAATATTTCGAGTAGATTTCCCCACCATGTTATAGTTCTGGGTGGAGATTTTAATTTGCCGGATATAGACTGGGAGACTCAAACGTTCATAACGGGTGGCAGGGACAAAGAATCCAGTGAATTTTTTTTAAGTGCTTTATCTGAAAACGATCTTGAGCAGTTAAACAAAGAACCGACTCGTGGTGATCACATATTAGACCTCTTGGTGACAAACAGACCCGAACTGTTTGAAACAGTTAACGCAGAACAGGGAATCAGCGACCATAAAGCGGTTACTGCATCAATGATTTCAGCCGTAAATATAGATATTAAGAAAATTAGGAAGATTTTTCTGTTTAGCAAAAGTGACAAAAAGCAGATTACAGAGTACCTGATGGCTCAACACAAAAGTTTTGTCTCAAGTACAGATAGTGTTGAGGATCAGTGGACAAAGTTCAAAACCATCGTACAATATGCGTTACATGAGTATGTGCCACGCAAGGTCATAAGAGGTGGAAAAGACCCACCGTGGTACAACAACCGAGTTAGAAAACTGCTGCGGAAGCAAAGGGAACTTCACAGCAAACATAAACATAGCCAAAGCCTTGCAGACAAACAAAAATTACGCGAAGCTAAATGTAGTGTGAGGAGGGCTATGCGAAAGGCGTTCAATGAATTCGAAAGTAAAGTTCTATATACTGACTTGGCAGAAAATCCTAAGAAATTTTGGTCTTATGTCAAAGCGGTAGGTGGATCAAAACAAAATGTCCAGACACTCTGTGATTAATGGTACTGAAACAGAGGATGACGGACTAAAGGCCGAAATACTAAATGTCTTTTTCCAAAGCTGTTTCACAGAGGAAGACTGCACTGTAGTTCCTTCTCTAGATTGTGGCACAGATGACAAAATGGTAGATATCGAAATAGACGACAGAGGGATAGAGAAACAATTAAAATCGCCCAAAAGAGGAAAGGCCGCTGGACCTTATGGGATACCAGTTCGATTTTACACAGAGTACGCGAAGGAACTTGCCCCCTTCTTGCAGCGGTGTACCGTAGGTCTCTAGAAGAGCGTAGCGTTCCAAAGGATTGGAAAAGGGCACAGGTCATCCCCGTTTTCGAGAAGGGACGTCGAATAGATGTGCAGAACTATAGACCTATATCTCTAACGTCGATCAGTTGTAGAATTTTGGAACACGTATTATGTTCGAGTATAATGACTTTTCTGGAGACTATAAATCTATTCTGTAGGAATCAGTATGGGTTCCGAAAAAGACGGTCGCGTGAAACCCAGCTCGCGCTATTCGTCCACGAGACTCAGAGGGCCAAAGACACGGGTTCCCAGATAGATGCCGTGTTTCTTGACTTCCACAAGGCGTTCGATACAGTTCCCCACAGTCGTTTAACGACCAAAGTAAGAGCATATGGACTATCAGACCAATTGTGTGATTGGATTGAAGAGTTCCTCGATAACAAAACGCAGCATGTCATTCTCGATGGAGAGAAGTCTTCCCAAGTAAGAGTGATTTCAGGTGTGCCACAGGGGAGTGTCGTAGGACCGTTGCTATTCACAATATACATAAATGACCTTGTGGATGACATCGGAAGTTCACTGAGGCTTTTTGTGGATGATGCTGTGGTATATCGAGAGGTTGTAACAATGGAAAATTGTACTGAAATGCAGGAGGATCTGCAGCGAATTGACGCATGGTGGAGGGAATGGCAACTGAATCTCAATGTAGACAAGTGTAATGTGCTGCGAATACATAGAAAGATAGATCCCTTATCATTTAGCTACAAAATAGCAGGTCAGCAACTGGAAGCAGTTAATTCCATAAATCATCTGGGAGTACGCATTAGGAGTGATTTAAAATGGAATGATCATATAAAGGTAATCGTTGGTAAAGCAGATACCAGACTGAGATTCATTGGAAAAATCCTAAGGAAATGCAATCCGAAAACAAAGGAAGTAGGTTACAGTACGCTTGTTCGCCCACTGCTTGAATACTGCTCAGCAGTGTGGGATGCGTACCAGGTAGGGTTGATAGAAGAGATAGAGAAGATCCAATGGAGAGCAGCGCGCTTCGTTACAGGATCATTTAGTAATCGCGAAAGCGTTACGGAGATGATAGATAAACTCCAATGGAAGACTCTGCAGGAGAGACGCCCAGTAGCTCGGTGCGGGCTTTTGTTAAAGTTGCGAGAACATACCTTCACCGAAGAGTCAAGCAGTATCTTGCTCCCTCCTACGTATATCTCGCGAAGAGACCATGAGGATAAAATCAGAGAGATCAGAGCCCACACAGAAGCATACCGACAATCCTTCTTTACACGAACAATACGAGACTGGAATAGAAGGGAGAACCGATAGAGGTACTCAAGGTACCCTCCGCCACACATCGTCAGGTGGCTTGCGTAGTATGGATGTATATGTAGATGTAGATGTAGAATGCCTTCATGGAAAAGTGTTCGCGATTGCGTACAGAACCAGAACTGTGCAGCTCTTCGTCCGCAGCAAGCCCAAGGTTGTTTAGACTACGCTGCAGAAGTTTCGCTGGGAATCCTTTACTCATCAGCCATACAATCGCGGTCTCTCCCCATGCGATTTCCATATTTTTAAACCGTGAGGGAAGACATTCGTATCCGTCGACTTGCTTCGGAGGAAGAGTGGCACGCCTGGGTACAATCAGGGCTCCGTGGTCAACCGTAATCATTTTTCCATGTCTGACAGTAGGAGAAATGAATCCACTTGATTGCCCTTTATAGAACCTTGTTTCGTTAGCTTTATAATTATGAAGAAATGACCCTATCACTTGTGTATTCCAATAAAAGTAATTACACCTTCACAGTTTATAAACTTCTACCTGCAAACCATGGTTTAATGTTCGAAATTGGACGGTCTCTCTTTGATTTACGTTATGTCAACTAAAGGAACTTGTTATAATCTGTGGGCTCAGTAGAAAAGCTGACGCAGGAGAAACTGAAAGGAGATCGGAAGGTAACGATGTGAAGTCCCGTACTTCAGCAATGCTACCCGAGATCGATAGCTGTAGCCGTCAATTATCCAGCTGACGGATTGTAGGCGGTGCTAATACACCTCACGCGGCCTTTTCCTCCCTTACGACGCACCTTCAGCGCAAAACTTTCACGGTGTTTTATGCGTCCTCTGAGACTATAGCGTTTCCAACAACAGAAAGCGACTAAAATATCAAATGTTTTGACCCTGTATATTGAATACGACATCGGAAGTTTATTGACAAGACGGTTGACACCGAATTATATATTTTAATGCAATTTCAAATGTTCTCAAACCGAAAACACCCATCCGAAAACAAACAATAAAAGCAGAAAATCTCCTTCGGAACATCAAAACAGTTAATAGGTGTGTGGTTATCTTGATAACTGGTGGCTGAAGATATTATGGCAGCTGCCCACCGCGTGTTTGGCTCCCTCGCGGAGGCGTTGCGGGCAAGGTGATGCATTAAGGAAAGTACTAGTTTGTAAGCGGAGAGAGATGAATTTGGAATCATTGTAGTGACGATACGGCTGCATCTGAGGTAATCCAATGGCATAAACAAATCTGACAGTGGTCGTACTATTGTGGCCCTGAGCATGGGTACGTGCATCTCAGATTCGGTGGAGCTGGTCAGCTGTTCGCGTGCTGCTGTAATGAAATGGAAATTGATCTTACTACGGCGAAACCTCGAGTACGCGACAAGGTGCTGAAGGTAGGGGAGCAGCTCTGTACTGACGGAAATTAACGTCAATTAGGATGGAATCCGTATCATTTCAGATGTGAAATGCTGTACATTTCGTTGATAGTCACGGTCCAGTCACATTAATGTAGTCAACAATCAAAAGCCTGAATAACCACCTCCTGCTGCGCGGACCGCTGCGAGTCGTTTAGGAAGAGAATCAACGAGTTTCTGGAAGGTAAAGACAGGGACGTGGAGCCAATCCGACTTCGGTGATGTGTCCAGCTGTGCTAAGTCTCTCGGTTGAAGATCCATGGCACGAACAGCCCTCTCGGGATGGTCCCACAGATTCACGACTGGGTTTTATTCCGGAGAGTTCAGTGGCCAGGGGAGTGCGGTACACTCATCCTGCTGCTCTTTGAATTACGCACGTACGCACGCTGCATTGTTCTGCTGGTAGATACTATCACGCCTAGGAAATACGAAATGCATGTAGGCGTGGACATGCCACCAAGAATAGTTGCTTATCTGTGTTGGTCCATTGTGCCTTCCAGAATGACGAGATCAGCCAGGGAATGCTATGGAAACGTCCCCAGATCACAGCGCTCCCTCGTCTGGCCTAGACCCTTCCCATTGTTGCAGGGTGTTTGCTTTCAGACGTTTCACGCTCTACATGCCAACGGCGATCTCTCCGATGGAGCATAAAACGTGATTTATCTGAAAAGGTCACCTGTCACCACTCAGCGGACGTCCAGGTGCGGTACTGACGTGCAAATTCCAGACTTTGTCGTCGATGAACAGTAGTCAGCATGGACACACGAATCAAGCTCCTTCTGGGGAGGCCCATACGCAGCAATGTTCGTTGATCTGTAGTTGAGGAAACACCGTTGGTACGTTCTCGGTTCATCTGAGCGGTCAATTGCTCAACAGTTCCACGTCTACACACGTACGCAGCCGCCGTTCACCACTGCCATCTTCGGCCCATAGTGCACCACAGCGCCGTTGTGTCACGCACGGTATATTTTAACCTCGGTGGTACTCTGACAGTTTACAAACTTAACCCTTTCGGAAATGCTTCCATCCCTGACTCGAAATCCAATGGTCGTGCAATTCTTTACGTCAGATCAAACATTCCGTTTATAGGGCATTTGTCGATATGGCCTTTTTTGGTTCAAATGAACGTTCCTGTCATATTCCCAAATATTTACTATTCGTCCTGCGAGACCCAGTTAGTCACCTCAGATATTTCCTGAACAGTTTAAGGCAAGGGTATTCTGTCTTCACCTGAATAAATTGTTGAAGAGTTCACTAAACGTAGTTCAGTCTCTTTTGGTGATAATATTAATTACAGAGATATCGGTATCAACTTTGTTTTAAAATATTACAATACTAATTTCCAATGCTAGTGTACTAGCACTAAAAACGTTTCTCTCTTCAAAATTTGATTAGTAGTTTTAGAGAAATTATAATATTTAGGACTTACAATATATCCTAGCTGCCATGTATGCGTGGGTTTGTACTTATTGTTTGCTGACGATAATTCCCAGCTGAATATCTGATGCACGAGCTAGCAGTGTGCCTCTCTGTCCAGTCCGTGAGCTGAAAGTGGAATGAGCAGATTTAAGATAGCAATTGCTCGAGCGGAAGACACAAGTTCCTCCGGATATTGACGCATCCTGCAGTGTAGCCAGGTCGAGCATATTGGTGGGCTTAGGATTTTGAGTGTGGCTAAGTTTACTGTCACCTCAAATAAATAGTTCGGACTTTGACACTACGGTTGGCAAAGATGCGAGTCAAAGAAAGTGCTATTATTCAGATTAATCAGTAGAAAACAACAATTCATTAGTCTTTCTATGCACCTGAAATATTCTTTTAGTTTTCTAAATGTCTGTGTTGTAAAATTTGCTCCAGATTAATCAGTAGAAAACAACAATTCATTAGTCTTTCTATGCACCTGAAATATTCTTTTAGTTTTCTAAATGTCTGTGTTGTAAAATTTGCTCCAGAAGTTGCTAGGTACTTCAGAACCTCAGTTGAAAGTACGTTCCCTCAAGTTCGTACCAACATCTGTGAAAATATAAGGTGATGAAAAGAATGACCATAATGAGTCTAGACTCCGAGAATATTTACAAGCGTGTACCAGTAACAAATGTTTAATATTTCTAAGAGAAGTCGTACACGTAGGGCGAGCAGTTCTCAATCTCTCGTGGCTGGAAAGGCAATGTGACGCCAGTGAAAAGTTTGCAGAGGAAGTGGGAGGTGACAGTAAGCGCCTGTGTGCCGCGTCGACGTCAAAGGACTCAGTATGTACATGCGAGTGTGTACGAATGGGGGAGGAGGGTGGCGTTAGTCAAGTTTCAACCTCGCGGCTCGCACAAGCGGGTGTGTGGGATTGAGTGTACGCAGTGGCCAGGAGGCACTGCACAACGCGGTGCAATTAGAGCACCGGAATGTGAGACTCAGATGTCCTTATCATTTCTTATTCGGGCTGAACCTTACGCTCTGTAAGTAAGTGTACGTCGTTTTGAAACATTGTGAACAGTTCTGTTATCATTGTCATAGCCTCCTTTCCTGACCTTTCGAAAGGTGCAATTCCCGGTAAACCTTCTTGTGAGGTCCAGTTTCTCTCATTTTCTCGTACTTTTCATTTAGTGAGATTTGTGTGGAGGAAATAATATATTACTGGACCTTTCTTGGAATGCATGCTCTTGGTGGGTGTGCAGCCCTGTAACGCTCCCATGCGTGTTAAACGATCTCGTGACGAAACGCGCCACTATTCGTCAGATCTCTTCTATTAAACCAATCTGCTAACACACTGGACTCGCATTCGGGAGTACGACGGTTAAATCCCGCTTCCGGCCATCCTGATTTAGGTTTTCTGTGATTTCCTTAAATCGCTCCAGGCAAATGCCGGGATGGTTCCTTTGAAAGGGCACGGCCGACTTCCTTCCCCATCCTTCCCTAATCTGATGAGACCGATGACCTCGCTGTTTCGCCTCTTCCCTCTAAATGTTCAAATGTGTGTGAAATCTTATGCTAAGGTCATCAGTCCCTAAGCTTACACACTACTTAACCTAAATTATCCTAAGGACAAACACACACACCCATACCCGAGGGAGGACTCGAACCTCCGCCGGGACCAGCCGCACATGTTCCTTAAAACAACCCAACCCAATCTGCTAAGAGAACCAGACTAGTGAGCAGTACTCCAGAATCGGTCGAAAAAGTGTTTTATAAGCCCCATCTTATGTTAATGAACTGAATTACCTCAAATTTCTTCGAATGAATACTAATCTGGCACCTGTTTTTACTACATTTGACTTTAAGAGCTCATAAGGGCAACTCACTGTAATTTGCAGAAGTAGTTTATCCCTTTTCACTCATTTATTACCAACAGCGTAATGGAACAGCAAGATATCTGCCTATTTACGCTCAGTGCAATACATTCCATCACGGTTAGGGTCAGCAGCCACTCCCTACACCAGTCGTCTTTCTCCATTTTACTAGTCTTATGCCACCTTCTATAGACAATATCAACGAACGTGAGTCCCCCTTCCCATTAACAGTTGAATTTACATTATATAAAATTTGATAATCCCTGCTTAATAATTTTATTCTTCTTAGACTTGCAGCTAGATTATGTTTTAAGAATGAGATTTTCACTCTGCAGCGGAGTGTATCCCCCAGGCTGTGGCTAAGCCATGTCTTCACAATATCCTTTTTTTCAGGAGTGTTAGTTCTGCAAGGTTCGCAGGAGAGCTTCTGTAAAGTTTGGAAGGTGGGAGACGAGGTACTAGCAGAAGTAAGGCTGTGAGGAGGGGGTGTGAGTCGTGCTTGGGTAGCTCAGTTGGTGAGCACTTGCCCGCGAAAGGTAAAGGTCGCGAGTTCGAGTCTCTGTCCGGCACAGAGTTTTAATCTGCCAGGAAGTTTCAGATTATGTTTTATTTATTTATTAATTTATAGGTTGACATAGACACTGGACATATATCGTCTATTGGGTATTTAAATCATCAAAAATAAACTGTAGAAATGGCTAGTAATAAGGAGCAATAAAGTGAACAATAGGATGAGCAGTTGCATGAAAATTAAAATTATCAATAAAAAGAATATTAAAGTTTACAATAAATAATAAAAAGAACAATAAAATGAACAAAAAATTTACAATAAGTAATTTGAAACTTGGTTATTTTTTATAATTTCCTGTCTAAGCCATCCAGCTTGGAACCTGTAGCTTCCTTCACTTGATATAAATCTGTTTTTGTTTCTGGATACGCTCTGATGTTACAGTCGCTCACAATATGATCTGTTTGACACAGAGGACCAGTCATACTGAGGACTTGAGATTTTTCCCCGTTCGTCAATCGATGCTCGGATCCTGTTAAGAGCTTTCCACTGCCCTCGGGGAAGTTCGGACCAAGTAGGTATTTGTCCGGGTCAGAGAATCTTCAAACTATCTACGTTCCAGCCTGCCCGCCAGTGCGCAATTATGTTGAAATCTGTGTCGAATGGTGGCTCCGCTAAGGTTCGTGAGATTTCCCTAGACCTCAACATTTGCAGTGATATATGAGGAATG
This sequence comes from Schistocerca americana, assembly GCF_021461395.2. Classification (NCBI taxonomy): domain Eukaryota; kingdom Metazoa; phylum Arthropoda; class Insecta; order Orthoptera; family Acrididae; genus Schistocerca; species Schistocerca americana. The sequence goes on along the minus strand of NC_060130.1, from coordinate 436,493,331 downwards.
TCCTTATGGATCTCCAGTGTGTCCATCATAGACATCAGAAACATTACGGAGAACTTCTAGTCTAAAAGTAGATTTAACTACGAAAATTAGTGCAGGATTGTTTCAGAAGATTTCAGGGGACCAGAATAGAAGAAGTAAACGTACGAACACATTTAAATAAAAAATACGTCAGTATTTAATTATGCAGCGAATTGCAGTTGTGGTACGGTGCAACAGTTTGTTAATCGACAGTGCCTTAGCGCTCGTACGCTCAACTTTACTACGGTCTTCCCACTAACCATTACAAAGGAATACAATGTTGGAGATAAACGTGTGCCATTGAAAAGCTGTTTACTGTAACGATTAGTAGCTGCTTACTTGTATTGTGTATGAGAACAAAGTCACAGAGGTTATTCGTGCCATATTTATAAGATTTTTATATCGGTGACGGCTTGTTTTTGTGTTTAACATGACATATTTGTACAGAAAGTTGTTCTAGAAAAATAAAAATGAAAATACCAAAGTTGGGGCAAAATGTACCAGCCCGGTTGGAAAATGTAACGTATATGGATGAAAGGACGAGGTGAGAACTACATGTGTGGACACTTAACGACACGCGAACGTTGTGCCTCACGTGTTTCTTACGGTAGTGTAAAAGACGACACTGGTTTCATGGTGCAAAATGACTACAGCACAGCACACATGCAGCTGACATAACTAAACTAGGTCTAAAGGCCCTCTGAGTAGTCTTCTTTAACGTCTGCCACATGCTGCCAACGATGTGGGTGGCGCTGAATACAATCTGTGTCGCCGTTTGCCGCACCACACATGAGTCGGGTAATTTATTGTCGAGTAGCATTGGCAAAGATAAAGGAACCACTTCGTTGTAGGCGGTTTGTGACATTGTGCTGTGCAACAGCAGATGACCGGCTTCAGATGTGTTGCGGCAAACGATAACGCAGATATTATTCAGGGCCACCCACATCGTTGGCAGCGTCTGGTGAACGTCGCAGGGGACTACTCTCATGGCCCATAGACCCAGCTGTGCCATGTCAGCTGTATGTGAGCTTCGCTGTAATGATTTTGTATTATAAAGCCGGTATTGTCCAGTACACTACCGTAATGAAGGACGACAATTATTGATCTATATGAAGAAGAGGTAAATTAGTTACAAACTAGTGCGCGCACACAATTTATTCAACATGTAAACATCACTACAGATACTCTTATTTAGGTTATGACCTCTTCGATATGCCTGCCATTATTGACGATGATGTGGCGCAGACGATTAGGGATATTTTTTACGACCCACTGAAGTGTCGGAATATCGATGCTGAGGATGACCTCCTGAATGGCTGTTTCCAGCTCAGAAATGGTTTTTGGTTTATTGCTGTGCGTCTTGTCTTTAATATAGCGCCACAGAAAGGAGTCGCATGTGTTCAGATACGGAGAATATGGTGGTCAATCGTGGCCAATGCCAGTGGCATCTGGGTGCCCCAGAGTCGCAATGCGGTCCCTAAAGCTCTGCATCAAGACATCAATCACTCTTCAGCTTCGATGGGGTCGAGCTCCGTCTTGCATGAACCACGTCTTGTCGAAATCAGGGTCACTGTGGATAATGGGGATGGAATCATTTCTCGAAACCTTCACGTGCCGTTCAAGAGCTCACCGTGCCATCAAGGAATATCGCACCGATTATTCCGTGACTGGACACTGCAACACTGCACACCGCACAGTCACCCGTTGGGGGTGAAGAGACTTCCAGATCGCGAAATGCGGATTTTCAGTCCCCCCCCCCCCCCCAAGCGCGAATTTTGCTTACTTTCACACGAAAATGGCCGACAAGAAGGCGCGTGCGCACGCGCATACTCATTCGCATCATGCCCCGCGCCCAACCGTCAAGTTTGATCGTCCTAACGCAAACCGTTCAGGAGTTACGACGATTTTAGTTAATATGGTTCAATATTTGTCATCCAAGCATATGAAGCACAATGTTCGCATGTTCTTCAGTGTCCACACATGTAGTTCCCTCTTCGTCCTTTCATCTGTATTGTCACATTTTTCAAAGGCCTGCGATATGCAAGAAGAAAAAATTGTTGCATGGTCTTTTGCCCCAACCTCCTGAATAGTTCCATATGTCACAGTTCTGCAGTTTGCAAAGATCAGTGTGCGAGAATAACGGTGCACCAACTAGTCCTAAGTTTAAGAATCAATGGTTGACAGTTTGACACTCCAGGAGCTACGTTCTGTCAGATATCACTCCTGGTCAGTTCCATTAAGCTTTTTTCGTTGTTGCCAGTACTCAAAACTCCTCATGATATATACACGTGACGAGAAAAAAAAAGTTAAAATACGTGGCACGTGTCAGAAACGTTATGTCTTCTGAGGAAGAGTTCTTATTAAATTGATAACGATTATTACACATCGCGAAACGAATTGCGTGCCAGTGACGTAGGGCAATGTTCGAGTTATTGGGCTGGTATTCAAGAGGAACGTGTGTTAAATCCCAATCCAACATCCATACTTAGATTTCCCGTTGTGTTCCTCAGGCGAATAATGATAACTCCGTGCTAGCTCCTTTGGAAAGGAGGTTATGTGAACTATAGAAACTCTTGCTTGTCCATTTACAACAAGTCAACCGTTACTAATGATCTCGTGATCGAAGGGTCTTCATTCCTTCTTCCAAATATTTACTTTCCAGGGTGTTGGGAAAATGTATAAAAAGCATCTTCAACAGGAAAAACTTAAAGAAAAAATTCTGATTTATGTAGATTTAATGTCAATGCTGGAACTCTAAGAGACCTGCGTGGCTAACTCTACGTCATCTTGCACTATTAAGAGCAGCAAACATACCGTATACTATCAATCATATTGTATATTAAAGAAATTCATACAGCCTCTGTAGTAAAACTAAGGACAGCTTCCTTCTTAGGAATATTCCAAGACCTTACCTTTATGTATGAGGAACGATGTGAATGGAAATTGCGAGAAAATTCCTTTGAGAGGTCTCAAGAAAATTGCATAGCAAACAAGCAATTTGTCCGCTACCGTACGAAAGGCAAATAACTGTCAAAGAAAAGATTTTTTATACTCGTGTACATTATGATCATTCCTCTAAGATAAGGTACACTGAAGACAACACAATACTGCAGCACAGCCGACAGCCAGTCACTGGAAAAGGGAACGTGAAATTTCCATTCTTTGTTCCTAAATTGACAGAGCGATAAGGCCAGTGGATGAAAGATTGCCTTGTTCTCAGTAACTTTTGTAGATCAAATTCCGGTCCGGTAATCCCGATTTAAGTTTTGCGTGTTTCCTTTAAATCATTTCAGGCGAATTTCGCGATGCTCCCTCCAACAAGGCACGGATTAGTTCCATCTCTCTATCCCTGCCCAAATGTGTTAGAGCTCCATTACTAATGATGCCCATCTTTCCTCACATTATTGTTTATGAAAGAGCATTGTAGGCATTCACCTTGCTAGCATCGGGCTCTTCGTAGTTATCTAACTGAAGTACTGCCAATACCTTCGAATGAAGTTTCCGGATTACTTGTAAAAAGATATTCCTCTTTAACACTAGGCAATTTCATCATTGTCAAGAAAGCTACAGATTTGGTAGTTCATCAGTTATTTGAGTGCTCATTTTTAACCTCAGTGTGAGAGAGTTAATACATTATCGAAACAAACCCTAAGTTCACCCTTATACGATGATGACACTTTACACAGGTGAAAGTAATGGCGACCGTTTCTTTTTCAGTTTTAGTCTGCCCAGAGTGCCATAATTAATCAGGCAAGTGAGTGTAAGAATGAGTAGGCACCCTGGTCGGTTACATACTTTTGAAGTAGGAAATAATTCCTAAAGATAGAATGAATTACGGTATTCAAAGTCAAGGAGATGCAAAACGTAGCCCGAACTGAAATGAATTCCTGTATGTGAAGTAGTTCTCCAGTAGAGTCTCAGATGATGGTTACGGTAGACTGACTCTACGTACGTACAAAATGCGTAAGCGATTTGTCAGTATATACTAAAGTTTGCAAGGTACTTATCCACTGAGGTGACAAAGGTCATAAGATAGCGCTATGCGTGTTTACAGATAGCGCTAGTATTGCGTAAACAAGGTATAAAAGGGCAGTGTACTCGCGGAGCCGTCGTTTGTACTTAGGTAATTCATGTGAAAAGGTTTCCGATGTGATTACGGCCGCATGACGGAATTTAACAGATTTTGACCGCGGATGGTGGTTGGAGCTGGACACATGGGACATTCCATTTCGGAAATCGTTAGGGAATTCAATATTCCGAGGTTTACAGTGTGATGAGAGTGCCGAACAACGCAGTGGCCGACGGCTTTCACTTAACTACCGTGAGCTGCAGCGTTTGCGTAGAGCTGTCACTACTAAAAGACAAGCAAAACTGAGTGAAGTAATCGCAGGAGTCAATATCGGACGTACGGCAAACGTATCCGTTAGGACAGTTCGGCGAAATATGTCGTTAATGGACTATGGCAGCAGACGAACAACGCGAGTGCCTCTGCTAACAGCACGACATCACACGCAGCGCCTCTCCTGGGCTCGTGGCAATATCAGCCATATGAGCTCAGGTAATAAGTGATGGTAGGGTTCGAGTGTGATGCAGACCCACGAAGCTATGGTCCCAAGTTGTCGAAAAGGTAATGTGCAAGCTGGTAATAACTCCATAAAGGCGTGGGCTGTGTTTACGAGGAGTGGACTAGACCGTCTGGTCCAAATGAACCAATCATTGCGGGAAACGTTCATGTTCTGCTACTTGGAGACCACTTGCAGGCAAACAACGATGAATTTTTTAGGGACGACAGTGTGCCATGTCACCGGGATACGATCGTTTGCGGTTTGTTTGAAGAACATTCTGAAAAATTCGAGCGAGTGGTTCGGCCACCCAGATCGCCCGACATGAGTCCCATCAGTCATTTCTGGGACACAATCGAGAGTTCAGTTCATGTGCAACATCCTGTACTAGAAACACTTTCACAATTGTGGACGGCTATAGAGGCACCGTGGCTCAATTCTTTCTATAGGGTACTTCCAGCGGCTTGTTGAGTCCATGCCCAATCAAGTTGGTGCAGCACGTCGGGAAAAATGAGGCTCCAACACGATATTAGGAGGTATCTCACAACTTTTTTCACCTCAGTCCATAATTCATTACATTTTCTTGTTTCCGATTGGCGCATTAGACAAGTCACAGGTTGAATGTCTCCATGAGTCTCCATTTACTTTCATATTACCCTCAGGTAAGTATGTGATGGAAGACACTGACTCACTTCAATATGCATCTCAAAAGCCATTCCTCAAATGATCGCCGACAATCGTTCTCAAGGAGAGCGCAGTTTACTATGTATGGCTTGACGTCAGTTAAATTTTAATACCCTAGTACTGTATAAGTGACCGAACTTGCAGTTGTATTTATACGGGAATGCAATTTCTTCCTTTGAACTGTCTATGTTGAGTTCTCAGATATTCCAAAGGAAAGAAGGAAGGAAGGTTGGTGTTTAATGACCGATTGACAACGAGGTCATTTAGAGATGGGGCGCACGCTCGATTTAAAGAAGAATAAAGAAGCAGTCATCCAGGTAAACAGAGCCACAGTGACTGTTAGCAGTTATGGTTTTCATAGATTCATGACACCCGGAAACAACAAAAACTTGCACATAAAAATTTCTTGCTCCTTCCAGCTTACCATTTTACAAAGCACTTAAAAATTAACGTTTGCTCACAATACTGTCGAAATCTGTTACCTAGCAAACGTAAGTGAAATGATAACCAACAATCGCCAGCAGGTAACTGAGACTAAAGAAAGCAATAGTTACATATGTAATATACTACTGAGAAAACCTGGTTAGCTGTAACTGACAAACTGGAGCAAAATATCAGGTGTTATGCGAGTGAAAGAAAGCTTCACAAATATCAGTATGTGGTATTAAGGTATATATTATGTTAATAATGTTCAATAAAAATATATAATTCCAAAAGTGCATATTTTAGCATATAAAACATTTTTAGCTCTTATTCGATGGAAATTAAAGAAGCCAAATTGACGATGATGAAATGTGGCCGAAACATGTATGTGTGTCAAAGAACAACACGTGTTTGCTCAAGGCACGAACTTCTTTCATGATTTTATACCTGAAAGCAAACACGGACAAAAAGTGAGCTCCACATACAGGGAGACTAATACTGAATTATATGAAAAAAACATAAATTATTTACAAGCTCATGCGCGCACATACTTTATTCAAATGTAAACGTCGCTACAGATATTCGGATTTAGGTTATGACATGTTCGATATGCCTGCCGTCATTGGCGACGATGTGGCGCAGACGAATAGCGAAATTCTGCATGAACCGCTAAAGTGTCGGAACATCGATGCTGTCGATGATCTGAATGGCTGCTTTCAGCTGAGCAATGGTTTTGGGTTATTTCCGTACGTCTTGTCTTTAGTACAGCCCCACAAAAAGGAGTCGCATGTGTTCAGATCCGGGGAATATGTTGGCCAGTCGAGGCTAATGCCAGTGGCCTGTGGGTGCCCCAGAGCCAGAAAGCAGTCCACAGAGTGCTCCATCAGGTTATCAAACACTATTCTGCTTCTATGGGGTAGTGATCCGTCTTGGATGAACCACATCTTGTCGAAATCAGGGCCACTTTTGATAATGGGGATGAAATCATCCTCCAAAGCCTTCACGTACCGTTCAGAAGTCACCGTTCCAGCAACGAATATCGCACCGATTATTCCGTGACTAGACACTGCACACCGCACAGTCACCCGTTGAGCGTGAAGAGACTTCTAAATCGTGAAATGCGGATTCTCAGTCTCCTAAATGTGCCAGTTTTGCTTATTGACGAACCCATACAAATGAAAATGGGCTTCATCGCTAAACCAAACCATACAGCGTAATCATACCCCGCGACCAACCATCCTGTTTGAACGTCCTAACGCAAACTGTTCAAAAGTTATGACGATTTTATTTCATATAATTCAATAATTATCACTCTGTACAAGATACATTTAGGGGATTGGATGGATTGCAGCTGGGCAACAGAAGAGCGTGTTGGAGCATTCGTTTGGAATGCAATAAACGGTAAATTTTAGGGATGAATTATTGGTCTGACAGAAGAAGGCGATTGAATTGTAAGACTATCGGTGTTCCTGTATGCTTTATTGTGAAAACTGAGACTCCACCTCAAGCGCGTGAGATCTGTGAACACTTAAACCTATGTTTCTTCAAAGTTCGTTAATCGAATCCAAGCTTTTTTTATTCTTGGTTGCCACATCCGATATCGATTTGAGGCACACGAAAAAGTTTCATTGTTACTTCATGGGGAACGCATTACTCCACCCGTAGATAGTTGCATTTCCGTGTTTCTTCCTAGTTGGCAAGGTGCAGATGTGTCGGTTCTGTTACGCCCTGAAGTTCACCGAGCCATCGCCCGAACCTCTCCCGGAGGTAAGATATTCCGGCACTTGATAGAGTTCCGCTGTCGGGAAATCTCGAAGTAGATGAAAAGCGAGTTTGACAGCTCGATTTTGCAGCCTCTGTTGGCGACCGATGTATACCTCAGCCGCATTACAGCTGCTGCTCCAGGACTGGGCGCTCATACGTCTCGTACGGCCTTTAGCCGCTCATAATATACATTCGCGCTCAAATCTTCGTACCCATACGTCGTTAAGTTGAAAATTGGCAAGGTTGCAGGCTCTAGATGCTAAATGATATCCAGAAAACAATTACATAGGGAAATACTCACTTTCATACTGGCCAATTTGAATGTCACGTTAAGTTTTGGGATGGTTACGGGGTATTTTAATTAGGATAATATTAATCGGCTAAAAGTAACCCCACAAAAAATATAAAAAGTGTATCATAAAAATTTTGTGTGTGTTTTTATGCTCCACTCCTTTTACGTGTACGCTTCTAGTTTGATTGATTAAACTGGTTTTTGATCGGATTTCCGTATAACTAAATTTTACCGACGAAATGTGATGATGTCGACAAAAATGAAGATATTATTTGATGCGTCTCAACGAATTCTTTAATCTCACAGTTTGACCGTTGCTATATCGCCTTCGGATACGTAATCAATAATTCTGCAAGATTTGTGCGTTACATTTCTTCACCCTAATGGAGCTCAATTTACATGACACCTATAGGAACGTAATATCAAATCATTCAGCGAATCGCAGTCTTTAAACTCGTGTAGCGTGCGCCTTTGTATCTTGTATGTCAGCAACAACATATAGACGTGCTAATATTACAATGAAACGGAGGCAGTTAGCCTTTGTCACGGATCACGATTTCCGCTGGCGGCAGGCTTTGGCCGCAGCGGCCTCGTGGCAGACTTCAGGTGCGGCGTTCTGTGTTTTCCTAGGAGCAGGAATTCTGCTTTGAGTAGTGCGTAATGCGCCCGGCGCACTGCGTCGTCCACTCGACAGCGACAACACAGTGAAAGTGCCGACAGGGCGCAAAGCTGAGTGCGCCAGCGTTTTACGTCAGGCACGACACGCCAACTGTTTCTGGGCGAATCTAACGCGTTGTACGCTGCGTTCTAGTGAATGAGTGGCAAAGAGTACAGAAGAGTACCCCCGATCGCTGCAGGAGCCAGAAGAAAGATGAAACAGGTGTCGCAGGGTCTGCTGCAAAACAGCAGACAACCAGCTAACGGTACTGGCTGATATTTATAGAATGTGTGGAACATGAAAGGAACAGTTTTTCAAATGTTATTCCGCGCACTGAAAATATAGATAACTGCCCTAACGTGTCGGCGGCGCCTGAATGGTCTCTGTAGCTACGCTGACGATTAGTGTCCAGAAACAACTGAGTGTGAACTACTTTCCCCCGAATCTGAGCAAAAATCTGAACCAACTCTATTAGTCACATACCAACGCCCTCCGACCAAAAAGAAGTATTAAGTATTTATATACCACAAATTACTTAAATAACATAAATATTTAAATGAGAACAAAGAAGACACGAACCAGTTTAAAATGCCTGAAAGGGCTGTTGAAACCACCACTGCAAGGGGATGAAATAGTTATGTTCTTCAAAACCGTGCCCGCATCTCGTGGTCGTGCGGTAGCGTTCTCGCTTCCCACGCCCGGGTTCCCGGGTTCGATTCCCGGCGGGGTCAGCGATTTTCTCTGCCTCGTGATGGCTGGGTGTTGTGTGCTGTCCTTAGGTTAGTTAGGTTTAAGTAGTTCTAAGTTCTAGGGGACTTATGACCACAGCAGTTGAGTCCCATAGTGCTCAGAGCCATTTGAACCATTTTTCAAAACTGTGGCTATGATCTCACTCTGCAGACCAAGACTAGAGTTTTCCGAATCGTCACGGAGAGATAAGCGTTAAACCAACAGCGTCAATGGCGTTTTCGTTCACAATCTGTGGGTTATGATGAAAGTAACTCTTCCTCGCAGCAATATACCGTTCCCAAGGTTCACCAACGACACGCCTACAACAGTTCTTAGCGAAGTTAATCGAACAAGGGACGTTGTCACTAAGGCACTCTGATGTTTATATGAAGATCGTATCTGTTCTTTCGCAAGGAACAGATACCATCTTCATATGTAGTTAAGGCTTACCGGCCATTTGACTATCTTCTTCTGTGCGGATGCACAAACAGTGCCCGAAGTCATTCGGGAATCGCCGGCCGGAGTGGCCGTGCGGTTCTAGGCGCTACAGTCTGGAACCGAGGGACCGCTACGGTCACAAGTTCGAATCCTGCCTCGGGCATGGATGTGTGTGATGTCCTTAGGTTAGTTAGGTTTAATTAGTTCTAAGTTCTAGGTGACTGATGACCTCAGAAGTTAAGTCGCATAGTGCTCAGAACCATTTTAACCATATGGGAATCGGCAAAAAGCCGTGAATAAGGAGTATAACTGGCAGGGGCACTATGAATATAGTGCGGGACACTGAGTTGGGAATGTGGGTCTGACGGGAGGCGTGCCAGAGATAAGTCCCTGCAGTCGCACTATCCTCTGGGTCCTTGATGGCTCACATTTTCAACAGTCCCCGTTGACTTTTATCAGCGCCTGTATGCAGCTAGGGGTATTCATTTCACTGTGATGTTTCACTAACAAGGGAATGGTCAGACTTGTCATGTCGAAACCTGTGTTGCTTTTTTTACCACTGTGAGTTAACATTGCAAGAAGTCTGTATGCAGAATTTTAGCTGCTGACATGACCTGGACGTCTGTAAACAATTATGAAGTAAGACATTATTGTCGCATGGTTTCCGCGCTTATAACTGCCTCTTGTACAACCCTGACCTCTCTCGCTACGTTATACCAACGCCATCTAGGGACAAGGTGGCGTTAGCTACGCGCCGCTCTCTTGCCACAGCAGTGAGAGAGCTGATTACCCCAGTGAAAGCGATCGTATGATAATTATACATTCGTTGACAAATATAGCTGATATGTTATCTACAACATTCTTTCCAAATAGCTACGAAATAGACACAAATAAATATACGGTTTAGAACACGTCCAAATTTTATTTCTTGTAATTACCGCAAAAACGCGAAATATTGATACAATGTTTAAAAAATAGGTTGTTTGTGTACCGAGAACATACAAGCAAAGACGACATATGACAGCCCTACGAATCACAGACGTTGTTAGATGTCCGTAGACAAAATTGGGCTGGTGTTAGGAATGAATCAGGCCTAGTATCAGTATATTTCGAGGAGTGCCACGCATATTTAATCAAATTCTGAAACCGTGGGTGGGAAAATTGATAATGTACTACTGATTGCAGCTTGAGAATATTGTCACGGTGATAGACAGGAAATTGCAGTGATCGGCACACAATAATTTTCTGTTAGTTTTCTGTAAAATGCCTTCCACTGACGGAAAAATTCTCTGTCTAAAGGTTGGATTACGTTCGTCGTGCCGGGTGGAATCTGAAGTATCTCTACTTCTTTGTCAGAGTGGGCTCGAAATACAGCTTTTAATGAATCAGACCTTTTATGACCTGACCACGATTCTAGAAGGAGAAGAGATTTGTTCCCGCAGAACGGAAGAAAAGCATGACGCATGAAAAGTGTAACGTTTTCGTTTACCATTTCTCCAGACTTCGATGCGTCTACCACAAGATTGTTTGCGTAGAACATTGTTCTTTTGACACGTGATCCAAAACGTCCAGTTGGTTCTTGAAGACACACATATAGTTTAGGCAACAATGAACCATCCAGACTAATTATGGGCATTATAGTGTATGAATGGGTGAGTGCAGTCATGGACTGCGCAATCACCTCAATATGTTTTTCCCCTTTGAATGACAGTTTTCTTTTCGCACGCATTTCTTTTTGAAAACCTGACTGATCTGCATTGTACACGTACGATTCACTAAAACTAGCGATCTTATTTTTTGCATTCGTAAGAAAAGCTTCTATCATTTCGATTCGTGTCACTTCATTTTCCGACCTGTTTCTCGGTACAAATTTTGTTATTTTTCTTGCCACAATTTTATGTGATCTTTTGAAGCGACTAATCCAACTTTGAGAAGCTGTAAATTCTTTAGCGCCTATCGCGATGGCAATCTCTAATGCCCAATCACGAAATTTGTATCGCTGACACTAAATGACTGTTGTCTGGCATCGGTAAATAGCTCCGTCGCAATTTCCAGTCGACTCTTACGTCGTCCAGCGACTTCCTTTTTCCATCTATACAATTCACGTTCAGAACGCACAAAGCGATACTTATTTTGAACAGTACTGACACGTAGGCGTTTCTTACCACTTTCGTTCAACCAATACGTCACCGCTTTTTCTTTGTCTGGTAAGATAATTGTAGTTGCTGGTGTTACTTTCGGAGATAATTGATGATGGTACGTGACACTATCACTCGAAGAGTCTTCATGAGTGCAACTTTTGGAGGTGTCTTCGCCGTCTGTAGATTCACAGTCTGCAATATCGAGTGTTTCAGTTGTTTCTAGCCACATATCTGCGCCATTTACATGCTCGTCTAGAAGTTTAACAACCATGTCGCACAACACATAGTATTCACGCGTGTTTTCTGTTGATTGCTTCATTTGGCATCTGTGGTATATCTCCATGGCAAGCAGCAAAACATTTACAGGGTTCACCATCACGTGTGAGGGGAGATCGAATGTTCACCGTAAAGTGGCTTGCGGAGTATAGATGAACATGTACAGAACGTCTTTCACATCTCTAACCAGTTTCGGGACGGTATGTTTCGAAATACGTACCAGAAATTAAAAGGACGTGCATGCCACTGAAACGAATATTCGTTTCCCCTTTCCACCAAAACCGTGCAGCGATATTCCTCTTTAGTGAACGCCGCGATAAGACGGCCGCACTTCCCGACCATGCGCACAACGCCCGCGACTCGCCATTTCCAGGGGTGGCCAGCCGTCACTGCAAGCGCCAAGCAGAAAACACAGCCATGTTCGTGATTTTTTTTAGGTGACTTCCAGTTCATGTCAGCAGCTACAATTTTGCATACGGACCTTTTGCACAGTTAAATAACAGTGCTAAAAAAAGCAATACATGTTTCGGCATGACAAGTCTGACCATTCCCTTGTAAGTGACTTTATTGATGAGCAGTACTAATACAACAAATAACACTGAACAAGATAATGTTCATGTGAGGTTTCATGCATTACTTGCTACATAACTTTCACTGGAATATATGAAAATTCTTTTTCAGTTGTACAAAGTTGAGGTTTTTTTTGTGTTACAGACTTGTAAAACGTTTATTTTTTTATCATCGAATGTCTAAATAGTAAAAAAATTATTAATTTCAACTATAAGAAAACTGCTCTTATACAATGTACTTGCCAGATCGCCCGTGTGGACTGAATACTTACATGCACTTGCAAGTTCAGTGTCTGGGAAAACTCAAATTCCCTAAGTATTTAAGTTTTGGGTCCCTGACGACGCAAAACGCCTTGTTGTGTTCTGTCGGCGCAAAATTCCTGCTCCTAGGAAAACACAGCTTAAACATTACGACGAAATTATTGCAAAATGAGATATCTCTTAACTGATAAGTTTTATACTTTATGAGAACAATATTTTTTAATTTACTCGCTTAACACAGGATTTTTTATGGAATAGCACATTTTGCAAATTGATCTTTTTCTCTAATTAGGAACTTTCCAAACATCGGTGCGTTACATCGATAAACTCTTCCGTTCGACCAGCTTCAGTGAAGATATTGAAGACTTTAGTGTTTCTATCAGTAACTTAAGAGTTCTTGTTTCATTAAGGACAGGAAATAGATAACGTATACTGTAATACACGGTTATAAAATATATGTGACTATATATTTTTGAAAAGGCAAAAACGTACATACAAAATCTAATCCTCGCCACACTTCAGTAAATAAACACGTCGCACTTCAGCAGTCGCGATATTAATGTGATTTTCCTGTTCAACGAAATGGTAGCCTAAGCATAATATGCCCGTAAAATCTCGAAAGTAGTGAAAGATTCAACATCGTTTCTAAAATAGAACATTCACTTTAAGGACTTTACTAAGCAATATTAAACAAATATTTGCCGTCAGAATTACAGATTTTTTTTTTCTCCGCCGCTGAGCTCCGCGTTACAGTTCTGACTGTCAGTTAGTACCGACCGGCCGCCGTGTCGTCTTCTACGACTGGCGCCATTCACGTTCGGTATACCGGGGTTTGGTCACCACACTGCTCATCCAGCCATTGTCAGCTTCCTGCCCTTAGAGCCGCTAGATCTCATTCATGGAATCACGAGGGTGAGGGTTCCCCGTTCTAGTCGTCCAACAAAGGAAAAATTCCCGCAGTGTACGAGGTACTGAATAAAGGTCCTCCGGAAGGCGAGCACATGCTGATCACACAGCAGTTTTTTTTCAGCTCTACAGTCCCTCCTTGCGCTTACCATGCATACGCACATGCCTTCGTCAGCTCAAGCATGTAAACTATAGTAAATTTTTCCTTGTGGAAATGATCCAGACAACGTCCGAGCTATTTAAGGTATGTATGTTGAAGACAAGCCACCTCTTAACAAAATAAAACGGTAATAATAATAATAATAATAATAATTTCATAACCACTTCTACAACCCTTTAGATCACATAACATCAACAGATACGAAGAAAGTAAATTGGAAAAAGAAAACACTACATGGCAAGCACCCGTATCATCTAACACAGCCACACATCGATCAAGACGAATCCAACACATGGCTAAGAAAAGGCAATATATACAGTGAGACGGAAGTATTCATGATTGCAATACAGGATCAAACAATAAACACCAGATATTGCAGCAAGCATATTATTAAAGATCCCAATACCACAACAGATAAATGCAGACTTCGCAAACAACAAATAGAAACAGATCACATCACAAGCGGATGTACAATACTAGCAAATACAGAATACCCCAGAAGACATGACAATGTAGCAAAAATAATACATCAACAACTTGCCATACAACATAAACTAATAAACCAACACGTTCCCACATACAAGTATCCACCACAAAATGTACTGGAGAATAATGAATACAAATTATACTGGAACAGAACCATTATAACAGATAAAACAACACCACATAACAAACCTGACATCATACTCACCAATAAAAAGAAGAAATTAACACAACTAATTGAAATATCCATACCCAATACAGCAAATATACAGAAGAAAACAGGAGAAAAAATTGAAAAATACATCAAACTGGCTGAGGAAGTCGAGGACATGTGGGATCAGGATAAAGTTGACATTATACCAATTATACTTTCAACTACAGAAGTCATACCACGCAATATCCACCAGTACATTAACGCAATACAGCTACATCCAAACTTATATATAAATCTACAGAAATCTGTAATTATTGATACATGTTCAATTACCCGAAAGTCCCTAAACGCAATGTAACATATACCGTACAGTTAAAAGAAGTCACGCTTGATCAAGGTCCGCGTCACTTTCATTTCGAACCAGACCTAAGGTCTGAGAAAGGAAAGAAGATAATAATAATAATGAATTAAATCTTAAGGAAACAGGACATTCCATTACGGAAACCTTAATTACTGAATTACAAATATAGCGGACTATCAAGTAAAAATAAGATAGAAAAAAGTAAGTAAATCGTTTATTATTTCAAAAATGATCACCATAACTGTTAATACGTTTATCCCACTGTGAGACAAGGCGGTAAATGCCTTCATAAAAAAAATTTCGGTTGCCTACTGAACCATGATTGCACCCAGGCGTCACCTCTTCGTCCGAAGCACTGTCTTGCTTCACGGTTTCAAAAATATGAAAATCGCATGCGGAGAGATCGAGGTTGTACGCAGGATGAGTAAGGGCTTCCCATCGAAACTTCTGTAGCGTAGTGTAAACAATCTTGGCAACATGTGGGCTTGCTTGGACGAAGTCGTGCATGCCTAGGTACAATCATGCTTCTGTAGGCAACTGCAAACATGTTTCCATGAATGCATCGACAGTCTTGTCTCACATTGAGATAATGTATTATCTATTAAGGCGATTACTTTTGAAGTAATAAACAGTTTGCTTTTTTTTTTTTTTTTTTTTGCATCTGACCCGTTTTTATTTGACTGCCCCTTATTTATTTTGTTGCTCATCCTGAGGCCAAAACAATGCTGGAATGATGTAAAAGACTCTTCTTTGAAACTTAATAAAACTCTTCTTGGTAAAAATTTCAAGGGTGTTCTTTATAACACAATAAGAGAAACGAAATCCTTCAAAAATGGCTCAAATGGCTCTGAGCACTATGCGACTTAACTCCTGAGGTCATCAGTCGCCTAGAACTTAGAACTAATTAAACCTAACTAACCTAAGGACATCACACACATCCATGCCCGAGGCAGGATTCGAACCTGCGACCGTAGGGGTCGCTCGGTTCCAGACTGGAGCGCCTAGAACCGCACGGCCACTACGGCCGGCCAAACGAAATCCTTGATGGTCAGTGAACCTCAGAGTGCAATAATGACTGACTATGAACCAATAACTCTTGAAAGCCCAGTATATTCCTTCTTGGGAGACAGTGCTATTTCTCTTGCGTAGTGACAAAATGCTATGGCACTAATTAAACCCTTCATGAAACTATGAAGGATCACCAAAATTGTAAGTCCGCCAACAGTAACTGGAGGCAGTTCTGAAAATGGGACTGGTACTCATTACCGAGTTTACCTTGTATGATCTAGTTGTTGTTGACGTAGACAGTATCATTGAACAGCTAAAACGTTGATTTTGAGCACCAAGTGAAAGTGACTAGATGTCCCGTTAGCCAGGCAAAAACGTTGTTTTCGATACTGGGTAGAAAGATCAATTTCAAAGCGCAGGTTATGTACTCGTACCACTCTGAACTCCCTCACGTAACCGTGACTTTCAGTACTTCTCCAGTGTGAGATACGTATTCCATCTCCACATCTGAATAATTTACGACACAAGCAGAAACTTCATCATTGCTCGTTCTAAAGTATAAAGCATAAGTAACGAAATTGTCTTCTAATCCTTTCACCTTATTATTCTACAAGTCTGTCTTATCGTGTGCCAGGCATCGAAGTCCACGAGCCTAGATAGGTTGAATCTATAAGGAAAGAAGAATGTAACTGTTTCTCACCTGATGTGCATCTCCACATTTTTGAATCATAGTACTTATAATAACAGTAACCTGAGTGTGGGAACAGCTCACGGGAGCCGCAGCTGCCGCAAGCCACCTCTGCCTGCAGCGGAGCGCTACGGAGGCGGACTCAGTTATTGAGTACATATATAAAAGGTAGAGAATATTCCAACGTTTGTTGAATATAATCTAAAAATTCATGTAACTTACCCGCATCTAGGTCCATTGTAAACATAACTTTTTGGAACGCTTTTCAGGGATCACTGATCAATCTTTATTCAGTCGTAGTTGCAGACCAACGGTGTACTGCTTTCAGTGTGGAAGCGCAGCTATTCAAGAACACTGTTTGTGAAACCGAGCGCACGAATTCGAATGCTTCTGTAACATTCAGACGAAGCAGGTCAAAGCATTGATCCCGTTGTGGGAAGCAATGAATGTGCCCTTATCTTGCACGTGCATGTCGTGGACTGGGCTAACACACGCGCTTCTGTCCTTGCCCCGCAGCCGTGGCACGCCATCGTGTTCATACAATCGTGACCTAGTCTGGTCACAGAGACACGAATGTCAATTGTTCGAAGTGATTTCGTATTTCTGGGAATTAGGAGCCCCGCTACAAACACACGCCCCGTACAATTAGAGTTGCAACTAGTTGGATCTAATCCCCGACCAATACCGTTGTCCGAGGAAAAATAGACAAGCGGCTTTTCAGGAGCATGGTTCCTATTTGCAATTGCATCAAATATGATTCAGTATTCAGAGAATTTCGATAGTTAGAAGGTACAAAAGTGTACAAAAGTGACTTTACTTTATAAAATGAAAAACTCACTAATAGGAAAATAAATATTTTGCAGTCAGAGGATGACGTTAAATTTGATGTTTGAAGGTAAGGTGATCTGAAGTCACTACAGTTTCAGTGAGATATTCGTAATATATCTGGCACGACGTGTCTAACAGAATAATGTTTTCACTAGGTGGTGTTATTTCTTCAGCGTGACGAAAACCTCTCGCACAGGAATCTAATCAATTTGAGGCGGCCTACGTCACCACACACCGTTTCGTAATTGTTATTGGTGATGATGAATTCTAAATAACTCGATTAGTTCCATACACCCATTTTCTTTTGTGTAAAGGTCACGTGTTATTGCTGGTCATATGATAGTGCCTACGGCGCGGACAGACCTTCCAAATAACAACTGTTATTATTTTCTTGCTGGAATTTTGAGAATGGAGAGAGGCTAAAATCAGCTGGTCAGCTGGATACATCATCTCGTGAAGATACGAGCACACGGTGGGCAGCAGTTGATATCTCTATACTGCCTGATTTTCAAACGATAAATTGCTCGACAGTCAAATGTGTTGTTTGGCTGCAACAACGGTTAATGTATATATAAATTCCTTAAATTCTTCAAGTCTCATCATGTAAATGTGTTACAAGAGAAAATTCCCAAGTGTCGATAAACGATCTCGATGGAACTTGACGAGTGTGTAGAGGGGGAAAATAGTGCAATACGTATTCTTTTGTTTGTGCCAAATGTCACTTTTAAGGAGTAAAACACACTCCGAAACGTAGTTTGGCATTTTAAGTTTAGAGGTAATACTTTCGAAACGATAATATATGTAAAAAATATTTTTCATATAAAAGCTGATATGTCATTAATGTTTTTGAAAACTGTGCGATCAACTTTTGTAATAATTTGAAATTGTTTGCAAAACACCTCATCATCATTAATTAATTTTTAAAAATTTAAGCTTCTGTTACAACTTAGATTAAAGACACTATCAAGCCACATACATTCCTGTGTAGAAATGCTCATTTTTTGAGTATAAGCTGTACACAATGAGCTGTCGAAATATTTCAAAATGTTCAAATGTGTGTGAATTCCTAAGGAACCAAAATGCTGATGATGTCATCGGTCCCTAGACTAACTTATGCTAAGAACAGGGCACACGCCCGAGGGTGGACTCGAACCTCCGGCGGGAGGGGCCGCGCAATCCGTGACATGGCGCCTCTAACCCCTTCCTGGTTCTGGAGACCAAATGAATAAAAAGAAAGCAGTAGGATAGAATATGAAAATAAGCTTTATTTGTTGGGTAGGTTCTGGGAACGTGTAGCCCACCTGTTCAGGAAAATGAATACTCGATTGCAGTAGGAGCAGTTCTACAATATAGCATAAGCACTTTCAGCCATTATCAAATACGCTTGACGACAGTTACTGAGTAACGTGGTTGCGTGCGGAGGTATACAAATAGTCATTCTTAATTCGTTCCACAAGTGACTGGAATTTTCACAGGGTCTGGATGGTATGAGATACAATACTACATATCAGCATGAACTGTACAGTGCTTCACATATTTTATAAGTAAATTTATGAAGGTCTGTTGTAATTAGGGTACAAGAAACTATTGAATTATTTATCAGTAAAAGTGTTTTAGCCTTTTGCAGTATAATGCACGTTCAGAAAGTATCTTCGAATAGTTTTAAAGTAGATACATATAGGGACCATTTTTTTCTCAAATTCTTAAGTCCTATTCATCGTCTGCCAATGTCATTTCGCGCGGCGCTGGCTGAATGAAACAAGGGCGAAAACAATATAACATCTGTGTGATTTTCACGGACAGTTATGCCTTTATTTCTCCTTCAACATTTGAATGTTTGTTGTTACATTGGTTTCCTATAGTGACCTTCGAAAGTTCAGTGTGATGTACATGAAACATGCAGAAGAGAGAAAAAAGAAGCAGTAATTTTGCTGGCGGCTGAGCTGCGCGCGGGAAGCTGGCCACCGCACACACGCCATCTGGGAGCTTCCATGTTATCGGCCTCTTTCTCTGCCCCCTCGCTCGCCGTAAATTCACGATAAGGGTCAGCCACTGTCCAGAAAGGTCCTTTGTTTCCTTAGTCTGTCTACTGGCCGCACGCACGCAGACGGCATTTAAACACGCTTTGCAAGTCCCGACGATGGTCTCGTATAATGCGCAGAAGATCGTTTATCCGGGAGTTAACGACGCACATGGTCAGGTCTACATTGTATAATTTGAAAACAACAAGTTTTCATACATACAATTAATATCTTTTCTAATAACACACTGTGTGGTGGACAAGCAGTTAGTTCCGTTTCAGAGTAACAAATATCTTTCCATTAGCAAAATAATTAAAAGAAAATCCCTTGCTCTTTCTCTTTGTCATTCACACACGTGCTGTTCTTGTTTTACAACACCTCGAAGAGTTATGAGCAGCAACGTGACTTACTGACTGATTTTTTGTACGTGTATTTCTTTGTTTTAATAATAGAGGGACCTATGTTATAATTCGTAACAAAGATGTTTGTCAGAGCTAAAATCAGACCAGTTCAGCAAATTAACGTGATTTTCTTTCAAGTACACTGTAACTAAAATTTATCGGTTGACAAGAAAATTATAATGCTGATGCAGAAAAACCATATATACAAACTGATGGCCCTGTGTGTGGCGCACGCTGTTTCAACTGTAAAACGCCGTTGAGACATAATGTTTATGATCCTTTACGTTAGGATCTGCCAAGACCATGGCGTCCTACCACTGACACTGCAGATTAACTTGGCAAAATTTTCCTATCCCAACTACAGTATACGCTTGCCAAGAGAGTCAGTGTTCCATAAACGAGTTGCTTAACAATCGTAAATTCCTCGTGACTTGTATGTAAGAAATAATAATAATAATAATAATAGTAATAACGATAACAATAATAGACCCGGTACAACATAACAGGCATGCACGGTGGATACAAGCAGAAACAGACTCATACAAGATGATACCACAAATGCATGAAGTGATAATTTTGCAACATGAAGTCACCCGAGCAATTGATTCTACGCACGATTGGAAAGCCCCTGGAAATGATAAAATAGCAAATTTCTGGCTAAAGAAGTTCACCTCAACACATTCACATCTAACTAAATTATTTAACAGTTACATTGCAGACCCATACACATTCCCTGATACACTTACACATGGAATAACTTATCTGAAACCTAAAGATCAAGCAGACACAGCAAACCCAGCTAAATATCGCCCCATAACATGCCTACCAATTATCTACAAAATATTAACTTCAGTCATTACACAGAAATTAATGACACATACAACACAGAACAAAATTATAAATGAAGAACAAAAAGGCTGCTGCAAAGGAGCACGAGGATGTAAAGAGCAACTGATAATAGATGCAGAGGTGTCATATCAAGCTAAAACTAAACAAAGGTCGCTACACTACGCATACATTGATTACGAAAAAGCTTTTGATAGTGTACCCCACTCATGGTTACTACAAATATTGGAAATATACAAAGTAGATCCTAAATTGATACAGTTCCTAAACATAGTAATGAAAAACTGGAAAACCACACTTAATATCCAAACAAATTCAGATAATATCACATCACAGCCAATACAGATTAAGCGTGGAATATACCAAGGAGAATCATTAAGTCCATTCTGGTTCTGTCTTGCTCTGAACCCACTATCTAACATGCTAAATAATACAAATTATGGATATAATATTACTGGAACATACCCACACAAAATCACACATTTGCTATACATGGATGATCTAAAACTACTGGCAGCAACCAATCAACAACTCAACCAATTACTAAAGATAACAGAAGTATTCAGCAATGATATAAATATGGCTTTTGGAACAGACAAATGTAAGAAAAATAGCATAGTCAAGGGAAAACACACTAAACAAGAAGATTACATATTGAATAACCACAGTGACTCCATAGAAGCGATTGAAAAAACAGATGCCTATAAATATCTAGGATACAGACAAAAAATAGGAATAGATAATACAAATATTAAAGAAGAACTAAAAGAAAAATATAGACAAAGACTAACAAAATACTGAAAACAGAATTGACAGCAAGAAACAAGACAAAAGTTATAAATACTTATGCTATACCAATATTGACCTACTCATTTGGAGTAGTGAAATGGAGTAACACAGACCTAGAAGCACTCAAAACACTTACACGCTCACAATGCCACAAATATAGAATACATCACATACATTCAGCAACAGAAAGATTCACATTAAGCAGAAAGGAAGGAGGAAGGGGATTCATCGACATAATAAACCTACATTATGGGCAGGTAGAAAATTTAAGAAAATTATTTCTGGAATGAGCAGAAACTAGCAAAATACACAAAGCAATCACTCATATAAATACATCGGCTACACCACTGCAATTTCATAACCACTTCTACAACCCTTTAGATCACATAACATCAACAGATACGAAGAAAGTAAATTGGAAAAAGAAAACACTACAAGGCAAGCACCCATATCATCTAACACAGCCACACACCGATCAAGACGCATCCAACACATGGCTAAGAAAAGGCAATATATACAGTGAGACGGAAGTATTCATGATTGCAATACAGGATCAAACAATAAACACCAGATATTGCAGCAAGCATATTATTAAAGATCCCAATACCACAACCGATAAATGCAGACTTTGCAAACAACAAATAGAAACAGATCACATCACAAGCGGATGTACAATACTAGCAAATACAGAATACCCCAGAAGACATGACAATGTAGCAAAAATAATACATCAACAACTTGCCATCAACATAAACTATGCCCGCATCTCGTGGTCGTGCGGTAGCGTTCTCGCTTCCCACGCCCGGGTTCCCGGGTTCGATTCCCGGCGGGGTCAGGGATTTTTTTCTGCCTCGTGATGGCTGGGTGTTGTGTGATGTCCTTAGGTTAGTTAGGTTTAAGTAGTTCTAAGTTCTAGGGGACTGATGACCATAGATGTTAAGTCCCATAGTGCTCAGAGCCATTTGAACCATTTTTGAACATAAACTAATAAAACAACAAGTTCTCACATACAAGTATGCACCACAAAATGTACTGGAGAATGATGAATACAGATTATACTGGAACAGAACCATTATAGCAGATAAAACAATACCACATAACAAACCTGACATCATACTAACCATTAAAAGAAGAAATTAACACAACTAATCGAAATATCAATACCCAATACAACGAATATACAAAAGAAAACAGGAGAAAAAAATTGAAAAATACATCCAACTGGCTGAGGAAGTCAAGGACATGTGGCATCAGGATAAAATTGACATTATACCAATTATACTATCAACTACAGGAGTCATACCACACAATATCCGCCAGTACATCAATGCAATACAGCTACATCCACACTTATATATACAACTACAGAAATCCGTAATTATTGATACATGTTCAATAACCCGAAAGTTCCCAAATGCAATATAACATATACCGTACAGTTAAAAGGAAGTGACGCCTGATCAAGGTCCGCGTCACTTTCCATTTTTAACCAGACTTAACGTCCGAGAAAGTAAAGAAACAATAATAGTAATAATAATAACAATAATATTTATTCACCGATTGACCATTTTCTTCCAAGGATATGCAGTCAGGAATAAAGAATAGAGTTAATATCAAGGGTCCTAATTTTACATTCTTTAAAAGTGTTCCTACACGATATTCTACCAGTAATCCCTTCGTCACCTTATTGCTCGTTTCCGCATTTTCAAGCAGCGAACATTTTCATGGTAAGAAAATGGTTTGCTTTCAACAATATAATAATTCATAGGTATTTTTGGACATAACTTCATTTACGTCGTTTACTCGATGCTTTGCTCGGTGGTTCAAAATGTTTTCCCATTTTAAATCAACGTACTACCATACTCGAAAAAACTTAGGGAATACTTGTATTCAATAAATGACGTCCACTAATTCCGGCATTATATTGCTTCCGGTTGGTATTCTTATTACTCCGTAGTTCATCCACAGTGTTTTCTTCTCATTTACCATCGCAAATCAATCCTCACTGTGCTCGTTTGCTGAAAGTCCGCTGTATCATATCACAAAAACGCCAGTAACTTCTGCGAACAACATTAGCACTGCTGCTAATTTGTCTTATTGTGACTCGTTCATAAGTATCATAAACAACACAGAGCTTAGCACCCAGACTAGAGCGCTCCATAATTATCATTCTTGAATTGTGGAAAGGAGTTCCAAATTTTATAAATTATTTTACCATATTTTACCGCAATAATGGTATGACTTTAACCAATTGTAGGCAGCTTGAAGGATTACGCATTTGTACAATTTCCTAAAAAGCAAGGATAATTAGATGAAAGGTTTATACAAAGTGTAGTAATTGCGCCCATTTTAATATGTTTTTCTCTATAGCATTAACAAGTTAGTTATTTTATTCCAAAACTTTCATAACCTTTATCTTTTGGATGTATCAACTCAAATATAGTAGCATGATAATATTGTGACAGACTTACGCAATGTATCTATTGCGTAACTCCTTTTCGTGAAGTGGTTTTGCTATTGATTGATGTAGGTTTGTTGAGAATATTCCGTGTGGCTAGGTAATATATATATCTGACCTCAAATCCAAAGAGGCGTTGATCATTCTTACGCTGACCCATGGATTTTACTGTTTTACTTACCTCTTCTTTGTCCCTTAACAGATGAATTCTTAATACGAAAAATGCCAAGATGCGCAATGGTTCTGAGGACGAACTGGGCAAGTTCAGTGATGTCAGGGATCCAAAGCGACGACGTAGTCCGAGTAAAAGGGGATAGCGGCTTAATATCTTGTTTGAGATTTGCCGATGAGATTGTAGTTCTGTCAGTAACAGCAAAGATCAGTTGAACGGAATGGACAATGTCTTGAAAGGAGGATATGAGATGGAGTCATAACTTGAAGAGCCAAACAATGTGCTACACCAGCCTAATACCGTATAAAGCCTCCGCGAGCACGCAGAAGTTCAAAAATGGTTCAAATGGCTCTGAGCACTATGAGACTTAACTTCTGAGGTCATCAGTCCCCTAGAACTTAGAACTACTTAAACCCGACTAACCTAAGGACATCACACACATCCATGCCCGAGGAAGGATTCGTAACTACGACCGTAGCGGTCGCGCGTCTCCAGACTGTAGCGCCTAGAACCGCTCGGCCACCCAAGCCGGCTACCAGAAGTGCCGCAACACGGAGTGGCACGGACTCGACTGATGTCTCACGTAGTTTCGGAGCGAATTAACACCATGAATCCTGCAGGGCTGTCCATAAATCCGTAAGAGTACGAGGGGTCGATATCTCTCCTGAAAAGGACGTTGCAAGGAGTCGCAAATACGCTCAATAATGTTCATATCTGGAGAGTTTGGTGATCAGCGAAAGTGCTTAAACTCAGAAGAGTGTTTCTGGAGCCACTGTATAGCAATTCTGGGTTGTCGCATTGTCCTGCTGAAATTGGCCAAGTCCGTCGGAATGCACTATGGATATCAATGGATTCAGGTGATCGGACAGGATGCTTAACTACGTGTCACCTGTCAGAGTTATACCTAGACGTATCAGGGGTCCCATATCACTCAAACTGCACACGCCCCACACCATTACAGACCCTCCATCTGCTTGAATAGTCCCCCGCTGATATGCAGGGTCCATGGGTTCATGAGGTTGTCTACATCCTCGTTCACGTCCATCTGTTCGCTATAATTTGAAACGAGACGGGTCCGTCCAGGCAGCAAGTTTTCGGTCAACAACAGTCCATTGTCGGTGTTGAAGGGCCCAGGAGAGGCGTAAAGCTTTATTTCGTGCGGCTATCAAGAATACACGAGTGGAACTTCGAGTAAGAAAGCCCATAACGATTATGTTTTGTTGAATGTTTCACACGCTGACACTTGCTGATGGCCCAACATTAAAATCTGCAGCAATTTGCGGAAGGATTGCACTTCTGTCACGCTGAACGATTCTCTTGAGTCGTCGTTGGTCCCGTTCTTGCAGGATCTTTTTCCGGCAGCAGAGATGCCGGAGATTTGATGTTTTACAGGATTCCCGATATTCACGGTACACTCGCGAGATGGTCGTACTGGAAATTCCCCACTTCATCGCTACCTCGGAGATGCTGTGTCCCATCGCTCGTGCGCCGACTACAACACCGCGTTCCAACTCACTTTAACCTTCATAACCTGTCATTGTAGTAGCAGTAACCGATGTAACAACTGCGCCTGACCTTTGTCTTATATAGGCGTTGCCGGCCGCAGAGCCGTATTCTTCCTGTTTACATATCTCTGTATATGAATACGCATGCATATATCAGTTTCCTTGGAGCGTCAGTGTAAAAAGCAAACCAGAGGTGATAGAATGTACTGGAATTAAATCAGATCATGCTGGGGGAAATAGATTAGGAAACGAGACACTGAAAATAGTTGATGGGTTTTGCTATTTGAGTAGTGAAATAACTGATGGTAGCCAATGTGGAGAGCATACAAAATGCAGACTAGCAATGACAAGAAAAGAGTTTCTGAAGAAGAGAAATTTGCTAACATCTAATATAGATTTAAATGTTCGAAAGTCTTTGCTGGAGGTATTTGTCTGGAGTGTAGTGAAACGTGGACAATAAACAGTTCACACAAGAACAGCAGAGAAGTTTTTCAAATGTGATGCTACGGAAGAATGCTGTATATTAGATGGGTGGATCATGTATTGTGTGTGTTTGTTGTGTATTGAACTGGGGACCTAGAAACGATGGAGAGGCTTCGTCCCGCCGTAGCCCTCAGTGGTTCGCAACCCCACAACAGGCCGCAGCAGTCCACCCACCTCACCGAGGCCATACACCGAACCCAGGGTTATTGTGAGGATCGGCCCCCAGTGGACCGTCTCGTGAATGTCTCATACCAAACGAGTGTAATTCCGATGTTTGGGTGATAGAGTAATTACTGTGTACGCTTACGTGGAGACAGTATTTGTGCAGCAATCGCTGGCATAGTGTATCTGAGGCGGAATAAGGGGAACGAGACCGCATTCGCCAAAGCAGATGGAAAACCGCCTTAAAAACTACCCATCCACAGGCTGGCCGGCACGGTTTGCGGACATTTGCCGCGCCGGACATTTGTCACGATTTTACCTGCTCCGAAGGGTTGGGTCCCTTGTCTCCCCCCCCCCCCCCTCCTCCTCCTCCCCCCCCCCCTCCCCCTCAATTGCTTACTAAGCCTTTCGGCTGGTTTACTTAACATTGGACCAGAATCTCTTTGGATTTTCTGCCACATTTCTAGAGAGACTTTCGCTGTGGAAACTATTAAAAGCATCTCGCACTGAAATCCGCACCAAATTTCGAGCCTCAGTTAAACTTCACCAATCTTGTTGATTTTGCGTTCGTCTAAATTATACGTGCCTTTTTCGGTGCTCCTGCAGCAGGTTTCTGTCGTGTTCTGTGTACCATGGGGGATAAGCTCCGTCTCTTATTAATTTATTTGGTAAGAATCTCTCGAGTGCTGTTGATACTAGTTCTTTGAACTTACGGCACATATGGTCTTCACTTACATAGTTTGGAAGGATTGGAGACTGTCTTTTAGAAAGATGTCAACCGAATTTTTAGCTGCTTTTAGAAATACACTCCTGGAAATTGAAATAAGAACACCGTGAATTCATTGTCCCAGGAAGGGGAAACTTTATTGACACATTCCTGGGGTCAGACACATCACATGATCACACTGACAGAACCACAGGCACATAGACACAGGCAACAGAGCATGCACAGTGTCGGCACTAGTACAGTGTACATCCACCTTTCGCAGCAATGCAGGCTGCTATTCTCCCATGGAGACGATCATAGAGATGCTGGACGTAGTCCTGTGGAACGGCTTGCCATGCCATTTCCACCTGGCGCCTCAGTTGGACCAGCGTTCGTGCTGGACGTGCAGACCGCGTGAGACGACGCTTCATCCAGTCCCAAACATGCTCAATGGGGGACAGATCCGGAGATCTTGCTGGCCAGGGTAGTTGACTTACACCTTCTAGAGCACGTTGGGTGGCACGGGATACATGCGGACGTGCATTGTCCTGTTGGAACAGCAAGTTCCCTTGCCGGTCTAGGAATGGTAGAACGATGGGTTCGACGACGGTTTGGATGTACCGTGCACTATTCAGTGTCCCCTCGACGATCACCAGTGGTGTACGGCCAGTGTAGGAGATCGCTCCCCACACCATGATGCCGGGTGTTGGCCCTGTGTGCCTCGGTCGTATGCAGTCCTGATTGTGGCGCTCACCTGCACGGCGCCAAACACGCATACGACCATCATTGGCACCAAGGCAGAAGCGACTCTCATCGCTGAAGACGACACGTCTCCATTCGTCCCTCCATTCACGCCTGTCGCGACACCACTGGAGGCGGGCTGCACGATGTTGGGGCGTGAGCGGTACACGGCCTAACGGTGTGCGGGACCGTAGCCCAGCTTCATGGAGACGGTTGCGAATGGTCCTCGCCGATACCCCAGGAGCAACAGTGTCCCTAATTTGCTGGGAAGTGGCGGTGCGGTCCCCTACGGCACTGCGTAGGATCCTACGGTCTTGGCGTGCATCCGTGCGTCGCTGCGGTCCGGTCCCAGGTCGACGGGCACGTGCACCTACCGCCGACCACTGGCGACAACATCGATGTACTGTGGAGACCTCACGCCCCACGTGTTGAGCAATTCGGCGGTACGTCCACCCGGCCTCCCGCATGCCCACTATACGCCCTCGCTCAAAGTCCGTCAACTGCACATACGGTTCACGTCCACGCTGTCGCGGCATGCTACCAGTGTTAAAGACTGCGATGGAGCTCCGTATGCCACGGCAAACTGGCTGACACTGACGGCGGCGGTGCACAAATGCTGCGCAGCTAGCGCCATTCGACGGCCAACACCGCGGTTCCTGGTGTGTCCGCTGTGCCGTGCGTGTGATCATTGCTTGTACAGCCCTCTCGCAGTGTCCGGAGCAAGTATGGTGGGTCTGACACACCGGTGTCAATGTTTTCTTTTTTCCATTTCCAGGAGTGTAGATATATTTCGCGTTTAGTTTTGTTGAATTTCTTTGTAACGGACTTGAGCCTCGCTACGACTGTGTGTTATCTAATCCCTGTATCCGTCGTGATGCTCAGGATTATTTGTGGCTAAGAAGTCAAGTGGGTTTTCGTAACCATTTACAATTTGAATGGCCTCGTGAACTAATTGTTCAAAATAATTTTAAAAAAAGCATTTAGAACAATTACGGAAGTTGTTTTCTATCTACAATAGGGTCTGGAAATGCATTTTTGTCAACATACGGAAGGTAGATTGAAGTCACTGCCAACTTTAATTGTATGAGTAGCGTGCCGATTTGTGATGAGACTCAAGTTTTCTTTGAACTGTTCAGCAACTGTTTCATCTGAGACCGAGGGTCGGTAAAAGGAGCCAGTTATTAATTTATTCCGGTTGTCGAATGTAACCTCTGCCCATATTATGTAACAGGAACTATCTGCTTCAATGTCGCTTGTGAACTGAAACACACATTACATTATTTTTCCTTATGTTGTGCTTCTTGTTTCTGTTGTAGTGCAGATCATCACAATTACGGCTTTTCCCTCCAAAACCTAGGATGCTTTCTCTGATCCTGTAAATATCAGAGCTAAACAATGTAGAACAATAACGTACTTTACAAGCATAGCATTCTGTATTATCCTACTTCATTTCCTTATTTGTAACATTTTAAAATTGTACGTCGACTTTAGATGATTGTCAATCATAGATGTTCTTATCTCTATTTAGTGAACGTATTTTCACTCATGTTTTGAACATTGTCCCGCTACACTTTATTAACTAATGTTTCACCGCAAGGGATATCGGATTTTAGAGAGTAAATTAATATGGAGTATGTCGTTCTTCTTCCCATTTCTTCTTTCCTTATTGTCTTTTGGGCATGCAGCCGTAGTAATTAAAGTAGGCACAAATGCAGTGATCAAAAAGAAATGATTAGCGTACATTCGTATTCTCTTTACATCGTTCCTTTCTTGTTGCTCCCATGTCGATTGACTGTTTCTATCGCAATCAGTGAGCGTGAAAGGAAGCTACCCTACAGACAGAGGGATCTATATTTATACTTGTCAGAACTAATTACATACTCACTTAGTCGTCGGTATTGCTTTCTTTTCCCAAAAGTTATAAATATTTCAATTTCGGAAAAGAAGCTCTGTATTTCGCCAAGATGTCGAAGAAGAAGGTCCCTTACGTACTGGTTGTATCGAGTAAGATGTGGAGATGGCGGCTTGAAAGTGGATAGAAGTAGTACGAGGAAGGGCGTCCCCTACCTGAGGGATCGCTACTCAAGCTACCTGGCGCAGGGGCAAGTGTGGCAAATGTCCGGCATTCGGCCGGCACACCACCTCGACACTAATCCGTCTGGAGGATTCGTGCTGGGGACCGGCACGAGTTTCCGCTCGGGGAGCAGCGCGTTAGAGCGCGCGGCTAGCTGGGTGGGCTTAGATCATGTAACTAATGAGGATGTGCCATAGAAATGGAGAGAAATTTGTGCCACGACTTCACTAAAATAAGGGATCGGTTGTTACGAGACGTTCTGAAAAATCAAGATATCACCAGTTTAATTCTGGACTAAAGTATGGGGGATAAAAAATGTAGAGAGAAACTAAGAAATGATTACGAAAATCAGGTACGAACTTATGTAGGTTGCAGTAGTTAAACGGAGATAGTCTTCCGCGCATGAGCATGAAGAGCTACATCAAAAGCGTCTTCTGACTGAAGACCATTACCACCACCACAACAACAACAATAACAACTTTACGATAATTTAATCATTAGAAACTGAACATAAATTTGAACTAACGGAAGGATGGGGAAGAAAATCAGCGAAATCCGTTGTCAATAGAACAATGCTGGCATCCGCTTTAAGTGATTTAGGGAAACTATAGAGAACCTAAGTCATGATGGTTGGATGGTGATTTAAACCACTATCCTTGCGAATACGAGTTCAGTGAGCTAACCACTGCTCCAGAGCCATAAATACCAAAGCCTTCTCTAATGTCACTGCAGCCTTTTAACCATAGCTAACGCACTTTCTAGTTGAATGGCTCTCAAATGGCTCTAAGCACTATGGGACTTAACATCTATGGTCATCAGTCCTAGTTGAATGGAATTGGTACAATTCCCCCTGCATCAACGCACAAACACAGCCCTTATCAATCTTTTACTATGTACACCTTTATGATAACACGTAAGTAAGTAATAGCCGAAGCGAAAGGGGATGAATGAAGACTGCATACAGTCTGGCGCCACATGTGGCGCATAAGGCAACGTACTAAATATAAGAACTTCATAGAGTGAGAACAAGATAAGGTAATAAGCCATGCTATCTTTTAGAATGTGATTAACAGCCACCAAACTCTTTCATAGCAGCAAAAATCTAAGATATTAGTGCTGAAAACTGACACCGAACACATTTGCACTTATTACAGGTAAGTATTTGTTGCTCTGGTTGTAGCCCACGTTCATCTCTTTGACATTTGAGCGAAAGTACGAGGGATACCCGGAAAGTAAGTTCCGATCGGCCAAGAAATAGAAACCACTGTGAAAATCTAATGAAGCTTTGCACATTTGTGTTAGACAGCGTCTCTAGTATGACTGTCGGTTACAGAACATAGCTCTTTTCAGTTCTGAACGCATGGTGGGCACATAAAGAAGTGTGGAAAATAGTGTCTCTCACTAAGTATGAGGTCCTGTTGAGAGATTTCGCCTGATGTTATGCAGCCCACATTACAGAACTGTCATTCAGTTCCTACTTTGTGACAATTCTCGGTCGCAATCTGCAGGGGCAATGAAAATACTCCTGCAGCGTTTTCGATGGGAAGTGTTTGATCACCGTCATTACAGCCCGTAATTGACTCCCTCTGTGTTTCATCTCCGCTCACAATAACTTCTGGCTATGAAGACAACATTTTCGCACAGACAACGAGCTGTAGATGAGCGTAGAGAATTGGCGGGAAGCACAGGCGGCTGCCTTCTATGACAAGGGTATTGAAAAATTGGTACAACGCTACGACAAATGTCTAAGTCGGAGTGGTGACAACGTAGAGCAGTTGCTGGAAGCTGTAGCTAACTGTTGCAGATAAAATATTTCTGATTTTCAAAGCAGTTTTCATTTCGCGATCACTCGGAACTTACTTTCCGAATAGCCCTAGTATCTCAATGTCTAACGTAAGGCTGTGTTTTTTTAAGTAACTAAGTATCCCTTTCCTTAATACTCATTCCTCAGCCAATCACCCTATGACAGCAGCCAATCACCCTATGATTAAATGTTGTCTGACCTCCATGTATAACAGAGATCCTCGATTCAGAATCCTTACAATGATATATTTTTAATTCTGAGATGTTTTAACATATCCGAAGTACTAATAGCAGGGTACCAAATATTTCTCAATTATCCTAAACAATAAACTTTCAAGACCCGGCAGCGATAGTTACGAAAATGGAGACTTTCATCGACTTTTCATAATTTATATAAATTTTACAAAAAATTAGCTACCTTTCTTTTCAAAATCATTCCCAGAAACAGTTACTGCACAAGATAAAGATGGTTCTAGACTCCCGCAGTTCTTTCTATCCAAGAGATAACAGTTTTTATCCTTTCCTTGGTATTTTTTTCCTTTAGTTTCTGCAAGGATTTACAACTCTGTTTTCTGGGTCAGAGTCTGGTGGGACCATTTTCATATTTTTATCGCACAGACGCGCCATCCGTGGTTACTACGTCCAGAGTCGTTATTTTTAAACTTTCCAACGCTTTAATGGGTTGTGTTTCCTGGCCCCAGGGGTAGTATTTTTGTTATTCCATCATAGCAAGTCCTTAAGCTTTTGATAAGATCGTACTGATTTTTATGACGTATAAATAGATTTTGTGAAATTTCTGCCGTTTTCATATTCCTTGTGGTTGTGAGGCACTGTTCTTAAACAGCTGCTGCTTACCACGGTATCACTTTCGTTAAGGTAGTATGGTAGGTGTTTAGATACTATCGTGTACAAGTAAGCGTGGAGGATATCAGTATGCTGTCAACAGTGCTCGGCAAAAAGCACAGCATATCGTAATCTCTCATAAGACAACATCACCAACTTTTTATAATAATTTAAGAAGAAAAAAAGCAGGCTCGTAAGATATGAGCCTCAGCAGTCCACACTGCGTGAATGTTTAGGCCGAGGTTCCGACAGTATGCAGCTACCAGATTCTGAATGAACATATTTTAAACATGAGCGCGCACTGTTTGTTTGTCAGTCGCTCCGTCCCACTACACCCTCTTAATGCCCGAGCGAGAAGTACTGTACAGCGGAGTAACATGTTTGTGAAATGTTAGTCGACAACAACATTACTGCACCTAGGAGTGGGGGCGCTTCTGTCGGCTTATCGTTAGCTTTTATCGTGATATTTGACGAGGACACGTTGAACCAGTTGTTAGTACATACACAACTGTCCTGAAAGCACTCAGAGTGCGACGCGTTTTCCTTAGTCACAGCTATAGTTGTTTACTGTACCGCCACTGCGTGGTTCCGATAACGGCTACGGGAGACCAAGTGCAATAAAATCGTCGTCGGGTAATACTGTCTTGACATTGGTAACATGTTTTGTTCATTGTATCAAAGTGCATGGTTTCTAACCAGCAGCTGGCACAATAAATTTCTTTGCTTTGAACATTTTTATGTTTCGAGTCACAGACGAATCTTGACGAAACGTAACTCATCCACAAAGGAAGTGGATTACAAGGCGTTTGTTCGACCGATTCATGAGTATAGTTCAGGAGTCCTGGATCTTTACCAGGTATGATCGATCTCTTGCAACTGAACCTACACTAATGAGCCAAAGCGTTATGACTCTCTGCTTAAAAGCTTATTTGTCCGTCTTTGGAACAAAATACATCACTGACTCTGCGTATTAGGGATCCGGCAGTTTGTTGGTAGGTTTGTGGAGGTATGTGTTATTACATGTCTATGCACAGGTCGTAATTCACGCAAATAACGGGCAGTTCATTTGCGCACGCGGTGATGGCCCCCTATAGCGACCCAGATGGGTTCCATAGGATTTACATCAGGTGAGTTTGGTCGTCGAGACGTCAATGTGAGCTCACTATAATGCTACCCAAATCATTGAGCACGGTTCTGGCTCCAAGACACGAGCAGTTATATTGCTGAAATGTGACATCACCGTCTGGGAAGACATAAAGCATGAAGGGATGCAGGTGGTTTGCAGCTTTCAGCGTGTCTTCGATCATTACCACAAGTCCAATGCAAGCGGAGGAGAGTGTCACCCACAACATAATACTGCTCCCACGAGTCTGCGTCCGTGGCGTGCTGCACGTTTTGATCCGCCGTTCACCTCGATGACGGCATTTGTGGAAACGACCATCGGCCTAGTGTAGGAAAAATGTGATTCACCCGAAGAGCCGACACGTTTACATTGATCGACGATCGAATCCCAATGGTCCAGTGCCCACTGCAGTCGTAACTGACGATGTCGTTGGGTCAACATGTGAACACGCAGGGGTGGTCTGCTGCAGAGCTCCATCTTCAACAATGTACACTGAATGGTGTGCTCCGAAACATTTGTGCTTGCACCAGTATTGTGCTCTTTCGGCAGAAATGCCACAGATCACGACCTGTCCTACTTTGCAGACCAGACAAGCCTCCAAACCCCACGTTCTGTGAAGAGTCGTGGACGTCCAACCATTTAGCCCGTAGTGGTAGTTTCACCGTCCTTCTACCTGTTCCCGTAGACGCTCACGACAGTAATACGGGAAGATTTGACCAGCTTCGCCGTTTTCGAGATACTCGCTCACAGGCTCTGTCCTTTGTCAAAGTCGCTTATCCCAAAGGATTTCCCCATTTGCAACCCATATCTTCGCTAGGGTGATCCCCCGTCCACTTCTGCTCCGCTTACGTATTCTTGTCACCGCGTCTAGTGTTCGCAACGCCAGCTGGCGGCATCCAACGTCACAGTTGGCAGTGGTCATAATGTTTTGACTATTCAGCGTATTTCTCTTTAAAATATGACGTCAAGTAGGTGATGTTTTCCTGTCAGGGAAATGACACCATACGATACTTGAGATACTAGTACAGGTACACGCAACTTCCATTAGACGTTGCAGTAGGTGAGATAAATTCAGACATCAAAATATTTTATTTTGAGCAGAATTTACACAATCTTGGTGCCAAAATGGTAGTTCTTGATGAGCAATATTTGTGATATAATTATATCATAATTGTGGCTTGAAGCTGTCCAAATAAAACTGTTATTTTCACAAAGCTGTATGGCTTGAACTGCACCAGTCCATGAACCTTGTGCCACTCTCGAAGTTAAATGTGTGTTGTTCAGATGAGAGGTAATTATCAATTCATTATACCCCTTTGGATGATAAGACTGTAATACATTGGACCATCTGTAAACATGGATCAAGAATGTTACGAAATATGTCAACATTATTTAACAGTGTCACAGGGAATTATGATTTGTTGCTGTTGTCGTCTTCAGTCCTGAGACTGGTTTGATGCAGCTCTCCATGCTACTCTATCCTGTGCAAGCTTCTTCATCTCCAAGTACCTACTGCAACCTACATCCTTCTGAATCTGCTTTGTGTATGCATCTCTTGGTCTCCCTCTACGATTTTTACCCTCCACGCTGCCCTCCAATGCTAAATTTGTGATCCCTTGATGCCTCAGGACATGTCCTACCAACCGATCCCTTCTTCTGGTCAAGTTGTGCCACAAACTTCTCCCCAATCCTATTCAATACTTCCTCATTAGTTATGTTATCTACCCACCTAATCTTCAGCATTCTTCTGTAGCACCACATTTCGAAAGCTTCTCTTCTCTTCTTGTCCAAATTATTTATCGTCCATGTTTCACTTCCATACATGGCTACACTCCATACAAATACTTTCAGAAATGACTTCCTGACACTTAAATCTATACTCGATGTTAACAAATTTCTCTTCTTCAGAAACGCTTTCCTTGCCATTGCCAGTCTACATTTTATATCCTCTCTACTTCGACCATCATCAGTTATTTTGCTCCCCTAATAGCAAAACTCCTTTACTACTTTAAGTGTCTCATTTCCTAATCTAATTCCCTCAGCATCACCCGACTTAATTCGACTACATTTCATTATCCTCGTTTTGCTTTTGTTGATGTTCATCTTATATTCTCCTTTCAAGACACTGTCCATTCCATTCAACAGCTCTTCCAAGTCCTTTGCTGTACCTGACAGAATTACAATGTCATCGGCGAACCTCAAAGTTTTTATTTCTTCTCCATGGATTTTAATACCTACTCTAAATTTTTCTTTTGTTTCCTTTACTGCTTGCTCAATATACAGATTGAATAACATCGGGGAGAGGCTACAACCCTGTCTCACTCCCTTCCCAACCACTGCTTCCCTTTCATGTCCCTTTACTCTTATAACTGCCATCTGGTTTCTGTATAAATTGTAAATAGCCTTTCGCTCCCTGTATTTTACCCCTGCCAACTTTAGAATTTGAAAGAGAGTATTCCAGTCAACATTGTCAAAAGCTTTCTCTAAGTCTACAAATGCTAGAGACGTAGGTTTGCCTTTCCTTAATCTAACTTCTAAGATAAGTCGTAGGGTCAGTATTGCCTCACGTGTTCCAGTGTTTCTACGGAATCCAAACTGATCTTCCCCGAGGTCGGCTTCTACTAGTTTTTCCATTCGTCTGTAAAGAATTCGTGTTAGTATTTTGCAGCTGTGGCTTATTAAACTGATTGTTCGGTAATTTTCACATCTGTCAACACCTGCTTTCTTTGGGATTGGAATTATTATATTCTTCTTGAAGTCTGAGGGTATTTCACCTGTTTCATACATCTTGCTCACCAGATGGTATAGTTTTGACAGGACTGGCTCTCCCAAGGCCGTCAGTAGTTCCAATGGAATGTTGTCTACTCGGGGGCCTTGTTCCGACTCAGGTCTTTCAGTGCTCTGTCAAACTCTTCACGCAGTATCATATCTCCCATTTCATCTTCATCTACATCCTCTCCCATTTCCATAATATTGTCCTCAAGTACATCGCCCATGTATAGACCCTCTATATACTCCTTCCACCTTTCTGCTTTCCCTTCTTTGCTTAGAACTGGGTTTCCATCTGAGCTCTTGATGTTCATACAAGTGGTTCTCTTATCTCCAAAGGTCTCTTTAATTTTCCTGTAGGCAGTATCTATCTTACCCCTAGTGAGATAAGCCTCTACATCCCTGCTTAGCCATTTTGCACTTCCTGTCGATCTCATTTTTGAGACGTTTGTATTCCTTTTTGCCTGCTTCCCTTACTGCATTTTTGTATTTTCTCCTTTCATCAATTAAATTAAGTATCTCTTCTGTTACCCAAGGATTTCTACCAGCTCTCTCCTTTTTACCTACTTGATCCTCTGCTGCCTTCACTATTTCATTCCTCAATGCTATCCATTCTTCATCTACTGTGTTACTTTCCCCCATTCCTGTCAATTGTTCCCTTATGCTCTCCCTCAAACTCTGTACAACCTCTGGTTCTTTCAGTTTATCCAGGTCCCATCTCCTTAAATTCCCACCTTTCTGCAGTTTCTTCAGTTTTAATCTACAGGTCATAACCAATAGATTGTGATCAGGGTCCACATCTGCCCCTGGAAATCTCTTACAATTTAAAACCTGGTTCCTAAATCTCTGTCTTACCATTATATAATCTATCTGATACCTTTTAATATCTTAAGGGTTCTTCCATGTATACAACCTTCTTTCATGATTCTTACACCAAGTGGTAGCTATGATTATGTTGTGCTCTGTGCAAAATTCTACCAGGCGGCTTCCTCTTTCATTTCTTAACCCCAATCCATATTCACCTGCTACGTTTCCTTCTCTCCCTTTTCCTACACTCGAATTCCAGTCACCCATGACTATTAAATTTTCGTCTCCCTTCACTATCTGAATAATTTCTTTTATTTCATCACACATTTCTTCACTTTTTTCGTCATCTGCAGAGCTAGTTGGCATATAAACTTGTACTACTGTAGTAGGTGTGGGCTTCGTATCTATCTTGGCCACAACAATGCGTTCGCTGTGCTGTTTGTAGTAGCTTACCCGCATTCCTATTTTCCAATTCATTATTAAACCTACTCCTGCATTACCCCTATTTGATTTTGTGTTTATAACCCTGTAGTCACCTGACCAGAAGTCTTGTTCCTCCTGCCACCGAACTTCACTGATTCCCACTATATCTAACTTTAAGTTATCCATTTCCCTTTTTAAATTTTCTAACCTACCTGCCCGATTAAGGGATCTGACATTCCACTCTCCGATCCGTAGAACGCCAGTTTTCTTTCTCCCGATAACGACGTCCTCTTGAGTAGTCCCCGCCCGGAGATCCGAATGGGGGACTATTTTACCTCCGTTATATTTTACCCAAGAGGACGCCATCATCATTTAATCATACAGTAAAGCTGCATGCCCTCAGGAAAAATTACGACTGTAGTTTCCCCTTGCTTTCAGCCGTTCGCAGTACCAGCACAGCAAGGCCGTTTTGGTTATTGTTACAAGGCCAGATCAGTCAATCATCCAGACTGTTGCCCCTGCAACTACTGAAAAGGCTGCTGCCCCTCTTCAGGAACAACATGTTTGTCTGGCCTCTCAACAGATACCCCTCCGTTGTGGTTGTACCTACGGTACGGCTATCTGTATCGCTGAGGCACGCAAGTCTCCCCACCAACGGCAAGGTCCATGGTTCTTGGTGGGGCGGGTGAGGGGGGGGGGGGGGGGGGGAACTATGGTTAGTTCTAAAATATTTTTAGTCAACATTGATTTTCATAGATTGAAGAATTTGTTGATGAGGTATTACTTTATGGAAACTCTTATCAAAGTGCATCAGGAACAGCGGGGCTGTCTCCCACGTAGCAGCGAATGAAGGAAATCTTACAACAGTTACAGTAATGCAGAAAGAGATGAGAAACAGTAGATGAAATGTTCTGCGTATTCTTCGTAAAGATTAATATGATTCCTTCCGAACGTCAATACATAGAGTTACACGGCAGTATTTTTCAACATCTTTTTGAATACTGTTATTGTATTCTACAACAAGACATTAATTTTGTAGAGAAACTACATAAATTAATTTCAATATAAATGACAACTAGTTTGATCTACATAGAGACGGGTTCCGTTCTACCTGAAGGCAGATCCTTATCAAGTATCTGTTGTCTCGGCAATATATATATGTTCTTTGAGAGTGGTATCTACTTCTGGGTTGTGCTGTATTCGATCAGCTGCAAGAATAAATCGATAATACCAACTTGAAAACCATTTATACTCGCTAATTTCTTATTAAACCCACAAGGTAGTTACTGCATATGAAGAACTGCTATTTTGAGCAAAAACACGGCTCAGGTTAAAGTTTCGAAGTTGACCATCATATCTCCATCATCCTTCCGCCTCCCACTGAATACACTTTGTGTGTGCGCCTACAGCCAGTAACTTTTGTCAAGTTTATTGTATTCAACATTAAATGTGGCAGCAATATTCCGGGAGCCTGTATCACGTGCCTCAACCTGTTATGTTACTGAAAACTACGACTTTACATATTTCTAGCACTTTCTACAATTTGTGCGTACGAATCTCTATTTATTTGCTTCCGAACTAACTGTCAGAGATTCAGACTTTAATTTCAAAAATGTATTATAGTTGCATTAACAATGGAAACACTGCATAAATCATTGCGAAAGTTGCACTGCTAGAGAATACAAGCGTACTAGTGTTTCGATGAAATCTGCAGTTAGAAAAACGATAAAATTTGTAGGAAATCATATTTTAACAATGCGTCGAGAGACAACTATCACGTACTAAAGGTTATGAAGATTTAAAATATTAATTTATTTTTAACAAATGATTAGCCACAAGTGACAAACATAATGATACATCAGATTTGTTTGACAGTGTCGGGTTTAAGGCATTTCCTTTTCTGTTTACTGCAACTGTTTACGACCTGATGACGCAACCCATAGTCAGTTAATGTTAATTAAAAGTGTTGTAAGAATTGAGCTTCCTCAAATTCTTAACGGATTTGTTTAATCTTAGAGTAGCATCCACTTACAAAGGGCATCTTTAAGAGGACATGACTGACACAGAATACTGCAATAAATAACGAACAATAGGACTTCAGTGGTTTCACTGCCTGTAGCTGCATGCAAGGAAGCGAAATCTGTCTAAGGATACTCCAGTGGTTTGCTTTCCGTCTGAAAGTAGGACCAGTTCAAATAAACAGCAGCTAATCAATTATTAAAGGAGATCGGAGAACTGTTCCTATAGGATAAAGAAGTTTGACGCAATTAGCGGGGTATAATGGAGGTTTTAGAGGCGGGGATATTGATTAGCAGAGAGGAACAGACACAGCCAATTACTGAGCTGTAGGCAGCTCACTCAATCGGCACGGAGGGCCTACCATTGAGGCCAACTCCCGGCGGAGCACGGCCCAGTAGCAGCCCCAGCGCCGGCTGCGGCTAATCGCCAGCAAAGCGCGCCTTAATACACCAAATCATTCTCCGCCTTTCTTCTTGCTTCGCAGACACACACACAAACACGCACTTCGTTTGGAAATGTAGCTCCACATAGGTATCGTCACAATCTCCCTCGGGCAGCCAACCAATAAGATCCCCAGACTGCGATGAAAAACTTAGAGCTGCCAACTTTCTGAATTATGGAGACACGTTGAGCTTAAATTTGGGACTTTTATGATTTTTTTAGCAGTGTTACATTTGCTCTGTAATAACTTACATCAACTTCAAACAGTCCTTAGAGTTAAGTAGGAAATTATGAAAAATAGCTTATAACTCGGCAAAGTGTAGTGCTTTCCTGGCAAGGAAGCAGCATTGATTTGGAGTAAGAGAAGGAGCTAAGCGGGCACTCTGCATATGTAGAAAATGGAGCAGCTGTTTTCACCCATGATACTGTTCTCTTCACAGAGAATGCATATACATAATGGAAAAAATCTAGTAGGCTGTACAATAAAATAAACTTTTTCATTCTTGAGACACTGCGGAGCACTTGTCAAGTCTTTCAACGAGACTATTTTCAACCTCACGATTATTTCAATCTCTAATGTCAGCCAGTGCACTTGTAAATTTCGTTAACAGTTTATATGCTAACATAAATTACCTTCACTTTTTTTACGTATTTGATCAGTAAATGATATTTCTCAGCTTCCAGGACCTGACAAACGAACTTTCAAGTTGTACAATTACTATTTCATTTTAGCACATATAACAGTACTGCAAGATGTATTTCATTACTGTTAGCAGTTTTGTTGTCCCCGAACTTCGTCACATTGTGCGTTACGCTCTTTCTGCCAACGACCTGCTCTAGTCGCGTGAACGTCATTACCACATGCTCGTTGGTCAGCACAAATGACTGTTCCGGCCACACACTTTACTCTAGTAATACTTTGTTCGAAACTTGTTATTGTTACTTGAGACACATTCTTGTCTCGGTCGGAATATAATAACCGTAGCGGTAACCCAGAATATATTGTTACATGACAGACTGCTACCGGTTATAAAGGCGTATGGTCCAACATCAACAAACAACCATTCCCGTCTCTTGATTTGTCAAGAGGGGCATTACATTACGCATTGTTTTTTAGGGAACTGTCAATTGCCTATGTGCAACACTAATATACACGCTAAGTTAAGGCCCAGAGGCCGAGTTGCCTTGAC
This sequence comes from Schistocerca americana, assembly GCF_021461395.2. Taxonomy (NCBI): domain Eukaryota; kingdom Metazoa; phylum Arthropoda; class Insecta; order Orthoptera; family Acrididae; genus Schistocerca; species Schistocerca americana. The sequence goes on along the minus strand of NC_060130.1, from coordinate 436,452,152 downwards.
TACATTGGGCAAGCATTTACGAAAAACTAGCTTCAAATGCTAGCCGGGCCTTCAAATTTAAGTTTTACAGTTAACGTAAATGCCGGATGGTTCCTTTGTAAACTACACCACAGATTTCGTCACCCATCCAAGTCCAGTCGAGTTTCTGCTCCTTCTCGTCAAATACGAGGCTTTAAAACACAAATATTTCCTATTATTTCGTTGTGATGCTCGATAATGTTAATTTTAATGTATGTGCCTTGGTATTTCAGCCGAAGACTGTTGACGGGCAAATTGAAACAGGTCGTGGATGAGCAATTAAACATCTCAACCGGGCAAATTGAAACAGGTCGTGGATGAGCAATAAAACATCTCAACCAACTGGAGGTGTCTTTCACTGCCACAATAGTTGACCCGCCAGGTTATCCGCCTGCATTACAGCGCGCTTCTGGGACGGGGATCACGGAAGCCCCAGTTCGAATACACCCGGCGGCATAACGACGAGGAGCGGTGTGGCGGACAGAATGAGTGTGCTTCTCAGGCGGTTTATCACATCTTACTAAGTGAACATCGGGCTACTACCCACATTCAACCTTAGATACTCGCTACGCAAACCTTTAGAAAAATACGTCACACTTGCACAAAGAATTTGCTCTACACCCAGAATGATGGGGCTCAATGATTCCATCCTGGAAGGGAGGGGGGGGGGGGGGGAAAGCGTATGAAGACTGATGACCTTAGATGATTTGCCTCCTTAAACATACATTCGTCAGCAACTGCAACATTATTCAGTATTGACAGATGCAGGACTATACTGTGCTCACGAGTTAAGTTAGCTAAAGACTCAGCAACCGTAATACTCAACTTCGGATGAAATTCAGGAGTGCTTGCCGGCTCCATGAAGGTAGGGACCAATGGTTTCTGTACGTACAAATCACAAACACACACAAATTGCAGTCATTATACTGGTATAGAAGACAAATTTCAAAATTTATGCCCACCAGTAGGTTCAAATGGTTCAAATGGCTCTGAGCACTATGGGACTTAACTTCTGTGGTCATCAGTCCCCTAGAACTTAGAACTACTTAAACCTAACTAACCTAAGGACATCACACACATCCATGCCCGAGGCAAGATTCGAACCTGCGACCGTAGCAGTCGCGCGGTTCCGGACTGAGCGCCTAGAACCGCTAGACCACCGCGGCCGGTCACCAGTAGGTATTTTCTTCCTTTGGCCGCATAAGCGAAGCGAGAGTAGTCAAGCGAAGTTCCTTGTATGTCGTGTAGCTGCGTGGTCTACTTTTGCCTATTTGCAATCTGTGTGAGAGACCCCACAATTAATTAACATCATCCAATCGTCTTCTGAGCAGGCAACCATCTGGCACTGAATCACTTGTGACACCTTATTTCTATGTCATCAATATCTACTGGAAATTGTTCATTTGGTCGATGTTCGTCGCGATAAGATTTTTTCGTAGGAGAGAAGTCTCTAAGTGCAAACAGAAATTGACTGTTACGTTCATTAAATAAAGGAAAGACCTTGGGGTATTTGCTTCCGGTTTACAACAGTACTACGGTATTTTAATTTAATTTACTGTCCTTGACGTTACTGACGGTATGTCCCATTTCCTTTCGACGCCAGTCTTCAAAGGAAGATAATATTTAATCAACATCGTTATGCAAACGTCTCCTAAAATTAACTTACTTCCTTTAAATAGTAGAGTAAGAAACTGCGTGGAGAAAACGTCAAGTAATTCTAGTTTCTGGCAGTTTCGGAGAGAGCTACCAATCATGAACGATTCACTTAACATGTCCAAATAGTATTCCTAGACTCGTTATTTTAATGTCTAATGATTTTAATATAGTGCGAGTCATGTAAGAAGAATTTTAGAAAAAGTTTCTACTCCGTTTCGCTCACTCAGTCATAAACCTAACTAAGGTTTATGTAAAGGACGTATCAAAATCAGTATCGGCCTCTTAGGGCTCCAAGTTGCTAGTGGTACCGAAAACCTACACAGGTGAATGTGCACGAGAAAAAAGGGGTGGAGGAGAGGCGCCCATTGATTTTCACACAAGTAACAGTTCTCGTGCCAGCCCTGCTTGTAGCTTACAAATCGCCGGTAGCTCTTGAGTAACCACCAACCACAGAACACCCTTTTAACGAAGTTCCCACAGTACAGTTCAGAGCACTGAACAGCTTTCTATTTTACTCTCCACCATCCGAAGAGACCTAGGAAGGCCCATCGGTACCAACCGACCGTCGTGTTATCCTCAGCCGATAGGCGTGAATGGACGCGGATGTGGAGAGCCATGTGGTCAGCACACTGCTCTCCCGGCCGTTTCAGTTTTTCAGTCTTCGTCCCCTTGCCGCTAATTCTCAACTACTTCGAACTATTCCACTGCTACGGGTTAGTCTTCACAAACGCAGGTACTTACAGAGGAATGATCTGTAGCAACCATTCATTGCAAATGTTTTCAATTGTAGTTCATTATCCTGAAGTAAATTAACTGTAAAAACTAAATAATGAGTTCTTTTTTCAGTAATATAATTTACAGTTCCGCTGTTCCTTATCGAACTATCGAGAAAATAAAGGCATAGTGATTTGAGTGATTGCTTTGATAGTAGACTGAGTGTAAATTCACAAGCTGTAGATACCACATATGCGTGAGAATTCCACAATAATTAGACACAGCCACTATCAAACGCTGACCTGTTACTTATGTATGGCCATTACTATAATTAATAGATTACTTACCTTTTCAGTACTAACTGAACAATGTGGCACCCATTTGTTACTGTATTTGTTTTAATGAGGCATTGGACTACCCAAACATCCAGCCATATCAATGTTTAATTCACTAATTTTCGTAATGATTATTACTACGTAATTTGCACGCGCCGGCGCGAGCATGCGCTCTCTCTCTCTCTTTCTCTCTCTCTCTCTCTCTCTCTCTCTCTCTCTCTCTCTCACACACACACACACACACACACACACACACACACGTTATATCTAGCTGTCAGTAATGAGAGAGGGAAACACTTTCAGTAAAAATAAGTATATGCCCTGTTATAGCAGTTAAAGTGGATCTGAGGGAACAGATATTTATCAAAATCAAAGTTTATATATGAATTCTGCGACTCTCCGAGAAACGCACTGTGTTCGTTTTTGAGTGTTCAAATAAATGAAAGTGCTCCTCATACAACAGCAACTGTGTGCCCCCATGGTCCGTACAGTTGGCTGGCGTTTCCGACGGCGTGCGCATACAGTGACTCTAATATTGGAAATACAACAGGCGGAACTTTGTACGTCCACTCAGGCGGAGAGCGACTGAAGTGGGGGAGGGCCATCACGCGCTTCCCGAGGAGAGCTGTTTGCAATAACCTCGTTTGTGCGTCTGCAGGCCGTGGCAAGACGGATGATCTGTATTGATTTCGATCATTTTGGAGCGAACGTCACCGCTTCCTTGTACTGTCTGATTACAAAACACCAGACATCAAAACCATCGTTTGTTTAATTTTATATTACTCTCATAATTCTTAATGCATTAATACAGTGAGCTGAGGAAAGTCATGGAACAGCTATAGGAACATGTATATGTATGGTGGTAGTATCGCGTGTTCACGGTATAAAAGCGCAGTGCATTGGTGGAGCTATCATTTGTGTTCATGTGGTTCATGTGGAAAGGATCGGAAGAGATTATGGCCGCATAAGAGGAATTATTAGACCTTGAACGAGGAATGTCAGTTGGAGCTAGACGCATGGGACATTCCATTTCGGAAATCGATAGGGAATTCAATATTCCTGGATCCTTTGTGTCAATACCGTGCCGATAATATTAAATGTCAGGCACCACCTCTCACCACGGACAACTCAGTTGCCGACGTTCTTCTCCTAACGACCCAGAGCAGCGGCGTTTGCATAGAATTGTCAGTGCTAACTGACAAGCAACACTGCTTGAAATATCTGCAGAAGCCGGCCGTTGTGGCCGAGCGGTTCTAGGCGCTTCAGTCCAGGACCGCGCTGCTGCTACGGTCGCAGGTTTGAATCCTGCCTCGGGCATGGATGTGTGTGATGTCCTTAGGTTGGTTAGGTTTAAATAGTTGTAAGTCTAGGGGACTGATGACCTCAGATGTTAAGTCCCGTAGTGCTCAGAGCCATTTGAGCCAATAACGGCAGAAATCAATGTGGAACGTACGACGAACGTATCCGTTTGGACAGTGCGGCGAAATTTGTCGTTAACGGGTTATGGCAACAGACGACCGACACGAGTGCCTTTTCTAACAGCACGACAACATATCCAGCGCCTCTCCTTGGCTCATGACCATATCAGTTGCACGCTAGGTGATTGGAAATAAGTGGCCTGGTCAGATGAGTCACGACTTCAGTTGTTAAGAGCCAATGGTAGGGTTCGACTGTGACGCAGACCAAACGAAGCCATGGACCCAAATCGACAACATGGCATTGTGCAAGCTGATAGTGACTTCATAATGGTGTGTACTGTATTTAGATGGAATGGACTTGGTCCTTTTTGGCAACTGAAACGATCATTGACTGGAAATACTTACGTTCGGATACTTTGGAGCCCTTTTGCAGCCATTCATAGAATTCATGTTTCTAAAACGATCTCATGTCACTGGGCCACAGTTGTTCCCGGTTGGTTTGAAGTACATTCTGAACGATTCGAGCGAATGGTTTTGCCATTCAGATCACCAGATATGAATCCCATCGAACATTTATGGAACATAATCGAGAGGTCAGTTTGTGCACAACATCCTGCATCTGTAACACTTGAGCAGTTGTGGACAGCTACAGACGCAGCACGGCTCAGTATTTCTGCAGGGGACTTCCAACGACCTGGTGATTCTATTCCACGTGAAGCTGCTGCACTACGCCACGTAAAAGGAGGTATCCGATGACTTTTTTCACCTTACTGTGTAACTTTAGGTCACTATATCCATTAGATAGCTTATAGAAAGATGACTGAAAGAATTGTATCCAGGTAGTTCACAGTTCGAATTCCCTCTGAGAATGGCGAAATTCTTCCGCAATCTGTTTCAGGAACTTTTTTTGGTAAAGTTTCTGTTCTCCTCAAACTATAGACGCACAGATCTGGATTCGCAGCATGAGAGAATTCTCTGCATTAGTCAACAAGGATCTCATGCTATAAATGGACTGTCAGCGCGATTCGCGGTGTCAGCTGCGGATATTTGTACAGACCGTTAATCGAGAGTCTTCCATTTCTAAATCTGCATTATCTTTACTTTTAAAATCCTACGAGATTTGTGGCAGTATAACATGGAACTGCAGGATTAATTCACTGCACATCAGACAGGGAACCATGATTTTCACTTCGACAGCCTTCAACAGAACATGCGATAAGTGAGTGTGCTCAATCCTCCAGGTTGTATTTTCAATAGGTTTCCAGCGTCATCGGAAAATATGAGCGTTAGAACTCAAGTTTTCAAATCTATTCAGAAACATGCCACATCAAAACTACACTCGTGCTCATAAATTAAGGATAATTGGAAAATGTGGTGTCACACAACGTGGCACTACACAAAACTGGGACTAATAGCATAGGCACATGGGGAACACACACGACACAGATCTGTAAGCCCTCGGTATTGGTGATAAGTTGAGAAAACCGTCCCGAGACACATGTGCTACAAAACGCCACTGTTTCCTGCGCATGTACTCCGACATCAATATGGGATATGATCACCATGCACACGTACACAGGCCGCATAATGGGTTGGCATACTCTGGATCAGGTGGTCGAGCAGCTGCTGGGGTATAGCCTCCCATTCTTGCACCAGTGCTTGTCGGAGCTCCTGAAGTGTCCTAGGGGTACGAAGACGTGCAGCGATACGTCAATCGAGAGCATCCCAGACGTGCTCGTTGGGGTTTAGGTCTGGAGAACAGGCAGGCCACTCCATTCGCCTGATATCTTCTGTTTCAAGGTACTCCTCCACGATGGCAGCTCGATGGGGCCGTGCGTTATCATCCATCACGAGAAAGGTGGGACCCCTGCACCCCGGAAAAGGCGGACACACTAGTGAAAAATGACGTCCCGATACACCTGACCTGTTACAGTTCCTCTGTCAAAGACATACAGGTGTGTACGTGCACCAGTCATAATCCCACCCCACACCATCAAACCACGACCTCAATACAGGTCCCTTTCAAGAACATTAAGAGGTTGGTATCTGGTTCCTGGTTCACGCCAGATGAAAACCCGGCGAGAATCGCTGTTCAGACTATACCTGGAATCGTCCGTGAACATAACGTGGGACCACTGTTCCAATGACCATGTACTGTGTTCTTGACACCAGGCTTTCCGGGTTCTCCTGTGACTAGGGGTCTGTGGAATGCACCTTGCAGGTCTGCGGGCAAATGAACAATGTCTGTTCAGTCGTCTGTAGACTGTGTGTCTGGAGACAACCGTTCCAGTTGCTGCAGTAAGGTCTTGAGCAAGGCTACCTGCAGTACTCCGTGGCCGTCTGCGGGCACTGACGGTGAGATGCCGGTCTTCTTGTGGTGTTGTACATTGTGGACGTTCCTTACCGTAGCACCTGGACACGTTTCCTGTCTGCTGGAATCGTTGCCATAATCTTGAGATCACACTTCGTGGCACACGGAGGGCCCGTGCTACGACCTGCTGTGTTCGACCAGCTCCAGTCGCCCTAGTATTCTACCCCTCATAACGTCATCAACATGTGTTCTTTGAGCCATTTTCAACACACAGTCACCATTAGCACGTCTGAAAACGTCTGCACACTTACTCGCTGCACCAACACACCTCTGCGTATGTGGACTGCTGCCAGCGCCACCGTGCGACGACCGTAGGTCAAATGCACCGCATGGTCGTACCCCGAGGTGATTTAAACCCGCAAACCGCCCACCATAGCGTTGTTTCACCATGTATCAGCATTTAATTCATTTATGAGCATGAGTGTAGTTGGAGATGACAACAAGCACATTGTGACTGGAGTAGAGCAAGTGAAAGAGTGGAGCAGTTGAATTGATAACTCTTCTCTGCTAATAGATCTACGTGCAGTGTTGCTGAGTAGGAGCTGGGGGTACATAAATCTGAAGAACGTGTGAAGGAAATCCTTACAACAGCAGAACATGGAAAGGCAGGCGGACTAGATGAAGTGAATCATAGATAATTAAAATTACGGACTTGTAAAATACAGTATCTTTTGACTTGAACCCAGTACAGCAAGTCTGGAACCAGTTGAAATTTGCACTGGGTCGTTGCAGAAACCTACATTGTACATTAAATGTAATCTAGAGGTCCACCGTCAAATTGGGAGCAGGGTTGAGCAGCTGCAGGCTGCCAAAGAGGATCCATACATGTTACAACCAGTAGTATGGAACAATACGCTATTGGACGTAAACCAGCAGAAAAGTTTAGTTCCACAGATACGCACCTCCAAAAAATGTGCAATTTTCTTACTTATTTTGTTTCATTTTCTCATCTAAATATCTTTTGTTGTTTCATAATATGCTTTGTGTGGCCGGGTAAAATTAAAATGCCTTCTTCAGTTACCGCAAGCAGCCAAAAAGCAGATCAAATAAGATGACTGAACCTAGTTACACCACGACTGCCTGCTGACGTAGAGAGCTCTGCTGCTGAAGCTTTGACATCGTTACCTCAAGCTGTCCCCAAGCAGAGGAGCCAGAAGCGTAAATAACATCGATGCAGGAGAAAAGCAGAAACACAAACAGTCGGGATGGCCTGGTTACTTCATACATGAGCCTCGGACGTATGACTTACGTGGTGAAAACCGATGCTCTACGACAATAAAGACACACTAAGACCATATAAATACTCGTCATTTTTAGTCAAGAGTGTTGTGTACGACTTCGTACACAACGGTAATGGAAGGTGGGCTACAGAGTTATGCTGTAACTGTCGCCGTAGGGAAGATGGAGAGACGTAGAAATGATTAATGAGCAAGTTAACATAGTAAACAGACGACTTACTTAACTGGTATTTCTGCAAGCTGCCGAAAACCCATTACAAATAATGCAGCAAGAAACAGAGTCCAGCTCATCCAAAGATGACGCTCTCTGCCCTACAGCACGAACGATGATGCCGGAGCCGGGACTAGGCGGCGTCTGCGTAGCGAAGTGGCCCCGAGTGGGAGTGGTCGTCTCATATTGCGGTGGTACAGGACGTTCGTAGTCCAGAACCGCTGGAGGCTTGGCCCAGCAGGCGTGCACCACTGGTTCCGTCGGATCCGGTAAGACGGCTGTCAGCGTCCGACGGAAACTTTCAATTCCGTTGCCAACTGTCTGACGCCCGTGGGATACGTAATACTGTTGTGGACTGGCAAGACAGCCAATCCACAGTGACGGGTAACCGAAAGGCACGCGATTAACTCACGCAGGCTGGCGTGAGGTATGCTTCATTAGATACATAGCAAAGGATAAATGGCGCCTTGCTAGGTCGTAGCAATTGACTTAGCTGAAGGCTATGCTAACTATCGTCTCGGCAAATGAGAGCGTAATTCTCAGTGAACCTTTCCCAGCAACGTCGGCTGTACAACCGGGGCGAGTGCTAGTAAGTCTCTCTAGACCTGCCGTGTGGTGGCGCTCGGTCTGCAATTACTGACAGTGGCGACACGCGAGTCCGACGTATACTAGCGGACCGCGGCCGATTTAAAAGCTACCACCTAGCAGGTGTGGTGTCTGGCGGTGACACCACATTCCTCCCCCGCAAATCGGCGAACGGTTGTGTTATATGGCTTCCGCCCACCGTGGGGAGGACCCCATGTTGACGTATGCGACGAGGTGGGGAGCCCAACAACAGGCGATTCTCCGCCACCCGCACCCGGCCATTCGGTCCGAGGGGAGCTAGGAAACGCCTGAAAACCTAGTCCAGGGTGCACGCCAACATGCGGTGTATGTGCCCGTAAAGAGACAGGAGGGGCCGAAGATTCGACCTCCATCGCGTCGGGGTACCCGACGGGAGAAGACGACATCTGGTCCGGAGCGGGCAAGAGTTCCACGTCGGAGGACAGCTGGTCACGGGAAGCGATCGGCTGCGCGTGACCCAGGGAGGCGCCTGGCGGGTGCAGCGAAGCGTCCACTGCGGGCGGCGCCGGCGGGAGAACAGGCGGCGGCGGCGGCGGCGGCGGCGGCGCGTCGCCATGGGGCAAAATGGAAGGCAGCGTCGGTAACACCTGGGGATGAGGCGAGCCAGTAGATGGGTGCCCAGGGCGCTGACCGGACGGCACCGTCGCTGAAAGCAGACGGGGAGCGGCAGAACCCGTGCGACGACAGAGGCGCAGCTGATTGAGATGCCAACGCACCTCACCAGAGGCCCCCAAAACCAGATACATAGCGCGGCCGAGACAGCGAAGAATGCGCCCTGCGAGCCAACGCCGTGAACCTCGGTAGTTGCGATAGAATACAACGTCGCCTGGAGCAAAAGCAGGTGGCTGCCGCTGCACAGGAACCTGATGCGGCGGATGTAGCAAAGACATCAAGGTTCGATGAGGACGACCGTGCAACAACTCAGCCGGCGAGCGACCATCTCGGGGCTGAGAGCGATACGAGGACAAAAAGAGCAATAACGCGTCCTCCCGAGAATGCGACTCTTTCAACTTCAACATCTGTGACTTGAAAGTCCGGACCAATCGGTCAGCGACACCGTTTGACTGAGGCGAAAACGGCGCAGATGTCAGATGTTGAATACCATTGGCCTTGCAGAATGACTGAAATTCTGCGGACATGAATTGTGGGCCATTGTCGGAAACAATAGTCTGTGGAAGACCTTCAATGCAAAAGATAGCGGATAACGCTTGGATGGTGGTAGATGTCGTCGTGGAAGACATCTTGACAACAAAAGGAAAATTACTGAATGAATCAACCACAACCAACCATCGAGCATTCCAGAATGGACCAGCAAAATCTATGTGTAAGCGTTGCCAAGGTGAAGTGGCTTTCGGCCATGCAAAGAATTTCCGCGGTGGTGCGGATTGTTGTTCGGCACACGCCATGCAAGAAGAGCACATATTCGTAATCGCAGCATCGATTCCGAACCAAGTACAGTGCTGACGAGCAAGTTGTTTCGTTCGCACTATACCCCAATGTCCTTGGTGGAGAAGCCGTAAGACAGAGGACTGTAACGAACGTGGGACCACGACTCTGGTCTGATCATTATCCGAACGCAACAGCAAAACACCACGTCGAACAAAAAGTCTCTCCTTGTGAGCAAAAAATCTGCGAACCAACGGATCCGCGATCCGCGACTTTGACCAGGGCCATTGCGTAGCAACAAAACGCAAAACGGTAGCAAGGACAGGGTCAGCAGCTGTGGCTGTAGCTACACGACGAAAATCGATCGTAAACGAGTCGACCACGTCATCGGTTTCCACATCAATGAACATGCAAGCAAGTGTAGAAGAATCGAACGCTCTATCCTCAGCAACAGGCAAACGGGACAACGCATCGGCGTTTCCGTGCTGAGCAGTGGACCGATACAAGAAATCGTAGCGGTACTGCGAGAGGAAAGTAGACCAGCGAATGAATTTCTGCGCTGTACGTGGAGGTACAGGCCTGTTCGGATGAAAAAGCGATGTCAAAGGTTTGTGGTCTGTCATGATGGTAAAGTGACGACCATACAAGAAATCATGAAACTTTGTAATACCAAATACGAGAGCCAAAGCTTCTTTCTCTATCTGGGAATAATTTCTTTGCGCAGATGAGAGCAATTTGGACGCAAAGGCAATAGGGCGATCATGCGATCCAACTTTGTGCGCAAGCACAGCACCGATCCCGAAATCCGATGCATCTACCATCAACAAAAGGGGTTTCTGGGGATCGAATGGCGTAGGGCAAGTATTTGAAAGCAACGCCGATTTCAACTGGCGAAAGGCGCGTTCGCATTCCGTCGTCCAGACGAACGGAACACCTTTACGGCGTAAGCGATGAAGCGGAGCTGAAATGGAAGAGGCATGTGGGATATAGTTAGTATAATAATTAAGTTTTCCCAACACACTCTGTAGCTGCTTCAAATTCTGCGGCGAAGTGCGGCGAAGGGAAGTCTTGTATGGCACGGAGGTGCTCTGAACTGGGATGTATGCCTTGGGCATTGATTACATGTCCCAAATAGGGTAAGTCACGAGCAAAAAACACACATTTGTCCTTCCGCAAGCGAAGACCATTTTGTCGCAAGACCTGAAATAATGTTCTGAGACTGGCTAAATGTTCTTCTTCCGTCTTTCCAGAGATCACAACATCGTCCAGATAGTTTGCTGCAGTAGGGACCGACGCACAAACAGTTTGCAGATACTGCTGAAACAATGCAGGGGCAGATGCACACCCGAATGGCAGTCTTTTGAATCTGTACAAACCAAGATGCGTGTTAACCACCAAGACGCGCTGGGATTCGTCGTCCACTGGTATTTGCAAGTACGCATCTGCGAGGTCCAACTTCGAAAAATATTTACCCGGGCACAGTTTCTCAAAAAGATCTTCCAGGCGGGGTAAAGGAAAAGTTGCTATCACTAGTTGGGGATTCACTGTTGCCTTGAAATCCACACAAAGTCTCAATTTTCCGGAAGGTTTCGGCAAAATTACTAAGGGTGATGCCCAGAGAGAAGCCTGCACACGTTCAATCACACCTTGTGATTCCAAATCGTTTAATGTTCTTGCGACCTCAACATGCAATGCGTGTGGAACATTGCACGCTCTGAAAAATTTCGGTTGCACGTTTACTTTCAGTTCCAAATGTGCTTTATAGTTCGTAGCGCAACTGAGGCCCGGTGCAAAAATGTCTGCAAATTCTTCACATAGACTAGAAACACTGGCTGAAGGCACAGCCTGGTTCACTGATAGGACCTGATTTACTATAGACAAGTTAAACAACTGAAATAAATCTAAACCAAACAAGTTCACTGCAGAAGAAGAACGAAGTACGTAAAATGACACAAGTTTTGTTTGTCCCTTGTATGTCGCAAGAAGGCTGCACTGTCCTAACACAGGGATCTTGTGACCTGAATATGTAGTTAGCTTAACATTGGCGGCACGCAATGGAGGTTTGCCCAGCTGTTGGTACGTGTCGTGATTGATTAGTGAAACCGCAGCTCCGGTGTCGAGCTGGAATGGGAACACAGTGCCAAGAATGTCCAGGTCTACAAAAAGTTTATTGTCCTGCTGACGACAAGAGCGACTGTCTTGTGCAACGTGAACAGACACTGGTACAGAAGCACTTGCGACTTGACGTGATTTCCTGTGACGTTGACGCACACTATTTGTGGGACGAACACAGTCACTGTGAGAAAGAGCGGCACTGGGCGGAGTGGAATTAACTACATGAATGTCCATGGGCGAAGGTTCACGAGCCCGAGTATTCTTGGTTCGATTCCGGTGCGAAGCAAAGGGCCTGGAATGGTTTTTAGTGTCCGTTCTGAGCTTTTTCTGGCAAACACTTTGAACATGTCCTTTTTTATTACAGAAAAAGCAAATAGCCTGGCGTGACGGGAAATTCTCACGCGAATGTCTAGTAGCACACCGCGGGCATGATTTCACTGCATGCTTGCGCGGCACACGTGGCTGCGCGGACGTGCGCGACGGCTGTTTACAGTTCCGTGCAGCTCGCCCTGCGGGCCGGTTAATGTGACACACAGCTGGCGAAGTTTCAAACGATTCCTGAGCAAAGTCAAGTGTGTCTTGCCTATCCAATATGTCTATCACTTGTTGAAGGGAGGGATTGACTAGTTTCAAAATTTGCTCCCGTATACGAACATCAAAAACGTTCTGTGCAATTGCATCACGTACCATAGTATCTGAATAAGGGAGTCCACATTCACACTCAAAAGCACAATCCCTTGTAAGGCCTTGCAAAGTTGCAACCCACTCCAGATTAGTTTGACCGGCCGTACGTTTTGAACGAAAGAACGTATACCGTTTTGCAACTACATTAACTGATTCCTTGAAATAGGCATCTAAATCAGACAAAATTTCTTCGTAGGACAGAGTTGCTACGTCGCGTCGGGGAAATAATTTCACTATCACACGGTACGTTTGCACCCCTACACACGCCAATAAATGAGGCTGCCGCTCGTTACCTTGAATTCCGTAGGCGGCGAGATGAAATCCGTCCAGGTTTCCATTGCCGCATCGAAGTGTCGAAAAGGTGGTGCAACTGCGTGTGTTGGCTGCAGTAGCGGTGGAGCGGCGGCTGCCGCATCGTTTTGCATTGCACGTTGACCCTGGACGAGCTGTCCAAGGGCATCCAATAACGCCTGCGTCTGCTGATTCTGCAAGCGATAAAATTCGGACAGTACATCTGGAGATTGTGGCGAAGCCATGACAAGTAAATTAGAGCAATACGACCGTTAAATCGTCGTCGCCAAAAATGTTGTGGACTGGCAAGACAGCCAATCCACAGTGACAGGTAACCGAAAGGCACGCGATTAACTCACGCAGGCTGGCGTGAGGTATGCTTCATTAGATACATAGCAAAGGATAAATGGCGCCCTGCTAGGTCGTAGCAATTGACTTAGCTGAAGGCTATGCTAACTATCGTCTCGGCAAATGAGAGCGTAATTCTCAGTGAACCTTTCCTAGCAACGTCGGCTGTACAACTGGGGCGAGTGCTAGTAAGTCTCTCTAGATCTGCCGTGTGGTGGCGCTCGGTCTGCAATTACTGACAGTGGCGACACGCGAGTCCGACGTATACTAGCGGACCGCGGCCGATTTAAAAGCTACCACCTAGCAAGTGTGGTGTCTGGCGGTGACACCACAAATACTACAAAAGATACCACAGTCTGCTGGCTACCAGTCCCGGGAAGGGACGTATGTTCGTCTACAGTTCCATGAGTCTATAGTTCTGTGCGTCTATTAGTCTACGTTACTCTACTAGACACACTCTCTGGAGTCTGCCGATGCAACCCACAACCCAACCGCTGGTACAAGTACAGGGTGATTATAATTAAACATTCAAACCGCTGTAGAAATAACACCACTGGTCAGAATGACGTAAAATTGCAACGGAATATTATTGGAGAAGGGAAAAACGTATGGCAGAAGAAAAGTAAATAGTTACGAAGTGTAGCAATAGATGGCGCTGTAAGCATCATAATTAAATAGTGGTCGACTACAAATGACAAAGGAATCATACAATAATGCCTAAGGTGTACGTCTGACTCTAAACAAACTGTACTACTCAGTGCGCATGGGTGTACAGATGGGATATTGTTAGTTATGTAGGCCTATCTAGCACAGCAAGATCATATCACATCGGATGGGAAAAATTGGTTTTTAATTGTCTTGAGGCCAAAAACTGCATAAAAAGCATCAATCAAAATCAAATCGGGTTATAATTTCCGTGTGACTGGCGCAAAATGTGTTCAGTGTGCTGTCCAGCGTTTTCTGCAACAAGTTGAAATCGAGAAACAGCATGTTCCACAACGGATCGAAGTGTTTCCTGGGTCACGTTCAGAATGTGTTGCGCAATACCTGGCTTCAATGCAGATAAGTTTGCAATCGGAACACTAAACACAACATCTTTCAGATAGCCCCACAGCCAGAAGTCACACGGATTAATATCAGGCGATCGGGACGGACAAGCCGTAGGGAAATGGTGGCTGATAATTCTAGCATTTCCGAAATGGCGCTTCAGCAGCTGCTTAACTGGACTTGCAATGTGCGAAGGTGCGCCATCTCGCGTAAAAATGATCCCATCCACACATCCACGCTGTTGGAGAGCTGGAATGACTTGGTTGCGCTTACCACTGACGGTACAAGTAACATGACCGGAAGCACCTGTCTCTTCAAAAGAATATGGCCCTATGATAAATAATGCCGTAAACCCGCACCAGACAGTGACCTTTTCAGGATGAAATGTTACTGGTTGATTTGCGTGTGGATTTTGCGTTGCCCATATCCAGATAAAAGAGGGCTTCGTCTGTCCACAAAATCTTCCACGGCCAAACATTGTCCACTTCCATGCGAGCAAGAAATTCTAAAGCAATGGTTTCTCTTGCTGGCAGGTCAACAGGAAGTGATTCGTGCACATGGGTAATTTTGAATGGATAACAAAGAAGGATGTTTCGAAGGATTTTACGCACCGTGGTTACGGGTATGTCCAATGTTCGGGCAATTCTCCGTGCACTACACGTTCGCACACCACCACTCGTCTTCTCCTGCGTTGCTGTGGCCACTGCTTCCACTGACGTCGAATTAATTCCTTTCTTCCCTCTACCAGGCTGCACACCAAAAGAACCCGTCTTTTCGAATTTCCAAATCATTTTCTCCACACCCAGGGTAGTCATCGGACCAACGCCTTTTTTCAAACCCTTCAGTGTCCTGAACTTCTGCAGAGTGTCATGTGTACAGTCATTATTCTTCTAAAATAGCTTTACAAGCAGAGCGCGATCCAGCATTGAGACAATCATGGCGAACGTCACAGACGCGAAAGGAGGAAAAGCGGTGTACCCGGCGCGTATACCTAGTTCAATGGGTCATGTGCATTACAGGTGTTTCCATTTACGTATTGTGACACATACAGCGCCATCTATTGATCAATTTTCACACATTTTTCTTCTTCTTCCATACATTTTCCCCCTTCTGCGATAGTATTCCCTTGCAATTTTACGTCATTCTGACCAGTGGTGTTATACAGCGTTTTGAAAGTTTAACTTTAATTATAATCACCCTGTACAATGTTGTGGACTTAGCGCACTTTTGCAGGCGGGCTACGGGTTGCCTACTTTAGCTGTTGCAGGCCTTCCAACATGGAAGTCTCTGGCTCTGTCGAGGGCTGTGGAGCTGTCAAGGCCGGCGCCTGTGTGGACAGATTCTTCGTTGCCCTCCTCTGCTGTCGCCAGACTGTACTGTTGTTGAGCTATCCTTAATACGCCACGTCCACTATAGGCGTGCTTCATCCAGAGCTGTTGGTTGCCTCTAAGCAGCTCATCTCATCTCGCTGGGTCGGCGGCCTTGCCGTGCCGTTGGCATCACCGCTTCCTTGCCAACACGACGCTGCCGCCTGCTCATATATGCGGGCCCTCCTCGCCGGGCGCATACTGCTGAAATCCTGGGAGCGCTAGCTTCCGGGGCAACGGCACGACTATTGGTAGGCATGCGGCAGCGCGCGTACCTAATATGTTCCAAAACGCGCATGAAAACGGTATTTCGGTGCTCATATCTCGGTTTTTGCTGCTAATAGAAACGTCGGGTGAAGTGTTTTGAATAGCCCTTTGGCTAGGAACAATTTGCATTCCAAAAACCGATCGCGTTTTAGTGCCACTATCCTGTAGTACAGGATCAAAATATGAACTTTACACACTTATTCCTACTCAGGAACATGGAGCAAATCGGTTTGTTCTTCTTGCATTTGATGTGCCCTATGGTGGGCCTGATGGTAGTAATGGAGGTACCATTAGTTCATGGGCGGTTCCGTCGAAAAAAAAAAATAATAATTTTTAAATACATTTTTGCCATCACAGGCGTACCAGAACCCAGCCGAGGATTCCAAAACCGCTAATCTCGGCATATGGCTGGAATTTTTCGGATATATTCCGATGTTCAAGATCTCGCATAGTCTTGAAAATTTCTTGATGTCTTCACCCGTTTCCAAGGTACAGAGGTTCTAACTTACCCTACCTCTAGACGTAAAATCCGGTATGAGATGAAATATAAATAATAAATAAGTGCAATAAATCGCTAAAATTTTAATGATATATCCTCTATGCATTTATCTAGAAGAGCCATCGCCTTGTTTCTCAGAATGTTTATCCGTTATTGAGAAACACCCCAAAATTTTGTTTTTTGGGTACCAAAACCAAGCCGCAGATTTGGTGACGGCTATGCACGGCAAATGGTTTTATTCCTAAGATCCCGATCTCGAATAAACTTGAAAATTTTCTTCATATTTTTATCTGTTTTCGAGAGATAGAGGTTGAAAACTAGCCTACTAGTGCTAGTAAATTACGCACGTAAAACACGGTGTTAGGCGGAAACGTAGTTCGTAAAGTGACGTAGCACGGAGAAGTATGCTGGAAAGTATCTCCGTTTACCGTCTGGGAACCGCATATTGCAGTACTGAAGTACAAGCAATATTCCTTATGCACGTAAAATTCGGTCTCAGGTGTGAAATTAGTTTTCCGTTATTTCAATTTCATACAAGTAAACTATCAAAATTTCACTGGTCTATGAAGCTCTTTACATACGTATGACGTGCCCTGCTATAGCGGGAAAAAAGGTAACTAGTGGATAAATGGCCCTATCGGAGCACAAAAAAGGCGAATATGATTCTGTTTAAAAAAACTCCGATTGTAGAGTGGGGTACTGACTGCCTAAGTCTACCTTTCTCGACAGCTTTAAAGTTTTTCTCAAAAATTTTGGCATGCGAATACATTTGCGATTTTTTATACTGAGAGAGGAGGAGACAATGTCAGCTGGAAGGAGCCGGCCGCTGTGGCCGAGCGGTTCTAGTCGTTTCAGTCCAGAACCGCGTTGCTATTACGGTCGCAGGTTCGAATCCTGCCTCGGGCATGGATGTGGGTGATGTCCTTAGGTTAGTTAGGTTTAATTAGTTCTAAGTTGTAGACGACTGATGACCTCAGAAATTAAGTCGTATAGTGCTCAGAGCCAAAGTGGAAGCGGTTGAGAGCCAGAGTGTATGATTGTGACATCGAGGAAGAGAGATAGTGACAGTGAGCAGAGACAGCAGCAATGGGAAGGAAGGAATGAGATAGTATCACTAAGAGAGAACGAGGTTGGACGAATTAGTGAGAAGCGGCAGCTGGCAGTGAATGGGTATGAGCAACCTACAGCGATGGACTGGTGGGTGAGAGTGAGAATGTGTCCTCACGCCATAATTTCTCGGACTATTCTTAAAGCTACTGAGGAAGGTTGGATGAGGCAATTGTTACCCTACTTTTCAGTCAGAGCTACTTAAATAAACGGGAACATATTCTCATTTTTTGTGCTCCGATAGGAACATTTTTCCGGTGATTGTAATACTGACAACGGAAACTACCCGTCGCCCCCCCCCCCCCCCCCCCCTCAGAATTAAGGGTAAAATGGCCCAGTGAACAGCCCGTCGAAAACTGAACACAGATCAATCATGAAAACAAGAAGGTGTACTGAACCGTGAATAAAAAGCAAAATAAAAATGGTGAACAGTCCTAGCCCAATACGTGCTACTAAGGGGATGTTGGAAGAATTACGGACGGTGTCGTTTTTGTGTGCTCACGGTGTTACACTGCAAAGCGAGAGACCTGTGTTCAAATCTCTCTCGTGCCCCATTTTTTTTTCTTGAAAAATTTATGAACTGTCCGTCCGGTTACTGAAGTGTCTCTTCTCCTTCTGTAGTCTTGGGAATTGCTATACTACACATTGGTTATAGAATATGGGTCATTTGGTAAGAGTATATTACCGTCGCAACTAAATGTGATGAATAGTGAGAGCAAGGCAGATGCGTCATAGACCTCTGCCGCGCGGGATTAGCCAGCGGTCTAGGCGTTGCAGTCACGGACTGTGCGGCTGGTCCCGGCGGAGGTTCGAGTCCTCCCTCGGGTATGGGTGTGTGTATTTGTCCTCAGGCTAATTTAGTTTAAGTCGTGTTTAAGCTTAGGGACTGATGACCTTAGCAGTTAAGTCCCATAAGATTCCACACACATCTGCACATTTTTTTTTTCATAGACCTCTCATAGAAATGGAAACAAATAAACGGGTGTGAACTATCTTACAACGAAGGAATTCAAGAGTCAAAACTTGCAAAACAGACACTGTGTACAACGAATAGGAGGTACGCACTTGTGGAGGTCCGTTCGCTAGACGTCACTGTTGCAGACAGACATTACAACGCGATAGAGACACAAATCTGAAAGCACGAACAGGCACCTCAGTGACCGGATGGATAATTAATAATTATTGTGGAAAAGTAAGTGGGCCATAAGGGAGGGTTGAACCCGAATCTCCCCTTTGCAGTCCAACACCGTGACCATACGACCACCACGCCACAGTCATTGAAAGTCGCTCGATATTGCACATCTTTATCCTGAACCGTTCAATGTCTCTATTTTCCTTCTTTTTTACACATTTCAGTACAACTTCTTCTTGTTTTCATGCTTCTTATGTGTTCAGTTTTTGACGGGCCATCATACCGCTAAATGTGAGGGGAGTGCAATGGGAAGTTTCCCTTATGAGTAACAAAGGGATGGTTTTGAAATGCTGCTACTATGTCGTCCCGTCGGGCGTTTACCAGGCACCCAGTCTCCACTCCACTGCTAACCAGCCCAGGGTGATAGACTGACGTCGATGTACCCCGTTCCAGCACCCACCATAGAGGTCGAGCCCCCTGGTCGCTATAAGGCTTAATCCTTCATTCCTTGCTCCCCTTGAATATATGCGCAAACATGTTCGCAGACATGAAGGGACTGCAAAACTTTTATCGGGCAGTTTATTCACAACGACGGAGAATTCATAACCATTTATTTTGTGAGAGTTTGGGGTGTAAGTTAAATCTGAGTTCAATTGCGCAAAAGAAATGTTGATGGCGGACAGAGTAATGACGTCAGAACGTCTTCTCACAGAGCGTGGGTGAGGGATAAAGCAAACACGACTTATTTAGACGCTGCTTTCAGCGAAGTTGATAGGGAAAAAGTATTAATTTAGTTACGATGTGACCCACGTTTTTGTTGTAGCTTGGAAGGGCAGGCAAAGATTTCAAACCACTTTTATGGCTGCCGGAAATTGTTTCTACGTGCTTCGAAGTTTAATAATTTGGTATTTTTTTCCTGGGTAGTGATACCTATGTCAGTTTTAATAACGACTGAACGACGGATGTTTATGGTATTTTACGCAACTCTCTGTCCAACCTTAACAAATAATGGTCCTGCTTTCTCTGTTTGTTTTACGGCTGCGAGTTCTCAAAGATCGAGAACAATAAGCATGCGGAACAATGGCTACGTGTTCGACTTTGCAAGACTGGTGTAAGGAGAACGAGAGAAAAAGTTGGTAGTAACAACAGAACTTCAGCTCGCCTTCAGGTTAGAAGCACTCCACGCTATATTTCTGATGCCATTCAATACTTATGTTGCCTCAATACAGGGAATAAAATATGACATCTTAACTCATTTCAGTTCTGCATTCTTGCACCGGTATTCTAGAGAACAGCAAGTCCAAGGCGTACTATATAAAACGTATTTCGATATTAATAAATAGGATATCATACTCAGTTACTTTTCTCCAATTCAATTAATTTCACAAAGGAAACAGATGTGCTTCTCCACAGGCTAACAGGAAATTTACGCAGGAAGTTGCAACTGTAGTTCTTTACAGATACGTCGGCTGTTACGGTAATATTGCTAAATAGGCTACATCCTGTTTTAGAAAACATCGATATTTCATTTATTTTCCACAACCGTCGCGGTACATGTAATGTCCAGCAGGTACCAGTGGGCACAACGTGTGTGGGACCACCTCTGCTATTTTACTGATCCCCCAACGCAGAACAGTTGCTGAACAGTTCAAAGAAATCTTGAGACTTATTTCAAATAGGAACCTCCCTCACACAATTATAGTCGGTGGTGACTTCAATCTACCCACGATATGCTGGAAAATTATACATTTAAAGCAGGCGGCAGCATAAAACGTCATCCGGAATTGTACTGAATGTTTTCTCAGAAAATTAATTTGTACAATTAGTTCATGAGCCCTCTCGAAGCGTAAACAGTTGCGAAAGCATACTTGACCTCTTAGCAACATATACTCCTGGACAAATAATGAGTATCATAACGAATACAGGGATTAGAGACCACAAGGCAGTTGCTGCTACGCTTAATACCTTAACATCTACAAACATAAAAAAGAAACGCAAAGTACATCTATTTACAACATCTGATAAAAATGCTCTTAACGCCTTTTTAAGAGACAGTCTCCACTCCTCCCCATCTGATCACGTAAGCGTAGAAAAGATGTGGAATGATTTCAAAGAGATAGTGTCGACAGCAGTTGAGAGATATATACCACATAAATTAATGATGGTACTCATCCCCCATGGTACACAAAATGGTTCAGATCGCTGATTTAGAAGCAACGAAAAAACCATGCCAAATTAAAAAGAACGCAGAATCCCCAAGATTGGCAGTGTTTCGCAGAAGTTCGAAATATAGCACGTACTTCAATGAGAGATGCTTTTAATAATTCCCACAAAGAAACTCTGTGTCGGAATCTGGCAGAAAACCCAAAGAGATTCTGGTCATACATAAAGTACACCAGTGGCCAGACGCAATCAATACCATCACTGCGCGATAACAACGGTGAAGTCACTGATGACAGTGCCACTACAGCAGAGTTGTTAAACACGGTTATCCGAAATGTCTTCACCAAAGAAGACGAAGTAAATATTCCTGAATTCCAATCAAGAACAACTGCCAAGATGAGAAACACATAATCATATATCCTCGGTGTAGCAAAACAGCCTAAATCACTTAATAAAGGCAAGGCCTACGGTCCAGATTGTAAACCAGTCAGGTTCCTTTCAGAGAATGCTGATACAATAGCTCTATATTTAGCAGTTCTATACAACCACTCGCTCACAGAAGGTTCCGTAACTAAAGACTGGAAAATTGCTCAAGTCACAACAATAACCAAAAAGGGCAGTAGGAGTAATCCGCTGAATTACAGGCCCATATCACTAACATCGATTTGCAGTAGGGTTTTGGAACATATACTGTGTTCGAATATTATGAAGTATCTAGAAGAAGCCGGCCGGTGTGGCCGTGCGGTTCTAGGCGCTTCAGTCTTTAACCACGTGACCGCTACGGTCACGGGTTCGAATCCTGCCTCGGGCATGGATGTGTGTTATGTCCTTAGGTTAGTTAGGTTTAAGTAGTTCTAAGTTCTAGGGGACTGATGACCACAGATGTTAAGTCCCATAGTGCTCAGAACCATTTGAACCATTTTTGAACCTAGAAGAAAAGAATTTATTGACACATAGCACGGATTCAGAAAACATCGTTCTTGTGAAACACAACTAGCTCTTCATACTCATGTAGCTATGACTGCTATCGACAAGGGATGTCAGATGTATTCCATATTTTTAGATTTCCAGAAGGCTTTCGACACCGCTCCTCACAAGCGCTTTCTAACCAAACTGCGTGTCTATAGAATATCGCCTCACTTGTGCAGTGCATTCGTGATTTCCTGTCAGAAAGGTCACAATTCGTAGTAATAGACGGAAAGTCATCGTGTAAAACAGAAGTAATATCTGGCGTTCCCCAAGGAAGTGTTATAGGCCCTCTATTGTTCCTGATCTATATTAACGACATAGAAGACAATATGAGTAGCTGTCTTAGATTGTTTGCAGATGATGCTGTCATTTACCGTGTTGTAAAGTCATCAGATGACCAAAACGAATTTCAAAATGATTTAGATAAGATATCTGTACGGTGGTGAGGAAAGTGGCAATTGACCCTAAATAAAGGAAAGTGTGAAGTTATTCACGCGAGTACTAAAGAGGCATCCGCTACATTTCGATTAGTCGGTAAGCCACACAAATCTTAAGGCCGTAAATTCAACTAAATATTTGGGGATTACAATTACAAATAACCTAAACTGGAATGACCACATAGATAATGTTGTGGGCAGAGCAAACCAAAGACTGCGATTCATCGGCAGAACACTTGAAAGGTGACCAGGTTTACTAAACAGACTGCTTACACCACGCTTGTGCCCCCTATTCTGGAGTACTGCTTTGCGGTGTGGGATCCGCATCAGATGGGACTGACGGATGACATCGAAAAAGTCCAAAAAAGGGCAGTTCGTTTTGTACTATCGCGAAATAGGGGAGATAGTGCCACAGACATGATACGTGAATTGGAGTGGCAATCGTTAAATCAAAGGTGTTTTTTGTTGCTACGGGATCTTCTCATGAAATTTCAATCACCAGTTTTCTCCCCCGAATCCGAAAACATTCTGTTGGCACGTGCCTATACAGGGAGAAATGATCATCACGATAAAATAAGAGAAATCAGGGCTCGCACAGAAAAATTTAAGTGCTCGTTTTTCCAGCGCGCCGTTCGAGAGTGGAACGGTAGAGAATCAACTTGAAGGTGGTTCATTGAACCTTCTGCCAGGCACTTTATTGTGAATAGCACAGTAATCACGTAGATGTAGATGTGGATGTATCGGCGTGCCAGTAAGATTGCTTGTTAGTGAAAGCCAGAGTCGCCGCATTGAGCGAAGGTACAGTGCCAGCCCTCTGTACTTGACATACGTGAGCCCAACACCTCCATTGTGGAAGGGTAAAGTAAGAGTAACAAACATGATCTTGAAGACACTGCCTGCATCCTGGAAGCCATAGCGTCTGTCATCGGTGAAACATGGGTGTAATGGTTAAGTTGAGAAACCATGTACACATTGACGTACGGAGCTCGTTGCATAAGGTGCAACGGTCTAAATTTGATAAGGGGAGCCTGTGTTCGGAGTCTTCGTAAGACTTTACGGTACGTAAAGGCCTCCGTATGTTGTATTTGTCGATGAAACGATATCCCTAAAGATTTGAGCATTGGAACCATTGTCATGGGTACATCCAGTTCCGCAGGCATGCCTCGTCCCACCTCCATATAGCATTATTTCCGTAAGTTGACCACCCTGCCCGCCACCGCCCCACACTGTTGGAGCCAGGAAAAGCGCCGCACGTATTTCGTCACCAGTCCGTGCCAACAACATCACATCGTCGACGTACGCACCACATCGGAAGGTCACTGAGAGGATGTTAAGTCCTTCCAAGAGTTGCTGCAGTCCGTGAAGACCTCGTTCGAGGGCAACGGCCCGTAATATGGCATGAGGAGCACAGCCGACAGCCATGTCTGACGGACCTGCTGACACGGCCGGGGACCGAGCGAGGTGGCGCAGTGGTTAGCACACTGGCCTCGTATACGGGAGGACGACGGGTCAAACCCGCGTCCGGCCATCCTGATTTAGGTTTTCCGTGATTTCCCTAAATCGCTTCAGGCAAATGCCGGGGCGGTTCCTTTGAAATGCCACGGCTGACTTCATTCCCTATCCTTCCCTAATCCGACGGGACCGATGACCTCGCTGTTTGGTCCCCTCCCCCACATCAACCAACCAACATGGCTGGGGACGGACCGATAGCTGTGTACCATCCTCGTGACCGCCCAACGGATCAAACGAAGCATAACAGACGTCGTCACGCGCGGGATACCGATGCGTTCCAGAACTGCACGCAGGTATCTATGATCTACGTTACGAAAGCATGGTCAAAATCCATCATAACATGAGCGCAGTAGAGACGGTATGTTTGCATCAGTGCCACTACATCTCTTTAGGTACTCAAAGTCGTAAACACTCTAGTGTTGCCTCCTAGGCGGGTTTGATCGGTGTGAATGGCCGCTGTTACAGTACATCTGAGCCTCTCACGGAGCATGAGTGTCAACAGTTTATTGTCAGTGTTCATGACTGGCAGTGGGCGAAAATCAGGCGGGCAACAGTCTTCGCCGGGTTTGGGTACCGGAATCAAGAGGCCCTCAGCGAATACAGGTGGTACTCGAAAATAGGGGTTCAGTTCTCTGTACATCCTGACTCACCTTGCACCCATAATATCAAACAACCGTTTATAAAATTCTAGAGGGAGTCCGTCAGGGCCTGGTGCCTTGTTGGGAGCATCGCACAACATAGCCTGTCGTAGTTCTTCGAAAGTTACCTCCGACAAGAGCGTAGCATTATCTTGTGGATTCCGAGAGAGGGGTAGGTCGGATAAGACTACCCTGATTCCGCAATCCATGTTGTAATCTCGCTCGTAGAGAAGTGTGTATTACTGTGAACGCTCAGACGATATCCATTTGTTTTTCGGCTCGTCGTCCATCCTTCGTCTCGACCTCTGTAATGAGGTGCCTCTTGCGTCGTCTCCTGTCTTGAATGATACGGCGGAGGAAAGATCGTTCTTCAGTGATATCATCAGCTATCCTCGCCCGCACTGGCACACCCGCGATACATACCGCGGCGATACGTAGCAAATGTGCCTTGACGTACTATTCTGCCGCTCCTCGTTCCGGAGATGGCGGTTGTACACCATTTCACGGAGCGCAGTGTAGTAGAAATCAGTGGTTGCGGTATACCAGCGCGCTCCGTCGCGTCCATAGGTGGCTAATGTTCGGCGCACGGTGGGTTTGACACACCACAGAAGTGTAGAACCGTCGTTGGCTTCGGCTCCACGTGGACTCAACTTCGAGTCTCCAATTTAACCCATAAATAATGGCCACATTGAGGCGCCACGGACCCCTACTGCGTCAGACGCGTTAGCGGGGGAGGGTGAGAGTACACACATACGCTAGGTGGTCAGTAAACACTGCCGAACACATCTCAGCGCCGACAACTGCCGATCGCAAGCTGCGTGTGACGTAAACTCTATCCAAACGGAATGAAATTTTCACTCTGCAGCAGAGTGTGGCTGATACGAAACTTCCTGGCAGATAAAACTGTGTGCTGGACCGAACTCGAATTTAAGATCTTGGGCAATTGCTGTACCGACTGAGCTACCCAAACACGACTCACGACCCGTTCTCACAGGTTCAATTACGCCAGTACTTCGTCTCCTATCTTCCAAACTTCTGAGAAGCTCTGCTACGAACCTTGCATAACCAGCACTCTATCCAAACAGCTCGCGGAATTGCTAGTAAAGTAAGTGTGTTCCTGTCGATCACCATATTGTATGACTCCTGTGTCCTACAAATCCAAGTCCGTTACAAGGGCCTGAAGTGCCAGGCAGGTAGTATAGTGCGGCATCTGGTTGGATGGTCAAAGCACGCAACTGAAATATCTGCTTACTACCAACTGGTCGGCATTGTCCTGGAAGCACAGTGGTATGTCTTCAGCATAGAAGGTGCGGCATTCTCTCCGTCTGTCGGTTCCAGTAGGAGGGTACAGGTTCACTAAACGAACTGTACCAATCGTGAGAGAGATCCCACGGGCTGACGGTAAATACAGTACATCAGTTGCGATGATCCCTTCCCTGAGCAGAATAGCCGTACCTCCTCAACCCACATCTGAAGGTTGGGTGCAGACATCATATCCCTAGGTATCGAGTCACAGACCTGGTTAGACTTCTTGAAGGAAAACAACATCCAGATCTGAAGCTCGTAATGTATCCTGCAGCAAACGTGTCTTGAAAGCAGAAGTAATGCCGTTAACATTGATCGTGGCGAGCCGTTTTGCTTGTTCCATCATGTCGCGGGGTTGTCCTTGGTATTACAGGTGGGCAGTATTCGCTGTGTGGAGCGTCTTTAGGGGAAGAGATAGGAAGCGGGGGGTGTAGGTCATGCCGGCCCACGCGTCTGCCGCCGTCAACGTGGACGCAGCCAACGGATATCGTCAGGGACCTGAAACGCATCCATGCCCCTCCTGCACCCGCTCCGCCAGTGACTTCGATAATGCTAGATCGCGAGAGGCTGACATAGTCGACGGTGCATTGCCGGGACGGGGCTTCAGTGCTCTCGTCCTGCCCACAATGCGTGGTCTCGCCGGTAACGGGGGATGTCATCGAACCTTGTGGTAGATTAGAATCAGCCGGGTCGGACCGGTGGGTGGCTGACGCACTTCATCATCCATCACCGCTTCCTCGGGCTGGTCTGGTCTCTACTGCCTCGGTCGTTATGCGTCGTTTCTTATGTTGCTTCGGCGATTTCTGTTTACGCTGTGTCGCCTCTGTGTCCGACGCAGGGAAGGGGGTGAATGCGGCATCCTGTTCAACTTCCACAGCAACGTCGTTTTGTCGTTGCAGCGGTGCATGCGTGCCGTCCGTGCCCGACGAGAGGGAAGCAGAGGCATTGGTTCTACAAGACGCTGGGGGCTCCTCGGCAACGGTTGCAGGGGCCTCCAAGGCTTGTACTAATATACAGGGTGTTACAAAAAGGTACGGCCAAACTTTCAGGAAACATTCCTCACACACAAATAAAGAAAAGATGTTATGTGGACATGTGTCCCGAAATGCTTAATTTCCATGTTAGAGTTCATTTTAGTTTCTTCCACTTACGCTCAATGGAGCACGTTATCATGATTTCATACGGGATACTCTACCTGTGCTGCTGGAACATGTGGTTCATGCACGATGGAGCTCCTGCACATTTCAGTCGAAGTGTTCGTACGCTTCTCAACAACAGATTCGGTGACCGATGGATTGGTAGAGGGGGACCAATTCCATGGCCTCCACGCTCTCCTGACCTCAATCCTCTCGACTTTCATTTATGGGGGCATTTGAAAGCTCTTGTCTACGCAACCCCGGTACCAAATGTAGAGACTCTTCGTACTCGTATTGTGGACGGCTGTGATACAACACGCCATTCTCCAGGGCTGCATCAGCGCATCAGGGGTTCCACGCGACAGAGGGTGGATGCATGTATCCTCGGTAACGGAGGACTTTTGAACATTTCCTATAACAAAGTTTTTGAAGTCACGCTGGTACGTTCTGTTGCTGTGTGTTTCTGTGGTGTCACCTCCAGACACCACACTTGCTAGGTGGTAGCTTTAAATCGGCCGCGGTCCATTAGTACATGTCGGACCCGCGTGTCGCCACTGTGTGATCGCAGACCGAGCGCCACCACAAGGCAGGTCTCGAGATACGGAATAGCACTCGCCCCAGTTGTACGGACGACGTAGCTAGCGATGCACACTGACGAAGCCTCGCTCATTTGCAGAGCAGATAGTTAGAATAGCCTTCAGCTAAGTCAATGGCTACGACCTAGCAAGGCGCCATTAGTAACATTGCATGTATCTAAAGAGTCTCACTTGTATCGCCACAATCTCCAGATGTACCAAAAGGATGGATTAAAGTTAAGTATTCCAGAAGCTACGTACTTTTCTTTATAGCATTCATTACGTATCCTGTTTCAGACCTCACGCCATCCTTCGGGTGTTTATCGCCTGCCTTTCGGCTTCCTCTCATTGTGTCTAGGCTGTCTTGTCTAGACACAACAGTTTCCATTCCACGATTAATGTGATTTGAAGAGAAGTAATAAAATGAGCTCTAACATGAAAAGTAAGCGTTTCCGGACACATATCCACATAACATATTTTCTTTCTTTGTGTGTGAGGAATGTTTCCTGAAAGTTTGGCCGTACCTTTTTTTAACACCCTGTAGATGGGTCGTCATAGACAGCTGGCGTCTCCCGTCTCGCCGCCGCAACGTACGTAATCGGCGTACTGGTCACTATCGACGGTCGAATCGGATCGTCTGAGGGCGTCTGCAGGAGACGGCCTTGCAGGCATTGGGTACGCACGTGGCCTTCCTGTCCACATCCGGAGCAGGTCGTTGGTTGGCCTTCGTAAATAATTATGGCCCGGCAACCGGCGATCGCGAGATATGAAGGTATGTGGCGGCGCAGCTCGAACCGGACCTGTCCCTCAGGGACGGGGTAAGTTTCGGAGGTTTTCCATTTTTCGGCCGTGTGGCTAAGGACTGTGCCATAGGGTTGAAGAGCAAGGCTGACTAAATCCTCTGGAACTGCAAATTGTAGCTCAGTCACATGTACATTTTGTGTTCCCAGTCAGGCACGTTCAAGTGTTACCACACCCACGTTTCCGTCACAGTGACAGAATCGGTAACCTTCCGTCGAGTGGCGGAGAAGTTTGTCACAGGCCTCATCGTCAGTAAGCTTGAGACATACAATGCTAGAGACGACAGCCATGTGAATACCTAGCAGCTCTTTCGGGGCAATGTGTATCACGTCTTGTAAAAGTTGCTCTACTTCGTGAGCCTTGAGTCTGGAGTACGTTGCTTCAAACTGCAGCTTGATCGTGGCTTGCGATGCGAGAGAGCCATCGGATGTCAGAAATGTAGCTACGACACCCGATACTAGCGCGGTGGCATGGTAAACAACAACAAACCCGGAAACGCGTCACGGAGCGGCCGGGATGTACCGCACCGCTCCACAGCCAAGGCCGACGACCACTTCGGCTATCTGAACACACGCCCAGAAGCGCCACAAATCTCCATTTGTCTCGATGTCTACTTTCCCCAGCCTCGCAAAAAGTTTGATTGCTTCCAGAATATTTGTTCTCAAATATTCTACAGCTGATGCGGAACTATAATTGCAGTTTGATAGTTAACTCTTAATTGGATGGGGCTTTTGATCGCCTACGCAGTGTCTCTGACACTGCACTACAGTATATTAATAATGGAACTGTTAAATCGTCGTGCCTGTCTGTCTGAACACGCTAATCTCCAATACTACGAGACGAAATTTCACGGGATTTACACAGGTAACTTGGGGCTGCTTACAGGTTCTGTTTCAGCAAAATCATTTAACGAAAAAAAGGATATCATGATTTTAAACTGGATTTAAAACTGTCGTGTCTGTCAATTTGCCTGTTTGAAGACTGTAATCTCCTACTAAACTAATTTTTATGTGTAGACGTTATTTCATCAAAAGCAGAACCAGGAAAAAATGTCATAATTTAAGCTTTACTTAAAATCATATGCTGTACTTAGCAGTTTGTATGTTTAATTACCACGGCGTAGTACTTCAAGAAACAACTGATGGCGCTGTTAGTTTCGTGGTACACTAGAGAAACATTAAATGGTGGTGCTATTAGTATTCTTAATTTAGTGACAGACTTATGTTTGGAAGTGTATGTGGGTAACAAAATTAAGCTTCGCAACCTTATATTTACGAATGCTAAGGAGCAGCGAATTTACTTGACTAGAATATATGGATTTACTCGTTTAGTTTGGTGTATTAAAAACTTAATGACATTGCTTAGCCTTTTTCGAGAGGTCTTGTTTATGTTTGACTTCTTTCCTATGGAAGTTTTTTTTTTTTACTTCAGTATCAGAAGTATTTAGAAAAGCTAATGTCAGTGACACACAGTTAAGAGCCTCTATCTTATCCTTATCAATACAAATTAACATTGAAATTACTTGGATAGGAAATATAGATTTACTCATTTTGCTTTGTTTATCAAAAACCTAATGACAATATTTAGCTTCTTCTCTAGATTTTATTTATATTCTTTGCTAGGGAAAACGAATCAAGTCTGCTTCGTGGCTTGGGTGCCTACTCGTTACATTTTGATTTCATTTTGTTTCCAAATAAAAACGCCTAGAAAACAATTCAACCTTTCTGAATACACCAGATTTGCTAAAAGACTGAGGAGTATGCGGTCTCATGAATCCAATGAAGATCGTGAGGTAAGACATGGTGCTGCTCGAGAACATCAGACATTAACTTGCTCTTTGGAAGCTTCTTCCAAAAGTGAGGCATGACGTAACTCAAAACTCTTCACTCACGGAGGCTTAAAGTTAGTTCTTTTCAACGCAACGTCATAGAAGCGAAAATTTTGACGAGAAGTTGCACAGGAGATCCGGTTTTTATACTCAGAATCTCATGCATTCCTAAAAATTTACCATTTCGCTTTAAATGTGTAGAGTTATCGATAAGTTTATGTTATGCCATGGCCATAATCAAAACACAAGGCCAGACGCTGCGCCCGCATCTCGTGGCCGTGCGGTAGCGTTCTCGCTTCCCACGCCCGTGTTCCTGGGTTCGATTCCCGGCGGGGTCAGGGATTTTCTCTGCCTCGAGATGGCTGGGTGTTGTGTGATGTCTTTAGGTTAGTTAGGTTTAAGTAGTTGGGACTGATGACCATAGATGTTAAGTCCCATAGTGCTCAGAGCCATTTCGCCAGACGCTGCGTGTTTTGTGCTTGAACTTCCCTGTGATTTGCTTTTTGTACTGCCAACTCTGCATGACTTTCTCCCGTGTAAGTGAAGCAAGCAAGTTCTTCGCTCATGTCTCCAAACATACTACCTCAAACATTTTATAGAAAGAATCTTTATAAGTCAAAAAGAAATTTCGCACGTACTAAGTCTCAGGTACAGGTACCAATAAATACATAGGCAACGCCAGGTTTCTCTGCTACTAACACACAAAATCCCACATACACCATACAACGCTGCCAGTGAAAAAAGAAAGACACAATATATCACTGAGACTAGTGATAAACCGTAGGACAGCCCCAAAGACCTACATGACAAAGCAAGCTCAAAAAACACTTAGAAAACGCTATAGGATGCGCAACGGTATGACTGTGCACAGGAAACATGATGGGATACGTACGAAGCATATAGTAGATATAACACATATAGTATAACAAGCATCATTTGCCACAGAAAGCTTTTAAACTCGACTATGTGGATGTAGGACAATAATCAACCAGCCCACTCTGTGTGTGACATTTTTTGAGAACTGAACAACAGGCTTCCTGCAATATGGCTAGGACGATGTGTTCCTCAGAAGTGACCCACACAGTTACTCAGTTTAACATCAGTAGATTGTTTTTTGTAGCCATATCAAAATAAAAGTGTTCGTGTCAAATCCACAATCTCGGATTACGCCAAGCAGCGCATCAAGGATGCTTCTAGCTCCGTGACGTCGGCAGGTCGCTTAGACGGTGTTGTTAATGCTGCATTCAGAAAAACCGGCACCATGTTGAACACCTCACGTAACTGAATGTTCCACCACCAGAGCATCCATTTGTACACAGCCAATTATGTAGGCTACAGCATGTTGCCACCAATAAAACTTTAAAACTTTCAATCTTCCTAACTAAAATTAATAGAAATTTGATTTAAATTGATTCATACACAGTTCGTTTGAATAAATCGGGTACATGAAAGTAAAAATGTTCTACTTAAGGAATTGTAAGTCTTGGCTATAAGTCCTTGAAAAATAACTAAATAAATAATAACTAAATAAATTTGGTTCATAGCTCCACAGAAAACGTAACTGATCTTACCTTTAACTATCTAAATAAATATTCATCTTATTTATTATTTTCTTGGTTTTGGAGAACAACACCCTATCTCAAACAAAACAGGAAACCTACAGCCACAGACATATAGCTCAAATAAATGCCACTCGAGGAGAGAAATTATGAGAAAGAAATAGAAACAATGTAACTAGTAGCAATGAAACACCCTTTCGATTAGGCGACCGATACTGCCAGTCAACAATGCCACACGACTTTTTGTTTCTAGAAAAATAAGGTCACTATATACACTGACGGACAAAAACGCAAAAGGAGAACATAATTAATTTAGAGTATTTAAATTTCGTGAATACATATTTAAATGATGAACATTGCAAGATCACACGTTAATGTAAGCGCAAGATAAGCCATTCTAAATGTGTAACGCTGGTACGTTAATAACTAATGTAACCGCCAGAATATTGAATTCAAGCTTGCAAACGTGCATGCATTTCTTGTACAGGTGCCGAATGTCAGTTCGTGACATGGAGTTCCATGCCTGTTGCACCGGATCGGTCAATACAGGGACGGTTAATGCTGTTTGTGGATGACGCTGGAGCTGTCGTTCGATGATGTCCGATTATCCTACTGGAAAACGGCCCCTGGAATGCTAGTCGTGTATGGCCGGACAACTGTCCGAATCACCAGACTGACGTACAGTTTGCCGGCCGGAGTGGCCGAGCGGTTAAAGGCGCTACAGTCTGGAACCGCACGACCGCTACGGTCGCAGGTTCGAATCCTGCCTCGGGCATGGATGTGTGTGATGTCCTTAGGTTAGTTAGGTTTAAGTAGTTCTAAGTTCTAGGGGACTTATGACCACAGCAGTTGAGTCCCATAGTGCTCAGAGCCATTTGAACCATTTTTTTGACGTACAGTTTTGCAGCCAAAGTGCGGGAGATAACCAGGAGTGTGCTCCTGCTGTCATACGAAATCGTACTCCAAACCATAGCACCAGTGTGAGCAGCACACAGACTGCTTTGTCGCAGGCCCTCAACTGGCCTTCCTCTAACGAACACGTGACCTGTACCGAGCGAGGTGGCGCAGTGGTTAGCACACTGGACTCGCATTCGGGAGGACGACGGTTCCATCCCGTCTCCGGCCATCCTGATTTAGGATTTCCGTGATTTCCCTAAATCGTTTCAGGCAAATGCAGGGATGGTTCCTTTGAAAGGGCACGGCCGATTTCCTTCCCCATCCTTCCCTAACCCGAGCTTGCGCTCCGTCTCTAATGACCTCGTTGTCGACGGGACGTTAAACACCACTAACCTAACCTAACACGTGACCCTCATCAGAAAACACAGCAGACCTCCGCCGTGATCTCCAATGTGCTCTCGCTTGACATCACTGAAGTCGCAAATGGAGGTGGTTTGCGGGCAGTGGAATGCACGGTACATGATGTCTGTCTTGGAGCTGACCTTGAAGTAACCGATTTGTAACAGTTTGCAGTGTCACTGTGGTGCCAAGAGCTGCTCAGTTTGCTGCTGCAAGTGCCGTACGGTGCGCCAGAGCTCACCTCGAACACAATTGTCTTCTCTCTCTGTAGCATCACGTGGCCGCCTAGAGCCCAGCCTTCTTGCGATCGTACGTTCTCGCAGAGTACTGCTGCCAGCCATCATGTACAGTAGTTACATTCCTGCTAAGTCTTTCTACAATATCGCAGAAGGAACAAACAACCAACTTCTCATAGCCACGTTACATGACCTCGTTCAATTCGGTGAGTTGTTTATAATGGCGTCTTCGTCACCTTAAAGGCATTCTTGACTAACAGCAACTCACCACGTCCAATGTTCACGACCGTTACAGGGTGCATATAAAGAAAATCTGATGTGCCTCGTCATAGTGACGCTACTAGCGCCACTGTCACACGACTGGCACGAAATCAGAATATGTATAATGTTGCAGATTCAGAAACCAACTTTCGTTTATGTTGCAAATCTCCTTCTTGTGTTGGAATTTCTTTCGCCAGTGCAGTATATATAACATCCTATGAGCAAATTTAAATACATCACCCACGAGAGTGAAATTGCAAAGAACAATCATGTATCAAATTGAGTTGAATAGCAGTAGAGTAGTGCACGTAGGAATGACTAATAGGAATTTTGTCTTAAAATAAAAAGAATATATCAAGTGTTGCAAGTGTGGCATTAATCATTAGAGTTCGCAGAACATTTCAGGTAACACAGTCACCACACCACATAAATAATCGTAAGACCAACAGGCTGCAGACAGAACTTCATTAGTCTTCGAGAGGAATCTATGAGATGCTACGTGGGTACCACATAGTGTTCTCAAGTCTCGATACGATACAATCCGTATTTCATATCTAAATTGTGAGTTTCCCAAAAATATTGTTTGTCACCTGCTGCAGCTCACGTCATATAAATGTCCTGTAATTATTCTTGCAGAATTGACGGTCTAAAATGACCAAAGGCATACATCCTTCGGCAGAACCTCAGAATGTCGATGCGGGGGCGTTTATTGATTCAACGGCGGCGCCTCTGCTAGACCTGATGGGCTGTGTAAACAGCTGCGAGACAACAGCTACCAACACCAGGGCAATCGTTCAGTGGAGAGCGTACCGTAGACCATTTCGCTTGATTCCATCGATTCTCACACTAGAACCCGCAGTCCAGAGTCATAGCCATTCGTCATGCCAGAAGTATATGAACACGTTTCGTTAGTTAACAGCAGCCATGTTTCCACAGTTTGTCAGTAGTGAGATAGACGATTTTGAAGCACAAGAAGTAGAAATAGTACTTAGTTTAAATGATTTGGAGAAAGGAACTGTAAGTTTACATTGATAAGAGAAACGAGATCACAGACATAGCGGTCGAGGTGAATGAAAGAACAATACATTCGTACACCCCACTGACTTCCTGATCCTTAGAGAAGAGCCCTATCGTGGGCAGTCTACGATTGGGAAGGGAATCAGTCGTTATACTGTTAAAGAACTCACCGTGATGCTTCCCTGCAAAGAGAGAGTAAAACAATGAAATTCCACAATTTGAACGTTTCGATGAGGATATGAACCACTCTTTTATCTATATGTGACTCTATTACCCTATCCTCTGCACCACATCGATCGCAGGCACTTCAGCTGTTTTGCTCCAACGTACATGTTACGGCGTAAAATTGTCCGCAGGTTTTACTTGGGTGTCATTCATATTACTGGATGCGATACGCTGCATATAAAAGTAATAAATATATGAAATTGTGTATCTGACTCAAGGATTTGTACCATCTCGACTCTCATTATGGTGGACGCACGCACTCTGAACACACGAGATAACCAGCACCGTCTTTTCGTAGACTTTCAGAATGTAAACTCTTGGTGCAGTGAATTAGATATCAGAGAACCTAATGATTGTTACCACATGCTGGTGTAAAGACACACAATGGTAGTGTTAGGTTTGAATGCCATTTTATGCAAAAAATGTGTTATTACGTTACTGTTTTCAAGCAGAAAATACAGAACTTAAGAGCGAATACCTCGCATCCCTTATTTAGCCAGTTTGGGCTCTCAAAAGAGTGTAACTTGAGAATTCCACACCACTTAATATATCGTGGGAGAACTATGACTTCAACGTGAATGACGACGCCATCCTGCGAGGAAGGAAGTGTATGGGAGTGCTAATAAAACAGACTCTCAGTTTCTGCCATCCACCTCTAAGCAGACAGCGACATATTCCAAGTGTTATCTAGGATTCCCGTCATGAGATGCATTTCAGTTTCCTGGCATCGTAAATTTCGTCTTCAGTCACTTGCGCCCACCATAAACAATGTGCGGAACATAATTAAGTTAGTCCAGAAGAGCAATTTTGCTCTTCTGCAGAGCACCTGCGCAGAAACATTAACGCCAGAATTAGAGACTAGAGTTGACTACTATTCCGAGGCACTCTCACATGAGTACTCACTGTAGCGGTATCGTGTGCTGTGTTTAAACCACAAGTCTTATACCTCGCAGATACAAACTCTGAATTCGCAAGTAACGTGTGTATTGTGTGCAGATACGCTACAATCAATACTAAGAATAATATTTGTATATCATAAATTCACTGCTAGTCCCCTACTAAAGTACCCACCGTGGTGGTTTTCTCAAAAGAGAGAGTAAAACAATGAACTTCCACAATTGGAAGTTTCAATGAGGATTTGAACCACTCTTTTATTTACATGTGAGTCTATTATTGTAACCTCTGTGCCACATCGATCGCAGGCGTGGCCAGCGCATCAGATTGCTAACCGAAGCGTCTAGGGTTCGATTCTCGGCCAAGTCGGACATTTTGCTCCGCTTGGGGACTGGGTGTTGTGTTGACCTTAGGTTCTAATTGTCTTAATTGACATTAAAGTGCTGAAATGGCCGTATAGGCACGTCCCGAAAGCCAATAAACAAAGAGAAAGTACAGTGCAGGGCTGGTTGACAGTGTTCTCCACGACCCTGCAGAGGAAAGGGGACCTGCAGATCAAAAACTACTGACAGGAGGGAAATATGAGCAAACATACTAAATGTATGCAAGTCATCAGAACAAATGTATTATCGACAGTGATTTTTTCTGAACACTACATGCAATCGTAAGTTAAGTAGTAAATCATACCTATTCAAATTTTGGCTCCATCACCTGCATAAGTAATTCCGTAGCCAACTGACAGAACTGGCTTGGACACCTTTGGTGTCCTAGTCATTTTCTTCAACACTACTAACGAGTCTAACCTGCACTACAACCTTTTAAAGTTCTTGCTCGAGAATGTTCCGTGATGGTTATTTTCTTTTTACATATTTTTAACGTGTGTAGAAAATTTTAACGTGTGTAGAAACTTTTTCTCAGTCTTCAGTCTTTCACAGAGCTTTGTGTTAGGCAGTTCAAAGTTTCCAACGAAAGATTTGTAGATATTTATCTCTCATATCTTTTGTTTGATAACTATTCCAAATCTATTGGATTTGATGAAGGTCGCATTATAGGGAAGTAATCGAAGAACAGTAAACTACTTGTCCATTAAAATCTGTCGATGATGTACATAGGCTTTGTTACGTATGTTGTTTCTGAGAGATTGCTTTTCTCAGCTGTTTCTATTTTTGGGCTGTCAAGAGAATAGGTAAGTACAATAATTTGTAGTTTTTATCTCGTAAGTGTATTGTAACGGAGTGGTGAGGTCTTTCTGTTTCTATTGTTTACACGAGTTTTTTGAGATGAGATTGTGTCACTAACAGAACCTTTTTGGAGGTGTCTTAGTTACTTCTACCAGTGAAACAAAACGTTGTGTGGCTAGCCCCCCCTCCCCCCCCCCCTCCCCGTCGGGTACACCGGTCGCCTGATGCAAGTCTTTTTAGTTGGCACCATTTCGGCGACTTACGAGTCGATGAGGATGAAATGATGATTAGGATAGCACAATACCCAGTCCCAGAGTGGAGAAAATCTCCGATCCAGGGCCCTCGCACGCAATCTGCTGCTCTGGTCACTCAGCTATGGAGGCGGACACTTACACCTAAGGATAAAATATAATAGATGTTCTGCAACAGATACGAGCAACAGCTAAGTCATTGGCACCATCTCTGGCGGAAGGGCACGTTATTCCCACACATCGCAGCTCTCGGCAGCTCGCACATTAGTTCCACAACCTAATTCTGCTACAGTTGTCATGGCCTAGCCTATTTACTGAACCGTTCACGCGGCCAAACACTAACATTAACAGAAGCCGAAATCATAGAGTGGCAGAGAATCATTGTACAAGTAAAAACGGTAGAAATACCAGAAATACAAATGAAGATCTTAGTCATTCCATGGCGGGAGACGAAGCCTTCACATAAACAGTGAACAAGTTTTAAATAACTTTACGCTCCATTTATTTCACCCCTGATACTTCAGAAATTAAAAGAATGTGTGTATCCTGAAAAATGTGCATTACCTGAATGAATATGTCATGGATACCACGAGACAATGCAACCACTGCGACAGCAGTGTCAAGCTGTACGTGGTCCACACAATTTTCCTTCAATTTCTCTACCTCATGATGAGCCTACACTGGCTTGAAAATTAGTTAGTGCTACAGAAATTAAACTGTGTCAAAATCCAAAAACGCTACTGCAACCTTATTACACTCACATAAATCAGCAGTACTTAACTGGCTTTCCCAGTACTTTGTGCTACGTAACGTTTAGAAATTACGTCAGTAATTTCAGTAAATTGCATTAGTATTTAAAAAAAAACAGATGAGGTACAACACTAAGAACCGTATCTCATAAGGTTTCATGAAAATGTTGTATTCGCCAGAAGACTGGTAGTAAACCTCCTGTCATCCGGCACCATAGAAAAGCATTTTCACATGGAAGACTTTTGAGTAAAACAGATTGGAAACGGTGTAAGGTTTCGTATATTCAATAAATCGAAATCTACCCTATACTCCGCAACGCCACCTTATGGTTTGTGGCGGAGGGTGCTTTGTGTACCACTGTCATTCCTGTTTCCTATTTACAGCTGTAAATCGTTCCCGAGAAGAACTATTGTTGGTAATACTTTAATCTCTCTAATTTTAACTTCGTGGTCGTTCTGTGAGATATATGCAGGAGGGAGCAACGTCTTGATTGATTTTTCTAGGAACATAGACTGCTAGAATTTTAAAAATAAACACACAGTGATACACAATGCTCCTCTTGTAACGTCTAGACCGGCCGGAGTGGCCGTGCGGTTCTAGGCGCTACAGTCTGGAGTCGAGCGACCGCTTCGGTCGCAGGTTCGAATCCTGCCTCGGGCATGGATGTGTATGATGTCCTTAGGTTAGTTAGGGTAAATTAGTTCTACGTTCTAGGCGACTGATGACCTCTGAAGCTAAGTCGCATAGTGATCAGAGCAATTTTTTGTAGCGTCTACCACTGAAGTCGAATGAGCTTCTCCG
This sequence comes from Schistocerca americana, assembly GCF_021461395.2. Taxonomy (NCBI): domain Eukaryota; kingdom Metazoa; phylum Arthropoda; class Insecta; order Orthoptera; family Acrididae; genus Schistocerca; species Schistocerca americana. Next base: position 436,413,489 of record NC_060130.1, on the reverse strand, counting down.
TAACGTTTTCGTGCTCACTAATGAATCTGTGACGAAATGCGCTACTGTTCTTCCAATTTTTTTCTTTTTCCTCTATCAATTCTGTATAGTACGAATCACAGGCTGGCGAGTAATCTTCAAATACTGGCCGAATGAGGGTTTATTAAGCTACATATCCTGATAATATTTCCAATGAAACTCAGTCCGGCATCTGCTTTACGTGCGATTAGTTTTACGTGCTCGTTCCACTTTAAACAGCTTCGTACTCATGCTCTGAGATATTTAATAGATGAAATTATTTGTTCTACAATCGTGCAATCAGACAATACTGAATCTTTTCGCCAATTTATGGGCAGAACCTTTGCCGTCAAGGAAGTGCTCAGGATTTGTATTCAAAAATTCTCGTCGTATACCATTTCTATTTTTTTTTCTATCTTAGCACGCTTGCCGGGCGCTGTGGCCGTGCGGTTCTAGGCGCTTCAGTCCGGAACCGCTCTGCTGCTACGGTCGTAGGTTAGAATCTTATCTCGGGCATGGATGTGTGTGATGTCCTTAGCTTAGTTAGGTTTAAGTAGTTCTAAGTCTAGGGGACTGATGACCTCAGATGTTAAGTGCTTCGAGCTATTTGAAACATTTTTAGCACGCTTGATTCGGCTTCGGAGCAATTTGAGTCCTTCCTGGTGAATATATGGTGACAGTAATTACTGGGACATTGTGTAAGGTTTGTATTTAATTTTTTATGTGGTCCCTTCGTTTTACGGTGGCATCTATGAGAGAAGACAAGATGTTATGCCTTTTTTTAATCATATTCTGCAGCTTGTGCGGTATTAGTGGGAAAATGCAAACCGCTATAACGTAGTACGTAATACTTGGATAGGTGCCGCGGCACAGGGCCAACGGCGGCCTACACTTCGCTTATTCCGCCAGCGCTATCTCCGCGGGCTGGGCACCAGAGGCCGCCTGCTGTGGGCCACGTGACTTGTGCACCTGCTCGGCATCCGCCGTGCCCCCTATCGGAGACCACCTCTTCACACGCGCAGTGCAGCAGGCACTCGCTCTCATATTGTGTTCATACTTACTTCCAGCAAATGCTTGTATCTGTGTTCTCAGCTCCTGTTCACTTCTATGTAGAGGAAGAATAAACTTTGGTTCATTGTCCTCGTACTGCTGTTTGTGTTTTACAGAAAGATAGAATGACTGACGTCGAGTGTGGTACTGACTTGCGCGTTCTCAGTCTATTTGGTTGTTCCTTCGGTTCTTTTGTCCATGGAGAAGGTGTTCCAATCCCTCCTCTAGCAGTAGCTGGCTCTTAGGGTTGCTATCACCTACTCCCCACCCACACTGACTAAGCAGGCGTACCCGCCGCCCTTTCCGCCTTACGACGATGCTTCCGAAGATTTGGAGGCAACACTTCCTCGCTTTTAGTGTTACTGATGGAATAATGTGGCAAGGCATTGTTCCTCTCTTGGATTTCTCCTCTGATCTACCAGTCTTTGTGCCAATCAGCCCCGCTCCAGGAACCCGCGTCGCTTTCGCCCGACGAAATGCGTAAGTTGTTGCCATATTATCACCATAAACGCACGGCCGCGCGGGCTTAGCCGAGCGGTCTAGGGCGCTGCAGTCATGGACTGTGCGGCTGGTCCCGGCGGAGATTCCAGTCCTCCCTCGGGCATGGGTGTGTGTGTTAGTCCTTAGGATAATTTAGGTTAAGTAGTGTGTAAGCTTAGGGACTGATGGCCTTAGCAGTTAAGTCCCATAAGATTTCACACACATTTTTTTCGTAAACGCACGCACGTCAAGTTCTATCACTGTCATAAACAGCCCTACCAATCGTACCGGGCTTGGGACGCCGAACTCCACGGCCTCATTCCCAACTGTCAATTTGTTACCCATGCTCATCATGATCGACGTGCTGATTCTATGGTCCGTGACATCATCATTCTGTTGGCTCACGACAAGGAGATGCGTCACGCTCACTGCAGCGTGAGAATCCATATTTGGCTGAAATGTTAAATATTGTTCAGTCTTCCGATGTATCTCCCGCTGCTGGTGATCATATTGAGGTTTGTTGTGACATAGCCACGGTTGCTCCTGTTCTTGGTCGTCGGGCGTCCGTCAGTTCTCGGGCGAAGGACGACGCGGGATTCGCACAAATGCGGCCTCCGCACCCCACTGCACAGCGACGTGCCAATAAAAAACGATAACAACTACAGCACACTCTCCCATCTCGTCCATGCTGTTTCTTGCAACACGACAGGGCCGCGGCCGCCTAAGCGATGGGTGACTTGCAACAACTCTAGGAAAAAATGACATACAGATTCTGTCTGTCGTTCCCAGCTCACTACTGTGGACATGGACACTGATGTTAATTGTGTGTCTACAGTGCTTACGAATCATAACACACTGTTCAGCGAGGTGCGATTGATGGATAAAGTGCACAGACTACACGTGGACACAGGTGCATCGGTGACATTACTGAACTCACAAACTTATGGTGCTTTAGGATCTCCTGGTTGTCTCTGGTTGATTGACGTTTGGTGAGTTACAACAAGCAGCATATTCCAGTTTTGGAGCAATTTACAGCTCCCACTGTGTACAAATTTGTGGTCCGTTCCTTGCTTTTTTTTGGTACTGAACTGCAAATTTCTTTCCTCTGGATGTTTTCAATGCAGTTTGGTTCTCCATTTTGGATATGGTGGACCTCGTTTCAGACTATGTCCCTTACCAACAGCTAGATTATAAGTGTTCTGAGTTCTCGTCTCTTTACTCGGATGGCTTAGCATGTGCCACTAATTTTGCGGCCCACGTTACCCTGAAACCAACGGCGCGGTAGCGCTTTTAACATGCTTGGCTTTGTGTGATCAAGTGAAATCAAAATGGATAGGCTAACGTCGTTAGGTATCATACAACTTACTACATCGAGTGAGTTGTCACCCCCCCTCCCCCTGTAACTGTCAAAAAACCGACTAGAGCCGGCCGAAGTGGCCGTGCGGTTAAAGGCGCTGCAGTCTGGAACCGCAAGACCGCTACGGTCGCAGGTTCGAATCCTGCCTCGGGCATGGCCGTTTGTGATGTCCTTAGGTTAGTTAGGTTTAACTAGTTCTAAGTTCTATGGGACTAATGACCTCAGAAGTTGAGTCCCATAGTGCTCAGAGCCATTTTTTTTTAAACCGACTAGTCAGTTTCGCCTCTTCGATGCGCTGTCCCAGCTCCTGATGGGGTTGGATCCTACTTTTGGTCATGATGAACTCATTTGTCTACACTTGGATGTTGAGACTTAGTATACAGGCTTCCGGATCGCAGAAGTGTCGCTGCCGATCCGGTTTTTCGTCAGGTTGTTCATCTCATTCAGAATGATTAGCCAGAGAGGCCTCTGGGTCGGGCTTCTGATCCTTTGCCCTCTTTCACCACCTTTAGGTACTTTATGATGTTGTTTTCTTAGCTACGGACGGGATGTCGCCTAGGGTTTTGATACCAGCCACCCTATGGTGATATGTGCTTCAGCTCCGGCACTGGGGAGATTGGGGTCTCGCATACCAATTTATTGGCCTGTTAGCACGTGCTTTGCTTCTGCATCGACGGTGAAACTGTACATCTTGCCGTGGTCTGCTCTCAGTTTGCTACCCACCACGCAGGGTGGTCGGCGATGCTTTCTCCATGGCCGCACCACAGTGTCCGTGAGAAAGGTTCATGTTGATTTCCTGGGACCCTTTCTAAATTTTTAGTGATTGTTATCCACTGTCCTTCAGTGTCAGGTGTGACTATGATTCAGGCCCTCTGCAATTTTTTTTTTCTATTGAAGTATTGCCTTTCATGCTTGTGTCAGATAATGGTGCACAGTTTATGTATCAGGATTCCCACAATTCCTGTGCCCATCAAGGCATGCGCCACGTGACTGCTCCTTCTTTTCACCCCAAATCTAACGGCGAGGCAGAACGTCTTATCCGCACATTCGAAGTAAAAGTGTGGAAGTGCATCGCTGACTCCTCCACGGACTACGCCTTGACAATCTTCTTGAGATCCTACAGGGTTCCGTCAGCGAGGGATCGGAGTCCAGCCGAGATGCTCCATTGTTCCCAGCCATGAACCATTTCGCATCTATCGATGCCGCCACATCAATGCCTGTAGGCATGGCCTTCATCGCAATTCGTTCCTGGCTCCGCAGTCTGGGCTCAGGGGTTCAGCTTTAGACCAAAGTGGATTTTGGCCACGGTCCACAGCTGCCAAGTCAACCGCCTATGTATGGTGTGCACCAATGACGGGTTAGTGGCGCACCACTATTACCAGTTGGGTCCTGAAGCCACAGTAAGTTTCGCTAATCAGAGAGAGGGGGAGGCGGTGCTGGAAATTGAGGGTGTGGAGAGAACGAAATAGGCAGAGGGACGAGCAGGAAATGTGCGTAATATTATGTCGAACGCGTCCGTGGGTGGAGTTCCCCCTGACCCTGCACTCCTCACTCTTTGTGTCCATTGACTGTTTTCCCTTATATCGCTATCGCTACCCGCAGCGGAACATGGCTGTGTGTTAGGGGAACGATGGCCATTGTCAGTGAGGCTGCTATCTTAATAGGGAATCGGGAGGAATAAACTATTTTCATACCACGAATGTCACTCGTTCCAACTCACCTTCCCTGCGTATTTAGCAGGCTTCAATTTCCGATTCGAATAACATTTGCAGTAACGATAAATGAGGCATAAGGACAGAAGATTCATTACTGTGGAGTCGATTTGTCATCACAGCGTTTCTCTCATGGAAACCTGTGCGTCACGTGCTCTAGGGTGAGCTCACCACGCAATTTATTCATCCTTGCGCCAGGAGGTATAACGAAGAACATTGCATTCAAGCAAATCTTAGCAGTAACAATTTTTTGTATTGCGCTTTACTGGCCACTTTATTGATGCCGTACCTACATGCATTCCACTTCTATAGCGATGAAAGTTTTTCAGTAACGCCTAATGTATGCACCTCAGTCTACAATCCATGGCTGCGACAAAGTGAGCATAGTTAATATGACGTTCTGACCAAATACGTACTAAGAGTAGGTAAGCTCTGTAGGTGGCCTACACAAAGACACTGCGTGAAGACGAGGTAGATAGGAAGGGGTGGTAGGCTCATTCATTAGGTAGAATTTGCCGGTTTAGCCACCGCTACCTGCTCTCCGGTGACCCAGCCCCGCAGTGCCCTTGTGGTCAGGCATTAACAGTGCGCCATGTTTTATTGTCGTGTTCCCGCTTTAGTCAATCTCGTGTTGTGCTGTCCGTGCCATCTACTTTACCGGATATTTTAGCTGATGACGCTCGAGCAGCTGCTCGTGTTGTGCGTTTTATAGCTTTGACTGGCTTGTCCAAAGACATCTAACCTTTTTACTTATTTTATCCGCATCTTTGTCAGGTCTTTCTGGTGTCCCCCCCTCCCCTTGAGTTTTACTAGATTCCATGTGCTCTAATAGCAGTGACTGGGCGCTAATGACCTCAGTAGTTGAGCGCCCTTAAACCCCACCAAAAAAAAAAAATTAGGTAGAATTTGAAAATTAAAAGAAATACATACTTATAACGTAGGCAGTGTCGGTCTGGATCCAAAAGTATGATGGAAAATATGTACCTTATGTTCTCGCGTCTTATTTCGTGTCGTTGGTTCGTCCCTTGTCTGACACAGCATTTCTACGTACACACAGGGGAATTCGCTTGCGTGAACGATTCCGTGCCATCTGAGTCCACACCGTCGGCATTAACGCCCCTGCAGGTCTGTAGTGTTCGTAAAGTGTGGTGTGACGTGGATGGCCCACGCAGATTCAAATCCCAGACGCGTGCGGCCCGTGCTGAGGAGGGGATGTTAGCAAATGTCAAGCACTGAAGAGCATGAAATGAGCCGAGTGGATGGCTCTAGCCAGCTATTCAGCCTTTGTCGTCCTCTGAAGACCATCCGTCCTCATTCGTGTTTCTTACAGCCATGTTGTACAACTATGCTTCTATCGCTGCAACAGTAGTTTATGCTAATATTTTCCTTTTCTTTCTATTCGTATCTCAAACGAAGCACTGAAACGTGAATGTAACCCGCATCATCCCTTGTGGTTCAATCCAGTTCTTGATGCAAAGATACTGTTTCAGATTATTCTTAGAATGCATAAGCAAAGACCCTCGCCAGTAATTTCTGACAATGCAGAGTGTTCCAGGAAGGAATGGTCAATATTCAGGTGTATGACTGGAACGCACATTTGAAGCAAAAAGCTGCTTACGGACATATGCCCTATTAGGAAAGGTTTCCAAGATAGAACACATTTGATATTCACTGTTATTTTTTGCTGTATTATTCAATGCATTGCGTCTTACAAAGTACCCATTTTAAAAATACGTATCTTTAACACGTCACCTCTAAGGATCATCGTACACGTTAGAGTACAGGTATTGTAGAGTTCACAACAAATATTTGAATATCCCACCGTCAACTTGATTGCAATCGTGCAAACTTGGGAGAACACGATGTGTTACTTGTCTGAGTACCTCTTCACGTTTCCTAATGAGGGCAGCAGCGTCCATGATGCGACCAAGCAGTTAATCTCGCGAATTCGCCTTTCGTCTGTACACTTCAGACTACACCCTTCCCCATAATCAAAAATCTGGTCGCAGAAGAGCTGACGATCTCTCTGTCTAGTTAATTGTACCACCACCAGCAGTCCAGTGATTGTGATAAGTGCGATTCAGATGTTCTCTCACACTAATAGTAAAATGTGTGTGTGTGTGTGTGTGTGTGTGTGTGTGTGTGTGTGTGTGTGTGGAGGGGGGGGGGCAGGAGGGGGGACTCCGTCATGCTGGAAATAAACTGCAGTCCACGTGGCCAAAGGAAAGTCCTCAAGGTGTTAAACAAACTAATTTTCCAAAAAATTCTAGTAATTCTGTCCCATCATTCGCTCATTTAAGTGGCTGGACATTTCAACACATTACACTAAACACTGATCGAATAACTAATTTGGAAATTGATTTCTACTGTAGCGTGTAGATCAATGGTTATCACGTGTGTTGTTGATCCCATACTATGTAAAAGTAGGTTTATCAGTACTAATCAGTACTAATTGAAGCAACTGGCGGCTGTTGTTTAAGCAGTGATAAAATTCCACCGTTGTCGCCAGTTTGAAGATAGTGGAAACGTGCTATGTGAAATGGCTACTAGTTTCCGCATGTAATGTTTGCCATAAACGTATTCTTGGGAAACTGGATGGGTGCAGAAAATGGCAGTGTTCTGGTAGTAGAAGTACGCTGCACCATTCAAGCATTGTTTTACTGTACCTGCACGGGTTGTGAATTACACGTTCAGAAAAAAACTGGGAACATGAATTGTCTCACGAAATGTGCTGAAAACTCTGGTAAACAGTCTACGATCAGGAATTCGACATGTCGGAAAGCTCCGGCGGTATTCCTTGATTTCATCAGCAGCACCACAGAACAGTGAACATACACCATATCTGTATATTATTCTTAAGTGTAGAAGTGTGGCATTTTTGCCAGCACATGTTCAAACACAGTTAACCGATGCTTCTTTCTGATACACTCTGTCCCTCGCACTACGTCATTCACATCACAGCACGGACAACTGCGCGTTCAGCGGACTAGTTTAATATCATTAATACCTCCCGAACAAAGAGATTGAGCGCAACAAGGTAAACTAGGCAAAAATGAACGTCAAAAAGTTGCCTGGGTAAGATACATCCGTGCCCGTCACTAACCCAGTGGCAGACGTACATCAAATGTGTCCTACCTCAGAAACCATTCGGAATGGGCCATATATCCATATGAAGTTTTTTGCCTCAAATAAGTTGTTCCTGTCATATACCTGAATATTGACTAATCCTCCTCCGAAACCTCATGTACAGCCCAAGGTGGCATACCAATTTAGATACGTGATTTAGGACTCGTATTGTGGCGGAGTAAGGTTCACATTCCACATCTGACTGCTACATTTAGGTTCGCTGTGGTTCTCGTAAATCATTTCAGCCAATCGCAGTGTGCTACATTCAACCATACCACGTCAATAGCGAGCAGCATATATGCTGTAGACTCGTGTTATGAGTGTCAGGTTCATGCCTAACAGAATTTTCTAGAAGACGAAACATAGCACATCCGTGTGCCATCAACTGATTGATTGAAGCTTTTGCAGTTCGTCGTTCATGTTGGGCCATAGTGTGGTCCGCATCTAGATTAATCGTAGTCTTCTGAAACGTCTGTGTGATATTAAGCTTTATTAAAGCGGCGTCTCGAATTCAGTTTAATAATCACAGAACGTGGGAAATAAACTGCTGCAATATACAACGAGTCACACCTACAGTAACCATGTGCTCTGACTACCAAATCATTATATGACCCTTCAAAGTTCGAACGAGAATTGTGCTGCTGTCTTCCACGGAAATCTGCCAGCTACAGTCGCACTTGTCTACAGTATGACTACTCAGTTTTTCATTTAAATTTCTTAGTAATTTTTATTTAAATTTTTAAATTGATACGTTACTTATAGATGAGTGTTCAAAGGAATTTCCATTTGGAAATGTCTCCTAGTTGAAGGTTTTCTTATAGTAGGTATTAAAAAATAGTCAGAGTTATAATTCACGCACCTACACAAGGGAAACACTCAATACAGGTGTTCACAATGCATGGAAAATAGGAACGAACGACTGTTTCACAGTTACACATCCGTGAAAACTGTAACTACTCGAAGACATGCTCAAAACTTCAAAACTGGAGCTCAGTTAACTTGGAGAACAGATTGCTCCAAATATTTGCGACCGGAAATATTCAGTTGGTACACTGATTTCACCTGAGTACTTTCAGACTAAAAACTAATGCTTGGAGATGAATACTTAATATTTTGTCAATATAAAATTTTTACAATGTATAGCAATAACGCCAGCAAGTGTACAAATTGACGACCCACAGTATAAGCGTGTGCATTGCAACATTATCCACTGACGGAAATGAACTTAAGCTTCAAAATCATTGGCCTCCATTACTTTAACGTTTTTATGTGATGGGATATAATTGTTGTTCAGGCAGTTCAAACTACACCGTGTTCTTTGTTTTTCTCGTTTCATGGGAATTTTTACGATGCTAATTGATGAATCTTCTTCCAAACGATCCATCACTATGTCCTCGCGTTCTGCTGGGCGAGCAGTTCTTTGTTGAGAACCGCGGCTAGCTCTCTGGCGCATGAACGCCCGATTTTTCGTAAGAATGTATCCACAGCGATAAAGTTCTTCCAGTTAACGTGACAGTTGGTCACTACAGTGCCTTGTATATAGTTTCCTTTACCCTTCGACTGCACTTTCCGAGAATCCTCTCAGCAAATACGTCTTACATTCGCCTTCCCTAATACCGATTTGAGGTTTTCGTCACATTTCATATCACTTCTTACCGTTACCACTAAATACTAATGCGATAAGCTCGAGGTGATGAGCACTAATTTTGTAATTGGATATTATCGATGTCTTTCCCTTTGCTATAGCAGTTATGAAGAAGGACATTATTCCACGGATCTTTATTTTAAACGATTTTATTTACACTACCAGTTCCGGGCAAGTGCATCAAAAAAACATAACATCACATCAGAAAAGAAGAAGAGGCTAAGACATGGAAGGCATACAATTATAGTGGATGTATCGATACAGAAACCTAGTAATTACACACAGTAACAGGTGCGTAAACATAGCGCTCGTTTCGTCAAAAATCAAACTTGCCATGCCTATATGCACGCTCGTCAACGGTCATCATCTGAAATACTGTATAAGGTGCATGGCATGATAGTGCTTACGAGAACCGATTCGTGTATGTAAGTTCCCATATCTCCCATATAAAAGTTAGTAGAAGACAGTGATATACCTTGAAATCGTATCGAAAGTGCAACAAAATTCTCGTATTTTTATTCTCTGACTGACAATTCAAATTTTCCCAAGCGGTCACTCACGTGTGTCAGTTACATCAACATGTGTATCTAATGTGACTGGTAGTAAACATTACAAGGTTTGTTTTCTTCGTGCTTCAGACTGTATGTAGCGTTTTAATAATATAGTAATGTAATTGTTCTCGTTATCACTGTCATGTCATGCACTTTCTGTTTTAAATGATAACTGTAGGCGACCGCATGTGCACAAATATGCAGGGCCCTTGAGTTTTGACGCACCGAGAACGATGTAAGCATTACTGCTGCTATAGATAATTACTATGTTTGTATAACACTACATCCAATTTAGTAGTATAACTTTCATGTTTTAGCCCTCTTTTTTATTGGTTTGTGTTGTTATGTTTTTGAGGTGCACTTGAGAGTAAACAGGGCCCGAAACTAGTAGCGCAAATAAAATCATATAAAACAGAGTCTGGTGGAATAATGTCCTTCTTCAAATTCATTGAGACTGTGGGGCCCACTCAGAAGAAAAAATAAGGAATTATCTTGCATTTATACATATCTGAAGAGAGCTGTCATACATTAAATCAGCATGAAATTTTGCCAAAGCTTTTTAGAGTTTCCTTATGGTTGTCATACAACAATACGCCCTTTTGTCAACTGCATCGTCAGCGTACAGTTTGATCCTATCTGATAAATCTTAGACGTACGTCGAGAACGTTAGTGGTCCTATGTTACTTTAGCTTCTGTTGAACATTCGCCCTGTATAAATACAGCAAGTTCTCTTTGACAGGAGTGGTTTTCCTGACACTTATTGCCAAAATTTTCTCAACACTTTCGTTCGTATTTCCGGATATTATATTCAGCTTCTCCATATAATAAATGCGTATCTAAAAGTTCTATCAACGAGTACCGATTTTCTCAGTCAAGGCAAATCACAGCCTAAAATGTATCTTTCACATTCAAAATACTCGGTTTAGTAATCTCTACCATCTGTATAGTTTTTACGCCGTGTTTTACACTGTTCTTACAGATTCTGTCACTCTATCGACGTTCCAATCAAACAATTCGAAAATTTTGATGACCTTGATGTTGACGAACGTACCGGCTCCGTATAGTGGAACGAATTTCTTCCTCTAAGGCTTGGCTAGCATTTACCTACCTCAGTGAATTTAAGAGGACGCTTTTCCCTATTGATTTGCTGTCTACATAAATATTAAAGTGAAAGAGGTGTTGCATTTTATATTGTTGTGTGGTGAATTTAAACGCTAAGTTGATAATCGATAGGGGCTACACCTGCACTTATTCGTTGCAGCGGTACCGTTTTATTAGAGGATTCTTACATTGCCACTCGAACATCTGTGTCGATAGAAGGAACCCGCGAGGTGGGTAGGGGAGCTCTTCTAGTAGCACAGAGGGTATACACAGATTATAGTAAAGGCCACAGGAACACTGAGTGAGCTACTTACGGATCTGAAGGCCTCTAGAATTTTATTCCTGTTCCTGTACCACAAATTTTTTAAAAATATCTCAATGGCAACTTAGGCCTTAGATTACCGTTAATGCCAACGGGTCTCCAATACATATTGAATTAGTACTCTTTTTATATGGAGATCTTTATTGTACAGTATATGCCTGTATACCATACGTTCATCAAAGTCTCAAATCCACAAAGGGTCTCATGTAGACTTGTTCACTTAGAATCAAAACGACTGACGGGCGGTATCCATGAATGTGAAAGTTGAAACCTGTGTGATAGACAACAACACAGTATTAAATGTTGATGTTGCGACGGTACCTAAGGATACTGCTGAGTAGTTGCTCTGCGTAACAGCATCCCATACGAGCAAACCAGTTGCATCTTTACATGCAGTTACTCTCACTTTAGATAGAATACATGGGCTACGCACAGTTCTTTTTAAAAAGATTAGCTCGAAGTAATCATAGGGTAGAGCCGTGCACGCCTGCTTTCATGCCCCGCAAATAATTCGCTGCAAATAACAATAGCCTGCAGCTGTGATCGTAAAATTAAAAAGTCTATGTGCTGGCTAGAGCTGCGAGCTAATAAAATACGCAGGAGTACACGATGAAAGTTAAATGAATAAATCAGTAACAAGGGTTCTATTCTAATGTCGGTAATTAATGTAGGAGACGGAGAATTATTTTGAATAATGTTTATTCAAGAAAGGACATCTCAAATAAATGGGAAGTGGTCCTACGATATTCATTTAAAATACAAATAGAAAATATCCTTATAAAATGCAGTAAAGTTATCTTGAGAACTTTACTAGAATGGCACTAAAATCTCCAGACAAAACTCTTATCCAAGATGCGCGAAAACTGTGTCCATTTCATGATCTCCAGCTCAAAACAGTTCAGAGTTGTACATGATGATTAATACATTAACACACACCATACAAAGAATAGTAACTCATTCTCTGTTTATTCTCAGTTCTGTAAATCGAGCAGCAAATGTTAGGGTTCTACTATGGAACACATACTGACCTCTCCGAATATAAAGTCCCTTCATATGTTAAAGTATATTAGCGGTTGTTCACAGCCCAGAATCAATCACCTAGACGACCAAATCAGACACTCTACTGTAGACAGGTGTGCCTATCCCAAGATATAACCGGGAAGTGTGCTCAGAAGTTAAAGTTTCATAGCGGCTCTGAGTTTGTTTTCTTCCAGCTAAAGTGTAAAAGGGTCCCGAGTAGCTCCCTTGAGCTCTTCACTCGAAAAGTGTCAGCCTCCACTTGACTCCCGTAGTGTTCTGCTACTGTCCGCTTTTCCATTGGCTGAAGATCATCTCAACCAAAAATGCATTATTCTTACATGCTACAGATATGATTTGACTGATCTCGACTGCTTTCCCCCAATAAATTTGTATATTACACTATATTTAAATAAAAGATATGTTATAAATTTTCAGTCATGCTCAGAACATTCACAGTAATAGCAAATAAAGGGTTCATAAATGAAAGCTAGTATTCTTGCTCAAGTGCACTCATGTTAAATGACAACGACCTGTCTTTAAACTTTATTTCAACAATTACTTATCCCTTCTGGTCAGAAGCCTCTCTTGGTTCTCTTTTCAGTTGTGGTGTCAGCTAACACATGTGATTGAACACCTTTAAATTACCACAGTTTTTTAATATCACTTGAAATTAAAATTTAAATAAAGTTACAGGCAAAGTAGTAAGCTAGTCATTAAATAAAAACACAAGTATGACAAAATATGAGGTACTGATGCTGTGTTCATTTGCCGTGTGTATTTGGTAAACATTACGTTCTGAGAAATATTTGCATAATGGAAAGACATAAAAAACGTCGTAAATCAATAAATAAAATAGATACAGATATGCAGCTTTCAGAGAAGATCTTTACAGTGCAGTGCTATCATCTGAAATATTGTTTTCTGAAACCGCATGAAGTAATTAAATGTTGTTAATTCAATGCTTCATTGATTAAATGTTTATTTACTGTGAAATATTAAATTCTGTTGCTTTAAAGAGATTGAAACGTTGTTGTGTCATTAAATGCGCCTCATTTTTCTGAGATAAGAGATGCATTCACATTCGCTTTTATATACGTATATCTGCGACTTATTGTCGAAGCATGCGCCGTATCATCGGTAATGATGGCAGGCATGTCGAACATGTCATAACCTAAATCCGAATATTTGCAGTGACGTTTACATGTTGAATAAAGTGGTACACGCTGTAGTTTGTAATTAATTTACGTTTTTTTATATACTTCAATAATTGTCACCCTGTATAAGCGAAAATCATTCTGATACCTCTGAGAGTGGAGCTCTACTTCAAGCACTTTGCTTCCCATATTTTGAAAGGAGGTAGTGTGGACCAAACAAGAAACAAAATGTCCGGTAAACATGGTGTTTAAAATGCATACCTTAAGAGCACTTGCTCATTAGGAGAGACGTGTTTCACAGTAGCAAAGATGAACAAGTGCTCATAGCTCTTAAGAAACGCAGTTTAGAGCCAGATTCACTGTACTTTTTTTTCTTGTTTTGGTCCATATCACCACCTCCAAAAATGTTAAAAGCAAAGAGCTTACGATTGAAAATACATTCAGTGAGAGTTACCAGAACGATTTCCGCTTGTAACTTCCTTCTCGTTCGTTGTCGGACCATGGTTCCGCACCTCAAATCGATACCTTTACCCTTCTCCATCATACCTGAAAGTTTGTAACATGACAACGGATTCACAATGTATACATATGTTCCTGGAAGCAAGAGTCTGTTATTGTCTTTCCAAATATCGGCCACAGGGTGTGGCGATTTAAGTACGTCAGATACCTTCAATTAATGTGAGCACAATAAAGACCTAACATGACTTGAGACTGATGTCTTCACATGATTTATAGACCAATGAAAAAGATGTCGTACGTGTACTTCAAGAGTGAAAAGTTAACAGCACAGAGAAACAACGAAGTCATTGCTCGAAGTAATTCAACTGCACTAAAATTAGTGCTGTATTATATCTTCAGCAGTTTTGAGCATCGCAAGAAGTCAATCAAGAAAGCCGATCGATAGTGTTTTATTATTAGGCGACCACAGAGACCTCGTGGTCAGGCAAATAGCAGAAACTTGGAAAATTGTGTGTGTGTGTGTGTGTGTGTGTGTGTGTGTGTGTGTGTGTGTGTGCGTGCGTGCGCGCGCATGCGTGCGTGTGTGTGTGTGTGTGTGTGTGACATGTTGCGAAACACTTCTAAACTAAAGCAATTCACTGCAGGTTCAGCCGTAGAAAAAGTTGTCACCACCGTAAATTTTTATGATAACGAAGGGGGGCAGCACAGTGACAGTCCGCAGCTCGTGGTCGTGCGGTAGCGTTCTCGCTTCCCACGCCCGGGTTCCCGGGTTCGATTCCCGGCGGGGTCAGGGATTTTCTCTGCCTCGTGATGACTGAGTGTTGTGTGATGTCCTTAGGTTAGTTAGATTTAAGTAGTTCTAAGTTCTTGGTGGTGATGACCATAGATGTTAAGTCCCATAGTGCTCACAAGGGAACCTCCCCATCGCACCCCCCTCAGATTTAGTTATAAGTTGGCACAGTGGATAGGCCTTGAAAAATTGAACATAGATCAATCGAGAAAACAGGAAGACGTTGTGTGGAACCGTGATAAAATTAGTAAAATATACAAACTGAGTAGTCCATGCGCAAGATAGGCAACATCAAGGAGACTCTGAGCTCAGAAGCGCCGTGGTCCTGTGGTTGGCGTGAGTAGCTACACAACGAGAGATCCTTGGTTCAAGTCTTCCCTCGACTGAAAATTTTACTTTCTTTATTTTCGCAAAGTTATGATCTGTCCGTTCGTTCATTGACGTCTCTGTTCACTGCAATAAGTTTAGTGTCTGTGTTTTGAGACCGCACCGCAAAACCGTGCGATTAGTAGACGATAGGGGAACCGAAAACATTTAATCGCAAGGTCATAGGTCAACCGATTCCTCCACGGGAAAACACTTCTGATATATTCTATACGACACTGGTGACGGCATGTGCGTCACGTGACAGGAATATGTTGTCGACCCACCTAACTTATACACTTAGCGAATGGTTAAAAAGATTCTTCTACCTTGTCCGATTTAGGTTTTCTTGTGGATGTGATAATCACTCCCCAAGAAGTGACGAAAACATTAGAGTTTGTCACATAAACTGAAAATAAAAAATTAAACTTTTCACTCGAGGGAAGACTTGAATCTAGGATCTCTTGTTCCGTAGCTGCTCTCGCTAACCATGGGACCACGGCGCTCCTTGACTCCCAGTGTCCTTGTGTTGCCTATGTTCGCATGGACTACTCAGTTTGTATGTTTTACTAATTTTTTTCATAGTTCCACAAAAATCCTTCCTGTTCTCTCGATTGATCTGTGTTCAGTTTTTCAAGGCCTATCCACTGTGCCAACTTATAACTAAATCTGAGGGGGGTGCGATGGGGAGGTTCCCTTGTCAGAGCCATTTGACAGTGACAGTGTTATCTTACCCCTGCTGAACATTTACTGAACACTCTGCTAGCCGTGGCAGATGTAGAAGAGGACAATGAAGAACAGTGTCCACTCTGGAATGTGATTAGCGTGCCGTACAACGTGTCACAAGTAGTACTTTTTTAAGTAATAGAACCCAGTACGTTGTCCTCGACGGCAAGGGTATGGTCATGACTGCCGCAGGGAAGTGTGCTAGGACTGCTCTTATTCTCTGTATACATTGACGATCTGACGGTCTGGGTAATGAGCAATTAAGATCTGTTTGCTGGCGACGTCGTGGTGTACGACAAGTTGTCGTCGTTGAGTGACTGTAGGAACATACAAGGTGACTTACACAGAATTTCTAGTTGATGTCAAGAATGGCAGCTTACTCTAAATGTATAAAAATGTAAGTTCATGCGGATGAGTAAGAGAAACAATCCTGTAACGTTCGAATACAACACTAGTACTCTCCTGCTTGATTCAATTCGATTAAATTTCTTGGCGTAACGTTGCAAAGCGATATGAAATAGAATGAGCAAGTAAGGTTGGCAGTAGAGATAGTAAATGCTGGACTTCGTTTAATTGGGAGAATTTTTGGAGAGGGTAGTTCTTCTCTGAAGGAGAAAGCGGACAGAACGCTGGTCGGCCGCTGTGGATGAGCGGTTCTAGCCACTACAATCCGGAACCGCACTGGTGCTATAGTTGCAGGTTCGAATCCTGCCTCGGGCATGGATGTGTGTGATGTCCTTAGGTTAGTTAGGTTTAAGTAGTTCTAAGTATAGGGGACTGATGACCTCAGCTGTTAAGTCCCATAGTGCTTAGAGCCATTTGAACAGAACGCTGATGCGCCCCATTCTTGAGTACTGCTAGAGAAAACCCACAAGGTCGGATTGAAGGAAGATATCCCAGTAGTTTAGAAGGACGCTAGTAGATTTGTTGTGGCTTCTTCGATCAGCACGGAAGTATTACGGAAATGCTTCGTGAATTCAAATGGGAATCCTAGGATTCTCTTTTCGCGAGTCACTATTGCCGTAATTTGGAAAACCGGCATTTGATGCCGACTGCAGAACGATTCTACTGCCGCCAATGTACGTGCATTTCGCTTAACGACTACGAAGATAACATGAGAGAAATTAGGGCCCGTACGGAGCCTTATACACCGAAGCGCCAGAGAAACTGGTATAGGCATGCGTATTCAAACACAGAGATACGTAAACAGGCAGAATGCGACGCTGCGGTCGGCAACACCTATATAAGATAATTGTCTGACGCAATTGTTAGATAGGTTACTGCTGCTACAATGGCAGGTTATGAAGCATCCTATCTCATCACGTCCATTGTGCATTCCGAAGGACTTGGGCAATTCCAGTAGGATAATGCGACATCTCACACGACCAGAATTTCTACAGAGTGGCTCCACGACCACTCTTCTGAGTTTAAACACTTTCGCTGGCACCCTTGAACTCTTACGGATTTATATAGGACAGGCAGGATTCATGGTGTCAGTTCCCTCCAGCACTACTTCAGACGTTAGTCGAGTCCATGTCATGTCGTGTTGCGCACTTCTACGTGCTCGCAGGGGCCCTACGCGATATTAGGTAGGTGTACCAGTTCTTTTGGCTCTTCAGTGTAGATAGTCGTTTTTACTCGCTCTATTTGCGAGTGAAACAGAAACGGAAATGACCAGTAGTGGTATGTGGTACACTGTGCAGCGTACGATGGCCTGCGAAATGTGTAAATTGATGTAGATATACATGTAGTAGCATCATCTGCAGATAAGATATTCCGGGATATAATGAATTCTTTGCGAAAGACAAAGCGTCCACACTGACCCTACTCAAAGTTACTTCTAAAATTGCAAACTCAGACGTGAGAGAGCATTGAAATTGATTTCTGATATAGGGAAGAGTGCCTGACAGCTGGAAGACAGCTGATGCATAATACTCCAAAAAGGCGAGGACACAGACCCTGCCTCACCGAAAACTTACCTACCGGTATATCTTTCAAACATTCTGGGTAAACTCCATTAAAGTTTTTTTTTTGCGCGAGGTTATTTACCCATAGAGAACTGACTGACCTGACCATGAATCAATAAGGTTTCATAAAGAGCAGAAAATAAATCGTACTCCAGAACTTATCGTTACGCCCCTGTATTGACTATCGACATGTAGGGAGCTCTTGATGACCTGTGGTGGCCTGCCGTTTCCCCAGTCTCACAGAGTTGACAGGGCCTAGATTTCTTAAGTTCATTACATAACTGTACAATTAACTATCCAGGCATTAATATGAGGAAAAAACAGAATACCACAGAGACATATCTGTTTTGGTATTCAGTGACGAAGCTCCACTTCGAACTGCTGAAAGAAAATCAATAACATTCTGCGGTTGTGACATATGCAAATGACCTGCTTCTTGCAGTCACAGAAAATTTGTAAGTACAACTGGAAAGCAATTGTAATTTAGCCTTAGCACTGGTGCGGAGCCGGCCGCTGTGGCCGAACAGTTCTAGGCGCTTCAGTCCGGAACCGCATTGCTGCTACGGTCGCAGGTTCGAATCCTGCCTCGGGTCTGGATGTGTGTGATGTCCTTAGGTTAGTTAGGTTTAAGTAGTTTTAAGTCTAGGGGACTGATGACCTCAGATGTTAAGTCCCATAGTGCTTAGAGCCATTTGAACTGGTGCGGAGCTGATACTTGTACAAAAATATTGCAGGTGGCAATAACTAAAACAACTTACATAATCCTGGAAGGTAAATTATTTAGGACGCGTAATTCGACACACACATTAAATAACTTGCCAGTCATAAGATACATCCTTGCCGGTATCCTTGTTTGCATCTTGATGACGCTCTGACGACTAAAGATCATCAAAACTCAGTCTCCGAAAAATCCTCAACAATTATTCGTAAGATTGTCAGTATAGCCACGGCTCAGTATAGGATATTGCCTGACAGAGTGAAGTGCTATCATGAGGTAAGGTACAGTGCGAAGTCACATACTCCATAGCAATGTGATTACGAAGAATGGGATCCATATCCCGACTTTGAACGAAGAGGAAACATGGACATAGCATTACCATAGCTGGAGAGACACTGGATAGAATAATTACAGTAGGAAGATGAATGTACAAGGCATGGCAATGAATGTGAGAAAATACATATACTGACAACAAGGTCCGATCACGTCTTCTTTCTCGGGGCGTTTGTCCCGCTTCAACGTGAGGTCGGCCTTGTTACTATTGATTTGACAGTGTTAGTTGCAGAGCATGGCCAGATGCCCTTCTTCCCGCCACCCCAACCCCCCCGGGACGGAATCAGAGTACCCCAGCTGGCTGCGTGTAGTGTAAGCCACTTAAGAGTGCGAACGTATTCAAATGTCTGCGAGTCGCGTAACTGAGGTGGAACGTGGGGACTAGCCCGGTATTCACCAAGCGGGATGTGGAAAAACCCCTAGAAACCACATCGAGGTTAGCTGGCATGCCGGCACTCGACGTTAATCTGCCAGGTGGATTCGACCCGGGGCTGGCGCGTCCACCCGAGTCATGGAAGCAGCGCATCAGCGCCCTAGGCTACCGTGGCGGGTAGGGTGCGATCATTTCTGCGAGATGTTAAAGGACGAAATATCAGGAAGCACTTGATTCCCACAACAGGCGTGGTCCATTTAATTTCTGGGCTGGGCATAGGCACTATCACCCATATAGTCGTGTATTTGCTTAACGACCACGAAGATAAGATGAGAGAAATTAGGGCTCGTACGGAGCCTTATACACCGAAGTGCCAAAGAAACTGATATAGGCATGCGTATTCAAATACAGAGATACGTAAACAGGCAGAATACGGCGCTGCGGTAGGCAACACCTAAATAAGATAAGTGTCTGACGCATTTGTTAGATAGGCTACAATGGCAGGTTATCAAGATTTAAGTAAGTTTGAACGTGATGTTGTAATCAGCACAGGAGCGATGGGACACAGCATCTCCGAGGTAGCAAGGAAGTGGGGATTTTCCCGTACAACCATTTCACGAGTGTACCGTGAATATCAAGAATACGGTAAAACATTGTATCTCTGGCATCTCTGCTGCCGGAAAAGAGACAAAACAAATGGCTCTGAGCACTATGGGACTTAACTACTGAGGTCATCAGTCCCCTAGAACTTAGAACTACTTAAACCTAACGACATCACACACATCCATGCCCGAGGCAGGATTCGAACCTGCAACCGTAGCGGTCACGCGGTGCCAAACTGACGCGCTTAGAACCGCACGGCCACATCGGCCGGCGAAAAGAGACATGCCCATGCCCAGCCCAGAAATTAAATGGATATATATACAAATTTTAGTGAAGAGTAGATGACAATTCTGCATGTGTTGACACTGGAACTGCATAACACGTCATTCGTCGTTCTAGCGGTGCAGATAAGGATTCTGAGCCACAGAGTTTAGAACTAATGAAACCCAGAGAGATGTGTAAGACGTTGCGGCGCGTTGCATGCACGTGCAGAAAGAACTGCAAACAAGCACCAAGTACAACTTGCTACTTAGAGGACAACAACGTCCAAAGGAGGCAGGAAAATCGAATGACGCCACCCAGCCAGCGCGGACAGCTCCCTGGAGTCAGCACCGCTGCGGCCCCTGTACGAGTATAAATAGAAGCAGAAGACCTACAGCGAAATGTGCTCTTCTTGAGGTAGTCTCAGGCGTCGAGTCATGACACGGACGACTAAAAGTAGGAAAAATGATCTGACGGATCACCTATTTTACTCCGTGGAAGAACGTGTGAATTGGATAGAGAGATTCTGTTCCCAAGGCGTAAGAAGATGGAAAACTGGTAATGGAGCTGCGAGGAGAAGAGCGGTGGATGGAGACGCCTGGCTCTGGCGCCAGATGTACAGGATGCCCCTAGAGATGGATTTTGTGCAACCTGCAACGCCTTCTGATGTCATGTGCTAGATTTTCATATCTTCTCACTTGGTACGTGCACACTGTTAGTCCCACAGAAGAAATGAGCCGGATCTTTCAGTATGAAATTTAATGTAGTTACATTATGTTCTCGAATACGTTTTCACTACAGGCCGTAGTTTTCTAATTTTTCAAGAAAAATGTACAAAGGGACCTCCAAACGCGTTTTTCTTGAAACACTGAACACGCCCACACCATTGCAGAGACTTCACCAGCTTGAACAGTCCCCTGCTGAGATGCAGGGTTCATGGATTCATGAGGTTGTCTCCATTTCCGTACGCGTCTATCCGCTCGATACAATTTGAAACGAGACCCGTCTGACCAGGCAACATGTTTCCAGTTATCAACAGTCCAATGTAGGTGTTGACGGACCAAGGTGAGGCGTAAACCTTTGTGTTGTGCAGTCATCAACGGCACACAAGTGGGCCTTCGGCTCCAAAACCCCATATCGATGCTGTTTCGTTGCATGATTACCACGCTGACACTTGTTGATGGCCCAGCACACTGAAATCTGCAGCAGTTTACTGAAGGGTTGCACTTCTGTCACGTTGAACGATTCTCTTGAGTCTTCGTTGGTCCCGTTATTGCAGGATCTTTTTCCGACCACAGCGATGTCGGAGATTTGACGTTTTACCATATTCCTGATATTCACGGTACACTCGTGAATTAGTCGAACGGGAAAGTCCCCACTTCACCACTACCTTGGAGATGCTGTGTCCCATCGCTCGTGCGGCGACTATAACACCACGTTTAAACTCACTTAAATCTTGATAACATGCCATTGTAGCAGTAGTAACCGATCTGACAACTGCAACAGTCACTTGTTGTCTTACATAGGCGTTGCCGACTGCAGGGCCTTATTCTGCCTGTTTACGTATCTCTGTATTTGAATACGTTGCCTATACGAATTTCTTTGGTGCCTCAGTGTAGAACTATACTAACAGAAAGCTGGATGGATTCCTTACCTTGTGGAACCGCATGGCCGCTGCGGTCGCAGGTTCGAATCCTGCCTCGGGCATGGATGTGTGTGATGTTCTTAGGTTAGTTAGGTTTAAGTAGTTCTAAATTCTAGGGGACTGATGACCTCAGATGTTAAGTCCCATTGTGCTCAGAGCCATTTGAACCAACCATACCTTGTGAAGCCCATTAAAAATTAAATAATAAATCTAACGCGACCTGCTATATTACCGTGACAGAAAATCAAATCTCAGTATCTTAAAGGAAATAAATATAACATTTGATGAACTAAAATAGTATTTGTGGAAGTCTCAACTTAAGAAGTGTGCATTTACACATCCATACTGACACTTGCTTTACTTCCTGATTTGTGCGGCTAATTAGTCCCGTGAGTATAAGGCTCGAAATTACTTCCATCCAAATGCCAACCGGCATACTTAAAAGCAGTTTCAAAATATGTGGGTAAGCGCTATCTAGGACTCCTGTCTAGCTAATATCTTGAACCAGTCGAACAGGCTAATCCCGGACTGATTTCGAAACGGACGTCTTGATTCCCATTGACTGCCACCATATTTATCCGGCAGGGGGCGTGTGGATTCCTATAGATGGCCATTGACTTCCATCTTGTTTTTTCATGGCGTACGTGTTGAGCCCTATAAGCCATCAACAGTGGCACAACGTTTCCCTTCCAATTTTACACTGGCTTACCACTATCTACATGCGGCAGGTATGGTTAAAGATTTTGAGCTTTGTGATTTTAAATGCGAATATTTTAGGTTAGGCTTTGCCGTGACTATTATCGACAGCAAATCAAACAATAAGTTTACTCTCACAAGTCACTATTTATTTATATCCTGGTGGATTTACATGTGTTAGTATGGATTTTACTGTATGGAACTGGGGACCTAGAAACGACGGAGAGGCTTCGTCCCCGCCGTATCCCTCAGTGGTTTACAACCCCACAACAGGCTTCAATAGTCCACTCACCCCACCGCCGCCCCACACCGAACCCAGGGTTATTGTGCTGTTCGGCCCCCAGTGGACTCCCGCTCCCCGGAAACGTCTAATACCAGACGAGTGTAACCCCAATGTTTGCGTGCTAGAGTAATTATGGTGTACGCGTACATGAAGAAAGTGTTTGCGCAGCAATCGCCGACACAGTGTAACTCAGACGGAATAAGGGGAACCAGCTCGCATTCACCGAGGCAGATGGAAAACCGCCTTAAAAACCATCCACAGACTGGCCGGCACACCGGACCTAGACGCTAATCCGCAGGGCAAATTCGTGCTGGGGACCGGCACACCTTCCCACCCGGAAAGCAGTGCGTGCGGGCCTGTGGGAGTATGACATTTGTTTACCAAATATGACAGTTCACATGTGACGTGTTACGAAAGAGAAAGGAGCCGGTAACCACTGGAGACAGTGACACAAGCTATCCCAAAATCGTAACACAACACACACATACGTTATGTCAACACAAGAAAATCCACCTGATGGAGGAGGTTTAAACCTTCAAAAAGAGTTTTGAGTATAAATAAACAGTGACTCGCTTTTTGTTATTCTTATCACGTAAGTACAACACAAGTGAAGTTGCAGTTTTCAAGCATAAGTCATAACATCATAAGCGTGAGAGAGACTTGTAGCAGATGTTTTGAAGACATTCATACCGGGCAACGGTTGGATTAGACAGCTTTTTCATTTGTTCTTCTATATAGTATTCTTGTTCTACATATTTTGGAGTAGTTTTCTTATCACATATCATTTTAACGTAATTTAAACCCCATTTAATGTCTCTAAGAGGTGGAATATTTTGGGATGGGAAAGGTGAAGATGAGCGCTCCGTTTATAGTGGAATATCTCACATTACTTAGCAGCCCGTTCAGAACTACTACTAAAATCGGCCCACATGAATGGGGAAAAGTCGCTGTCTGCAAGAATGTAAGTACGAAGTAAATAATCAAAGAGTCATCCAGATGTTCATTGTTAGATATGTGGGACATTAGGTCTCAAACGAAGCAGTCTTCAGTTTGATCAGGGAGCAGGAGAGGCTGCCAAACAAAGCTTTCAGAAGTTCGTCGAATTTAGATTCCTTTGATATAAAATCATTTGATAATTCCAATGATTGAACCTTTCTCCAACATGTCAGCCCGAGATGAAATCTGTAGTCTTTTATATCTTTTTGGAGCCAAACGTAAGCAAATCAAATGCCTGGTAAACTGCAGTATCAAAGTCAACGTATAAAATGCCGGATTGGTGTTATCGGTAATTAAAGACAAAGCTTCCTTACATGTCTCATTTTTGTTGCTTGGAGGCACAACAAGAATACTCTTTCAGAAAATTCGAACTGGTTTGGCACGAGAAAGCCACAATAGTCTCTTCAGCGTCGTTCACAAATGTAAAATTTTCTCCCCCGTTTGTATGTGAAACATTTCTCGCCAGTTCTTCGTCTAACTTTGGTAAATTATTGGGCAACTTCGGAAGTGTATGTAATCGAGTGTCATTAATGTTTTTCCTTATTCGAATCAAATCCTGAGTTGTGAGTGTGTCATTAGCACCATTAGCTAATTCGAGGCGCGTAAATCTTGTCACTGTATCAACCTCCATCGCTCACAAAAGGGCACTAACTACATATAAGCCTGACTGACCTGTCAGCGTCGCCAGCCGAAAGTTAGCAGAATCAACAAGGATGTCATTGTTCGTCGAACTTACCGAAAGTGGAAATCAAGCCGTTCACGATTCGACAGCAGGGGGACGCAGAACTGTAGCAGCAACCGAACAGAACATGACATTCACAAATTACTAGATGTATATACAAACAGCAATGAAAACTATGTTTAACCACTGGCATTATGAACTATTTAGTACATCACACTACACATTGCAGATGGGTAGCTTTTATCGTGGCCCAGCATTGAAATCTGCAGCAATTTGCAGACGGGTTGCACTTCTGTCACGTTGAACGATTCTCTTCAGTCGTCGTTGGTCCCGTCCTTGGAGGATCTTTTTCCGGCCGCAGCGATATCGGAGATTTCATGTTTTACCGGATTCCTGATATTCACGGTAAACTCGCGAAATGGTCGTACGGAAAAATGAGAACTACATCATGTGGTTACTTACCCCGACCCCTTTCCCAAACCCACACCTTTTGTTGTATCAGTATTACTTGTATGATCTGCTTCTAATTAACTAAACTGTATTCATGTCCGCTGTTTTCCTCTAAATGTTGTAGATATTTTACAGTAATGGTTCACTATTGTAACTTAGTTGCATATGGATGCTGGTGACATTTCAACCTATTTCTGAACACTGTATTTTACGTTGTTTTTATGTTAGGGATATTACTCTCATTACATTTACGATATAATTGACGTTTGTTTACATACATTTCATGGAGTGTATTCAATGATCAAACAACTGTTTAACATTAGGGTTCTGTAATGATTTGTACCTTACATTGTAAGGTATATGTTATTTCATATGCCGGCCGCGGTGGTCTCGCGGTTCTAGGCGCTCAGTCCGGAACTGCGCGACTGCTACGGTCGCAGGTTCGACTCCTGCCTCGGGCATGGATGTGTGTGATGTCCTTAGGTTAGTTAGGTTTAATTAGTTCTAAGTTCTAGGGGACTGATGACCTAAGATGTTAAGTCCCATAGTGCTCAGAACCATTTGATTTTGTTATTTCATGTTTGAGAATAGCAACTTCGTTTTTCTGTTTACATGTGAAAATACACAAAAGATGTTCGCCAAAGACAGTCCAGTCGCCTGCATTCAACAAGACGTTTATCATCGAGATATTTTTGTACTATGTGATGAAAATAATTTGTAAAGATCTTCGACCAACTCCTCAATATTTTGTACAATGTTAGCAATTATACCTCTGATCTTCTGTTCAGTATTGCTCATTTTACGCATGTTATTAGTACGTTTGCCTTCAAAAATCCTGTGTGCTATACTAGAATTCATGGCATGCTCTACATATGAGACGTGGCCATTATTTAAGTAATGACAGATGTGATCTTGTGGCCTAAACTGTTTCAACACTGTAATTACTCATGTATATTTTGCACTTGCTTAGAAAAGATTTTGTAACTTTTCCTGTATACTACATGTATTTTTTTATCTTTTGAGAGAATTCGTGAAGTTAGTCTGTCACTGAAAACGGTCGATATTTGGATTTTAATAAAAAATCAGCTGATTGTCAAACGTGAATTTTATACATAAATAATAGGGAATGCTTACATTTGTTTATTGTTCTTTTACCTACCAATGCTCCCAAAATTACCGGTAATCCAATCATTTCTACGTCACTTATGTAATGTTTCAAAACTACCGAACCGTGGTTTTAGTAGAGCGCAAACCCAGGTCGGACGGATGACCTTACAGTGTAAGTGCAGCTGGCCAGGACAGCAGTCGTGAGCAGACAAGCTATTGGCAGCTGGTTCACACGCTTTACGGACGAAACAGAAGCTGTTAATGATGCTTCACATTCGTTACGATCATCTGTAAGCAACATCGAATAAGTGCGAGTGATATCGGTGACTATTTCTGAGATCGACTTCGGTGTAAATATTGGCAGTGTTTAAACTTGCATTCACACAGATTTGAGTACATGCAAAATCTGTTCTTCGTTTGTGCCACACAAATGGACTGATAATCAGGAGGCAACTCGAATGGATGCTGCTGGTGACTGCATTTACATGTGTAATCAATATGAATCTTTCCCAAAAATCATTACCATGTGTGAGACGGACAGCACTACCCAGAAACGGAGCAAGGTAAGTAAGTGTGTCGGTCGCACAACGAGCTGCTTGCATCGTATTTCGACAAGTATCCAAAGCGTTGTGGCTTCAGTGCTTTGATCGATTCCAAGAGACGCCGTCGTTGACACTTTACAGATTTTTTTCCAAACGGTTATTGCCGCTAATGCAGATTATCAAGCTACGTTTTATTTTTTCTTTGTTTTATGATGTAATTCATCTCATTTCAATCGACTCACCTAGTAGAAGAAGAGAAAACGGGACTCTTCTGATGTTACATCCGTACAGGCTCTTCAAATTGTAAACAAATTTATATGTGGTTTTTTAATAGTACAAACGATGGCTAATATCGGTCCGGTAGCATACTGTCGAAACCGGCTCTAAACACAACGGAAACTAATGATCGGCCCGCTTCCTACGGGATCGAATGAATCAACGCCCCAAGTTCCACATGTGGCAACACAGCAAAGTCTAAGCGTACACCTTTCGTCCCTGGACGTCGTGGCATCCCTCCCTTATCATAATCTATAATGTATGAAGCGCCACGCGCTCCGCCTTTACTGGCCCAGCGCCGTGATCCACTTCATATGGAACAGTGTCAGAGATGGAAAGGGATGCCTGACGAGTCGAATGGTAGGCTGTAGCAGTGAAATGACCACACTGTTCCACTGTATCAGGAGGCTGCCACCGACGTTTTGCTGGTGCAAAATCCTTGCCTGGGGGCCACGCAGGAATAGCAGGCAAGGGCTGGAGAGAGGCAGCAGCGGCTGAGTGCGCTTAAAAGCTGGCCGTGCTGATTTATCTTATCGGGCAGCGAGGCTCACGAGGCAGTATCGCGAGCTACCGCCTCCCATCAACCCCCCCCCCCCTTTCTCCAAGTGCCTTCAATGAGGTTAGCCGCTTTTATATTCGCCACCACAAAGGCGCCAGAATTTATCCGAGATATGTCTCTACTGGATCTGCGTTTCTCATAAAAAGGCTGTAGCTGTGAAATGGTCATGCTGTTCCACTGTGTCAGAAGTATAGCCACGAGCGTGTGCATCATTAATGAGTCCAACAATTCTTAAAACCATTTTCCCCAGTTTTAAACGCACCAGGATATAGGCTACATATGACTCCGCTGGCTCTGCATTTCTCATCAACAGAGAAATGATGGATCCTACCATAAATAAATAAATCATCATCAATTTTAAACGCCCAAAGGAAATAAATCCCAAATACACTGACGGAAAAAATCGCTGCATCAAGAGGAGTTGTGCGACATAAACGAGAGTTGATGACCGTGTTCCTACATCTGAAATATGATATCTATTAAAACTTCGCACACGTCACATAAGAGAGGAGCTAGTTGCGCCACTACGAGGTTGCAAATCAGATTTGCTTTAAACACACGCTTTAACGATCGTAAGCGTTAGTTACCTTTGAGTTTGGACGAGGTGAGTTTATGTTGATCAAGAATGCCAGTAAGGCGACAAAGACGCTATTCTAAACACCTGATTGTGTTTCGACGAGATCATGTAATAGGGCTGCGAGAAACTTGATGTTCCTTCTGCGATATTGATACTCCAGAAAAATCCGGGCTCGAGATGACCACGTGACACTACCGAGAGGGAAGACTATCTTGTTCAGCGAATGACTGGCGCATCGTACTACATCTGCAGCAGCAATTTGAGCAGCACTTGCCACCACAGTGACACAACGGACTGCTACAAATCGGTTACTTCAAGGACAACTCAAAGAGAGACACCCTGTACCGTGGGTTCCACTGACCCCAAACCACCGTCATCTGCGACTTCAGTGGTGTCAAGCGAGAGATCATTGTATGGCAGGGTGGAGGTCTTCTGTGTTCTGATGAAAGCTGATTTTCCCTCCGTGCCAGTGATAGGGGCTGCGTTGGTTAGAAGGACAGCTGAGGGCCTGCAACCAACCTGTCTACGTGCTAGACGCACTGGACCTGTACCTGGAGTTTCAGTCTGGGGTGCGATTTCGTATGAAAGTAGGAGCATTCTCGTGGTGACTCGACCTGTCGTAGAGTCATTCGTGAACAGCATGCCAGGGTGTGTTTTCCAATAGAATAACACTCGCCCACATACCGCTGTTGTAACCCAACATGCTCTACAGAGTGCCTACATTGTGCCATGGCATGCTGCTCACCAGATTTGTCTCCAATAGAGCACGTATAGGACATTTCCGTAGCCAACTACAGCGTCATCTACAAACAGCAGTAACTTTCCCTATTTAATCCGACCAAGTGAAACAGGCATCGAACTCCATCACACAAATTGACAATCGGCACTTGTACAACACAATACATGCACGTCTGCACACTTTAATTCAACATTCTGGCGGTTGGCGGTTACAGCGGTTATTAATGTACCAGAATTTCACATTTGCAATGGTTTATGTCGCTCTTATGATACCTATGCTCTTGCAATTTTAATCACTTAAATATATTACCTAGACAAACGTATTCTAGAAACTTCATTACTCTAAATTAATTATTTTTTGGTGTTGCAGTTGTTTTCTGTCAGTGTACACGGGGTCTGTTTTCCACCATGTTCTTCACTCATAATCACGCAGGTGTTTGCTGCCAACTGTATATTTCCATAGTTTCAAGTCCTGTACTGTCGTGTAAGTAGGGCCTCCCGTCTGGTAGATCGTTCGCCGGATGCAAGTCTTTGATTTGACGTCATTACGGCGACTTGCGCGTCGATGGGGACGAAATGATGATGATTAGGACAACACAACACCCAGACCCTGAGAGGAGAAAATCTCCGACCCAGCCGGGAATCGAACCCGGGCCCTTATGATTGACGTTCTGTTGCGCTGGCCACGCAGCTACCGGGGGCGGACACGTCCTGTACTGTGACGATGCTGAGTGTGTTACTGCTTTGCAAAGTACGTTCTTCACCCGTTGAGGTACTCGAAGGGTCTACCGGACTTACATACTTTTTGTACTATTGAACGGAAGTGCTTTACGCAAAGACCGCAAGAGATGAAGGGCATCTGATATGGTACTAGCCTGTGCGTGTGGTTCGGTGGATGGACGAGAACCGACAGATAACAGGTGTTGCTTACGCTGGAAATCTTAATTAGGTATTTGAAAACGCCAACAGTTCCTACAGAGGTAGGTTTAGTACAACTATCGAACGCCCCTTACCACTAAAAGTCATGGCATCTTCAATTTATAGATAAGATGAACAGCATGATTTTCTCATTGCAGCGAACGTATCAGTAGCAAACACGCAATACCATAAATATGAGCGGGTTTTTCGGTTTTTATGAAAAATATTTTGTTGCGAGGCACTGCAAGCAGGAGAAAACCTAGCCATTGCGTATCAAATTCACAGAATTTATAACTGTAAAAAACATTAAGTTTCTATAGCAATCGTTTATAGTGCGTTTATCCGCGTTTCACCAGCATTTCTCTGACTTTGTGTATAGACACATTTCCCATTTGCGCCATGTCTGGAGTGGAATACCAAACATAAATGTCTCAAACAACAGTAATCACAGGTAATACAAAGACCTATGACGCTATGGAGTAATACACTGAAGATTCAAAGAAACTGATACACCTGCATAATAATATGTATTTACGAGGGGTGGAGATATCTTCTGAACCGCACGTTTCAAGGTATCCCAGATACACTCAGTAATGTTCATGTCTGGGGAGTTTGGTGGTCAGCGGAAGTGCTTCAACTCAGAACAGTGTTCCTGGAGCCACTATGTAACAATTATGGACATGTGGGGTGTGGCATTGTCCTGCTGGAATTGCCCAAGACCGTCGGAGTGCTCAATGGACATGAAAAATACAGCTGATCAGATACGATGCTTAGGTACATCTCAACTGTCAGAGTCGTATCTAGACGTACCAGGAATCCAATATCACTCCAACTGCACACGCCAAACACCATTACAGAGCCTCCACCAGCTTGAACAGTCCCCTGCTGACATGCAGGGTCCATTGAGTTATGGGCTTCTCTCCATACCCGTACACGTCCATCCGTTCGATATAATTTGAAACGAGACTCGTCCGATGAGATAACATATTTCCAGTCACCAAAGTCCAGTGTAGGTGTTGCCGACTCCAGGCAAGGTGTAAAGCTTTGTGTCGCGCAGTCATCAAGGGTAGACGAGTGGGCTTTCGGCTCCGAAAGCCAATACCGATTACGTTTTGTTGAATGGTTCGCACGCTGACACTTGTTGATGGCCCAGCATTGAAATCTGCAGCAATTTGCAGAAGAGTTGCGCTTCTGTCACGTTGAACGATTCTCTTCAGTCGTCGTTGGTCCCGTTCTTGCAGGATCTTTCTCCGGCCGCAGCGCTGTCGGAGATTTGATGTTTTACCGGATTCCTGATATTCACCGTGAAATGGTCGTACGGAAAAATCCCCACTTTATCGCTACCTCGGAGATGCTACGTCCCATCGCTCGTACGCTGACTACAACACCACATTCAAACTCCCTTAAATCTTGATAACCTGCAATTACTGCAACAGTAACCGATCTAACAACTGCACCAGACATATGTCTTACACAGGTATTGCCGATCGCAGCGGCGTATTCTACATGCTTACATATCTCTGTATTTGAATATGCATGCCTATACCAGTTTCTTTGGCGCTTCAGTGTAGATGAGACTTACGCAGTTAACTTACTAGTAATTGTGGCAAACCAACCGCAGGCTACTACAATAAGCTATGAACCTAATATAAAACGAATACTACTCATTATCGGATTCACGCTTCACTTTTCCTTCCAAAGGAGGTACAAGTCAAAAATTATCACAAA
The DNA here is from genome assembly GCF_021461395.2 of Schistocerca americana. Taxonomy (NCBI): domain Eukaryota; kingdom Metazoa; phylum Arthropoda; class Insecta; order Orthoptera; family Acrididae; genus Schistocerca; species Schistocerca americana. Next base: position 436,382,184 of record NC_060130.1, on the reverse strand, counting down.
CGAGCGGAATTCATGTAATGGTAACTCAGACAAGCGGTTGTCGAAAACATATTATGGGGCAAACTTCTGTTTTTAGACGAAGCAACGTTTACCAATGATGACCACCTGAATCTTTAGAACATGAAATTCCAGATGTGCAGAAATTCCTCTGACTGGGAGATTCAGTAGGGCCCCCCTAGACAGGTCAGGCGTGCACTACACACCGGAAGCAGCTACTAGGGTAGCAGAGTACGTGTGGCGTGCACACGGGGGTTTTTTAGGTTAGAGGGACCCCCCCTTGGGCGAAACGATAAAATACCTGACGGCTTACCAGAGAGGACATTATCATCGTTGATAAAGAACGTCCGTCCTCAGAGACCAAAAACAGGAAAAGTTAACGTAATATTGGTAAACTGCAGGAGTATCCAGGGCAAGGTTCCTGAATTAGTATCTCTTATTGAAGGAAATAGTGCGCATATAGTATTAGGAACGGAAAGTTGGTTAAAACCGGAAGTGAACAGTAACGAAATCCTAGACACAGAATGGAATATATACCGCAAGGATAGGATAAACGCCAATGGTGGAGGAGTATTTATAGCAGTAAAGAATTCAATAATATCCAGTGAAGTTATTAGCGAATGCGAATGTGAAATAATCTGGGTTAAGTTAAGTATCAAAGGTGGGTCAGATATGATAGTCGGATGCTTCTATAGACCACCTGCATCAGCAACCGTAGTAGTTGAGCGCCTCAGAGAGAACCTGCAGAACGTCGTGAAGAAGTTTCGTGATCATACTATTGTAATAGGGGGAGACTTCAATCTACCAGGTATAGAATGGGATAGTCACACAATCAGAACTGGAGCCAGGGACAGAGACTCTTGTGACATTATCCTGACTGCCTTGTCCGAGAATTACTTCGAGCAGATAGTTAGAGAACCAACTCGTGAAGCTAACGTTTTAGACCTCATAGCAACAAATAGACCGGAACTTTTCGACTCCGTGAATGTAGAAGAGGGTATTAGTGATCATAAGTCAGTGGTTGCATCAATGACTACAAGTGTAATAAGAAATGCCAAGAAAGGAAGGAAAATATATTTGCTTAACAAGAGTGATAGGGCACAAATCGCAGAATATCTGAGTGACCACCATCAAACGTTCATTTCTGAGGAAGAGGATGTGGAACAAAAATGGAAAAAATTCAGAAACATCGTCCAGCACGCCTTAGATAAGTTCGTACCGACTAAGGTCCAAAGCGAGGGGAAAGATCCACCGTGGTATAACAATCATGTACGAAAGGTACTACGGAAACAAAGAAAGCTTCATCATAGGTTTAAGAGTAGTCGAATCATAGCTGATAAGGAAAAGCTGAACGAAGCGAAAAAGAGCGTAAAGAGAGCAATGAGAGAAGCATTCAACGAATTCGAACATAAAACATTGGCAAACAATCTAAACAAGAACCCTAAAAAGTTTTGGTCATATGTAAAATCGGTAAGCGGATCTAAATCCCCTATTCAGTCACTCGTTGACCACGATGGCACCGAAACAGAGGACGACCGAAGAAAGGCAGAAATACTGAATTCAGTGTTCCGAAACTGTTTCACTGCGGAAAATCGTAACACGGTCCCTGACTTCAGCCGTCGCACGGACGCCAAAATGGAAAATATTGAAATAAACGATATCGGAATTGAAAAACAACTGCTATCACTTAGTAGCGGAAAAGCATCCGGACCAGACGAGATACCCTTAAGATTCTACAGTGATTATGCTAAAGAACTTGCCCCCTTTCTATCAGCAATTTATCGTAGATCGCTGGAAGAACGTAAAGTACCTAGCGACTGGAAGAAAGCGCAGGTCGTTCCCATTTTCAAGAAGGGTCACAAATCAGATGCGAATAATTATAGGCCTATTTCGCTTACGTCAATCTGTTGTAGAATAATGGAACATGTTTTGTGTTCTCGTATTATGACGTTCTTAGATAATACAAATCTCCTTCATCATAACCAACATGGATTCCGCAAACAGAGATCATGTGAAACTCAGCTCGCCCTATTTGCCCAAGAAATTCACAGTGCCGTAGACACTGGCGAGCAGATTGATGCCGTATTCCTGGACTTCAGGAAGGCATTTGATACGGTTCCGCACTTACGTTTAGTGAAAAAAATACGAGCTTACGGAATATCGGACCAGGTTTGTGATTGGATTCAGGATTTCCTAGAAGAAAGAACACAACATGTCATTCTTAACGGTTCAAAATCTGCAGATGTAGAGGTAATTTCGGGAGTACCGCAGGGAAGCGTGATAGGACCTTTATTGTTTACAATATACATAAATGACTTAGTTGACAACATCGGTAGCTCCGTGAGGCTATTTGCAGATGACACGGTTGTCTACAAGAAAGTAGCAACATCAGAAGACTCGTACGTACTCCAGGAGGACCTGCAGAGGATTAATGCATGGTGCGACAGCTGGCAGCTTTCCCTAAACGTAGATAAATGTAATATAATGCGCATACATAGGGGCAGAAATCCATTCCAGTACGATTATGCCATAGGTGGTAAATCATTGGAAGCGGTAACGACCGTAAAATACTTAGGAGTTACTATCCGGAGCGATCTGAAGTGGAATGATCACATAAAACAAATAGTGGGAAAAGCAGGCGCCAGGTTGAGATTCATAGGAAGAATTCTAAGAAAATGTGACTCATCGACGAAAGAAGTAGCTTACAAAACGCTTGTTCGTCCGATTCTTGAGTATTGCTCATCAGTATGGGACCCTTACCAGGTTGGATTAATAGAAGAGATAGACATGATCCAGCGAAAAGCAGCGCGATTCGTCATGGGGACATTTAGTCAGCGCGAGAGCGTTACGGAGATGCTGAACAAGCTCCAGTGGCGGACACTTCAAGAAAGGCGTTACGCAATACGGAGAGGTTTATTATCTAAATTACGAGAGAGCACATTCCGGGAAGAGATGGGCAACATATTACTACCGCCCACATATATCTCGCGTAATGATCACAACGAAAAGATCCGAGAAATTAGAGCAAATACGGAGACTTACAAGCAGTCGTTCTTCCCACGCACAATTCGTGAATGGAACAGGGAAGGGGGGATCAGATAGTGGTACAATAAGTACCCTCCGCCACACACCGTAAGGTGGCTCGCGGAGTATAGATGTAGATGTAGATGTAGATGTAGATTCAGACAGGAAATGCAGCGATCGTTACGTTGTGTAGTCTCTCACATAACTGGCTCATTCGTCCCTATTTTCAGACTCAAAATTATATAGTAACGAGTGTTCCTAGAAGACATGGTGTGAAAAGTCCTTAATGAAATTTCTTACGATATATGGCATTCCACGAGGCTCCAACATAACCTTTATCCTCTTTATTACGGAAAGGGAATGACAGGCAGTCATAACAACCATTGTTAGAACATCACTGAGTTAATTGATCTGGATAAACAGAGGGACCTACACGCTCGTTAGAGGACTTTTCATTTTCGAAAAAGTAGAACTGTACAATAACATAAAGATGACAGCCGATGAGATGAAAAGTGCGTCTACATTATGTGCGTCATCATCTCCAGCAGTTGTAAGCGTTTTTCTCCGTCAACAAAAGTCGCTGGGCGTTCTCCCGTTTTATGTGACTTCCCCTCCATTCATAGTGGCAACTTTCGTGTGTCCTATTACTAGATTCATATGAATCTGTGTAGCTTTGCGGCCGCTACATCAGTTTGTTACAAGACAAGTATAATTTTGTAATTTTGAATGCATGACATCAGTCAATGCCGGTTAGTGTGCGCAACCTAGCAGAAAAAAAAGGTTCAAATGGCTCAGCACTATGGGCCTTAACTTCTAAGGTCATCAGTCCCCTAGAACTTAGAACTACTTAAATCTAACTAACCTAAGGACATCACACACATCCATGCCCGAGGCGGGATTCGAACCTACGACCGTAGCGGTCGCACGGTTCGAGACTATAGCGCTTAGAACCGCTCGGCCACCACGGCCGGCACACTGCAAAAATAATGGATTATTTTTGATATTACTTTTTCACGGAACATCGTGTTTCTGGTGTAAAATTTTCATACGTAACATGTAACCGCTTGTGCTCGTCATTATTGGGCCCAACGTATACTACGGTGTACTGAAAGATCCATTCTACACTAAATTTTGGTGGAACTGCCACGAGGTACAGCAAGTAAATCCGCAACAAATGTGTCTTCGGAAAACGTGTAACTCTACCTCAGGGAGTAGCCCAGGTAGGAATTTATTGGTCTGTCAAATTTCTGGAACTGCCAAGCAGTAAAACTCCATATTTTGTTAGTATAGTCGGTGATGGTATAAATGCAACTACATGAACAACAAAATCTAATTGTGAAGTTTATCTGCGTCTTGGGTCATTATATAGATCATCAAAAATCGCTCTGAGCACTATGGGACTTAACTTCTGAGGTTATCAGTCCCCTCGAACTTAGATCTATTTAAACCGAACTAACCTAAGGACATCACACACATCCATGCCCGAGGCAGGATTCGAACCTGCGACCTTAGCTGTCGCGCGGTTCCAGACTGTAGTACCTAGAACCGCTATGCCACCGCGGCCGGTGTTTCTGCTTCCCATAAGTTACTTGTCACATGAATGAATGAACAGAGTTACCTAGAGCAGTGCAAAATTGCATTCTGAAATTTTTTAAATATTAATCTACTTTCTATGTAATGAAAGCAGTTTTGAATTGGTCTTCCCTCTATCAGTAAGATACTGCGCCCGTCCACAAAGCCTAAGTATTGGCTCAGCGATTTACGTCCTAATGTGTAATACACGGAACACCCTTTCTAAGAAACAGGGAGTCGGTTGGGTGCCCGATCGATTTGCACACAACCCTGCAACAGCTGTTCTCCTTTCTTTAGGGAAAATTGGAATCAAATTCCATCTTCAGTGTATAAGAGTTTAGTGAACCTCAACATACACTGATGAGCCAAAACATGATGACCACTGCCCAGCGCGAGGTTGAATGCCTCCTGACGGTGTTGCGGGCACATAACGCAGTAAGAAAAGAATGGAAGCGGAAGAGAGACGAATGGGCAGTCATTATAGCGAAGACACGGGCCGTCAATGCAAAAATCCACTGATATAAGCGGTTTTGACGAAGGCCACCTCGTCGTGGTGCTGCAGCTGAAAACGAGAATGTCTGCAATGGCAAATCTGGTCGACTGTTTGTATAATACTGTGGTGAGCAGCCATTAAAAGTGGTTGAAGGATAGTGGAATAACGAATAGGCCGTTTCGTAGTGAACGACCACATCTCATCACAAAAAGGAGAGGTTGGAGCATCCCCCACTGTGCAATCCATGATAACCAGTGATCTGTGGCAGATCTGACGACAGAGTACGACGCTGGTGCACACGCAAGTATTTCGGGAAACGCCTTCCAAAGGCCACTGCTGAACATGGAGCCTCTTGTCACACGACCCATAAATGTCCTGTGTTGACTCAACGATACCGTCAGTTGTGACTGCATTGGGCACAGCGTCACAGAAGTTTCATTGTGGATCAATAGAAACGTGTCACCTGTGGAATGAATGGCTTTTCTTGTTAAACCATGTCGACGGTTGGGTCATTACAAGCCACAGGCGAACGGCTGCACCCCGTCACAGATGCAGGCTGATCAGGGCAGAATCACGTTGTAGGGTACACTGAGTTGGATTTCCATGGGTTCTGTGGTCATAATTGGAGGCATCACGGCAGCAGTGAACATTATTACGGACCACCTGCATCGCTTCATACTTGAAGTCCCCCCTAAAACGATGCCATCTTCCAGCAGAATAACTGTCCATGTTGCATGGTCAGAATCGTAATACAGTGGTTTGAGTGGCATTATAGTGAACTCACATTGATGTCTTGGCCAGCAAATGTGCCTGAGCTGTAGCCATTGGAACACATGTCGGGCGCCAGCAGCATTCCCCTAAAACACCATCCCGTAATTTTCGAGAACTGATTGGACTGTGCATAGATATCTGATGCCACATACTTCTGGAGTCCTGTCAAGGACTTGTAGAATCCATTCGAAGCAGACTCCCTCTTGTGCCAAGTTTTAAGTGTGGAATAACATGCTGTTAAGCAGGTGGTCATAATGTTTTATCTCATCGTTGTATACATTCTTCATTTCGTGTGAAGTAAACAGAAGGGGATCTCCACATTCTAAGAAATTTGGCTGCATAGTGTATCCCTGTCCATGACTATTTTGGTGACGAGGCTCTTGATCTTCGTTCTATTATATTATCTGAGGTTAAAATTAACTAACATTCGCATGCGACACTATAGTACAGTATCCAGTATAGAACTCGTCGTCTGTTATTGCAGACAGGACTGAGCGCTGCCCTGCGTGAGAAAGAAGATTCCACTCGAAACGATTTTCTGTACGGCCACCAACTGCATTTATACGTCAGGTTCGTGAAGTCCACAGAAATTTCAACCGCATTTGGTGCACATTTCCAGCATTTTAAAACTCTTTCTCTGAGTCATTCAACAAATGTAAATTACTTTTTACATCTGCGTAATGTAATTTTTGTTTAGGTGTAATTACTTCATGATTATTGTTTTTTTTCGTTGAGCAGTATATGAGAAAATGTGTGTGAAAAATGTTAGCGTAATACGTTAGGCGATGTATGCCCTGACTTGGGGAGGGCCTTAAACTCTAAACAGATTACATCTGAGTAAGTCTCTGATTTGTAAAAATGCGACTACGTTTCCGCATACATCATCATACAAGTATACGGTAAGAAAATTGAACTAACTGAACTTCATGTGAGAGCGCTTGCAGAATTCGAGGTGCAAACGAAATAAAAGAATTAGTGTCATCATTATACACTGAAGCGCCAAGGAAACTGGTATAGGCATCTCTGCGGGCGGAAAAAGATCCTGCAAGAACGGGACCAACGACGACTGAAGATAATCGTCAACCTGACGGAAGTGCAAACCTTCCGCAAACAGTTTCAGATTTCAATGCTGGGCCATCAAATGTCAGCGTGCGAAACATTCAACGAAACATAATCGATATAGGCTTTCGGAGTCGAAGGCCCACTCGTGTACCCTTGATGACTGCACGTCATAAAGCTTTACATCTCGATTGGCCGCGTCAACACCGAAATTGGACTGTTGATGACTGGAAGCATGTTGCTTCATCGGACGAGTCTCGTTTCAAATTATATCGAGCGGATGGACGTGTACGGGTATGTAAACAATCTCATGAATACATGGATCCTGTATGTCAACAGGGGACTATTGAAGCTGGTGGAGGCTCTGTAACGGTGCGGTGCGTGTTCAGTTGGAGTGATATGGGACCCTCTGACAGGTGACCCGTGCGTAAGCATCCTATCTGATCATCTGCATCCATTCATGTCCATTGTGCATCCCGACGGTCTTGGGCAATTCCGCCAGGACACTGCGATACCCTACACGTCCAGAATTGCTACAGAAGGGCCCCAGAAATTCTGTTCTGAGTTTAAACACTTCCGCTGGTCACCAAGCTCCCAAGACACGAACATTATTTGGGCATATCTGGGAAGCCTTGCAACGTGTTGTTCAGAAGTGATCTCCACCCCCTAATATTCTCACGGATTTATGGACAGCCCTGCAGGAATGGTTCAAATGGCTCTGAGCACTATGGGACTCAACTTCTGAGGTCATTAGTCCCCTAGAACTTAGAACTAGTTAAACCTAACTAACCTAAGGACATCACACACATCCATGCCCGAGGCAGGATTCGAACCTGCGACCGTAGCGGTCTCGCGGTTCCAGACTGCAGCGCCTAGAACCGCACGGCCACTTCGGCCGGCCTGCAGGATTCATACTGTCAATTCCCACCAGCACTACTTCAGACATTAATCGAATTCATGCCACGTCGTGTTGCGGCACTTCCGCGTGCTCGCGTAGGCCCTACAGTATATTAGGCTGATGTATCATTTTCTTTGGCTCTTCGGTGTAACTCATTTAGACAAGAAGTACTCAGGAAAGCGGTCATGGCGTTTCTGAAGAAATCATCTAGACACTCGCCACGTAATTGGGTCAATCGACGGGAAAAATAAATCAAGTCTGTTCGACAAGGATTTGACCCTGCCTGCTCCCATATGCTATGTCAGACTCTTATTAGCGCGCACACACATGAAGTGTGGCTGATGTTGATGTGATTGTAACACTTGCAAGTTACTCTGGGTGCATATTTAACTGCAGTTCAGCATCTGATGTGACCACCACGTGCCGCAATACGTTTCTTAATTATCCGAAGAATAAGAGCTCAGTCAACAGAGAACTACATATCATTTCTTGAGCGCTTCAATTAGAAGTCGCAGTTCTTAAACGTTTTATGGAGGCTATCTCATCTAAATATTATGTTCCACAACAGCAAAATCCTGGTTAGGTTCGGCGGCATGGCGAGTCACTTTAAAATAGCTACCTATCCGAGACTTTCCATGCTGATTCCTTAAATATGAGCACCGGTAGTGTTCTGTTAAAAAGTACCTTTATCAACATTTTCCATCAGAGGTAAAATTATTGGGTTGATAAAATATTACTAATTGCTTTTCAAATGACGTGTGACGTCTGTTACTCGACTTCGACCTCTTGTTGCCACGAGGCAGTTCATCGATGCGACATCTTGTTCGCATTTCTCCATTCGGTCAATCCTGCACCATGTCAGCAAATGTGCGTATCTCTTTTTGACCACTGTTTTCATGCACACTGTATCGAACACGTACAAGTATATCGACCAATCTGTATTGCCCTAGTAACAAATCAGTGCTGCAGTACTCACCAACAGTGATAGTTGTTGATCGCCTTTCTCGAGACAAGTTCTATCGCAAACACCACAGGTTACTTCATATCATAGTAAACCTCAGCTTATCGATATTGGGCTTCGCTTACTTGAGGTGGGGTGTTTGAGGGGTATCACGGAAGGAAGGGTAGAATAAATAATCCAACTGACCTGTACCTAGTGTAGATTATGTAAAAACAAGACAGTGGCTTATACCTTTAGTATCGAGAAGTGTTACCATTTCCTTTCTGGTGTAAACATTTCCTTTAAGGCCATTAGGAAAAAAATACCATGTAACCAAGACAGCACAATAATAAGGTGTATTGTAGAATTTGCGGGTGATGCTGTGTAACGGTTTAGACCCTGAGAACGTATATAATACTCCTAGATTCAAATACTCGTTAAGCAATCTTGATTTAGATTCGATGTGGATTCCATAGATTACTTTAGAGAAATTAGATGAGAGATTTTTTTATAATAATATCTTTCCCAATCTTTTCCAACTAAGATCTCCAATAACCTCGACGTCGCCGACACACTAACCAGGCCATTTGTTGAAGAAGTGGGTCTCTCAGCGGTAACTCCCAGGAAAAGATGTAGTGTTTTATTGCTTCAATAGTCGTTACCTACAAAATTCAGATATGCATAAAGCAATTCCCCTTTCCGATTGACTTCTATTTTAATTTCTATCCATATTGTTACGGTGAACACTACACTCGGCTTTAAAGAAAGGCAGGCAAAGTTTCACAAACTCTGGCAGTATGTCAAGATAGCTAATATCAATTACTCGGTGGAAGGGTGTGAATTGGCAGTCATGAAAGGCCTCAGACAGAATCTTGTCTTCAGAACCAAAATTAGGAGCTTACGAATTTTGAATAAATAATGCTACTCGAGAGTGCAGCTACGTTGGGGCATAAGGTATTTGCTTAAATTCCTTGTTAGATACACATCGTTACCTCGAATGTTCTCTCGATGGCTATCGCAAATCAGACTACACGTGACATTTCAGTGGCAAATCATTACAACCGCTAATAATACACAACAAACTACTGTGACAACAGAAATGGGCAAACAGTACAAAGAGTTGTATTTCGTCTTTTGTGACACGGTTTCATTTGAAGAGTACTCCCAAATGTTTGAGTGGCACGCTATCTTCGATTGCTATCACGGATCAATATCTAGTGTATCTGTAGCCGGAAAAGCGTCGTTTGATTGTACACGAGCCCCAGTGATGTTTTATTTCTGTATTGCTGACAGTAATGTGATAACAGTAGCAGTTCACGAAAGAAGAACGAGGACTAGGTGTGAAAGCAGGGAGCGCATGGCTTTAGTGACTACGGGGGAGAGTAGCTGACTGCCTGCATTCAGTTGCAGCGCCAGAAGCACAGGGCCCCAACTTTGCCCCTCCGTCCCAAAGCGGTTTACGCTGAGCAAACAAACAATCTTGAATTTAAAATAGAGTTTCTTTCGAATACAAAGCTCCGCTTTCAGTGCTTAGCGTTCAGTGTGAATGTTTGCCAGACGGACGACTAGCATCCCATCCCAAACACTGCTAAGTACTTTCGTCTGAGGTAACAGCCGAGGAGCAAGTTGTAGGGTATGTTTCAGCTGCGGTTACCCTGGCGACCGGCTATAACTAATACAGCAGCCGCTGAACAGTAGGCTAGCTTGTAACTCCGTGTAGTTTGGCTTTACTGTGACATATGAGTTAGAAAGGAATTGTGCGTCTAGATGCCAGGAAAAATTAAATACGGCTTCGTCTTTTCAAGAGTTTTTGCCATTCGCACCAATTCACGAGAGTTCTGAATTGTGCTATGTTGTAAAATTATTAATTCATCTCAACAACGGGCAGTGGGATATTCTGGTTTATCACTCTCAAAGGCTGCCAAATGTAATGACAGAGCCTGGAAAAATATCTGCAGTTTTTTCTTTGTTGTATCTCATTTGTGAACTTCTTAACCAATGACTAATGAGGCATAAGAAAATTTAAATCTGAAGGCTACTATGTATACCTGCCACGTCAAAACGAAAGTCTTATTATAGCTGAGAGAACATTAAAATATAAAATGCTGTATGTACGTGCACCGAACCAGAAAGTCCTTCATCTAGCGACAAAGGATAGAAACCAGTTATAGAGCAAAGAAAAAGTGCCATGAGAGACCTTTATGTTAAAGGATGTGTAGCTGAAACAACCTGTTGGAGCCGGCCGCGGTGGGCGTGCGGTTCTAGCGCTGCAGTCCGGAACCGCGGGACCGCTACGGTCGCTGGTTCGAATCCTGCCTCGGGCATGGGTGTGTGTGACGTCTTTAGGTTAGTTAGGTTTAACTAGTTCTAAGTTCTATGGGGCTTTGACCTAAGATGTTGAGTCCCATAGTGCTCATAGCCATTTTGAGCCAACCTGTTGGACAAAAATGTCAAGATGCAAATCAGCGCTCTCTCTCTCTCTCTCTCTCTCTCTCTCTCTCTCTCACTCACACACACACACACACACACACACACACACACACACACACACACACACTCATATATATATATATATATATATATATATATATATATATATATATGCACCTTTAATGGATGCTAAAGCAATTGCTACCGAGGCAAATAAACGACATTCTATCCTCACTGTCAGAAAAGAGGAATAAACCACAAAATTGCTAGAATTTTTTCATGAAAACGGCACTACTGAAATACCTAAGACTTAACTGGTGAACGTCAAAAAGAAGGTGCGAAAGAATATGTGCTTCGTTCTATGGATCCTGCGATGACCGACTGCCATAATGTAAGACCCACTGCACCTAAATTATGAGCCCGCATCTCGTGGTCGTGCGGTAGCGTTCTCGCTTCCCACGCCCGGGTTCCCGGGTTCGATTCCCGGCGGGGTCAGGAATTTTCCCTGCCTCGTGATGGCTGGGTGTTGTGTGCTGTCCTTAGGTTAGTTAGGTTTAAGTAGTTCTAAGTTCTAGGGGACTTATGACCACAGCAGTTGAGTCCCATAGTGCTCAGAGCCATTTTTGAACCTAAATTATGATCACAATAAAAAGTTCACGAAGCTGCAAATACATTTCATGGATTTAATTAGCACTGAAGTGAGCCAATGACGTCGCTGCGCACTCTAATTCATGCACTGACAAGCGCTTCAATGCGGTAGTTCACATGCATCTGTGGGTCTGTGAATTACCAGTTGCTGAAATGCTCACCTGCTTGAATTTGCACTCGAAATAGCCTGACTGGCTAACTTTAATGCCATTAAATCGGAAACGGTACAAAATATCGAATTTTTTTTCTTCACAATTATTTCTCAGTTCAACCTACCCTGCAGCACCCTTCCACGCTTTCCAGACTGTTTCTGATTACTCTTACAAGAGACAGGTCACCTGTTAACAGGGGATAAAGAGGAATTAGAAGTGGTGTACGTAGCGGAGAAAGGAATAACGGCTGACCTTCTTGAAGAGCTCTAAATAACGATTCAACGAGATAAATTAGATAATGCGCTTAATATGCAAATGGGAGAGAGCGGTAACACTCTCTTCCAAGGATTTATGGATCTATTTCACCGTTAGCAGAATACTTTATACAGTGTATGAGCAGTTTGTATATATGCTGTTGGTATGTTCCCTCTTCGTGTCCCCTGTAACACTTTGAAATACTATGGAGCTGATAATGGCTCACTGCACTCAGTTGGAGTCTTAAACTTGTTTACAGAACCAGCCAGTGCGTGGAAAGGCAGTTATTGTGACTTGAAGCAGGTATGGCCAGTGTTGCCATTATAAAAAAAAAGGAGCACCCCGGTGAACGGTCGATAGCACGGAGAAGCGAAACAGAGTCAGGTGTATTTAATGTCCGAATATCTTTATTATGTTTTTATTTTATGACTGCTTTCTGCTTTTTATGTGCGTGTGTATCGAGGGTTGAACGTAAACAGCCAGACAATAGTAGCTTGACTAACGGAGCACGTTAGATGTGGATTACATTCCTCACGTTTGTATGTTGTATGCTAAATAACGGCAACTAATGTATTATGTGTCATTAAGGCTTCACTGTTCCTACTTAACTCCATTAGGGAACCACAAAGATAACAAGGAACGAAGACAGGCTTACAAGTCTAGAAGCCAGACTTAATGACAACTTGTAGCATCCAAAAGTCGGTCCACCCCCATAGCTGGGTCCACCTCCATAGCTGTACAATTTGTGTCAGTACAGGCTAAAATTTTTCCTTGTTACAAGGACTGGAATAGTATGCATCCAGCATGGAGGGGAGAAGGGACACGCTTTTCGGAAGATTAAGGGATCGCGGTTTGGATAATTCTGCGTCAAGGATGAAGCACTGACAACACGATCCTCCACGTCCAATGTTCAATAGATAGAGGATAACACCACAGTAGCGCGGCCGGCCGCAGTGGCCGAGCGGTTCTAGGCGCTACGGTCTGGAACCGCGCAACCGCTATGGTCACAGGTTCGAATCCTCCCTCGGGCATGGATCTGAGTGATGTCCTTAGGTTAGTTAGGTTTAAGTAGTTCTAAGTTCTACGGGACTGATGACCTCAGAAGATAAGTCCCATAGTGCTCAGAGCCATTTGAACCGCAGTTGCTAACGTCGCGTAACCAGTTGTGTCTAGACCAAGAGCTTAATTCGTTTTTAAAACTGAGTTGATGAAAGAACAGGCAATAAACTTGCTCTCATAGACATCTCCCTTGCAGAGTATATAGAAAATAATGAAGGTACTCTGGACTATATTTTGGAAATAATAAACGTCTCAATTTCAGCATTATCCTAACCTTGTCAAAAATTTTAATACTTTTCTGAACAGTTAGAAAATGGGTAAAAAATTTAAAACTACGTTTCAGAGTAAGCTTGTGTTGCGAATACGAACAACCATCAGCTGTATAAGGGAGTGACGACGACGAAAATTTGTGCCAGACCGAGACGCCAATCCGAATTTCGTGGTATGCGCGAGCGGCCGCCTTAACCACTTTGGCTATCCGTGCACGACCAACGGCCAGACACAAACTTTGACATGCCGCTGTTCCTGCTTCACAACCTGTACTCGTACGCTCGTATGCATATCACGTAATTCCCGTACAGGGGAGGACATTTTCATTGAAAGCCGCTGCCAGGTATCGGCGGATAAATACCACACTGAAGTGCCTGTGTTGTTAAGAAGAACGCAGCAAATTTCCTTCGGACATGCATGCAGCTTCTTAACAACACGAGCACTGCAATATCGGATAAATAAATAATCAGATACACTGAAAACTTCAGTAACTGTCGGTGTATTATGTCTAATGTGAGAGTACCCCCAAATGTATGTTTAGAAAACGAGCACTGTCTACCGCAGAGGTGGCTGGGGCGTTAACAGGTCGCTCTGTTATGAGGACAGTTCGCCGAGCCATCCTCCGATTGCGTGCTGCACGCGAGCACGTCGCGACAGTCCTTCTGAACATCCATAATGCTGAGAAGGTAGTCGGGTGCTACCTCCGATAAATAAGGTGAATTTATTCCGAAGACGCTCTTTTACACGTCAGTCTACTGTAGCGTACGTGTTGTGTCACATAGCATCTAAATTTTTATGCGCAGATATTGCTGGCAAACCTTTACTTTCATGCCAATAGATGAAACTCTCCTAGATTGTACAACTGATAGTCCACAAATACTTTCAGGCTTGCTTTTCCCTCTGCGTCCGTGATAATTCTTATCACCTGTTATGTTTACAACATGTAAAGTTACCCACTGACAGATCATAAGAACTGCATGTATCACAGAGCGCCTTACTGTGGAAGTGGGGAGCGAACGGGGCATAGCTGATACTAATACGTAAGGCAGGATGTAGGTCCTCCCAGTCACAGTCGCCAGATTGGGCTTGCAAGTTATCTCAGTTCTAAGTTGTAGTCGGGTTTATCAGCACCACTTCACAAGCTTTTCACTGTATTTCAACTTGTCCGTTCTAGCTCGTACGGTGATCCACTCTGCGAAAGAGTAGGATTGCCACAAGGCTCAGCATTTCACTGCCGGCGTTCTCCAGCGCAGTGGAGACATGGAGACAATTCTAATCTTCCTGAATGGTGGTAAATGCGCATCTTAGTGAAATCTACCATTCATGTACCATTCCCCCATATTTCCCCTTTATTTTTACATTATTTATTTATTTATTTACTTTTTGCTCGGTGAACTCGTTTGCAATGGAGAAATGAATCACACAAACCTTGAATATCCTGCCGCAGAACATCGGAGAGCAATTGTATACGTTACCCATTTCCTGGAGAAGAGTTTTCGGGGAGAGCTACTTCATTCTTAGCCGACCTCTACTATAGTACAGTACGAGGTGGCGCAGTGGTTAGCACACTGGTCTTGCATTCTGGAGAACAGAGGTTCAAATCAGAGTCTGCTCCTAGAGATTTAGGGTTTCCATGGTTTTCATAAACCTCTCCAGGAAAATGTCAGGATGGTTCCTTTGAAAGAGCACGGCCATTTTATCCTCCATCCTTGAGACATTCCGAGTTTGAGATCCAAGTCTAATGGCCTCGATGTGAAAGGGACGTGAAACTCTGGCCTTCCTTCTTTCTCCTCAGTTATAAATACTGTGGTAATTTAAAAAAATGCTTTTCCTTTTTTTAAAATTAACACCCACTCCAAGATGACACCTAGATATCAGAGTGGAGAAGTGCTCAAAGGCGCACCTTGTATCCTTCCTCATTACGTACAGCTGTCTGTTAGTTCCTTTGTTTCGGGTATCAAATACGAAGTCGTAGATCCCCAGTTGATAAGTGCATCTGTGAATAGTATTCGTGTTTTTCAATGCATTGTTAAAAACAGGTCGTCAGCATTAGTGAAACTTCTGGAGTGGGAAAGCCTCTGATAGCCGTTAGTGAGGGTTTTGAATGAGATCGGTGATAGCCTTTACGTTGGGGCAGATCATCACTTTTATCTATCCACTGGCTAACCTCACTCTGAAACAGAACAAACACAATAACTATTCTGTGAGATAGTTTCAAGAGTTTGAGAAGTACTTCAGTGTACTTCGTATCTCGAAGTCATTGTCTTCGTGCTGGGTGAGAATAAGCATCTGCGATAAGCAGTTCCTTCCACATTTAAGAATGCCTGTTCAAAAATAAGATTGGCTTTCAGTTTACGGCACTGGAGGACAGTCTTATTAACATTCCAAAAGAATACTCCATACTGCCAGAGACAATGCTCGTCAGTAAAGCTGGGACAGGTAGGGGGGCGGCGTAGTGCACGTAGATAGTGGATAATACACTGAAGAGCCAAAGACACCGATACAGTTGCCTAAAACCGTATAGGACCTCCGCGAGCACGCAGACGTGTCGCAACACGACATGGCATGGACTCGCGTAATGTCTGAAAGTAGTGCTGGAGGCAACTGACACCATAAATACTACAGGGCTGTCCATAAATGTGTAACAGTACGAGGGGATGGAGATCTCTTCTGAACAGCACGTTGCAAGGCATCTCAGATATGCTCAGTAACGTTCATGTCTGGGGAGTTTTGTGGCCAGCGGAAGTGTTTAAACTCAGAAGAGTGCTCCTGGAGCCACTCTGTAGCAATTCTGGACGTGTGGGGTGTCGCATCGTCCTGCTGGGATTGACCATGTCCGTCGCAATGCGCAATGGACATGAATGGATGCAGGTAATCAGACAGGAGGCTTACATACGTGTCACCTGTCAGAGTCGTATCTGGACGTATCAGGATCCCACATCACTCCAACTGCACACGCCCCACACCGTTACAGAGCCTCCACCAGCTTGAACAGTCCCCTGCTGACATGCAGCGTCCATGGATTCATAAGGTTTTCTCGATACCCGTATACGTCCATCCGCTCGATACAATTTGAAACAAGACTCGTCTTACCAGGCGTGGCGTAAAGCTTTGTGTCGTGCAGTTATCAATGGTACACGGGTGGGCCTTCGGCTCCTAAAGCCCATATCGATTATGTTTTGTTGAATCGTTCACAAACCCAGCATCGAAATCTGCAGTAATCTGCGGAAGGGCTGCACTTCTGTCACATTGAACGATTCTCTTCAGTCGTCGTTGGTTCCGTTCTTGCAGGATCTTTTTCCGGCAGATTTGATGTTTTACCGGATTTTTTATGTTCATAGTACACTCGTGAAGTGGTTGTACGGAAAAAACCCACTTCATCACTACCTCGGAGATGCTGTGTCCCACCACTCCTGCGCCAACTATAACACCAAGTTCAAACCCACTTGAATCTTGATAACCTGCCATTGTAGCAGCAGTAATCCATCTAAAAACTGCGCCAGACACTTACTGTCATATACAGGGTGTTACAAAAAGGTACGGCCAAACTTTCAGGAAACATTCCTCACACACAAATAAAGAAAAGATGTTATGTGGACATGTTTCCGGAAACGCTTACTTTCCATGTTAGAGCTCATTTTAGTTTCGTCAGTATGTACTGTACTTCCTCAATTCACCGCCAGTTGGCCCAATTGAAGGAAGGTAATGTTCACTTCGGTGCTTGTGTTGACATGTGACTCATTGCTCTACAGTACTAGCATCAAGCACATCAGTACGTAGCATCAACAGGTTAGTGTTCATCATGAACGTGGTTTTGCAGTCCGTGCAATGTTTACAAATGCGGAGTTGGCAGATGCCCATTTGATGTATGGATTAGCACGGGGCAATAGCCGTGGCACGGTACGTTTGTATCGAGACAGATTTCCATAACGAAGGTGTCCCGACAGGAAGACGTTCGAAGCAACTGATCGGCATCTTAGGGAGCACGGAACATTCCAGCCTATGACTCGCGACTGGGAGAGACCTAGAACGACGAGAACATCTGCAATGGACGTGGCAATTCTTCGTGCAGTGGACGATAACCCTAATGTCAGCGTCAGAGAAGTTGCTGCTGTACAAGGTAACGTTGACCACGTCACTGTATGGAGAGTGCTACGGGAGAACCAGTTGTTTCCGTACCATGTACAGCGTGTGCAGGCACTGTCAGCAGCTGATTGGCCTCCACAGGTACACTTCCGCGAATGGTTCATACAACAATGTGTCAATCCTCACTTCAGTGCAAATGTTCTCTTTACGGGTGAGGCTTCATTCCAACGTGATCAAATTGTAAATTTTCACAATCAACATGTGTGGGCAGACGAGAATCCGCACGCAATTGTGCAATCACGTCATCAACACAGATTTTCTGTGAACGTTTGGGCAGGCAGTGTTGGTGATGTCTTGATTGGGCCCCATGTTCTTCCACCTACGCTCAATGGAGCACGTTATCATGATTTCATACGGGATACTCTACCTGTGCTGCTAGAACATGTGCCTTTACTAGTACGACACAACATGTGGTTCATGCACGATGGAGCTCCTGCACATTTCCGTCGAAGTGTTCGTACGCTTCTCAACAACAGATTCGGTGACCGATGGATTGGTAGAGGCCGACCAATTCCATGGCCTCCACGCTCTCCTGACCTCAACCCTCTTGACTTTCATTTATGGGGGCATTTGAAAGCTCTTGTCTACGCAATCACGGTACCAAATGTAGAGACTCTTCGTGCTCGTATTGTGGACGGCTGTGATACAATACGCCATTCTCCAGGGCTGCATCAGCGCATCGGGGATTCCATGCGACGGAGGGTGGATGCATGTATCCTCACTAACGGAGGACATTTTGAACATTTCCTGTAACAAAGTGTTTGAAGTCACGCTGGTACGTTCTGTTGCTGTGTGCTTCCATTCCATGATTAATGTGATTTGAAGAGAAGTAATAAAATGAGCTCTAACATGGAAAGTAAGCGTTTCCGGACACATGTCCACATAACACATTTTCTTTCTTTGTGTGTGAGGAATGTTTCCTGAAAGTTTGGCCGTACCTTTTTGTAACACCCTGTATAGACGTTGCCGACCGCGGCGACGTATTCTGTCTGTTTACATATCTCTGTATTTGAATACGCATGTCTATACCAGTTTCTTTTGCGATTCAGTGTAACTCAATTCAGAATTAGTTGTGAAAAGTAGAGAAAGTAAAACGAGGTTTCATTAATAGTCCAAGTTATGTACATTCTGGAACACTATGTTCACTCTCTGCATTTAATCTCGTCTGTGTCGCATATACACAGACTCAGCCGAGTATTGGTGAACTCGTATTTCACAGAAAGATGACTCGAGTTTTCTGACGATGTGACATGTTCCCTCCGAGCAACTGAAGACACGGTAGTAGAGCACCAAGACTCGTACTCGACAGGAGCGAATTTCTAAGCCACCTTCAGCAATCCTGATTTTCAAGTGGATTACCAGAACCACTTAAGACTAATGTCGACGCACGTCTTTACATTCCACGCCCAATATTCATATCCACTCTTGTTCTGTAAAATATAATGTAAGATAGGGATTAACTACGAAAACTCTTTGAATTCTTCCACTGCTTACGTGTATAGCTTTTACACCGGCATTGATTGGACTCTATTATTACTTTCTCCGGATTACTTGAATTTCAAAGCTGATTTGTATCGAGAATAATATACACTGATTCGATAATGTTTATGTTAAAAATTGTGTTGTTTACCTGCGTCTCTAATGATCTTAAAATTTAGTGGTATTTATGTCTTGTATCTTCTTTTTCCTTGGCTTTTGTTCTTACGGGAAAGAACCCGCTATTGATGGGCAATAGCAAATCACTATTTATTACACATGATGGTCGCTAAATGCTCGTTTCTAATCCGCCAGCGATGCACTTAACGGCCACGTAATACTCTTCATTTACATCACTATTGTCACATACGCAGTTACTAGTGTACAGCTAAAGCTGTGCTTCGTGCTCTGTTGCCAAAAAATGCATACAATGTAATGCCATTTCCATAGCAGTTCGTTTTTAACCAAACGCCACAGCTAATTTCTAGTTGAAACAGAGTTTGCTGGTTAGTACATAAACAACATTCTATGCGGTCTTTAGTTTATGACTCACAAGGAGAAAGACGCTTAAAATAGTAATTAATTAAGTAGTTAGAAACAAAGAGAAAAAATGATTACGATCACGTGTGGCATTGATTCTCAGTAGCATTTTAAACTTCAATTAAAATACGACACATACCACTGAAAATTAAGACAAATTCAACAATGATGATAGAATTATGAGAAATACCTACATTTTCTTCGTGTATGAGACATACTTTTATCTGTTTCATTCTGCAGTCGAAAAGATAGTACCACTCAACAACACTTCACAATGGTACACGATGCTATAACTGATATGGTAAGAAATACTTCAACTCCATCACAGGGAATACGGGCCATATTCATGTGAACTAGAGTGAATGAGGGAAATAAGTGTGTATGGAACTTCGTGGCGGATTAAAACCGTGTGCCGGACCGTGACTCGAACCCGGCAAAGGTCCCGAGTTCGAGTCTCGGTCCGGCACACAGTTTTAATACGCCAGGAAGTTTCATATCGCCGGCCGGAGTGGCCGTGCGGTTCTAGGCGCTACAGTCTGGAACAGCGTGACCGCTACTGTCGCAGGTTCGAATCCTGCCTCCGGCATGGATGTGTGTAATGTCCTTAGGTTAGTTAGGTTTAAGTAGTTCTAAGTTCTAGGGGACTGATGACCACAGCAGTTAAGTCCCATAGTGCTCAGAACCATTTGAACCATTTTGAAGTTTCATATCAGCGCACACTCCGCTGCAGAGTGAAAATCTCATTCTGGAAGTGTGTATGGAATCTACCTCGTACATAAGTCACAATAACGTATCATTAACTTTCAGAATAGTAAACCATGACTTCATGAAGACCTACGTTTGAAACGACAGAAGTGCAGAAAACTCGTTTTTGACAAAGCCTGTGTAAGTACTACGGTGACAGCATAACAGGTCGTGTGATTTTAGCCTACCTAATGTGTCGGACTACTTGGAGATATTTTACCAGGATGTAATCCTCTCTTACAGAAAACCGAACATCGTTGCTTAACAGCAGAAATATTTTTTTTTTAATAATTATAGAAGAATTTTGACGTGGTGCTTGTGAAGATCAATGCAGGGTACGCGTTTCATTAATAACGTGATGCTATATCCCTTACTTGTCGATGACTACCATGCCGGTAGCATTAGCGAAAGGAGGCGATATTTTCCATTAGGTATATTATTCGCAGCAGTACGGCAGGCTACACGCGGGGTGGTTGTAATCACGGCAGATCTGGGAGGGGGCGGGGAGTTGTGGCTCGATAGACTGCGCGCTGACGCGGGGGTGCGTCGCGGAAAGAGAAGGGCAGAGCCAGGTGGCGCCTTGGCTTTGTTAGGCCGCTATGGGCACGCGTATCTTAGGGGAGCATCGATCGCAGGGCCATGCCCTCCGCTGAGCGTGAGATCAGCGGCGATACGGCACACCGCTCTCGCTCGTTACTGCGCCGTCTGCCTCTCGCTTCATTACGCTCTTCTTCCTTCCCTAAACTCACCACACACCTACTTTTACATAATTTCGCAGTTTGTTTGTATGACGTGTGAGTGTTACTGAACGACGCTCAGTGGACAGCCTGCACCAAACGTTCTGTGAATTGTATTGTGCAACAGATAACACAGAAAACTGAAACAATTTTTTTTCGCATTCGTGGTAATGATCGTTAGCCATTGGGGATTTTCGAAGAACAGCTGTATTCGGAAAATATCAATGTTGGAATGATGATGAAAATTCTTATTGGTGTTTGTTGTTCCGCGTCGTTATACACTCCTGGAAATGGAAAAAAGAACACATTGACACCGGCGTGTCAGACCCACCATACTTGCTCCGGACACTGCGAGAGGGCTGTACAAGCAATGATCACACGCACGGCACAGCGGACACACCAGGAACCGCGGTGTTGGCCGTCGAATGGCGCTAGCTGCGCAGCATTTGTGCACCGCCGCCGTCAGTGTCAACCAGTTTGCCGTGGCATACGGAGCTCCATCGCAGTCTTTAACACTGGTACCATGCCGCGACAGCGTGGACGTGAACCGTATGTGCAGTTGACGGACTTTGAGCGAGGGCGTATAGTGGGCATGCGGGAGGCCGGGTGGACGTACCGCCGAATTGCTCAACACGTGGGGCGTGAGGTCTCCACAGTACATCGATGTTGTCGCCAGTGGTCGGCGGAAGGTGCACGTGCCCGTCGACCTGGGACCGGACCGCAGCGACGCACGGATGCACGCCAAGACCGTAGGATCCTACGCAGTGCCGTAGGGGACCGCACCGCCACTTCCCAGCAAATTAGGGACACTGTTGCTCCTGGGGTATCGGCGAGGACCATTCGCAACCGTCTCCATGAAGCTGGGCTACGGTCCCGCACACCGTTAGGCCGTCTTCCGCTCACGCCCCAACATCGTGCAGCCCGCCTCCAGTGGTGTCGCGACAGGCGTGAATGGAGGGACGAATGGAGACGTGTCGTCTTCAGCGATGAGAGTCGCTTCTGCCTTGGTGCCAATGATGGTCGTATGCGTGTTTGGCGCCGTGCAGGTGAGCGCCACAATCAGGACTGCATACGACCGAGGCACACAGGGCCAACACCCGGCATCATGGTGTGGGGAGCGATCTCCTACACTGGCCGTACACCACTGGTGATCGTCGAGGGGACACTGAATAGTGCACGGTACATCCAAACCGTCATCGAACCCATCGTTCTACCATTCCTAGACCGGCAAGGGAACTTGCTGTTCCAACAGGACAATGCACGTCCGCATGTATCCCGTGCCACCCAACGTGCTCTAGAAGGTGTAAGTCAACTACCCTGGCCAGCAAGATTTCCGGATCTGTCCCCCATTGAGCATGTTTGGGACTGGATGAAGCGTCGTCTCACGCGGTCTGCACGTCCAGCAGGAACGCTGGTCCAACTGAGGCGCCAGGTGGAAATGGCATGGCAAGCCGTTCCACAGGACTACATCCAGCATCTCTACGATCGTCTCCATGGGAGAATAGCAGCCTGCATTGCTGCGAAAGGTGGATATACACTGTACTAGTGCCGACATTGTGCATGCTCTGTTGCCTGTGTCTATGTGCCTGTGGTTCTGTCAGTGTGATCATGTGACGTATCTGACCACAGGAATGTGTCAATAAAGTTTCCCCTTCCTGGGACAATGAATTCACGGTGTTCTTATTTCAATTTCCAGGAGTGTAATTTCAACAGTTTTTCATTTCTTAAATGTTTTTTATTGTGGGTTAATAGAGCTATGTATTGGTCTCTTAAACTCAAATATAAGAATTCTAAATTGAATATTTGTTTTGCTATTTCGTTCACAGTGCGTAATATCACTAAATTAGATGGGCTCACCCCATTTTATACAGTGATGCGGCATAATACGCAGAAGAATTTTAATCATCATGGCCTCACCAGAACAGCCTACGTAGTTATGTCATCGCAGTTGGGAGTTTAAACATCGATACTTCAATGTCGATACCGAAGCATTTGCAACATCGTAACATTGGTGTTGAAGCCAAATATCGACCTTTGATGTTGGCAATAAGCGGCTACTTGTTAGTGCTGTAGGTAATGTTTTGTCATTTAAGACAATATCTTTCTGTAATGCCTCACGACACCAGTGCAGTGGTTAAAGGAGCAGAAATAGCATTTGGAAGAAAAATTCGTACAGCGTCTTTTGCCCACATGTTTAATTGGATGGCATACACATCTGCTGAAAAGACTGACAGGCTGACTGATTTGATTAGCGCTGTGAAAAAAAAATTGAAGTGTGGTTTAAACGAAGTATGATAGCAAGTCATAAGCTATGAAAAGGACCATATTTCCAACTAATTCAAGTAATACCCACTAGATGAAATTCAGTGTTCTACATTACTGAACGATGTTTTTCAGCTGCACCTAGTGACTAATAATATCATTAATTACCATGCAGCCGCGCGGGATTAGCCGAGCGGTCTAGGGCGCTGCAGTCATGGACTGTGCGGCTGGTCCCGGCGAAGGTTCGAGTCCTCCCTCGGCCATGGGTGTGTGTGTTTGTCTTTGGGATAATTTCGGTTAAGTAGTGTGTAAGTTTAGGGTTGATAACGTTAGCAGTTAAATCCCATAGGACTTCACACACATTTGAGCAATTACCATGCAACTGCACCATCCACGCTAACAGCCGAAGATATTGTAGGTCTGATAGATGTTTGTGATATATTGTGGCCTATAAAAGTGGCTACCAGTGAATTTTGCGTGTAAAAGTACGTTACACGCAGTAAAGTAATCCCAGTAGGTATTCTGCTGAATATCGAAATACCTGGCATGCAACCAGTGATGGCCAATTGAGATAATCAGAAGAGAAGCAGGGAAAGTTCCGCGTTCTGACCCTAGACGTGCCAGTTAGGTCTCACCAGCCACCCTGTCATCCTCTACCAATGGCGTCATCACATGTGGTATGGAGGGCCACGTGGTCAGCACATCGCTCTCCTGATCGTTGTCGCGTTTCTTGGCCTTGGAACCGCTACTAATTCGTCGAGTATCTCCTCAGTTGGCCTCACGATGCTGAGTACAGCCCGTACCAGTCCTACCAGCCGGTAAAAATCCCTGTCAGTATTGGCTGTCGAGACTGTGTCGCTGCATACCAATTCTCCTGGAAAATCGAAGAAACTGACTGACGAAACTAATTCGTTTTATGTGGCAAATTCTTTTTTCTTTTGTTGTTTATTTGAATCAAAATTTCTCCTTAACTGTGAATTAGATTATAAGGAAAATTTTTCATTTCGTGGAAATGAGTAGAAAAGTAATAATACAGTAAAGCCTCTTTCCATAGTTATACAGGGTGTAACGAAAATGTATGGCACAAATTGCAAGACACATTCCTCGCACGTAGGCGAAGAAATTATGTTATACGAACATAGGTTTGGAAACGCTTTGTTTCCCTGCTACAGCTCATTTCCTCTAACTCATTAATCATGGGAAACACGCACGAACAGAATGTATCAGCATATCACATGCACCCTTTTTCTCGCAGGAGATGTTCAATCTGTCCATCGTGGGAATTGATACATGCACCAACCCGCCATTTTAGTGAATCTCCGATGGGCTGATGTATCCCTGGAGTATTGTGTATGGCTTCGTAGCCTTCCATAATACGGGCGCGCATCGTTGGCCGGGAGGCCGCTATTCGGGGAAGTTCGGCCGCCAAGTGCAAGTCTTATTTCATTCGACGCCACATTCGCCGACATGAGCGCCGGTCATGAGGATGAAATGAGGAAAACACAACACCCAGTCCCCGAGTGGAGAAAATCTCCAACCCGACAGGGAATCGATTCCGTGCCCGCTTGCATGGGAGGCGAGCACGTCACCACCCAGCTAAGCAGGTGGACGAGCATATTGTACTGGGGTTCCACACACAAGACCTTTCAAATGCCCCTTAAATAAAAGTCCATTGGGTTTAGGTCCGGCGAGCGTGGAGGACAGGCAATTGGTCTCTCTCTACCTATCCATCTTTCACTGAAACTGTTATTTAGAAGCTGACGGACATTAACACTAAAATGAGAAGGTGTTCCACCGTGCATGAAATACATGTTTGGTCGCACAAGTATAGGCACTTCAGCTAACAGATTATGTAGAACATTCTCTACGAAATTATGATACCTTTTTCCGTTGAGCCTGGGTGGCGTACCAAAGGCAGTCACCAACAATGCCAGCCCAAACACTGACAGAAAATCTTTGTTGATTACTTGTGGTATGGTGATGCGTTCTGTTCGTGTGTGTTTACCATGATTAATGAGTTGGAGAAAATAACGTGTAACATGGGAGAAAAGCGTTTCCAGGCCCATGTTCATTTAATATAATTTCTTCGTCTACGTGTGGGGAAAGTGTTCTCTCAGTGCACGGACACACGCGTTTATAAAATGTATGAGGAGGGTAAATAACCGGAAAAAAGAACGAGGAGAAGTGGTGCAGAGAAGCACTACGTTTTAGTATTTTTTTTAATTTCACCAAAATTGGATGCTTATTCTGTGCGTTTACCGTGGACGAGCAGCTAAAACCATTTCTTCAAATTATTAAGCGCTTATTAGCACCAGTTTTACAACTTGAAAGGATTTAATGAAATTATTTTTTGTCAGTGTTTGACTTTAGCCCCGGCTAGTACATTTTTCGGTGCACTTATAGGATAAGAACATCCGTAAACATTTTTCTGACCTTCGATACTCGTATGATTGTGTTACCAAGTGAAATTTATCCCAGTGAGTCAAGAAAATTATAGGAAAGTGAGTGAGTGTCCACAAGAGGCATAGCAGTGCTGTATTTCAAGTTTCCCTTTCATTGAAGAAACATTTGAAATGAGAAACAGGAACACAAGAAGCTTGAGAGAAGTTACGGAATTTTTAAAAAAATAAGAATGTACAAGAGAATTAATTCCATGATTTAGGCGGTTAGTTCGTTTGCTTATTATGATTCCTCGATCATCCGGTTCTAATGAACGAAGTATTCCTTTTTTACGTCGATCCAAAATATATTCAAGATCAACAGTGTTGCAAAATCGATTCAATCGCATCACAATTTTGCATATTTACCGCGACATTAGCGATAAACGAGATTCATGTGTACTGTTAAATACATTTATTTCATGACACGCAAAGCAGTTCTTCCATTGATCTACTGATTTTTTGTGATTATTTTCTTCTATTTACAATTTCTGAAGGTTTAGGGGGGGGGGGAGGGGGGAGAGTGATGGTGTGAGCGTTGCTGGACAACTACCCACTCAGGCAAAATGTGAACTGTCGAGCAAACTTGTAAGGGTGGTAGAGCTGAATTATCTTTTAAGGGCATTGCGTACTGTTAATGCTTTGCATTTTGCGTCAGTATCTATTAATCCGATCCCTCCTCCTTCAAAGGATAATGTTAGTGTGCTGTATCTTATGTTGAAAATATTTTCACAGCCAAAGAGATATCCAGTCCCGATAGTAGACTTTTGGCTATTGATGCTGGTGCAGACAAAATGGACGCTATGTAATACACTTTGGGTAAGCTGGAGTCGGCAACTATTTTCACGTTCTGTATCATATCGAGACTTCGCTCGGAATGTAGCTGTAAGCTGGCCCTAAATTTGTTCAACATCGAACAACAATCAGTGGTCTGTGTCCTTTGTAGGTCCGACAGTAGTTTTAACCCTGGTCCTCATATTTTTGTTGCTGTTGGTAACCATTGTTGTTGTTGCAGGAGTAAACGTTTCTCTAAGTTCATTATGTTGAATTTGGTACAGTAGATCACAGCTCCTGTTGTTGCACAGTAAATACTCAGTAAATGTTTCTCATGCGATATCTGTTTTTGTGCCGACACAAACATGCTCAGATCATCTGAAAATAGTCGACATATAATTTTTTTTCCTAATAAGTTCAAGCCTGAGTTTCCTGAAGAGAGGTTCGACCGAGACTGCAAACAGGCCATCGATAGACGGCAGTCCTGAAGGACTGACCGCTACACGTCGGATGACCCACTTAGTTGCCCGTTACTGGGTTTCTTGGGAAATGAGTTGGACAAGATGGGAGAAAATTTTTGCAGATACCAAATTTCCGCATTGCCTTTAATAGAAAACTGCGAGCTTTCCTGTTGAAAGCTTTCGAAAAATCAATAGATCTTTCAGAGCCCTTGTTTTACAGACATCCGTGATGGCTACTAAGTCACGGTAGTCACTCAGGATGTTGGTTATGTTGCGTCCAGGGACCGCGCACGTTTGGTAATTTCCTGTCGTATTTTTCATTACGTCCCTTAATCTTGCTTATATTGCTTGAGCTAGTATTCAACGCCCGTCGCTCATCAACGCTATCGCCTAATGGGATATGATGTTTCTTGTAGGATATTTCTTGAATACCAACAATATGAGCCCTTCGCGGAAGCTTTTAGGAAACTATTGGACATTCAACGCGTCGTTGAAGATGTTAATAAGGTTTTATTCCCATACACCTCAGTAAACGACATAAAGTTCAGCTGGTACTCCCTCGATTCCTGGCGACTTCCCCTTCGGGGTTCTCAAGAGTGCTTCATATATTTCTTCTTCTGTAAATCCTTCGCTGAGAGAACTGTCGTCTGCTTCTGTCAATAGGCCTTTTATATCATTCAGAAAAACCGATTCGAGGTTCTCATCCACGTCTACCACAACATACATATCACGGGAATGTTGCAGGCCTCCGCTTTTGAAAAGAGCCTGCTGTTGTAATGTCTCGTTTCGTGTCTCGAGTGTCACGCTTGTTTTGTGTTCTGTCCTTTTCGATATTCGGATTAGATGACAGAGTGACACATTCTCCTGTTAGATAATAGTGTCAACTCCTGACCTCATTTACAGACCCTCCAAATTTATTTCTCTACCCTGACATTTTTTGTGCTTTAATCTGCTTTTTTGTGAACTGTTAGTGGTTATAACATGTGTATTTTGCTACAGTTCTCGTAGACACATGAAATAAAATTCCTCTGTACTTTTCTCCCTCTCACTTCTGTAATAACCATACCGTTTAAGCAAGCTACGTGGTCCTGGTTTCGCATGCTCCACCAAATTCTTTGATCTGCAGAGGTATTTCCTTATATTAGTGAAGCAAGCCTTCCATATTTCTAGCACCATAATTCTTAATTCTTCGTCTCTGAATAAGTTGATATTTAATTCTTAATACACTTTTCTATGGAAAGTCGTTTGCTTTTGAAAACTGATTCTGAGATGGTAACCATAGTGATCGGAAAATTTCAAAGGCCAGATTACTGAAGTAGTGAATTTGTAGTAGTGAAGTAGTCTTTTAAGATGTAAATCGGGTCTGTTCTGCTCGCTGAATGACTGCTGACGTAGGTGTACTTCAATGAGCTTGCATTTGTTGGCCAACACGTATCAGTCATTTCTAACCACGTATTCGAGTTCACGCATCTGTTGAAATTCGGTAATAAGGGAGTTAAAATCGCGTCCAAATACTACTCTGTTCCATGTCAGTGTGAGACAGGCATAATTTCCTGTCTGAAAAACTCAACCGTCGCCTTTCTACGACTGCTTCCAGGCGGAGCAAACACATTTACAACGATCAATTGTATCTTCTATTTTTATATATTAATTATATTAAGATGGTATCTGTTCTTCCGGACATGTCCGAAAGAACAGATACCATCTTATATATATAGTTAAGGCTCACCGGCCGCTTGACCATCTTCTTCTTCTGTGCGGATGCACAAACAGTGCCCGAACCCTTACGGGAATCGGCAACGCGCCGCGAGTAATGAGTGTAAAGGGCGGGGCACTACGAATGTAGTGCGGGCCGATACGTTGAGAATGTGGGTTTCGCGGGAGGCGTGAAAGAGAGTAATCCCTGCAGTCGCGCTATGCTCTGTGTCCTCGGTGGCTCAGATGGATAGAGCGTCTGCCATGTAAGCAGGAGATCCCGGGTTCCAGTCCCGGTCGGGGCACACATTTTCAACTGTCCCCGTTGACGTATGTCAACGCCTGTAAGCAGCTAAGGGTGTTCGTTTCATTGTAATTTCTTCTATTTTTGCTCATACTCCTCTACCACTTAAAAGCCTCACAGTTTCTGCCACTTGAATACCATCTTTTGTTAATATCGCCGTACCTGCACATTCAGATATCTTGAAAATCGCATTGTATGCCGCCATTGCGTCTAGATTGTTGGTTTCCACTTCCCGATGATATTCAAAGTCCTAATTTTAAAATTTGTTGGGTCATTAATGCCTTTTGTGGCTGTAAATTATTTTTTGTCAGTTCCGGTGTCTGCACGTCTTGTAATTGGTAAGACGAACCTTCTCCTCTCTTTTCCTATATTTCTGCTCCATTTTCCCCTCCCTTACAATCGCCGGTTTCTGTACTTACTTTCTTCCCTTACGATTGTTCACAGACAACTGATGTTCTGCATGGGAGAACGCTTATGAGTCAGATAGTTTTATATTTTCTCTCACACTTTTCCCTGGATCACTAATGCAAGTTGTTGTGGCCTCTTTGCTTACATAGTTTCGCCTCCCTTCGTTATTACTCGCATAAAAATTTCGTCATACATATTTCAGCTTAAATTTGTCTCAGATTCTCTGTACCAAAAGACTCAGTTGTGATTGTTCTATTAGTTCAGAAACTGAAACTGCAGATGGTGCCTCTGGATGTATCATCGATTTTGAAACTTATCTCCGAAACACCGCCCATAAACGACCTCCATCATACAACTTTCTGAATTGGATGTTGTAAACGATCCGGTCTCGATTGCATTGTCACTTTGACAGCCTGATTGTTTGCCATTTGTTGCCATGACATTGCTAGTACCAGCTATACTATTGCCTTCAGCTATACTGCTGGCATGGAAGTGACTGTCAAGTAACGGATCAGTATTCCTCGTTCCTAAATCGTCCTGACCCTTTCAACTTGCCCCTTATAGATGTAATCCACGTTCATTTGGATCATCACTACTGTGTTTATGTTTACTGTTTGCAGTCTCGGGATCATTAACAGCTTTCAGTTGATGTGACACTGTTTGCTACAGGTCCACTACTTATTCCTGATACGAAGTCAGAAAATAAGGGTTTGCGTTTTATCTGGATGTGTTCGCGACGGATTTCTCGTCGGGTACAGTCTTGTTCAGTATGATCTGTTTCATTACATATAATGCATGCAGGTAGTTACCCGATGTATGTGATGATTTCTTGAAGGCCTCCAATACTCATTACAGACGGGATCGGTTTTTTAACTTCCATTTTGATAGATCTTATTCCATTTCGGCTGGGAAGCGGTTAAAAATCTGCCCAGACCTCGTTCCGAATTGCACGAACGTTTCCATATGGCAGCGATTTGAGTTTTATCACTTCGTTTGGAAAATGGGAATGTCAGAGACATGTACATTTATCAAGTTGCCTTCGACTGCACTGACAGCAAACTTAGCGACACAGGCTGTTGCTAATGTCAAAGTGACGAGTACACTCGCAAATTAGTCACTGGTACACTAATTTAGAGCAAACTTTGAAATAGAAGACCGACTCGATTTGAGCGCGCCTAGATGGATCTACAGTGCCCATTTTAATGGCAGAGGAGAGGGAGAGGAGAGGGAAGTCAAATACTACGCAGTCATTGAGCCCCATTTTACGTCAATAATGCATATCTATGACTTCCAGTTTGAAATTTTACTGCATATTTGGCACCATATTCTAATACTACTATCTGATTGATTGGACAGAGGAGACGGGTGGTGTATAAAGCACAATTAGTCTGTTCCCTTCATCTTGGATTTTTAATATTGCTCTATGATCGACTCAAAATGAGGGGGGGGGGCAGGGAGGAGGGGGTCTGAGGCAATTTCTATGTCGGAAATAATATAATTTCACCCAATTCTTACGCATCATTATAATTCTATGCTACGAATGTTTGGAAAGAGGAGGGTAAGGGTGTTTAAAGCACACAATAGGTCTGTTTCTAAGATCACAGATTTTTAATGCTGCACTCTGATTGTTGGGAGATCAGGGGTGGGAAGGTGACCACTGGGATGGAGCTTTAAATTTCCATCAACACAGTTAGGCTATGTCTGCCATCTTTGATCTTTCGTTGGTTGTTACATTTTTAACACTGCATTGCGATTAGGTGAAGATAAGGAGTATTGCACTGTGATAGGTTTGAGATAGGAGGAGAGGAGGACATGGTTTTAATTTTCCACTAACACGAGTGGACGATTTCCTCCATCTTCGATTTTTCATTGGCTCTTTCATTTTTAATACTGCTGTATGACTGACTGGAGATGAAAGGGAGAGGGGGAAAGGGGAACCACTGACAAGGACGTAACATCACTTATGGGGATGATGACGTCATAGGTTCAAGGTCATCGATGACGTTATGCAAGATCTTCGTGATCACATGGTAAGCTTGAAGGCCAATGACAGCGTTCACGGTTGAAGAGCGACAGAAGAGCCAGGTTGTGTGACTGCAAGGATTCCAGCTGCACCAAATGGTACACACCTATACTACTCGAATATTTCATTTCAATCAAGTTCCGACAGGCGTTCACACGTTGTTGTTCTTATTCGAGGACCAGAGGGGTGCGAGACGACTTTAGCACACAAATTTCTCTTTTTAAAAACATTCTGGAGAATGTCTTGAACACTTGATTTTGATATATTCAGTTCGTTGCTCCAATGCGATTTGTGACTCTACAACGTTGATACACGGCGGCCGCAAGTCCGCTACTTAACAATCACTACTCGCAACTGAGTGTTCGAATGCACATCCACTGTTTACAGTTGTTACCTAAAGTTGCCACGGTAGACAATGCGCTGATGTCGCTTATACGATAGCAATAAAATCACTCTCGGGACATCTTGGACGCAAAGTGTGCATTTTTCAGATCCTGAAGCATTTTCGAAGGCAAAGAGGTGTTAAATCTACTCTCAGTGAGGATGGGCAAGACGTTGATACATTAACCGAAAATAGAGAAGTGAAATTTTATTTATGGAGTGAACTTATAAAGTAGCATAAGAAATAATTTTCAAATTGCAGCAGAAACGGACCTATCATCACAGTTCATTTACTATCTGAAATATCGCCTTCTATTTCTTATACAAGTTCAGTAGAAATATGGATTGATGTCACTGCCAATATCTGACAAAAGCTACAAAAAATTACACAGAGGTGCGAGGAGTTTCAATAACGCAACAGGTAGAAAGGGAAAAAGTCTCTCAAAAATGAAATTTTTCTTGTCCTTAAAAGAACTGTTAATATTTAATGTAATTATTACTGTATTTAGTAATTAATATCTGTGATATTAGATGAATTTGTTTCTTGTTTATTATGCATTCAGTAATTTAAATTTTGGGGTCAGTTATTATCGACCACCGATGTTTAGTCGCCTATGATGACATGTACCACAGTATCGATGATTTACCGATATTACACATCCCTGTTTGTCGTAGAGCTCTGTCCTCGGTAGAAGTAATGGAAACTTACTGCACTACAGATCGCTGCGGCAGCACCAGAGATATTTCCATGTGGTGATTGTGTGTAGTGTCAACGAAATATCGAGCCGATTCCATCGGTGTTACCTCAGGCCCATCTGTCAATCTATGCGACACAGGTCTTTGGTAAGTACACTGAGGCGCGAAAAAAAACTGGTAGAGGTATGCGTATTCAAATACAGAGGTATAAAAGCAGAATACGACGCGGCGGTCGGCAACGGTTATACAAGTCAAGAGTTTGGCGTAGTTGTTAGATCGGTTACTGCTGTTACAATAGCGGGTTATCATGATTTAAGTGAGTTTGAACGTTGTGTTATAGTCGGCGCACGAGCGATGGGACACACCATCGCCGGGGTAGAGATGAAGTGGAGATTTTCCCACACAACTATTTCACGAGTGTACCGTGAATACCAAATCTCCGACATCGCTGCGGCCGGGAAAAGACCCTGCAAGAAAGGGACCAACGACTACTGACGAGAATCGTTCAACGTGACGGAAGTCCAACTCTACCGCAAGTTGCTGAAGGTTTCAATGCAGGGCCATCAACAAGTGTTAGCGTGCGAACTATTCAATGAAACATCATCGCCACGGGCTTTCGGAGCCGAGGGTCCACTCATGGGCCCTTAATGACCTCACGACACAGAGCTTTACGCCTCGCCTGGGTCCGTCAACACCGAAATTGGACTGTTGATGAATGGAAACAACCTCAGGAATCAATGGACGCTGCATGTCAGCAGTGGATTGTTAAAGCTGGCGGAGGCTCCGTAACGGTGTGGGGCGTGTGCTGTTGGAGTGATATGGAGCCCCTGATAGGTCTAGATGCGACTCTGACAGGTGACACGTACGTAAGCATCCTGTCTGATCACATGCATCCATTCATGTCCATTGTGCACTGCGACGGACTTGCGCAATTCCAGCAAGACGATGCGACAGCCCATACGTACAGAATTGCTACAGAGTGGCTCCAGGAACACTGTTCTTAGTTTAAACGCTTCCACTGGCCACCAAATTCCCCAGACATAAACATTATTGAGCATATCTCGGATACTTTGCAACGTGTTATTCAGAAGACATCTCCACCCCCTCGTACTCTTACGGATTTATGGACAGCCCTGCAGGATTCATGTGACAGTTCCCTCCAGCACTACTTCAGAGATTATTCGAGTCCAAGCCACGTCGTGTTGCGATACTTCTCCGTGCTAGCGGGGGCCCTGCACGATATTAGGTAGATGTACCTTTTTCTTCGGTTCTTCAGTGTAAGAGGACATAATCTCTCTGTTACTCTCCAGCTCCTCCAACATCAAATTCAAAAACAGCCACCGGTTTTGTGCAGCCACTCGCTTCATGTTTTTTACCTCCATAGTTCACGGTCGATAAGAATGTGGCGTATCATCAGCAGTTTCTTTTTCGTCTCTTAAGCCTTAGGCAGAATCGACCAAACTTCACAGATGTAGTTGCTAAGACTGTACTGCAAACGTAAATTTTGAATGCAAGAAAACACAGCGACATTTCAGAAAAATAGTTTACCTTCGTTCAGAAATGATGTTTGGTCGTCTGAAAGAGAGCCGGGCTTCGTAGTAAGACTTTCTAGGTAGGCAGGCCACCAATTAAGTTCTGAGAGATGTATCGTCAGTTCAGAAACAGACGATCAATAAGGTAACAAAAAAATGGCTCTGAGCAATATGGAACTCAACTGCTGAGGTCATTAGTCCCCTAGAACTTAGAACTAGTTAAACCTAACTAACCTAAGGACATCACACACATTCATGCCCGAGGCAGGATTCGAACCTGCGACCGTAGCGGTCTCGCGGTTCCAGACTGCAGCGCCAGAACCGCGCGGCCACTTCGGCCGGCAATAAGGTAACACCTATGGTTGTCTTCGTGTGAACAGTTTCAGATAATCAGCATCGATAAATTTCCGGCCTGTTCCCGACTACTTTGTGCAGTGGAAAGTGTAGCACAGATTGAATTTTACGCTTTCCATTTGGCGTGCATTACGCAGAATGCATAATCGCACATAGTGACAGATTTATTAGCTCCGACACAGGCTGTAGGGTACTGAAAATAATTGTTAATTGATTGCAAATGGCACATACCCATCAAGCATGGTAAGTAGGACCTTTTATTTGGTTAACTAACGAGATCTGCATACACATGGTGAGTCAGGACGAAAGATACATTTTTTGAGGTGTGATAGTATTAGTGATACGGAACAAAAAACTTCATATGGACACAGATCACATTTAATATCACTTTCGTACGTTTTTCTTGAATAATTCGAAGGCCACACCCTCCAGCGAAAAGGTGGTGCAGTACAAAATTAAACTGCATTAAATTTCCTACAAGAAGGGTCGTATTCATTTTTCTCGAAGACTAATAGTTTACGTGGAGAAAGCGCGAGAATACCGAAAATCTAGCACGACGCACATACGGTATAGCGCAGGTAGTTTTTTTAGGCAAGTTTGAGGTAGTTTCCCGACTTGATGCATCACAAGTCTCCTGTATGAAACTGTTCGTCTCGACTTCTATTACATTACTGTGGTGCGTTGCAAAACAACGTCAATGATTGGATAATACAGAAAATAAAAAACTATACACATAAAATATGTTCTGTCTCGGAAACCATTCGGAACAGGGCATTTGTCGTTATAAAGCTTTTGTTCAGAATCACGAAGACTATGATGCCTCGAAGCACCTACCTTTCCTCCTGACTCACCCCGTATAACTAAGAGGAAAAACAAGACTCGAGATACGTCTTGTTGGAGATAGGGATGCTTAACGGCTTGAATTTTAGACAAATCTTTTCACTTTCGCTCTAAATAGCAAGTCAGTTCACAACATTTCAGTAGCAATTGCGTAATTTCTGTCAATAATATGTTTCCTGGACACACAAATTTTAAGAACTGATTATTCAGTAATCAAAAGGCACCTGGCAACTACGACACAAGCAAAGCCAGAAGTATGTGCTACACCAATAATTATTGCCCACTGAGAATACGATCGGAAATGGACTGCATTTTGTTTTTGGTAATCTAGCGTCGTGCCAATGTACTTTGGCATTCCAACGCCTGCTATGTACATGCAAACAAACAATCAAATAATTGTGTTACCTTGTTTTTTGACGCCATAGCTGAAACTTCGTGACTACACCTCGGGTCTTATCGAGGAGGCAAAACTACTCTCTCTCAAAGTACGGACCCCATCACAATTATTTTATTGTTGTGATCGGTTCGTAAGGTACATCAGGCTAAGCATTGTTAACCCTGAGTGTTATAACGATGTAATAGTATCTGAGATTTTATCACGTATGTTTTGGTATGATACTGTTGGGTTCTTCCTGTTTTTCATGGGTATCATCCCGAAATTAAAAAAAATTCCAGTAAAAAAAGTGAAAATATTGTCTAAGCCGCTCTGTATTTCATTAAAATCATTCAGTGACGATACTTTCCTGTTGACTTCAGCTTTATTAACGAAACCTGCTAGTGAATATAAAGCATTATTAGCCTATAGTGAGGTCTCTAGAGGTAGTATTACGCTTTTTTCGGACACACCTAACGTTCTTCCCATTCCTGTCGAATATTCGCCGTCCAGTGTAACGTACTGGATTACATCAGTTTGGACCACTTAGAGATAATCAGACATTAGAAGATATACGTCGTACAAACTCATCTTGGTTATCAAAAAATGGTTCAAATGGCTCTGAGGACTATGGGACTTAACTTCGAAGGTCATCAGTCCCTTAGAACTTAGAACTACTTAAACCTAACTAACCTAAGGACATCACACACATCCATGCCCGAGGCAGGATTCGAATCTGCGACCGTAGCGGTCGCACTGTTCCAGACTGTAGCGCCTAGAACCGCTCGGCCACCCCGGCCGGCTCATCTTGGTTACCAGTCGACAATATAATGTAGGTTGGAAAGCATATTGGAAATTTAGGCCAAAGGCTCCTGCCGACTTATCTTTGCCTACTATTTTGAAGATGTCGTGTACGAAGAAAGCGACATATTATCTAGGATACTGCAATCAACATACGTCAGGGTGTAATAATGTTGCTGGCCGGAGTGGCCGTGCGGTTCTAGGCGCTACAGTCTGGAGCCAGCGACCGCTACGGTCGCAGGTTCGAATCCTGCCTCGGGCATGGATGTGTGTAATGTCCTTAGGTTAGTTAGGTTTAATTAGTTCTAAGTCCTAGGCGACTGATGGCCTCAGAAGTTGAGTCCCATAATGCTCAGAGCCATTTTTGTAATAGTGTTCAGTGCTGTACATTTGTTATTTATCATTGCTGTAAATGAGAATGAACTGTACTATTTAACAGTTATATAGAACTATTCTGTGACATAAATCTAAGGTCGTAAACAATCCATTTTGCGTCCTTTAGAAACATTTTCATTTTACGTTACGTGTACATACTATCTGAAAATACTCAAGGCATCTGAAGATGGCCTTCGCAGAGACACGAGAAATAACGGGCATTCAGCGGACACAGCCTTTCAGCTCAGAGGATTGCTTGGATTCCTGGGACTGCGAGGCATGCGATGCAATTCGCAGAAAACTCGTACTTATTGTATTTCATCCAATGCTCATGCGCTCTGTATGTTTAACCGGAAAGTGAAATATTATGCCTGATGCTCGAGTGTATACAGAAATAACAGAAAGAAAGTGAAGAAGAACAGAAATCATAGTTTAACAGATACCCAGGAGAAGTCGGTGTAAGAGAAATATTGAATTCCATGCACACAAACAGTGCGGCGGAAATACTCTCTTGACTTCAGACAATTGCTGAGAGCAATTATGCCTTCCTTGTCATTTATTTGTAAGAAGTCGTCACTTGACACATGGATTTAACGCAGCTGTTGTTACGTTAAATTACTTCAAGAGATTTCTGAGATAATTAGTGTTACTATGCTTCGTTAGGTTCTTCCTACCACATATCTGCGAATGGTGTCGTACCGCACCTCGAGTTTTTTTTGGTGAATCCAGTTACATCAGCGTAAAATAAAACGTTTAGATCCTGAGGTAATGGCCCACACGAATAAATTTTTACACACAATTTATGTTGGTTGTTCGATGCGCAAGGCAGAAAAGTCTTGTCGTCACACACCAAAAACAGCTTGCCTTCTACAAGAATGTCAGTAAACGTGTGGGTGAGTCACTCGATGATTATCCGGAATATGTAATGCAAAAAGTTTCAACTCTTATCTTGCTTGAAGAGCCTATAGCCTCCCGCGGTTAAGCGAAACGACTTCGTTTAAATTCAGTGGATTTGAGTCGACGGCGTTCCGGTGCGTTTACAAAATTTGATATTCACGTAGAGTACTAGATCCAGCAGAACTCTCTTTCGGCAACTCAAATAAATTGACATGGCCTCCACATCTCATACTCATAATTTCCCCCCCCCCCCCTCTTCCAATGAGATAGATGTTTCAAAAATTATATTTTGTAGCAGTACTAGTAACAGCAGTAGTAGTAATTATAGCAGTGCCAACGGCAGGAGGATGAGAAGGAAGATTAAGAGAGATACGGATTTGCATGTTCGCTTAAGATACAGAGTATCATGAGGAACACAATCGCCGTGACTACTGTTAATGGTACAAAGATGCGCTCGTGTGGATTCAAAGTACTTCTGAATTTCGGCGATCATTCTGGCAAAAAAAGAAGTGCACACATATTTTAGGTCAAGTGCACATTCTCTTGCATATATTAATAGTAATTTCTTTCATGTATCGTAATCTGAAAACCAATAAAAATATTCTCCCTTGAATTAACATTTTCGTACTAAGTGTTCACTAATATCTAACCTGCAAAATATTATTTTGTCAATTTTTCTGACAGAAGCACTCATGCTTTCATATGGAAGTCACAAACATTTGTAATTTGAAACTGTTGTATATTTGTTAAGTCCTTGCGAATTTTAACTATTACTCTTCGAACCCACTGCACACTTCACAAAATTTTGTTTTTACTCGGTTTGATTCTGATGTCGAATACATAATGCTTCTAAAGAACCAACTAGGGTTGTATGACGTACAACTCAGTTATTACTCCACATACACCGTTGGCGAAATTGCCGTTCACTTTATCGAATAAGTCCGTGTCAAGACGAGCTACACTCAGACACTACTTCGTGGCTGTTAAGAGCGTGCTTACATGTAAGTGTAACCCTTCCCAATACGAGTATAGATATAAGAAAAGAGAAACAAGTTTGAGCGGAACATCATTCTCAAAACAATGGATACCATGATTACTGAATCCCATTTTAGATTAAGATAAAGAAATGATTGTTATCAGAATATCGAACAACTATCAACATGAATCCAAAAGTAAAGATTTAGATTGTGTGGATACATTTACTGAACGTTTGGGTAGCAAAAATCAAAAACAAAATTTCTCAGCCATAGGCCTAAAGATTTTTGGCAATGGCAGCAAGAGCTT
Source organism: Schistocerca americana (assembly GCF_021461395.2). NCBI lineage: Eukaryota > Metazoa > Arthropoda > Insecta > Orthoptera > Acrididae > Schistocerca > Schistocerca americana. The sequence goes on along the minus strand of NC_060130.1, from coordinate 436,343,075 downwards.
AGAAAGGATTCATCATGATCAGACTAAAACAGGGAGTACTCTCAAACAAAATGTTGTACAGATATCTTATTGAATCCTAATAAGGCTTCCATTACGCAGCAAAGCAGGACAGCGGCTGCACTGAAGAGAGCAGCAATGCAGGCAGACAAGGGAAAAATTTGCTATTGTGGGCAGCAACGAAAGCGCATAGCAATGTATAATTATTACGTCAAGCGAGCTATCGAGATTTAAGTTTTACGTGATTTCCTAAAATAAGTTAACATATGCTGCTCCTTCTTCAAGAGTACTGCATTTTTACTTCCTCATCCTACTTCAGTCTGACCATATGTCAGTTGCATAAGACTGGCGATGATTGTTTGTGCACTGACAGTGTTAAAGCCACATGACCTGTTTTCCTATCAGCCTCTGTGGGCAAAAGTTTCTGAAGGCGCTGTTGTATGATAAATGGAGTAGAAAGAAAAACTCCTAAAGTTTTAAATTTCTTATTTTCTCTGAAGGGGCCGACGAAGAGTACAGTACAATAGGTTTCACGCGTTCAGGAAAATCACAAGAAAGGCATAAAACACCTGAATATACAAGGTAGCGCCTAGCTACCACACGGAAACTTGCAGTACCACAGAAGCTTCTATCATCTGTACGTATTTTGTTTAGCAGTGGGACGGCAGTTGATAGAAAAAAGAGAAGGCAGCTGGGATAGCCTATATTACTGAATGACATCGGAGCATCTGTAACCGCTCGAAGTGACGGACGATCTCTGAACAGTCTCAGACCAACAACTCAGATCTTCCCAAGTACTAAAACTTTCAGTTTTGTACTATCACTAACAATTTAATAACTTTCTAGCCACAGTTTCAGCCTCCAAAATGTTGAGGATGGAGTAAGAATGATTAATAAAGTTTACAGTCAAATATGTTTGTGGTAGCAAGGTCACTAGAGAAGCGTACTACCTGAGTTGCAGAAGGAATAATTAAGTTCCAGACCTCTTTCTTTTAGAGACAATTATTCAAGTCGGCCGGGACACAACACTGACTAGAGAAATGACAATGGATAACTGTTTGAAAAGACGAGGATCTTGACCCAGGAGACTAATTGTTGAAATACCACTTCATAAGAAGCTGGAAAGATTCGATTAGGGTGCAATATCTTCAACGCAGAACATGTATACACGTTTAACGTGGCTTTATATACCGAACGGAAGCAGAGGAAAGTGCCTGACATTTGCATGTCGGCGGGAGTGACAGTTTCGATTATGGTGACGGTTCTTCGCACCTGCTGACGTCATATCACGCGTGGCGGCCTGTGTAAGTGACATTTCTGTCCATGCGTTGATTTGGGAAATGTAGAAGAAAGACTGGGATTTAGCGTCCGGTCGACAGTGAGGTCATCAAAGACGAAGCACTAGCTCGGAAAGTCTAATTAAGGATGGGGAAGGAAATAGATCGTGCCCTTTCAAAGGAACTATTCTGGCATTCACCTGGAGCTATTTATGGAAATCATGAAAAACTTAAATCTGGATGGCCGGAAGCTGATTTGAGCCGTTGTCCTCTCGGATGCAACTCCAATGTGCTTACTACTACGCCGCCTCGTTCGATGCATTGAAACGGCCCGCCTTTTGAACGAGCTAGACGCTGTTGCCTTGCGTGCATAAAGCGAGCGCCTTGCCCATGCCCGACTTTAAAGATTTCAACTCACGAGGACGAACGTGGTGATAGCAGTCGTAAGCTAGAGAATTTCATCTCATTCGACGCGGCTTGAAAACCGAGAATGTGTTATCCAGTTACGCCACCGAGCAAGTGTCAGAGATACTTTTTCTTGTCATTGCCAGACTGAAGCGCCTAGAACCGCTCGGCCAAATCAGCCGCCTCCTTTTTAATGCTTCATATTCAACGACTTGACCTCACACCGGACGTTAGTCATTATTTTGAAGTGAGTTGCGTCGAAGGCCTTATCACTATTTCAAAATATAAAGTCTTACTTAGCTGATTGCTTGACGTTGGCTTCGTTGTCTTCTTTAGAGGCATTAAACACCCACAGGTTGTTATAGTACGTAGAAAATTAGCTGATAAAAGGATTGTGAAAATCAGGTTATTCTGAAATTACCAAATAAAGTAAACTATCTGAACTTTTAAATGTATGTACTCTGAAACTTGTCGCACATTATCATGACACAATATGAACTAATAACTGGAACTAGTCGTCTTCTTTCTGCAGCCTCGCAAAACGATTTGATCGCGATTCACTACCACTTGCACCGGATTTGTTCACACTGAAGATGAAGAGACATACTATACAAAGCAAAGGATTTACATCACTGTCAGGGGCAATATATATGCTTAGCAATCTTTAACAAAATTAAATTTACAGAATTTGATGTTAAAACTTAAGCATTATTTTAAGGGGCTCCGAACCAGCTGATATCATGAAATTTTCAATTTTTTTATTGATCTTAATCTATCGAATTTCCCCTTTTCAGTCATACATAAAATATATGTATAATTGTCTTATTTATTTTCCATTCATTCATTTAAACAGAACTACGTGTGAGTGCGACACTTTTCCAAGCATCTGAACATCTAAAGAAGTGAAGATTCGTCAGTTGTTTAGGAGGTGAGGGTTCAAAAGCTTTCAAAGCAGCTGAGGAAGAGAAGCCATATCGATAAAATGTAGCTATCACTAAATTGGTGTGCATAAGTCATGTACAAAACTGAATGGGTACGAGGTCGCAACGACTGAAAACTGAATACCAAGGAAAGAAATTGGAAGATGGCAGAGAACTACACTACTGGCCATTAAAATTGCTACACCAAGAAGAAATGTAGATGATAAACGGGTATTCATTGGACAAATATATGATACTATAACTGACATGTGATTACATTTTCACGCAATTTGGGTGCATAGATCCTGAGAAATCAGTAACCAGAACAACCACCTCTGGCCGTTATAACAGCCTTAATACGTCTGGGCATTGAGTCAAACAGAGCTTGGATGGCGTGTACAGGTACAGCTGCCCATGCAGCTTCAACACGATACCACAGTTCATCAATAATAGTGACTAGCGTATTGTGACGAGCCTGTTGCTCGACCACCATTGACCAGACGTTTTCAGTTGGTGAGAGATCTGGAGAATGTGCTGGTCAGGGCAGCAGTCGAACATTTTCTGTATCAAGAAAGGCCCGTACAGGACCCGCAACATGCGGTCGTACATTATCCTGCTGAAATGTAGGGTTTCGCAGGGATCGAATGATGGGTAGAGCCACGGGTCCTAACAAATCTGAAATGTAACGTCCACTATTCAAAGTGCCGTCAGTGCGAACAAGAGGTGACCGAGACGTGTAACCAATGGCACCCCATTCCAGCACGCCGAGTGATACACCACTATGGCGATGACGAATACACGCATCCAATGTGCGTTCACCGTGATGTTGCCAAACACGAATGCGACCATCATGATGCTGTAAACAGAACCTGGATTCATCCGTAAAAATGACGTTTTGACATTCGTGCACCCAGGTTCGTCGTTGAGTACACCATCGCAAGCGCTCCTGTCTGTGATGCAGCGTCAAGGGTAACCGCAGCCATGGTCTCCGAGCTGATAGTCCATGCTGCTGCAAACGTTGTCAAACTGTTCGTGCAGAAGGTTGTTGTCTTGCAAACGTCCGCATCTGTTGACTCAGGTATCGAGTCGTGGCTGCACGATCCGTTACAGCCATGCGGATAAGATGCCTGCCATCTCAACTGCTAGTGATACGATGCCGTTAGGATCCAGCACGGCGTTCCGTATTACCCTCCTGAACCCACCGATTTCATATTCTGCTAACAGTCATTGGATCTCGACCAACGCGAGCAGCAATGTCGCGATACGATGAACGGCAATCGCGATAGGCTACAATCCGACGTTTATCAAAGTCGGAAACGAGATGGTACGCATTTATCCTCCTTACACGAGGCATCACAACAACGTTTCACAAGGTGTTTGTGTAGGCGAAATCGGTTGGAAAAATTCCTCATGTCAGCACCTCGTAGGTGTCGCCACCGGCGCCAACCTTGTGTGAATGTTCTGAAAAGCTAATCATTTGCATATCACAGCATCTTCTTCCTGTCGGTTAAATTTCGTGTCTGTAGCATTTCAACTTCGTGGTGTAGCAATTTTAATGGCCAGTACTGTAGATGATAAGAATAGACTAACAAAGTCAATCACAGGTAAAATTTAAAATTATTACGGTGGGGCCTTCAGTCAAAATGTTAGTAGCGTAGAAGACGTGAGAAAAGATGTATGAGCAGTATTGTTTAACCTCTTTTCAACAGACGATAAACCCATTCATGGCCTATGCCCTGCAGGAAGTGATTCATGGTGCAAATACAAGAGAGCTGGTGTACCTTTTGCCGTAGTTGATTTCTTGAAAGAAACTTTCAGAGGTCTGGCAGATGTGAGACTATGATAGAGACATCTTCATGGCTGCATCCGCAATCCTAACTAGTCCGACAACAGCTTAATCTTGACCAGCAACAGAGTGTTTGTGTTAATTAGTACACTGCATTTTTGTGTCTTTGATGCACTAACAACATTCAATGAAGGAATTGTTGCAAGGTGTGTAGTCCTGAAAGGACTGCTACAAAGTGTTGGTCATTTCACAGTGAAACAAGAAAGAAAGAGTTGGGGCATTGGAGAGAGATACCAGAGTATTAGAGCAAGACAAAACAGGCGAGCAGAAAGAAGGACATTGCAAAATACGATGGAAGAGGATGCAGACAACCCATTTTGTGGATTTGGAATGCATTGACAATTAATGGCTTTTTCTCTTAAGCTGCATTTTTTAAGAATAAAGTTTCTTTTTGTTCAGCTTCTACTTGCCAAAATTTGTTCAGAATTACAGGGTACATTAACCTAGGATGTGTGCATTTTTAACGCAGAGGTTTTCCTATTTTGTAAATTTCAAAGAAGTTAAAGCCTTACATACATAGAAAAAGTTTAGACTATTACTTATTTTGATGTCCACTTTTTACAAAAATAATTATTATCATAAAAACAATTAATACTTTTAGAAATCCTTCTCTTAATGCGGTAAGAAACGTACAACCTGCAAGCCATATTTCTTACGACCTTTTATTCCCAAAAGTTTCTGATAAATGGTACCATTCGTATGAATAAATGTTATATTATTTAAGATAGGTATTACCAACCTGCCCACACCCCTTTCAGTGTATGGAATACAAACATTTAGGTGCAAAATATTTAACCTTTATTGTCATAGTTTTTTCTCGTATATGAACTTTGCAAACGTAGATATCTTTACCCACTGGTATCGAAGGATTCACCATATGTCTTGAGCGTCTCCAGACGTAGCAAAACGCTCCTAATATTCTCAGGTTCTTATTTTCTAATCTAACTCCTCCAGCATTGTTTGACTCAATTTCAATACACTCCGTTGGTCTTGTTTAGCGTTTGTTGATAATTATATCGCTTCTTTTCAAGACACTATCCACCCTCTTCATGTAATCTTGAAAGTCCTTTCACGTCTCCCGTAGAATTATAATGTAATTGTAAAAGCTTAAGGGTTTTATTTCCCCCGTACTTCAATTTCTTCTTAAAAGTTCTCTTTAGTTTTCTTCACTGATTGCAGTTTACAAAGGGCTACAACCCTGTCACACTCGCTTCTCAACTACTACATCCCTTCCATTTCGTTGGCCTCATAGCTGCTGTATAGTTTCTGTACGGACCGAATACACCCACATCATGATGTGGCGTTACAACCCTAAGGGCTATGAGCGCAAGCGTGTAGTCCGCCTGAGCTGTGATGTGGCAGCTGGCACACAACTGAGGAGGCGGCTGCAGACGTCGGGATCAGGTGTCCCAGAAGAAATGATTAGCTCATTAGGTGAGCGGGTGACCAGCAGTGGTTCGGCCCACTGCGTTCTGCGAAATACAAATGAAAACATACCAACGGAATTAGTACGTAATGTTGTATATCTATTCGAAAGGTCTTGATGAACGAACGGAGTTAGACTATTTAATAAGTGACACGACAATATTTCTTCGAAAGTCATAGTGTGTCAAAGATAGAAGAAAAACTGAAGTTTCACTGAAAGCGACATACTGTGAAAATTGTTGCGGAACTGACCGATAGGTTATTTTAAATCAAATGAAATGAAGTTTCTGAACTTAATCTTCAAATTAAAGAATATTGTTTGCTTTTACCCAATACCCTGAATTTCCTGTATTTCCGTAGTTTCTTAAGAAGCAGCAGTTCATTGAAAATTAATTTACGAATACTCTATGTGGTGTCGGAATCTGCTGAAAGAGACAAAGCGACTGATGTGCCACATCACATTATGTACATCAGTTATACCTGCGATATCTGTATTTTATCGTTATATTATTAATAAATTCATCACTAAAAATACTATCCAAAACTAGACCCTCGCCCATAGTTAATCACTACATAACAGCAGGTGATTTTCCCTTAGAAATAATACATTAACTTCGCAGTTTTATGTTGAAAACATGTGCATTTCCTTTCTCAATATTTTAGTAAATAAAAATCTGATTTCCTTTTTCACTAAAAAATATGTCATTTATGAAAATTATAGATGGATGAGGAGATGCGAGGTTAAAAAATACATCGACTTATGTACAACATAATCATGAGAAGTGTACTGAAATGAAATAAGGAATTGAGTTCAGTTTTTGATGACAGACTGTAAAGGAATACGCGCCAACCTCACGCATACAGGACAGAGAAACGAAACTTGATAATAAAATGACAGTAGCGTAGGGTAAGTCGAAGCGAGACAATTTTTCCGAACAACAATAGCTCGAAAATGTTTCGTTGAAGGCCCTCGAACATTAAACGATATCAAGTCAGTGAAGAACACCGAAGTGCTTGCGTTTCAGTTAACAGGCTCCAGCTAATACTTATTTTGCTAAGGAGCGCAATTTAAAATTAAATTAGTTGAAAATAATTCTTTCAGATGAACAAGCAAAATTAATTAGACAAGAAATTTCTTTCCATGGCTGTTTAACTGACGAGAATTATCTGCGATGTTTTCTGCGTAAAGCTTAAAAGGCGCCTGCTTTGGTGCCAACACCTTTTGTGGTTCAAATGGCTCTGAGCACTATGGGACTTAACATCTTAGGTCATCAGTCCCCTAGAACTTAGAACTACTTAAACCTAACTAACCTAAGGACACCACACAACACCCAGCCATCACGAGGCAGAGAAAATCCCTGACCCCGCCGGGAATCGAACCCGCGAACCCGGGCGTCACCTTTTGTGCAGCGTATTCGTGCGCTTTACTACAGTCACATGTTTGGCTCAAGGATCTGCAGTCACATATCTGCTCTATTAGCGCTGTCCATGTCTGGGTAGAAACTGCGACGTATGTCTTGACGGCAAGAGCGAGCTTTCACTGTCTCCAGCCAATCAGAATTCTGTGCGGTACATTTCGGCTTGGAAAGCCTCGTGACCACATCAGAAACGCATTTCTTCTGATCTTGCTGCCATGATGATGGCCCATACCGATGTTCATCGTAGAATAAACACTTGTCTTGTGATCCAAAGATGGTAGCACTCAACTGATTTCCTTGTGGATTATGGTGAAATTGTTGCTGGCTTCACGCATTTCTGTGGCATTTGTGTGATTGTAAACTATGTGGCCTTACAGATCATGGAGAATTAGGTTTCTTTTCAGGATATATTTTACAGTCGTTTTTGACATGGGAACATTAGTCCTTTGTTCCCTTTTTAGCTTCTTTAGAACACGTGCGTCGATTTTAATTTAATCATCAAAGATTTCAATTGACTTATGTCAGTGTCATTCTACTCATAAGATAATACACTCCTGGAAATGGAAAAAAGAACACATTGACACCGGTGTGTCAGACTCACCATACTTGCTCCGGACACTGCGAGAGGGCTGTACAAGCAATGATCACACGCACGGCACAGCGGACACACCAGGAACCGCGGTGTTGGCCGTCGAATGGCGCTAGCTGCGCAGCATTTGTGCACCGCCGCCGTCAGTGTCAGCCAGTTTGCCGTGGCATACGGAGCTCCATCGCAGACTTTAACACTGGTAGCATGCCGCGACAGCGTGGACGTGAACCGTATGTGCAGTTGACGGACTTTGAGCGAGGGCGTATAGTGGGCATGCGGGAGGCCGGGTGGACGTACCGCCGAATTGCTCAACACGTGGGGCGTGAGGTCTCCACAGTACATCGATGTTGTCGCCAGTGGTCGGCGGAAGGTGCACGTGCCCGTCGACCTGGGACCGGACCGCAGCGACGCACGGATGCACGCCAAGACCGTAGGATCCTACGCAGTGCCGTAGGGGACCGCACCGCCACTTCCCAGCAAATTAGGGACACTGTTGCTCCTGGGGTATCGGCGAGGACCATTCGCAACCGTCTCCATGAAGCTGGGCTACGGTCCCGCACACCGTTAGGCCGTCTTCCGCTCGCGCCCCAACATCGTGCAGCCCGCCTCCAGTGGTGTCGCGACAGGCGTGAATGGAGGGACGAATGGAGACGTGTCGTCTTCAGCGATGAGAGTCGCTTCTGCCTTGGTGCCAATGATGGTCGTATGCGTGTTTGGCGCCGTGCAGGTGAGCGCCACAATCAGGACTGCATACGACCGAGGCACACAGGGCCAACACCCGGCATCATGGTGTGGGGAGCGATCTCCTACACTGGCCGTACACCACTGGTGATCGTCGAGGGGACACTGAATAGTGCACGGTACATCCAAACCGTCATCGAACCCATCGTTCTACCATTCCTAGACCGGCAAGGGAACTTGCTGTTCCAACAGGACAATGCACGTCCGCATGTATCCCGTGCCACCCAACGTGCTCTAGAAGGTGTAAGTCAACTACCCTGGCCAGCAAGATCTCCGGATCTGTCCCCCATTGAGCATGTTTGGGACTGGATGAAGCGTCGTCTCACGCGGTCTGCACGTCCAGCACGAACGCTGGTCCAACTGAGGCGCCAGGTGGAAATGGCATGGCAAGCCGTTCCACAGGACTACATCCAGCATCTCTACGATCGTCTCCATGGGAGAATAGCAGCCTGCATTGCTGCGAAAGGTGGATGTACACTGTACTAGTGCCGACATTGTGCATGCTCTGTTGCCTGTGTCTATGTGCCTGTGGTTCTGTCAGTGTGATCATGTGATGTATCTGACCCCAGGAATGTGTCAATAAAGTTTCCCCTTCCTGGGACAATGAATTCACGGTGTTCTTATTTCAATTTCCAGGAGTGTAGTTCGGAAATTAATATTAATGTTTCGTAATTTTGATTTGTCACATCCCGCGAAGATACAAAGTACATGGTCTTTTGAATCGCGTTTATCCTTGAAGTATGTTATCATGTTTACAAATTTCCACGATTATATTTCATTTGAGTACATTTTGGATTTTATGAATTTATTATCTGCCTTCCTAGTCTTTGTTCAGTAAATATTTCCAAGTGTTCCATACCCACATATGTGTTCACCCAACAACTATATTAACGAAACGTATCCCATTTCTTTTAACTGTATTTAAATCTGGGACGAAGCGCCAGAATTAAGTATAGCTCACAATTACATCGTGTAAGAATTTTCTTTAGATACGTCTACGACACTGTGTGACTTCGAGACACTTGCCAGTGTAGACTGACTTCGATATAAATTCTGCTTCCACACAAGCTAGGGGTTTTCAGACTAATAGGTAGTGTAAGGCACAGAGTGCAAAAACATCTATCTTGCACAAATGACATGCACATTCAGTGGATGCATGAGGTCTAGACGGAGGATTCTAATTTTAGATTTGTTTGGTTAACTCTCATTTGACCCTCCCCCTTTTGCTGATCAGCTTTGCGAAAGTCCTTGCCACCCCGAAACTTTAGTTAATATAATGGATAACATTTCAGGTCATAAAACCAGGGCCATGGCCTCATATGAACTCCCTGTTTACAGCTAAACAAAGCAGGGTATGCTTTCAAGCTTGACTATTAGATCAGCTATGCTAAAAGTACCTTGATACCATTAATTTGTTAGTACAACAAGCTGATTATGGAAATAGCACTGCGTTAACTACCAGACGAAAGTCAACGCACTCGTCGTTGACTGGCTGCCGTTTTAGGCCGTAGTCTCACGGTGGTGCATATCCATCCTATGGTGGCTGAAAATTTTGCTCGACCAGATAGCCCTTATCCTTCTCTCACTTTATTATGAGGTTTCTTCCTCCATCCCATAAGGGTGGCTAACGGCTGCGCGGGACTCGAAAGATACCGGCAATACACCAGGCGCCTGTTCTACAAAGTGCACGCTGACAGGCTTCGGCGCATTATACAGGCATTACATAGGGACCAGAAACATGCCGTCCGTTTGCGTGCATTTCAGCCATTCACTATCTCTGCTAGCACCCGACTCCCCTGCCACAAGGTGCAACATTGCTGCTTCCGCGTCTAGTCTTAATAATCGATTTAACGTCCATGTCTTTGCCAGTTTCCTTAACAAAAATGACTACTGCTTGTTTAATTAATGTCATACTACAGAAGTACAATAATTTTTTATCATAAAGAAGACAAATTTGTTAATGAGAAAAGGAATTTGAAAAGTAAAAAAAATATCTGTAACTCTTCTTAAAGAAATAAGTTACAGTTGGAAAAGAACTCCTTCCATTTACATTTTTAATCTTTGTGCAGCTGTGACAATACTATCTCAGGAACTCTCCAACTACAACGTAAGCGTGCTCCTATTGGTGAGTCGGAGGCGTAACAATGGCTGCCCATAGCTATAGCGGGAAAATACGAGGTTTTTTTCCGAGGTCCGATGGGTCGCAAAATGGAAACCACGGAGAAAGTCAAAATTTTTTTACGCAACTTTGAGCTACACCTTCCAGCTGCCCCTTTACATAGTCGCCACTCCGACTTTGACGCTTGTTGTAGCACTGTACCAGCTTTCCAACACCTCGCTAAAGATGGCTGAGCTCGTCTGCAGCTAGTTGTTCGTGCCAAAATGCCGTGCTAATAGGCAGCCGTTCATGTGAGCAAAGATTTAAAATCACAGGGCATCAAGTCAGAGCTGAATGGCGGGTGACCAAAGACTCCCCACCACAGACACGACACGAGTGTCACTGTTGCATCTGCAGTGTATAGTCGAGCATTGCCATGAAGGGATTTGCTGGCACGCGTAACAGTTACGTTTTGGGAGCTGCATCAAGTCAGCCAGAACTGATCACTATTAACACATCCAATTACAGTTCGCACATCGTAAGTACTTGCCGCGAGCCATTACTGTTCCTGGCATCTTTACATGTTCGCTGTGGGCTCAGAACTGGAAAGTGCTGCGTGAAGCGATCGATTGGCGTACTAGAGACACTATGCATATCACCTACACAAAGCTTCTTCGGATTTTTACTGTGTTTTTTTTTTTAAATTTCGTGACCGATCTGATCTTGAAAACAAGGAAATAAAATAAAAAAGTAGCCCTCGTACATTTGTGCCAGACTGTCGCTCGTTAATCCGCAGATTCAATACACGTCCTACTCTCATCCCTGTGTCAAAAAACACAGAGGGGACTAAATTCATGAGATGGTGATATGCGCTCATACAAATGGCTTTAGTATCACGTACACAAGCTGTAAAAGGGCAATACATTGGCGAAGCTGTCATTTGTACTCAGAATCACAGACGAATCATGTGAAAAGGTCTCCGAAGGCACTGTGCAAGTTGGTGGTGGCTCCATAACGGTGTGGGATGTATTTACGTGGAATGAGGTGGATCCTCTGGTCCATCTGAAACTGTCACCGACCAGAGGACCATTTGCAGCCAATCGTGGACTTCACGTTCCCAAACAGCGATGTCATGTCACCCGGCCAATATTGTTGGCGACTTGTTTGAAGAACATTCTGGACAATTCGAGCGAGTGATTTAGCCGCCCAGTTCGCCCGATATGATTCCGTAATCGAGAGGTCAGTTCGTCCACAATATCCTACACCAGCAACGCTTTTTTGGTTGTGGACGGCTGTGGAGGCACCAGACGATAATAGATTTTAATTTATTTTTATTTACACGTCTAGTTCCGTATTACCAAATTGAGGAGCAAATCTCCAAGGTCATGGAACGCGCCAGTACATGAAATTACAACATAAAAGAAATAACAGATAAAAATAAATTGTTTATGAGGCTAAAAAGATCAAGCCATAAGTTTAAGTAAACGGAATTAATGATATAACATAACAATCAGCTTCAGTTTTCAAAGAACTCCTCAACAGAATAGAAGGAGTGACCGATGAGAAAACTCTTCAGTTTCGATTTGAAAGCGCGGGGATTATTGCTGAGATGATTGAATTCTTGTGGTAGCTTATTGAAAATGGATGCACCAATTAATTGCACACCTTACTGCACGAGACTTAAGGAAGTCCGATCCAAAGGAAGATTGGATTTCTGCCGAGTATTAACTCAGTGAAAGCTGCTTATTCTTGGGAATAAGGTGATATTGTTAACAAGGAACGACAGCGAATAATATACACTACTGGCCATTAAAATTGCTACACCACGAATATGACGTGCTACAGACGCGAAATTTAACCGACAAGAACAAGATGCTGTGATATGAAAATGATTAGCTTTTCAGAGCATTCACACAAGGTTGGCGCCGGTGGCGACACCTAAAACGTGCTGACATGAGGAATGTTTCCAACCGATTTCTCATACACACACAGCAGTTGGCCGGCGTTGCCTGGTGAAACGTTGTTGTGATGCCTCGTGTAAGGAGGAGAAATGTGTACCACCACGTTTCCGACTTTGATAAATATCTGATTGTAGCCCATCGCGATTGCCGTTTATCGTATCGCGACATTGCTGCTCGCGTTGGTCGAGATCCAATGACTGTTAGCAGAATATGAAATCGGTGGGTTCAGGAGGGTAATACGGAACGCCGTGCTGGATCCCAACGGCATCGTATCATTAGCAGTCGAAATGACAGGCATCTTATCCGCATGGCTTTAGCGGATCGTGCAGCCACGTCTCGGTCCCTGAGTCAACAGATGCGGACGTTTGCAAGACAACAACCATCTGCACGAACAGTTCGACGACGTTTGCAGCAGCATGGGCTATCAGCTCGGAGATCGTGGCTGCGGTTACACTTGACGCAGCATCACAGACAGGAGCGCTTGCGATGGTGTACTCAACGATGAACCTGGGTGCACAAATGGCAAAACGTCATTTTTACGGATGAATCCAGGTTCTGTTTACAGCATCATGATGGTCACATCCGTGTTTGGCGACATTGCGGTGAACGCACATTGGAAGCGTGTATTCATCATCGCCATAGTGGCGTATCACCCGGCGTGATGGTATGGGGTGTCACTGGTTACACGTCTCGGTCACCTCTTGTTCGCACTGACAGCACTTTGAACAGTGGACGTTACATTTCAGATGTGTTACGACCCGTGGTCTACCCTTTATTCGATCCCTGCGAATCCCTACGTTTCAGCAGAATAATGCACGACCGCATGTTGCAGGTCCTGTATGGACGTTTCTATATACAGAAAATGTTCGACTGCTGCCCTGACCAGCACATTCTCCAGATCTCTCACCAACTGAAAACGTCTGGTCAATGGTGGCCGAGCAACTGGCTCGTCACAATACGCTAGTCACTACTATTGATGAACTGTGGTATGGTGTTGAAGCTGCATGGGCACCTGTACCTGTACACGCCATCCAAGCTCTGTTTGACTCAATACCCAGGCGTATCAAGGCCGTTATTACGGCCAGAGGTTGTTGTTCTGGATACTGATTTCTCAGGATCTATGCACCCAAACTGCGTGAAAATGTAATCACATGTCAGTTCTAGTATAATACACTCCTGGAAATTGAAATAAGAACACCGTGAATTCATTGTCCCAGGAAGGGGAAACTTTATTGACACATTCCTGGGGTCGGATACATCACATGATCACACTGACAGAACCACAGGCACATAGACACAGGCAACAGAGCATGCACAATGTCGGCACTAGTACAGTATACATCCATCTTTCGCAGCAATGCAGGCTGCTATTCTCCAATGGAGACGATCGTAGAGATGCTGGATGTAGTCCTGTGGAACGGCTTGCCATGCCATTTCCACCTGGCGCCTCAGTTGGACCAGCGTTCGTGCTGGACGTGCAGACTGCGTGAGACGACGCTTCATCCAGTCCCAAACATGCTCAATTTGGGACAGATCCGGAGATCTTGCCGGCCAGGGTAGTTGACTTACACCTTCTAGAGCACGTTGTGTGGCACGAGATACATGCGGACGTGCATTGTCCTGTTGGAACAGCAAGTTCCCTTGCCGGTCTAGGAATGGTAGAACGATGGGTTCGATGACGGTTTGGATGTACCGTGCACTATTCCGTGTCCCCTCGACGATCACCAGTGGTGTACGGCCAGTGTAGAAGATCGCTCCCCACACCATGATGCCGGGTGTTGGCCCTGTGTGCCTCCGTCGTATGCAGTCCTGATTGTGGCGCTCACCTGCACGGCGCCAAACACGCATACGACCATCATTGGCACCAAGGCAGAAGCGACTCTCATCGCTGAAGACGACACGTCTCCATTCGTCCCTCCATTCACGCCTGTTGCGACACCACTGGAGGCGGGCTGCACGATGTTGGGGCGTGAGGGGAAGACGGCCTAACGGTGTGCGGGACCGTAGCCCAGCTTCATGGAGAAGGTTGCGAATGGTCCTCGCCGATACCCCAGGAGCAACAGTGTCCCTAATTTGCTGGGAAGTGGCGGTGCGGTCCCCTACGGCACTGCGTAGGATCCTACGGTCTTGGCGCGCATCCGTGCGTCGCTGTGGTCCGGTCCCAGGTCGACGGGCACGTGCACCTTCCGCCGACCACTGGCGACAACATCGATGTACTGTGGAGACCTCACGCCTCACGTGTTGAGCAATTCGGCGGTACGTCCACCCGGCCTCCCGCATGCCCACTATACGCCCTCACTCAAAGTCCGTCAACTGCACATACGCTTCACGTCCACGCTGTCGCGGCATGCTACCAGTGTTAAAGACTGCGATGGAGCTCCGTATGCCACGGCAAACTGGCTGACACTGACGGCGGCGGTGCACAAATGTTGCGCAGCTAGCGCTATTCGACGGCCAACACCGCGGTTCCTGGTGTGTCCGCCGTGCCGTGCGTGTGATCATTGCTTGTACAGCCCTCTCGCAGTGTCCGGAGCAAGTATGGTGGGTCTGACACTTTCCATTTCCAGGAGTGTATATTCGTCCAATGAATACCCGTTTATCATCTGCATTTCTTCTTGGTGTAGCAATTTTAATGGCCAGTAAAGTATATATTGAGAGGCCAATGTCAAAATACCCAGACTACTGAGCAGGTGTCGCCAAGAGGTTCGCAAACTTACACCTCTTATTGCCGAACCACCCGTTTCTGAACCAAAAATATCTTTTAGAATGGGGAGAGTTACTCCAAAATATAATACCATACGACATAAGCGAATGGAAATAAGCTAAGGAGACTAACTTTCGTGTCGAACGATCACTTACTTCAGATACCGTTCGAATACTAAAAATGTCAGCATTAAATCTCTGAACAAGATCCTGAACGTGGGCTTTCCGTGACACTTTGCTATCAATCTGAACACGTAGGAATTTGAACTGTTTAGTTTCACGAATCATATGCGCATCTGTGAAATTAAAATGTCGGGTTTGGTTGAATTGTGTGTGAAAAACTGTAAAAACTGAGTCTTACTGTTATTTAGCGTTAGTTTATTTTCTACAGGCCATGAACTTATGTCAGAACTGCACTATTTGAAACCGAGCCAATGTTGCACAAAACACCCTCTACTACCAAGCTAGTGACATCAGCAAACAGAAATATTTTAGAGTTACCGGTAATACTAGAAGGCATATCATTTATATAAATAACAACAGGAGTTGCCCCAACACTTATCCCTGGGGCACCCCCCGTTTGACTGTACCCCACTCCGACCCCACATCACAGCCATTCTCAACAGTGTGAATAATGACATTTTGCTGTCTGTTGTTAAAGTAAAAGGTGAACCAATTGTGAGCTACTCTCCGTATACCGTAATGATCCAACAACTGGGGCAATATTTTGTAATCAACACACTGAAATGCCTTAGTTAAATCAAAAAAATACAGCTAGCGTTCGAAACGTTTTGTTTAACCCATCCAGTACCTCACAGAGAAAAGAGAATATAGCATTTTCAGATATTAAACGACTTCTAAAGCCGAAATGTACATTTGATAGCAAATTATGTGCTATAAAATTATCAATTATCCTTACATACACAGCCTTTTCAGTAACCTTAGCAAACAATGATGGCACAGAAATAGGTCTAAAATTGTCTACATAACCCCTATAATCCATTTTATAAAGCGGCGTTACTAATTAGTACCTTAATCGTTCAGGAAACTGACCATTCCGAATGGAAAAACTACAAATATCGCTAAGTACAGGGCTAGCATGTTCAGAACAGTACTTTAATAATCTGCTAGGCCCTCTGTCATATCTGTGAGAGTCCTTAGTCTTCAGTGAATTAATTATTGACTCACTCTCCCCCTTGCCTGTATCACAGAGGAGTATTTCAGACATTAATCTCGGAAGGGCATCTGACAAGATAGTTATATAATTCCCTGTAGAAACTAAATTTTTATTTAATTCACAAGCAATGCTCAGAAAATGATTGTTGAATACCGTGTACATATATCTGATTTATTAGCAACAGAAATATTTTTACTACGAACTGACTGTATCTCGTCGACCTTGCGCTGCTTACTAGACACTTCCTTCACAACTGACCATATGGTTTTAATTTTATCCTGTGAATTAGCTGTTGTAATTGCATACCACATACTCTTTGCCTTCCGAATAACATTTTTAAGCTCCTTACAATACTGTTTATAATAAAATACTGTAGCTTGATTGTGACTACTTCTAACAATTTGATATAATTCCCGCTTTGTTCTACATGATATCCTCATCCCACTAGTCGGCCGCCCAGGCTGCCTCTTACTGCTAGTATCCCGTTTAGAACGTTCTAATGGGAAGCAACTCTCGGAAAGCATGAGAAATGTGTTAAGGAAAGGATTATATTTGTCATCTATGTTATCGGCATTATAAACATCCTGCCACTCTTGTTCTTTGACGAGGTTTCAAAAACTCTGTATTGCCGTTGGATTAGCTTTCCTGCATAGATTGTAATTATATGTGACATTTGTTTGAGTACAAAGCCTTTTAGTGATAAAATTTGTGCATCATGGTCTGAGGGGCCATTCACTCTTTTACTAACTGAATACCCATCTAGTAATGAAGAATGAATAAAAACATTGTCTATGGCCGTGCTACTGTTCCCCTGCACACAGTCTGCATCAGATCATATGAATTTAGGAGATCTACCAACATTCTTTTTCTTGCACAGTCATATACAAAATTAACATTGAAGTTACCACATATAACTAATTTCTGGTACTTCCTACAAAGTGAATCAAGAACCCTCTCTAGGTTGAGCAGAAATGCTCTGAAGTCAAGGTAGGGGACCTATAAATAAGAAGAATTAGAAGTTTAATTTCACTAAATTCAACTGCCCTGCATTACATTCAAATGTCTGTTCAGCGGAGTGCCTTCATACATCTAGGGACTCAAACGAAATACTGTTTTTTACGTACATGGCCACTTCCCCACTCCGCAAGAAACAGTTTGAAAAAGAGCCAGCCCGCATCTCGTGGTCGTGCGGTAGCGTTCTCGCTTCCCACGCCCGGGTTCCCGGGTTCGATTCCCGGCGGGGTCAGAGATTTTCTCTGCCTCGTGATGGCTGGGTGTTGTGTGCTGTCCTTAGGTTAGTTAGGTTTAAGTAGTTCTAAGTTCTAGGGGACTGATGACCATAGATGTTAAGTCCCATAGTGCTCAGAGCCATTTGAACCATTTTTTTTTTTGAAAAAGAGCCAGCTAATCTGTTCAAATGGCTCTGTGCATTATGAGACTTAACTTCTGAGGTGATCAGTCCCCTAGAACTTAGAACTACTTAAACCTAACTAACCTAAGGACATCACACACATCCATGCCCGAGGCAGGATTCGAACCTGCGAACGTAGCGGTCGCATGGTTCCAGACTGTAGCGCCGAGAACCTCTCGGCCACACCGGCCGGCAGCTAATCTGTATCTTGGTAAAGGAGGCCTCTGAATTGTCAAATTATTTAAGTGGTGCTCCGATACACCAATACTGTCAGTCAACATGTATAAGCAGTTCACTAACTTTATCTCTATAACCTCTTATATTTTGATGAAATATGCTAATTCCTTCTCTACTTGGAAACATGACGTCCTCTGAAGGTGAGCCCTTAGTTAGAGAGACTTCCTTTAAGCAGATATACCTATCAGATGACTTCAATCTAAACTAGGTGCAGCTCTAACATGAAGTACTACAGGAATTTTTCCATGTGTGGAGAGGATTTAGAGCGACTTGTCGAGTCCATGCCACGTCGATTTGCTGCACTACTCTGGGCAAAAGGAGGTCCGACACGATATTAGGAGGTGTCCCATGACTCTTGTCTCCTCAGTGTACAATGCTTTGTGCATTATCCTACGAGACCCCGTTGCAGGCAAACGTGTCTTGGTAGCAATGGGTTATTTTTCTGTTTGTTGCGGAGGAATGATTACCTGTTATGGCTTAAATGTCGTCAGCAATTTCCTTACTTTACAGTTTGATTCTTAGATGAGAATGGTGAACATAGTATCATCATTTCTCCAACCTTGATTGGGAGTGTATCATTTATCTAGTGTTGGTGAGGTCAGCATCGTTTTCAGTAGGTAACCCAATAAAAGCATCTGTTCCGGAACTGGGGACGTGCATTTCCATCATAAGCAGGCTTGTGGCGATGTCAAGTTTTTTTCGCGTGGACATTTGTTCACTGGACTTCTGCAATGACTGTTGAAATGCCGTGCGCATATGGCATATTTGGCGATGTGTCCCCTTCTGGGGAGTTCGGTCGCCTGGTGCAAGTCTTTTTATTTGCCGACTCTTCAGCGGTTTGCGCGTCAATCATAATGAAATAGTGATGAGGACAGCACACACATCCTGTCCCGACTTGGGATAAAGCCCGACCTGACCGGAAACCGAACCCAGGGCCCTGTAATCGAGAGTCGACAATGCTAACCACAAGAGCATGAGCTGCTGTCCAGACTGTTCAAAACTTTGTTACAGTAGTTTACTGGATGTGATGTGTATTTGCATCTGGTAGACAACCGGACTATTTGTCAGTGTTGTAAAATATCGGTCAGGCATTCGACACAAGCTGGATCAAGGACACTGCTTGCTTTCTTTCTTTCTTTTTTTCAATTTCTACGATTTACGTAAGTTACTTCAGTAGAATGGCAGACGAGTTCCTCCAGTAAGACCGTGCTGATTATCAATTCCCACTGCGCCGTCCACTATGCCAGTGGTCTATCTGTTAACGCACCATGTGGCGAAAAGTCTCCAGACGCCTTGGTGATGGGCTCTATGTGAAGTTAGACTACAGCAAAGACTTCCGCGGAGATTACAGCCGATACGACTACGATTTCAACGTCGAAGAGTTGTCCAGTAACCACTAATTAAAGGAATACGCAATGTTGCGTATGACGGTGCAGGCAGTTTATTCACAGATCTGTTATGTAGTGAAAGAGCAGTTTATGGGATGATGAGTAATGCAACATGATCTTTGTGTGAGAGTGCGGCGTATACCTGCCCAACAGTATTTTCCCCAGTGTGTTTTCATGATAATTATGTTCGATGGCCGACCGGTGTGGCCAAGCGGTTCTAGGCGCTACAGTCTGGAACCGCGCGACCGCTAAGGTCGCAGGTTCGAATCCTGCCTCGGGCATGGATGTCCTTAGGTTAGTTAGGTTTAAGTAGTTCTAGGTTCTAGGGGACTGATGACCTCAGAAGTTAAGTCCCATGGTGCTCAGAGTAATTTGAATTTTTTATGTTCGATGGTGGTGAAGTGATGTTCATGGCTGTATGTCCTGAATTGGACTCTAGCCATTAATTGTGAGCGATGAGTGACCGCGAGATACGGCAGATCACGGAGACACTGTATTCGCAATTCTTCATTCAGAGCTAACCTCTTCGTGATATCCATTAATTGTACAAATATTGGGGTTTGTGCTTCGAAAATAAATCTGTCGATTTTCCTCCCCATTCATCTCCAGTCCGACCCTTTGCTAAGTTTTCAGTGATCTAGTGGCCGAAGGGACATTAATACATACCCTTCCTCTTTCCCTTGAGACTCTAACATGACCTCTCGCAACATCGTTGAAAATAAACTATGAATTATCGGTAGCACAGAACTTGTCTGTACATTGTCTATTACACCTTGCTAGATTGCAATATGCCTGAACTTAGTTATTAATAACTAATTCAGCATCTACTAATCTGAGAGTCAGCTTAGTCTTTTGCAGTCGTCATTGGCAATCAATAAATCGATTACGGTCGAACTGCAAAAAATGCTGCGAAGAAATCTGACGTTTGACTTAGGCCGATGGTACATAACCAGCTCATTAGGGGCGGTACGACTGTTTTTTTTAAACCATTCTTCGCTGATATCGATTTTTTTCCACTACTCATGCCTAATACGGTGCAGGAAAACCGCTGGCATTCAAAACACTTTCCACTTCTCTCGGAATGGCAAAATATAGGTCCTACATTGTTTTCAAGGGAATCTTACACATACAGGGTGGTCCATTGATAGTGACCGGGACAAATATCTCACGAAATAAGCATCAAACTAAAAAAACTACGAAGAAAGAAACTTGTCTAGCTTGAAGGGGGAAACCACATGGCGCTATGGTTGGCCCGCCAGATGGCGCTGCCATAGATCAAACGGATATCAACTGCGTTTTTTTTTAAAATAGAAACCCCTTTTTATTACATATTCGTGTAGTACTTAAAGAAATATGAATGTTTTAGGTGGACCGCTTTTTTCGGTTTGTGACCGATGCCGCTGTAATAGTCACAAACGTATAAGTACGTGGTATCACCTAACATTCCGCCAGTGCGGACGGTATTTGCTTCGTGATACATTACCCGTGTTAAAATGAACCATTTACCAATTGCGGAAAAGGTCGATATCGTGTTGATGTATCGCTATTGTGATCAAAATGCCCAACGGGCGTGTGCTATGTATGCTGCTCGGTATCCTGGACGACATCATCCAAGTGTCGGGTCCGTTCACCGGATAGTTACGTTATTTAAGGAAACAGGAAATGTTCAGCCACATGTGAAACGTCAACCACGACCTGCAAAAATGATGATGCCCAAGTAGGTGTTTTAGCTGCTCTCACGGCTAATCCGCACTTCAGTAGCAGACAAATTGCGCGGGAATCGGGAATCTCAGTAACGTCGGTGTTGAGAATGCTACATCAACATCGATTGCACCCGTACCATATTTCTATGCACCAGAAGTAGCATGGCGACGACTTTGAACGTCGTATACAGTTCTTCCACTGGGCACAAAAGAAATTACGGGACGGTGGCAGATTTTTGCACGCGTTCTATTTAGCGACGAAGCGTCATTCACCAACAGCGGTAACGTAAACCGGCATAATATGCACTACTGTGCAACGGAAACCCACTATGGCTGCGACATCTGGATCATCAGCGATCTTGGCGGGTTAATGTATGTTGCGGCATTATGGGAGGAAGGATAATTGGCCCCCATTTTACCGATGGCAATTTAAATGGTGCAATGTACGCTGATTTCCTACGTAATGTTCTACCGATGTTACTACAGGATGTTTCACTGCATGACAGAATGGCATGAACTTCCAACATGATTGATGTTCGGCACATATCTCGCGTGCGGTTGAAGCCGTCTTGATCAGCATATTTCATGACTGGTGGATTTCATTCTGTGGGGAAAGTTGAAGGATATTTGCTATCGTGATCCACCGACAACGCCTGACAACATGCGTTAGCGCATTGTCAATGCATGTGCGAACGTTACGGAAGGCGAACTACTCGCTGTTGAGAGGAATGTCGTTACAAGTATTGCCAAATGCATTGAGGTTGACGGACATCATTTTGAGAATTTATTGCATTAATGTGGTATTTACAGGTAATCACGCTGTAACAGCATGCGTCCTCAAAAATGATAAGTTCACGAAGGTACATGTATCACATTGGAAAACCGAAATAAAATGTTCAAACATACCTACGTTCTGTATTTTAATTTTAAAAACCTACCTGTTACCAACTGCTCGTCTAAAATTGTGAGCCATATCTTTGTGACTATTACAGCGCCATCTATCACTAATCGAAAAAGGTGGTCCAACTAAAATATTCGTATTTCTTTACGTACTACACGAAAATGTAATAAAAAATGGGGGTTCCGATTTTAGAAAAACGCTGTTGATATTAGTTTGACCTCTGGCAGCGCCATCTAGCGGGCCAACCATAGCGCCATATGGTTTCCCCCTTCAAGCTAGATAAGTTTCGTTCTTTGCAGTTTTTTCGTTTGACGCTTATTTTGTGAGATATTTTGCCCGGTCACGATCAATGGACCACCCTGTATATACATAAATGCAATGAAAGAATGCCATTTGATCAGGTGAGTCTTGTTTTACACTGCGAATCTTATATATAAGATTCTCAGTGTAAAACAAGACTCATCCGACCAAATGGCATTCTTTCATTGCTCCGTAGTCCAAGTTTTATGGCTTCGGCACCACGATTTCATGTTACGGTCACTTGCATCACTGATCAGTGGTTTCGGAATTCCATCTCGCCCTGCAGTTCCGCCGCTAAATCTACTCGTATACTCCACGAGACACCTACGGTTTGTGACGAAGGATATTTTGTGTACCAGTGTCACTTTCCTCTTTGCCTGTACCATTGGCATAGAGTTCGCGGGAACAACCATTGATGGTACACTTCCGTGTGGGGCCGAATCTCTCTGATTTTATCTTCATGCTCTTTTTGTGAAGTATACTTAGGAACAAGCAACATATTCGTTGATTCTTCAAGGAATGTACGCTCTCGGAACTTTTAACAGTTGTCCAAAGCGTGATGTGGAACGTCTCTCTTACAACGACTGCCGCTGTAGTTGCATATATTTGTAGTTGCGAATACGGGAAACGATCATTTGTCCAAACGATTGACGACAGTGAAAGTTTTTGCCGGATCGGGACTCGAACCCGAAATTCCCGCTTTAAGTGAGCAGTCGCCTTAACGGCTTCCGTTATCCGTGTACGACACACGGCCACATGCAGACTTCCATACGTCGTCGTTCCTGCGTCACACCTGTATTCGTCCACACATTATGTAACTCCCGTACAAGGGAGGACATCTTTAATTGGAAGTTGCTGCCTGGTATCGGCGGATTAATACCATGCTGCAGTGCCTGTGTTGATAAGAATGACGGTGTAATGTTTCTTCGGACATGCAGGCATGAAAGCTTTCCAGAATGCTGACTCGAATACGTTTTTTAAATTTGGTGCTAACAGCGACAAAATGCAGGTACGGGAACCAATTGAAAAACTTGTACAGAATTTAGGCTGTGGTTATAGGAATCGAAGGGATCAAGAAAAACCAGTAGCAGAAAATTGATTGAGACAAAGTTGTGAACTATCACCTATTTTATTTACTCTGTTGGTCGAGTATGCTATGAAGGAAAATAATGAGAAATTTGGAAAGGTAACTGACGTTACGGGTAAGGAAGTGAAAACTTTAAGTTTTTCCAATGACTTTAGGCCCCTACTGACGGTTACTTCCAGGTATTTTATGGTCTCCACTGTTTCCCGTTTGGGACCAAACTGCTGAGGTCATCGGTCCTTAGGCCTACACACTACGTAATCTAACTTAAACTAACTTACGCTAAGGACAACACACACACCCATGCCCGAGGGAGAACTCGAACCTCCGACGGGGGCAACCGCGTGAACCGTGGCAAGGCGCCGTTGACCGCGCAGCTACCCCGATCGGCAGCTCTACAATTCTCCACCCGATAGCGGAGATCAAGAAATCTTCATTCGCGATCGTCGCAGAATCGTCTGAGCTTCTAATTTAGGCCTGCCACTCATATCCTAACCAAAGGCTCACGATCGATTCTGAGAATCCATGCCGGCCGAAGTGGCCGTGCGGTTAAAGGCGCTGCAGTCTGGAACCGCAAGACCGCTACGGTCGCAGGTTCGAATCCTGCCTCGGGCATGGATGTTTGTGATGTCCTTAGGTTAGTTAGGTTTAACTAGTTCTAAGTTCTAGGGGACTAATGACCTCAGCAGTTGAGTCCCATAGTGCTCAGAGCCATTTGAACCATTTTTTTGAGAATCCATTTCCTACTTCGCAGTACAATAGCTACTTTTCCATAGCGTTTATCCCGGCTAGTACAGGGCATACTATTTCATGATTTGGCAAATTTTATTTTATTATTTATCTTTGTGGCCGGTTACTCTTCCTGACGCCACACTCGTCAAGGTACACTAGTGGAAGGGAGTTGCGTACGCGATCACTCTATAAATGACGTAAAATTTGTTCTGAGTGTTACAGCATTTTGACTTTGTGCGTAAAATATTCTCTGAGGTGAAATTTGGGACCATCTCAGTTTTTGGTTAAACGAACTTGGAAGATCACCGAAAAATCACATTAAGTCCAGCCGGTGCAGCAGTCCACGGCTGTTTATCCGTGGCACGCAACCGATCCTGATATGGTTCACCTCCCTGTCTCACAAGGTAGCATGCTATGCCTTACGACTTACGAGGAAGTCTCCTTTGAAACCTGTACTACTATAAATATGAAAATAACTCCTTCACGACTAAGTCGCCTAATCGAGTTTGCTGAAATTTGGTATGGAGATGAGGAAGAACATAGGCTTCTTTAGAAAATGTGTAGTATTGATTTGAAAAATATTAAGGCTAATTATGAGAAAGTATTTACTTTTTTACTTTTGAACTTCATCGTAATTGCGAAAATCCTTTTACTGGTTGATATAATCTGTATAATAGAATTCAGTACAATGCTTACACAATCCTCAGTGCGTTTAATTTCTACTTCCTCTCTATACAGAGTGTAACAGGTATAATGGCAGATACTTATATTTACGGTGCCTTAATATGTACACGCACAAGCGTGTTGGTTGTTTTTTCTCTGCATCGAGTCGTCTTCCCACAAACTCATCTTGAACTTTACGACTTGCTGTTTACTGCACGGCCGTAACTGCCAAATCTGCTGTCCTGGGGAAAGCAAGCATTAACGACTTGCTCTTGCCACATCTACTTGAAGGCACTAACCACCTTAAAAACATACGACTTGCAATAGCTGTAACTATTTGTCTGCAAATGGCATAAATACTGAGGCATTGTTGTTCAGTACACCGACCTCACTTACCAATAGAAAAAAACTGCACTTATACCCACTACACACTGCAGAAGTGGAAAAGTGACTATGTCTGTTAAGTTTTTATGACAAAACTGCTTAACAGAATACATGCTACTTTAGAAAATAAAAGAAAAAATATAAGAAAAAGAAATCAGCCCCTATGAAGGAATGAGGGAGGAAACTGAACATCTTCCTTTACATCAGTGAACATAAAGCTTCATACAAAATTATTAAATTTGTTTGCACGATGTGCACGTTGTATAACGTATAGCTACTTCAATAGCACAATGCATAGCCGCCTCCTGCTCACGCTCCTCCGCAAGTACCACTTGGTAGCGACTCTGCGTGTGTCGCGAGTTGGGTCAGCTGGGAGTTGGAGGGAGAAAGGGATGCCGCACATGACGGGCTATGCTTACCTGAACAAGCAGTCACATGAGGGCTGCTGACGTTATTGGACCTACATAACTTACTTACAGGCCATTATTCATCAAAATTACTGATAAAAGAAGACAGTTATTAGTAACAGCTAGTACTATACAACATCGCGAAAAAATGTACTAAATAAAGCGGTCAGTGACTAAATGAGGACCTACTAGCAGACCCCAACAATAAGCCGTCAAACTACACCCTGGTCCCGCTGCAGGTGGCGGAAATCTAGGCTTCGAAAATTAAGATATATACAGAATATAAATAAGAAAAATAGAATAATATTAAAAATTATTTCTGGTGTCTTTTAACCGATGCTGAAGGCAATACTAACTATGAAACAATTTTGCAAAAATCAAACGGAGAATCGAGATGTAGCGTCCGAGTTGCGAGAATTTTGATTCACCCTGTATAAGCACTAGCTCACAAAGTTCAACTGCACATCACACATGTTGTACTTCTGTTTCCTGGCCTGATCGCGGCATTAGGCATGTTAACGTGGATTTGGCAGTGTGCTGGTAGAGTGTGGCCGGATGCACTTCCTCTCACCCCACACCTCTTCCTCTCCCTAAGAGGGATGGTACCTCAGTACCCCACATGAATGTGTCAAGTGTTATCGCACGTGAATGTGTTAGAGCATTTTGAGAATCGTGCAACTGAAGCGGGAAGTTGGTACCAGCACAGTATTCTCCTATCCGGATGTGCGAAACAGCCTAAAATCCACATCCAAACAGGTCGCCACACCGACTCGCGTCGTTAATCCGCTGGATAGACTCGATTCGTGGCCTGCGTGTATCCCCGAGTCAGTGTACAAACGCTCGTGGCTATCCGGGGTGTTTACATTGCACAGCAAAGAGGTTGAAAAACAAGCACGTGACAAATCCCTTAAAACGAGTGAATGGCTGAGAAGAAACAAATATTATCCACTTCCTAAGAGATCATACAAAGGGCGTGTAGCAATAGAGGCACATGTCGGATTCCACTTTCTGGTCTACTGCGAGACAAGGCTTCGGAACAGGCAGAGGATTACTGTGTCCGGGCCAGGTTAACAGCGCGCTGTGCAGAGGCAGTTAGTAGCAAGCCCTTGTGTCTGAGCTATAGAAGACCTGCAGCAGACTGTGTATAGGCATCTCGTGGCAGCAGCTGTTGCTATGGCGTCTTCCCTCCTCCATCGCAACTACAGAAGGGCTCTCTGTGTTCTTCTATATTCCCCTTTGTGCCACAGTTTACTCTCGTTTGCTCATGTACAGGGTGTCTATAAACTGGTGTCCATAAATGTAGGGATCCTGACACCTGAACATTACAAAAAGTCCGCACGAACATGGGTTCAAAAATCCTTCCTTGGCGAATTACAAGAGCGAGCTGAAAAATTATGCTTGGAAGCTCTTAAAGATTTTTAAATAAAAGAAATGTAATTAATTAACATTCTACATCTTTATTCTTCATGTCTACATATTGATTTATCAATATAGTCACCCTGGCGACGAGCATATTTCATCCAGCTTGATACAAATTTGTTGATACCGCCACTGTAGAAAGTTTGACTTCGTTGACGGAGCCACAACCTCACCTCTTTCTTGTGTCTTTTTTTCGTTTTCCACTTCATCGCTATCAAAGTGGAGTTCTAGAAGGCGTTCTTTAAGTTCTGGAAACTGTCACAACTGTATGGAGGATAATTTTTGAAGATGTCGGATTTTTTGCAGATGGCGCAGGGCTCGTGTGTGATGTGTTATTGTTATGCTGAGGGACACGGTGCTCCGTGTGTAGACGAACTCTTCTAATTCGAAACTCGGAGGGGGTACTCTTTGAGTGGACAAAGTCTTCTAGTTCAAAACTCGATTACGGCACAAACCGACGTAATTACTTTACACACCACTATGTTACACGCCACAGTTTGAATCCCTTTAGCGGGAGAGGGCTGGAAATGTTTAGATATGAAGGATAAAGATGTAGAATGTTAATAACGTTTGTTTTGTTTAAAAAACTGTAAGAGTTTTCACATAAAAACTTCGGAGGCATTGCTCTTCAGCACTCACTCGCATATGCTTCGTTGCTAATGATTTATGTGATATATTTTACAGTGTACATTTACAAAAATCTTGCCGAAAATGCCTGGAGTAATTGGTATTTGCTCACATCTCCCTCAGAACATCGACATTATGTGCAGAGAGTTCAATAAATCAAGGACTTTAAATGTCACCAAAGCTAAAGATCCATTGGATTCAAACCTGGTGATCAGGCAAGCCAAGCAATAGATCCTCCTCGACCAATCCCTAAATTGAATAACTACTTATGGCAATATGTACGAAGTTTTAGAGCAAAGTGAGGTGGAGATTAATAGTAGGTAAATCACATCATTTGGATGGTCTCTATGGATATATTATCAAATGAATGAATGAATCAACTCATTTCTAAGAAACAGTAGGTACACTGATCCAGTAAGATGTGGGAAGAAATAGTAACGAATAAGATGAACATGAATGATTCCAGCCCTCACATTGAGTCTGAACAAAAAACATTCAAACAAACTTAGAACAGATGCCAAGGCCATCCGTAAACCAACATGTATGTAAAAATAAGTGTCCGAGGTGCGTCGCATAATCAGAGGTCACTATTCTTTTCGTAACTCGCCAACGAAGAATTTTCGAACAGATGTTCATAGGGACTTTTGCAATGCTTTGATCTACATTTATAAAAATCCTGTGTAATATGGTACACAACTAATGGGACTTTACATTATTATCTCGTTGCGACATTAAGTCTCCTTGGTAATAACTTTCTTGACCCACAAAAAAGTCTCCTGTTACACACTGCCATCGGAATTTCCATGTCTAGCCGCTACATGCCTGTAGCCTAGGACACGCAGGTTCCACTGTACCAGCGTCTTTCGTGTAGTTATTCGGTCCTGCTGCACCCTCTCCTTCAGATGCCGAAGTTTCCAGTGTTCAAGTGGGCTACCTGAAGTTCAGAGAGGTAAGCAACAGAGCCAACGGGGCGTTTACAGGAAGAACTTTTCTTCTCGTTGCGAGGTGCTCTCCTTTCACACGTACTGCCGTTCTGTTATGAATCGTACACAGTGATTACATCAGTGTATGAAATAATAGCAAACGCAAATCGGATGGCCCAAATATTAAATCGCTTCACAAGCATATTTACCACCACGCACATATATTAGTGAACAAATCGTAATAACGAAAGTAACTTATTCACAATATGTCACTGCCAAGAAACGTAGTTCGTTGAAACTTGGACGTTACACAGAAATGACAGCTACAATATAATACAGAAGGTAACAGAAACAAATACTCAGAGAAACGAACAGAAATGACACTTTCAATCAAAGACAAAAGGTAATAATACTGAAGTCATAGCCGTTACGTACTCTCATACGCCAAGAGGAGGAAACACATAATCCACTCAGGAATACTGTGGAAGACGATCGTGCTGGTGAAGCTGGCGACCTGGTGTGGTGTAAAAAAATGGTTCAAAAATGGTTCAAATGGCTCTGAGCAGTACGGGACTCAACTGCTGTGGTCATAAGTCCCCTAGAACTTAGAACTACTTAAACCTAACTAACCTAAGGACAGGACACAACACCCAGCCATCACGAGGCAGAGAAAATCCCTGACCCCGCCGGGAATCGAACCCGGGAACCCGGGCGTGGGAAGCGAGAACGCTACCGCACGACCACGAGATGCGGGCAAAAAAATGGTTCAAATGGCTCTGAGCACTATGGGACTTAACATCTGTGGTCATCAGTCCCCTAGAACTTAGAACTACTTAAACCTAACTAACCTGAGGACATCACACACATCCATGCCCTAGGCAGGATTCTATCCTGCGACCGTAGCGGTCACGCGGTTCCAGACTGAAGCGCCTAGAACCGCACGGCCACACCGGCTGGCGGTGTGGCGTAAAATAATGTTGTATGGGCGTACTGACCTGCAAATCTTTGAAAACGGTACACTCAGCGGTCAGCGTTATGGTGACACGCTACTGTTTCCCCGTTCGCATCTTTTCCTGAATGCATTCGGTGTTGACTTCATTTTTATGGATGACAATGCGCGACCGCATCGAACTGCACAAGTGAAGGAAGTGTTCGAAACTGTGTGTATTCGGCGAATGAACTGACGTGTCCGTTTCTCCGACTTAAAACCCATTAAGCCCGCGTGGTATGCGTTAGAGAGATGTACGGCAACACATGCAGATGCAACGACGACCATACAGCAGTTTTCAACAGCGCTGGTGGAGGAACGGTGCGCCCTACCACAACAACTCAGTAAACAACTGTCGGACCAACATGGGAGTACGTTGTAGAAGGTGTTTTGCCATTCGTGGTGATCACACACCCTATTAACAACAATGTCCAGCCTTTTTTAATGTCTAGGGGACCACCACAAATCGCGGTGCCTTCAGTGTAATTATTGTTATAAAACTGTCATTCCTGTTCGTCTCATGGCGTATTTATTTCAGTTACCTTCCGTACTATATTTATCAATTATTCCTGTGGATGGTCTAAGATTCATTGAGCTTTGTTACTTTGAAGTGAAACGTCACGCGAAAGCTCCTTGCATCCATAAGATTTGCACACTGTTGTATAATTCTGTCACGGAAGCATAGAAGTTAACTGACATTTCGATGTCTGTATATATGCGCTCTCTGCAGATTTGTCGTGTATGATTCACATTACCTACCACTCTTCTTCATTAGTGAAGACGAAAAGGGTCAGAGCATTTACAGAGGCACTTCGAGAACTAAGTCATCCATGTCATCACACGCTAACGCCATTGAGCAACAAGAGTGGCGCACTGTTAGAAGAGATTACGTGTTCTGGGGTACCTGCGCACACAGTTCATCTGCGTTACAGATAACCATTGAATCACAGTGTAAGAGTGAAATGGTACGGCAACTGCAAACACACGTCACAGATGAAGTGCGAGGGATAGGATGGTTCTTATGGGCAAAACGTTAAATTGCACACAGTCACCAGCATATTCTTGCGTTATATGGACCAAATGCATTGCCAAGCCCAGCCGTAGCGTAATGGCACCAACAACGTCGTACATATGTGGGAGGTGCTGATCGAGAAGGAAAACCATCCATATGCACCACAGAGAACAATGTCCAGGCAATCGAGGAACTGATTAAGAGTAATCGTAGATTGCCGGCCGCGGTGGCCGTGCGGTTCTAGGCGCTGCAGTCCGGAACCGCGGGACTGCTACGGTCGCAGGTTCGAATCCTGCCTCGGGCATGGATGTGTGTGATGTCCTTTGGTTAGTTAGGTTTAAGTAGTTCTAAGTTCTAGGGGACTGATGACCTAAGATGTTAAGTCCCATAGTGCTCAGAGCCATTTTAATCGTAGATTTTTCCGACGTTGAGGACGTCCACACAACGGTTCTAGAATGGCTCCATAACCTAAGAGCAGATTTCTATTGTCGAGGAACTATGAAGAGTAGTGCAGCAGTCAATAAAAGTTACTTGGCGGGTCATAACAATATGTAACTTACCTTTTGAATTCCGCACGTAATAACGGTGTAAAATTGTGAACCTTTACTGAACGTCCTCAGCGCATAATGTCATATGGCTTGATAATTATTAATATAGCGTGGTAATTATTATTTACGAATGTGGTTTCGTGTTTCTGCCAAACACGTAAGAGTAGGCAGCTGCTACATGAAATAACTGACGTGCAATGCGGATCATTAATTTTCATTCCCTGCCCATTGTAAAATAACAGCACAAACCCAAGGTACGCTGATTGATTTTTATAAAATTATAGTCCCAAACACAGTTATTCAGCTTTAATTGCGGCTAAGATTGAAAGGATAGCAAAATTAAATTTTACGACGTAATTAAACAGGTCGTTTTAATCTATGCTTAAGTTCATTACCCGCACGAAAGATAATAAATATCGTAATATGCAATTCACTGTGTCCAAATTGTCATTTAAGCCCGTCGATCACAGTACTAAATATTTTGCAATACACGGCAATACAGTGTAACATGGCTGCATAAGATGATTTATAGCAATCACAGTTCCTCCAGGAGTAAATAATGTACTCCTAATTTACGCAGGAAATGAATTAAATTTATTGTTTTATGTTGTAGTGGTGAAGACAACTGCATGGAGCACACTGTGGTAGGGGAATTTCCCTGGAAAATATCTTCAATTGCGCAACACAATTCCATGGTGTTTACAAAGTAACGAAAATTCTTACCAGTTCCTTCAAGAGCACATAATTATTCTGTTACAGTTGTTGTTCTGTCCTTCAGTCCGAAAAATGGCCACTTTTCCACGCTAATTAATCTTGTGAAAATATTCTCGTATCTGCATAACTCCCACTTGAAACGCTTTACCGGAGGCAAGCCTTGGTCTGAACAGGCGTTGATATAAGTCAATGGGGACAGTTAAAAGTGTGTGCCCGGACCAGGACTCAAACCCGTGATCTCCTGCTTACATGGCAGACGCTCTACCCATCTTTTTTTATTTTTTTATTTTTTCATTTTATTCGATACGGGTCGTTGCGTTTGGTCTCGGCGGACGTCACAAGCCATCCGTTCAAGTTGATCGTTGATTCCTTGACTCAGTTCTTTTAATACATGGAGCACGCAGCTCTCTGGCCGAACACGCTGAGCTACCGTGCCGACATCCATGTGTGCCACTGACGACACAGAGGATAGTGCGACTGCAGGGACTTATCTCTGGCACGCCTCCCGTGAGACCAACATTCGCAACTTTTTTGTCCCGCACTATATTCATAGTTCCCCTGCCCATCATACTCATTACTCACGGCTTTACCGCCGATTCCCGTAAGAGTTCGTGCACTGTTGATGCATCCGCACAGAAGAAGATGGTCAATGGCCGGTGAGCCTTAACTACACTCCTGGAAATGGAAAAAAGAACACATTGACACCGGTGTGTCAGACCCACCATACTTGCTCCGGACACTGCGAGAGGGCTGTACAAGCAATGATCACACGCACGGCACAGCGGACACACCAGGAACCGCGGTGTTGGCTGTCGAATGGCGCTAGCTGCGCAGCATTTGTGCACCGCCGCCGTCAGTGTCAGCCAGTTTGCCGTGGCATACGGAGCTCCATCGCAGTCTTTAACACTGGTAGCATGCCGCGACAGCGTGGACGTGAACCGTATGTGCAGTTGACGGACTTTGAGCGAGGGCGTATAGTGGGCATGCGGGAGGCCGGGTGGACGTACCGCCGAATTGCTCAACACGTGGGGCGTGAGGTCTCCACAGTACATCGATGTTGTCGCCAGTGGTCGGCGGAAGGTGCACGTGCCCGTCGACCTGGGACCGGACCGCAGCGACGCACGGATGCACGCCAAGACCGTAGGATCCTACGCAGTGCCGTAGGGGACCGCACCGCCACTTCCCAGCAAATTAGGGACACTGTTGCTCCTGGAGTATCGGCGAGGACCATTCGCAACCGTCTCCATGAAGCTGGGCTACGGTCCCGCACACCGTTAGGCCGTCTTCTGCTCACGCCCCAACATCGTGCAGCCCGCCTCCAGTGGTGTCGCGACAGGCGTGAATGGAGGGACGAATGGAGACGTGTCGTCTTCAGCGATGAGAGTCGCTTCTGCCTTGGTGCCAATGATGGTCGTATGCGTGTTTGGCGCCGTGCAGGTGAGCGCCACAATCAGGACTGCATACGACCGAGGCACACAGGGCCAACACCCGGCATCATGGTGTGGGGAGCGATCTCCTACACTGGCCGTACACCACTGGTGATCGTCGAGGGGACACTGAATAGTGCACGGTACATCCAAACCGTCATCGAACCCATCGTTCTACCATTCCTAGATCGGCAAGGGAACTTGCTGTTCCAACAGGACAATGCACGTCCGCATGTATCCCGTGCCACCCAACGTGCTCTAGAAGGTGTAAGTCAACTACCCTGGCCAGCAAGATCTCCGGATCTGTCCCCCATTGAGCATGTTTGGGACTGGATGAAGCGCGGTCTCACGCGGTCTGCACGTCCAGCAGGAACGCTGGTCCAACTGAGGCGCCAGGTGGAAATGGCATGGCAAGCCGTTCCACAGGACTACATCCAGCATCTCTACGATCGTCTCCATGGGAGAATAGCAGCCTGCATTGCTGCGAAAGGTGGATATACACTGTACTAGTGCCGACATTGTGCATGCTGTGTTGCCTGTGTCTATGTGCCTGTGGTTCTGTCAGTGTGATCATGTGATGTATCTGACCCCAGGAATGTGTCAATAAAGTTTCCCCTTCCTGGGACAATGAATTCACGGTGTTCTTATTTCAATTTCCAGGAGTGTATATATAGATGAAGAGGGTATCTGTTCAGTTCATTGACCATCATATTCTGTGCGGATGCGCAAACAGTGCCCGAACTCTTACAGGAATCGGCTGTACAGCCGCGAGTAATGAGTATGATGGGCAGGGGAACTATGAATATAGTGCGGGACAAAAAAGTTGCGAATGTTGGTCTCACGGGAGGCGTGCCAGAGATAAGTCCCTGCAGGCGCACTCTTCTCCGCGTCCTCGGTGGCTCAGATGGATAGAGCGTCTGCCATGTAAGCAGGAGATTCCGGGTTCGAGTCACGGTCGGGGCACACATTTTCAACTATCCCCATTGACATATATCAACACCCGTATGCAGCTAAGGGTATTCATTTCAGTGTAATTTCATTCTAACAGGCTGCATGGTCACCGATGGTATCTGTTCTTTCGGACATCTTCATATATTTTAAAGTCTTGGTCTCCCTTTATAATGTCTCGCCGTCTCTTTCCCTCAAAACCAAATTAACTATTCCTTGATGCATAAGGATGTGTCTTGTCAAGCCAGCCCTACGTTTAGTCACATTGTGCCATTATTTTCTTCCCGATTTGGTTCAGTATTTCTCCGTTAGTTATCCGATCCACCCAGCTAATCTTCAGGGCCACAAATATAATGGAAATAGTTCATCAGTCATTTTTGCAATGGGCCAGTGTTTGCGCTACTCACCATAACCTTCATTTTGAACAATAATTTGTAACACGCCAGTATAGCGTAAGTTGTTCTGCTTTTGTTGCATTCTGTTTGCACGCTTCTACTATTACATTCGTTGGGCTTAACTGAGACAAAGCTTAAATTCGTTACGTTGTTTGTACACTGATTCCTTACACCAGCACTTTTCATCTAACACAAATAAAAAAGTAATACCTAAATTTAAACAGATAAATACATTTTCTCCTTAATTTATTTTTTCCATCCCAACTAATCGCAGCCGGCCGCGGTGGTCTTGCGGTTCTAGGCGCTGCAGTCCGGAACCACGGGACTGCTACTGTCGCAGGTTCGAATCCTGCCTCGGTCATGGATGTGTGTGCTGTCCTTAGGTTAGTTAGGTTTAAGTAGTTCTAAGTTCTAGGGGACTGATGACCTAAGATGTTAAGT
Organism: Schistocerca americana; assembly: GCF_021461395.2. Taxonomy (NCBI): domain Eukaryota; kingdom Metazoa; phylum Arthropoda; class Insecta; order Orthoptera; family Acrididae; genus Schistocerca; species Schistocerca americana. The sequence goes on along the minus strand of NC_060130.1, from coordinate 436,307,866 downwards.
CCCATAGTGCTCAGAGCCATTTGAACCAACTAATTGCCATGTATAGTGCCAGCTGAGAAAAAGAGAACGAGAGAGAAATGCGTTGATGCTCTCTTTACACGAATTCATTCTCGGAGACCGATGCTTTTCCTTGCTTGTAGAATCTGCGGCATATGCTACTTGATGATGCACAAGTAACGCCATGCCACGCTTTCCTTCTAGCTTTTGCAGGCGCGCTTAAACACACTATACTCCCTCGCAATTTTTATTAAATTCAGCGTTCTCGCTTCTTGACCTAGGTACATGGGAAAAATTGTATTCGTAATTTAATATTCAACACTATGCACTATACAAATTTCTTGTTTGTAACTCACTCCACATAAGTCATCTGCTATAGGAATGAAAACACCAGAAAACAGGAAATACTGATTAAAATACTATACAAATCAAGCTAGGCATACTATGAACTTACTGATAACATTTCCGTAAATGACTTGTCATACGTTTAACCAAATGTCAGATATAACGTGTCAGATATGGTACACATGTCTGACCATGTAAACACGTGTGTCACTTAATGGAGCTGAACGCAGAGAGAAGTGTTCCTCATTCCAGAAGTGTACTGGTTTGTCGTTAATCGAAGAATGTTATACTAAATAATATCGATCGAATTCTGGAAGAGAAGGTTCCCTACGTATGTAATGAAACGACTAAAAATTGCAAATATAATGACCTGGCACATGAAATTCACCCTCACAATACCAAGTGGGTGGGGGGAGGGGGGGTTTCGGGGGACGGGGTGGGTTACTTTATGCCCCCATTTGCAATATAATCAATGACTTTAAATTTAAAATATTGATAATCAATGTTTATTGTTCTCAATGAATTCTGCTACCAGATTCCATAAATGTTAAAGAACTTTCAACTTAGCTTAACCTAAAAATTTAAATGATTTTAGTAGATTTCACTTTCCTCGATGAACGCTGTACTCAATAATTTCAGGTTCAGGCCCTTACTCACACATCAGTATATCTTTAAAAAGTGTGCCGTGACTAAAACTATTAATTATTAACGACTACAATTAACGACATTTGCTTTTTAAATTTTTTAGCGTAGGTGTGAAGTCCCCTCCCTTATTGAAAGTACGTTGACATTGCTAAGAGTGTGTCAACAGATATTTTCGTCTTCTGGACACTACTAACACATCACTACCTTCAGAAATGAAACTTCCTGGCAGATTAAAACTGTGTGCCGGACCGAGACTCGAACTCGGGACCTTTGCCTTTCGCGGGCAAGTGCTCTACCACCTGAGCTACCGAAACACGACTCACGCCCCGTCCTCACAGCTTTACTTCTGCTAGTGCTTCGCCTCCTACCTCCCGATTTCGAGTCTCGGTCCGGCACACAGTTTTAATCTGACAGGAAGTTTCGTATCAGCGCACTCCGCTGCAGAGTGAAAATCTCATTCTGGAAACATCCCCTAGGCTGTGGCTAAGCCATGTCTCCGCAATATCCTTTCTTTGAGAAGTGCTAGTTCTGCAAGGTTCGCAGGAGAGCTTCTGTGAAGTTTTGGAAGGTAGGAGTCGAGGTACTGGCAGAAGTAAAGCTGTGAGGACGGGGCGTGAGTCGTGCTTGGGTGGCTCAGTTGGTAGAGCCAGTCGGCTCTCAGCCGTGGCAGCGTGCGGACGGCCCCGCGCGCCGGCCAGTGCTCCGCTGCAGGCGTTGTTTACTTCCGCGTCGTAGCTTTAAGGCTTGTGTCCGTCCTCCGTGAACAACATGTCGAGCGCTTAACGCCGTGCGACCCTTAAAGTTTCCTTCCCAGCTGAACATGCGCGACCTCGTTTATATTGAAATGACAAACACCGAGGTATGTGAAGATGTTATTCGCCGCCATGCCAATGGACTTACGTTCAAATGCTCTGATGGTCACGTCACAGCTGTAACACTTGAACTCGCATAGTACGGACAACCCACGATTAGGGTTCGATTCCCGGCGGGGTCAGGGATTTTCTCTGCCTCGTGATGACTGGGTGTTGTGTGATGTCCTTAGGTTAGTTAGGTTTAAGTAGTTCTAAGTTCTAGGGGACTGATGACCATAGATGTTAAGTCCCATAGTGCTCAGAGCCATTGTTTTTTGAGAACCAAAGTGTTTAGGATCTTTGGTAGTGTTAACTCGGTCGCGTGGACTCTCATGACGAGAATATTAATTATGAAAAGGTTATATATATTGTGTATTCTCTGTAATTAAATATTAATTTGCGAATTGTGATCTACCTGTTTTTATGACCATGTACTCTGATTAATTTTGTGAATAGTATTCCATTTCTTGATAGTGTTACGAATTTTAACGATTTTGGAATAGCTAAACCATTTTCTATGTTTTCTATGAATTTTAATATGTTGACAACCTGTTTTCTTTTGTGTAAGATGACAGAGTGGAATAAGATTAGGAGTGTCTCCACTCAATTATTATGGTCTAAAAATTGGTTTTAGCCTAATGCTAAAATTCTTGATGTTTTGAGCATATGCGTTTCCGCTGTTTTTGGGGACATTTTTTGAGTCTGTTTAGGTTACACGAACATCCTTAGACAATGTGGGGCACGTGTGACGCCGGAAATGCATATCCTCTTATTTCCGTCTATTGTACTATAAATTTTTTTCGTTATTTTGTTACCTGAAGATATAACATTTCTGTGTCTTTGTATATTGTAATTGTTTTACTATTTGTACATATATATGCATTTGTGTCGATGTATAATTGGTTTGTATTGTGAATATTATTTGTATTTTTACGCTGGGTCTTGCCTAGGGAAAACTGTGCTATCGAACGAATACATCGATAGGTCGTGTGGAGAACCAAAGTGTTTAGGATCATTGGTATAGTGTTAACTCTGTCGCGTGGAGCGCGGGCAGAGGGTGAGTCTGGCTGGGGTGGTGCAGTGGAGCAGGTGTGTTGTGTGACGCTCCCGCGAGTTGCCGCGCTTTCGGGGTTGGGCAGCATGTAATTGCGCTCGACTTGCTATGATAGTTTCTGACACGGTGTCGCGGACGGGAAGTATTAGCTGGCGCACATCAAGAGCCCGTTTCGCCTGGTGACCGTGTCGAGAAGAAGGCGCGCCAACATCCAGCTTCTGCAACAGCGGCGGCCGACAATGAGTGACTGTCGCCACCTCCTCGATCGACGGCTTCAAACCTTCAATCAACCAACAAGGAAGACTGGAAGCACATAAAGTTTTAGAACTGTATGGCAGACCTCAGCTTTTCAAACTGTTCCATTTTCATAACTAAATTACAGCAACGTAACATGAACCTTTGTTGCTCATTGTCCCAATTGCATTACCAAGCAGGGTCCCTTCCTTTTCCGGAATGAACCCGAGTGTCGTTTAAATTCAAACGCCAGCATCATTCGATTTCACTGCTTTAATTTCAAAGTTCAGTTAAGGTATTCATAGCTGGCTACAATATTTAGATTACACAAGCACAAATTAAGAGTGCGAGTTTTGTTACCGTATTTTAGCTTACCTGAGACTGCAGCTCAGCTTGGTACGTACTAAATTTTACTATTGTTAATTGTTCAGAATCATTTAATTCAAGTTCAAAGCTAAATCTCTTATTTCTAAATTGCGTAGATTCAAGTAGCTTTTGAAATGATCGTTGAGGTAGTCCAAGACTAACCGTATTTTACTGAATTTCGATGTGCTTCAGAAAGAAAGCTCATTATTAACTTCAGTCACTAAACTAACTTTCGATTTTCCGGTTTTATTAATTCTTTTGCTAAATTAAGTCAGAGTGTAGAGAAATTTACTTCAAACAGTTTTCACACTACACGTGTCAACCTTCAGTTGCCACGCTTCTAGTGCTAATTATATGTGCAATAACCTTTCTTTTTCAGTTACTATAGTAATAGTCCTTAGAACTGGCGACCGTAATTTCCCCCAAATCTCAAATATCTAATTAACGCCAATTAATTGTTAACGTGACGACCGCACATTTACTTTCTTTATTAACTTTACCCCTTTTCAAAATTAATTTCCACCAGTTTCATTCGCATTTTATCCTTTCATTGAGATGTAACCCTTTCCTCCCTCTTTACCGACAGATTAACTTCGGTGACGATTGCTTTTCCCAATTTTCCATTAGGTACACGCGGTTTAATTTTTCACTGTCATTAAGGTCGATAAGTGAGGGGGAGGTTACAGCCCCACAAACTAGCGCTGCTCCGCGATATGATTTATGATGCGGATATAGATATTGCGCTTTTTCAGGAAGTGCATGTCGCCGATTTTTCACCACCACATGGCTTCACGGCGCATCTTTCTCCCGCTTCGGACACCGGTAGTGGTGTTGCCATCATCTTACGCGAAGGTCTTCCTGCCAAAAATGTCCTATACCTCCACAACGGCAGAGGTATGGCCCTTACTCTCTTTGGTGTACGCATCGTCAACATTTATGCGCCGTCGGGCTCCAGCTATCGTCGTGAAGGCAATGCCTTCTTCGCGAATGAAGTTACACCCCTTTTTATGGGACCACACGATGACTGGGTCATGGGTGGAGACTTCAACTGCACCCAGCGACCTCAGGATCAATTGCCGCGTCACTCACCATGCGCAGCTCTGGAAACAGTCGTATCGCGGCTACAATTTGTCGACACGTGGAGACATGTTCACGGTGATCTTTTGGGTTTTACGTACTACACTGCGCCCTCCTTTAGCCGACTGGATCGCATCTACATCTCGCGATCCCTAATTTAACACACTCGACAGGCTGAAATCTGGCCTGTTGCTTTCTCAGATCATGAGGCTTACTTCTGTGATGTTGTTCTCACAAGACAGGCAGTATGGCACGGACGTGGTTTATGGAAACTGATCACGGCACTTCTTAATTCACCTGACTGTCGACTTCTAATAGAAGACACTTGGATCACATGTAATAGACGCCGACCCACGTATCTGTCTACCATATCCTGGTGGATCCAGTGTGCAAAACCTGCTCTTCGAAAAACTTTAATCCGGTATGGCAAAGATGTTGTCGCCTGGAGGAAGAGCACTATGGACCTTTACTACAGGATCCTACGAGTATGCTCCACGATGCCAGCCTCCCCTGAGCGCCATACAAGGATGAACCATGCTAAGGCCCAAATCTCCAATCTCATGCGAAGGCATTTGGAAGGAGCGATAGTACGATCTCGTACTGCTGATCGCATGCCTCATGAACATCCGTCGATGTACCATATCATCCAAGAAAGCCAAAATCGACGCCTACTACCAGCAGCTATACGCCGCAATTCCACATTCCCCAGAGTTGATCGAGGAAGTCACACAGCTCAACTTCGGTGGTATCCCAGGAGATGCGGCGATTGACTTGATGTCAGAGGTGACTGATGAGGAAGTCCGCGATGCGATCCGGGAAGGAACCATCAATCGCTCCCCAGGACCCGACGGTCTTCCCCTCGAGTTTTATCGCACCTTCCGTGATTTGTTAGAGTCCACCTTCACCTCCATCTGTCGGGCACTGATGTCTCCGGAAGTACCTGTGCCAGACGCTTTCATGGAAGGAATTATTATTCCTGTACATAAACCGCATGGTGGCAACAATATCAGTGATTATCGGCCCCTAACCCTCCTCAACAGTGATATGAAAATCTTCACTCGCCTTTTGGCGGCACGACTTAAATAAGTTGCCCGATATGTTGTGTCGCCAGATCAAGCATCTTTGGGAGGGGATTATAATATCCGCACGGGTTTATGCCGCTACAGGGATATGATCGCCGTTACCCAGGCACAACGCCTCTCTGGGGCACTTGCGTCTTTGGACTATAGTCAAGCTTTTGATAGGGTTGACCATTCGTTCCTTACGGCCGTTCTCCACCATATGGGTTTCCCAGTCGCCGTTATCACGGTAGTGATGCGTCTTCTGCGGGGTGCCTCATCCAGGATTATGTGCAATGGCAGACTCACTCCACCGATAAAAATAGGTCGATCCGTACGTCAAGGTTGCCCTCGATCAGCAATTTTGTACGCCTTTTCCTTGGAATCCCTGCTATGTGGACTAAGGTAGGGTTGTCCATAGATCGCTACCGATTCTGTTGCACGGCCTATGCTGACGATGTAGTCATCTGTTTACGAGATGCCGACGAGGTTCGAGCTGTTTTGACGTGGGTAGCGACTTATGGTGAGGCGTCGGGTAGCTCTTTAAACGTACGTAAGTCACAAGTTATGTTCATGGGCACGGGACTTCCCGTGGAGTGCGTTACACCTCTCACCCACGTTGATTCCATTCGCTGTTTGGGAATAGATTTTTCATCTGATCTCCGGCGTTCAGCCACCACCAACTGCCGACGCCTCCTTTTAATGATCAGAGCAGGTCTTATGGACCATTGCCTTCGATCCCTAGATATTCTCCAACGAGGTCGGTATGTCAATATATATATCGCATCCCGAGTTCCCCATGTAGCACAAGTTCTACCTTTTCCGCTTACTGTGGCACGTCGTATGTTGGCAGCGATGGCATCTTTCGTCAGCTCTGGGCTGTTGTTCAAAGTTAACTATGCAACCCTTGCTCTTCCCCATGAACGAGGAGGGATAGGTCTGTTTCACGTGCCGGATAGAGCCCGCGCCCTATTTGTCAGCTCCGAGATGACGGTATGGACACGTTGCCCGACGAGCCTCACTGGTCTCCTCCTGTCGGCATATTCGCCGGTCTCACTGTCAGCCCCAGTGATGATCTCGGATGTTCTGGCCCAGTTCCATTATATACGGCATTTCTTCCTTGAATTCGGTTATCTACGCCTCACCTTACCAAGACAGCTTTTACTCAAGACAAAGGCAGTATACAATGCCCTCCAATTAAGTCGTCCACCTAACCCGATTGAACAAAAGTTCCCCCAGGTTGACTGGCGTCATGTATGGCGCGCGGTGTTCGCCTGTTACCTTGACACGAATGTTCAATCTGTCTGGTACCTTACTGTCAATGGTAAGCAAATCAACCAATTTCGCCTTCATCGTATCCACCTCGCCCAATCACCTCTATGTTCCACGTGTGGAGTGCCAGACAATGATGAATATCGGTTTGTTTGCGGACCGGCGGCGGAGGTTTGGCACTTGGATCAACGTATTGTGGCTTTTCTAACGCGGGACATTCCGGATCGGATTACTCCCCTTTCATTACTATTTCCGGAACGTGACTATTTTCCTCGGACAAAGTCCAATGCTGTGTATTGGATTCGCGGACAAATGCCATTCGCTACCTATTTGGACAAACTGTAGACTCTGTACTCGATTTTTGGACATACCTCAATGACTGTCATTATGTCGTCGTCCGTCACCCAAAATACAGACAATTTTTCTCGAACTTCCTTGGGAGTGCTATCCACGAGCCGCTGGAATGTGTTAAGCCAAGAGAGAAGAAGGTTTCCTGTTTGAACCAATGAACATTTCTGAACAATTCAACGGAACACATCAGTTTCGAGAAAACGTGACTCAACATATTACCAGCGGGGCGTAGAAGGCCTCTGATCAAATACACAACAAAACTACACAAAACAAAATAAAAAAATAAAAATAAAATTAAAAAAAAAGAAGGTTTTGTTGTTTGTAAGGATAGCCCTAACCTTGATTTCCCATAGGCAGCTCTCTGGAGTAGGTTGAGCCGGGAGCCAACGCCTGAAGTGGACCAGATTTTTTTTGTTATAGGATGAAAAGTGGCGGTGGCACTTAGGTTTTCTTTTAGTTCCATTTTATTGAGGGGCTTTCTAAAAGGAAAAAAGAGGGGAAAAAAGAAAAAGTGGTAAAAAATTAAGCTAAAACCAAAAAATAAAAAAGTGGAAAAAAGTTGTTAAAAACAAAAAGAAAAAAGAAATAAAAAATAAAAAATCGGTTCAAAAAAGTTGGTAGAGCACTTGCCCGCGAAAGGCAAATGTCCCGAGTTCGAGTCTCGGTCCGACACACAGTTTTAATCTGACAGGAAGTTTCCTATCAGCGCACACTCCACTGCAGAGTGAAAATCTCATTCCAGTACTTTCAGAAGTATGTTGTTAATATATATCAACAAATCAACAACACTAAAGGAAATTTTTTAATCTTCCTTTTTCGTGTAGGCAAACGTACTGCCAAGGAATGGACAAACATGGAAACACCGCAGGAATCCATACTTGAACACAAATTCAGATGCTATCCAAGCCTTCAGCTTCAGTTTGTGCTTTGTATTTAACCACGAACGGCACCTGCGAAATGTCATCAATACGTTGTAAGTGTCAGTCGTTGTTCTATGTAGTTGTGAAGGCGTTATGTCGGAGGCAAGACAATTCGAACGTGGTGCTCGTGTGGTGGATGCTTCCGTAACCGAGGCAGCCGATGTGTTTGGTGTTTGAAGGGGCACCGTATCGAAGATTGATACCGGATATAGGGAGAGCCGAGAAACATTATCACAAAGCGGCCGAAATTGTCTGTTCAGTGAGTGTATGTTCAGTGATCGTGACAGGACTGTGAAGAGATATACGAGGACGAGAGTTTAAAAGTCCTTGCAGAAAGTGGCGAGTCCTGTCAACACCCAACACGAAGGGAGCAGGGGATTGCAGGGCGCGCTGGAATTCCAAAACCACACGTCAGTGATGCAAATGCCGTAACGAATGCATGGTGCCGAAGCCATAATACCTGGGCGGTGGAGCAATGGAAGAAAGTCAATTGGTTGGACGAGTCTTGTTTCACACTGTTTCCAAATTCTGGAGGAGTTTACGTCCTGAGAGTGAAATATGGCGGGGTAATTCGGACAGCCATATCGTGCTGTTCCATGGGCCCCACGGTTACTCTGTGAAGGCGAATTACGGCTAAGGGATAAGTGAGTATTTTGGCTGAAGCGGTCCATTCCATGGTACTATATTTGTGACGTGTTTTCCAAGACGACAGGCCTCCTGTTCACACAGCTCGAATCGTCCAGCGCCGGTTTCGTGAGCGCGAGAATGATTTGTCTCATCTTCCCTGACCACCACCGTCTGCAAATCCTAATATTACTGAATCTTTTGGTCTACTTGGAAAGAAGGGTGCGTGGCCACTATCTATCTCCGTCATCTTTACGTGAACTAGCCACTATTTTTCAGGAGGAATGATATAAGATTCCCTTTAAAACAATACAGGACCTGTATTTATTTATTCATTCCAAGACGAATGGAAGCTGTTTTGAAACCAGCGGTTTTAAGCGTGGTGATGTGACGGGTTGTGTTCATATTTGTGTCCACCACTATATGTCGCACCCCTTCCTTATGCCACAGAACCAATGTTAACATCGTTATTTACCAACCCGTATATGACATGAAACATCATCTTATTAATCTTACGGAAGCAAATGATACTGTACTTGCGGAAAATATACAGTAGCACTGGAATTTAGAGAGCAATCATATTAAACGTTTGCTACTTGAGCCAGCGTAAACAGAAAACTGATTACCATACGGGTACCTAACTTTATGAGAATGATGTTCAGACCGTGCGCTGCAGTATTTGCGTTGTTAGTGTCTTTACTGTCATGACATTCCGTTAGGCGCTGGTACTGGTACGGCGGACGGCGACGTAGGGTTGAGACGCAGGCATCAGTGTGCATTACAGTTGCAATCACTCAGCATCGGTCTGAATAAGGTGTACAGGCAAAATCTTTTTTATCAAAACGACAGCAATGAAGCTGCTGCTCTTCGTGGGTATCGGCGCATTAAAGGAATACGGAGAGGTCCTCTTTCCGCAAGAGGGTTCAAGAAAATCATTCGGAAGTTCTAATTAACTTGCAATTTGGGAATTGCTCCTTCGAGAGGCCGCACAAGTTGTTGAAGAAGTTACTGTTTCCATAGCTGAGAATGCTGCAAGCAATGTGCAGTCTCCAATCAGTGCACGAGCACTGTCTCGACATCTGAACATTCCACGGTCCACCATTCTAAAAGTGTTGGAAACAACTGTGAAATGGTAACTAGTGCAGTTCCAGGCTGTCGTTGATGCAGATGGTCGTTACATTGAGCAACGTTTGTAATCTGGAACGTAAACAGGGCACGCAATTAATAAATGTTATCCCCTCATATGGAAATTACATGTATTTGTTTCAGTGGTTTATTATTTATTTCTCTTACGCGTGTCCTTACAAATGTTTGCACAAAGTTTCATTGTCCTACGATCACTGATTTTCCTGGGGGCCTTCTCCAGTAGCGAAAGTGTGATTATAACTACCCTGTATATGGGTAAGAACAACCCGAAAATACATGACCTTACATTTTGAATGTGTCTGAGGTAGATGCAGTTCATAGTACATACGACAGCATAAATAATGGGCGGAGCTGAAATTTGAACAACCCTCAGTGTTACTCAGGAGCCAGTCTCATTAATGGATGTTCAGCTGTGTTTGAAAAAGTATGAACTACTTGTAACTGTGAGTATAATAAGAAGATTAGTATCCTCTTGACACTCAGCACGGGAACACATCTTCGAAAAACAAAAGAAAATTGAGCCCCCTCTGCCATAGATTCACAGACCATGGAAAAGAATTTGCTATCGCTAAGTCGAGGACAAAACAAGGGTAAGAAATAGGTCGATGTCATAATATGCCGACAGAATAGGAAAATGTTATACCATGAAGCACCATTCCGATATCTATCAAACTCTTTGGTGATGCTCATCACATAGCGAGTATTAAATGATTAGACTTACAATCAATTCGGAGCGAATGTCCATCATCATCAGTACGAGGTTTGGTTCCCACGGACACGAATACACTTTTGTACTCATTGTGAGATGGAAGCAAGCAACCTCTGATTGTCACTGTGCGGAATTTTCACCATGTCTGAAATACATGCTGTATCAGTTCATGAAAATGGCTGGCTGGAGGATGATTTGAAAGTATACATCCTCCCATATTATTCAAGACATCAGTTTTGATTAACAAATCAAAGGATTGACGAGGTAAGTTAAGGACTTCGTTTCTCTCAACGTGTTTGTGGTGTGATCTCCAATGTGGGGTCTCGCATTATCCTGCTGGAAAATAGCATTTAGTACCCTCGTCATGAACGGTATGACAACAGGATTAAACATTCTTCGCACATACCTGCAAGCACTCAGCTTGTCTTAAGAAATTACACAAACAGTCGTGTTGTCATATCCACCAGCTCCAGGCAGTGTAGTTCCAAACGTTGGAGAATTATGGGACTCATGAATCGGTGCTCCCTGCGACATTTCACCAGGTCGTCGATCTGACTGCCACAAACAGAAGCATGACTCATCGCTGATCATAACAGAATTTAACTGTATGTACCAGTTGACCCTGGCTCTACATCACCCATGTCTCTGTTATCTTTTGTCATCTCAAAGGAAGCGTGGCAGTTCGAGATCTCAACCCACCTTCCAGTAATCTGTTCCCGACTGTCCGTGGTGACAGTTCGTCTGCGACCTCTGTCAGATTTTAACTCTTGTCATCCTCCTATTCGTCAGAAACAATCAAATAATCCCACGATCTTCTCGTGGTGTAGTCCTTCTTCGAGAACCCGTATCTTCTCTTCTTGCCACGCTGTTGTCCTGGCCCATTCCGTCCCCACTTGTACTGCAGGAATTGCAGTTCAGCTAAGTGTATGAATGATCGGTCGGTATGATGCCCCATGTCCCTCCTTTCAGTGAGGGACGAGTCGAAAAGAGGGTCATATGTTGCATGTCCAAGCTGTCTGGGCATGTTGTGTTGGTTCTCCACCTGCAAATTTCCAGGAACCACAGATACTCTCAACAGCCATCGTGTACTCACACCGTCATTAATCTGCAGGAATGATATTCTTCTGTACTGAAGATACTGATAATAAATCACACATATTCTGCAGGCATGATAATACTCGAGTATCAGTTTGGTAGCGTTCGTTCAAAGCATTCGTTATGCTGTTCTTTCCATTTCCATCAGGATAATTACCGTAATATCTGTGTAGCTCAATGGTAGTACACTTTCAGCAGTGTTGGAAACGTACTGGGTGGTTATAATTAAAGTGGAGCTACTCATAGATGATCCGTGTGGCCTGTAATAATCGTATGGCAGCGAATCTTAGTAGTTTTTCTGATCCATTAACGCCGCACTTATTTACATTAAAAAAAAGTAATTCCAATTTTGCTCACCAGGTGTAAATCTGATGCTGTGAATGCAATAAAGACGTGTGGAAATATTTCGTTACGTAATGGATTAGGAACGGGATGTGGACAGAAGAGGTCAAACAAGTGAGAAAGGCATAATTTTCATGTTATTATTAACCGGCGCCTACGCGGTTTGTTCATTACGAGCACCGGAGACTCGACGACATGCTGTACATCGCCAGATTTGCACCTGGTGGCCAAAATTGGAATTAATTTTTTCCCAGCGTAAATTGGTTCCACGTTAACGCATTAGAATGTCTACTAAGTTTCACTGCCATGCGATAGTTACAGCCCAAACTGAAACTCTGTCCGTAGCTGTACTTTAATTATAACCACTTGGTACACGCAGAGCCAGAGCAACAAGTCGAGGGAACTTGTTAATTTAAGCAGTCCTGCCAGGACCGCAGCCGACCTCACGCAACTCGTCCCTCTGTGAGAATATCGACCAGAGACCACTAAGCCGCCAGTACGGCAGAACATGCTACGTTTTGGAGGTTCCTACAGAGAGGAAAGAAATCCGACTGCGAATGTAGATGATTGTTTATTGTAGATGACGAGACTGTACGAATAAGAGGTGCTTCGGTTACACTACAGATTCAACGGAATTCTTAATTTCACGAGAGTTATAACTAAAGCCTGCACCTCTTTGTCCTGAAAGGGATACGAGTCCAACAATTTAACCACTGTGTTTAATATTGTGTAGTGAAGACATGTGTACAGGCATCACATACATTCAGCATTCAACGAAGAGAATTTCTGTCTCGCAATAAAAAGAAATTTTGGCATTCAGTTACAGTAAACAGCAATAAATATCTACTCCTTCACCCAGCCCTCATATATTTCATGTATCTAGGTTCTTAGTTTCTAGTTTGGAGACAATGGTCACGTAACCAGTTGCAGAAAGGATTTAATAGGTTCTTTGAATAGGTTTGATCACATCCTCAGTTTCTAATTTACGTATATTTTCAACAGGCCTAGTTTACTAGTAGGACCATGTCTACGTAACATTCTTTTAATATTTTGTCTCCCAGTTGTCTCCAACGCAAACTATAAGACTTGAATACCACATTTCTTCCTCGTCAGTGCTACACAGAATTTGAGCACTGGCCATGATTTTCACTAAAAATTTTATGAAATATGTGAAATGCATTGAAATGTATTCGCAGCTGCGAATACGAATAACCATCAGCTGTGTAAGGGAGTGACGACCATGGACATCTCATGAAAATGTTTGTCGGACCGGGAGTGGAACCCGGATTTCCCGTTTAAGCGAGCGGTCGCCTTGAGCGCTTTGACTATCCGTGCACGACTCCGTATGTCGGAGTTCCTGCGTCACAAACTGTACTCATAGACACATTATGTTATTTAAAAAAAATGGCTCTGAGCACTATGGGACTCAACTGCTGAGGTCATTAGTCCCCTACAACTTAGAACTAGTTAAACCTAACTAACCTAAGGACATCACAAACATCCATGCCCGAGGCAGGATTCGAACCTGCGACCGTAGCGGTCTTGCGGTTCCAGACTGCAGCGCCTTTAACCGCACGGCCACTTCGGCCGGCACATTATGTTATTCCCGTACGGCGGAGGACATTGTAACTGAAAGTCGCTACCTGGTTTCGGCGGATAAACATTATACCGCAGTGTTTGTTTTGTTAAGACAAAAGATACGAAGTTCCTTCGGACACGCATGCATGTCTGAAGGAACATTTCATCGTTCTTCGTAACAACACAGGCACTGCAATATCGCATCAAATTAGGTGCTGTTGGATAACAGAAGGCTGAAGGTAAGGTAGTTTCACTCACTACCCCACACGAAATTAAGAAAATAATAAACCCTCTAAAAAATAAAAATCCCCGTAGAGGTGATGTTATTTCCAATAAAATTGGAAGGCGTTGTTGTCCTGTAATAATTACCATCTACTTTGAAAATTACAATGCATCACGAAGCCAGAGCATTTTTCCAGAGTGATTAAAACATGCAATTGCTAAATCCTTTTGTAAATAAGGGCCGGCCGGGGTGGCCAAGCGGTTAAAGGCGCTACAGTCTGGAACCGCGCGACCGCTACGGTCGCAGGTTCGAATCCTGCCTCGGGCATGGATGTGTGTGATGTCCTTAGGTTAGTTAGGTTTAAGTAGTTCTAAGTTCTAGGGGACTGATGACCTTAGAAGTTAAGTCCCATAGTGCTGAGAGCCATTTGAACCATTTGAACCATTTTGTAAATAAAGTAATAAAATTAATCCTCAGTAATTACAGAGTTATTTCGCCGCTGACACAATTTTTCTAAAACTTTTGGGATAGTGATGTACTCGAGAATAGTGCCATATCTCGCTAATAAAAAAAAATTACAATTTGCACTCCAGTAGCGTTGTTCAGTCACAGTTTACAAGGGTTAAGAAACAAAGTAGCACCACTTGATATTTTCTGTGACTTATCCAAGGCAGCAGCATCACTTGGCATTTTCTGTAATTTATCCAAGGAATCTAACTGTCCAAATCACAAGTTCTTGTTACAAAAACTGAGATTTTATGGAATTAAAGATATAGCTAACAGCTGGCTCATGTCATTCTTAACAAAAGGTATGTATGGAATTACATATCGTAATTCATCAGCTGAAGATAGAGTATTTTTTTATAAGATGCGCGTGAAACGTAACAGTGTTCCAAAAGTTTCAACATTAAGTAATCTGTTACTCCTTATGTACATTAATCTTCTATTTAAAACACATTAAGAATAAAAAAATGCTTTTATTGATAAATATTGCAAAAAACCACGAAGGGCGTCCAATAAAAGAGTAAAGCCAAGTTTGAAATTAAACTAAAACAGTTCATGTTTCACAGAACAAGAATATTTATTTTTAAAATTGTAGATTATTTATCGAAGGAGATTAATTACTTACTTAAGTCGTTAAACTGAATATTCTTCCGTATCATGTTAACGTAAGTGAGTAGCATGCAGCCATATTTAGAAAGCATGGAATTTACTATTCTGTCAGCTAAAGGAACGCTTCAGTTGATAGATGTTCGTTTGCCTCTTCCCTCCAGGCTTGATTCTGACAATTGTTGATCACTGTATTGTGTGCTGAAACAGGTAAAGGCAGAGCAAAGACTAGTACAACGAGTATCGTGCTATACGATACAAAGGATAACAATACAGAACTATTACTTTGTAGAGACTGTTTAAATATCGAACATCATTATCACTTCAGATATACAACAATGCTCCAAGGAACGTCTCAAACGCTTAAAACCCAAGGACATTTCGGTACAAATTCAGCAAGAATCCTAACAACAGCATCAGCGCAAACATCGACGAGAGTGTGGAAAATTGCGTTTCACACGTGGTCCCAGAAAAAGCTGTCTATCGATGTCACGTTTAATAACAGTGTTGCCCGTGGAAAAATATTACCACCAGATATCCACCGTCGCCCCTAATATCATCAGCTCTACGTGTAGTTTCACGTAGTGTGCCGGAATCTCGTGATTTGCAAACCACACAAGCCAATAAATTCACAATGGCACCGTTTCCACCAGCTCCGTCGGATGATGTTCAAAGAACCTTTTGCAGATGACTTCGTTCAGTCTGTCGGGAAGTATGTGAGATGTAATCACAAACATTGACTGTACTAGCGCAACCTTTCAGAGCGAATTGTTATTGATAGCTGTGACACAACAATGTATATAAATTTTCGTCATGCTACTCATCGTTATTCCTGTTATCGATCAAGAAAACATTACGAATATCCTCGATCCGGACACAAGCGGATCCCGTTTCCCGTAGATATCTGCACACCGATTCAATTGTGCTATGACGTAACTTCCGCTGCTGGTGGGCCAGCACCTGTTAGTGCCGTTGTGGCTCCAATCTGTTGTCTCTCTCTGGTTGGTACATGAGGTACATGTAACCCAACTCTCCAAAAGTAATTTCGTCCATACCTTATCACTAGTTATGTAAAACTAACAGAGGGAAACGAAATCCAAGGCGCAATTGAGCAGAATGCCGCCGAAATCAGATCGAAGAGCCAAGACATGTTAATGAGTTGTCTGCAGCGAAAACCACGCGCCGCTGGAAACTATTTTCTTAAAACAGGTAATGCTATCCGCTGGGAACTTTTTTCTTAAAACAGGTAATGTTGTCCAAAGTCTGAAGGTTAATTTGGAAACCGAAGTGCGTCACTACGCATGGTCCTGTTGGAGGTGACATTCCCTTGACTTAATCGGATTTTTGAACTCACTTACCCAGCCAGTTACAGGACTACCTACAGCTTAACGTGAACTCCTAAACATGATGTATCGTGGTATTGTTCACATGCACAGGAGGCGTTCCAGAAATAATGCAAGATATTTTCTTTCTAGGCAAATTTCAGTTGAAGAAATGCGGAATATGTAGCGCGACGTCGTGAAATATTCCCGCTTCAGCCCCTAAATTTTCATAAAGTTCCGATAGGTGGCGGTACCAACCGTAACCTCCGGAGACTTGGCAGGGTATAAAAGCACGGAGAATTACTGGGTGAGGTGTCTGTCATCTTCGCTACAAGGTCGCGCAAGCCTGTCCGGTTTCCTGCGTTCCGGCCGCGCACACACAGGTGTGATTCCTGGAGTGTTGGCACGTGCGGACACCCTCATTCGAGGAGATCGACGGATCACAATCAAACACCACGCTGGCCAACTAAACGACTCTGTTGGTAGCACTGACACACTCGTCCCTCAGTCGGGGTTCTCAAAAATGTCTGTCCCTGGGTTGCTCGCCTACTAATAGGAGACCATAAAGAGCGACAGAGGACCATCTGTGCGGAACTGCTTGCGCGTTACGAGGCTGAACGTGACAATATTCTGTCGAACATCGTCACAGGCGATGAAACATGGGTTCATTACTTCGAGCCGGAAGAAAACGTCAATCCATGGAGTGGTTCAAAAATGGTTCAAATGTCTCTAAGCACAATGGGACTTAACATCCGAGGTCATCAGTCCCCTAGACTTAGAACTACTTAAACCTAACTAATCTAAGGACATCATACACATCCATTCCCGATGCAGGATTCGAACGTGTGACCGTAGCAGCAGCACGGTTCCGGACTGAAGTGCCTAGAAACGCTCGTCCACAGCGGCCGGCCATGGAGTAGTGCCACACCACTTCTCCACAGAAGAAAAAGTTCGAAGCCGCAACGTCAGCCCGTAAAGTCGTGGCGACTATGTTGTGGGACTCTGAAGAGGTTATTCGGTTGATGTCCTCCCTCATGGTCCAACGATCAACTCTGAAATGTGTTGTGCTAGCCTTAGGAAATTGAAGAAACGGCTACAGCGTTTTCGTCACTACAAAACTTCAAACGAACTTCTCCTTTTGCATGACAATGCAAGGCCTAACACAATTCTTAGGACCCGAGCGGAGCTTACTAAAATTCATTGCGCTGTTCTTAATCATCCACCCTACATCTCCGATCTTGCACTTTCCGACTTCCATCTGTTTGGCCCAATGAAGAATGCACTCCGCAGGTAGCAGCAGGTGGATGGTGGAGAGGTTATTGTTGTAGCAAGACGTTGGCTCCGACGTCGACCACTAGAGTGGTTCGAGTCGCACATGCAGGTCCTCCGAGTAAGATGGCGTAAGGCCGTCGCATTGAGCGGAGGTTATGTTGAAAAATAAGGTTTTCTAGCCAAAAGAGTGGGGAATAAGATGGTGAACTAAATCTGAATAAAATTAACCTGCTTTCAGAAAAAAAATGTATTCCAGTACTTACTGAACGCCCCTCGTAAAATCGTTTCCATTGGTGAAAGAAGCGACAAATGATAAAACAGGTCCTACGGCCCACCGAACATGGCCTGACGTTTACATCATTAGTCTCAAAACATACAAAATGAGAATCGTTCCATTTACATACAGCTGTTCTGTTGTGTAGATATCATGAGAGTGACACTTTCGGAATTGGGCAGCGAACTGAACTAAAGACAGAGCGGTTATTACTGCAAAACATTGAGCATAGAAACCACTACACCCGGTAGAGAATCGAACTTAGAATAATGGCCTCGAGTCGCCTGGTAGTTAACAGACTAAGAGTACGTTACTGATAATGATATGCTGGTGTCGGCGCGCGACAGCAACGTCTTTAGCGGAATATGTTGCTGAACTCGCAACATACTGGAACACGGTAACGGTTGTGAACGTGGAATAATATACTGAAAGAATTTCCGATTCAATGAAAAAAAGTATCACCGCATATCGTCGCACAAATTGATAACAGGGAAACTGTATTGTGTCGAGATTGTAAAGTTAGCTCTATTATCGGCATTCCGGTAGTGTTGTGACCTCTACTTCAGCTTAATCGACGACTGTTTCTCTTCCCACAGAAGCGGCCCCGTAGTTGTTCTGCGGAGAGTCGGATTACCCGGCATATGGAATGGCAGGACCTAAATCCCGTAGAGCATGCAGGGGAGAAACTCGAGATGTATTTTGGGCAGAGGGTGCCAGCACTTCAAATGATTTCAAATATACAGTTATTGATCGAAAAATACGTAGAAAACTTCTGAACAACCTCGTATACAACCTGCGAAATAGAGTGAGATATGATACCTGTCTCTGATATGCGTAATGTATGTATGATGTCATGTATGGCAAAATGATAGCTAATGGATCGTACGATTCTTTTTAGAAACTTGTGGAGAATCCATTCGATGTCGTGTAAATAAAGCCAAAATATTTTACAGGTACTACTATCTAAGTAGTCATTTTTAATAAATGCTACTATTCATGTTGTATCGTATCAGTTATACAGCATTGTGTTATGAAGTGTTGAATTTTACTGAATACGTAGCTTTTTAGGAAACTTATTGATTGGCATTCTACTGTGATACCTGAAGGGATGTTGTTTGCCATTTCAGAGCTGATGAGACACAAGGTTATATTAGATGTTTCGAAACAATTCGTATATTACACATGCTCCCACCGATCAAGACACTGTTTCAGAGCATCCATTATCCGTACATAGATTTTCGGTTTTCAATCCATGTTGCAGAAATAACTACAGTCTGACGAAAATTGCAATGTACAAGCGTGCATTTGGGCTTTTAAGGTAGCATAAACCACTGCTTGGTTTGTCCATTGACAAATATGTTATTTCCTTGGTGATTATGATCAGTTTGTTCGAAAACACGGCATTGTGATATATTTCTATTGAACTCAATGCTCTTTTCATAAATTCGAAATCGATAGCGACCGACCAGTCTATTTCAGACCCATAGCTTCAGATGGAAAAACCTTCTGTGAACTACAAGGTAAAATTATACGTAGCAAAAGTTTGTTCTTGTACAACATAACACACACATTTGGCCACTGCATATAAATTATCCGTCCCTTTCCATGTCGACCGTTTTATTTTTATTTGATTTATGAGCTTTCTTCGTGTGGCTGAAGCTTTCGTATTTCAATGTTCTTTTAGAGATTACCTCAGCTTTACTGAGATGAATTGGAAATCGGAACCACCTCTTACTCACATTGACAATAGGTTTTGTGCGGGGTCGCTAATTCTGCAAAGCCTAATATTAGAACTGTGCACCCTAATTTTGACACTTTTTGTAGAAAAGTGTTTTGAACCATTTAAGGTTTATCGACATTGATGTTTCCAGAAATTTATATATAGTCTCTAATTCCAGTATAAGAACAGATAATGGAAACACCCCTTTTTTTAGTATTCCGACAGGTGTCGTACAGTAAAGCATTTTGTTATCATTCCTGTTAATATTAGTTGTACAGTTAATAATGAGACACTGTCAAATACCAGCAGTATGCCTGACGGCAACCCAGCAGACGGAGAAACATCATGTACATGCATGGCGT
This sequence comes from Schistocerca americana, assembly GCF_021461395.2. Taxonomy (NCBI): domain Eukaryota; kingdom Metazoa; phylum Arthropoda; class Insecta; order Orthoptera; family Acrididae; genus Schistocerca; species Schistocerca americana. Next base: position 436,287,919 of record NC_060130.1, on the reverse strand, counting down.
CCCCCCCCCCCCCTCTCCCTCCAGGACCCGGCCGCCAGCGAGTCATGTCGCCACCGACAGACGGCGGGTAAGCGTAACCAGAGGTCCTCCTCGCTGGGGATCTACTTCACTCCTCTCAGTCACGTGCTCGGGAGTAGATCTACATCTATACAGATACTCCGCAAGCCACCGTACGGTGCGTGGCGGAGAGTACCCTGTGCCACTACTAGTGATTTCCTTTCATGTTCGATTCACAAATAGAGCGATGGTAAAACGACTGTCTATATTCCTCCATATGAGCCCTAACTTCTCGTATCTTATATTCGTGTCATTAAGTGCAATATATGTTGGCGGCAGTAGAATAGTTCGGCAGTTACTTTCAAATGCTGGTTCTCTAAATTTTCTCGATAGTGTTTATCGACAAGAAAGTTACCTTCTCTCCAGCGATTCCCATCCGAGGTCCCGAAGCATCTCCTTAATACTTACGTGTTGTTCGTACCTACCGGTAACAAATCTAGCAACCTGCCTCTAAATTGCTTCGATGTCTTTCATCAAGTTGACCTGGTACGGATCCCAAACACTCGAGCAGTACTCAAGAATAGGTCGTACCAGCGTCTTGTATGCGAGCTCCTTTACAGGTGAACCACTATTTCCTAAGATTCTCCCAATAAACCGAAGCCGAGCATTCGCTTCCCTACCACAGTTCTCACATGCTCGTTCCATTTCATAGCGCTTTCCTATGCTACGTCTAGATATTTAAACGACTTGACTGTGTCAAGCAGGACACTAGTAATACTGTATCCGAACATTACAGGTTTGATCTTCCTACTCATCTGTATTAACTTACATTTCTCCGCATTTAGACCTAGCCGCTTATCACAACAACGGGAAATTTTGTCTAAATCGTTTTGTATCTTCTTATAGTCACTCAACTTCGACACCTTACCGTATACCACGACGTTACCAGCAAACACTCGCAGATTGCTGCCCACCCTGTCATTTATGCATGTAGAGAACAACAGTGGTGCTATCGCACTTGCTTGGGGCACTCCTGACGATACCCTTGTTTCTGAAGTATACCTCCGCGCACCGGCTATTCATAGCAACGGAGCTCAACCTATCGCTAGATAGATACGGCCACTCATTATGTGCAATCCTTGGTACGACCGCCACTGGGAGTACCCATTTAGTTTTGTCATTTCTTGCCGGCAGCCTTGAGTTCCCATCGTTGGAGGGTGGTACGGGACATCAAGTCCCACCGCCACACTAATATGCTGTACAATGATATCATTGCAAATTATGTCTCTGTAAGATAAGAAAATTTTGCTCCGACAACGAAACAGCTAGACCGTTCTACACCGGTGACGCAGTACCGCAACCTAAAAAAAACTCTTAGGCAGTTCTCCACCGACATTCTGGGCCAACTCATGTGCCGGCTAATACTAGCCCATCAATCAGAGCACGGTGGAGCCTCCGCATCGGGACTCCGAAGCTGTCCAGCTGCTACAGAGAACACTCTCGTTCCTTCCAGTGGGAAACTTCGTTGGAGTAATTTTTACGTTTCTTCGTCTTAATTAACTTTGTTGTTTTCGTTGATGGTTTTGTATTAAGTTTGTGAAGAGAAGCTTTTTGTTTAGCTAATATCCTGCTGTGTTGTAATAAATCTTACTCTTGCTGATTTGCACATGTCGTTTCTCAGGTATCTCTCTATGTGAGACACAGAAGAAACTGTGAACACCTCCAAGTTGGGCATATGTTGCAGAGAGCAATATGGGTTTACTGCTCTGGATTTTGCTGATTACATCACTCGTCTGCTAATAACGACACCAAGTTCGATGCAATGGCCTTATCTGTAGGACTAAAAAGGAATGGTGATGAAGCCAACACAATGTACATTAAAACTGGAAATTGTGGTCGACTAATACGCTCGTAAGACCTGCAAAATGTCAGTAAAATCACCATATAAACAATGTTGTTCACCGAGACTAAGTTTGAAGATCAGTTATCGCGAAGACGTTTCAGATGATCAAGTGCTGAGAAGAAGTGTTCTATGAAGCCTGTACAAAATCGTTGTTGAAAGAAGACAGAAGCTTCAGGGACATGTGCTACGAAAGGAAGATGGCAAAATATCCAACTCAGCGCTGTTGTGGAAACCAACAGATACGTGTTGAACTAGAGGAAGACCTCGCAATACATTCAACGAACTTATGTAAAGGATTTTCAATGCATGGACATGCACTGGGAGAAAGCTGAAAACCTAGCAGTTGATAACTTAGCGCACGTGCTCAGTCTTGTGTGTGTGTGTGTGTGTGTGTGTGTGTGTGTGTGTGTGTGTGTGCAGTTGATAACTTAGCGCACGTGCTCAGTCTTGTGTGTGTGTGTTTGTGTGTGTATATGTGTCCGTGCGCGCGTGCGTGTCTTTGTGTGTTTGGTGCTTAAGGTCTCTCAAAGGTGAGGTTACCAGTGACCTTACGAATATTAAAAGAAACGAATGTGAAGACAAGGGCTAAAAAATTTATTACACCGAGAAGAGAAGACGCTCACTCACGCCCACCTCATTCGCGATAACCTACACAATCACTCCATATCACACGTCGTAAGACAACCTGTAAAGGTTGAAAGGTGTTCCACCTGCGGTCAAAGGCAGTTTAGCAATTTTATTAAATTTAATTTGATTCATAATAGACCGTAATCCTGTCGACGGGCTATTTTGCCGCGATGAGAACGATGTGACAAGACACTAGAATAAAAGAAGCAGCCTCAGGAGGTTGTGGGCGGTTATGGTGATAGTCTTTGACCAATATCGAGTGATGTAATAAGCAGACACTTTGACAGCTACAGATATGAGTATTTATCAGAAGATCACTTTACAGTTTTTGCCTAACGTGAAGCTGGCAACACCGAGTGCATAGCAGTCGTACTATTGTTTTTATACTGATCAGTACTAACCAAAAATTGGACAAAGTTTTTGTGTTATTTGTGAAGTTAAAAAACCGTTCAATCAAAGCATAAAGCCGTGGATCTGCGACTCTGGACAATCAAAGACCACAGGATAAGTATATCGACGGGAGTTGTGGGTTTGAGAGATTGTTGTTGTGGGTGTGGGGGGCAGGGAAGGGGGTGGAGGGAGACGGAGGCGTGTCGTTTTCTATAACTAATTAAACTATAAATAGACGTCAACATTAAGGTCACCTGTACTCGCATTTATAGATTGCGATGTGAACAAAACATTACAGGTTTCCAACATTAGTATTCTGCCTTAATTTTTTTAGAATACAACAAGGTTACATGGTTATAGTACGTGCTCACAGTGTGAGCCATTCATTTCCTAACAGACACAAATACGACAATATGACTGGCGTCATACTCTTTAGAGTACTGGAATCTGTCCTTCCGATGCCGGAAGCGTCCTGAATACGTCGCCCAGGATCCAACAACATTTAATTGTCGACTTAGCTGAATATACTTGTGCCTTCAGTTAAGCCCAAAAATACCAGACAATTGTGTTTATGTCTTGTGAGTTCGATGTCGTATCAACTGGCCCAGCTCAACCAGGCCATCACTTCTGGTATCGTGCGCTCGTGCATAAGGAGGATTTCATGTTGAAACATGTTGCCGATATAAGACCAAGAGCATGTATGCAGCGCCAGAAAAAACTTGCTTTCGAGGTACGGTTAACACAGCTCCAAATAATTTCTTTTTCTGTTGCAGGTAAGTGGACAACGGACGTCAGGATTGGCTTGATGGAAGCCCACCACAAACGCTACTTCTGGTGCAGCATCCTGAAAGCTCGTGAGTACACATAAAATATGTTCGTGGCAGTTCATTCGAGAACTGCCATAAGAGAGCATTAGAGTTCTTCGCGTTTAGTGTTTTTACTAGGCTTGGCAGGGTATATAATGGGCGTTATCAACATTGGACTTAGAATGATCGCTGTGAAGAACACGCTGATGCTGTGTGCCGTGTGAGTCAGCGTCATCAGCGCCTGACATCGTTTGAAAGGGTCCTCATTATGGGTCTCCATTTGGTCGACTGGTCGATTCGTTGAAAATCCAAATTTTTGGGCGTTCGATTTGAGCCGATTTTAAACTACATGGGACCGTGAGAGATGGCATGCTCGTCGTCAAGGTTTTGGTCGAGCACGTCTGACCATCACGAAGGAGGACCACCGTACTGTGCACCAATCACATCGTGAGCCCTTCATATGTGCGCCTGCAACACTCTTTGTCATTCCGCAGAGTTGGTTAGAGACTAGCAGCAGCCCGAGTAGGAATTACCCTTCCATGCGTTGACTGCCTTCATCACCATAACACAAACGGCGTTTGGAGCAGTGCTCTGATCGAGAGGCATGGACTGTTGATGAATGGTGTTCCATTATGTTGAGCGATGAATCATGGCTCTGTGGTAACCTTGATGACCAACGTCAATGAGTATGGTGGTAATCTGGTAAGAGGTCCCTTACTTGCAATGTTTTGGAGGGTCGCAACTGTGTTATTCCTGGTGTCATGGTGTGGGGAGTAATCGGGTATATCTTTAGCTCACGTTTAGCAGTGATGGAGGAATCTCTGACGTCACAACGATGGGTCACGGACACCTTCATCCTAATGTGTTACCTCTCATGCGAAAATATCATGATGCCATTATTCAGTAGGACAACACTCGTCTACACATGACACGTTTCTCTATGAGCCGTGTGTGAATTGCTGAGGTGACCAGCAAGATCCGCGGATCTGCCCCCGACAGAAGATGGGAGGGACCAGATCGAACGTCATCTTCGTACCGGTGATAGTATCCAGTATATGAGTGACTAGTTTACAACAGTTGTGTGCCAGTGCACGCATCCATGGCGCAAAATCATACTGATAAGTGGTCTCACACTACTAATTTTTATGTAAATTTTATTCGATACTTACCAGTGGCCCGGTTTTTGAGAGAAACAACTGAAGATACGTATGAGAATTGTCTCTCTTATCGTAAGTTGGTCTTATATTCAATGATGATTCTAGTTTGAAAACATGTCCTACGTTTTTTAGGCAGATTTGACATTAGACAAGTGATACATTAGCCACCGAAAATTTAAGAAATGCTGTGTTGATTTGAAGATAAGATTTGTTTGAGGGTATCTGGTGTATATAATGCAACGTATGAAATCAGACAATGCCTACGGCCTACGCGCGCTGCACTAAACTTGAATGTCACATGAAGTTCCTAAGCTTTCAGATAGCTAAGCTACGCCTTAGCAAAGAACAGCTTTTAAGAAACTAAGTTTCTATCCTACGATTCTTCTTACGGGCAGTTTGAAGTAAAACAAGCTGTAGCAGTGCACATTTGCACCAACACGTCTAAGTAACAGTGGCTATAATTTTCATGAAACCAACAACGAATGCCTTCGACGAAAGGTTCACAACGAATAAAATGTGAAAACCTAATGAAAAAGTGACGAAGTGGTGCTTTAAGCTATCACCATTGCTCTAAGTGCCTATAATATCGACGCAAGCGGAGTAGGGGTGGGGGCTGCATTTCTGCATCTACATCTATACAGATACTCCGCAAGCCAACGTACGGTGCCACTGACAAGAATTTTTCTGAAATTTTTCTAGATGTCTTGTCCGAAAATTACTTCGAGAAGATGGTTACATCTACATCTTCATAGATACTCTGTAAGCCACCGTATGGTGCACAGTGGAGGGTATTCTGTACCACAACTAGTCATTTCCTTTCGTGTTCCACTCGCAGATAAAGCAAGGGAAAAACGGCTATCTATATGCCTGCATGTGAGCCCTAATTTCTCGTGTCTTATCTTCGTGGTCTTTATGCCTAATGTACGAGGGTTGAAACTTAAGTAGTGGCAACAATTTATTTACAACCGATACAAAAGTGTTACATGTCTGCACCTGTTACTGTCCTTCAAAGTAGTCACCAGCGTTGTGTAGAGCCCGTTGCCAGCGATGTGGAAGGCGTAGTATACCGTTAGCAGAGCCTGTTCTGTTGATGGTGCGAATGGAGCGGTTTAAAGTTATGGTGATTCTCGTGTACGACTGTGATGGTGTTATCCTAACGCATTAAGTTCCTCCACGGCAGACTGTCAATGCACAGTATTACTGTTCGGTTTTGGAGCATCACCTGCGACCAGCTTTGCGAAAGAAGCGGCGACACTTTCTGCTCAATCCACCCATCATTTTGCACGACAAAGCGCGGGAGCATACAGCGCGAGCTGTGGCCACTCTTTTCGGTCGATGGGAGTGGGAAGTACTGTACCATCCACCATGTCCTTGTGACTCAGATTTCATTCCGAAGATGCCATTCGCACCATCAACAGAACAGGATCTGCTAACGGCATACTACGCCTTCCACATCGCTGGCAACGGGTTCTACACAACGCTGGTGACTACTTTGAGGGACAGTAACAGGTGGAAACATGTAACTCTTTTGTGTCGGTTGTGAAAAAAGAGTTACTACTATTTAAGTTCCAACCCTCGTATGTCTGCGGCAGTAGAATCGTTTGACAGTCAGTTTCAAATGCCTCTTCTCTAAATTTTCTCAGCAGTGTTTCTCGAAAAGAACGTTCTCTTCAGGGATTCCCATTTGAGTTCTCGAAGCATTTCCGTAACATTTACATGTCTTTCGAACGTGCCAGTAACAAATCTAGCAGCTCTTCTCTGAATTGCCTGGATGTCTTCCTTTAATCCCACCTGGTACCGATCGCAAATACTCGATCAGTAATCAAGTGTAGGTCGCACCGGCGTCCTATTTGCGGTCTCCGTTACAAATGAGCTACACTTTACTAAAATTCTCCCAAAGAACCAAAGTCGACCATTCACCTTCCCTACCACAGTCCGCACATGCTCGTTCCATTTCACATGTCTTTGCAACGTTACTCCTAGATATTTAAACGACGTGACTGTGAAGCAGGACACCATTAACTCTGTATACGAACATAACGGATTTGTTTTTTCTACCCATACGCATTAACGTACATTTTTCTATATTTAGAGCTACATTCCCACCATTGACCACTTCCTCCTTTTCCTCATACTAAACCGTCTCCCTCCACCCCTACCCCTCACCTACTCTTCCACAGGTGAAACGACTACACCGACAGTGAACCGATTCTATATTGGCTCCACAGGTAAGCCATCTACTGACGACAAAGATGTAGCGAGTTTGTTATTTGTTCTCGGATCGTTGGCTTAACATGAGACTGGTGCACAATACGGCGATACTCCGTTGTGCTGGTCAGACGTGAGTCACCAGATTCTTGACAACGTGTACGCCATCTCTCACAATCCCATGAGTTTCTGACTCACGTATGATGTGGTTTGAATACTTCGACCATTTTGCACTTATTCATATCAAGTTTGTGTACAATAACTTTATGCGTTCAGTTGTTTACATTTCACAGTAGATTTTTAATTTTATTTTAAGTATTACAGGACCCTCTTTCCCTTGAGATTTCTTCGAGTTCCTAAGAATAAGCATAAGAAGTGTTTCCTATTTATAAATCAAAATTCGTTTTAATGGCCATTTACATGTAGTACATATTACCGAAACATCGGAATGTACAGATACAAATGTATGCAACTCTTAGATTTATTTAGTGTAGTCGTTTTACAGAATCGAGAGCAAACTTCCTATGAAAGGCTTGAGGCTCTCTGTTAAGATTCCATTAGTTGCCCTGTAATCTCTCGAACAGTAAAGAAACTTGCATACTTTCTTACTAAAGGCAATATCGTATTGTTTTCGCATTTGTAATTTGTTAGTGTACTCCGTTTGTTGCATTTTCGAACAGCTCCCTCAAAAGTAAATGGCAGGCTCACAACCAACCATTTGAAACTTGAGGACAATGCAGAAACTGTACGTTGATGACCTGGTCAAGGAGCTATTTGCCTCCTATTGCTCTGTTTTCAAGTGACAACTGTTTTTCCGTACTGCCTCGGTAATTTTGATGAGTGCGTGCATAGAGCGGTATAGTGTCCTGCGTTGTTTGATTTTTACGATTTAGTGCAGAATGAAAACAAGGGATGGAGTGAAACCAGGTGTAAGTAGATGGCCTCGTCCCGAACTGCACTAAGACAATTGTCGATTTTGACAGCCCCATCCAACAGATGGTGAACTTAAATAGTGTCACGTGATTTCTCTGAATTAGAAACTGCAGAGTGGTTTAGAATTTGACTTATTACGATAGCTGATATTCAAATGTTCAGCACCCCGCATCTCGCCTCACCTTAGTTGGCAGAATTCGTCACGGTAGTGGCTAACACGCTTTCAGGAGGACTAGGATTCAGCTCCCTCACTAGTTCTCCAGATTTAGATTTCCTATGGCTTCTCAAAAATAGATTAACGCTGTTGCGGGATGGTCCCGGGATACGGCAGATTTCCTTCCCCATACGAACTTGTGCTCCATCCCCCGTGATCTGACATCCAGCCCTGACCTTCCTACTTTTATTCTTACAAGGGAACCGCACCATCGCGCCCCCCTCAGATTTAGTTATAAGTTGGTACAGTGGATAGGCCTTGAAGAACTGAACACAGATCAATCGAGAAAACAGGAAGAAGTTGTGTGGAGCCATGAAAAAAATTAGTAAAATATACAAACTGAATAGTCCATGGGCAAGATATGCAACATTAAGGAACTAGTGAGCTCAGATGTGCCGTGGTCCCGTGGTTAGCGTGAGTAGCTACGGAACGAAAGGTCCTTGGTTCAAGGCTTCCCTCAAGTGAAAATTTTACTTTCTTTATTTTCGCAAAGTTATGATCTGTCCGTTCGTTCATTGACGTCTCTGTTCACTGCAATAAGTTTAGTGTCTGTGTTTTGTGACCGCACCGCAAAACCGTGCGATTAGTAGACGAAAGCACGTGCCTCTCCAATGGGAACCGAAAACATTTGATCGCAAGGTCATAGGTCAACCGATTCCTCCACGAGAAAACAAATCTGATATATTCTATACGACACTGGTGACGGCATGTGCGTCACATGACAGGAATATGTTGTCGTCCCACCTAACTTGTACACTTAGCGAATGGGTAGAAAGATTCTTCTGCCTTGCCCGATTTAGGTTTTCTTGTGGATGTGATAATCACTCCCAAAAAAGTGATGAAAACAAAAGAGTTTGTCACATAAACTACAAATAAAAAATTAAACTTTTCACTCGTGTGAAGACTTGAACCGAGGACCTCTCGCTCCGAGGACCACGGGACCACGGCGCTCCTTGACTCCCACTCTCCATGATGTTACCTATCGTCGCATGGACCACTCAGTTTGTATATTTTGCTTATTTTTTTCATAGTTCCACACAATTTCTTCCTGTTTTCTCGGTTGATCTGTGTTCAATTTTTCAAGGCCTATCCACTGTGCCAACTTGTAACTAAATCTGAGGGGGGTGCGATGGGGAGGTTCCCTTGTTAGGGGCTACCTCCACCTCACTAGTGCACTTACTGACCCCGGCTACACAGGCAGATTTCGACTTTCATACTTTAATAATATGTGAAAGAAAGTCATCTTAACTGCTCACAGAAACTCTTTTCTCTCACATGGCAACCTCTAAAACGTACGGAACTTTTAGTGGGAACTATATCACACATTTATAAGGCGAATCCAGACTTGGTTACGAACGTAGTATATTACAGAAAATATATTGGTGATTCAGTTAGTCCTTACAAAGGGAACGAAATGCAAGTAGATAACTTGGCTAAAAAATGGATCATTATGCATGCCAAGGTCAAATTCGCGACGGAATATGAAATGAATAGAATGACCTTTTTCTCAGTTTGATAATTAACAACAAAAACTGCAGTGAAACATATAGAAAATCCACATGTATGGACGTGATCATCAGTACCCATTCCACCCATCCTCTATGTCAGAATTATCGTACTGTTCTGTATGGTATAGGGAGTAATACAGCTTCCCTTATGGCAAACAGAAGTGAAGAACGAAATCGGCATATTAAGATAAGTCGCTTCTGCAAATGAATATAACCCTGAAATAGATAATGCTATATATAATGAGATTAAAAAGAATATAAACGAGAGAAATGAATCACATGTACAGATGGCATCCGATAAGGTCACTTACACTATTATGAAATACATGAGCAAAACATCAGAGATATGGGATGAAATGAGCCTTCAACATATCAGATGACACGAAAACAGGAGCATATCATAACTTGCTACATAAGAATAATAAATATGGGAAATCTGGGATCTATAAAATGTTATGCTCTGACTGTAAAAGAGTTGAAGTAGACTTGAGATTTGAGGAGGACACCTACATCAGCAGTCAAACAGCATTAGGCTTACATATGCGGGAGAGACGTAATACTGGCAGCACTGACGAACTACTATAAATTCTACATAAAGTTGAAAAAGTAAAAATTTATATATACTATAATAACTGGAGATTTATACTACCAAATGAAAGGAATCAAACAATGTTCTCAGTGAGCAACACTATGTTTAGTACCAGCGAGAAACCCGACTGTGAGTCCACACCCCTAGTACGCAGTGTCTGGCCTTGCTCTTAATGTTTATGGCGTCATATCTCCTGACCCATGTCATGTACAATGATATTATTTTGCCTTTACAGTCAGGGGTGTATGTGCATAATACCTATAAAATGTATGCGGAATACAGGTAGCAGTAAAGAAGTAATAAATTATAAGGTAATGCCTCATGCGGTACTTCTACAGCGCGAATAGTGTAAAAGTAGTAAGTTACAAATATTTTCCTCTTGAATATTTTGTAGGGGTTTTCAGCGAGAAAAGAAATCGTAAGGATTTGAAATAATGTGTTAAGTTTGTCACAAGTCGCTAAGTGCTATCATTCTCAAACACCGGCTGAATAAAGCCTGGGAATTAAAGTGCTAGGGGCTACAGTTCTTTACCACCCACACCCCTTTGATAGGTAGGTGTTGCTTACCCACATGGCGATTGTCGCCTCATATTAAGTTACATGTGTACCAAGCTTGCCTGAAATTGGTGCAGCGATTTAGGAGGAGATGTCAAATACACACACACACACACACACACACACACACACACACACACACACATATCCCACTTTATGGATTGCGGTCCGGCATTTTTCGCTCCGAACGACTCTCTTCAGTTCAGCAGTATCGTAGTGTCAGCACAGTTCACCCTTCGCGCTTTGTTTGTGGAATATAGGAAATTCACAAGTCCAGTGGCTGTGTGCGCAAAATGAGGCAGTCTAGTGATATATCCTCACAAGCCATCAAAAATGAATAGGAATGACAGAAGAGAGAGATGAAAAATCTCAATATCTATTATGCAGTCCCATAATCAACGGGTACTGCAAATTTGCTATGAAACGACATTACAACACCATACAAAAAGAATCATTGGAAAAATTTTCCTGTCGGAGCACAAAAAGACAAATATGATCCTGTTTAAATGGCTGACTGAAAAGTGGGGTACCAGTTGGTTCATTCTACCTTCTTCAACACCTTTAAAAATTTTCCCAAAAATTTTGGCATGCGAACGTATTTGTGCTTTTCTTAAAATGCAACTCACCTTTCACTCCCACAAGTTCCCCTAACTGTTACTCGCTCACACCCATTGATCTGCCGTTGCAACTTCCTCATAACCACCCACTTCCACTTGCCTATTCTCACTCCGTCATTCAACCCAACTCATTGTGATTATCTCTTTGTGCCCCTCTGTCGCTGCCTCCTCTCTCACACTCACAGCCCCCTTCGTTGTTTCCTACTGCAACTGTTTCCCCTCGGTGTCAGTGTCTCCCTCTTGCTCTCTCTTAGTGCTACAGTCTCATTCCTTCCTTCCCACAGCTGTTGTCTCTTCTCGCTGTCACTATCTCCCTCTTTCTCCTTACCATTGTCATAGACTTCACCTCTCATTATCACTGGCTTTCAGCCACATCCACTTTCTCCTTATATTTATCGCTCTGCCACTGGCACTGTCACATTCACTCTCTGCCTAACACTGTTCTCTGGTTGGTAACTGTTTCACAGCAACTGTGTCCCTTTCTTTCTCTCACACTCTCATTGTGTCCTTCGCTCTTTCTACACTACAACCACTGTCTAGTATCTTCCAGTATTTATTACTTTATCCGTCTGTTTCCCACAAATACTGCCTCGTTCTTTGTCAGCATACAAAAGCGGGAATTTGTTCGTATGCCAAAATTTTTGGGAAATTTTTTAAGTTTCAGAGGAAGGTAGGGTTAGGCAGTCAGTCTTTTAAACAGAAGCATATGCGCCTTTTTTGTGCTCCGATAGAAGCATTTTTCCGCTGATTCCCTTCTTTTCCCCACTACAGCAGAGCGTGTCACGAGTATGAAAAGAACTTCATACGTCAGTGAAATTTTTATAGTTTACTTACGTGAAATTGGAATATTGTAAAACTAATTTTACATCTGAGACCGGATTTTAAGTGTACAAAATTACTGCATGTGCTTCAATGCTGTAACATGGGGTTCCCGAAACCCTTGTGATGATAATGGAGACAATTTACAGCATATTTCTCCGTGTAACGTCACTTTATAAACTACTTCTTCGCCTCAGACCGGATTTTACATGTGCATTTTATGTCTGCAACTAGGGTAATTTTGCGTCTCTCTATCTAGGAAACAGATAAAGAAATCAAGAATATTTTCAAAATTACTCCAGACTGCGGTATTAGGGGTCCATGCTTAAAAATACAGCCACTTTCTGTGCATAGCCGTCTTGGAATCCACGGCTCGGGTTTGGAATTCAAAAACCATGATTTTTGGATGTTCCTCGGCAACGAATAAAGATGTCTGAAAACGGGAAGATGGCACCTCTAGATAAATGCCTAGAGAATATAGTGTTCAGATTTGAGCAATTCGTTGCTGTTAGCTATGTAGATATCCACCATTGATGGAGAAAAAAAAGATGAAAAAAGCTTTTTCCAGGTTTTCTCAGGAACCCCATGTGAATTAAATTGTGCCTCCCTAAACTCCTCGAGGCGCACCGTAGACCACACCTAATTCAAAAAGAACTAACCGATTTTTTTTCCATTTTCCTAAGCTGGAGGAACAGCGTAATATTCAATTTTGACCCTGTAGTGTACAGTACTTACAGTAGGACGCTCCTTCTAAGGGATATACAAATTTTCTCTACCCCAAGGACTATCCATAACACTTGATCCTGCCTTTCAATCACTAAATAGAACCCGTGATATAAGACCCGAAAAATTCCTTTTTTTATGCTCGTCGTTCTGGAACATATTTTAAAAAATAAAAAAGAGATTAGTTCACAATGAATGAGCAAAAATCTATAACGATCGACAGAAGGGTTCATTGTTTTGTACACTAAGAAGCGTTTTGTGCATCATTTGTAGGCATGGAGCACGCGAAGAAATTGGTGGTACAAATAGTAAAATTTCTGAAGTCACGCGCATTATTCCACCGTCAGTCTCAACAGAAAGGTCACAGTCCGTAGTAACAGACGGAAAGTCACCGAGTAAAACAGAAGTAATATCCGGCGTGCCCCAAGGAAGTGTCATAGGCCCTCTGTTGTTCCTGATCTATATCAACGATATAGGAGACAATATGAGTAGCCGTCTTAGATTGTTTGCAGATTATGCTGTCATTTGCCGTCTCGTAAAGTCATCAGATGATCAAAACGACTTACAAAATGATTTAGATAAGATATCTGTATGGTGCGAAAAGTGGCAATTGACCCTCAATAAAGAAAAGTGCTAAGTTATTCACATGAGTACTAAAAGAAATCAGCTAAATTTCGATTACGCGGTAAGTCACACAAATCTGAGGGCAGTAAATTCAACTAAATGCTTAGGGATTACAATTACAAATAACCTAAATTGGAACTATCACATAGCTAATATTGTGGGTAGAGCAAACCAAAGACTGCGATTCATTAGCAGAACACTTAGAAGGTGCAATAGCTCTACCAAAGAGACTGCTTACACTACGCTTGTCCGCCATATTCTGTAGTACTGCTGTGCGGTGTGGGATCCGCATCAGTAGGGCCTGACGGATGACATCGAAAAAGTTCAAAGAAGGGCAGCACGTTTTGTATCATCGCGAAATAGGGGAGATAGTGTCACAGACATGATACGTGAATTGGAGTGGCAATCATTAAAACAAAGGCGTTTTTCGTTGCGACGGGTTCTTCTCATGAAATTTCAATCGCCAGTTTTCCCCTTCGATTGCGAAAACATTCTAGTGGTACCCACCTACATAGGGAGAAATGATCATCACGATGAAATAAGAGAAATAAGGGCTCGCACGGAAAAATTTAAGTGCTCGTTTTTCCCGCGTGCCGTTCGAGAGTGGAACGGTAGAGAGACATCAAGAAGGTGGTTCATTGAACGATGCGCCAGGCACTTTATTGTGAATAGCAGAGTAATCACGTGGATATAGATGTAAGTTAAGGGGCATGCCCGGAAACATTTTTCGATTTAAAAGGCGCAGTTGTTGAATTGATGAAGGAAAACGTGGTGCACTAATGAAAATTAGAACATCTGGCGGGTTCAGGGATTTTCTCTGCCTCGTGATGACTGGGTGTTGTGTGATGTCCTTAGGTTAGTTAGGTTTAAGTAGTTCTAAGTTCTAGGGGACTGATGACCATAGATGTTTAGTCCCATAGTGCTCAGAGCCATTTGAACCAGAACACCTTTAATGAACTGCAGACCTTGCATTTTAAGTGGACTTGACCGCACACTGCCCAAAGTAAGACATTGCAAGGTGAGAAACAACTTATTTCTGGGTTTATGATGATACATTGAAAAAAAACGCATATTAGAAAAGGCAAAATCTGACGAACAACGCACTCCTGTACCCTATGCTCCCTAACAGTGTTGCTGCTTCAATTGAAAGCACCCCTGTGCATATGCAGATGAAACTGTCTGATCTACAATATATTTCCCGTTTTAAAGACAAATCCTTTTATGTTAAAACTGTCCAGGGCGTCTACATTGCTTCCCTCAGTAAGAGTTCCCTCTTCACCATAATTAGTTTGCAAATGTGACAAAATATTTTTGTCAACGTACGTGCGTGGACGGCCTTTTCTCGATTATGAAACTAAAGTAGTCACGGATAAGTGACAAACTGAGTGCAAAAATCTGTGAAATTATCTGCATCTGTTCATATACCGACATTTTGTACCAGATAAAAATTGTACAGTATTATGTATTCAGCACACCAAAAATAATTAAAGAATACCGAAAATTTGTTTCATTTATGATCTGTGTTGTTGAGAAGCATGAAATATGAAACCAAAATATATGCAGTGCAACTGCATTGCCGTATAAATACAGCAGTTCCCCCCTGTTCGCCGTCCTGACGCTCAGACAGCGCGGCGTGACAATACGGGTAGCGTGCATCCAGGGCGCGGCTCATCAACCGAGTACTTGGCTGCCCCTGCTCTACCTGATGGTGGGGTTCCCTGACTCTGAGGACTACGAATTGCCGATTGAGCCACGTCTCCTTTCCCAGTCATCTGCCCAACTAACCTACACATCACAGCCATAAGAGGAGTGGCAGAGATCTGCATAAAAATAGCACCCTTGTCGTCCGATCCGTAGTGTCTCTTTTGAGATCATGGGCAGCGGTGTAAACATCTAGAAACCCGGAGTGCACTGCCATCATCCATCGGTAATATATACCACAATGACTGCTACTTCGTTCATTTCATTCTGAACATCTTACTCTGTTTTACGTATGGTTCTACTGCTTTAACGACCTGTGCTCTATTTATATATTTGACGAATAAATAATTGACTGTTATTGTAAATTTGACATTTTGTACATTTTTATCAAGTAAAGATGTGTCTTCTAGGGGATGCGTGCATGTAGCACAAAGAGCAGGGAAAGGAAAATACACTTTGTTTTAGCTATACAATTTCCTGGTTCATGGTATTATTTTATGACACTGCAAGTTTTTGTTCGCTAAAAGCCGTCCATAGGTATGATCCACACGTATTTTAATTGCACATCACTTAAATCACAAGCAGACCTAGTAAAAATACAAGGTTATTCAAAACTATCTAGATACTTCCAAGTAACTGTAAGAATGTTTGTATTGAGGTAAGGTATTATATGAATAGAAACAGTAACTCAAGAAGTTTCCTGTGTCATGTTCACAAATTTTCAGTGTGTGAACCGATAGTCACACGGCACACATCCACTCTATTGTCCAATTCGGCCCACACGCGCCCCAAATTATCGGCGTCGATGTCAATCGTAACCGGCCTGATGTGTTCGCTTTTACAAAGACATCCTGGAGTGTCTGGTAGCTGGAGTCTTGTTAAACGTGGGCCTGAATTTCCGACGAACTACAGTGCAAATTCACCCTTGCAGAGCTCTATCACGCAGAAGGTATTCTCCCTCGGTCTGGCTGCCACACGAACGTATCACACAGACCAATTATTAGCCTATTTATCCGTGCTGGGCTGAAATAAGAAAACACACATGTAGAAACAGTTCCCTCTACATGCAATAGCCCACACGCTCACCTCTTCTTCCTCCATCACGTAAAAGCATCTGAAGTCCTTGATTTGCTCTATAAATCTCACTCTGTTGACTGCCCGCAATTTTGTTGAAACATCCCAAAACACTGTTATCGATGGGAGCTCTGCGACTTACAGGAGTGGTTCCAACTTTAAAAGAAGAGACTGCGTTATAGCCTAATGCAATAATTTAATATTTGATGTGTAGTGAAAACTAGACAGAATTGAAATAATGTTTTACTAATGAAAGAACTAAACAAATATTCGCTTGCGTTGGACTACGATAAACGAGATTTCTAGACCCGTAACATGTTAATAGTAATTGTAAAATATTCTTTCCGTATTGCAGTGAAGGTAAGAAATTCTACAGTGTACTCTACAAGGTGACAGTTATTGAACTAAATGGAAAAACGTAAGACAGTTACAAACTACGGCGTGCACACACTTTATGCAACATGTAAATGTCACTACAGATATTCGGGTTTAGGTTGCGACATTTTCCATGTACCTCCCATAATCGGAGGTGATAGCAAAATTCTGCGTGACCCGCTGCAGTATCGGAACATCGAACATCGATGCTGTCGATGACCTCCTGAACGGCTGTTTTCAGCTCAGAAATGGTTCTGGGGTTATTTCTGTACACCTTGTCTTTAATATAGCCCACAAAAATGAGTGGCATGTGTTAAAATCCGGAGAATATGGTGGTCAATCGAGGCCCATGCCAGTGGCATCTGGGTACCCCAGAGCCAGAATGCGGTCCTCAAAGTGCACTTCCAGGACACCAAACACTCTCCTGCTTCGATGGGGTCGAGCTCCGTCTTGCATGAACCACATTTTGTCGAAATCAGGGTCACTTTGGATAATGGGGATGAAATAATTTTCCAAAACCTTCAGGTACCGTTCAGTAGTAACCCTGCCATCAACGAATATCGCACCGACTATTCCGTAAATGGACATTGCACACCACACAGTCACCCGTTGAATGCACACCACTCAATCACCCGATGTTGGTGAAGAGACTTCTAGATCGCGAAATGCGGATTCTCATCCCCCCAAATTCGCCAATTTTGCTTATTGACAAACCCATCCAATTGAAAGTGGCCGACAACAAGGCGTGTCGGCATGCGCATACTAATTCCCCTTTTGCTCCACGGCCAACAGTGCAGTTTGAACGTCCTAACGCAAACCGTTCAGAAGTTATGACGATTTCATTTCATATAGCTCAGTAATAGTCACCCTGTCGTTATAAGAGAATTGAAATATCTTTAGCCTAAATTAGGTGCTTAAGAGGCTGCTGAGCTTCAGAGGGCTCAGGCTGATGACTAATCTACATACTCAGCATTTGTTACAGCACCTAGATGCATTTAAAAAACCACTGTGCAATTTGTACCCTACCGAACACTGACTGTTTTATCCTCAGCCGTGTTAAGCTATGTCCCCGAGTTTCAGCACTCGCAGTTAAGCAGGTGTTCGGTTTTATAGAAGAATGACCATTCGGGCAGGAATACATCCGCGCAGAGAAGAGAATCTGTTGTGGGAGAGGAGAGATGGCGGGTGATAGAACGTAAGAGTTGGGTTTTCCGTCGGCTCTTCGCGGGACAATGGTTAATGGATCCTGCCTGCAGCTGGTGTTTTGCGCAGGGGCTGTTAGAGCACGCATTGTCTGCTGCACGCCCGCTCTTTGTGGACCAGCGTTTCAAATCACCCGCAAAGACAAACTTTGGGGTTCTCAATTGCTGCAGTGTGTTCCAACAACTTTCTCTGCATCAACAGTCGAAATTAATGTTGTATATATTTCTTTTACCGTTGTTAGAATATGAGTAGCTGGTTTGTGCGTTCTAGAAAGAGCGATATATGTAATTAGTATCATTAGGGAAGGAGTTTCGGTCGTCAAACCTATAACTGTTCTCGTCTCACTGAAGGTTACAAAATTTTCACCTTCATTAACATTATTAACTGCAGTAGTCCTGTGCTTCAAGGAAGCCTCTCAGTTTCAAATGACGTTAGTTGTTCCTTTGCCACGCGATTACTAATTAGAAGGAAAATGTGTCGTGGTGATGCTATGAAGTTGGCAGCTGTGTAAAATAAGTACGTGTATCTACAAACAGTCCCACCAATTAGTAATCACATGGCGTTGGAATGGGTACAAGGTATATTTGCGGTAAAACTCTCTTATGAAAACAACGATTCAGTGAGTTCCGAAGTTTTCCCACTTACGCGTTAAGATCAGACGTATCCAAATCCGTGACAGATACGATGACCGCAAAGTGTAAAAATTCTGAATGTAATCTGAAAAGGAAACCTACTGGACAACAGCAGAGTGCGCCTACAAATTTCGACGACGTACTCATATCATTATTTCGAAATTAACGGCGTTTAATGCTTGAGAAACGGCTGTATTCAAGTTATCCCGCGAATGCGCTTATCAAGATCTCAGTGTTAGTTTTTTTTCAGTAGTAGTTGCGAGCAAGCAAAAACTCAACGAGAAGGATCAAAGGTAGTTATCAGCGTGCTGTCAACAAAGAAAAATGTATAATAGAGGTTAAGGAATTTCTATAATTTCCACTTGAATATGTCAGACGAGAATATCGTATTCTCCGTGGTTACATGAACAAAAATCTATCGTTAATGCAGACAATAGGCACCTTTTATTCAGCTGCAAGGCAACATTAGAATTTCCAGTTTCAACACACCTGGTCAACGGGTTGCAACAACATACTTTGCACAATTCTGTGTAGCTTCACGTCGACTGTTTTCAGCAGCGCAGCTCGACAACACACAGTGCTAACAAGGGAACCTCCCCATCGCACCCCCCTCAGATTTAGTTATAAGTTGGCACAGTGGATAGGCCTTGAAAAACTGAACACAGATCTATCGAGAAAACAGGAAGAAGTTGTGTGGAACTATGGAAAAAATAAGAAAAATATACAAACTGAGTAGTCCATTTACAAGATAGGCAACATCAAGGAAAATGCGAGCTCAGGAACGCCGTGGTCCCGTGGTTAGCGTGAGCAGCTGTGGAACGAGAGGTCCTGGGTTCCAGTCTTCCCTTGAGTGAAGAGTTTAATTTTTTATTTTCAGACAATTATTATCGGTCACCAGTGTCGTATAGAATATATCAGACGTGTTTTCCTGTGGAGGAATCGGTTGACCTACGACCTTGCGATCAAATGTTTTCGGTTCCCATTGGAGAGGCACATCCTTTCGTCTACTAATCGCACCGTTTTGCGGTGCGGTCGCAAAACACAGACACTAAACTTATTACAGTGAACAGAGACGTCAGTGAACGAACGGACAGATGATAACTTTGCGATAATAAAGAAAATAAATTTTTCGCTCGAGGGATTTGAACCAAGGACCTCTCGTTCCGCAGCTACTCACGGGACCACGGAGCTCCTGAGCTCGGGCTTTCCTTGATGTTGCCTGTGTCGCACATGGACTATTCACTTTGTATATTTTGCTTAGTTTTTTCATAGTTCCACACAACTTCTTCCTGTTTTCTCGATTGATCTGTGTTCAGTTTTTCAAGGCCTATCCACTGTGCCAACACATAACTAAATTTGAGGGGGGTGCGATGGGGAGGTTCTCTGCCCTCCAATATCAATGGATTAGTCCGATTTTCAGTTATCGTTGTAGGCTTATCTTAAAAGTATGTTCTATATGACTCGATCAGTGATACTGAGTCAATTAAGGTAACGCATTTAATACTAAACTCATGGTATGACAACTGAGATGAGGAATTGCAGATTCGACAAATTCGTACTTACACGGTTAGGTTTCACCTGGTTTCCATAGCTAACTAAGGTGATTAAAATTATGTTTCCTTCGAAAATAATACGGTCGGTTTCATGCCCCAACTGCCTCACTTCGGCAATGATTAACTCTCAGTGGGATGTTAAATCTTCATCTCTCTTCATTTTTTCTTTAATTTTTTTATTATTTTACACGTCTGGCTCCGTAGGACCAAATTGAGGAGCGAATCACCATGCTCATAAAATGAGCCTGTACATGAAACTAAAATCAGAATAATTAATGAAAAATAAAATAACATTCACACGACTCCTGTGCTGAAGCATAAGTACACCAAGGTCACAAAAGTCATGCGATAGCAATAAACACATATACAAATGAAGATAATATCGCGTACACAGGATATAAAAGGGCAGAGCATTGGTGGAGGTGTCATTTGCAATCAGGTTATTCATGTGAAAGGGTTTCCGACCTGATTATGGCCGCACGACGGGAATTAACAGACTCTGAACGCGCAATGGTAGTTGGAGCTAGACGCACGGGACATTCCACTTCGGGAATCGTTACGGAATTCCATATTCCGAGATCCATAGTGTCTAGAGCGTACCGAGAATACGAAATTTCAGGCATTACCTCTCACCACGGACGACGCAGTGGCCGACGCTCTTCACTTAACGACCGAGAGCAGCGGCGTTTGCTTAGAGTTATCAATGCTAACACACAAGCAACACTGCGCGAAATAACCGCACAAATCAATGTGATACGTACGATGAACGCATAGGTTACGACAGTGCGGCGAAACTTGTCGTTAATGGGCTATGGCAGCAGACGACTGACGCGGGTGCCTTCCCTAACTGCAGGACATTGCCTGCACCACCTCTCCTGGGCTCGTGACTATATCTCTTGGACCCTAGACGACTGGAATACCGTGGCCTGGCCAGATGAGTCCCGGTTTCAGTCGGTAAGAGTTGATCGTAAGGTTCGAGTGTGGCGCGGACCCTACGAATCCATGGACCCAAGTTGTCAACAAGGCACTGTGCACGCTGTTGATGACTCCATAATGGTGTGTGTAGTGTTTACATGGAAGAGACTGGGTCCTCTGATCCAACAGAACCGATTATTGATCGAAAACGGTTATGTTCGGCTACTTGGAGACCATTTTCAGCCACCCATGGACTTCATGTTCCCAAAGAATAATGAAATTTTTATGGATGACAATGCGCCATGACATCGGGCCACATTTGATCGTGATTGGTTTTGGCCGTAGAGTTCGCCTGACATTAATTTCGTCCAACATTTGTTGGGCGTAATTGAGAGGTCAGTTCGTGCACAAAATCCTGCAACATTTTCGCGATTATGGTCGGCTATAGAGGCAGCATGGCTCAATATTTCTGCAGGGGACTTCCAAAGACTTGTTGAGGCCATGCCACGTCGAATTGCTGCACTACATGTGTAAAAGGAGGTCCGACAGGGTGTTAGAAGATATCCCGTGACTCTTGTCACCTCAGTGTATATGTGAGCATAACGAACTGTATAGCACACAAGCTTGCGAATTTTTTCCAAGATCTCCCCGAAAGAATAGGAGTGAGCCACGAGGAATTTCTTCAGTTTAGACTCGATAGTGCGACGCTTACTGCTAAAATTTCTTAGAAATTATTTTTTAGGAAGATCTTTTAACAAGCCATAGCTTTTATAAATCAAAACATTAGATTAAAAAGCTCACGTTTATATAATATGGATAAATAAGTTACATGTAAACAAACCACTAGTGTAGCAGTGATATCTACACATATTACTAAATTAAAATATCAAGCTGGAATTTTTGTCTGTGTGTGAAGTCTAATAGCGAGAACTACTGTACGGATTTTGATACGGTTTTCACTTACTAGTATATTGATTTATGAGAACAGTTTGTGCGTGGAAGCTACTACCGCAATGCCATATAAGTTGTCCGGCCGGGGATACTTACAAGGAACCACTTGAGTGCGAGGTCTCAAGTTTATTCTTTAGTGAGGCTCATTTGAAAGTGTTGTGTCAACAATTACGAGAGGAAAAATATTAGCTGTTAATGATTCACAATGTGCATCAGGAGAGCGACAGAAAATGAGTTCCCGGGAGGAGCTGAGATCACCCTTCTGTGGCATCTATGAATTGCTCTTCACACAGTGGACATCGTCGACATTCAATAAATGTTCAAAACAAACCATTAGCATGCACCATAAGCACGGACTGAAAAATGCCGCTCCACAGTGATCACAAAGCTTCGCACCATCAGGATCGAAGGTGAACTCCTTGGGAGTTACAAACCGTGCACCACGTTCTGCTAGGTGTCCACTCTTAAAGAATGCATATAGAATCATATTCGTGTAAGAAGGTGATGAGAAATGATGACATATAATGACATGTAAGCAAATGCCAAATAGTCTGCCGTGGAGCTTATCGTGAAACTGGCTGTTGTTTAAGGCGTAGTTGCAGATAATGCGATAATACGTTTTACACGTAACGAAAAAAATAAACACCCAAGGGCTGAATCTGTCCAGTGGTTCCAGCTGGTATGAATTGCAATATCACACACTTTTCAGGAAGGATAGTTTGCTCCAAGCGAGTATGATTTTTATACGTAGACCAAGAATCAAGCAAAACCAAGGTATTTTGACCAGCTATTTTGGCCAAAAGCGGTGCTCATACTAAGCTCTAGTTCCCTTAGGCCCATTTTCCCACTCTTGATTGCTGCGACGTAAATATTCCCTACAGCCCCCGCAACATCACGCACGCGAGAAAGAATTGTAGGGGGCAGAGTACCTCCAACTTCTCGGAGCACAATAAACAACTACCGGCCGTTGTGGCCGAGTGGTTCTACGCGCTTCGGTCTGGAACCGCGCGACCGCTACGGTCGCAGGTTCGAATCCTGCCTCGGGCATGGATATGTGTGATGTCCTTAGGTTAGTTAGGTTTAAGTAGTTCTAAGTTCTAGGGGACTGATGACCTCAGATGTTAAGTCCCATTGTGCTCAGAGCCATTTGAACCAACAAACAACTTTCCAGCGAATTTACCATCCATATTAACAGTCGGCGTAAATGTTTACGAATGCGTCAACCTACTAATGACAGTTGATCTTTATACAGCTCTCTTGGTACCTATAATTTCCAGGGTTCCTTTCATATGCATTTCTTTAAATCCAGATTCGTCGGAGTTGAAAACAAATTCCTTACAGAATGTTCAAATGTGTGTGAATTCCTAAGGGACCAAACTGCTGAGGTCATAGGTCCCTAGACTTACGCACTACTTAAACTAACTTATGCTAAGAACAACACACACACCTCCGGCGGGAGGGGCAGCGCAATCCGTGAAATGGCGCCTCAAACCGCACGGCCACCCCAAGCTGCCCTTACAGAAAGATGGGATAAGTTTATTTATCTCATCTGCAAATTTCTGGCCGATTTCGCAGTTTGTTGCCCGTCGCCAAGTTGTCGCTTTGTTTGAACTTTCGGTATCTTACGTCTTCCAATTGCCGGCCGCGGTGGTCTAGCGGTTCTGGCGCTGCAGTCCGGAACCGCGGGACTGCTACGGTCGCACGTTCGAATCCTGCCTCGGGCATGGGTGTGTGTGATGTCCTTAGGTTAGTTAGGTTTAAGTAGTTCTCAGTTCTAGGGGACTTATGACCTAAGATGTTGAGTCCCATAGTGCTCAGAACCATTTGAACCATTTTGAACGTCTTCCAATTCTGTAGCACTGTCTGAAGTTTTGCAACCATCCACTGCTCCCCATGAAATCGCTCTTATCTGTGTCACGCGCAGTCTGATGCACATAACGTGGTAGGTGACTTTCACACACATCCTGCAAATTGTATCTAGCATAAATAAAACGCGCAAACAACAGGTTTTGTAACAAGAGTGCCTTGTCCTCTTTTGAATATCCGTAGTTTTTCTTACGCGCTACACGGTCATACTGCTGCAGACTTATTCGAAATTTGCTCATAATTGTTTTTCTGCCGTGTTGCGGATGATCTTCCATATACGAAATTATGTGTAGTACCTGCTCCTTGGACAACGATTGTCCTTCACTGTATTTCACTGGAGACGGGATTTGTAGCCCCCTGTCCGAAGCGGATGATGAACTACATGGCTCGACATCTGTTTCAATACCACTTTCACCTGTTAAGAGCGAATCGTCATCATTGTCTCCTCATGCACAGTGTACGCACAGTCGAGCGTATACGACACCACCCATTCTACTGCCTCATCTTGCAGAAATGCTAATATTTCATCAGCCACATCTTTCTCACTCTGCGAAATTTCATGGATTCCTTTCTAACTAAATTTCAATTTCTGAAATTGTTGTTGTAGATATAGATAAATGTTTTCTTTGTTTATCGTTGACGTTGTTCTGTTTCGCATCAACACCATTACCACTGTAGCACCGTTGTGATTTATTCGTCGACTAAGCAGCTCAACTACGCTCTGCAGCCTCATGCTGTGCCCACCATTGAACACTTCCTGTCCCGTTCCCTGACGCTTAAAAGTAAACTTCTTAAAAAAGCAGTTTTGTTAGGGAGGACCTTGGATAGAAAGGTTCTGTCTTTCACGACACACACTTACCTGTTCATTTGCTCAGCGGGCCAGCAATGCGTAGTAAGCCCGTTGTGTAAGTCGGAATTGGCTTCGTATTGTGCCACTAAGGTCAAGCTTTGTAGGCCCTAGACACGCGATCATCATTCGTTCACCCTCATCTTGCTCACTGTTTCACCTGTTTCATAACAGCATGAGTAATATCGGGCAGTGCTGAGATAATGGACTCACAGTCGGGAGGATCAGGGACCAAATCCCAGATTTATATTTTCTCTGGTTTCCATAAATCATTACGTCAGTTACCGGAAGCGTTCCTATAAAAAAGATGCGGCCCATGTCGCCTCTATGCTACACCAAATAGATCTTGTGTGATGTTTCCAATAATCTAGTTGTCAACACAACGTTGAACACTAATTTTCCTTCCTTCCGTTCCATGTAATGGCATGCGATGAGGGTAGGGGTCCGCCCTCAGGAAGAGCATTCGAAACAGTGGACTTCAGATCTCCATCGTATTCATTTATGTTTCCCGTTATTTTCCTAAATCATCCGAGGCGAATCAGAACATGGGTCCTTACACAGGTCACGATCACTCACTTTTCATATTCGTCTCCAAGAAAACCAACGCTGTCTCAAAGGGCACTGACTTTGTCAAACACTAATTCATTTACTCCATTAGTTCGTTCTGTCCACGGCAAGTTATCGACGCCCAAAATCTGAACCGTTCTGTACAACGAATACAGGTTACATTCATCACAGAAATTTGACACTGATAATCAAATTTTGTCGCTAAAGATGAAATTGACATTACAGATTCCATTACTTCCAACGCCTTGCAATAGATTGTGCATGCGATCACTGTGTGAGGGGAATCAGGCACAGTTCATCCAAAATATTCGTAATTAGAAGACCTTCCTTGCTTCCGGTTAAGAACTGTTACTTGGCTGGAAAAACCGCTACAACAGCTTGCTGCCAGCCCATGTTGCTGTGCGAAGTATAGTAGTGAAGCGTGGCCAACGAAAAGGAGAGACCCGGCGCATACGTCACAAGGTGACCGCCGTGTGACCAAGGTAGGCCAGAGTTCGCTGGCTCAGCTAAGCAGACAAATGACTTTCTACATCCTTTTACTCGTAATTAGCTGTTTACGTAGAAATGAGAAATGCATCATCTACTTGGCTCCTAGCACTATGCGACTTAACTTCTGAGGTCATCAGTCGCCTAGAACTTAGAGCTAATTAAACCTAACTAACCTAAGGACATCACCCACATTCATGCCCGAGGGCAGGATTCGAACCTGTGACCGTTGCGGTCGCTCGGCTCCAGACTGCAGCGCCTAGAACCGCACAGTCACTCAGGCCGGCATCATCTACTAGTTTCAGCTATTTGGACCCTTGCTGATTACTAGTACTGCAACAGAACTTAACTCTGCAGTTTAGTGTAGTTTAACATAAACACTCAACATGAATGATATAACCACATGTTCTCAGTTTTCAGTCTCTTCTGCTGAGCAGTCCTTATTTCATACTACATGTAGTGCTTCATACAACTGATAAGCCTTTTGCACTGTTTCTTCGTTTCATTGTACACAGCACACACATGACAAATTACTAATGGGTGTCTGGAATTCTGAATTTTCCCTACATAAAAACGCAAGATAAATTAACACTTATGCACATCATAGAAAGGATTCTCACAGAGAACTCCGTTCGTCTATTTTACATTAAAGATTAGCTATATGAACAAAATTACAGCTCTCATCACATGTATGAACTTTATCATTTAACTGTAAATACAAGAAATACGGAAAAGATTGGTCACTATAAGTCAGAATTTACAAACCAACAAGGGAGGAGTAACCAATTCTGATAAAGGAAATATCAGACCAATCATGAAAAAGGTAGGTCAGCACTGTAACGAATCCATTCTTCATTCGCAGCTTCAGGTACATGAACTGGAGCTACTGGGATGAAGCAAGGCGTCATGCTTCTGAGGCCATATTTGTCATTCAGAGCTGAATATTTCGAAAATAAATTGGCTTCCAGAGATTTTATAATTTTCTGTGTACATATGGAGCTTCAGCTTACTTTCCTGATTTACAAAACTAAACAACAAGCAACTAACATTCTGTAGTACCCTGCATTTTTAACCACTTCTGCCCTGTGTGTAAAAGTTCAAATTGTGGCCGAGGTTGGTAGTTAACTCACTTTACAGTAATTAACTGTGGGAAATCTCTGACAAAGTTACTGCTTGTTCACAAATTAGAGAAAATAAATGCAATAAACATACTGTCACTTCAGAATATCAGCTATCCACTCACCTTGGTAAAACAAAAAAAAACAAAAAAAAGCACTTGGACACTTACGATGTTTAATCAAGTAAACTGCTAAGACAAAAAAGCCACTTACAATAGCTGATGACTTGTGCACCTGAATGAAGGTGAAACCGTAATTAAAGAACAAACTTTCAAAATCAACAGCAGGAACACTAACCAGCTGTCTAAGTAGTTGTACCTTGCAGGAAATGAGAAATTATTTTAACTCACACAGTGCTGAACTTTCGGTATGAGATATTATTCTAGTGCACTTTATTTATAATGAATTTATTACTCAGTAAAGGAGTACATAGGGTTTTAGGAGATGTTCTACATTCTCTGTAAGGCACAGGGGCAGAAGTATGCAAGAAAGCCCAAATTATTGTATTTGTTGCACAGCTGTAACTCAATCTTTTTTAAAACAAAAGAAAAATGCAAAACACACACATGCATATACAACTTTAAAATAAATCATCTGTAAATGGAAAGTCACATTCTGGGTTCAATATAATTATAAATATATAATAATATATAAATAAAAAAAATAATTACATTTATTTAATATGCAGTGCTCACATTTAATGTATTACACAATTCTGTATCATCCGTGTAGAACAGACTTAAATTTTTAAATTTCTGTGGAACGAATTACTGAAATCTGTTCTTTTATAATTATAAAGCTTCTCAAAATTATTAAGAAGAATCTTGATTGTACACAGGGATATATGCTCTAATTTGTTCCTCAGAGTGCAATGCAACACACATTTTCATCTAGCATCAATTACCTTAGAGACCACCAGCAACTTGTATTATGTGCAACTGAAAGTTGTTTGCCAAATGTCATGAACTGCTGCAGATGATTTTTCAGAAGTGAAGAAACGGTGTGTGCCATGCCAGGGCCACGGTAAATACTGCATCCTCAAAGGGCAAAATTAGTCTCACTCTGATTAAGTCTTTAACAAAGTCACACGAAGACTCTTTAATTTCTTTATCCAAGTGCAACCATGCAGTGCATAATTCATATTTTGACTTCTGTAAGACTTTCCTAACTGCATAACCTCCTATTTGGTCAATATACACTCCTGGAAATTGAAATAAGAACACCGTGAATTCATTGTCCCAGGAAGGGGAATCTTTATTGACACATTCCTGGGGTCAGATACATCACATGATCACACTGACAGAACCACAGGCACATAGACACAGGCAACAGAGCATGCACAATGTCGGCACTAGTACAGTGTATATCCACCTTTCGCAGCAATGCAGGCTGCTATTCTCCCGTGGAGACGATCGTAGAGATGCTGGATGTAGTCCTGTGGAACGGCTTGCCATGCCATTTCCACCTGGCGCCTCAGTTGGACCAGCGTTCGTGCTGGTCGTGCAGACCGCGTGAGACGACGCTTCATCCAGTCCCAAACATGCTCAATGGGGGACAGATCCGGAGATCTTGCTGGCCAGGGTAGTTGACTTACACCTTCTATAGCACGTTGGGTGGCACGGGATACATGCGGACGTGCATTGTCCTGTTGGAACAGCAAGTTCCCTTGCCGGTCTAGGAATGGTAGAACGATGGGTTCGATGACGGTTTGGATGTACCGTGCACTATTCAGTGTCCCCTCGACGATCACCAGTGGTGTACGGCCAGTGTAGGAGATCGCTCCCCACACCATGATGCCGGGTGTTGGCCCTGTGTGCCTCGGTCGTATGCAGTCCTGATTGTGGCGCTCACCTGCACGGCGCCAAACACGCATACGACCATCATTGGCACCAAGGCAGAAGCGACTCTCATCGCTGAAGACGACACGTCTCCATTCGTCCCTCCATTCACGCCTGTCGCGACACCACTGGAGGCGGGCTGCACGATGTTGGGTCGTGAGCGGAAGACGGCCTAACGGTGTGCGGGACCGTAGCCCAGCTTCATGGAGACGGTTGCGAATGGTCCTCGCCGATACCCCAGGAGCAACAGTGTCCCTAATTTGCTGGGAAGTGGCGGTGCGGTCCCCTACGGCACTGCGTAGGATCCTACGGTCTTGGCGTGCATCCGTGCGTCGCTGCGGTCCGGTCCCAGGTCGACGGGCACGTGCACCTTCCGCCGACCACTGGCGACAACAGCGATGTACTGTGGAGACCTCACGCCCCACGTGTTGAGCAATTCGGCGGTACGTCCACCCGGCCTCCCGCATGCCCACTATACGCCCTCGCTCAAAGTCCGTCAACTGCACATACGGTTCACGTGCACACTGTCGCGGCATACTACCAGTGTTAAAGACTGCGATGGAGCTCCGTATGCCACGGCAAACTGGCTGACACTGACGGCGGCGGTGCACAAATGCTGCGCAGCTAGCGCCATTCGACGGCCAACACCGCGGTTCCTGGTGTGTCCGCTGTGCCGTGCGTGTGATCATTGCTTGTACGGCCCTCTCGCAGTGTCCGGAGCAAGTATGGTGGGTCTGACACACCGGTGTCAATGTGTTCTTTTTTCCATTTCCAGGAGTGTAGGTAAGGTATCATGAGGAATGTCCTCTATTTTGAAACTCTCACTTAATATATATGCAAACATCTATATCAACATTCCTATCTTGACTCTACTGCACAGGAATCAAAGTTTTCAGCTGTAGTATGATCAGCAAACAGGACATCATTCTTATATCAAAGCTTTCTTTCATTTCGTAATACGTGAATGTAACTTACGTAAGAGCAACATTTGATGGGACAGACAGTCTCCCAGTTTTTAAGCCAATGAAGCATGTCACTTAATCTGGTTACCAGAGGTACAGCTTCTCTGCAGGGATCATTAAACCTTTCACCTTCAAGCACACTTTTAACATTAACAATTTTCCACCAGTGCTCTATAGTCTGAAGGAAAACAACGGTCTGATTTATCTCTCTAGATGTGTCAGACATATCTTTTGTGTTATGTTTTTATTTAACTACACCCATGTTCATAAATTAAGGATAATTGCAGAATTTGGTGCCACACAATGTGTCACTACACAAAATTGGCGATAATAGCATAGGCAAATAGGTAACACACACGATACAGATCTGTAAGTCCACGGTATTGGTGATAAGTTGAAAAAACCATCTCGAAAGACATGTGCTGCAAAACGCCACTGTTTCCTGCGCATTTACCCCAACATCAATATGGGATATGATCACCATGCACACGTACACAGGCTGCGCAACGGGTTGGCATATTCTGGATCAGGTGGTCGAATAGCCGCTGGGGTATAGCCTCCCATTCTTGCACCAGTGCCTGTCGGAGCTCCTGATGTGTCGTAGGGGTTTGAATACGTGCAGCGATACGCCGACCGAGAGCATCCCAGACGTGCTCGATGGGGTTTAGGTCTGGAGAACAGGCAGGCCACTCCATCCGACTGATATATTCTGTTTCAAGGTACTCCTCCAAGATGGCACCTTGATGGGGCCGTGCGTTATCATCCATCAGGAGGAAGGTGTGACACACTGCACCCCTTGAAAGGCGGACGGTGCAAAATGACGTCCCGATACATCTGACATGTTACAGTCCCTCTGTCAAAGACATGCAGGAGTGTACGTGCACCAATCATAATCCCACCCCACACCACAATCCACGACCTCTATACTGTTCCCTTTCAAGGACATTAAGGGAATGGTATCTGGTTCCTGATTCACGCCAGATGAAAACCCAGCGAGAATCACTGTTCAGACTATACCTGGACTCGCCCGTGAGCATAACCTAGGACCACTGTTCCAATGACCATGTGCTGTGTTCTTGACACCAGGCTTTATGGGCTCTCGTGTGACCAGGGGTCAGTGGAATGCACCTTACAGGTCTCCGGACGAATAAACCATGTCTGTTCAGTCGTCTGTAGACTGTGTGTCTGGAGACAAAAGTTGCAATGGCTGCAGTAAGATCACGAACAAGATTACCTGCAGCACTCCGTGGCCGTCTGTGGGCACTGATGGTGAGATATCGATCTTTTTGTGGTGTTGTACACTGTGGACGTCCCGTACTGTAGCTCCTGGACATGTGTCCTGTTTGGTGGAATCGTTGCTATAATCTTGAGATCACACTTTGTGGCACACGAAGGGGCCAGTGCTACGACCTGCTGTGTTTGACCAGCCTCCAGTCGCCCTAGTATTCTACCCCTCATAACGTCATCAACATGTGTTCTTTGAGCCATTTTCAACACACAGTCACCATTAGCACGTCTGAAAACGTCTGCACACTTACTCCCGCAAATCGCCCACCAGAACGTTGTTTCATCACGTATCAGTATTATCCTTAATTTATGAGCATGAGTGTACAATATTTTCATTGAAAAGCCTTAAAGCTATTTCTGCATTCTGCTTTTGTATGGAAGATGCATAGAAAACTTTGGATGAAAGTGTGTGACCATACTTAACTAATAAGTTTTTCGTTTTTCAAAAAATAGTTGTAGATGACTATATAGTGCTGATAAAGTGACTGAATGGATATTCTTGTCAGGAAAATGCCGTTTCTTATTCACATTTCTCTTTGATTCCCAGTTATTCCTCAGAGATTTTAATATATGGAGTGCATCAAACGTAAAAAATAACCTTCTAGAGGAATATGGCGGATGTACAGTACTGAGCTGTAGGATTTTGTTTGGACAAGAGTCTAAAAGCCTTTCTGTTCACACTGTTATTATCAGCAATGAGGCTGACAACTTTGAATCTTATGTCTTCTACTATATGCAGAACGTTACTGCTTAAAGTCTTTATCTGTTCCGCTGTCATAAGTGCAACAGGTCTAATAGCCACTACATCAACATATTTGCATATAAGAGAAGAAATCATAAAAACCTGGGATGTCTTAGTATATGTCTCAGCATAAAAAGTATTCCTTCCACCACTCTTAAATCAAAGCTGTGGCTGCACATAGAATTCATCCAATAAAAGGGACACTAACAATTCATGTTGTTTTAGATATTGAACCATATTTTTTAAATACTGGCTACGTTCAAGTGAAGGACTGACTAGCTGATAATTATAAATGAGCTTCTGTAAGGTACGAGGATGTGGAAGAAACATAAAATCACATTTTCTCAAAGAGTTGTGAGCAGAGACTGAATGCACATATAAACAACATGCTAATATCTACTGTTTTTCGACATCTGTGACACTTCAAGCTGTTCGACAAAAAATTTGATATATTCATTTTCATCCTAGTTGGGTGTGGTTTGTAGACACTGGCTGGCAGAGTCTAACTTATTCTGACATCTGGCACATTTGCAACGTAACACTGTCTAAAGAGTTTACAGAACTGAGTCTCTTTGAGGTACTTGAAGAAGCATCAACAAAGAGATTACTGGCAATATTAACGTTTAAACTGTAACTGAAATCACAATTTATTGTGATGAAGGCAGTGACACAAGGCACTCCCCCATCAACTCCCAACACATAAAGATGGACTTTATTATTATCATCAGTCACTGACTACTTATTACCATTAATTTTTCTGGTCTCCAAAAGTGAACTTACGTCATTTAAGCTTTTTAGTGCATCCTGTGCAAGGTAGTTCTTATTGGATTCTATACTATCCTCAATAGATTTTCGCATGTTGTCCTCTTCTACATCAGCAAGGCGGTTTACTTTTGTGGCGGTTTTAGAACTATAGGATGGCGTATATGGAAATACAGTTGCATGGCATCTTCTGTTAGTTTCGAGATTATTCGTGGAAACCCTTTTAGTTCACCTTTGTCCATAATTCTGTCTACTCGAAATACGTACGAGTCGTCGAAATTTTTCACACATACACCTTGTTATTTTATTTTTGAGAAACCCGTTGGCATGTGACGAAGCCACACATTACGGCGATTTTCATCGGATGGCAGTGAAAGTATTGTTGTCTTCTCAGTTTCTGATTTATAATTCGATCTGCATCCAAATACACTGCACTGCGTGGCCTTTCAGTATTTCACAAAATCTATAAATAAAATTAATGTACAGCTTCGAACTATCTGTTACAATTAATTTGTAATACTGAAGTTTACTAATAATATCATGTACTATAACTGGAGCACTGCACACTAAACTTTGATGTCTCATACCTTCTTGATATAAGTATTTACTTCCAAACACTTCGGTATAAAATCACGAAAAGCTGTTGAGCCATGTGCACATTTGTGCAGTCACTGTATTAGTGTCTTGCACAACACGATGTACTTATTTTAAAACTCGCACTGAAAGAAAATAGACGGTTCAGTAAAGTCCACGTGGTTGAGGTCATGCACAGTTCTGATTATTATACTTCCACATACGTCTATTTCATTATTAAGAAGTTATAGATGCGTTGAATGGTTGCAGTATACACATTAGAACAAACGTGGCTGAAAATGACTTACACTACAGAAAATCACTCACATAAAACTCACAAACAAACACACTCAGCAGCTAACATGAAACATACAAGCAATCCACACTGCCACACTGTAGCCCGAGATGCTGATAACGCTGCGGAACTTCTTTCAAGTGAGGCTGGGTACTGAAGATGAGAAATGCTGACAGATGAACGCTCTGCGACCTTCGCCTGCAGTTCTTGACCAATGGGAGTGTGGGAGCAAATCGCGTTTGGTCCTGTCAGACGCTAGCAATGTGGCGATTGCAAAACGGACACGCTCTCTGCTACCATCTCTCGGTCTGACAACATTTTTCCTCTTATACCGTCCCTACCTACTACTCAATTCGGCCCTGATGGCCTTTCGTATATTGAAGTCATCCCTTTGTGCGTCCCATGTATTCCCAA
The DNA here is from genome assembly GCF_021461395.2 of Schistocerca americana. Lineage (NCBI taxonomy): Eukaryota > Metazoa > Arthropoda > Insecta > Orthoptera > Acrididae > Schistocerca > Schistocerca americana. The sequence continues at coordinate 436,254,088 of NC_060130.1, read as the reverse complement.
CCGTGGAATAAATCAGCCAACGTCTTTAACTAATTTCTCATCTTGGAAATTACGTATCGTGAATGCCCACTTTGTCCTGCCCTAGCCCACACTAACAAGATTCTTGATGGACTAATGTGAGAGGAAGGCAAGTTCTTTGGATACTATTTCGCACGCCAGTGTCTCAAATGCTGGTCGAACATTCCTATATGTTGGTGTCCTTACGGATGCTAAGCCAACAGTCTTTCGTTGTAACGTCGTAACAGACTTCCGCCTTCCTCATGCTATTCGTTGCACCTTAGTATAGTAAAGACAACAACCATAAAATAAAATAAGTGGAGGTATTCTTTAAAAACAAATGGAATTTATGCTTCCAAGGAAAACAAAAGTTCTTTCTCAAAACTAAATCACTCTGTAGCAGAAAACTTGCCAATCTCACACAGAACTTCACTGCAATCTCTCTTCACTGCTAGTAAATCTAATAGTAGAGTGTCCGTTCTTGGCGGTTACGCAGGATACAAACTCTACTTCTTAGAATAAAGTCGACAGTTAGTTGATCATACATTCTCGTTTGGCTGAATGAATCTACTTCCAACATTTTTATGTACGTGTGGTAACAACTCGTATTTCGCGTTAGTTGGATCCATGTCCGTCATTTCCAGTTCAATACGATAAATATCATCAGTCATTTTCTTTGGTTTTCGTGGGACACTCTTATCACTAAGTTGCGTTTGCTCTTCTTTCCTGAAGATAGTGCGTCAAATATGAGTATTGTGTATTACTCTTAAGTCATTTCGCAGTACAGTGCATCGTTGTGTTTTTATTGCAACCGAAGAATATGGTAATAAAAGGACAGTGGAACTTGCGATACCGTCACATAGCTTTCTCCTTTCGAAAGCCACCAGGGGGCCGCCGAGCTTAAAGTAAATACGCGACGATGGGTCACCAGATCACCACCGTATCATTAGTCCTCGCTCCACGAGAAGCTGTGGCGCTCTTTGGGATTCGATACAGGACATTGGCACATAAAGCTGCAGGAAAGTGACATTATCACTGACAGATAACAGTGGTGGCAGAGAGAGGGAAAGGGGGAGCACTGCTACCAGATAATACACAGCATGCCACACGCTCATCCGATCGATACCCGTGTGTGTACAGCCGATGAAAGGAAACATGTATTTGCCGATCGTTGTCGTTACAGTTTTCGTTGGCAGAGAGAAGGATATTAGTCGTGATGGCAGAGGGAGCAGCAAATTCTGTCACTACAATATGTACTTTGGTATAGTAATTTTTACGTATTTAACAGTGATTATCTCGCATAAAGTGAGTGTTAAACATACAAACTGAAAGTGAAATTTGTGAACCACTTTCATACCTGTCTGTGTGATTTCCAAAACTGCTCCGATAATTCAGCACAATAGTTTTTTACTCAATGCATTCGCCACGGTACATTCATAACCTCACAGTTTCATAATTAATAGTTTTGTGTGCTTCGCAACATCACTCCACTCTAGTAACTATCTTTGTTTTACAGCATAAGTTGTGCATAGCTCTAGTTCTTCCAGTTCAAACATTTTATTCTTTTGTGACTCGTAGTCCTCATTTGCCCTCATGTAATGCAGCTTAAATGATATAAATTCGGCGTCACTCGCAAAAGTCTGTGGCCTTGGTTTTTTATCATTACAACGTAGAGTGCCGTCTGTGGTTTATTCCAAGCCAAGAGATACAATGATCAGCAGCTTTTCAGTCATAGGATGCGTGATTTATTTTAGCCATTTTCGAAAGAACAGATACCATCTTCATATATAAGGCTCACCGACCATTTGACCATCTTCTTCTGTGCGGATGTTCAAACGGTGCCAGAACTCTTACGGGAATCGGCAAAAAGCCGCGAGTAATAAGTCATTAGCCTCGTAATCCGTGTGTGCAAGATAAATGAGAAACACATCAATGTATTCGGCACTGAGGGCGAAAACGAGATTGACCTCGCAGCGATGCCACTGTAAAATTCATGTTAACTCTTTATGGCAATAAGATAAGTTTCTCGTTTCATCATTACAAACAGTTTGGGTATCTTAGCCACATTTCGTACACACCACCTAAGGTACACAGCGTACTATCCAAATATCATATTTGTCATGTTAGACTGTAAAATGCAAAGGAATAAATTCGTGAATACATTAATTTCTATAAAATAGCTTGGTAAAGGCTGCAGAGGGAAGACAACATATGATTACACAAACAGTTGTTTTCTATTCTTTATAACTAAAGAAACTTTACTTGACGAATAACGTAGATCTTTAAAGCAATAAGAAAAATTTATGGAGGAAACAGACGCCACGAAGTCTTTTAATACTGGGCTCTCTTTTCCAGTTCTTCTTCTCTTCATTGTCATAAAATGAGCTGGCGGTATCTGGCACAGGGATGCATTTGTTACATTATTTACACATGTTTGGAAATTACTTGTAAACTGCTCTGTTGTGCAATCCTTGAAATTATTATAAAAATAAAATATAAAAACGGAATTTTGTATAAAAATAATTTAAAAATAAAGTATATTCACACCAACAAGCACCCATTGTAGAACCTACAGACAGATATTGACACCCCAAACAGGGAGAGATGTTACATCTAGCCTCTACACAATCCGACTTTAGTAACCGTTTGGTGAAAATATATCACTGAATGATATGTTCTCGTACTGTTTCTAGCACAAAGAAACGCAGCGACAGAAAAGGCGAGAGGGGTAGTGGGGATTGTTAGAAATTGCTGCTAGAAGTGCTGTGTGAAGGGAAGTACATACGGTTCCAGTATTTCCAGAACTTACCTTCGTTTTATCTCTTCCCCCTGTCAAATCACTCACGGTCATCAGAAATAAGTGTGATGGCATGTCAAGACACTATGTGTTCTCGGAATTACACACACCACAATGACTACAAAGGTTAAGCGTTGTCAAAAATTTCCAGTGGTCTCGCAGTGCATAAAAAGCTATATTACGCTAATGTACACTACATGAGAACATTCGACATGTTGCTAGGAGAATTTCCCACAACACAAACGCCGACGAGCGAACCATTACCGAGACAGTTGAGAATTATCGACAATATATACTCAAGTGACATTATGTACCAAAGACGTCATAATGTGAAGCTTTTGGTCATATCTGTTTATATTATTTCATCATCTTACTCTCTGTTGCATGCAAACAGTTATTTCGTTATGGTTCCTCACGCTTAAGGCCATAGTGACGAGTTTTGACGGATATGTTACTAAAGCGAGTGTTCCCGCTAAGATTTTATAGCATTATCTCGTAACAATTTTCACGTCTTGGGCTGTTACCCAATAACAGACTCATATTGATTCACTTTACTATAAACTACCGCGTTATTCGTCTTCGGTAAAGGGGAAATATCTAAGGTGTGAGCTACAACACATTATTTTGCATGTGGTGAGTTACAAAGTATGTTTGAAAAATGATCTATTTCAGTAATACATGACTGCAACATAGTATTATACCCTAAACTCTAAGAACTTACTTATAAATACATCTAGGATATAACTAGCACTATAACCGCCCTTATTTTCTTTCTGCAAATAAAGCCCAAATAAAGGTATTACAGGAACTTCAGCCAAAGTGATCTCACAAACTATTTGTATCCATTCACGACACCTTAACAATTAATGGCCATTGGGTGAAAGTACCCTCTGGAATATAGCTATTCGAATCTATTTCGAGGTAACATTCATTGGCTAAGAGAAATACACTGAAGCACCAAAGAAACTGATATAGGCATGCGTACTCAAATACAGAGATACGTAAACAGGCAGAATACGGCGCTGCGGTCAGCAATGCCTATACAAGACAAGTACCTGGCGCAGTTGTTAGATCGGTTACTGCTGCTACAATGGCAGATTATAAAGATTCAAGTGAGTTTAAAAGTGGTGTTATAGTCGGCGCACGAGCGATGGGACACAGCATCTCCGAGGTAGCAATGAAGTGGGATTTTCCCGTAAAACCATTTCACGAGTGTACCGTGGTTATCAGCAATCTGGTAAAACATGAAATCTCCGATATCGCTGCGGCCGGAAAAAGATCCTGCAAGAACGTGACCAACGACAACTGAATATATATATAAATATATATAAATGACTTAGTAGATAGTGTCGGAAGTTCCATGCGGCTTTTCGCGGATGATGCTGTAGTATACAGAGAAGTTGCTGCATTAGAAAATCGTAGCGAAATACAGGAAGATCTGCAGCGGATAGGCACTTGGTGCAGGGAGTGGCAACTGACCCTTAACATAGACAAATGTAATGTATTGCGAATACATAGAAAGAAGGATCCTTTATTGTGTGATTATATGATAGCGGAACAAACACTGGTAGCAGTTACTTCTGTAAAATATCTGGGAGTATGCGTACGGAACGATTTGGAGTGGAATGATCATATAAAACTAATTGTTGGTAAGGCGGGTACCAGGTTGAGATTCATTGGGAGAGTGCTTAGAAAATGTAGTCCATCAACAAAGGAGGTGGCTTACAAAACACTCGTTCGACCTATACTTGAGTATTGCTCATCAGTGTGGGATCCGTACCAGGTCGGGTTGACGGAGGAGATAGAGAAGATCCAAAGAAGAGCGGCGCGTTTCGTCACTGGGTTATTTGGTAACCGTGATAGCGTTACGGAGATGTTTAATAAACTCAAGTGGCAGACTCTGCAAGAGAGGCGCTCTGCATCGCGGTGTAGCTTGCTCGCCAGGTTTCGAGAGGGTGCGTTTCTGGATGAGGTATCGAATATATTGCTTCCCCCTACTTATACTTCCCGAGGAGATCACGAATGTAAAATTAGAGAGATTAGAGCGCGCACGGAGGCTTTCAGACAGTCGTTCTTCCCGCGAACCATACGCGACTGGAACAGGAAAGGGAGGTAATGACAGTGGCACGTAAAGTGCCCTCCGCCACACACCGTTGGGTGGCTTGCGGAGTATCAATGTAGATGTAGATGTAGATGTAGAAGCGTTCAGCGTGACAGATGTGCAACAGTTCCGCAAATTGCTTCAGATTTTAATGCTGGGCCATCATCAAGTGTCCGCGTGCGAACCATTCAACGGAACATCATTGGTATGGGCCTTCTGAGCCGAAGGCCCACTCGACTACCCTTGCTAACTGCACGACACAAGGCTTTAGGCCTCGCCTGGGCATGTCAACACTGACACTGGACTGTTGATGACTCTAAACATGTTGCCTGTTCGGAAGAGTCTCGTTTCAAATTGTATCGAGCGGTTGGACGTGCATGGGTATAGAGATAACCTGATGAATCCATGGACTCTGCATGTCAGCAGGGGCTGTTCAAGCTTGTGGAGGCTCTGTAATGGTGTGGGGCTTGTGTAGTTGGAGTAACATGTGAGCCCTGATACGTCTAGATACGACTCTGACAGGTGAAACGTACTTAAGCATCCTGTCTTATCACCTGCATACATACACGTCCACTGTGCATTCCGACGGACTTGGCCGATTCCCACACATTCAGAATTGCTACAGAGTGGATCCAGGAAGACTCTTCTGAGTTTAAACAGTTCCGCTGGCCACCAAACTCCCATGACATGAACAGTATGGAGCATATCTGTGATTCCTTGCAACGTGTTGTTCAGAAGAGATCTCCACACCGTCGTACTCTTACGGATTTATGGACAACCCTGCACGATTCGTGGTGTAAGTCCCCTCCAGCACTACCTCAAACATTAGCCGCTCCATGTCACTTCGTACTTCGGCACTTCTGTATCAGTTTCTTTGGCTCTTTAGTGTGAATTACTGACGATAACTCAAAAGGTTCTGTGTTGGATGTGATGTCGCTATAGTAGACCTGCTAAAACGTTTACGTTCAGCTACTTTTGTCATAAGAACAATGGCCAACTTTAGGCGTATAGATACCAGTAAGTTAACATATTTTGTATATTTTCATTCATTAATACGTAATGAGCGGTATTTTGGGCTAACTACAAGGTTAGGCAAAAAGTATCACGAAAAAAAGTAATTAGAATTGTGTGTCGAGTTCACATTCGTGCAAGTTGCAGGTATCTCCTTAAGCAGTTGTAAATATTAAACACAGCCTCACAGTACGTTTATTCACTTATGAATTTTGCTACAAACAATCCATCCAAGATTGAGACTAACGGAGATATCTAGTAGTACAGCACTAGAAGGAAAATGATTTGCATTAATCTTTCAGGAATCTACCCTTGCCACAGAATGGAGGGAAAATTTCAGCTCTTTGACTATCTACACTTACAAATAAATCTCCGACACATAGATGAAGTGTATTTGAAATGTTGGTTCAAGAACTTTCTCCTTAACAAATCCTTCTGTAGCATAGATGAATTCCTGTGTGGAGATAATTAGTCATACATAAAGAAAAAAAGTGGAACTGCCAGAATGCACCTATATAAATAATACTTTTAAATTTCTTTTTAGTTGCATGTAAGTGTTCTATACTTGTGTTGAAATATTCCACATCATAACGTTTATCGCGAAGACTATGTTACGGAAAGAGTAACTCAGTATAGACATTATAAAACTAAATTGAAACGCTGTTGTACAGCTCCACACAAACAATAGAGTACTCGAATCTGAAAGTCTTAAGACATGTAAAATTGATTTGACAACCTGGTTTCGCAGTGGTAATCTCAGTATGAAAAGTCGTTGCACTGAGAAATATGGTCCCGGTGGAGGTTCGAGTCCTCCCTCAGACATGGGTGTGTGTGTTTGTCCTTAGGATAATTTAGGTTAAGTAGTGTGTAAGCTTAGGGACTGATGACCATAGCAGTTAAGTCCCATAAGATTTCACACACATTTGAACATTTTGAACTGAGAAATAAATAAAGCACATGCGGTAACGGGTGCTACTCTTGCTGATACTGTCCATTAGCTATACAAAGTGCTAACGAATGAACGCTGGCGGTTTTCGTACTGGATTGTGACAGGTATCGAGCCCCGACGGAGCCTCTGCAATATACTCAAGGTACTCAAACTAGAAACTTCTTGTGCCTATATTATGTGAAAATATATTTGTTATTCGAGATAATCTCATAAAAGAGAAGTTGAATAGGGTCGAGTGTCTTCATGCTGGATAAGATCATGAAATATTGTACCGACTCAAGTATATACATTAGCAAAAAGGTCGCCATCTCCATAGTGGTGCACAGTTGCAGATGCATTTGACAAGATGTGCGACTATTACGGAACTTGAAGTTATACACACCATACAAAGTTATTTTCTCGTCCAAAAGAGTTATGTTCACGGATATTTGATTAATGATAACAGCTAACATTTACTCGCCAAATCAAATCACCTCTGTTGACACTGTCAAGCTCCACATCTACATCTGCATCTACATAGATACTCTGCAACTCACACTTATGTGCTTGGCACAGGATTCCTTGAATAACCTTCACAATAATTATCTATTATTCCACCCTGGAACAGCGCGCGGAAAAAACGAGCACCTATAATCTTTCCGTGCGAGCTCTGATTTCCGTTATTTCATTATGATGATCGTTTCTCACTGTGTAGGTCGTCGCCAACAAAATATCTTCGCATTCGGAGGACAAAGTTGCTGATTGAAATTTCGTGAAAAGATCCCGCCGTAACGAGAAACGCATTTGTTTCAGTGGTGTCCATCTCAAATCCTGTACCCTGTCCGTGACACTCTGTCCCCTATTTCGCGATAATACAAAACGTGTTGCTTTTCTTTGAACTTTCTCGATGTACTCCGTTAATCCTATCTGGTAAGGATCCCAGACGGCGCAACCGTAGTCCAAAAGAGGACGAACAAGCGTACTGTAGGCAGCCTCTTTAGTAGATCTTTCACATTTTTAAGTGTTCTGCCCATAAAGCGCAGTCTTTGGGTTGCTTTCCCCAGAAGATTTTCTATGTGTTCTTTCCAAATTAAATTGTTCGTAATCATAATTGCTAGCTATTTAGTTGAATTTACGGCCTTTAGATTAGACTGATTTATCGCGTGAGCGAAGTTTAACGGACTCCTTTTAGCACTCATGTGGATGACCTTACGGTTTTCATTATTTAGGGCCAATTGCCAATTTTCGCATCATTCAGATAGCTTCTCTAAATCGTTTTGCAATTTGCTAAACCAGGCTTCACACGTAAAGAGAGTAGTTCTCCACTGAACCGTATTGAGGTGAACATGTTTCTATTTCCGCTCCATTTTGTTGCACTGAAGGAAAAAATCGCAGCACCAAGAAATAATTGATGTAACGTAATGAAATTTCGGGGATACATTTCTCTTGGTAACGTATTTAAGTGATTTACATTGTAAGATCACAGATTAATGTAAGCGCGGAAAAGTAATTGCAAATGTGAAATGCTGGTACATTAATAACCAGTAAAACTGCCAGTCTACTGAATGCAGTCATGCAAACGTGCATGCATTGTGTCGTACAGGTGCCGGATATCAGTTTCCATGGCTGTTACACTTGCTCTGTCAATACAGAGACGGTTAATGCTGGTTGTGATGACGCAGGAGTCTTCGTCCGATGATGTCCTATACGTGCCCGATTGGAGAAAGATCTGGTGATCGAGCAGACCAAGGCAACGGGAGAGCATTATCCTACTGTAGAACATGCTATGGAATGCTGTCCATGGATGGCAGCACAGCAGACCGAATCACCAGACTGACATACAAATTTGCAGCCAGGGTGCATGGGATAAACACGAGAGTGCTCCTGCTGCTACGCGATATCGCACCCCGCACCGTAACTGCAGGTGTAGCTCTTGTGCGTCTAGCGGGTCTCACTTGGCCTGCCCACAGCCATCGCTGGCATCGAGGCAGATTCCATTTCATCAGAAAACACAACAATTCCTCCACTCCACCTTCCAATGAATTCCCGTTTGAAACCACTGAAATCGCCATCGGCGGTGGTTTGGGGTCAGTGGAATGCACACTACAGGACGTCTTGCTCGGAGGTATCCTTGAAGTGATCTATTTTTGACGGTTCATTGTGTCACCGTGATGCCAACTGCTGCTCGAATTGTTGCTGCAGATGCAGTACAATACGCCACAGCCATATGCCGAAGACGAAGATCTTCCTTCTCGACAGTGCCACGTAGCCGTCCGGAGAGCGGCCTTGTTGCGACCGTAGGGTCCCATCACGTCAGGAATCATGTATAGTGGGTATAGTCCTGCCAAGCCTGTTTACAATATCTCAGAAGGAATATCCAGCTTCTCGTAGTCCTATTATGCGACCTCATTCAAACTGAGTGAGCATTTGATAATGGTGTCATCGTAGTGTTAAAGGCATTCTTCGCTAACATCATCTCACTACGTCCAGTCTTAAAGGTAATTAACGCTCACGACTGTTACAGCACATATTTAAAGCAAACCTTAGTTCCATACTTGTTGTGACTCTACTAGCGCCAGTCTTACGAAATTGCCGCGAAATCCGAATAGATATCTTTCATATGTAAAATCACGCCTAGCAACATTCCTTTATCTCTCACAGCTGTTACGTAGGGTTGGAATTTTTTCCCGTCAGTGTATGAGCTGTGATCAGTACACTTGTAATTATTCATCTCGCATTCATGAAGCCATCTGTGTATAGTAGTCCGAGATTACAGCCTTTCAGTGGCTGCAAAAAGGGTAGACGTTAATTAGGATGCGATCGCTGTCCTGTTCACTCGAGAGCGAGACAGGAAAAGAAGGCAGTCAAGATGTATCATAGTCCTTGGGCGTCCATGGATGAACATTTGTGTGCTAAATGTATTTTTATACTACAGAAATAGTTTCTGTGAGCAACGGAGGAATGAACAGGTAACCACTTGCCCACTGTTGTCTAGTACGGAGCAGTGTCCAGTGTCCTAATGACCGTATTTCCCTATTCCTCCTATAACTCATCCATCAACACGCCTACGCCAGTTTGAAAATAACTGTTGTTAAATTTGATGATAATTACTTGCATTTCTTCAGACAGTCGTAGGCCGGCCGGAGTGGCCGAGCGGTTCTAGACGCTACAGTCCGGAAATGCGCGACCATGCCTCGGGCATGGATTTGTTTGATGTCCTTAGGTTAGTTAGGTTTAAGTAGTTTTAAGTTCTGGGGGACTGATGACCTCAGGAGTTAAGTCCCATAGTGCTCAGAGCCATTTGAACCAACCAGACAGTCGTATAGATATGTAAAGGCGTAGTTATATAGTACAAGAAACAGCAATGTTAAAAAACAGTTTAAAATGGACGAAATAATGAGCAGAAATTTTAATACTTGTCGTATTTCGCGATTTGTGGTTCGAAACGTCTTCTTGTCTAGGAGGTGATGTAAAGCTACAGGTTTGTCAAACATTAGTGAAGATACTTATTCTCATTTTAATCAAATTTCCCTTTACTTACAGTCCAGGAATAGTAAAACAGTGAAATATATGCATCAGTTTCCGGCACATCCCTAAAGAGAGTCTTCTTTCGAGCGTATATAGAATTCATTCTGATCACTTTCCTCAAACAACAAGTTCGTAAAACATTACGAATGCCTTTTCAATACAAATTACAGTTTTCAACATAAATAAGTAGCACTTGGTGCACATTCTGTCCATAGCACAAAGACTAACTTATAACTTCGCGTCTAGATGAAGACTGTACCTCTCGAGCCCATGACAAATAGTAACTACTTTTGGCGCGTATGAAAACTTATACATCACAGAACGAATTTCTAGATTTTTCCAGAACCGGCGATTTGTCAAATTACGCTTTGTCCATAGTTTTCTGCATACGTAAGTGAATAGTTACAAAGAAAACACGCCTTTAGACATTAGTCAAATTTATAAAAATTAAACTAATTACACATTCTTCTACGTAATTTTGAAATAAAATTTTGTAAAAATTACAGTGTTTGGTACAAGCCAAAAGAAAAATTTTACATATTCTTTCATATGATTCTCTTTCTTATGAAAAGTCGAATTAGCGTTAGAAAAATTATAAAGTTTCTTCATTTAAAAGATAATAAATGTAATTTTCGTTGCCAAAGCATTGTAAAATACAAAACACATCTACATCTATCTACATCTATACTCCGCGAGCCACCTTACGGTGTGTGGCGGAGGGTACTTATTGTACCACTATCTGATCCCCCCTTCCCTGTTCCATTCACGAATTGTGCGTGGGAAGAACGACTGCTTGTAAGTCTCCGTATTTGCTCTAATTTCTCGGATCTTTTCGTTGTGATCATTACGCGAGATATATGTGGGCGGTAGTAACATGTTGCCCATCTCTTCCCGGAATGTGCTCTCTCGTAATTTCGATAATAAACCTCTCCGTATTGCGTAACGCCTTTCTTGAAGTGTCCGCCACTGGAGCTTGTTCAGCATCTCCGTAACGCTCTCGCGCTGACTAAATGTCCCCATGACGAATCGCGCTGCTTTTCGCTGGATCATGTCTATCTCTTCTATTAATCCAACCTGGTAAGGGTCCCATACTGATGAGCAATACTCAAGAATCGGACGAACAAGCGTTTTGTAAGCTACTTCTTTCGTCGATGAGTCACTTTTTCTTAGAATTCTTCCTATGAATCTCAACCTGGCGCCTGCTTTTCCCACTATTTGTTTTATGTGATCAAATAAAACAAACAGAATTTATAAGGTAATAAACTACTTTAAAAATCAAAAATAGATGTTATATTCTAAAGTATTACAGAAAAACTTTGAAATGTGGGAAATTTAAATTAATATTTCCATACACTTCACAGATCAGCTTTGACTCCATGTGAAAGCAGATGTCCACAGCGACTGCATTTATTTTAGGTTGTAAAGGGTACAGCAAACAATCCCAAATGAACAGTCCATTTGGGACTATGTGTATGAATAAGGGCTTTTAATGTTTTAACTGACATTTACTGGAATAAAGGTGGCCATGTAGTGACCGAAATCTAGATCTGCATTAAACATATTTATGACTGATTGCTGAAGCCTTTACTACGAGCAATACACGGATCCTATGGGTTCACCTTTTGTACTTCAGACTTTGAATTTGAAGTAAAACATACCTGGAGAAAAGAGAATATCAAATTTCGTTATACAGGTTTAGTATTGTAACTACTGTCTCTCAAAGATCTGCATAGTTCTGGTTTGTTATAAAGTCCCCCCCCCCCCCCAACACACACACATACATACACACACACACACACACATACACAGTATCATGGATTTCAGATCATGGCTGTGTATGTATAATTGGAATGTACGGCTTTATATAAAATTAATTATTCCATATTTTGGAAGAGTTCTGATGCTGTAAAGTTTTTGAATGTTAGGTATATTTTTACTTTATATTGCAAAATGCTTGTAAAAATACTGAATATAATAAAACTAAGCTTTGCTATGAAAGAATACAGATTTTAACGTTGAAAACTGAAATATTTTGTAATATTTACATAATAATGGGTAATGAAGAAGCAGATATCAAAGTAAAATTTTGTCATAAAGAAATGTAATATATGATGAATATCCATAACATATATATATAAACTTTGGTACATTATATATGCATTATATGACAGAAAGGAAATATCTATGTGAAACCGAATTAAGGCCCCTATTAGCTGAAGTGAAAGATTACAAAATTTTGCAAACACTTACAAACTTTTTTGAATTACTATGATTCATTTTTCTATCAAAGTTCGTAAGATTTACACACATTTACATTTGTATATGAAAATACAAAAAATATAATGTGATTACAAAATCTGAAACAAACTTTTCCTGTATTTTTTGTATTTTCATATACAAATGTAAATGTGTATAAATCTTATGAATTTTGATAGGAAAATGAAAATATAGTAATTCAAAAATATTTGTAAATGTTTCCAAAATTTTGTAATCTTTCACTTCAGCTAAAGGGAGCCTTAATTCGTCTTAATTCAGCGGTCTATATAAATGCAAAGAACATTCCATTCTTTGAACAGTTCACAAACAGTGCTAACAATAATTAAGCTTTTTTTTTTTACACTTCCATCTTGGTCCTTACCCAATCACTAATCTGACTTATCACCTCTATTCCCTTCGCTTTTGATCCTTTATACATCCGTTCCTAGCATAATTTTTCAAATTGTCTGCATAGTGCAATTTCCCATTAATTTCTTTTTCTGGTAATCCCAAATACAATTTCTGAAAATATTTTAACAGTACATTAGATTGAAGGACTGCCATTTTAACAATACTTACATGTGTTGTGTAAAACATGTGTGTCCATGTGTGAGAGAGCGTGGATCCTGAAAATCTTATCTCTAAATGTAACATTATTGCAAAAATATAAATTCTTGTACATCCTACATACAAAATTGTTACACAAAGCATGGAAATATAAATATTTTCAGTTATTTTCACTGATTATAAGAGAAATGACTTAACTGTAATTATTTGTCTCTTCCAAACAATATTGTCAAGAAAACATATTTCCGATGGATAAATTATTGTCACCAATATTTTCTATTAGTGCAACGGTAATTTCGATTTATAAACCACAAATTCAATTTAATGTATCCCTCACCCCCCAAACGACTGTAATTCATTACTCAATTTTTGTACAATTATTTTTTCTTATACTTGAAATATTCATGGCACACAAAAAGAAAAATGTTTTCTAAACGTAGTTAATCTTTGATTTAAGACATACTAATTTTCAAATAATTCAATATCTAAAATATTTTCATTAAAAATTAAATAGTGATCTAAAAAATTGTTTAAAGAAAATTATATTCTTTCCTTACAAACTATAGACAGAGCTATTAAGGATTCGAGTGTTATGTATCATCCAGCTTTGGAAGGTTCTGTTCACCAGATAGCGAATTCACCAGGAATTTGGGCTATGTAACAATTATTTTCTTAACTTCTTCGGTATTAACAAATGACTCAAGAAGTTTTCTTAAAAAACGTAAGAAAAATAATAGTGTGAACACAGCCCTTCTTTTTCACTCATTACCAAGATATGTATGAATACCTTCACCATTTTCTAACACCCTCATTACTAACAAACGTATCACCAAATTCCTACAGAAACAGTAAGAAACACAATATGGAGGTAAATTAATCCTTCCCTCTTTCTAACACATCCACTTTATTTATTACCCTCAAGAATACTGACAAATAATACTTGAAATTTTTACAAAACAATAAGAAAAATATTTAAGAATTATAAGAATTATTTATGTTTTTTCTTTTCTTTGGGACAAAATTGTTGTCTAACGAACCTCCTTCCGTATTGTACAAACGTTATGGTTTCCGGAAGCATACAGAAATAGAAATAATTTTTGATATCAGCAGTCCAGTGCAATCATGATGACACAGTTTGTTATATTGCTGCCCTCTGAATACCAAAACTCAGTAGTGATACATGTGCACTGATGGAAGGAAAATAATAACACCACCAATAAGGTGTTTTGCGATGTAGTTGGTAGGCGTGTTTCTAGATCTTAAAATTGAAGTCTATTCAAATTCAGCCTTTACAGTGACGAAGACACCATTATGAATACCTCACTGAGTTAGAGTGGGGTAGTGTAATTGGGGCTTCGAGAAGCTGGATGTTCCATCTGTTATACTGCAGAAAGGCTTGACAAGCAGGTAGTAACTGAACATGATTGGTAGGAGCGGTTGTCATGAGAATGTACGGTCGCAAGAAGATAGGACTCCGAACAGCCACGTGGTACTACCGAGAGGGAAGACTGTCGTGTTCGAAGTATGACTTTGGCGCATCGTACAGCGTCGGTAGCAGCCATTCGAACAGCAACTGTTCCCATAGTGACACCATCGATCCATTAAAAATAGGTTACTTTAAGGACAGCTCCGAGCCAGACGCCCTGTAGCGTCCATTCCACTGACCCCAAACCACCGCTGTTTGTGGCATCAGTGGCGTCCAGCGAGAGCTCACTGGAGGGCGGAGTGGAGGGTTGTTGTGTTTATTGATGAAAGGTAGTTCGGCCTTGGTGTCAGTGATGGCTGTGTGTTCGTTACAAGGAGACCAAGCTGATGGCCTCCGACCAACTTGTCTGTGTGGTAGACACGCTGGACTTACACCTGGAGTTACGGTTTGGAGTGCGATTGCGTATCACAGAAGGAGCACTTTCTTGTCTCTCCTATGCACCTTGATTCCAAGGGTGTGCCGTGAAAACCAAATTTCAGGCGTTACCTCTGATCACGGACAACGCAGTGCCCGACGACCTTCACTTACAGATCGAGAGCAGAGGAGTTTACGTAGATTTCTCAGTGTATCAGACAAGCAACACTGTATGAAATAACCGCAAAAATCACTGTGGGACGTACAATGAAAGTATTCGTGAGAACAGTGCGGTGAAATTTGGCGTTATTGGGTTATGACAGCAGACGACCGACGGGGTGCCTTTGGTAACAGCAGGACATAGCCTGCCCCGCGCCTCCTGGGCTCGCGACCATATCGGTGGGATCCTAGACAACTGGAAAACCTTGACCGTGTTAGGCGATTCCAGATTTCGGTTAATAAGAACTGATGGTAGGTTTCGAGTGTGGCGCAAACCCCACGAAGCCATGGACCCAAGTTGTCAGCAAGACACTATCCAAGCTGGTAGTGGCTCCATAACGGTGTGGGCTGTGTTTAAATGGAACGGACTGGATCCTTTGGTCCAACTGAACCGATCAGTGACTGGAAATGGTTACGTTCGGCTACTCGCAGACCATTTGCAGCCATTCTTGGACTTCATATTGACACACAACGCTGGTATTTTAATGGATGACAATGCGCCATGTCACCCTGCCACAGTTGTTTGCGATTGGTTTGAAGAACATGAATAACATTCTGAGCAATCCGAGTTAGTGATTTGCCCATGCAGATAGCCTGACGTGAATCCCATCGAACGTTTATGGTAACAATCAAGAGGTCAGTTGGCGCACAAATCCTGCACCGGCAAAAATTTCGCACTTATGGACGACTATAGAAGCAGCATGGCTCAGTATTCGTGCAGGGGACTTCCAACAACCTGTTGAGTTGATTCCGCGTGGAGTTGCTGCACTACGGACTAAAGGAGGTCCGACACGATATTAGGTGGTTCTCCGTGAGTTTTGTGACCTCAGCGTATGTACCTCGGGTACTTTAAGACAGACGACATCAAAACCCACTATTGATCTTGACTGAGCATCAGCACAACGACTGTCTTATATTCGCAACAAATTATATTTCAGCCACTGCTATAAACGATTGTTCGGATCTTAGTCATGGACTGTGCGGCTGGTCCCGGCGGAGGTTCGAGTCCTCCCTCGGGCATCGGTGTGTGTGTTTGTCGTTAGGATAATTTAGGATAAGTAGTGTGTAAGCTTAGGGACTGATGACCTTAGCAGTTAAGTCCCATAAGATTTCACACACATTTGAACATTTTCAAATTTAGGTAGTATACGTTTCCAGACCCATGTTTATTGGGCTTGTTTTTATTGCTTCAGTGATCATTACTATTTTTCAAAATCTTCGATACTTTTTTAACAAGCAACATGTCCGCAGAATACCAGCGCGGGCGCGACACCGCGGTGAGTCGACGTGTGCGACCTGCGTGCGGTGGGTGGAGCGACGTCCAGAATGCGTTCCACTGGGCTGCCTCAGGTGTCTCGACCAGCCACATTCAGATCAATGCGACGCGCCGGCAACGCTGATTGCGCTACAGTTAGACAGGGCGTAGCAATTACGTCGGCTCGCAGTACACTCACTAGCCACTCCGCTCTACACACACTGCTTCCACATCTGTCAGTCAGCGTGACTGTCGGGTAACTAACACACACAGTTTATAATCATACTAACTGTTACCCGCTGCTTCGCACGCATATCAGTAGTTTTGTTCTGACGAGAGATGGTGAGTTAGTAGGTTAGTAATTTTACGAGGCGTCTGTGTATATAGTGGTGTAAAGACGTACGTATAAAAAATGTACGTAGTACCGGTATGTAGGTACATAATAACGTATCTAGTACGTACATTACGCGTGTAGATTGTCGACAGTTGGAAATATGGGTCTCTCGGGAGGCGTACAAGGGATAAGTGTCTGCAGTCACGCTACTAATCTGTGTACTCGGTGGCTCAGATGGATTCGCCGGCACGGTAGCTCAGCGTGTTCGGTCAGAGGGTTAGCACCCCTCTGTAATAAAAAACTGAGCTAATCGATCAACAACGAACCTAAAAAACGGATGTCTTACGACGTCCGCCCCGAGCAGATGCAACGAACAAAAGCGAACAAAATGAGACTAAAAAAAAAGAAAAAAAGAAAAAAAAAAGATGGATAGAGCGTCTACCACGTAAGCGGGAGGTTCAGGGTTCGAGTACCGGTCGGGGCACAAATTTTCAGCTGTCCTCATCGAGGTGTATTAACAACACCTGTTGGAAACTGAGGGTTTTAATTATTTATCATATATTCTAGGGAAGCTGCACGGTCATCAGTGGTATCTGTTCTTTCGAAAACAGTTACTATCTCCATATACACAATAACGTGTTTCTGTTGTTTGTTGTATGTCGAAACTAAAAGAATATATTATAATTTATAATTACATTTAAAAGTGCTTCGATTCATTACAATCTTGCAGAGCAGAATTTTTAGGGGTTTGTCAGGCGCAGCTAGTACTGGATGTGAGATTTTGCTGGCAGAGCCACACATACCAATCGTTTCTCCCTTTTATTTTAGTGCATTATGGTGCCTACATTTTTGATCCATCCCCCTTGATGACTGATTTATAATTAACACAGTCTGTTAAAAGTTAATAATTAAGTACAGCCTCAGCAAAAGCATCACACGTGACACATGCAAAGATACTGCTCTCTGTTTGTCGTAGGGCCTTTAAATAACGCTGTTTTTGTGCCTTCATGCGTCTTGGAAGCTGTTACAGACGAGTGACGCACAACGCCAAACTGTGACGGACTTGTTTCTGTTCAAATGGCTCTGAGCACTATGGGACCTAACTTACAACTACTTAAACCTAACTAACCTAAGGACATCACACACATCCATGCCCGAGGCAGGATTCGAACTTGCGGCCGTAGCGGAGCCGCGCAGGATTAGCCGAGCGGTCTCAGGCGCTGCAGTCATGGACTGTGCGGCTGGTCCCGGTGGAGGTTCGAGTCCTCCCTCGGGCATCGGTGTGTGTGTTTGTCGTTAGGATAATTTAGGTTAAGTAGTGTGTAAGCTTAGGGACTGATGACCTTAGCAGTTAAGTCCCGTAAGATTTCAAACACATTTGAACATTTGACCGTAGCGGTCGCGTGGCTCCAGACTGTAGCGCCTAGAACCGCTCGGCCACCCCGGCCGGCGCTCAATATCATGAACCACGTGCACAATGACACTGGATTTTAACTGTCACGGAATAAGCTATAGATACTAAGAGTTGCAGATTATCTTGCCAGTGTCGTCTGCATGGCACTCAGTATACCATATTTAAAAATCTCAGTAATACTCAAAAAGATACAACTTGCTAGGGCAGCCTAAAGCCGCCCTCAAGTTTCAAGCTATCTTCATACCGGATACCATCGGAACAGGCTCAGAAATAGAGTTGTGAAAATGTAACAGAGTGAATTACTTTCGCAATTAATAACACTAGTATTATTTTCGAAGTATGGATTAAACACTCTGAGAATTAAATAAGCATTGTATTGATTACGTTGAATCACACTACCTAGAACATATCAACCAATAAAAGCACTTTCACAAGTATGATAAAGTTCAAAAGCAACACAGTAAATAGCACTTTCTAAGAGTAATTATTGTTCCATATTTCTCGTTGTATTCTTCAAATCAATAAATATGTTGTACACACAGTTTCTAAAGTAGCCTATCTTCTTCATCAGGGTTCAAGTTATGTCCAATCCAAATTTGATCAAAATCGGTTCAACGGCATAGTAGTGAAAGCGTAAGAGGCAGATTTATTTCCAAATTTCTAATATTAGTATGGATTCATTGTGGACAGGAAATACCATATCAGATAATATGTTCCTCAACGAATTCAGACATTCATTGTAGAAATTCGGATCAAGAGAGGAACGGTTTTATCGACATGTACACATCGTTACACCTAAGTAATACCATATCAGATAATATGTTCCTCAACGAATTCAGCCATTCATTGCAGAAATTCGGATCGAGAGAGGAACGGTTTTATCGACATCTACACATCGTTACACCTAAGTAATACTTATGTCCACTTTCTTTCTGAAGTATGAGTACCCTAGTCTCTAGGGATCACTGTTACGTGTCCTCAGTAACGTGTGAAAACAGTACTAACTACTCTTCTCTTACGTTTTGTGTGGCGGCTCAACTGCCGTGTTCAGACAAATTGAGTGGTTTCGACAGCATTCACGAGAAAAACAATACTCTTTAACCCACGTAAAACGCCGCATAAGTAACACCGTGTCATTCCAAGAAGTTTGGATACTGGGCTAGTAAAAAAAATAGAGAAATGTTAAGATGGTGTTTTAATGCTTAAAATCCTCTACATAGTCTCCCCCTAATGTGTACAACGGACAGCCCGCTCAAACACCCATGTGAAACTGTCGGAAAAGTCCTTCTTTGAGATTTTGTTCAACTCGCGCGTCCCAATGGCTTAAATTTCGGTTACCGGTTACGTGGTAAATGCGTAGACTCTCCATGTGAATTTTTGTTCCTGGGAATACAAAAAAGTCACACGAGGCTAAATAGGATGAATATGAAAGGTAATTGAGAACTGGTACTCTTTTTTTTTTTCGCTAGAAACAGCATCAGCCGGGTGAGCGGGCGCATTATCGTACAGCAAGAAGAATCCCTTCCCTTCCATTATTGCTGGAAAACCCTCTTGTACAAGCGATTATGACACTAAAATAACGCTGTGGATTTACAGCGCCCGTGGGTACAAATTCCCTTTATGTGTGAGTATTGTCTTCACTTTCGATTTTGCCTTTCGCATCTTCTTCAGTCTTCCCGAACCATCAGAGGCCCATTCTGTACTTTGTTTTTTATTGGTAGGTCACAGGTGAAATCAGATCTCGCCATCTGTGACGATTTTGTCCCGTAAAGAATTGTCCACGATTTTCATATCAATCAAATAGCGGCAGGCGCCCACGCGCCGTTGATTTTGTTCGGGCGTCAGGGAGTGCCGGGCAGACTTTACATACACTTACCTCATAGGCGCTTGCGGAATTGCTACGGAGACCTGTCAGTGAAAAAAAAGCACTGTGAGTCGTTGGGTGAGGCGTCTGGCATCATCGCAACAAGCTCGTGCAAACCTGTCCGATCTCCCGCGAGTCGGCCTGCCGCACACAGCTCTGACTCCTGCAATGTGGGAACGTACAGAATCTCTCATTTGGGGTCATCGACGGATCACAGTCAAACACCTCGCTGCTCAACTAAACGTCTCTTTTGGTATTTCTGATAGAACGTCCATCTGTATGGATACTCAAAGGTTTGTGCCCGGTGGGTTCCTAGACATTCACGGTTCGTTTCTGCGTGTCGCTGACTGGTGAAAGCAGCAAGCATTACACGCGGGCCTCGGGCTATGCTCCCTGTTTGTAGCATCGTACCCAGAGTCGATCGTGGTCCTCTAGTTTGAAGCAGTACACCTAGTTATTTCTTGGAAATAACTTGAGGAAGACTGAAAGGTAATTCAGCGATTAATAAAGATTCAAGTACATACTGTATTAGCAGTTACTGATCGTTTTGCTTATAAATTTGCATAATGTATTCTGATCTAACTTGAAAATATTAAAAAATGTTGATGATGCATTTCAATGTGTCCTTGAAAATAGATCTCCCAGAGATCTCCAAGTGTGTAATGGAATGAAATTTTATAATATAGTATTTAAAAAGTAAATGGAAAACTACATTAGTAAGTATTATTATTAATTATAAGTCAATTAAACATGATTTTATATTTTAAAACACAATACATACATAGTTTTTCAGTTTACAGACACAATATTTATATAATTTATCACAAGTGCTTTACTGTCCATGCAGGATATGAATTTTGAGGGCACTCTTCAACAATGAGTCTGACTGTCTTAGAAAGCCACAGGTGAACTCCCCAGTGGTAGTCTTTACCCATATGTGTATTAGGTCACTGCGTATCCCAGTGCTGTTCTGGATCGTGTTAAGTGGAGTCCGAGTCCTCTAGCGCTGGTCAAGTTCTCATGTTTTGTTGTTGGCTTGGAGAACGCTCTGGAGTCCTGGAGGGTTCATATTATATCACTCTTGTGTCCAAGCTTTGTGGTGATTGAAGTTATGCCCATCAAGTTGCTACTTGTTCTTAATGTGTTGTCTGGTGCGGAGTCCGTTTATTTAGATAGCAATTGTATTGTCATGAATTGGCAGCTCCTCTTTGCTGTAGATGTTGTTATGTTCCCTCAGAAGATTACTTTTGCTTCTCAGATTAGAAGGTTCCATGCAGCTGAGGGTACGCAGCTAGAATATTGGAGTGGACTCGAATATGTCAGTAACAAACCGCTTTGTTTGATTTAGCTACATATCTACTCTCTTCAGGTGGCTGCTGTTTATCCAGACAGAGCTGCAATATTCTGCCCCGGAATGAATAGGGCCGATGGAGGATGATCTTAAGGTCAAAGCTGCAGACCCTCATATTGCACCATGTAACATTTGCAGAATGTTACTTTTTGACCTCAGTTTAGCTGTTTAAATGATAGTTTAACTCCAAGATATCGTGGATATTTCTTATAAACAAGTGATTACCTTTGAAAAATACGTCCAGTTGTTGGTTGGCTAGGATATTACTCAGATGAAAGCAAATGGATTCATTTTTGTTAGAGTTCCGTTGAAGTGCTCATTTATGAGAGTATTGTCCCACTGTACTCAAGTCTTTTCAAATAAATCTTTGGTGACCTCGAATTATTCTACTTTAACAGATATGAATGCTGCAACTGTGTAAAGATTCAACAGAAAATGTGGAAAAATGTTTACTTGAATAATGGAATTATAAGTTGGTCGATTTATTTTCTATACTGGTTCATAAATAATGATAAACCTAAATACAAAGCGGATTAAACTAAGATTTAGTTCATTACATGCATTTTTGTGAACATGAATTACAAAACCAAATTATCTTGACATTTGTATTGTAGGAAAGATTATTTTCTGAATTTATATATGACAAGTCCCAAAATAATTGGATAAAAAATATAATGTAGTTTCGTGGGGATGTACACATCTTGCATGAATCACACTCACTTTAAAGTAACTTACGTGGAAATTATCTGCAATGGATCTTCCACTCTGTTAAATAAAGTTGATGTAAATTTGATTACAGTTTGATCCTTATACAACGTATTACTCAACTGTTTACAGATCCGTCTTCAACTATTTTCTGTAGCTCCTAGTCACAGAATAGTTACATACAGTATCTTCATCAAATAATCTCAAAATAACTCGTATTCGTCATAATTCTGTAGTCTTTGTCTGTCCTCTAGTACGCTGTCTATGGAGAGCCTAGCTGCACCGTAATTGTCGATATCGTCAGGTCATTGCCATGGTTTCCAATACATCTATCTCTGCTATCATTATGTATGTACTTTCTGTCTGCATTTTATAGTGTCTGTTTTTCTTGTAAATTATAATTATACCGTTTAAAATAACGTACTTCACGTAATAAGTAAGTAACTAGGTGTCAACGATGTGCGGAGCGTACAATATAAATTCCGGGGTCATGCTGCGTAATTCAGCAGTTGACGTCCTTGTTCTTGCAGATCATGCTCCGTGCACCGCCACCGGACGCCATTATGGGTATAACATTTTATTCTGTTATTTTTTTGGTTTTTATCCTAGATGTTTAGCCATGTAACCGTTTATTTTTACCGAAATACTTTTGAACATGTATTACTGTTGTATTACAGTGCCTATGGACTGAAGATGGTCTAAATTACGGACCAAAACCGACTGCCAACCAAAATAAACATCTGTTGCAATAAAGACAGTTTTACTCAATTTTAGAATACTCAATGTTATAAGTTAATAAGTAACATTCTCAGTGACATATGTAATGTGACACTAGCTCACGGAATTTTCCCATACATGCCAAACTTGTCGTTGTTAAACCTCTTTATATGAGAAGATGAAAGAAAGTCTTCAAAATTTATTGACCAGTTTCTTCACTGACATCTTTTTCCAAAACATTAAAAAAAATTAATGTACTGAAGAATAATCTCCAATCCAAGCAGAAACAACTTACTTAGCATATCACAGGATTCCAGAAGGGCTGCTCGACTGAGGTTGCTATTTATACGTTAAGTCACCCAGTATTACAAGCCATAATGATAAAATATCGTCATCAGTTATTTTTGTGATATTTGCACGGCATTTGATTGCATGGATCCTGTTATACTGTGATCGGACCGAACACAACAGCCCGCATCTCGTGGTCGTGCGGTAGCGTTCTCGCTTCCCACGCCCGGGTTCCCGGGTTCGACTCCCGGCGGGGTCAGGGATTTTCTCTGCCTCGTGATGGCTGGGTGTTGTGTGCTGTCCTTAGGTTAGTTAGGTTTAAGTAGTTTTAAGTTCTATGGGACTGATGACCATAGATGTTAAGTCCCATAGTGCTCAGAGCCATTTGAACCATTTCGAACACAACAAATTTTTTCAGTAAATTCTTGCTTCGAACTTTTGTTCGGGAAGCTGGTGGGAGGCTGAATAATCGGAACTGGCATCTTTAGCATACACGCAACCAGCGGAGCGTTTATCGTCAGATGGTCGCTTCTTATGGCGACTGCCTGGTGGACACCCCTACTCAAGCAGGTTGCACCGCAGCACAGCGTCTGGGATGTTTTAGAAGGTTTTTGGGAACAGTAAGTTGTGCTCTGACGGTGTGGTAACAAGCGCTGCACTCGAGTGCACTTAGGGTAAAACATTTTGTTTGGGGATCCGGTTAATTGGTTCATTTCGTAATGTAGATAATCTGAAAAGTAATTAAATTTCATTTTCATTGAAGCTGTGTAGATAAATTTCGCGTGTGTAAATTTTATCCGTTTTCAATTTAGTCTACAGTCGGGCGGCTTGTTTATCATTAGCTACACCTGTTAGGATTTCTCCATTGCGCTCTACAGATTTTCTTGAGCAGAATGAACAGTCACAAACCAGGTCTCCCGCAAGTGTTCGCCGTTCGTAGGAATTATTGGTCAATTTATTTTCTAGGGTGGTCGTTCCAGTGTTGTAGCGAGTGTCTGGGATTTTAATGCTTTTACTAGAACGACCGTGTCCAATCTTTCTGACGGAACAATCGTTTGCTGGCAGAACAGTGTTTATAGAATTGGTTTAAACGTGAATGCCCATAATGAACCGCTATATTAAGGTGATTTCTGTTTGTTAAATGTTTGCTGGAGTTGAGGAGAAAATACTTCGTGTTAATAAATGTCCTTTTCGATGAAGAATGATTCGCTAGTCTTTTAGAATACGTGCTTTTCACAACTCCTTTCGATCTCTTGTGATTAATGAAAATAACTTTCCCGCTTTACAAATGCCTTTTTGAATTATGAATCAAACTTATTCCGTGGTCATTCGTACTGTGCTTACTCAGAACCCGTTGCGTGGTTTAAATCAATCACAGGGTCAAACCTCATTGAATTCTCTTACAAATTCAAACGACGTTCACTCAATGGAATATACCAATAAAGAGACACTGCCTGCTCGTAAGAGAAAGCAGAATTGCTCCATCAAGTAGTAAAATATTTAGCGTGATTATCAGACGATCAGAATCAAATTAAAAAGGATTTAGACAAGATATATGTATGGTGCGAAAACCGGAAATTAACTATAAATCATGGAGAGTGTGAAGTCATCCACATGAGTACTAAAAAAAATCCGCTAACTTTCGATTACAACATAAACCACACAAATCTAAAGGTTGCGAATTCAACTAAATACTTAAGGAATCCAACTACGAACAACCTAACTTGGAACGATCACATAGATAACATTGTGGGGCAAGCGAACAAAGGGTGCTATTTATTTTCAGAACACTCTGAAAAGGTAAGAATTCTACTAAAGATAGTCAATTACTAATATGTTCTGAGCTATTATGTCTTGATCGGATGGATTTTCCATTAATAAATGTCCTTTATTATGAAGAATGATTCGACACACTTTTCGACTACGTGCTTTTCACCACTGTTGTCCTCGCAAATGCGGACGAAACGTTGGGTTTTAATTGAAAATCTACCCGACCGCGGAATAATAGTCATGAATACTTGATTAAGTATGACATTTCTGGACGTGAAAGTTTATATTTTACAATTACTAAAGACACTGCCTACACAGCTGTTACCCGTCCTCTTCTAGAGTACTGCTGAACGGTGTGAAATCCACATCAGATAGAACTGACAGAGGGAATCGAGTACGTTCAATGAAGGGCAGCTCGTTTTTTATTTTCGCGGAATAGTAGAGTGAGTGTCACGGATGTGATACGAGAATTGGGGTTGTTGTTGTTGTTGTGGTCTTCAGTCCTGAGACTGGTTTGATGCAGCTCTCCATGCTACTCTATCCTGTGCAAGCTTCTTCATCTCCCAGTACCTACTGCAATCGACATCCTTCTGAATCTGCTTAGTGTATTCATCTCTTGGTCTCCCTCTACGATTTTTACCCTCCACGCCGCCTTCCAATACTAAATGGGTGATCCCTTGATGCCTCAGAACGTGTCCTACCAACCAATCCCGTCTTCTGGTCAAGTTGTGCCACAAACTTCTCTTCTCCCCAATCCTGTTCAATACTTCCTCATTAGTTATGTGATCTACCCATCTAATCTTCAGCATTCTTCTGTAGCACCACATTTTGAATGCTTCTATTCTCTTCTTGTCCAAACTATTTATCGTCCATGTTTCACTTCCATACATGGCTACACACCATAGAAACACTTTCAGAAATGACTTCCTGACACTTAAATCTATACTCGATGTTAACAAATTTCTCTTCTTCAGAAAAGCTTTCCTTGCCATTGCCAGTCTACATTTTATATCCTCTCTACTTCGACCATCATCAGTTATTTTGCTCCCCAAATAGCAAAACTCCTTTACTACTTTAAGTGTCTCATTTCCTAATCTAATTCCCTCAGCATCGCCCGACTTAATTCGACTACATTTCATTATCCTCGTTTTGCTTTTGTTGATGTTCATCTTATATCCTCCTTTCAAGACACTGTCCATTCCATTCTACTGCCCATCCAAGTCCTTTGCTGTCTCTGACAGAATTACAATGTCATCGGCGAACCTCAAAGTTTTTATTTCTTCTCCATGGATTTTAATACCTACTCCGAATTTTTCTTTTGTTACCTTTACTGCTTGCTCAATATACAGATTGAACAACATCGGGGAGAGGCTGCAACCCTGTCTTACTCCCTTCCCAACCACTGCTTCCCTTTCATGTCCCTCGACTCTTATAACTGCCATCTGGTTTCTGTACAAATTGTAAATAGCCTTTCGCTCCCTGTATTTTACCCCTGCCACCTTTAGAATTTGAAAGAGAGTATTCCAGTCAACATTGTCAAAAGCTTTCTCTAAGTCTACAAATGCTAGAAACGTAGGTTTGCCTTTCCTTAATCTTTCTTCTAAGATAAGTCGTAAGGTCAGTATTGCCTCACCTGTTCCAGTAAACAAAAGCTTTTGTAATTGCTGCAGGATCTTCTTATGAATCTTCAGTCACCAATTTTCTCCTCCGAATGTGAAAATATTTTGTTGGCGCCCACCTATACACAGAGAAATTATCATCGCAATAAAATAAGAGAAATTAGAGCTCGCACGGAAAGATTTAAGTGCTCTTCGAGAGTGGCACAGTAGTAAAATAGCTTGAAGGTGGTTTGATGAAGCATCTGATAGGCACTTAATTGCGAATTTCATAGTAATCATGTAGATATAGATATACATCAAGTCTCTAAATTACGTCGATGTCTTCCTTTGGATCTGACCTGGTGCGGTTCCCAAACACTCGAGCAGTATTCAAGAATGGGTTGCACTAGCGTCGTATATGCGGTCTCCTTTACAGATGAACCACACTTCCTAAAAATTCTGTCAATACATCGAAGTAGGCCATTTCCTACTACAATGCTCGTTCAACTTCATATCGCTTTGTAACGTTACGCCTAGATATTTAATCGACGTGACTGTGTTAAGATCAGCTTACATTTTTCTACATTTAGAGCTACCAGCCATTTATCCTATCAACTAGAAGTTTTGTCTTAGACGTCTTGTATCCTTCTACAGTCACTCACCGACGACATCTTCCCGCACACCATAGTGTAATCAGCAAAAAGCCGCAAATTGCTGATCACCCTATCCGCCAGATCATTTATGTATATGGAAAATAACAGCAGTCTTATCACACTTACCTGTGGCGCTCCTGACGATACCATCGTGTCTGATAATCATTCGTCGTCGAGAACATACTGGGTTCTGCTACTTACGAAGTCTTCGAGATCCTCACGTATCTGGGGACCTATTTCGTATGCCCATATCTTCGTTAAAAGTCTGTGTTTGGGCTCCGAGTCAAATTCTTTAAGGAAATCTGCGAATGTGAAACCTGCCGGTTGCCCTACATCTTAAGTACAAAAATCAGACTTCATGCAGATAAAGTACACCTACTGCGAGTGGAACTTTTGAAATGGAGATCGCGATAGCACACGCCCACAGGTAGTTCACGTGCACCTCATAGCAATTTTTAGGACTTTGAGAAATGTGTTATCATTGATCAGTGGCATGAGCCTCACGGGAGAATCACATCGATACAATGTACAGGTCAAGTGACGGTTGTGCAATGCCTGCAGAACGAATGGTGGTGAGATGGTCTCAGGGCAAGAGTGCGCCAAGAAAAGCAGGCATGGCTCATCCGAGTAGGACCACACCACGAGCAGATCATAGGATTGTTCGACTGCCTCTGACAAAACGTATAACAACAACTCAAATCGGGCAAAGGTTGCAGGAAGGATGTTATCACGAATCCTCGGAAACAGATTACTGAAAATTGTGTTCAGATCTCATTTCGCCATGCGTTTTTTACCGCTGACACCATACCATAGATAACAGAGACTTACATGGTGTACGGACAGAGTCAGCTGGCTCATTGACTCACGTTCTGTGCTGTTCATTGATGAGATTCATTTCCGTTTGTGGTGGTAGGATCGATAACGACATGTCCATAAAACAATCTGGTGAAAGTTCACAGAAAAGAGCAATTCCTGACATCCTTATCCCTCCAGTTCCTGTAATAATGATGAGGGGAGCTATTAGATATGACAACAAGACCAATTTGATAATTTTTGAGTGGAAGTGGAATGCTCACCAGTATTGGATGGGAATGTTGAACCTTTGTTGGCGTAACCTCTACGACTAGGATATAAAATGTCAAGTTAGAGATGGATAATGCAATATATCACCTTGCAGATGACGCCTTGAACGTATTGAGGAATGTACCTTCCTCGATTAACTTGCCGGATCCCCTCATTTGTCACCCATGGAGTATATCTGAGATGTATAGGGGATAAGAAGAGTTTCATTCCTTCCTACAGCCAGCAATCTTCATTAACTTACACAGCACTTGTTTCAGGTATGGCATGAAATTCCTCCAGAAGACATTTGGAAGCTCTCTGCTTCCATGTCACAACGAATAGTAGAGTTTATTATTGCCTGTGGGGTTCATATCTTATACTGATGTTGTTGATGGACATCAGTTTCGTATTAAGTGAAAGTTTAATAACTTAGTATAGCATATTAGAAGAGCATCTCCACACAGTTCGGTAACTATCGGACTGTTCCTTCATGTCGTGACGCTTCCATTTCCAGTAGTATATTTACATCTAGTAGAAAGTATCTGCCATGAAATAGGCCCTCTCTTGTTCCTGATCTACGTAAACGATGTAGTAGACAATTTGAGATGCCCTATTAGATTGTCTGCAGATGATGCTATCATTTACCGTCTTTTAAATGCATCAGATGATCAAAACGAATTTGAGAATGATTTAGACAATATACTTGTATGGTGTAAAAAGTGGCAATTCACTCTAAATAATGAAAAGTGTGAAGTCATCCGTATGATTACTAAAAGGAATCCGCTACTTTTCAGTTTCACGATATATCACACAAATCTAAAGGCTTCGATCTCGACTAAATACATAGGGAGTACAAATACGAATAATCTGAATTGGAACGGTCACATAGATAATGTTGTGGGGAAAGCAAATCAAAGACAGCAATTTATTGTCAGAAGACTAGGAAAATGTAACAAGTCCACTGAAAAGACTGCTTACTCTGCGCTTGTCCACTCTCTTCTGGAGTACTGTTTTGCGGTGTGGGATCCGCAACAGATAGGATTGAAGGAGGACATCAAAAAAGTTCAAAGAATTGCAGCACGTTTTGTATTATCCCAAAATAAGGAAGAGAGTACCACAGATAAGATACACGGATTGTGGTGGGAGTCATTATGACAAAGGTGTTTTTCGCTGCGGCAAGACCCTCTGACGAAATTTCAATCACCAACTTTCCCCTCAGTGTGTGAAAATATTTTGTTGGCGCCCACCTACATAGGGAGAAATGATCATCATAATAAAATAAGAGAACTCAGAGCTCGCACGTAAATATTTAAGTGTTCGTTTTTCTCGTGCGCTGCTCGAGAGTGGAACGGGAGAGAAGTAGCTTAAAGGTGGTTCGATGAACCCTCTGCGAGGCACTTGATTGTGAACTGCAGAGTTATCATATAGATGTGGGTGTAAATACATGATATTTCATAAAATTCTTTGTATTTTTCCTTTTTTACGTAGAGAAACGCTTTTGTATCGAGCTGGCCAGGGTGGCCGAGCGGTTCTAGGCGCTACCGTCTGGAACCGCACGACCGCTACGGTCGCAGGTTCGAATCCTGCTTCGGGCATGAATGTGTGTGTTGTCCTTAGGTTAGTTAGGTTTAAGTAGTTCTAAGTGTTAGGGGACTGATGACCTCAGAAGTTAAGTCCCACAGTGCTTAGAGCCATTTGAATCATATTTGTATCGACTTCGTCGGGCTTCTCCTCCTCTCCCTACTGTATGAGATTTACGCGGTGACTACTTATTTATAAGTAATTTCATTTCGTTATAGATTCAAAACTGATTACGATGTGTAAGGTAAGGTCAGTCGAGTCTGGTCAGGAGATGAATCGGGACAATACTAGAAATTTCCTCTTGACTGTCACCAACGAAGTGGTAAAGGGAATGCTGCCAAATTGTGGTGCGTGTTGTAACTCTATGTTGGAAAGTAGGCGACACTACGACGTGTGTTCAATGCTGCGTTGAGGTTCGTGGAAAACTGCGCTGCTTGTCTTAAGTTGAGAGAATATTATTTCATTAAGTAATTTAATAAGTATTCGTTGCACAATAAGGTCATATACTTGAGGTTATCATATTACTGGTGCATTCATATGCTTGCTCCGGACTACCACTGTAAGCGAAAAAATATTTTCCATTTCCGGCGAATTGGGTCAACACCTCGCAGGTGAGAAGCGTCAATATTTTTTTGTATCCATTTATTGGAATTAGTATTTTGTTTTCTTTTTGTTTGCAGATGCTAAAATATGAAAGAGAAACATGCTCTTTATTGATCGAGAATGACATGCAAACTGCAGTTAAACTTAACGTGAGGATAGAAATCAACGCCTCGCTGCGTAATTATCTACATCTACATCTACATCTATACTCCGCGAGCCACCTTACGGTGTGTGGCGGAGGGTACTTATTGTACCACTATCTGATCCCCCCTTCCCTGTTCCATTCACGAATTGTGCGTGGGAAGAACGACTGCTTGTAAGTCTCCGTATTTGCTCTAATTTCTCGGATCTTTTCGTTGTGATCATTACGCGAGATATATGTGGGCGGTAGTAATATGTTGCCCATCTCTTCCCGGAATGTGCTCTCTCGTAATTTCGATAATAAACCTCTCCGTATTGCGTAACGCCTTTCTTGAAGTGTCCGCCACTGGAGCTTGTTCAGCATCTCCGTAACGCTCTCGCGCTGACTAAATGTCCCCATGACGAATCGCGCTGCTTTTCGCTGGATCATGTCTATCTCTTCTATTAATCCAACCTGGTAAGGGTCCCATACTGATGAGCAATACTCAAGAATCGGACGAACAAGCGTTTTGTAAGCTACTTCTTTCGTCGATGAGTCACATTTTCTTAGAATTCTTCCTATGAATCTCAACCTGGCGCCTGCTTTTCCCACTATTTGTTTTATGTGATCATTCCACTTCAGATCGCTCCGGATAGTAACTCCTAAGTATTTTACGGTCGTTACCGCTTCCAATGATTTACCACCTATGGCATAATCGTACTGGAATGGATTTCTGCCCCTATGTATGCGCATTATATTACATTTATCTACGTTTAGGGAAAGCTGCCAGCTGTCGCACCATGCATTAATCCTCTGCAGGTCCTCCTGGAGTACGTACGAGTCTTCTGATGTTGCTACTTTCTTGTAGACAACCGTGTCATCTGCAAATAGCCTCACGGAGCTACCGATGTTGTCAACTAAGTCATTTATGTATATTGTAAACAATAAAGGTCCTATCACGCTTCCCTGCGGTACTCCCGAAATTACCTCTACATCTGCAGATTTTGAACCGTTAAGAATGACATGTTGTGTTCTTTCTTCTAGGAAATCCTGAATCCAATCACAAACCTGGTCCGATATTCCGTAAGCTCGTATTTTTTTCACTAAACGTAAGTGCGGAACCGTATCAAATGCCTTCCTGAAGTCCAGGAATACGGCATCAATCTGCTCGCCAGTGTCTACGGCACCGTGAATTTCTTGGGCAAATAGGGCGAGCTGAGTTTCACATGATCTCTGTTTGCGGAATCCATGTTGGTTATGATGAAGGAGATTTGTATTATCTAAGAACGTCATAATACGAGAACACAAAACATGTTCCATTATTCTACAACAGATTGACGTAAGCGAAATAGGCCTATAATTATTCGCATCTGATTTATGACCCTTCTTGAAAATGGGAACGACCTGCGCTTTCTTCCAGTCGCTAGGTACTTTACGTTCTTCCAGCGATCTACGATAAATTGCTGATAGAAAGGGGGCAAGTTCTTTAGCATAATCACTGTAGAATCTTAAGGGTATCTCGTCTGGTCCGGATGCTTTTCCGCTACTAAGTGATAGCAGTTGTTTTTCAATTCCGATATCGTTTATTTCAATATTTTCCATTTTGGCGTCCGTGCGACGGCTGAAGTCAGGGACCGTGTTACGATTTTCCGCAGTGAAACAGTTTCGGAACACTGAATTCAGTATTTCTGCCTTTCTTCGGTTGTCCTCTGTTTCGGTGCCATCGTGGTCAACGAGTGACTGAATAGGGGATTTAGATCCGCTTACCGATTTTACATATGACCAAAACTTTTTAGGGTTCTTGTTTAGATTGTTTGCCAATGTTTTATGTTCGAATTCGTTGAATGCTTCTCTCATTGCTCTCTTTACGCTCTTTTTCGCTTCGTTCAGCTTTTCCTTATCAGCTATGATTCGACTACTCTTAAACCTATGATGAAGCTTTCTTTGTTTCCGTAGTACCTTTCGTACATGATTGTTATACCACGGTGGATCTTTCCCCTCGCTTTGGACCTTAGTCGGTACGAACTTATCTAAGGCGTACTGGACGATGTTTCTGAATTTTTTCCATTTTTGTTCCACATCCTCTTCCTCAGAAATGAACGTTTGATGGTGGTCACTCAGATATTCTGCGATTTGTGCCCTATCACTCTTGTTAAGCAAATATATTTTCCTTCCTTTCTTGGCATTTCTTATTACACTTGTAGTCATTGATGCAACCACTGACTTATGATCACTGATACCCTCTTCTACATTCACGGAGTCGAAAAGTTCCGGTCTATTTGTTGCTATGAGGCCTAAAACGTTAGCTTCACGAGTTGCTTCTCTAACTATCTGCTCGAAGTAATTCTCGGACAAGGCAGTCAGGATAATGTCACAAGAGTCTCTGTCCCTGGCTCCAGTTCTGATTGTGTGACTATCCCATTCTATACCTGGTAGATTGAAGTCTCCCCCTATTACAATAGTATGATCACGAAACTTCTTCACGACGTTCTGCAGGTTCTCTCTGAGGCGCTCAACTACTACGGTTGCTGATGCAGGTGGTCTATAGAAGCATCCGACTATCATATCTGACCCACCTTTGATACTTAACTTAACCCAGATTATTTCACATTCGCATTCGCTAATAACTTCACTGGATATTATTGAATTCTTTACTGCTATAAATACTCCTCCACCATTGGCGTTTATCCTATCCTTGCGGTATATATTCCATTCTGTGTCTAGGATTTCGTTACTGTTCACTTCCGGTTTTAACCAACTTTCCGTTCCTAATACTATATGCGCACTATTTCCTTCAATAAGAGATACTAATTCAGGAACCTTGCCCTGGATACTCCTGCAGTTTACCAATATTACGTTAACTTTTCCTGTTTTTGGTCTCTGAGGACGGACGTTCTTTATCAACGATGATAATGTCCTCTCTGGTAAGCCGTCAGGTATTTTATCGTTTCGCCCAAGGGGGGGGTCCCTCTAACCTAAAAAACCCCCGTGTGCACGCCACACGTACTCTGCTACCCTAGTAGCTGCTTCCGGTGTGTAGTGCACGCCTGACCTGTCTAGGGGGGCCCTACAGTTCTCCACCCAATAACGGAGGTCGATGAATTTGCAACCATTATAGTCGCAGAGTCGTCTGAGCCTCTGGTTTAGATCCTCCACACGGCTCCAAACCAGAGGACCGCGATCGACTCTGGGCACTATGCTGCAGATATTAAGCTCAGCTTGCACTCCGCGTGCGATGCTGGTTGTCTTCACCAAATCAGCCAGCCGCCGGAAGGAACCAAAGATGGCCTCAGAACCCAAGCGGCAGGCGTCATTCGTTCCGACATGTGCTACTATCTGCAGCCGGTCACACCCAGTGCGTTCAATAGCTGCCGGAAGGGCCTCCTCCACATTACGGACGAGACCCCCCGGCAAGCACACCGAGTGCACACTGGCATTCTTCCCCGACCTACCCGCTATTTTCCTAAGGGGCTCCATAACCCGCCTAACGTTGGAGCTCCCTATAACTAATAGGCCCGCCCTCTGTGACTGTCGGGACCTTGCCGGAGAATCGGCCACTGGCCCAACAGGCGAGGCATCCTGTGGTGGCTCGGAAACGATGTCATCACCACTAGGAAGCACCCCGTACCTGTTGGAAAGGGGTAAGGCAGCTACCACGCGGCCAGATCCCACCTTCGCCTCTCGGCCAGGCACGCGCGAGCCCACCACTGTCCGCCATTCACCCTGGAGTGATGGCTGACCGGTAAGATGCTCACTGCCGGAAGACGCAGCGACATCAGGGGTTCCATGTGATTCCAAGGCCACCGAAGTAGGCATAGGTCTCACCACAGTTGCCCCAACGCCACTACGAGCCGACGCCTGCGCCTCGAGCTCGATGAGCCTAACAGACAAAGCCTCCACCTGCCCCCGAAGAGTGGCCAATTCTCCTTGCGTCCGCTCACAACAACCACAGTCCCTACACACGACTATGTTTACCCTACTCTATACGGTGACAAATTCCCAAGATAATCTTCTGATGAGCTACTCTGATAATCAAGAAACACTCACTGAAATACGAGACGCGAAAACTACGCTAGGTTTATTTGGGGATGTCGCATTCCTGTCTACAAAGACGACTGCAAAGTGAAAAATATCTTCTAGCAGATGGGCAATGTGGCCAAACAAAAGTTCCAGAGACAAGCAAGAACAATAAACTCATACACGGAAACAGTTTCGAGGCTACACGAATAAAAGCAACAACATCACAGTTCGCAGAAAATGAATTTCGTTCATCAGGCGTTTTCCCATTGCACGAAAACGCTTTGGTAGAACAGAGTATTGGCTACTAGCACATCGCTGAGCCTAGAAAACACACCAAAGGAAAATGAGCTTCAACCTGTGACACCTTCTGCTAGTCCAGTTCTTGATAACAATGACAAGCCTGACTCTTCTGTTCGATTCCACAGCTTGTAACCGTCTGCAAAGATGTCTACACAAAAATCTTCAACCAGGAAACGTGAGTCACTGCTTCTTAGTTCAGAAGATATAAACAAAAAGAAAAAAGTATAAAACAGAAGCCAAAGTCTTCACAGCCAGATAGTTCAAAGAAAGTCTATGTTATGAACAGACCATACCTACAGGAAACGTCATCAGAGTCAGGTTGACCAGAATCCTCTGAAGAAACAGATGAAGATTA
The DNA here is from genome assembly GCF_021461395.2 of Schistocerca americana. Taxonomy (NCBI): domain Eukaryota; kingdom Metazoa; phylum Arthropoda; class Insecta; order Orthoptera; family Acrididae; genus Schistocerca; species Schistocerca americana. The sequence continues at coordinate 436,218,853 of NC_060130.1, read as the reverse complement.
GGACTCATTTTAGGAAATTAAAGTGGCTGTAGACCCAAACTTGAAAAGTCTGTTAATACCACTTTTACGTTTTATTTTAGAGTTCACAGCTACTCTTGGAAAATGTGATATTACTGTAATGTGTACTGAACCTATTCGATTAGTTGTTACACGTGTCGCCTTACTCGAAGAACCCGAATAGTGTCATACAGCGAATTCTGCGGATTAATTTTGCGAAACTATGAGCAACATTTACGCAGCGTTATATATTACAATTTGTAGCCAAAAAGACACAGTTTTTAAATATTTACAATGAAAATCTGTTGAAGTGAAAATATGTCTTCTATTTTGACCCGAATCGGCCGTCCTTACCATGCATATAACACATACGTAAGGTCTTCTGAATTGTTAAAATCAGAACAGAAGAGCTACTAAGATATCCTTTATGTAGCAGTACCGGTGAGATAAGCCGACATTTTTCATGTGTACTGTAAACCAGCACATGGCACGAGAAAGACAAATTAATCATGTATACTCGTACACCTCTGGAAACACATGTAAATCACTAGGATAATTACGGTGCTATTCTAATTAAAGGAAAGGTATGTTAATCAATAGTTCCTGTGTAACACGAGGAAATTAATTCGACCAACACCTAGAATCTTCAGATGTTGCTTAAGTTTTCAAAAATAATTTTGTACAATGTAATATCCTCTCCAGACGAAAATATGGAAGACTTAGCGCGAATCGACTTTGCACCTTGTGCGCCACAGATGCATAGCTTAAAGTTTCGGCACAAGCGCCACAACTTAGCATCATATGCTGTAGTGAATGCCGTGAGTTACGGAGTCAGCACTTCTCTCTCTCTCTCTCTCTCTCTCTCTCTCTCTCTCGAGTGGTACATTGACCCTCCACGCTGACGTTCCTCCTCATTTCTCCAGCTCAGACCACACTTACGGACCTCAGTGTGTCACAATTATTCTTCGGCTGAGTATTTGGTGGTGCCGGGTCTCTGCAAGAGACTTGGATTTTCTCGGTATTTTCTTTCACCATCCTGTGTGTAGACTACAATGACTTCGCAGTTCAGTACTTCTACTGCTCATCCTGAGCTACAGTCTACGTACATTATTAAATATGTTTTAGTGCTTATAGAATGTAAAGGTTCCATACGTAAAAACTGAGACACTTGTGTGTCTGTTATAGGCAAGAAAATGAAATCGACGATATGTCATGAATTTTTTAAACATGTAGCAACGACGTCAGTGACAACAGGAGTTTCAGGAATATCTGCAACTGCAGTCACGACAGCAGTATCAGGAAATCATACTATTATTCAGGCAACGATAGGAACTGACAACCCTGATGTAAACATTAGAAAAAAGGTTTCGAAATAACATAGTTTGGGCAGCTATTTTAAAAGGACTCATCGTCAGTTTAAGTGTCTTGATTGTAGTCTTTGAACTGCCGACTTCATAGTCAAATATACACTATGTGATAAAAAATATCCAAACACCTGGCTGAAAATGACTTACAAGTTTTTGGTGCCCTCCATCGGTAATGCTGGAATTCAGTATGGTGTTCGCCCACCCTTAGCCTTGATGATAGCTTCCACTCTCGCAGGCATACGTTCAATCAAGTGCTGGAAAGTTTCTTGGGGAATAGCGGCCCATTTTTCACGGAGTGCTGCACTGAGGAGAGGTCTCGACGTCGGTCGGTGAGGCCTGGCACGAAGTCGGCGTTCCAAAACATCCAAAGGTGTTCTATAGGATTCAGGTCAGGACCCTGTGCAGACCAGTCCATTACAGGGATGTAATTGTCGTATAATCACTCAGCCAAAGGCCGTGCATTATGAACAGGTGCTCGATCTCACGAAAGATGCAGTCGCCACCCCCGAATTGCTCTTCAACAGTTCAAATGGTTCAAATGGCTCTGAGCACTATGGGACTTAACATCTATGGTCATCAGTCCCCTAGAACTTAGAACTACTTAAACCTAACTAACCTAAGGACATCACACAACACCCAGTCATCACGTCTTCAACAGTGAGAAGCAAGCAGGTACTTAAAACACCAATGTAGGCCTGTGCTGTGATAGTGCCTCGCAAAACAACAAGGGGTGCAAGCCCCCAACATGAAAAACACGACCACACCATAACATCACCGCCTCCGAATTTTACTGTTGGCACTACACACGCTGGTAGATGACGTTCACCTGGCATTCGTCGTACACACACCCTGCCATCGGATCACCACATTGTGTACCTAATTCGTCACTTCACAGAACGTTTTTAAGCTGTTCAATCGTCCAATGTTTACGCTCCTTACACCAAAGCGAGGTGTCGTTAGGCATTTACCGGCGTGACGTGTGGCTTACGAGCAGCCGCTCGACGTTGAAATCCAAGTTTTCTCACTTCCCGCCTAACTGTCATATTACTTGCAGTGGATCCTGATGCAGTTTGGAATTCCTGTGTGATGGTCTTGATAGCAATCTTCCTATTACACATGAAGACCCTCTTCAACTGTCGGCGTTCTCCGTCAGTCAACAGACGAGGTCGGCCTGTACGCTTTGGTGCTGTACGTACGTTTCCACTTCACTATCACATCGGAAACAGTGGACCTAGGGATGTTTAGGAGTGTGGTAATCTCGCGTCCAGACGTGTGACACAAGAGACACCCAATCACCTGACCACGTTCGAAGTCCGTGAGTTGCGTGGAGCGCCCCATTCTGCTCTCTCACGATGTCTAATGACTACTGAGGTCGCTAATATGAAGTAATTGGCAGTAGGTGGCAGCACAATGCACCTAATACGAAAAAGGTATGTTTTCGGGTATGTCCGTATACTTTTGATCATATAGTGAACAAACAATTTTTTTATTGTGGTGTCACCGCCAGGCACCACACTTGCTAGGTGGTAGCCTTTAAATCGGCCGCGGTCCGTTAGTATACGTCGGACCTGCGTGTCGCCACTATCAGTGATTGCAGACCGAGCGCCGCCACACGGCAGGTCTAGAGAGACTTCCTAGCACTCGCCCCAGTTGTACAACCGACTTTGCTAGCGATGGTTCACTGACAAAATACGCTCTCATTTGCCGAGACGATAGTTAGCATAGCCTTCAGCTACGTCATTTGCTACGACCTAGCAAGGCGCCATAACCAGCTACTGTTGATACTGTGAATAATGTACCGTCAAGAGCGACGTTCACCATTAATGGATTAAAGTTAAGTATTCCATCAGCTACGTCCGTTTTTTCTAAATTCTAATTTCCTTGTCCTGTTCCAGACCTCACGCCAGCCTGCGTGAGCTAAAACACGTGCCTTTCGGCTTCCTCTAGTAACTCGGTGTTTGCTCTCCTGCCAACCACAACATTTATACCACAAAATAGAATATTTTTTTCAAATGAAAACTTTTTATTTTCACATAGCCATTCCTGACTGCTAAGAGAGCGAGTTCCAAGCTTCACACTCAACGCTCCTCACCCATTCCTGGAACCAGTTTTTTTACTTTGACCAAACAAGGTAACGAATACCTAAATGTCTCGTGAAATTGAGGAGTAAGTGGCAGTGCTCGTAATGGGCCAGAAGTTTCTTCACAACTTAATAGAAAATAAATTAACAATTTAGCAATACATACAGTATTATTGATATGAATCTGTTAAAGATGGCAGTGATCAGACACAAAACAATAGCCACATTAATTTTTCAGGTCTTTTCTGATCCAGGAGGAGGGAGCCCAATGATCAAGGAAAGTACAATGAACAGCATAGGGCACTGAAGCAATAATCTCAGTTAACAGCTCCACTCCCCGATTTTATTACTGGAAAACTTCGAAATAGTAAAAATACAGGCGAGTTGGTTCCACCATTCACCTAAATGACATTTACGCATGCTGCCTTCTTTGATTTTCGGCCTCTTTTTTCCGCAGTTACACATATACAAGTTGTATAGGTTAGTTGCCATCTTTAGCAACTGCAATGAAAGTATTATTAAGACTAGATGCATTTCTTTTTATTTTAAAGCATCTTCAAGTGATAACTTTAACAAGATGTTTTTTTCCTCTTACAGTTTTGTTTGTTATGATCATTAACAGCTCTTATGCTTGCTTATTACAATAAATAATTCAATCAACAACAAAAAGCCGTGAGTAATTAAAAGAATAAAAATTATTTACAGTAATAAGCAAATAATGCGAAGTGTTAATGATCATAAGAAACAAAATTGTGACAGAAAAAATAATTGTTACAGTGACCACTTGAAGATGCTTTAAAATAAATAGAAACGCCTCTAGTTTTAATAAGAATTTTATTACTGTTGCTAAAGACGGCAGTTAACCTATACAACTTGTAAATGACACTTTCTTCAATATAGAACTTACGTAACCTAACGTAACTTCACCATAACAAGCTATAGTACAGTTGCACTGTCCACAGTGCAAAGGTATGTCTAAACGCTAAAATCATCTGAAAAATTGCTGCGATCTCTAAAACTGAAAGTAAATAAAGAGTTAATAGACTTTTTAAGCTTGGGCCCACAGCCACTTTAAATTTCTTAAAAACTAGTCATTTAAAAGCGTAAGGCCATTTTTTTCCTTTTTCCATACAAACACTTTAATTCATCAACTATTAACAAATTTCACCCCCTTTGGGCGTTATCCAGCAACATCACACAAAACCTAGTTTAAATGCTTACATTCGTCAAAATGTCACAATACACACACACAGCTTTGAGCGGTCTTCAAGCAGAAATCCAAGTGGCTCACAGCAGATGTAGTACGAATATAGCTATACTTCCTCAGTCTCCTCGCGCTCTGTTAAATTCCGATTGGGTATGTCCCTGCATTTGATCGGTCAGATTAGATTCTTCATTTTGAGAAGCTAATTATTTGTTAGCGATATTGCTCTTGACAATTACCATCGTTTCCTGTCCAAAATGAAACACACACTTGCCAAAAAAAACATTTCTTGTAAAGGTTTCATAAATAATGGATCCTTTGACGATATCCCTCGCAGAATCTGAATACTCCCGATTCTGTTGATCTGTAAATCTTCTTGTCAACAAGTTAATCAAAAAATGGTTCAAATGGCTCTGAGCACTATGGAACTCAACTGCTGAGGTCATTAGTCCCCTAGAACTTAGAACTAGTTAAACCTAACTAACCTAAGGACATCACAAACATCCATGCCCGAGGCAGGATTCGAACCTGCGACCGTAGCGGTCTTGCGGTTCCAGACTGCAGCGCCTTTAACCGCACGGCCACTTCGGCCGGCTAACAAGTTAATCGCTAATGTTACACTGGCATGGGGAAGCTAGTCCGGAACGCTACTGTATGCCGAGATGATCTCTTTCCTTGTAAAGACACAATGTGTGTTTTCATCATTTTATGACAACGCAAACACAATAGCCCGTAGATCATTAGAAAACTATCCAGAACAAGTCCTAACACTACAAAACATTGCTTGAGTGGAAGACAGGCTGCGGAAAGAGTGACAAAACTGTAATACTGATTAGCTGTGCAAGCGGTAATCGTCACCAAGTCAGAACAGTCTTAAGATTTAAATGTACCTTACATTTGCAAATTATTTTTCGTTCGTTGTTTAAAGCTTACTGACCAGTGTACGTGTGTTCTGTTTTGCTATCGGTTTCTGAATCAAATGGCATCGATACTTTTTCTTTTCTTCAGGTGAGATCTCCCTCAACTTGCAACTACTCACCATTGTGAAGGCAGAGGCATGATCTACTGTTTCACGGTGAGTGCAACTACACTACTGGCCATTAAAATTGCTACATCAAGAAGAAATGCAGATGATAAATGGGTATTCATTGGACAAATATATTATACTAGAACTGACATGTGATTACAAATGTTTCAAATGGCTCTGAGCACTATGGGACTTAACATCTGTAGTCATCAGTCTCCTAGAACTTAGAACTACTTAAACCTAATTAACCTAAGGACATCACACACATCCATGCCCGAGGCAGGATTCGAACCTGCGACCGTAGCAGTCGTGCGGTTCCGGGCTGAGCGCCTAGAACCGCTCGGCTACCGCGGCCGGCCATGTGATTACATTTTCACGCAGTTTGGGTGCTTAGATCCTGAGAAATCAGTACCCAGAACAACCACCTCTGGCCGTAATAACGGCCTTGATACGCCTGGGCATTGAGTCAAACAGTTTGGATGGCGAGTACAGGTACAGCTGCCTATGCAGCTTCAACACGAACCACAGTTCATCAAGAGTAGTGGCTGGCATACTGTGACCAGCCAGTTGCTCGGCCACCATTGACCAGACTTTTTCTATTGGTGAGGGATCTGGGGAATGTGCTGGCCAGGGCAGCAGTTGAACATTTGCTGTATCCAGAAAGGCCCGTACAGGACCTGCAACATGCGGTCGTGCATTATCCTGCTGAAATGTAGGGTTTTGCAGAGATCGAATGAAGGGTAGAGTCAGGGGTCGTAAAACATCTGAAATGTAACGTCCACTGTTCAAAGTGCCGTCAATGCAAACAAGAGGTGACCGAGACATGTAACCAATGGCACCCCATACCATCACGCCAGGTGAAACGCCAGTATGGCGATGCCGAATACACCCTTCCAATGTTCGTTCACCGCTATGTCGCCAAACACGGATGCGACCAGCACGATGCTGTAAACAGAACCTGGATTCACCCGAAAAAATGAGGTTTTGCCATTCGTGGACCCAGGTTCGTTGTTGAGTACACCATCGCAGTCGCTCCTGTCTGTGATGCAGCGTCAAGGGTAACCGCAGCCATGGTCTCCGAGCTGATAGTCCATGCTGCTGCAAACGTCGTCAAACTGTTCGTGCAGATGGTTGTTGTCTTGAAAACGTTCCCATCTGTTGACTCAGGGATCGAGACGTGACTACACGATCCGTTACAGCCATACGGGTAAGATGTCTGTCATCTCGACTGCTAGTGATACGAGACCGTTGGGATCCAGCACGGCGTTCCGTATTATCCTCCTGAACCTACTGATTCCATATTCTGCTAACAGTCATTGGATCTCGACCAACGCGAACAGCAATGTCGCGATACGATAAACCACAATCGCGATAGGCTACAATCCGACCTTTATCAAAGTCGGAAAGGTGGTGGTACGCATTTCTCCACCTTACACGACGCATCACAACAACGTTTCACCAGGCAACGCCAGACAAATGCTGTTTGTGTATGAGAAATGGTTGAAAAGTTTCCTCATGTCAGCACGTTGTAGGTGTCGCCACCGGCGCCAACCTTGTGTGAATGGTCTGAAAAGCTAATCATTTGCATATCGCAGCATCTTCTTCCTATCGGTTAAATTTCGCGTCTGTAGCACGTCATCTTCGTTTCGTGGCAATTTTAATGGCCAGTAGTGTACTACAAGGGGCAGTCAAATGAAAAGGAGACAGAAGGGAAAAAGCAAACAAACTACTAAGTAAACTATTCATTATTTCAAAAGAAATCACCATAAATGCTAATGCACTTATGGCATTGTCAGACTAGGTGGTTAGCGCCCTTGTGGAAAGATATTTGCTGTTGCCTATAGAAATAACATTGTACCGATGCGTGTACCAGTTCGTCCGACGTAAATCGACGGCCACGAAACTCTTCCTTGAGGGCTCCAGAGTTATAGAAATCGCATGGGGAGAGATTGGGACTGTATGGAAGATGTGTAAGGGCTTCCCAGCGAACAATCTGCAGCGTGGGCCCACGCACAAGATGCTAAGGTTGTTTCTAGTACGCTGCAGATGTTCCGCTAGGAAGTCCTTGCGCATACTCCATGGAGTCCCGATCTCTCCCCATGTGATTACCGTATTTTTGGCGCCCGGAAGAAAGACATTCGTGGCCGTCGATTTGCTTCGGATGAAGTGGTGCACGCCTTGGTACAATCATCGTTGCGTAAACAGCCGAAAACACTTTTCCGTGAAGGCAATGATTCTCTTGTCTCACAATGCAATAAAATGTATTAATAGGCATAGCGATTACTTTCGAAAGGTAAACAATTTTGTCTTGTTTTCATTTGACTGCCACTTATAGATTAATCCATGCCTATTCTTATATGTGGTGTGAACTGTCACTATTTAGTCCATATCATTGCCTACTCGATCCTAACACTACCAGATTATAACTGTGGGAGATTCTGAATCTACATGGTCATTTACAATTATCTGCTTTCGACCGCAGAAGTGCTCAAGTATGCCGAATTCCTGCGCTTCATGCAGATAATGTAAGACAAGGCAGTCCTGTCTATTTTCAAAAAATAGCGTTATTCCCCATTTGTAATAGAACTGGATTTCTGCCTTTGCGATAACTATTGAATTATGTCGCAGTTTCCTTCCACAAAAGTAAACTTTAAACTTACTTTTCGCATTCCATGGTGGAGTCACTGTTCTAGCAGTTCATTCCACGTTAAATGAAATCAGACTACAACCATTTCATCAAACTAAATACTCAGAAAATTTGAATAAAATTAAAAAAAATGAAAGACAGATGTTACAGGAGAGAACATAGCGCCTAAATAATTAAATTTATCACCTTTTGCTACATATAGGAATAGCTGTTAAACCAACTTCAACACGAACTCTTTACGAATGTTATGTTAGAAGAGACAAAGAACATATGACCTGAGTAACAGTCAGTTTCCTCCAAGAACATGCATGATCCTAACTCCACACAGACAGATTTCATTCTGGTAGACCACACAGTTTAAAAATTAATACACATACCTCAGTAATTAACTTATCAGGCTTTAATTTCGGTGGTGAAGAAATCCTGCTTCGCAGTATACGTCTAAATCCAAGAAAAGAATTAACATATAATCGGAAAATGCTGGATGACTTCTTGTGTGGTATATAAAACATCAAAAAAGGAACAAAACAAACGATGGACATATATGAAGCAAGTTTCCTGCTCCACACAGAAACTTAATAGAATGATCCAGTTGCTGTGCCCTGCACCAGTGTGAAAAAATACTGTACAACCTGCTTCCATGCAAACCCTCTTCACTAGGTGGAATGTGTAGGACTGGAGGCTATCCTGCTTAAAAATGGTAGCCAATATCAGCATAATTAATGTTTTCTTATGTTTTTATTCAAGTTTAGTATCTTAATTTACATGTTAAGCAACAAAGTATTGGAAATTTTTCAATATACACCCCACAAATATCCACTCTAAGTACGAGATAAACTATTGATATATGTCACCAGAATCGTTTTCTGTGTTCCTCGCCTGGATAAGTTTAGCTGGAGGAAACACCCAAGCATATTCCTTCATTCGTAACCAATACTTCCATTTTTCCTACGGACATTTTGCACACAAATTAGCGCAGCTAAGTAGGAGTTCTTCTAAATTTGGTTGTAATTAACCACTTATATAAGAAAACGTCCCGTAATTCGCCACATTGCAGATATCTTGACTCTTTTCACTATAAAAACAGGTTTGACAACTGAAATCGATCAATCTTCTGTGGTAGTGGAATGTATCAACATCGATACCTCCGAAGTGCTAAACATCCCTCAGTTATTAGGAAGGAAGACGAGGCCAACCGACGATCGCTTTGGTTTTGCGGTTATTACTGGACAACCGGGACAGTATTGTTACTGACATTAACAAAATAAATTACATCGAAAATGGCATGCCCTTTACACGAATTATTTAATTAAACTTGCACCTATTACAAAACCGTCTTGCGGTAGCTTGATACTGGTTAAAATCTGCGATCATATGCACAGTCAGGAGCTATTACAAAAGGGATGGTCTGCAATGTTAAAGAAGGAGATATGTAGGTCATTTAACTACTACGTATGTGCTAAATTGTCTTTGTATCTTCACTACGAGGCACGGTGTCAAGGCAAAGCATCCATTTTTCTGACACAGGAATAATAATGTGACCACAAGAGGAATATTGGAGCAAATCGGCAAGGCAGCACAAGAATCCATTTTGAACAAATGTAGAAATCATGTGGCTAAACCAAATAAAGTGGAGGAAGCCGACATAAAAATATATTCTAATAGCAGAACTGCCTGGAATATTGCAGCGGCTTTATGTAGACAAGTGTTACCTTTTGGATTTGGACTTAGAGCAACACTTTGCGGGGATTTTTAATAAAATGATGATGTGTGACAACCTAATATCAAGGCGCGGCTTTTGCCTGGGAGAAGACTCTCAGAAAAACAACAATATGATTGTGGACGGCAATAAGAAAGTTGGGATTGACTGTTTAATGTGGATGTGCTCTAACTTTAGACTAGAGACGTATAGAAAATTTATATGTCAAACAACAAGCCTGGGAGTGATAAAAGTTATCCGCGATTACATTATAGATTTTGTGAAGTATCCAGACATACAACTACGAGAAACTCTTACGTTTTCCTTGGCTAAAGAACACTGTATTACTGGTTGAAGGCTGCAATATACAGCTGCAGAATGGATCGTGTGTTTCACCACGTACAAAACTGTTAAAGTGCACTACACACCAACAAACAGTATTCACAGTATTCTCCATTTTACTCTTTGGCAATTGCTTCCATCTGGCGTCAATTAATAAATGATTTACAGAATAGTTGCTATGTTTTGTTTAAGACCATTCTGCAATGTGTCCCCCGAGCTAATAAGAATACACAAAAATTGACTGGTATACAAGTAAGCGTGCCCGGGACTCAAGATCGAGAAAAGCTTATAAACTATGTTCTGTCTGCATGCGGTTTCAATTATCTACCTATAACTATATCTAGATACTTAGCATAATCTCCAACCAAGACGATATAAGTATTATACATAAGTGCAATATTAAAGCAGGAGAAACATATCTTTCTCAGTCAAAGACATTGTTCTCCACAATACCATCAAATATAGAGATTTGTAACTTGGGATTAGTTGCCATGAATAAGCATATTCCACAGGTGATAAAAATACGAAGCAATGTATGAAACAGATGTAAGTCTTCGCCTCTAAAGAAATTACTCTCCCAAGTATGGTTAATGTTTAACATGTACATAAATGAAAACTGGAAGTGGAAGACATCAAAGTCAAGAAACGAAAACTGGATATATGGAGGAGACTATTGTCATCAAGGAAGGCCGGCCGGGGTGGCCGAGCGGTTCTAGGGGCTACTGTCTGGAACCGCGCTACCGCTACGGTCGCAGGTTAGAATCCTGCCTCGGGCATGGATGTGTGTGATGTCCTTAGGTTAGTTAGGTTTACGTAGTTCTGAGTTCTAGGGGACTGATGACCTCAGAAGTTAAGTCACAGAGTGCTCAGAGCCATTTGAACCATTTTTTGATACCGCCAGCTCATTTTATGACAATGGTGAAGAGAAGAAGAACTGGAAAAGAGAGCCCAGTATTAAAAAATTCTGCAATTAGAAAAAGAAGAAGCTATTGGAGGAGCGCAAGCAAGATTTACATATTTTATTAAGCGAAAGGTATAAAGAAATCTGGCTTCAACTGGGGAATTTAAGACATTAGCATTTACTGTGAATATCAATGTTAAATGGCCATACGTTAGAGTACTTTCCGGAAATGTCAGAATTGAAATCGTTTGCTGCATTAAGGGAAACGCGAAAGAATCTGTTTATAAATATCCACTCCCATCTGCTTAAAAAGGATGATTATATTGGATCTAAAGGTGGTGGACTTGAATTTGTGCGTCTAGCAATGAAACAACCATTTTTAGCTTGTAAAACCAATGGAATAACGGCATTTAACGGTAATTCGCTTGCAAAAAAATGTGAACTTAAAATTATACACGGAAATTCTGCAATAATGTGGAGCAGAAGAGCTGGTAGCGTACGCTCAAGCAGATTTGGAGTATTTTAACAACAGTGGCATGTAGGAGTTAAGAAGCAAAATTAAAATCCCAAATGGTCTTGGCTAGAAGGATTGCAAGAAGGAACAGAGCTAACTGTTAAAGCCATGAAAGAGATAGTTTACAGGCAAACAACTACATATATGTTGGAATTCGGAAATTGACCTCTTTGTACCTGTCAATTATTGGCCAGAGAAAGAAATACATGATTCGGATGTAGACTTAAATTATAAGTTACAAATTAAACTGGATGTTACTAAAACTACACCGAACAAAAATAAAGAGCTGTCTTCTGTGTGTAAATGTACGAGGGACGTTCATTAAGCGACACAATACATTTTTTTTCTCAGCCAGTTTCGGTTGAAATATGCGGAATTTGTTGTCAGAGGTCGTGGAATATTTATACTTCAGCCCCTGTAGTTTAGAGAACTTCGATAGCTGGCGGCGCTATAATTAGCATTGAAAATGGCGTCTGGAACGGAGGTGCGCTCCAAGCAGAGAGCTGTCATTGAGCGTCGTTTGGAGGAAAACCAGTGCATCGTAATTAGTCACAGACGCTTGCAGAATGTCGGCGGAGACCTGTCAGTGAAGAAAAACACGGCGAGTCTTTGGGCAAGGCAGTTGTCATTATCGCAACGAGGTCGCGCACACCTGCCCGATGCCCGAAATGCAGGCTGACCTCACACACCCTCAGGAAATTGAACAGACGACTTCAGCGTGTTCGTCGCCACAAAAATGCAAATGAACTTCCCTCTTCATGATAACGCATGGCCTCACACAAATCTGTGCACACGAGAGGAGCTCACAAAACTTCATTGAACTTTTCTTCCTCACCTACCCTACAGCCCGGATCTCGCCACTTCCAGCGTCCATTTATTTGGCCCAATGAAGGGTGCACTCAGCAGGAAGCAGTATGTGGATGATTGGGAGGATTTTGCTACAGCAAGACAGCGGGTCCGAAATCGACCAATGCAATGGTAATATGCTGGCATTCAGGCTCTCCCAGTAAGGTGATGTAAGGTCGTCGCTTTGAACAGAGATTGTGTTGGAAAAGAGGGTTTTGTAGCCAGAAGAGTGCGGAATAATATGGTGGACTGGAATTCTGAATAAAACAAACTTCCTTTCAGAAAAAATAGCGCTGCTGGCCACTAGACAAGGACGATATGGAGGGGAAGGGAATTCCATTACATTTGGGAGGGGAGGGAATTGCAGGAATCCTGATGCTGACGTCAAAGATTCGAGGAATATTTATGCTAATAGCAGCGTTACTGGAGTGACCTCCAAGTCAGGGTTATCTAGAACCCACAGTGATTCACTACTATTATCTTCCAATTTATCTGGCATCTTCCAACACAATGCAGAGGCTAGAATGTATTAATATAGAGCCAATTTACAGATTATCTAGCGCTATTCAATATATGTCACTGACACAATATTTTGTATTGAAATAAACGAATATTGATTAAATTTGTGTCCTGTGCAATAAACAACTCTCTGATATCCACTTCACAATGAAGCGTTGACCTGCAACCAAATCTCTGTAGCAGATGAGTCCATAAACAATTCGAATATAAAGCACTAGTTCGAAGTTTTTATAAAAGCAACTAATACTGCAACAACAATCCAACACAGCTCATGGGATCCCACATCATAGACTTCAGTAGCTTTCAGGAACATCATCAACAAAGTACTAAAACTGAGGATATTCTATCAAGCAAAATAGTTGCAAAAAATGGTTCAAATGGCTCTGAGCACTATGGGACTCAACTGCTGTGGTCATAAGTCCCCTAGAACTTAGAACTACTTAAACCTAACTAACCTAAGGACATCACACACATCCATGCCCGAGGCAGGATTCGAACCTGCGACCGTAGCGCTCGTGCAGTTCCAGACTGTAGCGCCTTTAACCGCTCGGCCACTCCGGCCGGCAGTTGCAATTAAAAAGCTGGAAGAGCCATGAATCCATATTTAGACTAGCAGCAAAGTTTAGGCGCAATTTCAAATCTTTCTTGCTGACGACCCCGCAACACGATGAAAGGAAAAGAGTTTACCACGCATTACACTTACCCTGTTCATGCAAAAAGGCTATAGCGCGAAGCATGACGTATGAATTTAATACTTATTTGATACTAACTGTATTCCCAATACATTTCGCAGGCAATAGCCACATGTAACATTTGATGTACTTGCAAAATTATATTATTGTACAGTACATAATTCAGGAGATACGACGTCATAAACATTGAGCTGTGTGAAAACGAAACTGCAGGGCAAATCTCGCTGTACAAACAGGTGAAATGTATTTACAAATATGTGTGAAATATGTTAAGTATACGCAAAATATATTTTACTTCTGAGTTTGTAAAAATATCATCCTACACTCCGGGAACAGTTTCAGTTAAATTTGGCACACATATTCGGTACAATCTGAAAGAAATACTGTAACGATAAGAACCATCAGCCTCCTATGGGGTGAGCTCGATAACCTGGTGAGAGAAAGATGGAGGAGGAGGAGGAGGAATGGACAGACATTGAGGGGGAAGGAGGAGATAGGCACAGATAAGAGCAGGAGGAAACACAAAGAGATAGGGGGGGGTAGTGAGTGTGTGTGTGTGTGTGTGTGTGTGTGTGTGTGAGAGAGAGAGAGAGAGAGAGAGAGAGAGAGAGAGAGAGAGAGAGAGAGATGGACAGAGAAGGGAAAGAGGGGGAGATGGAAAGCGTCAGCGACAGGAAGAGAGATGCAGAGAGAAGATGGAGGAGGATGTGCATAGATGGAGGGGTAAGAGGAAATTGATAGAGAAAAGGAATAATAGGAGATAGGAAGAGGGAGTAGTAGGAGATGCATAGAGAGAGTGGCAGGAGGAAATGGACAAAGAGTGGTGGTGGAGGAGGTGGACAGAGAGAGAGGTTGGAGGAGGTGGATGGAGTGGAGGTGAAGAAGGAGATAGACAGAATGAGGCTGAAGGAAGACACAAGCTAATAGAAATTCAGCCATAGTAAGTAGTTGTTACCAAACTGCCAGAACAAGTAAAAATATGGTATCTGTATTATACCCTCAGTTAAAAGAAAATTACGGTAGAAATTTCAAGACACAATCGTTAAAAATGAAATATTCAAGCAAACTGGTGATTACAATATCAGATGCAGTTTCTGACAGACATTGAGAGAAACTGACATCAGGTATAAAGAGTAACTGGAAAAATTTCAGTAATAACTTCGTCAATTGCTGGAAGTCATCTGTGATAGAACGAGCCTCAATACGAATTACCTTCTTCATAAATTTTTGATTAACCTTAGAAACTGAGCAGAATCGAAAAAAAAAATTACACACTTCCCCTGGTTGTCTGAACGTATATATACCAATTAATTACAAAAATAATGGGGGAGGGCAGTAAAATCATTAACTTCATTTTTACTTGCTTAAATTCCATAGCAAGACACTATTACACTAATTCTAAAAGCTCTCTTTTAGGAAGTGTTGGGATGAAATTATCGTCTGTATATTCAAACTGAGATATTTAGTGATTTCCCTGCAAGGAGAAAAGCGAATACCTGGAGCATTACATTGAAAATTTATAGGCCTATTTTCTTCCATTTCCTTGTGCTATCCAGCTTTGTACTCCACCTGTAATGACCTTGAAGGCCATGTTATATTAAATCTTTATCTTTCTTCCTTATGATGCCAAATTGTCAACCTAGGTCTGTGGAACCAGTCGCGATTAACAAACGTGAAAGATCGCAGCAAACGGTTATTGAATAATGTCATTATTTTAGTAGTGCAAATGTATTGCTTCACTAAGAGCCTTAAGAGAAGATATTACGTGAAAATAAGACAACACAGAGTGTCCCACATGGAATGTGCATTTGTGTGGGATAATCAAAGTACTTCATGTAGATGGCGGTAACGTCTAAGTGATTCTTTCACGCTGTGGCGAAGTGCGCACTCTATCGAAATATACCTACTAAGAATATATGAAATTGGGAAAGTTAATAGGAAGTTTATAGCTATTACAATGACTATTGTTGTCCTCTACGCAGAAGAAATGCAAAGTAGTAAGCGACAAAAATGACCTGAGAATACTCAAAGTAAAACAAACAGTAATCTATTGAAACCAAGTTATCAAGAAAAATACTTTCAATAACATAAATGTTGCATGCTTCCTTTTTTTATATTCTTCTTCGGCGGCACCTGTAGGATGATCACGAAGCTAGATTTATAAGTAGTCGTAACTCTCTCTCTCTCTCTCTCTCTCTCTCACACACACACACACACACACACACACACACCGACTTTTAAAGTCCTCTTCCATTGTGCTCTCTGCTACAGTAACTTCCTTCAGCGCATCTCTCCTTTCTTATTTTTCGGATGTCTCTTAGTTTTCTTTAGCTATTGCGTCAGCAGTAAAGTTCACCAAGTGGTAAGTGAGAAATGAGAGAACATTTTTCACGTGTACATCTCCTTATTAAGTGCAGCACCAGTTATATTGCATGTGAGTCTTTTTTTCACCAAGTTATTGAATTGTGAGTCACATCTTGAAGAAAATTACAAATTTCTTTTTGTTTTGACTAAATGTCGGGCAATCGAGATATTAATGAGCATACATTGTTCCTCAATGTGTTGTTATTAAACGAACGGCTTAAAACAACAGTATCGTGTTCTGGAATCTTCGCTGTACTCTCTTTGTCCTAGTCACATCATGGTCGAAGTAGGAAACTTTCGATCAGGCGGTATATGTGAGAAATGTAAAACAAATCAAAGCATTTACGTGTGTGATAATGAGTAAACGAGCGTGGATTGAGATATAACGATCAGTTGACTTGAAGATGAATAGAGATGGAGCACTGTCTGTACTATCAAGCTTGTGGTAAGGTACCGGTCACAGGAACCTAAATCAGAATGTTAGGTTATGGAGTGAATAACGCAGGCAGCCCAGTCTCTAAAGAGCTACACCTACTTCCGCAGTTTTTTTTTTTTTTTATCATAAAGAGATGATGGCTAATGCTGCTCCATTCTCTTACGTGAAGAACACGAGTCCCACAAATTATTTTTTTCCTGTACATGTGTTGTAACGTCTCTCCTTCCAGAATAGAACAGAAAGATCTCTTCACATTAATCTAGTACATGAAATCTGTTACTCATAAATTTCAACTGGTGAATAATTAATTTAAATGTTTTCTGGTTCTTCATTTTTGTGTGAAAGAAGTGCTTTTTATTTAGATATTATCCAGTGTTTAAGACACCTGCAATTATTCAGAAATTAGCCGAGTACCCTGCATTGCCAGGTTATGTATTTATTCCAGTCTTCTATTAGTCCGTCTCTTCCTTCCCCTCTCTCAGTCCATCTCCTGCTTCTCCCCCTTTCTGCCCATCTCCTCCCCTTCCTTTCTCTGTCCACTTCTTACACTCCCCACTGCCTGTCCATATGTTCCTGTCCCACCCCCTGTCCATCTCCTCCTGCCTTTCCTCTTGTCAAACTCCTTCTCCCCCTCTCTCTGCTCATCTCTTCTTACCCTGTCTCTGTCCACCTGTTGCTCTTTCCTTTCTCTGTCAAGTTCCTCCTCTCCACCCTCTCTGTGCAACTCCTCCTCATTCCTGCCTCTGTCCATTTCCCACTACCCCTTTCTCTGTCCACGTACTCATCTCTCAAATGATTCAAATGGCTCTAAGCACTATGGGACTTAACATCTGAGGTTATCAGTCCCCTAGACTTAGAACTACTTAAACCTAACTAACCTAAGGACATCACAAACATCTATGCCCGAGGCAGGATTCGAACCTGCGACCGTAGCAGCAGCGCGGTTCCGGACTGAAGCGCCTAGAACCGCACGGACGCGGAGGCCGGCTACACCTCACCCCCCCCCCCCCCCCAAATCTGTGTCCAGCTCCTACTTCGCCCTCTCTGTCTGTCCATCTCCTCCTGCCCATTTCTATCTCCAAGTTACCACCCCCTCCTCAATAGCAAGTTGCTGGTTTTTACACTCACAGTATTTCTTTCCTTATAGTAAGTAATATGTCTATCAAGTTTGGTTTAAATCGACCCAGTAGTTTAAGAGAAGCTCTTTGGTAGTAAAATTCGTCCTCTATTCCCGTTTCACGCAGCTCAATATTTATGACGCCTTATATCTTTAACTACGCGTCGTACAATGATATAATTCTGCCGTTACATCCATTGGTAATCGTAAATAATGTGAAAACTGTCTGCAAAAAGTGTTGTGAAAAGAGTTAGTAGTAAAGAAGTAACAAATTAAAAAGGTGTGCATGATATGGCAGTTTTTGTCGCATCTCAGTGTTTATGACGTCATACCTAGTGAACTATGCGTCATACAATTATATAATTTCGCTAGCACATTCAGTGGTATATGTGAATGCTGTCTGTAAAATGTGTCGAGAATAAGGTTAGTAGCAAAGGAGTAATAAATTTAAACGGCACGTTTCCTACGGCAGTTTTACTTCATGAACAGCGAAAATGTCATAAGCCATAAAATTTTTTCCTTTCATCACTTTGTAGAAATTGTCAGCGAGGAAAATTTCCATAAATGTTTTAAATTAACGTAAAAGTTAGCTGCAAGTCACTAAGTGCTCTTATTCTCAAATACTGGATTAATACAGTATGGCTATTTGCGCGTCGTGAGTTACGCTACTTTCCCGCCCCAACCTTATCCCTTTCATAGGTTTCCACCCAGCGATATGTGTGCAAAGTTTGACTGAAATTGGTCCAGTGGTTTAGCACAAGATGAGGAACGCATGTACATACAAATATACATACATACATTTTTATAATATGTATGGATTACACAAGAAATTTCCCTTGATAATGCAAATATCTACATGATCTGTAACTATTTCGATAACCAGTGTTACTTGCCTTCCGTCTGCAGAACCAAAGTCAAGGCACTCGGCTTCTTGATTATCACATCCGATTACTGATAGTGTTCCAGTTTGACCTATGAATGTGTTTTGAGACATGTGTAGCGAACGCATATTACTGAGATACCATACTTCGACAAGCAATTTATGCAAATCGCACGTTATCCCTTTCAACATTTCATAATTCCTTAAATACACTCCTGGAAATTGAAATAAGAACACCGTGAATTCATTGTCCGAGGAAGGGGAAACTTTATTGACACATTCCTGGGGTCAGATACATCACATGATCACACTGACAGAACCACAGGCACATAGACACAGGCAACAGAGCATGCACAATGTCGGCACTAGTACAGTGTATATCCACCTTTCGCAGCAATGCAGGCTGCTATTCTCCCATGGAGACGATCGTAGAGATGCTGGATGTAGTCCTGTGGAACGGCTTGCCATGCCATTTCCACCTGGCGCCTCAGTTGGACCAGCGTTCGTGCTGGACGTGCAGACCGAGTGAGACGACGCTTCATCCAGTCCCAAACATGCTCAATGGGGGACAGATCCGGAGATCTTGCTGGCCAGGGTAGTTGACTTACACCTTCTAGATCACGTTGGGTGGCACGGGATACATGCGGACGTGCATTGTCCTGTTGGAACAGCAAGTTCCCTTGCCGGTCTAGGAATGGTAGAACGATGGGTTCGATGACGGTTTGGATGTACCGTGCACTATTCAGTGTCCCCTCGACGATCACCAGTGGTGTACGGCCAGTGTAGGAGATCGCTCCCCACACCATGATGCCGGGTGTTGGCCCTGTGTGCCTCGGTAGTATGCAGTCCTGATTGTGGCGCTCACCTGCACGGCGCCAAACACGCATACGACCATCATTGGCACCAAGGCAGAAGCGACTCTCATCGCTGAAGACGACACGTCTCCATTCGTCCCTCCATTCACGCCTGTCACGACACCACTGGAGGCGGGCTGCACGATGTTGGGGCGTGAGAGGAAGACGGCCTAACGGTGTGCAGGACCGTAGCCCAGCTTCATGGAGACGGTTGCGAATGGTCCTCGCCGATACCCCAGGAGCAACAGTGTCCCTAATTTGCTGGGAAGTGGCGGTGCGGTCCCCTACGGCACTGCGTAGGATCCTACGGTCTTGGCGTGCATCCGTGCGTCGCTGCGGTCCGGTCCCAGGCCGACGGGCACGTGCACCTTCCGCCGACCACTGGCGACAACATCAATGTACTGTGGAGACCTCACGCCCCACGTGTTGAGCAATTCGGCGGTACGTCCACCCGGCCTCCCGCATGCCCACTATACGCCCTCGCTCAAAGTCCGTCAACTGCACATACGGTTCACGTCCACGCTGTCGCGGCATGCTACCAGTGTTAAAGACTGCGATGGAGCTCCGTATGCCACGGCAAACTGGCTGACACTGACGGCGGCGGTGCACAAATGCTGCGCAGCTAGCGCCATTCGACGGCCAACACCGCGGTTCCTGGTGTGTCCGCTGTGCCGTGCGTGTGATCATTGCTTGTGCAGCCCTCTCGCAGTGTCCGGAGCAAGTATGGTGGGTCTGACACACCGGTGTCAATGTGTTCTTTTTTCCATTTCCAGGAGTGTATTTATAAACGAATCAAAGGTTCTGCTAAATACACGTTGTCTACACAGAGAGTTTACTAGTCCTTAAATTAAGTATTCCGGCCGCTGTGGACGAGCGGTCCTAGGTGCTTCAGTCCGGAACCGCGCGACTGCTTCGGTCGCAGGTTCGAATCCTGCCTCGAGCATGGATGTGTGTGCTGTCGTTCGGTTTAAGTACTTCCAAGTTCTAGGGGACTGATGTCGTCAGGTGTTAAGCCCCATAGTGCTCAGAGTCAAATTAAGTATGTTGTCTTGTCGTTGGAAACAATGACATTGATTACATTAGTACATATTCACTCAGTAAGCATGGTATCTAACAAACTTCAAGAAAAATTAGGGAACTTATACAAACAATCCTACAAGAAAGTCAGCCACTATTATGTGTAAAAAAACGAAATAACATAAAATTAAAGTAAAAACATTAGCGTAAAAGTAAATGGTTCAGAAGATGAACAACTGCAGATCGTAGACATTTCTCAATGGAGGTAGAAAGTATTCGTATAACTACTTTACCTCTCATTGCGGAAATTTAGAGTCTGTTATTTCATGAAAAAGGTGAGATCCTTCAAAACTGGTGCTACTGCTTCGTAACTTCTACTTTGACTGGTGTGGCAACAATAAAAGGTGTCCATTATTTCTGGCACCTTATGGTCGATAGCAAATTCACCGTCACAGTACCATATGTCACTGATACAGTACATTAAAGACTAAAAGTGTGGAGCCTGCCCGCCAGTATAACTCAACGAACTAGTGAGGACACCGACACTAGACCATAGGTCAGTGCTGATATGCTAAATTATTGCGACGTTAGTTCTCCTCCTACTTCAACAAACTCTTCACTCAGACATTGCACATTTATATCCGCTCCTCATTTCGCTTTCCTAAAATAATGGTAAATAACCCTGACGTGGCGTATGATAACGAGGGAGAAGTTAGCAATAATATTATGGATGAATGTCGCAGCATATTAAACTGTGTGGGAGAGGGAACTGGTTTAAATTTCGTTGGGAGAGGATACGGAGCGTCTGTTGTTGTAGACTGGGATGTGCCAATATAGACATGGTAGCGTACCAGGGTTGGAAAACAGACGAGAAAAAAAAAAGTGGTTGTGGGAGTCGAATTTGCAGACAGTGTAGGATGTACGACCTTTTTCATTGTGAGGGAGGAGGGAAAGGAAATTGATTGGAAAGTAAATGAAAAAGAAGGTAAACAGAAGGAATATCGCATCCTGTGTCGGAACAACACAGGTACTGCGATATTGTATTTATCTTCCGACACCTGGCAAGTGAATGTCAATTACAATGTCTCCACTGTACATGAATATACACAATGGATGTACAAATACAGGTTGTCGGCACATGATTGACGCCATATGTAAGTTTGGGTGTGGCCGTGAGTTGTTCTCGAATAGCTCGCAATAAGCAGGCATTCCAGATTCGAGTCACGGTGCTGCACAAATTTTCATTGTCGTCATTCCATTATACAGCTGACGATTTTCCATGTTGGCAACCGCGAATACATTCAACGCGAGTATGTCTGCTGTAGTGATTCTGAGTGTTTCTCACAAACTTAAGATGCCAATACTCCAGTGCGTAGCGTTTCAGCCATGGGTAGTAGTACGTACATGAAGGACAATATGAGCGTGTGAGATGGCGCTATGGATAGCCTGTGAGGCGCGTACCACCTGTTGATCGCAGCGCGGCCGCTACTTGTTGCTGTTGCTGCAACTTGTTGACAGCGCCTGCAACACGACACAGGCCCCCGAACTGACGCAAGCTACATCTCAAATACTTCCGCATTCTTTTTCTTCCTAAATACAGCCTCCGTTACGCATGTAGATTTTTCCATCAGTGTAAACTTCTTTCTAGAAAAATAGGAAAAAAAAGACAGCGAAGAGGAGGAGGAATTTAATGTTTAACGTTCCATCGACAACAAGGTCGTGAGACGCGGGGAACAAGTTCGGATTAGGGGAAGATGGAGAAGGAAATAAGCCGTGCGCTTCCAAAGGAACCATTCCGGCATTTGCCTGAAGCGATTTAGGTCAATCACGGAACACCTACATCAGGACGGCTGGAAGCGGGTTTGAACCGTCGTCCTCCCGAATGCTAATCCAGAGTGCTAATCACTGCGCCACATTGTTCTGTGAAATAATAATTGACAACGGAGCATATGAACATGTTCCCTCAGTTTTCTTCCAATCATGTTTGATAAATAATTTCAACTGTTTTTAAGGCTGAATTACGTTTGTATGCTTATTTGTCTACAACCCTTCTTTTTAGTCAATAACAGGTCAGTAGGAGAAATGACATGACAAATTAGAGCTGGCGAATAGTATTACAACACCGTGAAGGCGGCATGCAAAAAACATCAAACTGGGATAAAGAACACTATTACTCGGATTTGTAGATGCAAAAAATGAACTAGGAGTAACATCATCCACACTCTGCAAATGAGAAAACTTGATCCAATCATATCTGAATGATATTTGTTGAATAAACACACTATTATGACTCGTGTAAGAAGAAAGAAAGTCCCTGGGCACCTACTGGAATTCGACAGCAGAAGACTCCTGGTCTACTTTGACTGTCATAGGAACATGAACCGTGGCCGAGTGGTTCTAGGCGCTTCAGTCTTGAACTGCGTGACTGCTACGGCCGCAGGTTCGAATCCTGCCTCGAGCATGGATGTTTGTGATGTCCTTAGGTTACTTAGGTTTAAGTAGTTCTAAGTTCTAGGGGACTGATGACCTCAGATGTTAAGTCCCATAGTGCTCAGAACCATTTGAACCATTTTGAACATGAAATTTAAGAGTTCCAAAGCACCGTATGCAATTGATGCACGATCTCAACGACCACACATACTTGTACTGAGATGTTCAAATGGCTCTGAACACTATGGGACTCAACATCTGAGGTCATAAGCCCACTAGAACTTAGAAATACTTAAATCTAACTAACCTAAGGACAGCGCACACATCCATGCCCGAGGGAGGATTCGAACCTGCGACCTGTGACCGCGGTTCCGGAATGAAGTGCCTAGAACCACTCGGCCACCGGGGCCGGCTGTACTGAGAGGGCAGGCATTCTGTTCATTCTTTTGTGCAGGATCATACAACCACATCATGTACATTTAGTCAGGAAATGTGTTTGTTTCCAACACTAAAAGTATCCACATGGACATTTTCGTTATTTCTGTTGCTGGACCTTCAATTTACATGACCTGTTTCCTGGTTGCCAGCACCTGGTATTGTACACACATATAGTAATGGTATTCTGTAACTGTATATGATATTATGTTTGGATATTTGTGATAGTTTTCAGTTTAAATACAACAACACCGTCCAGGCAGACCATGAAGGCCCAACGGTGAAACACTAATCATATATATACAGGGTGGTCCACTGATAGTCAGTGGGCCAAATATCTCACGAAATAAGCATCAAACGAAAAAACTTCAAAGTTCGAAACTCGTCTAGCTTGAAGGGGGAAACCAGATGGCGCGATGGTTGGCCCGCTAGATGGTGCTGCCATAGGTCAAACGGATATCAACTGCGTATTTTTTAAAGAGGAACAACCATTTTATTACATATTCGTGTAGTACGTAAGGAAATATGCATGTTTTAGTTGGACCACTTTTTTCGCTTTGTGACCGATGCCGCTGTAATAGTCACAAACGTATAAGTACGTGGTATCACCTAACACTCCGCCAGTGCGGACCGTATTTGCTTCGTGATACATTACCCGTGTGAAAATGGACCGTTTACCAATTGCGCCGGCCGGGGTGGCCGAGCGGTTCTGGGCGCTACAGTCTGGAACCGCGCGACCGCTACGGTCGCAGGTTCGAATCCTGCCTCAGGCATGGATGTGTGTGATGTCCTTAGGTTACTTAGGTTTAAGTAGTTCTATGTTCTAGGGGACTGATGACCTCAGAAGTTAAGTCCCATAGTGCTCAGAGCCATTTGAACCATTTAAAAAAAAAAAAAAAAAAAAACCAATTGCGGAAAAGGTCTATATCGTGTTGATGTATGGCTATTGTGATCAAAACGCCCAACGGGCGTGTGCTATGTACGCTGCTCGGTATCCTGGACGACGTCATCCAAGTGCCGGCCGCAGTGGCCGTGCGGTTCTAGGCGCTACAGACTGGAACCGCGCGACCGGTACGGGCATGGATGAGTGTGATGTCCTTAGGTTAGTTGGGTTTAAGTAGTTCTAAGTTCTGCTGGACTGATGACCACAGCAGTTAAGTCCCATAGCATCCAAGTGCCCGGCCCGTTCGCCGGATAGTTACGTTATTTAAGGAAACAGGATGTGTTCAGCCACATGTGAAACGTCAACCACGACCTGCAACAAATGATGATGCCCAGGTAGGTGTTTTGGCCGCTGTCGCTGCTAATCCGCACATCAGTAGCAGACAAATCTCAAAAACGCCGGTTCTGAGAATCCTACATCAACATCGATTGCACCCGTACCATATTTCTATGCACCAGGAATTGCATGGCGACGACTGTGAACGTCGTGTACAGCTCTGCCACTGGGCACAACAGAAATTACGTGGTGATGACAGATTTTTTGCACGCGTTCTATTTAGCGAAGAAGCGTCATTTACCAACAGCGGTAACGTAAACCGGCATAATATCCACTATTAGGCAACGGAAAATCCACGATGGCTGCGACAAGTGGAACATCAGCGACCTTGGCGGGTTAATATATGGTGCGGCATTATGGGAGGAAGGATAATTGACCCCCATTTTATCGATGGCAATCTAAATGGTGCAATGTATGCTGATTTCCTACGTAGTGTTCTACCGATGTTACTACAAGATGTTTCACTGCACGACAGAATGGCGATGTACTTCCAACGTGATGGATGTCCGGCACATAGCTCGCGTGCATTTGAAACGGTACTGAATAGCATATTTCATGAGAGGTGGATTGGTCGTCGGAGCACCATACCATGGCCCGCACGCTCACTTATCTGACGTCCCCGGATTTCTTTCTGTGGGGAAAGTTCAAGGATATTGGCTATCGTGATCCACCGACAACGGCTGGCAACATGCGTCAGCGCATTGTCAATGCATATGCTAACATTATGGAAGGCGAACCACTCGCTTTTGAGAGGAATGTCCTTACTCGTATTGCCAAATGCATTGAGGTTGATGGACATCATTTTTAGCATTTATTGCATTAATGTGGTATTTACAGGTAATCACGCTGTAACAGCATGTGTTCTCAGAAATGATAAGTTCACAAAGGTGCATGTATCACATTGGAACAACCGAAATAAAATGTTGAAACGTACCTACGTTCTGTATTTTAATTTAAAAAACCTACCTGTTACCGACTGTTTGTCTAAAATTGTGAGCCATATGTTTGTGACTACTACAGCGCCATCTATCACAAAGCGAAAAAAGTGGTCCAACTAAAACATTCATATTTCTTTACGTACTACACGAATGTGTAATAAAAAATGGGGGTTCCTATTTTTAAAAAACGCAGTCGATATCCGTTTGACCTATGGCAGCGCCATCTATCGGGCCAACCATACCGCCATCTCATTTCCCCCTTCAAGCTAGACAAGTTTCGTTCTTTCTAGTTTTTTCGTTTGATGCTCATTTCGTGAGATATTTGGCCCAGTCACGATCAATGGACCACCCTGTATATTAGATATATAAAGCAGGTCCACCGCTCGTGGTGTCGCAGTAACGTTCTCACTTCATGAGCGTGGGATCCCAGGTTCGATTCCAGGTGGGTCAGGGATTTTCACCTGGCCCGAGATAACTGGGTGTCGTTTTATCGTCTTCATCATCATCATGCAGCCCCATTATGGTCAGAGGAAGGCAATGGCAAACTACCTCATTTAGGACCTTGCCTAGTATGGCGGTGCAGGTCTCCCGCATTGTTCCCCTATGCTCTATCAACAAGCATGGGACTTCATTCATTTCCACATGAAGCAGAATGTATGTATATGTGTATGCTGAGATTCTCCTCCCAAACACCTTGACATTTTTCTACCAAATTTGGCACAGAATCAGCAGACCTCGTGAATGTCAGCACTATGGGGTTTATAAACTCCTAGCTCCAATAAGAATTGAGATACTGGCAAAAACATGTTTTTCCAATCCTGGCATATGGGCTGCCCTGCACAAGAGGCATGGTGTTTGGGAACAGTGTCTGCCTTCCAAATCAACCTGCTTTGCAAGGCTGCCTAGATGTTGGGTGCAAGATTTGACTGTACAGTCACCAACATATAGGCTGCGCTGCATGACAAATGTGTTACGCTGGAGTAGTATCAGCCTGTTTTATGAGACCAGCTTTACTTGTGGGCCTGTACATCAGGGACAAATAAATTATTTTCAAGCCCCCCATGCGTAGCCTGCCCTGTAAGACAGATGTGTTGTGGATGTGGTACTGGCCTCGTTTCTTGAACTTTACTGCAGAGTCTGAGCATTCTGATGAGTATGTTTGAGACAGATTGAGATGGATAAAGGAGGAAACTGTCAGAGTGAGGGAGAGGAGGGAAGCCAGCCACAGTGCTGAGCGGTTCTAGGCGCTTCAGTCCGGAACCACCCGACTGTTACGGTCGCAGGCTTGGATGTGTGTGATGTCCTTAGGTTAGTTAGGTTTAAGTAGTTCTAAGTTCTAGGGGACTGATGACCTCACATGTTACGTCCCATAGTGCTCAGAGCCATTTAAACCTTTTTTTTTTAGGAGGGAATAGGCAGAGAAAGGGGTGGAGGGGGGAGGTATGAGGCAGGTTGAAAGTGTGATGGGTAGGTGGAAAGAGAAGACGAGTAGGTGCAGTTGGAAAGAGAGAAGGGGAGGAGGATATGGTCAGAGGGGGGGGGGGCGGGGGGATTTAGTCAGAGAGAGGGAGTGGAGGAAGTGAGCAAAAAGAGAGGGGGAACTAATGGAGATAGAGAGAGAGTGAGTGTGTGTGTAGGTAGGAAGAGATAGACAGATATATGTGGGAGGATTAGGTGAATAAACAGTGAGAATAAGAGATGGTTCAAATGGCTCTAAGCACTGTGGGACTTAACATCTGAGGTCATCAGTCTCCCAGACTTAGACCTACTTAAACCTAAGTAACCTAAGGACATCACACACATCCATGCCCGAGGCAGGATTCGAACCTGCGACCGTAGCAGCAGCGGGGTTCCGGACTGAAGCACCTAGATCCGCTCGGCCACATCGACTGGCAGAAGAGGTGGACACAGAGAGGGAAAGAGAAGTTGTGTTCAGTATATGTTCCCAAAGCATGTGTGGGTGAAGCACCAGTGAAAAGCCTAGTTATAATAATAATAATAATTTTAAGTATATTAGTTACTGAAAAGTGCATGAAGCTCACGCTTAGTCAACTGGCAGTTGCTGTACAATTAACTAACTGTACTACTTTTGAACGTTTGTTCTGTTGTATAGCAACCATCAACTAAGGTTTATGTACCTGTAAAAGACAACTTTTACTTTCATTTGCGCAGTCGTTTGAAATTTATCTATGTTCTAATCTAATTGCAAATGAAATATCAGTGAAAGAGTCTACAACATGTAACATTTCTACTTGATGGCTAACCCTCATAGTATTTTTGCTAAGAGTGCGTTGTGATCCAACTTCTACACTTGAAACATTTGTGTCTGTGGCATACGAATAACGAACTTTGTTTTATTTTCGCCGGCCGCGGTGGCCCAGCGGTTCTAGGCGCTTCAGTCCGGAACCGCGCGACTACTACGGTCGCAGGTTCGAATCCTGCCTCGGGCATGGATGTGTGTGAGTCCTCAGGTTAGTTATGTTTAAGTAGTTCTAAGTTCTATGGGACTGATGACCTCAGATGTTAAGTCCCATAGTGGTCAGAGCCTTTTTTGTTTGGAGGTGACTTTTGCGGAAAAATGACCAAATGAAAGGAGAAATCCACTCTTATTCGTTTCCAGTTGGAAATTATTATTTTTCACATTGTTTGTAGCCACCAACTAGAGCCGACTGCACCACTTCGGTTGACCGTGCCATATGTTTTTTTGAATATAAATGTTTCATTATTTTGCTTGCGATACTCGTGTCAGTCTTGCACTCTCGATGTTCTATTCCTAACGTTTATTTTATCGCTGTTTTTGCGCAATCTTCCACTTTATCTCTCAATGTTCCCTTCACTGGTACCATCCAACTCACACTAATTTGAGAACGCTTTCCTTTGGCGGGTCCACCTGCGTCTCATGTCGTAATTATCTGAACAGCCTGCAGGGCTTGACAACAACATAGCAACAAAACATTCGCCTTCGTCAGAGGAGCACAGCGCCCTTCTGGACAATTTCTTTTCTGTACAGTACTTTTATAATGAAAGAGCCGCATCAGACGTGCTTTGAATTCAGCTACAAACTTAGATATTTATTTACATGCAAAAAATTTTAATCTTCTGTGTAGTAATAAAAACGTGAGGTGACATCTGGGGTCTCAGACGGTAGGTCACCCTACATCCAGTTCACAAAATTAATTCTGACTTAAAGTTTGTCATACAATGGACTCGTGCTGGTCTTGGTAAAACTGATGTCACAGCACCCACTGCGTCTGTTAACTGTTTTAATTGTTATATAAAGAGCTATGAGTTTGTGGAATTCAGTAGAACTGGAGTTGCCGCATCCTATGTAGACTGCCCTATGTTTACTTGTATGCTTCACAGCAGCACGAAAGAAAATTTCAAATTACACATGGACAGTACGGCGACATCTACACCACCACAAACAGTCACCGCAGCGACCATTGTTCTGTCTTACCTTATCCCAGCTGCAGAGAGAGTCCTAGCTGGATGTATTAGTAACATTACATTGTTTTCCGCACGAGTCCCGGATCCACGTAAAGGATCACGACGGACGCATTCTTCTCGTGAGGAGGCTGTGAGGAGAAAGAATGTTGCTATACTGCATTTGTCTTAGACATTAGGGCCCAGCACCTAGGATGATGGTAAAGAATGCCGCTGAATATACATCACGTTCACCTTTGGTTCCCATAGCCGGTAGTTACGACAGATGCTGCGGCATTTCTGACATGTTAATGCCGGTGGCTACATACGATCTTCCATACCTCCGTGATGTTATGATTGAAGAGGATCTACGTCAACATCCACATTTATTCTCTGCAAATGATTGTTAAATGCATAGCTGTATCACTATATCAGTTATTAACGCTTCTTCCCGTTCCATTCACGTATGGAACGTGCGAAAGGTTTGTTTAAATGCCTCTGTACGTGCTGTAATAAATCCAACCTCGTCCGCACGATACGTAGAAGTGATAGGTAGGGGTTTGTAATATATTCATACAGTCATCATTTAAAGCCGGTTCTTGAAACTTTGTAAGTGGGCTTTCTCGGGATGTTTTATGCTTGTCTTCAAGAGTCAGCCAGCTCAATTTTTTCAACATTTCTGTGACACTCTCCCACGGATCAAACAAACCTGTGACCATTCGTATTGTCCTTCTCTATGTACTTCCAAAATCGCCTGTTAGTCTTGTTTGGTACGGGTCCAACACACTTGAGCAATATTCTAGGACGGGTCGCAAGAGTCATCTTCTTCTAAGACTGTTTGCATTTCCCCAGTATTCTACCAATACACTTCATTCCATTTCATCTCCCTACAAAGCGTTACACCCATGTAGTTGTATGAGTTGACCGATTCCAGTTGTAACTCACTGACATAGCATACCACGATTTTTCGTTTTCTGAAGTGAACAGTTTTACATTTCTGAACATTTAAAGCAAGTTTCCAATCATTGCACCAATTTGCAATCTTATCAAGGTCTGAAAATATTAATGTAGTTTCTTTCAAACAGTACTTCATTCTAGATAACTGCACCATTTGCAAAAAGGCTGAGGTTACTACTAGTATCGTCCGCAACGTGATTAATATACAACATGAACAGCAAGCGTTCCAACACACTTCCCTGGGACACATTTGAAGTTACTTCTACACACGTTGATGACTCTCCATCCAAGATAACTTGCTACGTACTCCCTACCAAGAACACGCGATACTGAGACAAATGCTATTCGCACATCAAAATATACTGCATCTACCTGATTCCCTTGATGCAAAGCTTGCAGTATAGAAAGTGAGAATAGTGCGAACTTGCTTTCACATGATCGATGTTTTCGGAATCCGAGTTGGTTGGTGGTAAATTTTAAATTTGTGGTAAGTTCCTATGGGACCTAACTGCTGAGGTCATCGGTCCCTAGGCTTACACATTACTTAATCTAACTTAAGCTAACTTACGTTGAGGGCAACACACATACCCGTGCCCGAGGGAGGACTCGAACCTCCGACGGGGGAAGCCGCGCAAACCGTCACAAGGCGCCCCTGTACGGGGCGGCTACCCCGCGCGGCGTTGGTTAGCATGGAGGATAACGCAACAGCCAGAGTGCCATCAAACTTCTCTGGGGCACACACGAATTTCCTTCTACATCTGTCGATGACTCTCCATCCAAGATAACTTGATGCCTCCTCCTTTCCAAGAAATCCTCAGTCCGGCCGCAAACTGCATTTGCCACTTCAAACGATCGTACTTTTGATAATAAGTGAAGATATGGACCTGAGTCAAATGCTTTCCGGTAATCTAGAAGTACTATATCTATCTGACTGCTTTCTACATCTAAATTTGGGTACAGATTCCGCGAGCCACCGCACAGTGTGTGATGGAGGGTACCCAGTACCACTACTAGTCATTTCCTTTCCTTTCCCACTGGCAAACCGAGCGAGAGAAAAACATCTACACTGAAGAGCCAAAGAGACTGGTACATCTGCCTAATATCTTGTGGGGCCCCCGCGAGCACGCAGAAGTGCCGCAACACGACGTGTCATGGACTCGGCTAACGTCTCAAGTAGTGCTTGAGGGAACTGACACCATGAATCCTGCATAGCTGACCACAATCCGTAAGATACGAGGGGGTGAAGACCTCTTCTGAACAACACTTTGCAAGCCATCCCAATTATTGCTGAATAATGTTCATGTCTAGGGAGTTTGGTGGCAAACGGAAGCATTTAAACTCAGAAAAATGTTCCTGGAGTCTCTCTGTAGCAATTATGGACGTGTGGAGTGTCGCATTGTCGTGCTGGACTTTCCCAAGTCCGTCGGAATTTACAGTGGATATGAAAGACTGCAGATGACCAGACAGGATGCTTACTTACGTGTGACTCGTAGTAGTATCTAAATGTATCACGGATCTCACATCACTCCAACTGCACGCGCCCCACACCATTACAGAGTCTCCACCAGCTTAAACAGACTCCTGCTGACATCCAGAGTCCATGCATTCACTAGATTTTCTTCATACCCTACGCTCGATACAAATTGAAATGAGACTAGTCCGAGCAGGCAACATGTTTCCAGTCATCAACAGTCCAATGTCGGTGATGACGGGCACAGGTGAGGCGTAAAGCCTTGTGTTGTGCTGTTATCAAGGGTACACGAGTGGGCCTTCGGCTCAGAAAGCTCATATCGATGATGATTCGTCGAATGTTTCGAACGCTGATACTTGTTGATGGCCCAGCATTGAAATCTGAAGCAATATGAGGGAGGGTTGCACTTCTGTCACATTGAACGCTTCTCTTCAGTCGTCGTTGGCCACGATCTTGCAGAAGTTTTTTCGGGCCGCAGCGATGTCGAAGATTTGAAGTTTTACCAGATTCCTGATATTCACGGTACACTCGTGAAATAGGCGTACGGGAAAATCTCCTCTTCATCGCTACCTCGTATATGTTGTGTCCCATCGCTCTTGCACCGACTATAACACCACGTTGAAACTCACTTGAATCTTGATAATCTGCCATTGTAGCAGCAATAACAGATCTAACAACTGCGCCAGCCACTTGTTGTCTTATATAGGCGTTTCCGACCGCAGCGCCGTATTCTGCCTGTTTAGATACCTCTGTATTTGAATACGCATGCCTATACCATTTTCTTTGTCACTTCACGGTATATGCATCCGTATGCGCCCTAATTTCTCGTATCGTATGTTCGTGGTCTATGGGCGGAATGTATGTTGGCGGCAGTAGAATCCTTTTCCAATCAGGTTCAAATACCGGTTCTTTAAACTTTCTCAATAGTGATCCTCGGACAGAACGTCATCTTCCCTCCAGGATTCCCATTTGGGTTCCCGAAGCATCTCCGCAATCGTTGCGTGTTGTTCGAACCCACTGGTAACAAATACAGTAGACCGCCTCTGAACTGCTTCGACGTTTCCTTTAATCAGACCTGCTACGGATCCCAAACACTCGAGCAGTACTCAAGAATACGTAGCACCACCGTTCTATATGTAGTCTCCTTTATAGATGAACCACAGTTTCCCAAAATTCTCCCAATAAACTGAAGTCGACCACTCGCTTCCCTACTGCAGTCTTCACATGCTAGTTCCATTTCATATTGCTTTGCAGCGTTACGCCCAGACATTTAAACGACGTGACTTTCAGTAAGACACTACCAATGCTATATCCGAACATTACGGGTTGTTTCTCCTACTCATCCGCATTGACATACATTTTTATACATTTGGAGCCATCTGCCATTCATAACACCAACGAGAAATTTTGTTTAAAAAAAAAAAGTTCAAATGTGTGTGAAATCTTATGGGACTTAACTGCTATGGTCATCAGTCCCTAAGCTTACACACTACTTAACCTAAATTATCCTAAGGACAAACACACACACCCATGCCCGAGAGAGGACTCGAATCTCCGCCGGGACCAGCCGCACAGTCCATGACCGCAGAGCCTCAGACCGCTCGGCTAATCCCGCGCGACAGAAATTTTGTCTAAGCTATCTTGTATCCTCCTACAGTCACTTAATTTCGACAACTTTTCGTACACCACAGCCTTGATATGAAACTTGCAGTATGTCATGTGATAAATGTGTGAGTTGGGTTTCACATAATCGATGCTGGTTGGCATGGAGGATAAGCACGCTGCCAATGCTGTCCTGATGCAGAGGGTGTTCAAGTTTAGCCTTTCACCTCGCCACTAAAGGCATCCGGTCACTGGTTTTCGAGAGACTGGCATGCCACCACTCTCCAACTAGCTACCGCTATTGACTTTTGGTGTAACAGCTCTGTGTGTAGAATCTCGGACCCTGTACATATACAAATCGTCTGCAGGTTTAATCACATATCCTTCCTACTAAACCGTATACGAACGATCAGTAAATTTTTTCTTATTTACTATCCTTACCAGTGTTGCAGTTTCAATCAACAACTGTGTATTATTCTCCTTCGGTAAACCTATTGAAACAGCGACAGGAGACGATTTATCACACCGCCAGAGTGCGATGGTGTAGTCCTTCTGTTTCATTTTTAATTTTCAATCGTAACTGTCGTTACACATTCTGGAGTGTCGGTCCGTTATACCGTTCAGGCAATTGTAAATATATCCGGAGCAAAGATACTGTATATTTCTTTCTGATGTCTCTTAAGGGAGGTCATGATCCTGGTTCTGCTTTGCTGCTTGAATTCCATTTCGCACAGCTAGCTGCCATATACATATGTCCTCAAAAACATTTGTCAGTGACAACAATGATGTGAAACTGCTTCAGTTCTATCGAACTGACCTCCTGAAGCGAAGATGAAATTTTCCGTTCGCCCGTGTATTCTCAAATCCTCAAGTTGTCACGACAGCAGAGCCACAGGTGTTCGTGTTAGATCCGTGAGCCTAACATGTCACATTCATTTCAGTCTATAGGTGACTGAGCAATCCTTACGGTAGACTGTAGAACCTTGCACCTCCATGAGATTCGGAGAATCTCCATGAGGCTACTAGGATCAAAACTGTTCAGCTTGCGCTCTTACCTCACTTAGGTGGTCCTAGCTTCGCTGCCAGACAATAGAGAGCTAATTTTACAAGTATGATATGCTCTAAGCCACGTTAACAACTGCTCCCCTCGTAGTCCTGCTAATAATCTACGTGAGCAGCGTTGAAACGGTTAGTTTCGGCTCTTATATACAAATTCTTGCCCTCACTGCCGTGTCCAAAAACAGGATCAGAAAGAATAATGTGCCAAAACTGTGCGAGGAGCATGCAGATCGATTTCACAACTTTATTGTGGCCATTTGCCTTTGAAACAGTGGTAACCTTCATGTTCTCATGGAGTGAAACGATGTGGGCGCGTACTTAAGAAGGGTAGCCGACTATAAGAATGTCATGAAAAGGCCTTTCGTACTCCCAAGTCTAAATCCTTCAATAGCTCATTTGTTTATGATAGTGAATCGAAGGGACTTCCTGTTTCATCCTACAGTCAACCACGTCCGTAACATACTGGCTAGTACAGTATTTTTTATTGATGATGCGAATGGCCGTAGTTCTGTTCCTTGTACGTTACTCAGGTTTAGTATGGTCCAACAGCATGGAACTGGGTCTGATATAGGCCAACACATGAGGCGCTATACGATAGATAAATGAAATAGTAACATAAAAAAGTACGTTGAATTTTGTCTAATTCCAGACAGTTTCATAAATTGAACCCGCAAACGGTCAATACTCAGTATTAAGACATAACTTCTTCCTACACGAAAAGGTAGATCTCAGATTCATTGAAATTATCAAATCATTACGGTGAATCTACTTGAATTGTAAAGACAGCTTCAGACCAATATCGTTATACGAAACAGGTTATTAATAAGTTAAACATGTTCTCTGAGGGTTCCTTAGCCTCTACATTAATTTACATCATATGGTATGTACGTCACTAATAATTCGACGTGGTGTCGTATCTAGAAATATTAACTGAAAGAAACCAAAGAGTTGTGGAAAATACATAAATATTGTTGTACGTTCTTCATGTTATTAATGACTGAGGGAGCTGTATACGATACAAATTAATGGCCTTTGAAGGGTCTGTCTACGCCAGAAGGATGTCGACCAAATATTACAAATGTTCTCGTAGAATTGTAATTGCACGATGAATCACACACCACCTTCGACCCACCGTTAAGTATATAATTCCAAGACTGAACTAAAGCTTACTTAAAGTACCGTTCATTCTTTTTATTTTCTTCTTAGGATGATATTTCATATTTGGATGTCAATGTAATAGATGCCGTCTGTCACCTCTCTTGGGAAGAATAAATTGTTTTTCTCTTACGACCCTCCGGCCTGTGTGGCCGAGCGGTTCTAGGCGCTTCAGTCCGGAACCGCGCGACCCCTACGGTCGCAGGTTCGAATCGTGCCTCGGGCATAGATTCGTGTGATATCCTTAGGTTAGTTAGGTTGAAGTAGTTCTAAGTTCTAGGGGACTGATGTTAATTCCCATAGTGCTCAGAGTCATTTGAACCATTCTGACGCTGACTACTGTAGGCCTAACCCACTGAAAATACCTAGGAACATCCGATCTGAAAATGTTTAGAGGGATTGCTGTATTTAAATGTTACTCATTTCCGTCTCTTACTAATAATTTCATTAGATCTTTTTTAACGTTATGATTATATGGACGACTAATTCGTCCACCTAGGCGTGGTGTTGAGGAGAGAGGAATTTTGTCGCATGGCTGAACGTTAGCGGGCCCAGGGCGCGCCGCGAGCAGCCTGGCTACTTGGCCGTTTCCGCCCCAGGCGAGTTCAGGTGCAGAGAGAATGGGCACGTCGCCGGAAACGGCTAAATACCAGGGCTGGCAAATTAGGCGGCTCATGCTCGCATTGCCTTTGTGCTGAATATGTTCCAGGAAATGGCGGAGTGTCAGACACTCTTAAAGATGGCCAAGTTACAGCTCTTTGAGATTAGACATTAACTCAATTCAAATGTTAATACAAATCTGAATATATTGGCGTTCTCAGAAAAATAGGGCACATCAAGTGACACAGCAATATCTCAATAGCAACGCGGGATTAGCCGAGCGGTCTTGGGCGCGGCAGTCATGGACTGTGCAGCTGGTTCCGGCGGAGGTTCGAGTCCTCCCTCGGGCATGGGTGTGTGTGTGTGTGTGTGTTTGTCGTTAAAATAATTTAGGTTAAGTAGTGTGTAAATTTAGGGACTGATGACCTTAGCGGTTAAGTCCCATAAGCTTTTACACACATTCATACATTCGAATATCTCAATACCTACAAAACTACGGAACTTACCACCTCACAGCGAATAAACATTTTAACTATGATCCTCTGAATTAACAACTTTTGATCGCTTCATGTGATTTCAACAAAAGTTATCTCAGATGATATCATTGCACTATAGCTATCATCACTGAAAGCTACGTATCTGTATGTATTTTAGTTCCTTATTTATTACGTCTTTCATATCATTTTTATTACACAAATGTTCGTCAGAACATCGTACTCTCCACATTTACACAGCAATTGAATACTGCATGAATGCCTCACATATTGTCATACTTGTGTAGTTATGTAATGAACAGTTTACTACTTTACCAGCGACTTTATTTAAATGTTGGTTACAACTTCTATTAAGAAACTGTGCTGATTTAAAAGTGGTCAGTCGCACGTGTTAGCGGACACCACAACCGAAAAGAGAACAAAGCGTCACTTCTGTCGAAAAGGAATAAAAACTGTTTCAAGTATATTTAACGTCAATCTTTTGTCATCAGTCGAGAGCGCAGTTGCGCAAGAATACTGGATTATTTATTTATGAACCAACTATTACTTATATTTATCCTAAATGATCTGAATGTAACCGAATGTTTATAACATCTCTTTTATTTAAACAGTGTTGTAATATATTAGTTTAGTGCGGGAAAGTGGTCAAGATGAGTCCGATCATGTCTGTAGAGCTTAAGGACGATGCATTTTTGGTGGAGATGGCCTTCAGCCAGTGGAAAAGCAGATAGATGCAAAACACGACAGGAGTCAAGTGGATACTGGGACTTTTCGATTGAAGAGCTCAAGAGAACTATTGGGACACTTTATGGCGAATTCTGGAAGGAGGAGGATCTGACTATAGTAACGTTTGCGATTCAGTCCTACAGATGATTGTTTCTAGGTGGCTAACCGCGGCTGCTATACTTTAATTTCAGAACGGACTTTATATTTTGAGAGGTCGGTATGTGCTCCAAACTAGGACTCTAACTTTTGCCGTTTGATTTACAGAACTGAGAACACAGAGAGTATGGACTCCTATTCTTCGTATCAAGTGTGTTAGTTTGTGAATCAGCTCGTTGAACTCTGAACTATTTTGAGCTGGTAAATCTTTCGTGTATTGCGATCACGAGATGGACATAGTTTTCGTGATTCTTTGATGACTATTTAGTTTGGGAATTTTGCTACCATTGTAGTAGCGCCCTCAACGCACCTTTACAGGATTTGTTAAACATATTTTCCGTCTTCCTATTAACTGAATATTGTAGGGCCATTTCCCTTTTATTTCAGATGTCTTTTCTTGAATAAACACTGTTCCGCATAATTCTCTGTCGTCTACATCAGTTACAGATGTAAGAATGGAATCCCTGTTATTTAATTATTCATTTAACTTTTACTTTGTATTTCTGTGTATTTTATTAACTCGCAATTATAGCCAATGCACAGGCTACAGGTTATTATTTGCAACGAATTAGCCTCAGGGCATGAAAGTAGACGTGCGCGGCTCAACCCATGACTACAGAGCCATGCATAGCTCTAGTACCCAAAGTACGAGTAACCACAGGTAAAGACGCTAGTGGTTTGCTTGTTTGGGATGGTGTTTAGGAAGAGCAACTATTCAAATAGTAGCCATTAGGTACCGTCGCAATTTGGGTTTTCTCTTCAAGGAAAAGAATCTAGTCCCTTTAGAATTACGACTGTAATTCTAACAATTTACAATACTCTGTGATACAGGTCCCAAATCTATTGCGTGATAGGAAGTTTTCTTGGGGGCTTCTCAGCAGTCACGTGAGTGATAATTTGTTGAAAAGTTAGGTGTGTTGAAGTTTGGCGCGGAACGTCAAGTATGAAGAAGGAGGCTACGCTCAGGCGTGCTCAGATCGAGTCTGCAGCGGGCAGGAGAAGCCGACTCCTCAAAGGCGGCACAGCGGCGACCTCCACTTCATCGGCAGCTCCTACTCTTTCGGCAGCAGCAGTACGGCAGAAGGAGCCAGCATGATCCACAAGTTAAGTACTTGCCCCGAAAGCGTTAACATGTGTGAAACAGCAGGGCCATCGTAGGCAAAATTTTTGAGAAAGTTGGCCTGGTTAATGCCAAGGTCAACTCAGTGGAGAAAGGTTTCGGGGACAAGTTGGAAGAGATATATTACGAGCTGCGTAGCGATGTTAAGAATTGTGTGCTGAGGCAAAATGCTCTTGAGGAAGTGACCACTAAGTCCATTAACAATTTAATGGTAGAGGGGTAGAGCGTGAAAAACAGATGATGAAAAATAGACAGCATCTGGAAGCAGAGATCAATAACGAAGTTTTGCAGCGAGAACAGGAGATCAAAGTTGTCCGGTCAGAATTAAATGCGTTATCAGTGAATCATGCTACTGCTGTGATGGGTGTTCCACGGGGTAATTCAGGAACGACAAAGTGTAAAACAAATGATGTAAATTACAGTCCAGTTCATTCTCTTGTTGCGCTTAAAGACGGTTTAGTGAGACGACGTCGGAAAAGGCAAAGACATGCTTAAAGACAACTCGAGGGCAATGCACAATCATGGGAAAATTTATTGAATGCCTTATTTTCTACCTACGAAGTGTTTAAGAGCTATTTCCTGAACAGACTCTAGAGTGAACGAGTTCCTAAACGTACCAAGCTTCAGACACGGAAATGGGTGGGTACGGGATTTTTGTGTGCGTGAAGTGGCATATAAAACGTCCGCTGGGAGTGTTGACCGAGATGCTTACAGGAACATCTACGGTGAGACCTTGTCGGCAGTCCGACAAATTCCACTGACGAGTTCTTAGATTTTATTGAGAAACCTGAACGGGCGTTGATATTCAAGCAACCTAATTGGAACAGTAGACATAGAAATGACTACCAGAACGGAAATAGCCGGCTGCTGTGACCAAACGGTTCTAGCCGCTTCAGTCCGGAACTGCGCTGCTGCTACGGTCGCAGGTTCGAATCCTGCCTGGGGCATGGATGTGTGTGATGTCCTTAGGTTAGTTAGGTTTAAGTAGTTCTAAGTCCAGGGGACTGATGACCTCATATGTTGAGTCCCATAGTGCTTAGAGCCATTTGAACCATTTTGAGAACGGAAATTATAATAATCACTAAAATAGTTGTTGCCGGAAATTAGAATAATCACTAAAATAGTTGTTGCCGTAATAATTATTTTCACAGAAGAATTGAAACGGGATTTTTCGTAACGAAAATCAAAATCGGAAACGAAGGTTTGAGGGGCAGGAGCCTCATGAAATGCAACGCCAGAATACGAGATCGGGAAA
Organism: Schistocerca americana; assembly: GCF_021461395.2. Taxonomy (NCBI): domain Eukaryota; kingdom Metazoa; phylum Arthropoda; class Insecta; order Orthoptera; family Acrididae; genus Schistocerca; species Schistocerca americana. The sequence goes on along the minus strand of NC_060130.1, from coordinate 436,179,250 downwards.
TTAGAGATCGCCGCATCTCAGGTCCGAAGATGGCGAAATAAACGGACGTAGAATGGGACATGTTATCTCAAAAATTCTGTGGGTGTTGAAAATTCGGCAAAGAAGCCACAAATGCTGGAGAGAGGTTATAACAAGTAAGAATAAAATGGAGAATAATTTTAAGCAGCGTAACCATAAAGAGGCCGCAAGAAAGGTTGTAAAATGTGTAGAGAATTTTGATAATGAGGATTTTGGAGTTAAAACTCTTTTTTAAAGGGAAGTGAATGATGAAATGAATGCATGTTTGTTGAATAATTGTGTGATCATAAGAGAGGCTGAGGTCGATCTGAAATTAGTGGAGGTGCAATGTATGACGAATTCTAATGAGGCACTAGTCAGTAGCAATAATTATAGTAATGTGGGTGAGAGTAATGTAGATGACTGTGTATCGGAGGAAGTAGGTGAAACTATCTGCGAAGGTGACGAATCTCTAGTTCCATCAGCTGTAGATGAATTTTGTGATGTATCGACGGAACCATGTGAAGATATTTGTGAAGATGGCGTAGCAATAGTCTCGTCAGCTGATGATTAATTTTATTATGTTTCAGGGGATGTGGGTGATTTATTGTTACAGGGAAGTAGACGCTTTGTTTTAGGTGCTGAAGTTGCGAAGGTTGAAGCTACTGATTTAGATATCTTGCAGGAAAGACTTCGTGCATTTATTTCTGTTGATGGAAATGAACCAACAGCTCTCAATGAAAACATGAATTTTGAGTGGATTTTCTACATCTACATCTACATCTACATCTACATACATACTCCGCAATCCACCATACGGTGCGTGGCGGAGGGTACCTCGTGCCACAACTAGCATCTTCTCTCCCTGTTCCACTCCCAAACAGAACGATGGAAAAATGACTGCCTATATGCCTCAGTACGAGCCCTACTCTTTCTTATCTTATCTTTGTGGTCTTTCAGCGAAATGTAAGTTGGCGGCAGTAAAATTGTACTGCAGTCAGCCTCAATTGCTGGTTCTCTAAATTTCCTCAATAGCGATTCACGAAAAGAACGCCTCCTTTCCTCTAGAGACCCCCACCCGAGTTCCTGAAGCATTTCCGTAACACTCGCGTGATGATCAAACCTACCAGTAAAAAATCTAGCAGCCCGCCTCTGAATTGCTTCTATGTCCTCCCTCAATCCGACCTGATAAGGATCCCAAACGCTCGAGCAGTACTCAAGAATAAGTCGTATTAGTGTTTTATAAGTGGTCTCCTTTACAGATGAACCACATCTTCCCAAAATTCTACCAATGAACCTAAGACGACTATCCGCCTTCCCCACAACAAGTGAAAGTGTGTTAGACAGTGTGTTAAAGCATCAGGTGGTGGAGGCGTCTAATAGGGGAGAAAATGTGTAGGAGGAAGGATCAGATCTCAATTTGGTGGAATTCAGGTGTACTGGAAGTTCTAACGTGGGACGATGCAATAGCGGCAATTTATATGGTGTATTTGTGGAGGTTAACAGAGATATTGGTAGTGTTTTCTGTAACATACTGACGGATGTAAGGAATGTTTTAAGTAATGAATCTGGTGAATTATCGGCGGATGTTAATAAATCTAATTGTGATAAATTTTGTAGTGATTTGGCGGAAATAAGTGAAGATTTGTTTAAGAGAGGCGAAGTTTTCAGTTGTATGGTTAATTGCGAGAATATTGTAGCTGCTTATATTGTTACTTTAGAGGAAGCGAACACTATATTTGATGCTTACGAGGATGATGAAACGAGAGGTTTTGAGGGTGATTTAAACGCTACAGATGACTCGGAGGTAGATCAAGAGAATCTATAAATAGATAATGAGATTGAGAGTGGTTCTGAAATTATAATTGGTAACATAAACATGGAGGAAAAAGGAATGGACGTTGAAAATGATATTTTAAGGAACAGTGTTTAGAGGAAGGGTTAAAATATGGACGTTTGGCCTGTAAGTGAAGTGACTGGTGTTGATGAAGAAGGAAAGTGTGCTTTTCTCGAACCTAAAAGTGGTGTTCCAATAGCAGTAAAAAATTTTATCGGTAAGGGTAAGTGTCTGTTGATGAACAAGGGAAAACGCCTCGTTCATAAAGAGCAAAAAGGTAAGATTTAAAATGTAGTAATATTGGCGAGAAAAATGCTATAAGAGGCAACGGTGACAGAGTTGCACCTTACGAAGAACGAGGTGTGTATGAAAGTAAGTATGTATGTAAGTGTAATTTAATTTGTGGTTATCAGAATTTTGAGGGCTATATTTGTTTTTTGTATGGGGTGATTTGGTAAATTTAAGGGTGTAAGTGATAAAGTATGGAGGTACAACTTAGTGCACGGAGTGAGTTAACATTGCACGCACAACACTTGGTGAGCGGAGGTCGATACACAATAATTAGTCGTGTAAGTAAGGAATAAACTGTACTGTGCGTGGGATTTGGGGGTAAACATCAAGGTATTACTTAAATGTGTTCCTTGTAGTATTTTCGATGGGATTCTCGTGTAACAGGTGCAGTTTATTTGCAATTATTGTTCACACAAAATTTGGTGCGTTGAGGTCATCAGACCTCGTTAAAATTTCAATTCCATGTGGCAGCAGAACATAGATTTACGTGGATAGTAACAGCTAAGTTTTTGGTATTATATTAAGTAGGTTAATTATAGAACGTGCGTTATTTGAGAAGGGTTTTGAGTATATTTGTATGTAAAATGTTAGGGACAATTTCATAATATGTTTCGGAGAATAATTCTAGGGATAAGAGTATAATTATGCAAACAAGAGATTGATGAATCTGGAATGCAGTTATGTGCTGAATTGAAAGGAAAGTTAAATGTGCGATATCAGTACAGAGTAGAATAAGTTTTAAAGTTTCTTATTGGACACGGTAAAATAGTGGAGAAATGATAAATGTTAGTTGATTTACGGTGCTGAACAAATTTCATAACACGAAAGACGTGTTTTCTAGTGGGAACATGAACAGAGTGTTTGAAATGTCGACCTGAATCAACTGTTTTGCCTGTAAACCAGTTTTTGTTTGCTGTCCTGTTTGTGAATGTATCGATTAAACTGGGGAGGGCGATTAGTGCCTGATCTATGGGGATTCTGGATTTCATATGACTACTACTACACCATCGTCGTATTTCGACAGCTATCGTACTTCAGTACTGGCGGTGACTGTGGATTAACGCATGTTCTGTACAGCAGAAAGCAATGGGGGTCATAAGACTCTGCATCACGTCTGGATTGCCAACAATATGAAATGCGACGCCAGACAACGAATCGTGTGCTGTGTGTGTTGGTGAAATACTACGATGTGGTCAGGGCAAATAACAGCGCTATCACTTGAGCGCAAAAGCGCTAAGAACTTTAGAAAAATCCATATGTCTCGAAAGTTACGTGTTTATTTGGGTACTTGATTAATATGCCCCAGTTATTATAATTTGAGTCAGATTTGGTAAATGTATGCTGATAAGATGATATCACATATGCTAGGAGGTATATGCTGTTTCAAGCATCACACAAAAGTAATTACACTGTTGTTCTCAGAAGCAAATAGGATTTTCTATTTATTATGTTATATATGTATTTATTAGCTTACGTAAGAGGGTCAAACTTGGTGTGACTAACTATCACAAATTAGCGAGCTAATGTGCCACATTAAGGAGAGTCTTGTAACGTTACTAGTATGTGGGCGAGCAGTTTGTCCACCTAATACTGGTACTGACGAGAGATGAATTTGTTGCACACCTGAACGTTAGCGAGACAAGGGCACAGGGCGCCCCGTGGCCAGCTTGGCTACTTGACCGTTTCTGCCAAAGGCGAGCTCAGGTGCAGAGACATTGAGTGCGTCACCGAAAACGGTAAATCCAGACCTGGGAATTTGAACGGCGGATGCTCGCATTGCCTTTGTGCAGAATATGCTCCAGGATATGAGCGTTAGACACTCTTAAAGATGACCAAATTACAGCTCTGTATCTATTTTATTTCCTGATTTATTACGTCTTTCATATCATTTTTATTACACAAATGTTTATCAGAACATCGTATTCTCTACATGTAAAAAGCAATTGAATACTGCATGAATGCCTCACATATTGTCACATTTGTGTAGTTATGTAATGAACAGTTTACTACTTTGCCAATGGCTTTATTTAAATGTTGGTTACAACTTCTATTAAGAAACTGTGCTGATTTAAAAGTGGTCAGTAGCATGTGTTAGCGGACACCACAACTGAAAAGAGAACAAAGCGTACTTCTGTCGTAAACGAATAAAAATTGTTTCAAATATATTTAACAATAATCTGTTGTCATCCATCGAGAGCGCACTTACGCAAGAATACTGGCTTATTTATTTATGAATCGACTACTGCTTATATTTATCCTAAATGATCTGAATGTAACCGAGTGTTTATGACATCTCATTTATTTAAACATGGTTGTAATATGTCAGTTTAGTGCAGGAAAGTGGTCTAGTTGAGTCAGTCCATGTCTGTAGAGATTGAGGACGATGTACACACATCAGAAAAAGTTTTGCATCACCGCGGTTCCGAGAGTTACGGAACCTGTATAGAAAATTGGAATAGAGATCAACATAAATATCATTTCCACTCTTTTTATTGCTCATGAAAACCACACATTGCATGTTGCAGCACCATACAGCGAGACCTTCAGAGGTGGTGGTCCAGGTCGCTGTACGCACCGGTACCTCTAATACCCAGTAGCACGTCCTCGTCCATTGATGCATGCCTGTATTCGTCGCCGGCCAGAGTGGCCGTGCGGTTCTGGGCGCTACAGTCTGGAGCCGAGCGACCGCTACGGTCGCAGGTTCGAATCCTGCCTCGGCCATGGATGTGTGTGATGTCCTTAGGTTAGTTAGGTTTAATTAGTTCTAAGTTCTAGGCGACTGATGACCTTAGAAGTTAAGTCGCTTAGTGCTGAGAGCCTTGCGAGCCCTGTATTCGTCGTGGCATACTATCCACAAGTTCATCAAGGTACTATTGGTCCATATTGTCCCACTTCTCAACCGCGATTCAACGTCGATCCCTCAGAGTGGCTGGTGGGTCACGTCGTCCATAAACAGCGCTTTTCAATCTATCCCAGGCATGTTCAATAGGGTTCATGTCTGGAGAACATGCTGGCCACTCTAGATGAGCTGTTTCGTTATCCTGAAGCAAATCATTCACAATGCGCACGCTTGGGGTGCGAATTGTCGTCCATTAAGACGAATTCCTTGCTAATATGTTACCCATATGATTGCACTAACGGTCGGAGGATGGCATTCACGTATGGTACAGCCACTACGGCGCCTTCTATCACCACCAGCAGCGTACGTCGGCCCCTTATAATGCCACCCCAAAACAGCAGGGAACCTCCACCTTGCTGCACTCGCTGGACGGTGGGTCTAAGGCGTACAGCCTGAACAGGTTACTTCCAAACACGTCTCCGACGATTGTATGGTTGAAGGCATATGCGACACTCATCGGTGAAGGGAATGTGATGCCTATCCTGATAGGTCCATTCGGCATGTTATTGGGCCCATCTGTACCGCGCTGCATGGTATCGTGGTTTCAAGGATGGACCTCACCATGGACGTCGGGAGTTCAAAATGGTTCAAATGGCTCTGAGCACTATGGGACTAAACTGCTGAGGTCATCAGTCCCCTAGAACTTAGAACTAGTTAAACCTAACTAACCTAAGGACATCACACAGATCTATGCCCGAGGCAGGATTCGAACCGGCGACCGTAGCGGTCGTGCGGTTCCAGACTGTAACGCCTAGAACCGCTCGGCCACTTCGGCCGGCGACGTCGGGAGTGAAGTTGCGCATCATGCAGCCTATTGCGCACAGTTTAAGTCGTAACACGACGTCCTATGGCTGCACGAAAAGTATTATTCAACATGGTGGCGTTGCTGTCAGGGTGCCTGCGAGCCATAATCCGTAGGTAGCGGTCATCCACTGCAGTAGTTGCCCTTGGGCGGCCTGTGCATGTCATCTACAGTTCCTGTCTCTCTGTATCTCCTCCATGTCCGAACAACATCGCTGTGGTTCGCTCCGAGACACCTGGACACTTCCCTTGTTGAGAACCCTTTCTGGCACAGAGTAACAATGCGGACTCGATCGAACCGCGGTATTGACCGTCTAGGCATGGTTGAACGATAGACAACACGAGCCGTGTATTTCCTTCCTGGTGGAGTAACTGGAACTGATCGGCTGTCGGACCCCCTCAGTCGAATAGGCGCTGCTCATGCATGGTTGTTTACATCTTTCGGCGGGTTTAGTGACATCTCTGAACAGTCAAAGGGACTGTATCTGTGATATAACATCCACAGTCAACGTCTATCTTCAGGAGTTCTGGGAATCGGAGTGATGCAAAACCTCTTTTGATGTGTATATTTTTGGCGAGGATGACCCTCAGCCAATGGAAAAGCAGATAGAAGTGAAACGCTACAGGAGTCAAGTGGAGACTGGGACTTCTCGATTGAAGACCTCAAGAGAACGATTGGGACAATTTGTCGCGAACTGTGGAAGGAAGAGGTCCTGCCTAGAGTAACGTGCGCGATTCAGTCGTACAGATGATTGTTTCCGGACGGCTAACGGCCGCTGCTATACTTTGACTTCAGAACGGACTTTATATTTAGAGAGGTCGAAATGTGCTCCAGAGTAGGACTTTAACTTTTTCCGCTTGATTTACAGAACTGAGAACACAGAGACTATGTGCCACTATTCTTCGTATCACGTGTGTTAATTTGTGAATCAACAAGTTAAACTCTGAACTATTTTGAGCTGGTGAATCTTTCGTGTATTGTGATCACAAAATGGGCATAGTTTTCGTGAGTCTTTGATGACCTTTTACTTTGGGGATTTTGCTGCCATTGTAGTATCGCCCTCAACGCAACTTTACTGGATTTGGTAAAGGTATTTTCACTTTTCCCGTTAACTGAATATTGTAGGACCATTTCCCGTTTATTTCAGATGTCTCTTCTTGAATAAACATTATCCAACATAATTCTCTGTTGCCTATATTAATTACAGACGTTAGCCGGCCGGGGTGGCCGAGCGGTTCTAGGCGCTACAGTCTGGAACCGCGCGACCGCTACGGTCCCAGGTTAGAATCCTGCCTCGGGCATGGATGTGTGTACTGCCCTTAGGTTAGTTAGGTTTAAGTAGTTATGAGTTCTAGGGGACTGATGACCTTAGAAGTTAAGGCCCATAGTTCTCTCAGCAATTTGAACCAATTACAGACGTTAGAATAGAACCCCTGTATTTAATTTTTCCTTTAAATTTTATTTTGTATTTCTGTATATTTTATTAACTCGCAATTCCAGCCAATGCACAGGCTATTAGACTGCAGGATCGCAGCTACAGGTTATTATTTGCAGTGAATTAGCCGCAGGGCATGAAAGTAGATGTGCGCGACCCATCCCCATGAGTACATCGAGTTGTTCTTTGTAAACAGAGCTGTGTATAGTCCACGTGCCTAAAGTACGAATAATCGCAAGTAAAGCTGCAACTGGTTTGTTTGTATGGAGTGCTGTTTAGGAAGAGTAACTAGTCGCACAGTAACCCTTAGGTACCGCAGCAACTTGTTGAACAGTCCGACGATTTCTTGTAAGCGGCGGTTGGCTATTTCTGTTGCTAATGAAGATTGTGTCGGCGGGTGAAGACTTGAAATGTAGAACTGTAGGCACTCGTATGTGAACTCGGCGTGAGCTGTGTCGGATGTGAACTAGAGCTGAGCTGCAAGTATAAACTAGAAATGAACTGATATCTGCTGTATGGATTGGAACTTTAACTATCCGCGACTGGCTGAATAATCTTGAGTCCACGTAGAGGAAAATAGTTCCTGATACCATAGCTCCCTATGGTAGCTAATACCACTAGCGGCGGATGAATTTGACGGTTTGTCGTTCATTTAGCGAAGGGAGAAGTAGGCCCATATTATGAGAAACGCGGATGCGGCAACAGACAGGAACTCGGCGTGATGCCACGGGTGAAATGCCTGGAAGATAGCGCCCTCTGGTGCCTATCACTGTTTACCAGTGACTAAGCACACATAAATTACGAAGAAACACTATAAAGAATGAGGGTAAAAAGCTTGGTAGAACACCTGCCCACGAACGGCTGAAGTCCCAATTTTGAGACCCGATCTAGCACACACTTTTGATCTTCTAGGAGGCTCCTAACTCTGCTTCAGGTTATGTAATCCTTCTAATCGTACAGTCTACTGGGAAGAAAGTCGTCCCGGGAACATCAGGGAAAAACGACACGTTTTGGAGGTGAGGGCCGGGGACCGTGGTGGGTAGTGGTGTGAAGTGGCATCAAGATGGACGGGTACAAGCACGGTGATGCCCATCCGCATCGAGCTGCTATGGTGGATAAATTTCGCAGGTGTAGTGTGGATCCTGTGGAGCATGGTTGAGATGCTTTGGATAGGCTAAGTGTAGCTGACAAAAGCTTTCAAGGTGTGTTCTACATTCCCTCACTCTTCGTTCTCAGGAACATTACAGACTGCCAACGGAGCTCTTGAACCATTTCATAGACAGTACTGAACTTCATTTCCAAGCCTGAGTAGCAGATAGTAACTATACACTCTAACAAAGGATTTATTGCTGTAGACGTGATTTTTCAATCTGTTAGACATTGTGTAATATATGAAGTGATATGGGTATTCTGAAAATATGTGTAAGTAACATATACTTACGTTCTTAATTTTCGTTGAAAGTTGTGGGCTTGAGATTCCATCGAATTCTAAACTGCCAAAAAAGGATGTAAAATGTACAATAACTATGCACGGAAGAAAGCACTGTGGGCTTTATGTTGCTGACATGGGTACACTGCTTGAATCACACTCGAGTCAAACGCGTCGTAACAGGAAGAGAACGACGCTATAAGAATCCATCATTTAATTCAAAGCTACGCATGAGGGCGGACTATCCCCTTGGTATTCATTCACCTGCAAATCTTGGGTCTGAATGAGCAAAATCTAAGAATGCAGGAAACATGTACTTTCAAGGAAGGGAACTGGAGCTATTAGGTATGATTTAGTCATTCCAGCCATGCATTTAGTTAATGAAGTTAATGAACAGGCATAACAATATGAGCATTTATGGGGATACCATGATGACTACCTTAAAGTGACGAACATTGAAGGCATCTTATAATCATCCTTTCCAACCTGTTTGTAAGTGAAGCATAACTATCCAAACTGTCTGAACATATAATGTAAGAAAACAGGTAGAGAAGGAGCATTAGAGTTTCATGACGCGGCAAATTCAACATTATCAACGCCAGAGGAATAGCCAAGATAGAGGAGTGTATGGAAGTAGTTCTATTTAACGAACATTTCTAGCCGTCCCCTAAAACGAATACAGCCCCACTCAGGCTGAACGAGATCCGAATTTGAATACCACTCTTTCCGAATGCAACTTTATTGCTCCGGCATGGAATTCCATTCCTGGATTTTAAGTGTAGCGCAAACGTATCTACAAGGGGCGAGCAAATGAAAAATAGACATATTCAAACAAAAGTAATCAACCAGTTTATTATTTCAAAAGTAATCGCCATAGCATTTATCCCAGTGTGAGCCACAGCCTTCATGGAAAAATGATTGCGATTGCCTACGGAACCATGATTGTGTCCAGGTGTGCACCTCTTCCTCAGAAGGATATCGACAGGCACGAATGCCTTTCTTTAAGGCTCCAAAAACATGGAAATCACACGGAGAGAGATCAAGACGGTGTGAAGGATGTGTAGGAGCTTCGCAGCGAAACTTCTGCGATGTACTCGAAACAACCGTGGTAACATGTGCATCTTGAAGGAACACATTCGTGGCCGTCGATTTACTTCGGACGAAGAGGTGTACGGTTGGATACAATCATGGTTCCAGAGGCAACTGCAAACATTTCTCCACGAAGGAGATGGCCATCTTGTGTCACAGTGGGATAAATTTATTAACAAATGCTGCTATTTCTTTAGAAATGATAAACAGTATACTCACTCTTTTCTATCTGTTTCGTTTGCATTTCAGTGCACGCGTTACCGTTAGCTCAAGAGGCTCCTGTATGTTGAACCACAGTTCCTGTAAACAGTTAAGAATAGCTTTCTAAGAAGCGGTGACGCAATACATGTGCTTATAAGTGCGGAGAAGCGATGCTGTGGAGTTGGTAGGTCACGGGTTTCACTGTGGGGGGCCCGAGTAAAGGCGCCGCCGAATATTTACTGTAGAGGCTGCGAACAAACTTCGGAAAAGCGACAGGCAATCAGGAGCGTATAAACAGCGTAGCACCGGTCTCATCAAAGTTAGCGTTCCTCGCAGTACCAGTGTGCCGTGCCACCTACGCTTTAAACGGCCGCTCAGCGCCTCACAACACGGCCTTTCATATTCGGGATGCCCATAGCCACCTTATAGTTGCCACAGATTCAGTTCTCTCTAATGCAACAGCAGCGGGGCTGTAAATCTGTCTATTGAAACATTAATCTTATTGCAGATATAATAAGTGACAAACCAGAACTGAGGCAATTACTTCGTACCAAATAATGACTATTTCGATATATTGTAGCAGTCGCACTGGTTAGTTTGCAGACTTGGGTGTAGTGGAGAGACGCTCGACAAAGAAGAAACGACGAAAGTAGTGGTGAATACTACCAAATCTGACACCCGCTGCGCTTTCTTTTAAATAAGCTTCTTAAATATTCCCCTTTCATTTGTACAGTAGCCTAATGATCTTTGCTCTGTCTTGCTGAACTTCGCGGCCCTTAAGAATTGCTGGTGGATGAATAATGCAACCAGTTACAAATATTTTTAAAAACCTTTATTTTTAATGCATTTACCTGTTTAGAGCTAGTATCATGCACGTCATCTTAATGGTAACTTTTCCAGTCACAGCCTCTGTCTACAATATGTATGCCGTTCACACTTCAGCACTTTGCCCATCATCCTAAAACGGCATAATCAACAAGACAAGACGAATCGTCGGCCACTGTCACATACTGCAGGAGGGAACGACATGCTGCTGATGAATACATTCATGCAAATGGAAACGTTAACCATCTGAAGGTGGACATAATAGCCCCTTAACCGGCAATGGCATTAAAGTAAAGGATTTTTAAAAGTAAATTTGGCTATTTGTGCTCTCTCCGTAAACTGTCCACAACTATGTAGAAACCTTACGTCATTTCACATTTCTCGGCAGAAAGTCGTTCACTAGAGTAATATATTTTGATGAAGTTATTAATGTATCGTCGCTAGTTATGCACGGCTTATGGATGTTATAACTTACTTGCACGATATGTGGTCCTTTAGTGGACACAGGAGCGAGGAACAGATGCTGTTCATTACAAGAGAATTCAGATATTAATTTATTCTACATCTAGTATCAGATAATAAAAATAATTTACAACTTTGTCGCTGTAGTCGCAGCGTCAGTTGCTAACAGTAGCTTTGAATGTTGTTGAACTCTACACAGATACTGCAGATTCATAAATCTGTCACCATTCAATACAGTGTCTCTTCAGAAGATGTCGTGCCGTCGCCACTATGGAAGGCTGTAAACGTTATTCGACTGGAAGATACACAAAATGGGGCCACTGCATGAATTTCGAATTTAAGCACACCCGCCGTTGGAGCTCCGGAGAGGGGATGTTTACATCTCACTGGCAACGGCGTAATCGTTCGTGGGAGCACCCTCGTCGGTGGCGACTGTAGGAAACTGGCGGCGTAACTGGCGGCACGCATATTTAGAAGTGCGGCCTACCGGATAACGGCCGATCCCGCACCCCTCCCCGCCCGACTTGGAAGGTACGGGATGAGGCCTGTGCCTGGGATGGTGATGACGCTGGTTGCTTGGCTGGGGGCAGAGCGGATTAACCCGTGTCCCGACATTGCATCCTGCGAGCGCCAGGGAAACTGTCTCGGAAAACCATGTGCAGGACGCATCTGACAGCGCAGCTAGGAGCACGGAGGGCGCTGCAGAGGCTGCCGGCGACTAGTCGACGGTGACGGCGTCGGTGTCCGTGGGAAAGGCGACCTGCGACGTCGGTGGCAACGGCGTCGCAGGTGGGCAGCTGGAGACGACCGCGGTTGGAGCCACCCGCTCAGAAGCTGCGTAGGAGGCTACGTCGCGGTGGAGGGATGTGGCTGCCTGGACGACGTGCGTTGAAGAAATATGACACAGTTTGATCTACTGCAGGATCACTGATTTCGGAGCGTTATTGTGTGCCTGCGCTAGTATATTGCCCTCTGCCAGCTGATATGAGAACGGCGCTGGATTCCCATAAATGTGGCTTGTACACTCGGCATTGAACTCTGACTTTCAGGTCAAACTACGTGGTGAAGTCTGAAGCTGCAACAGAGTGGTAAGGATGAAGCAAATGCAGCAGGTCTGATGGCGTCTGTCATGCAAACGTTCTGCTGGCGAAACATCAGGAGCAGGCAAAGTACGATATGAACTCAAAAAAATCAGCAATGCGTCTTCACTTGAATATAAAGCTCGAAGTTTTGGCATTTGCATCGTGAACGTTCGAACGGAACGTTCGTCCTCGGCATTAGACTGTGGCGAGAATGGTGCTGTCCTAACATGCTGTCAGGAGGTCCATTGTCAGAAACAATTGTTTGCGGCAAGCCTTCGAGAGAAGATACAGAAGCGAGCGCCTTGATAGTGCTGGAGGCATTCCTCGAATGTACTTGGGTAACAAAAGGGTATTTGCTGTAGGCATCGACGACAATCAACCAACGTGTTTGCCAAAAGAGGCCAGCAAAATCTATATCAAGGCGTTGCCATGGCGTATCAGAATGTGGGCAGGAGAAAAATTCCTAGCGCGGAGCAGCCTGATTTTCCGCGCAAGAGCGACATTGTGCTGTCACACATTCCATTTCCGTATCTAAACCAAGCCAATTATGGCCCGCGAGCTGCTTAATGCGAACCGTTCGCCAATGACCTCTCTGTAGAAGACTTAACACCTGCTATTGAAATGAGGCGGGGTTGTCTGTCCCTTAGGCTTTTGAAGCAGAATCTTATCATTCAGAAGAGAGAAACTATTGTGATGCACAAAGTATCTTTACACTGAGGGATCGGGAACACCTTTCTAATTGCGCGGCCAACCTTGTGGAATGCAACATTTTAGCAACTGTAGTGATTGGTCACACTCCGTGCCTTGTGCGATCTGCAGTGTATCAGTAAGAAAAGAACCCAATGCTTCCGAATCAGAAGAATCAATATGTAAATAAGAAGCTTCCGATGCGTCGAATGCTGCATCTGTGCCGACAGGTAAACGAGAGAATGTGACGGCGTTTACATGTTGCACCATCGGGCAACACAAAATTTCGTACTGGTAACTCGACAATAATAACGGCCAACGTTGAAGCTTTTGTGCCATGCGGTCGGGAACTTGTTTCAACGGATGAAGCAGGGCAGCCAAAGTCTCATGGTCTGTGAAAAGTAAAAATTTTCCGCCATACTGGATGTGATGAAATCTGGTGACACCATATATTATAGAAAGACTTATTTCACCAGATTACTATAATCAATCTGAGCACTGTTAAAAGTTTTGGAAGCAAATGCGATGGGGCGTTCTGGTTTGCCAATTTCGTAGGATAAAACCACCACAATGACATGGGACAGGAGTAGGAATAAATTTTATGTAGTAAGTCAATTTTCCAAGAACAGTTTGCAGTTCATGCAAATTCCTAGGAAATGTCAGTTGCTGAATAGCTTGAAAATGTTTCGTCTATGGACGAGTAACATTGGCGTCGATGATATGTCCTGAGTATTCAATCGTTGTGTTGAAAAAAGAAAATTTCTGCAAAGTTAAATTTTTGGCCCGCCTCAGTTAAAACTTGAAAAAGACAGTCCAAATTTTTAAGTTGTTGTTCCGTTGTTTGTCTGGAGACTATTAGCTCTTCAAGATAATTAAAACAACAAGGCACCTTAGAAGTTATTTGTTCGAGAAGTCTTTGAAACAACGCAGGTGCAGAAGCGCTTGCGAAAGGTAAGGCGTTGATATTCAAACAAGGCGACATGAGTATTCACAATAAAAAATTTTCTTTGTCTCTTCGTCCATTGGTAATTAATGGTAGGCTTCTGCAGGATCAACTTTTAAGAAGAACTGTCCTCCCACTAGGTGATCCAGAATTTCCTCCATACTTGGGAACTGGTAGGAATCAATGACTGTTGGTGGACTTACCGTGCGTTTGAAATCCACACAAAGACGAATCTTCCCATTTGGCTTACGAATTATGACTAAGAGTGATGCCCACTGACTTCCTGAAATAGGTTTTAAGAAACTAACGGCTTCCAGTCTCTGAATTTCTGTAGCCACGTCGTCGCGCAATGCCCAGGGCACGGGCGGCAAAATTGGAGTTGCGTATCAGCTTTCAGCGTAATGGGAGCGTGAAAATCTTTTGCACATCCTTGAGTTCCGTCGAACAAATGTTGATACTTGTAGTAGACTCTGAATTGCGGCTTGGGAAACCTTTGTGTCAATGGCATTCATATTGCCCTGCGTGTCTAATACGAAGGAATCAAACGCATTCATGCCGAAAATATTTGGGCTCCTGCATGAGCGAGCCTCACTGAAAGAGACTTCCTCAGTCGTGTTTTTGTATTTTCAGGTAAGTGGCACTGAAATTCTGTCGCCGTTATAAGCGGTGAGACGCATACTTGATGTATGCAAAGTTGGTTGGCCAGTTTTTTTCACATGTATCTGGGTTAAGCGACGTGACAGAAGCTCCGGGATGTAGTTGAAAAGGCACAGACTGGTTACAAATTTGGGGTTTATTCCACAGTTTGCGGCGTGTTCTCTGAATACACCTGTTCATTCTATATTGTGAAAAACTGTTCTGTGTTTCCACCCTCGTACTAGAGCGCTTTTGTGAATTTCTAGATTGGGAGAGCCTTTTTGAAGTGTGTGGTATTCGCGTTAAACACGTGTGTGTGCGTTTTCTGCATATTCGCTTGTCTGATTTTTGATCAGGAGGAGCACAGAGTCTGAACGTGAGATGGCACTGATTTCCATCCGTTTCTGCTTTGCACAATTTCCGCGTGAAGCGGAAGAGGGTTCTCTAGCCTTTTGCAGGCAGACCGCGTTTCCTTATACCGTTTGATGACAAAAATTGTGTTCAGTTTCTCTGAAGAAGCAGTTCTTCCAATCATAGATGACATAGCATTTCACACATGACTTCGATTTGCTGGGACAGTGTAATTAATATTGGGCGGCACAGCAAACGCTTTATGTAGTGTGTAGTCCTTGTTTACGCAGTGCTGACTTACGACTGCTGGGGCATGGGCTGTTTGTCACAAGTGAAATGATAACTGGTAAACAGAAATCTTGCTCGACTAAATGTCGATAACTTTAAGCACTTCACTGAGGCTAGCGTTGCGATGCCGTAGAATTTCGGCCCTCAATCTCGGAATTGATAAATTCTCAATAATAGCATCGTGAATCATTTCATCCTGATAAGTTGCACCACAGACACAATTAAATTTACTATCTCTAGTCATGTCTTGCAATTCCGCAATCCATTCTTTGTAGGACTGATCACTACGACTTTGCGCGCGGAAAAATTTACACCATTCAGCAGCAACGTGCATTTGATTCTCAAAAATTGTGGCTAATATTGGCATTACGAACTCGTAGGGCTGGGTTTGGAGCTCACTGAGTGGAAACAATTTCACTAGGAGGCGGTATGTGCACCCTCCTACACATGAAAAGATACGTGCACGACTTGATTCCCATGTTATTTCATATTCGTCGAAATGTTAATGCAGCTGTGTTATGTATTTTTCCCGTGTTTCCTTCGTCTCACCGAATTGTCGGAAGGGTGGAGGCGGCAGCTGAATTCCTTCTTTAGCTTCTGGCGTCTTTTGCTGGTGGGCTGCTTGCGCTTGTATGAGGCAAGAAACTGCTGATAGCAGGTCTGTTGTTTGTTGACTCTGAAACGGAAACATAAATATCTCAACTTAAATATTTCGACTTACTTATTTCAACTTAATACACGCACACACTGAAAAGAATTAATAGAAAGAAAATAATTGTCCTGCTCTGGTGTCCAAAGCTTCTTGCTCGAATGTCCCATCCTACTCAACAGGCTGTTATAACTTTCTTGCACGCTATGTTGTTTTTTAGTGGATTCAAATGGTTTAAATGGCTCTGGGCACTATGGGACTTAACTGCTGAGGTCATCAGTTCCATAGAACGTGAAACTACTGAAACCTAACTAACCTAAGAGCGTCACATAAATCCATGCCCGAGGCAGGATTCGAACCTGCGACCGTAGCGGTCGCGCGGTTCCAGATTGTAGCGCATAGAACCACTATGCCACACCTTTACTGGATACAGGAACGAGGAACAGATGCTGTTCATGAACAGAGAATTCAGATATTAATTTTTTCTACATATAATATCAAATAATAAAAATAACACATAACTTCGTTACTGTAGTTGAAGCGTCAGCTGGTAATAGTAGCTTTGAATTTTGAAGCGTACACGGATACCGCAGAATTACAAATTAGTCTCTCTTCAATACAATAACTATTCAACAGATCACGAGCACTGGCCTCTACGGAAGTCTGTAAATATTATTCGACTGGCAAACACCCAAACTGGCTCCGTTCTTCAGTATTCGAACGTACGTGCACCCGCTGGTGTTGCTCCGGACGGAGGATGCTTGCATCCCATTGGCAGCGGCGTACCCTCTCGTGGCAGCGCCCTCGGACCGCGTGGGTGGTAGTAGGAAAGACGGCGGTGGAAATTTGAAAGTATGGCCGACCGGATACCGGCCGATACCACGGTGGAGGAACTAGAATTACGGATACAACGAAGATAATGATGTGTTTCTGTTCCGAGACGACAAAAACCGTGGGATAGCGATGAGAACATATACAGATGACGGCAATATCGCGTACACAAGGTAGAGCGCGGCAGTCCATTGGCTGAGTTGTCATTTGTACTCCCGATGTGGTTGCGGCCACCCGACGGGAGTTAACATATTCTGAACGCGGGATGGTAGTTCAAGTTAGACGCACGGGATGTTCCATTTCGGAAATCGTTAGAGAATTCAATATCCCGATATCTACAGTGTTAAGAGTGTGCCGAGAATACCAAATTTCGAGCATTGCCTCTCACAACGCACAATGCAGTGACCGACGGCCTTCACTTAACGACCAAAGGCAGTGGCGTTTGCGTAGAGTTGCCTGTGTTAACAGACGGGCAACACTGAGTTAAATAACTGTTGAAATCAATGTGGGACGTACAACGAACGTATCCGCCAAGACAGTGCGGCGAAATTTGGCGTTAATGGGCTCTATGGCAGCAGGCAACTGACGCGAGTGGCTTTGCCAACAGCACGACATCGCCTGCGTCTCTTCTCGTATGCTCGTAGCCATATCGGTTGGACCCTAGACCACTGGAAAACCGTAACCTGTTCGGATGAATCCCGACTTCAGTTGCTAAGTGCTAATGGTAGGGTTCGAGTATGGCGCAGCTCCCACGAAGCCATGGACCCAAGATATCGACAACGTATTGTACAAGTCGGTGGTGGCTCCATAATGATGATGTCTGTGTTTACATGGAATGAATTTGGTCCTCTGCTCCAACTGAACTGATCATTGGCAGGAAATGGTTATGTTCGGATACTTGGAGGCTATATGCAGCCATCCATAGACTTCATGTTCCCAATCAACAACTCAATTTTTATGGATGTCAATGCGCCAAAATTGTTCCTGATTGGCTTGTAAAACATTCTGGACAGTTCGAATGAATGATTTGGCTATCCAGATCGCCAGACATGAATCTCATTCAACATTTATGGGACATAATTCAGAGATCAGTTCATGCACAAAATCCTGGACTGGCAACCCTTTCGCAATTATGGAAGTCTGTAGAGGCATCATGGCTCAACATTTCTGCAAGGGACTTCCAGCGACCTGGCGAGTCCGTACGACGTCGAGTTGCTCCACTACGCTGCGTAAAAGGGGTCTGACACGATATTAGGAGGTATCCCATGACTTTTGTCACGTGTGTATTATAGTCTAGTCGAGTACCCGGCGTTGCCTGTGTATGTATTTGTTCCATTTCTATTAGTTTATCTCCTCCTCCCCCTCTATGTCCATCTCCTCCTCCCCCCTCTCTCTGTCCTCGTCGTCCGTCCCCCCAACTCCGGCTACTTCCCCCATCCCTCTCTCATTGTCCATCTGCTCCTCTTCCCTAGAGACCTACATCTACATCTGCGTACATACTCCGCAATCTACCATACGGTGCGTGGCGGAGGGTACCTCGTACTACAACTAGCATCTCTCCCTGTTCCACTCCTAAACAAAACGAGGGAAAAATGACTGCCTGTATGCCTCTGTACGAGCCCTAATCTCTCTTATCTTATCTTTGTGGTCTTTCAGCGAAATGTAAGTTGGTGGCAGTAAAATTGTACTGCAGTCAGTCTCAAATGCTGGTTCTCTAAATTTCCTCAGTAGTGATTCACGAAAAGAACGCCTCCTTTCCTCTAGAGACCCCCACCCGAGTTCCTGAAGCATTTCCGTAACACTCGCGTGATGATCAAACCTACCAGTAAGAAATCTAGCAGCCCGCCTCTGAATTGCTTCTATGTCCTCCCTCAATCCGACCTGATAGGGATCCCAAACGCTCGAGGAGTACTCAAGAATAGGTCGTATTAGTGTTTCACAAGTGGTCTCCTTTACAGATGAACCACATCTTCCGGAAATTCTACCAATGAACCTAAGACGACTATCCGCCTTCCCCACAACTGCCATTACATGCTTGTCCCACTTCATTTAATCGACGTGACTGTGTCAAGCGCTACACTACTAATGCAGTATTCAAATATTACGGGATTCTTTTTCCTATTCATCTGCATTAATTTAGATTTATCTATATTTAGAGTTAGCTCCCATTCTTTACACCAATCACAAATCCTGTCCAAGTCATCTTGTATCCTCCTACAGTCACTCAACGACGACACCTTCCCGTACACCACAGCATCATCAGCAAACAGCCGCACATTGCTATCCACCCTATCCAAAAGATCATTTATGTAGATAGAAAACAACAGCGGGCCTACCACACTTCCCTGGGGCACTCCAGATGATACCGTCACCTCCGATGAACACTCACCGTCGAGGACAACGTACTGGGTTCTATTACTTAAGAAGTATTCGAGCCACTCACATGCTTGGGAACCAATCCGATATGCTCGTACCTTAGGAGTCTGCAGTGGGGCACCGAGTCAAATGCTTTCCGGAAGTCACATACATTATTTCTCATGGAAGCATTTAGTGTTTTAATATGATTGTGAAGTGTCATTACATTGTAGTTTTATCTTTGCACTCACCAGAAAAATGGTATACGATTTACAGTAACAACACTAACATATGTTTATTGCATGCTGTATCAACGCAAAATAAAACACGAATGTGTCCTCATTTTTGTTTACTACTTTACTGCATTCTGTAGGCCGCTGAAACAGCAAAGAGCTTGCAGTAGAAGAGATGTGCTTCACAGTAGCGAAGGTGACGTCCATGACTTTTAAGGTGCGTATTTTAGAACCTACGTTTACAGCACTTTTTGGCTTGTTTGTTCCTTTTTGAACCCCGCGTATAGGCGTGATAAATGTAATTACGAGCTGGCATCACGCGGTAATCTTTATCGAAATTGGATGTGAGAAAGCCAACAGGTGGGAGATCGCTTGTAGTGTCTGGTCGCTAGTAATATCTGCAGTGGCGAAAGAAGGCTGAAAACGTCTTTGATCCCACGCCGGCAGAGGTGCGACTGTAATATTGGATGATGTGGATGAGGCTGGAATTGAAATAAATTGATCTCACGGCTTTCATCCAGTACTGCAATTCCACTTTGCTGCAAGCCAAGGGGCTTAGACGTTTTCTTGGAATTCTTAATTTTCCCAGCCTTTCCGTAATTCCTCGATAGAGTGCCCATTTCACCTGTTTATTTTCACATCTGAAGACATAGAGATAATGAAAATCGTGTTTAACGAAGTTTAGATACTGTGTTATATGACGAATGGATGCCAGAATATAGTGTGCAGCCTATATATATCAATACACTACAGAGTGTTGGAAAATTCCCATTACAAACTTGTAGGACTAGGAGAGGGGAGTGAGTGCATAATATCTTGAATAGGAACTCATGTCCGTTCCACGACGGTTTCAGTTCAGATATTTAACTTATTCACTTCTGCTTGAGGAACTGAACTAGGCGTGACGCCATACAATTATTAGGTAACAGATCGCAAGGAAATATAACGAAACATCAGCTTATCTAATAAGCACATTTGTTTGCATTAACTCATAAACATTACGTGTGCACATTATTCCCAGTATACTGTACGTACAGAACAGTACTGATGCATTACAACATCAGGTGACCGTTTGACTTAGTACACGTTATCTTGTCTACCCTATTGCATACCAGGACAAACGACTCTGAGACTTTTTTCTCTTTCCCTCAGCAGACTTGGCTGTGTTACATATCTGAATTGAAACCGTCATATAACGGAAACGGTACGTTTCTGAACAAGGGTTCCCATTCAAAATATTATGTGCTCACTCCCCTCTACAAGTAACAGGTGTTTGTAACCGGAATTTCCGAACATTCTGTATAACACGAAGACGTAGGCTACAGCGAAAAGAAAGAGAAGTTGCGCTGCCGTCAGTATCAGGGACCACTTCTGCATCTCAGACCAACACCAACGAACAAACTTTTGTACATAGTTTTGAGAAAAAACGGATTGAAGATAGCTCAAGAACAAAATGGCCAATCATCTTTTCTGTACATGCCACTAATTTGATTTCTTTGCAAATTCAAAATGTTCTCCCTTCTTGTGCAACTCAGTGATCCTCCAGGCGTACTTAACACGCTGTCAGTATGACTGCAGTGACGTTGATTTAGTCTATAGCAACTGATAACACGTCAAAGAATTGTAGTGTACACATGCGTCACAATGACGGAAAACTATCAAATGAACGAGGTGTACTTGGCCTACATAGCAAAGCGATGCCAGTAGTTCGCAAAAAATGATTCAAATGGCTCCGAGCACTATGGGACTTAACATCTATGGTCGTCAGTCCCCTAGAACTTAGAACTACTTAAACCTAACTAACCTAAGGGCAGCACACAACACCCAGTCATCACGAGGCAGAGAAATTCCCTGACCCCGCCGGGAATCGAACCCGGGAACCCGGGCGCGGGAAGCGAGAACGCTACCGCACGACCACGAGCTGCGGACAGTGGATAACAATATACAATAGATGTACACACACACACACACACACACACACACACACACACACACACACACACACACACAGAAGGTAATTTCATTTCAAGTAAATAACGTGATATACGACAGAATCCACAGCCTGAGTTGTGTGTCCGGCATGCTTGCATGAGAAATGGCTGAGAAAAAGGATTGTGTGATAACTGGTATAAATACGTATCTAGTGGGTGTCTTAACAAACATACAGTTCACTTGAATTTCATTTTCTGCACAGTGGGTTAGCAGATCTGTTATTTTTCCTGTATGTGAATGATAATACAGCTTTATGTTTCCGCGATTTCCCTAAATTAGTTCTGACGAAAGTCGGGAAGGTTTCTTTCGCGACGTCACACTCGATTTCCTTTCTCATCGGCACCATCTCAGCTAATTCTTTGTCTTTAAATAGCACTTTGTCTACAAGAAGGAAAATCCTAGCCTTTCGCCCATCTTTCTGCAATTATAGCAACAAGACTAATTAAAAGTATTTGAGTATAAGAGCTTGGAATTCGAGTAAAAGAGCGACAGACGCTTCTGAACGATAATTGTTTCATTTGTAGATACAGAAGAGGATTTACGTAGTGACTTCTGCTAATAACAGTCCAAAGTATTACTGTTGGGAAGCGCAGGAATATCTCGGTATTAATGTACTTACTATGGATTAAATGTTAAGGTATCACAATCAATGAGAATATGTATGATCACATACGTATTCAATTAATGAGAATGCATATTCAGCCGTTGCTGCTAGTGTTCAGTAACGACGTAGAATCTTTGTCCCTCAGGCACGGCACATATTGATTCCCTAGCTTTGAAATAAGAAAAAAATTGCGTCAAATGGTTACACGAGGTAATTTACATGGAAATGATTTTGACGCTGTCGTTTATTGCAGCTCAGCTTTCGACCCTTAGGCCGCTGGCCCTTTCAGCTGCGGCCCTTCCTCATCCTTTTGGCCTGCAAATTGAATTTCATCCACTGATCCCGTTTTCAGTTAATTCTGCGCAATAAAGAAGATTTCGGGATAAAAATGTAATGAATAGCGCCTAGGGAAAAGGGCGATAATTAACGTGATTACTGGCCTTTTGTTTGAGAATAATAAAGACAAATGCAGTCACTTTCTCCGATCGAAAGTTAAACTCGTACTGAACATATGACTAAGTGAAGGCTCATAAGCTTTGACAGAAGTGTGAGAAGTGTGTGAAACAAAGAAAGTTATCTGCGTTTATTCGCTTTCCATTATTGACGCAAAGCAAACTTCACACTTTAGAATGGGAAGAGCGGTAGACGCCGACCTCTGGTAAGATCGGTCTCGTTCTGGAGAAATGCAGCAGTACGGAGGGAATACCGACACTAAGACTTATAAGATGCGTCGAAGAAAGATAAGTCTACGTATATAGCATTTGTAGATTTCTAGAAACCTTATGACAGTGCCGACTGGAATACACTCTTTAAACCTCTGAAGGCAGCAGGGATAAGATACAAAGCACCAGAGGCTATGCACCACGTGTACAGAAACCAGACTGCAATTAACAATAAGTAGAAGGACACGAAAAGGGAGCAGTATCCGACAATGGAGCGAAACAGATTAGTAGTGTAAGCCCAATATTATTCTATCTGTACATTCAGCAAGCAGTAAAGGAAACTGAGGATAAATTTGCAATGGAAAATGAATTAGGGACAAAAAATGAAAACTTTGAGGCTGGTCAAAAGCGCTGTAATTCTGTCAGAGACTGGAAAGGATTTTGAACAGCAATTGAACAGATTCCGGGCGAATTAGATAAGGAAATAAGACACTAAAAGCTGTAGGTAAGTTTTTCTGTTTGCGCGGAAAGATAAGTGACGATGGTCGAATTATGGAAGGCAGAAAACGCAGGCAGGCAACAGCAAGAAAAGTCTTCCTGAAAAGTCGAAAAGTGTTAAAATCTAATATAAATTTAATTACTGGGAAATCATTTCTAAAAGTAATTGTCTGTAAAGTATCTTCTGCGGAAATGAAATGAGGGCCGTTAGCAAGGTAAAGCAGATAACAGAACCTTTTGAAATGTAGCGATATAACAGACGTTGAAAAACAGGGATTGGGGTAGCAGGGCACGTCCTGCGGCTTCAAGGAATGGAATAGATGGAATAGTCGCTTTGGTAATGATGGGAAGTTTTTTTGGGGGGTGGGGGAGTCTAAATATTGAAAAAGGAGACCAAGGAAGATTAAAATGATGTAGGTTGCAGTAGTTGTGCAGAGGCAAAGAGGTTTACACCGAACAGGCTAGCTTTGAGATTTTCATCAAACCAGATTTCCAACTGAAGGCCTCAGCATAATAAAAAATTATATCCCCCAGTCGATTCGTTCTGCCTTTAGTTGTCTCAAGGTCTACAGTGTTTCTTCTTTTCTGTAGCAGAGAAATGAATATGAGGTAGAGGTAATGCATTCGCTGATATTGGGAGAACTTGGGTAGTATCGTACTGGACAAAGCGACTTGTTTTCCACTTCCTCCGAACATACAGACCGTCACATCGTCAACGATGCCTATTTGTGTCTCGGCCTGTAAGGTTTTTCCGGTAAGAGTAATCAGCGAGCTGATGATACTTCCAGTGCTAGCACGCGAAACGTAGACGTTGCCAGTCTTCACGACGGGAAAACATCACATTGAGACTTGTGTGAAACTCATGGAGTCTGGTATACAAACACTCCACCGAAATGTCAACTGCAGTGTCAACGGCGTTATAAATTTGCTGTCGTGACTCTCTTTCTCAGTTCTAAGAAGAAAAATCACCAGACTTTCGTACAATATAAAATGCGTTTGCCCTACGGTTTTTGGAATATTGATATCTATTGCAGTGTTGGCAAAGATATTTATACTTTCCGACATTTTGGGCCACATTTGGCCATCTTTTTCTAACTTTTACATCTCCATTCGCTTCAGGTCCTTATTACTAGCTCTCATTATAAATCCTGCGTAGTCATATACAGTGTAGCTTCCCTATGAATGCCTCTCAAATGTTTCTTCCTTAAGGTTTTAATTTATGAAATATCACGTACTTTCAGGTGAGTTAAATTTTCATTATACCTGCGCATCCTCAAAATTTAGGATTTAACCCTGCTCCGATTGCACGTGTCTCCTCTTTCGAGTTTGTTCTGCTATGTGAGGCCTAGTATTACTAATGTGTACGGTATTGTGTTATGGGACGAATAACAACAAATGGGAAGCTAAGTAAATAAAAAATATTACTATGTCACAAGATGTTACAAATGGCATAGAAGAGTAAGGTATATATACTTGTAATGAGCGTAATGTTTCCATGATGTATTTTTGCATCACTACAGATTAAAAATAATGCATTGGGTTATAGACTGTGCCACCATACCTAATGACGGAAAAAATCGCATTACCAAGAAGAACGTGCGCGATATAAACGAAAGTTAGTAGGCGTCTTTTACATCTGGAATATAGTACCTGTCAAAATTTCGCTGCAGCCACGTAAGAATGGTCCCAGTAGCGCCACTATGAGGATACAAATCACTTTTGCTTTAAATACACGCTGTAACTGTCGTGGGCGTTAGTCATCTTTGAGATTAGACGTGGTAGGTTGATGTTAATCAAGAATGCCTTTAAAGTGACAAAGACGTCATTATCATCACATCACTGAATTTGAACGAGGTCGTGTATTAGGGCTGCGAGGAGTTGATCTACATCTACATCTACATTTATACTCCGCAAGCCACCCAACGGTGTGTGGCGGAGGGCACTTTACGTGCCACTGTCATTACCTCCCTTTCCTGTTCCAGTCGCGTATGGTTCGCGGGAAGAACGACTGTCTGAAAGCCCCCGTGCGCGCTCTAATCTCTCTAATTTTACATTCGTGATCTCCTCGGGAGGTATAAATAGGGGGAAGCAATATATTCGATACCTCATCCAGAAACGCACCCTCTCGAAACCTGGACAGCAAGCTACACCGCGATGCAGAGCGCCTCTCTTGCAGAGTCTGCCACTTGAGTTTGTTAAACATCTCCGTAACACTATCACGGTTACCAAATAACCCTGATGTTCCTTCTGCGATATTGCTGAAAGACTTGGCTGGAGCGTAGCCACTGTACATGATTGCTGGCAGCGGTGGTCACTAGAATTACCGTTGCAAGAAGCACGGGCTCCGTATGGCGACGTGACGCTACCGAGAGAGCAGATCATCTTGTTTGGCATACGGCTGTGGCGCATCATACTGCATCTGCAGCAGTAATTTGAACAGCAGTTGACACCACACTGACACAACACACTGTTACAAATCGTTTACTTGGTGGACAGCCCCAAGCCAGTCACACTGTAGCGTGCTTTCCACTGACCCCAAACCACCCCCATTTGCGACTTTAGTGGCGTCAAGTGAGAATTCATTGGAGGGCAGGATGGAGGTCTGTTGTGTTTTCTGATGAAAGCTGGTTCTTCCTCGGTGTCAGTGGTGATCGCGTATTGGTTAGTAGGAGGCAAGTTGAGCGCCTGCAGCCAGCCTGTTAGCGTGCTGGACACACTAGACCTACATCCGGAGTTATGGTCTGGAGTGCGATATCCTATGTCAGCAAGAGCACTCTGACTGCAGATTTGTACGTCAGTCTGGTGATTCGACCTGTTGTTACCCTACGTGCTCTACAGTGTGTCGACATATTGCCTTGACCTGCTCGATCACCAGTTCCGTCTCCGATCGAGCACATGTGGGGCATCATCGGACGACAATTCCAGCGTCATCCAGAACCAGCGTTAATCATCGCTGTATTGACCGACCAAATGCAACAGGCATAAAACTCCATCCCACAAACTGACATCCAGCACCTGTACAATACAATGCACACAAGTTTGCACGCTTTCATTCAACATTCTGGCGAATACACTGATTATTAATGTACCAGCATTTTACATTTGCAATGGCTTATCTACCGCTTGCATTACCCTGTGTTCTTGCAGTGTTAATCACTTGCATATGTTACCTAGGCAGCTGTATTTCTCAAATTTCATACTCTACACTAACTATTTTTTGGTGATGCAATTTTTTCCCCCAAGCCTTTCTGATTTTTTAGGACGTCGCCAAAGGAACCTTTACTTTCTGGTCCTACAACGATCCGATCAAAAAACACTAAGTTCTTTGCCTTCAAGTTGGACAATACGCTGCACGAATCACGTTTTCAAAGATTTAATTTCAGTGAACATGTATTCGGGCTGTTCATTCTCGTTTTTAGACGCGAACACGACTTTGGGGAACAAATTTGCGCATATATATGCTGCCACACTGTCCCCTCGTCTATTACATCTGACATGTCTCAGAAAAATGTAACCACCAAGGCTTATAGAGCTGGAAGGGATATCCTGGTTCGGCCATGTCTCAGACAGGACTATAGCATGATATCTGAGGTCCTGAACTCAGTCAGTTGGGTTGATCAGGAATGTACATTTGCGTGAGCGAGCTCCAGTGTACAGCTGTCACGAGTCGTTTCCGCTATAAGCCAGCAGATTGATTTTAATGTGTCACGCTTTTAGAGCGATACAATCTGTAACTAGTAGCTTCACTTCGCAATGACCAATGAGTCAATCACCTTAGTGGGGCTACTAAACTCACAGATGGTTCATGTGTATAGTTTTAATGATTCGCATCCTGACATTCACCCATAGATGAATACATTACTCATTGCCTCAGCCACAGATGGGGTAAGAGTCTATAGATTGTAGCAAAGGAGGTGTGATTCCATTACATTATTTGAATGTGTGGTGTCTGTTCTTTCGGAGATGTCTGAAAGAACAGACACCGTGCATTCATGTAGTTTATTCGCCTCGATGAGCAATAAATCCACAGCCTTCAGTGCTTACGTTCGACCTCCAGCGCGTATCTAATGTTAGGGAGCATGGAGGGCATGGGTGGGAACTGCGGATATGTGGCGCTAAGTCGACATGTGAGCGTGCTGAGGTACTCAGCGCATTTGTGATAAACACTATGTGCGGATGGCGCAGTGGTTAACTCACCTGCCTACTAAGCAGAAAATCCCGGTCCGGCACACAATTTCATTCATCGCCGCTGATTCCGCATAACATACCGATGCAGTTGATATCATTAGTTCCCCCCCTTTCCTTTCCTTTCCTTTCCTTTCCTTTCCTTTCCTTTCCTTTCCTTTCCTTTCCTTTCTCCCCCCCCTTCTCCCCCCCCCCCCTCCTTCAACTTCGATTTACGTAACATGATTACGTTCTATGGTACTATCTCCGGTCGTGGCTGTGGCTGGCGATGACTGTGACCGAGTGTTTAAATTTGCCGGTATATAGGGTATCTTCAGACGCAGTTTGTCCAGTGTTTCAGCAGATATTTGCGATTTTGTTTTCACAATGTGTAGCTGGAGTCACTCCAAGCAAATTCTGCTCGTCAAGCATTCCATCAGCAAATAATCAGCGCTACTGCATGGCCCTAGCAGTCAGCACTGGCCAGGGCGGTACTATCGCTACTGGAATACTTGTCGCCGGCCGAAGTGGCCGTGCGGTTCTAGGCGCTGCAGTCTAGAACCGCGACACCGCTACGGTCGCAGGTTCGAATCCTGTCTCGGGCATGGATGTGTGTGATGTCCTTAGGTTAGTTAGGTTTAGCTAGTTCTAAGTTCTAGGGGACCAATGACCTCAGAAGTTGAGTCCCATAGTGCTCAGAGCCATTTGAACCATTTTTTTGGCATACTTGTCATTCTTTGTGTTTTACTGTCCCTGTTAGTACACAACGATAAAACTAATATTGCTCTAGACTTTTCTAGGAGCATTTTATAGATTGAGCACGTAAAATTCCGTTTCAAAATAATATTGTTTATAACGGGAAATAAACCGATGAGCTCCATCGAAAGTGGGCATCACATGAAAGATGTGATGAGCATGCGAGCTAACATCCCAAATATATGCGGGCTCACATGCGGTTCCCCTTCGTCAAAATGTCTTGGACCAAACTCGTCTAGGGGATGAACCGTACGTGTCGCATTACACGCCCTAAATTAGACACTTGTGACCCTTTGGTTAAATTGTCTGACTGGTGGCAAGTTTGCGAAATACAAATATAACACATAATAAGAGTAATAATAATATCGCGAACTGAATTAACGACCCATAAATGATGTAGGCCACACAGTTGTGATTTGGTTAGAATAATGATTATTCGGAATGAAAACTAACAGCGAAAGTGGTCGTATTTAGATTTTATCCGTTTGACACAGTTCAATCATTCATAATATCACCGCGAAAAACAAGTTCGATACTCCACCTCGTCACTAACACGAAAAGTTAAGAGTTCACACCAGGCGCACGGCTGCTCACCGCTCAGAGACTAAGTCCCGCAATACCACACAACGCGAAAGTCGTTTTACTTGCTAGCTGCTTAATGACCGACTGTCCGCTTTAGCGTCTCAATCCGACCTGTCCACTTTGGTGTCTCCAGCCGAACAGCCAGCTTTCGCGTCTGCACCAGCACTGTCTGTCTGTCTGTCTGTCTGTCCGTCCCCTGCCGCGCTTCCCGCTCACCGGACATACCCCATCAACTGACTAGTGCAGTTCCCTTTTCTGAAGCCGCCCATCTTATAGGCTACAGCTTATTCTACATTATTTTACATTTTAACATATTTAAATAATCAAAGCTTGACCAATTTCACTTCTAAATAAAGTAACAATAATATCCAGTAAATAGTAAACGATAAATTCTTTTACGTAAAATAAATACAATTTCCTCCTTAACTTTGAATGTCATGGCCAGTAGCCTTGCAACAATGTGCTTTCTGATAAATAAATAAAGAACAAAAGTAACTATTATGCACTAAACTTTGCAACAAATATTCTGTTACCTAATGATTCAATAAGGTGTCATGCTGTCATCGTTCAATGTGTTTTGTGTGGAGGAAATGATGATCTGATGCTTAACTGTAAATATTGATAATTTAAACTTACTATATCTTCTAAACAAATAAAGTTACAGAGTTTGTATTTACAACGTTTGTCGTATTAATGATGCGCTTCTATATGAAACGTCGATCGTCAAGATCGACCAAATCGTTCAGATTTTAGCAGACAGGTTTTTGTTAGAAAACTTGTTAATTTCACTTTAACAGTAAATCCTAAAGTATTATAGATATGATCAATATTCCAGTTTTATTGGGATCACCATGAAAATTTGTGGAGGATGGCAGATTAAAATTACTCTGGCTTCATTCCCTGCATTACTACAGAATTAAATAGTTTTCATGAAGGTTTCCCTTTATGGCCGATCTTTGGTCCGCCATATTTAACACTGCTACGTCTCTCTGGCCACAAACAGCTTCTACAGGTTTTTCCTATGACGTAGGTTCTCGTCTGTCTCACTCGCACACTGCAGCAGAATAGACGCCTGTGAACTTCCCCATTTCGCGGCGAAACTGCGCTCTTTGTGACATTCGGTCCTGGGCGACAGGGTTCGTTTCGTTTCACAATTCCTGAAGGCTGACTCTTTCGCCCATATTCTTAAATGAGAGCGAAATGCTCGTTAACTCAGAAGCAGTACTGGCTTGGACTGTCTCCAGCAACATATTGCAAAAACAAAATAGCAGGCATATACTGAAACACCTGATAAATGGCATCTAACTGCTTTGAGGAGCATCCTGTATATGTCGTTTCTGAAACGGTAGCGGTTTTTCTCTGTAAGTAAAAGTACGACTCCCGACTGTTGAGCAACTATGATACCGAGTTTTCCTGTTGCATCAGTAAATGCACTGTCCCGGTAGTACTATAATGGGTAGCAACTACTCCTTTCAGATGACCTGAATGGCGACTTCCGCAATGTCAGCCTCCTGAATACGTCTTCTTGTCCAAGAGCTCCTACTATTGAGGTTTATTGCGTCATCCTTCTTGTGAAGTGTCTTTGGCGTGACAGACGTAGCGTTTTCTGCTTCGCCAGACCTTATCGCGGCGCAGCAGTACGTTCCACGAAGAGTTGAGCAACATATTACTTCCTCCCATATAAATCTCGGGAAATGATCACGGGAGAAAATCAGAGACATAAGAGCTAATACCATGGTTTATCGACAGTCGTTCCACCCATTCGCATTCTCGAATGGCCAGTGAAGGGGCAAAAGATAGTGTTACCAGAAATTTTCTCCGTCACATCGTAAGGAGGTTTGCGGGGTGTAGTTGTAGATTTAGATTCTGACTTGATTGCGCTAGATAGTTACTGGTCTAAGTACAGTCAGTATAACTGTAAATTTTACTGAGACCTTTGCTGGTCTCTATGACAAATTACACTGTTCGCACACGTTAATGTGACCACCTGTCAAAAACCTCAATAACCTCCTTTTGCAGCACAGACAGTTGTGAAAACGTGCAGGAAGATAGTCGATGAGCTTCTGGAAGGAACCGACAGGAAAGTGGAGCCACAACGACTCCAGCACCTTGGCCAGCGGGCTGTGTCACACGTTGCTTTGTCTTACTGGTAGATGCCATTGTGCTGAGGAAAATCAAACTGCACCTATGGGTGTACATGGTTCATAAGGATAAATACGTTCTTGTGTTGATCCATTGTGCCTTTGAGAACGACGAAATCACCCAGGAAATGCCACGAAAACATTCCCCAGATTATAATGCTCGCTCCTTGTCCCTGAACCGTACCAACGATTGTTGCAGGGTGTTTGCTTATAGTACGATGGAGATAAAACGTGATTGGTCTGAAAAGGCCTCGTTTTGCCACTCAGTGGGCGTCCAGTTGCGCAAATTGCAGCCTTCGTCGCTGATGAACAGCAGCCTGAGCCTGAGTGCATGAACCAGGCGTCGGCTGCGGAGGCCCCTAGGCAGCAACGTTCACTGGGCGCTCGTTGAGGAGATACTGTTGCTAGCCTTTTGGTTCATTTGTTGTCACCTACGGCCCGTGGTGCACCACAGTTTCCTCGGCGCCGGCTTCTGAGTGTGTCCTTTTATCATGCAGGGTATACTTCAGCCACGGCGGCACGCGATCATTTACAGTTTT
Source organism: Schistocerca americana (assembly GCF_021461395.2). Taxonomy (NCBI): domain Eukaryota; kingdom Metazoa; phylum Arthropoda; class Insecta; order Orthoptera; family Acrididae; genus Schistocerca; species Schistocerca americana. The sequence continues at coordinate 436,147,990 of NC_060130.1, read as the reverse complement.
AGCTGTTTCTGAAATGCTCCCACCCTTGTCCCGAAACCCAATGATCATTTCTATTTCATTTATCTATTTCCTTTGGGTTTGCAGCTCAGGATTCTCCTACGTTGTCTTTCACCTATCTCTATATTAAGTTGTTACTTATTTCGTACATCTTCCCTCTTCATAACTCTCTTCTTGTGCAGCCCTTCATTGTCCTCGAGAATCTCATCATGGTTGCTTCTATTTTTATGCCATATTTCTTTTCGTTTATGTAACATTAGCATCCAAACAACAGTAATGATACTTCCACAGTGTTATAAAATTTTATCCGTATATTTATTTGGATTTTGTAGTCAAGCGTCCTGTTCATTGTTCCACATATCACTCGAAACTGTTCAGCTTTTCACCTGTTATCACTAACATCACAATAATTCGTGTTGCACCCCACATCTTTAAAATGTGACACTTGTTCAGATACTTCATCATTGGTTGGTTGGTTGGTTTGGGGAAGGAGACCAGACAGCGTGGTCATCGGTCTCATCGGATTAGGGAAGGATGGGGAAGGAAGTCGGCCGTGCCCTTTCAGAGGAACCATCCCGGCATTTGCCTGGAGTGACTTCATTATTAATTACTAGTTTAGAACGTAATGAGTATTTACGTCGAAAGGCCATGACAATAAATACTTAAAACCTCCAGCTAGCAGTATATCGGCTGAATTAAATAAAAATTTCTGTATGCGGAGTTTGGTTCTGCGCCGCAGATTTTTCGTGAAAACTTTGGGATAATATCATAAAAAGTTGTTCGTATTATACGTAATTAGATCATCCGTCTCTTTAGTACCATGCTTACACAAAGTAGAAGAATGATTATAGAGTACATAAATCACAAGTTTGGACTGTCACTGACCACTGTAGGCCCGGTGGACCAGCTACACTGCGCTTTGTGCCGTTTTCTCATTTCTTTTCCACGCTGTCATAGCTCTCGCTTTCACTCTAGAGCGGACTTCTTAGGTGTTTTGGATTCCTCTAGACGAGAAATTTGCTCTGACTTGCGTTTTCTGTAATTGCGAACATATCTGCGGGTCAAATGAGACGACATCTTTCATTATTTTGTAATTTTTAGTTCAGTATCGATTTTCACTCATATTTCGGTGAATATTTTTAATTGCTCCGCTTTGGGCGCTTATAGGGCTCTGCAAGCTCCTCGCAATGACACCCGAATCAATGTTCTAACTAAACCAATTTCCACAGTACACCAATTTATAACATTACAAAAAGCCAGTTGGTAACAATGACGCGAATGCGCCTGCGATGACGTCACAGGCAAAACAAGTACCGCGCGACAAACACGTACAGACATCATGTATCTGTTGTGGGACCAACCATTCATTATGTATTATTAGTCTCGTCGTTATTAGCGGTTCACACCTGACAGTTATTTCGTCACGAAAGGAAGTTCGACCGAAGAGCGGACAGACGTTTTCACTTCAGAACAATACTATCGAGTGCCTGACATCGTATTCACCAGGAATCATAATGATACAACAATATTACTTTGTGGAACAGCGTCACAGCGAGAGGCGGTGGTAGGCGGGAGCATTCGCTGTCAGCCGCAGCGGCAGCCGCAGCCCAGCCGCAGCGACCGTCATCCCATTACTGGCGTGCTAATTGACTGCCAATAATGTGGACGGGTTTTCGTCGCACCGCTTTGGAGTTCGACGTTTGAAGTGCAAAGCGAAAAACGCTATGAGCGCCGCAGAGCAGTAGGGCGTGAGATGGTTCTCCTAGCGATGGGGCCGGTTGTAAACCATGGAATTGCACTCCACGTGAGGATTGACATAATGTGCGGCGAATAGCTCGACAACAGTACTTTGACATTATCTGGAGTCAGTGAAACTTGAAGTAATATTACTTGCGAGTGTGCTACTTAGATATTACAGCAGATGTTTCGTCAGTTTATTTCCTACCACATATCTCAGTTTGTTGGCACAAAATAAAACCATATTGCTACCACATTTTGCTTACTTTAATTCAGTGGTGTCATCAGTGTAAAACTAATTCTTCAGAAAGTACGTCTTAATTGAACCAAGTGTCCTGTAACAATAACATACTGCCTGATTAAAAAAAGAACCACCCAGAAAGGGAAATGGAAAGAAAATTAAAGCTCCCTAGTTGAAGAGGGTATGTAACGCTATTTCAGTGGTTGAAAGAATCGTGTCAATTTTGCAAAGAACTTGGCAGTATGAGCTCACCACATGTGTGGCGTTGGACTCCGTTTGGCCAGGAAGCATCCACTGATTCGGCTGGAACGACTGGCATAAAGCCCTTATATCCTCTCCAGAGTGAAGTCGGCCCGCAACTTTTGCGACTGGTCCGTGATATCTTGCAGACTGGTGCTGGAACGGAGTTTACGTCCGACCTGTTACCATACATGCTCTACCGGGAAGAAAACTTTCGATGTTGTTGGCAGCACGCAGACAGTTCATAGAGTCACGTGTCATGTGAGGGCGAGGACTGTCCAGCTAAAATGGCACCACGTTACTCTCGCTTGAGAGGTAGCATAACAGGACACATGTGCCGTCAGAGTTCCCTCAGTGACTTCTAGCCACATCATGAGGCTTGGAGTAACACTGCTGTGCCTTTCCTAAACCCTGAAAATATGGGATCTCTCCCCAGGTCACCGCCGTACTCGCCGATGATGGTCATCCAGGGTAATGCAGAACAACGATTCATCGCCAAACACAATACGACGCCATTTATCTTCAGTCAGTGCTTCCCGGTCACGACACTATTCCAGATGCAACCTTTTGTATTTTGGTGTTAACGGCAGCCCACGCGCGGAACATTAAATGCCAAGTCTGGCTGCTGCTAGTCTCCGGGATAACACAGGATGTTGAAGGGGGTCTGTTCTTGTTCTCGGGTGAAAGACCCACAGTTGATCGGCTTACGGTGTACTTGGTACATAATAAAGCGACCCTCCCTCGTGGCAGTTAACCTGGGCTACCGGTACCCCAACGACAAGTATGTCTGCCTTCACGTTACCACGCAGCCAACAGTGGGCCACTGTCACATCTCAATGCCCCACAAATCCAGATACTGCACGATCTGACAAGCCGTCCAAATGAAGACACATAATGAGGCCCCTTTAAACTCTATCAGATGCTGATAACGCTGTCTCGCACGAGTACGCGGCATCTCTACCGCATCTACAGTGATCACTCAATAACTGACGTTATTCACGCCTCTTATATACCCTATCACGCCTTATATAAACGCCAAACATGTGCAGCTCTAATTCCCTATATTGGTTTTCTACCTACAATTGCAGAACTGATCACTTACACACACACACACACACACACACACACACACACACTCACACTCACACTCGGTGCGCGCATGTACGAAGTTACTCTGACATCCGTCCATGTATTAAACGATGCTTCACTTTTTTGTCAGGCTGTGTATACGAAAGTCAAAGAAAATCTGTTAATTGAATGATGTGTGCAGAGTTATTAGTTCTTAGGGGTCTGTTCGTTCACAGAATCGTGGAGAGACACATACGAAAGTGCCAGGCAACAAAGAAGGCGGTAAGATGAAGAATATTTATCTGCTGTGATTAGTTGAGTGTAGAAATTGTCAATATTGATGTCGCAGTTCGTGGTACATCGAATTAATTGGAGTTTTGTTATAAATAGAGAAAAAAGCCTCCGTATACGTGTGCGACTGTAGAGTTCTCACAGTCTTGTTGTCTGTCTCGTGAATTTTGCGGAGCGTCGAATTCGTTGACAGAACTGAATGCAGACATGCACAAAGTTGTTTGTTATTGCAGAGGGTTAACTTTTTCACGTACATGTCTCTCAGTTCAGTAATTACTAAAATAAGGTAGGTCTCATACTCCGGGAGAGCGCAGTAACAGAAAATGACGCTTGGATTGGGGTACACACTCAGCGAGACGGAAAAGTATCTGGTGAAATGATTGCGACGATGCAGACGAGACAGTGGTGGAAACGGTGTAGACAATCCAGATACTGCTGATTCATGATGCTAGCGTTGTTATATCCCACATTTAATGATAGCCAGCGAAAGAACCGCTCAACAGCGTGTGAAGAGCAAAAGACTCCAGTACCACACACAAAATACTGACATTATATTACACTTAACTGCAGCCGTAATTTTTATACTTGCCACTTTCTGGAGACGATTTCTTTTCTTCTACTTCTGACTGCAACCTCAATGTGGATGCGATTAATGAGAACCGCAAAGTGTCTACCACCATGTTGACACTGTCGCCCTCTTGATACCTCAGCCGGCCGGTGTGGCGGTGCGGTTCTAGGCGCTTCAGTCTGGAACCGCGTGACCGCTACGGTCGCAGGTTCGAATCCTGCCTCGGGCATGGACGTGTGTGATGTCCTTAGGTTAGTTAGGTTTAAGTAGTTCTAAGTTCTAGGGGACTGATGACCACAGATGTCAAGTCCCATAGTGCTGAGAGCCATACGAACCATTTTGATACCTCAAACTCCGTAGATGTCACATAACGTATGTTCCTGGACGCAAACTTAAGTTCTATTATATGAATAAAGGCACTTGTGTGAACTAGACCCTATTGGTAAGAAAATGTTGCAGAAATACACCGACGGAAAGAAATCGCATTACCAAGAAGGAGTTGTGCGACATAAACGAAAGTTGGTAGGCGCGTTTCTACCTCTAAGGGCGCTGATGACCTCGATGTTGAGCGCCCATAAACCCCAACACACACCCTTCTACCTCTAAAAGACAAGTCTATCCAATTTTCGGGTCCGGCACACAAGAGTGGCGCTAGCAGCGCCAGTATGACTATGCAAATCAGATTCGCCTTAAACACACGCTTAACGGTCGTGTTAGTTACCTTTGAGAGTGGACGTGGTGAACTGATGTTAGTCAAGAATGTCTTTAAGGCGACAAAGACGTCATTATCAACACCTCACTGAGTTTGAACGTGATCGTGTAATTGGGCTACGAGAAACTGGATGTTCATTTTGAGATACTGCAGGAAGACTTAGCAACAATGTAATAACTGTACGTGAATGCTGCCAACGCTGGTCGCGAGAACGTGCGGTCACACTTCCTTGGAGACGCCGGATATTATTTCTGTTTTACTCGATGACTTTCCGTCTATTACTACGAACTGAGACCTTTCTGACAGGAAATCACGAATCCAGTCACACAACTGAAGCGACATTCCATAGGTACGTAGTTTGGTTAGACGACGCTTGTGAGGAACGGTGTTGAAGGACTTCCGCAAATCTATGGAATCAATTTGACATCCAGTATCGATAGCACTCATTACTTCATGAGTATAAAGAGCTAGTTGTGTTTCGCAAGAACGATATTTTCTGAATCCGTGCTGACTAGATGTCAATAAATCGTTTTCTTCGAGGTACTTCATAATCTTCGAATACAGTATATGTTCCAAAACCCTACTGCAAAACGGCGTTAGTGATATGGGCCTGTAATTCAAAGGATTACTCCTACTTCCTTTTTTGGGTATTGGTGTGACTTGAGAAATTTTCCAGTCTTTAGGTACGGATCTTTCTGTGAGCGAGCGGTTGTATATAATTGCTAAATACGGAGCTATTGTATCAGCATACTCTGTGAGGAACCTGACTGGTATACGATCTGGACCGGAAGACTTACTATTATGAAGTGATTTAAGCTGCTTTGCGAGACCGAGTATATCTACTTTTATGTTTCTCATATTGGCAGTTGTTCTTGATTGGAATTCAGCAATATTTACTTAGTCGTCTTTGGTGAAGGAATTTTGGAAAACAGTGTTTAATAACTCTACTTTAGTGGCACTGTCATCAGTGACTTCACCGTTTTATTGCGCAGTGAAGGTAATGATTGCGTCATTCCACTGGTGTGCGTTATGTATGACCAGGATCTCTTTGGGTTTTCTGTCAGATTTCGAGACAGAGTTCCGTTGTGGAAATTATTGAAAGCATCTCGCATTGAAGTACGCACTATATTTCGAACTTTTGCAAAACTTTGCCAGTATTGGGGATTTTGCGTTCTAGTAAATTTGGCATGCTTTTTTCGCTGTTTCTGCAACAGCGATCTGACCCGTTTTGTGTACCATGGGGGATCAGTACCATCAGTTATTAATTTATGTGGAATATATCTTTCAGTTGCTGTCGATACTATCTCTTTGAAATCATGCCACAACTTTTCTGATCGCTAACCCTGTATTCGTCACGATACTCACTATTCGTCCAGGATTATTTGTTGATAAGAGGTCAAGTATGCTTTCGCAACCATTTACGCTTCGAGTGGGCTCACTGTTCAAAATAATTTCCTGAAAAAGCATTCAGTACAATTTGAGATGACGTTTCATGCCTGCCGCCGGCTTTACACGTATAATTTTTCCAGCATATCGAGGGAGATTAAAGTCACCACCGACTATAATTGTATGAGTGGGGTCCCTATTTGAAATGAGACTTAAGTTTTCTTGAACTGTTCAGCAACTATATCTTCTGAGTCGGGGGGGGGGGGGGATAGTAAAACGACCCAATTAATAGTTCAGTTAGATTGTCAAGTATAACCTCTACCCACACTATTCCGCAGGAACAATCTACTTCCGTTTCACTACAAGGCAAACTACTGCTGACAGCAATAAATACTCCACCACCAATTGTATTTAATCTGTACTTTCTGAACACTGGTAGAGCGTTAGAAAAAATTTCTGCTGAGCTTATTTCCGGCTTTAGCCAGCTTTCTGTACCTATAACTATTTGAGCTTCAGTGCTTTTTATTAGGGCTTGGAGCTCTGGTTCTTTCCCAACACAGCTACGACAATTTACGAAAACAATACTGATCGTTCCTACAACTACCTTACTGTGTTTTACCTGCCCCCCCTTTAGACAGACGCCATTTCTGTGGTTCCCTGAGGCCCTCTAACCTAAAAAACCGCCCAGTCCCTTCCACACAGCCCCCGCTACCCGTGTAGCTGCCTCCTGTGTGTAGTGGACTCCTGACATATTAAGCGGAACCCGGAAACCCACCACCCGATGGCGCAATTCAAGGAATCTGCAGCCTACACGGTCACAGAACCGCCTGAGCCTCTGATTCAGACCCTCCACTCGGCTCTGCACCAAAGGACCACACTCGTTTCTATCGACGATGCTGCAGATAGTGAGCTCCGCCTAAATCTCGCAAGCAAGACTGGCAGTCTTTACCATTTCGCTAGCCGCCCAAAACCAGAGAGATTCTCGTTTGATCCAAAGCGACATACGTCATTGGTACCGACATGATCTACCACCTGCAGTTGGCTGCACCCTGTACTCTTTATGGCATCCGGGAGCACCCTCTCCACATCCGAAATGACCCCCCCCCCCCCCAATATGCACATGGGGTGCTCACTGCCTTCCTTCCCACCCTTGGAAGCCATGTTCCTAAGGGGCCCCATTATGCACCTAACGTTGGAGCTCCCAACTACCAGCAAACCTACCCTCTGTGAATGACCAGACCTTGTGGGCTGAGAAGCTTCCTCTGGAACGGGGTGGACGACTGCATCCAGCTCAGAGACATCGTCATTCACAGATAATGCCCGAAACCTGTTCGTCAAACTAACAGTGGAGGCACTAGGATTGGACCCTCAGAAAGTTGTCCACTGCCTGCCAGACTTTGGAATGATTTCCCATGTGACCACAGGTGAGGGGTCAACCTCAGTGCAGGCAGTACCTGTTGCGGCCACAGCAGTGGGCGAAACGGAGGACAAGTGGGACATGCTCGACGTCTCTCGCATCCCCGTGTCAGACCCCCCAAAGTTATGCCTCTTGGCAGCAAACTCAAGCTGTGTGACAGAAGCCAACGCAGCCTGGAGCTGTGAGCGAAGGGTCGCCAACTCAGCTCGCATCTATACACAGCAATCACAGTTCCTAAACATTACTGCCGTCGCTCCCATTTGAAGCTCGTAAAAATATACACTACTGGCCATTAAAATTGCTACACCTTGAAGAAATGCAGATGATAAACGGGTATTTATTGGACAAATGTATTATGCTTGAACTGACATGTGATTACATTTTCACACAATGTGGGTGCAGAGATACTGAGAATTCAGTACCCAGAACAACCACCTCTGGCCATAATAACGGCCTTGGCCGAAGTGGCCGTGCGGCTAAAGGCGCTGCAGTCTGGAACCGCAAGACTGCTACGGTCGCAGGTTCGAATCCTGCCTCGGGCATGGATGTTTGTGTTGTCCTTAGGTTAGTTAGGTTTAACTAGTTCTAAGTTCTAGGGGACTGATGACCTCAGCAGTTGAGTCCCATAGTGCTCAGAGCCATTTGAACCAATAACGGCCTTAATACGCCTGGGCATTGAGTCAAACAGAGCTTGAATGCCATGTACAGGTACAGCTGCCCATGCAGCTTCAACAGATACCACAGTTCATCGAGAGTAGTAACTAGTGTATTGTGACGAGCCAGCTGCTCGGCCACCATTGACCAGACGTTTTCAATTGGTGAGAGTTCTGGAGAATGTGCTGGCCAGGGCAGCAGTCGAACATTTTCTGTATCCAGAAATGTAGGGTTTCGCAGGGATCGAATGAAGGGTAGAGCCACGGGTCGTAGCACATCTTAAATGTAGCGTCCACTGTTCAAACTGCCGTCATTGCGAACAAGAGGTGACCGAGACGTGTAACCAATAGCACCCCATACCATCACGCCGGGTGATACGCCAGTATTGCGATGACGAATACACGCTTCCAATGTACGTTCACTGCGATGTCGCCAAACACGTATGCGACCATCATGATGCTGTAAACAGAACCTGGATTCATCCGAATAAATGACGTTTTGCCATTCGTGAATCCAGGTTCGTCGTTGAGTACACCATCGCAGGCGCTCCTGTCTGTGATGCAGCGTCAAGGGTAACCACAGCCATGGTCTCCGAGCTGATAGTCCATGCTGCTGCAAACGTTGTCGAGTTGTTCGTGCAGATGGTTGTTGTCTTGCAAACGATCCCATCTGTTGCCTCAGGAATCGATACGTGACTGCACGATCCGTTACAGCCATGTGGATAAGATATCTGTCACCTTGACTGCTAGTGATACGAGGCCGTTGGGATCCAGCACGGTGTTCCGTATTACCTTCCTGAGCCCATCGATTCCATATTCTGCTAACAGTCATTGGATCTCGACCAACGCGAGCAGCAGTGTCGCGATACGACAAACGGCAATCGCGATAGGCTACAATCCGACTTCTATCAAAGTCGGAAACGTGATGGTACGCATTTCTTCCCTTACACGAGGCATCACAACAACGTTTCACCAGGCAACGCCGGTCAACTGCTGTTTGTGCATGAGAAATCGGTTGGAAACTTCCCTCATGTCAGCACGTTGTAGGTGTCGTCACCGGCGCCAACCTTGTGTGAATGCTGTGAAAAGCTAATCATTTGCATATCACAGCATCTTCTTCCTGTCGGTTAAATTTCGTGTCTGTAGCACGTCATCTTCGTGGTGTAGCAATTTTAATGGCTAGGAGTGTACAACAAAGGAACGGTGTACTCACCTTCTTAGCAGCAGGAACACGGTTTGCTCTGCCACCAACAGTCTATCTGACACTACTTCAAGAACAGCTGCGAGCCAGACGCCATATATCTTGCATTCCACCAACACTAAACCACCGCCATTTGCGACTTCAGTGGTGTCAAGTAAGAGCTCATTAGAGGACAGGGTGGAGAGCTGCTGTGGTTTCTGATAAAACTTGGTTCTGACTCAGTGCCAGTGATGGCCGTATTCTTATTAGAATGGGGCCAATTGAGGGCTGACAGCCAATCTGTATGCGTGCTAAACACACTGGATCTATACCTGGAGTTACGATCAGAGGTGCGATTTCGTATGATGGCAGGAGCACTCCCATATTATCGCACGCACCCTCATGGATAGTTGATTTGGGAGAGGGGGCCAAACAGCGAGGTCATCGGTCCCATTGGATTAGGGAATGATGGAGAAGGAAGTTGGCTGTGCCTTTTCAAAGGAACCATCTCGGATTTGTAGTACTAGTAGAAGTAGTAGTAGCAGTAGTAGCAGATTTATTCATCCCTTGATCTCTTTTTCCAAGGATATAGGGCATGTAAAATGTATTTACATGTTAAGACCAATTTAAATTAAGCTAATTTGTATATACATATATTTAAAAACTTCTAGTTAGAGACAATCATTAGATTTACTCCTGGTATACAATACTTTAAAAAAAACTTATTAAATAATGTAATGCCACACTGTTCACTCGTATCTCACTGTCAGTCACTGCACACACTATACACACATTGTTTCATAAAATTACACACACTACACACACAAATATACACTGGTGATCTCTGGGCCATTTTCTGTACTGCAACTTCCCATTTGCTATCCTGAAAAACTGAGTCAGCATCCCTCCATAATGAATGAGATGTTGAGCTCAGAGAGAGGAAGAGGTGTTAGTATTGTGCTATGCATACCTTGGGGGTTTTTCTAGAAAGGAAAAAAAGGAAAAAAAGACAAATTGAAGGTGTTATGTGGAATGTTGGATGTTTTATAACCATTGTTATTGTTATTAATCTGTATAACATTTTTTACCAAACCCCTACTCTGTTTTATCTAATTAATCCTTGAACGTATAAAATGTATTGCATAATACGTACTTTTTAGTTACCTTTTTAAAGAAGTGTATTTTTGCAGTTTCATCTTTTGATAATTTATTGTACAGATTTATTCCTTGGTAAAAAATGGTGTTTTGAGTTTTATGTTTATTTTATCTTGGTAAGTTGAGTCTCTCTCTTGTTGCATGGTCATGGACAGAGCTGTTTGTGCAGTAATTATCAATGTTATTTTTGATGTTTATAACTGACTGGTAGCTGTATTCACATGGAGCAATTGAAATCCCCAGCGTTTTGAACAGATCTTTACAATGAGCTCGACTAGTATTTTTGGATATTATTCTTATGGCTCTTTTCTGGAGTTTGAAAATTGTGTTCATATTTTGTGCGTTTCTTCCTCAAAAAAGAATGCCATAGCTAAGAATTGAGTGTACATATGAGTAATATGTAAAGAAAAGGCACTGCATGTTATACACTGATGATGGGATTGTAAGGGCTTGACATGCTGATGACATTCTGTTTGCAAGTACCTTTGTATGTTCACACCACTTCAACTGAAAATCAGTATTAATTCCTAGGAGTTTTGCATTTGTTACACAGTCTATAGAGGTGCCATCTACATTTAATTTAACATTGTCATTTTTCCTCTTCAAACCGAAATTCATGGCATTAGTTTTCTTTATGTTCAGTCTCACTTTATTGCTTATTGACCAATCATAAAGTTCCTTGAGAGTTTCCTTTACTTTCTCTGCAAAGAGTTCTCTTGTTTTCTCAGTGCCTATAATACTGCTGTCCTCACCGAATTTTTTCACCTCAAGTAACACATCTGGGAAAGTCATTGATGTATATCAGGAATAATATTGGTCCAAATAAGCTACCTTGCGGAACCGCTATATTAACGTATTTTGGTTCTGATAGGTGTTTTACTAAATATTTACATCTGTTTGAAGTATGTGCTATCTTTACTCTTTGTACCCTATATGTTAGGTATGATCGAAACCTACCCCTCATATTCCTAATGCTTCTAATTTATTTAATAGAATATTGTGGTCGACTGTATGAAAAGCGTTAGAAAGGTCCAAAAATATGCCTGTGACACACTCATCTTTATCAAGAGCATCAACTCCATATTTTTGCCACTTCGGTAACCAAACTGTGATTGGCTTAAAAGATTGTATTTATTCAGGTAATTCATTAATCTGTCTTTCATAATTGTTTCCATTATTTTTGAGAATGCTGACGGCAGTGAAATGGGCCGGTAATTTTCTTTGTCTTCTGCATCATCTTTCTTATGCATAGGTACAACTCTTGCCTGTTTTAACTGCTCTGGAAATGTCCCTGATGTGAATGATTCATTTATTATATTAGTTAAGGGGCCTTGTATAACCCCTATGAATTGTTTCATTACACACATTGGTACTACATCTAAGCCTACTGACTTTTTATTTTTTAGTTTTTGAACAGTTTAATTGACTTCATTCTCTGTGGTTGCAAGTAGCATCATTGTATTTAGTGCAACAATATTTATAGGTGTTATATTTGTTTTGGGGAATTTTTGCTGTAACTCCTCTGCAATACTTGAAAAATGCTCATTGACATAGTTTGCTAAGTGTTGTGGATCATTTATTACTTTATCCCCCTCCCTTAGTAGTATGTTACTCTGCATTTGTTTGCCTCTCCCCGTTTCCTTTTTTATAACATCCCAGACTGCTTTCCTTTTATTATCTACATTATATATTATGTTGTCATTAAATGACTTTTTTGCAGCAATCAGCACGTACAGATCTTTTTGTGTCTATGATAGAAATTTAAGGATTTTGGATCATTGCAAATCTTTTTCATGGAACTGCGGTATTTAAGTGATTGGGAGGACTTCTTAATACCTGCTGTTATTCATCTGTTTTTGTGAGATATTGATTCAGAAATGCATACTTTTGGAATTGCCTTCTCAAAGTTCAATTTAAACAATGTGGTTAATTTAGAGAATTTCATATTCACATTGGTTTCCTTATACACTTCATCCCAGGTTTTTTTCTAGTTCTTTTGAAAAATCTTTTATTTTGATTTCTGGTAGATGTTATTTGTAGGCTTGTAGTTTAGGGAATTATTCGATGCCTGATTTTACTGTTGTTATTTGACAGAGATGGCCTGATAGTCTGAGGTCTTTTACAGCTACATTCCATTTTTCCCTGTCCATACTTGTCTCCACATTGCCAATTACTGCTGCAGTCATTGTAGTAACCCTTGTTGCACTATTGACCAATAGGGACATGCCAGAACTTTTAAGGATGCTTATGAAGATGCTGCTGGATTCATTTATGATATTAGTGTTGATTTTAATGTCCCCACGCAGAATTATGTTGATCTTTGTACTTGAGACTTTATCTAGAACATCTGTTAATTTATTGAAAAAGGTGTGCACACTACCATTGGATCTATACACACACAAAATGATTTATTTCGAGGTGATATCGAGCCCTGTTAATTCAATAGCTGATGTTTCAAAACGATTTAGGGAAATCACGGGAACCTAAATCAGGATGCCTGGACGCGAGTTTGAACTGTCGTTCTCCAGAATGTGACTCCAGTGTCTTAACCAATGCGCCACCTCGCTCGGTCCCACGCACCCTGACTGCAAATTTGCACATCAGTCTGGTGATTCCTCGTGTTGTTCAAATCAAAAAATGTTCAATTGTGTGTGAAATATTATGGGACTTAACTGCTAAGGTCATCAGTCCCTAAGCTTACACACTACTTAACCTAAATTATCCTAAGGACAAACACACACACACATGCCCGAGGGAGGAATTGAACCTCAGCCGGGACCAGCCGCACAGTCCATGACTGCAGAGCCTTAGCCCGCTCGGTTAATCCTGCGCGGCCCTCGTGTTGTACTGCCATTCATATACAGCATTCCAAGGGGTGTTTTCCAACGGGATAACGCTCGCCCACATCCCGCTTTTGTAATCAAACATGCTCTACAGAGTGTCGACATGTTTTCGTGGTCTGGTCGATCACCAGATCCGTCTCCAATCGAGCACATGCGGGACATCATCAGACGACAACCCCCGTGTCATCCACAAAGAGCATTAACCGTCTCTGTATTGACAGACTAAGTGCAGCAGGCATGGATCTCCATCCCACAAACTGACATCCGGCATCTGTGCAACACAATGGATGCACGTTTGCATGCTAGTATTCAACATTTTGGCGGTTACACCGGTTACACAGGCCAACGATGGAGGCACTTTTTGTTGAAAATACCTTATTCTTATGTTTTTTAGAGTGGGAAGTCCAAATATGATGCTTCAAAAACTCTATCACCAACCATTTCTTCGCATTTTACAGTTAAATTTATTAAATTAAGCAATTTTTAAAGAATTTACCAGCTTTTATATAGTTAAAATAATTTAAAAAGGAGGTGTAATTAATGTAGATGACGTTGGTAGCACTGCTGAAAAACATTTTCTGACAAAAAAGGTCGAATCTATTTTTGTGTTAAGAGATGGTGTTTTGTTTACTGTCAATCTAACCTGACTTTCCTGTTTCCTGTACATGAGCTAAGTACCCTCTAATCGTGGTTGTAAAAACTATGCTGACAATTTTTGTTATATTTGTGATAAAAAACACCAAAGAAACATTACAGACTTTGTGAGAAAGGTTTATCTATCATACTCTGGATCTAAACTTGATGATCAAGATAAATCTTAGGCGCCAAATAAGGTATGTTACGTGCGTGTTGAAGATCTGAGAAAATAGTCCAAAAACGAGAAAAAAGCCTTTTGATTTGCTGTTCCTTTGATATGGAGTGAGCCAAGAAATCATTCCAATGATTGCCACTTTTGCAGTGTTGATATTACTGGTCGTAATTCGAAAAACAAGAAGGTAATAAGCTACCCCAACCTTCCGTACACCGTCCAACCAGTAGGGCATGGTGTAGATTTGCCGCTTCCTGAACCACCAGATGATTTAAATTCTATTCCAATAGAAGTATTTTCTGATGTACAGTCTCATTTAGATGAACCAGATGATGAATTCAATTGTAATACAGAAAGTCTAGGGCCCAAATTGTTTACTCAGACCGAGCTTTACGATTTTGTTAGGGATCTGGGCTTAACGAAAGAAAAAGCTGAACTGCTTGACTCTAGATTAAAAGAAAGGAACTTATTGGCACTTGGAACCAGCATTTACATGTACAAAAAGAGAGAGCAACAATTTTCCAAGTTTTTTTCCAACAAGAAGGTGATTTAGTGTACTGCTCAGACATACCCGGTCTGATGAATAAGTTTGGTACTGAATACAAAAATGAAGACAGGTGACTGTTTATTGATTCATCCAAAACTAGTTTAAAGGCTGTTTTATTACACAGTGGTAACATATATGCATCTATATCGGTTGGGTATTCTGTACATATGAAAGAAAGCTATGAAAACCTAGAAATGGTGCTAAATAAAATAGGCCGTTCTGCTCATGGTTGGATGATATGTGGCGATCTAAAAGTAACATGCATGCTCCTTGTCAGCAAGGTGGCTTTACCAAATTTCCACGTTTCTTGTGTGAATGGGACAGTAGGGCTAGGGATCAACACTGGTGTAGAAAGAACTGGCCTGTGAGGGAGTCTTTGAAACCTCGTGAGAAGAACATTCTACACGAAAACATTGTAGATCCAAAAACCGTACTCCTACCACCTCTGCATGTAATGTTAGGCCTAATGAAACAGTTTGTAAAGGCTATGCTTAAAGATGGAACACGTTTTTAAGTATCTCTGCCAAAGGTTTCCATACCGTTCAGAAGCTAATCTAAAAGAAGGCGTCTTTGTCCGACCTGACATTAGAAAATTGATGTTTGATGCTAACTCTGAATCCACAATGACCTTAAATGAGAAAGGAGCATGTGTATCAATCAAGTTAGTCGTTACAAAGTTCTTAGGACATGAAGAAGACCCAGAATATGTTTCTGTTATAGCTACAATGTTAAAGAAGTTTAAAACCTTAGGACGTTTACTGAGCCTGAAAGGTAACTTTTTGAATAGTCACCTTGATTACTTACCGGACAATATAGGAGATGTTAGTGAGGAGCAAGGAGAGCGTTTTCACCAGGACATTAAAGTGATGGAAAACTGCTACAAAGGCCGCTGGAACACCAACATAATGGGGGACTACTGTTGGTCACTTCACCAAGAAGTTCAGCAAGCGACTCATCGTAGAAAACGCTACACAAGAAGCTTCAAAGAAAAATGAGAAAGAAAATACAAGCCAATTCCAAGTGACAAGTGAAACATCCATTAAGTTATATCATTGTTTTAAGTAGCTTACCGTAAATGCAAACCATGCTTATGTTGTAACAAAGCGTTTCGTTAATTTCCCCGTTTACTGTATAGCATAGGGTTTTTATACTATATGATAAATGTTGTAACCGCGACCAGGACGGTCGCGGGGTAGCAATGACGGAAAGCGTGGCGGGACCTGCGGAGAGGCCCGCGAACAACAACACAACGGGAGAAGACTAACACGACCAAAGAAGGACAGAACGAATACAACAGGATCGAACATCGGAGTCACATTCTACCTCACCCTTTATGGTCGTCCCATCCAGCTCACCCCCACCCTGAAATACCTTGGCCTCACCCTCAACCGACACCTCACCTGGACCCCTCATCTCCAGACCATCCAGCAGAAAGCCCATTCCCACCTCCGCCTTCTGAAACTCCTGTCTGGCCGGACATCGGGATTGCATCCTTCTACCATGCTCCACACCTACAAATCCCTCATCTGTCCTATCCTCTGTTATGCCAACGTTGCCTGGATCTCCACACCCACCTGCTTTTCCAAGGCCCTCCAAATCCTTGAACGCCATGCGCTCCGCCTTGCCTTCCATATCCGCCTTCCTTCCCCCACATGGCTCCTGTATGAACTGATCCCCTTCCCCCACCTCCTCCTGTTCCTCCAACATCTCCACATCCTTTACATTGTCTGCAGGCTTTATCCCCCCTACCCTCTGGTTTCCTCCTTCCTCTCCACCCCCCGCCCGTTGCCGCACCTCTATCGCTGTATCACTCCCTCTCTCCACCTCCACACCCTCCATCTCCTTCATCAGGGAAATTTCCAATGCCTCCCTCTCCCGGATGACGAACTTCGCTGTCACATCTACCCTTCCTTCCAACTATAACCTGGCCTTGTTCCCCCCCCCCCCTCTGCAGGGCCCCCTTTTTCCTCTTCCCTCCTTCTCCCAGAGTGGATTTTCCTCCTTCCCCCCCCCCCCCACCTCCCCTGAGACCCTGCACCCCATACTTGCCTCTTTCCTCCCCACATCCCTCCCTACCTGGCCCTCTTCAGTGCGCCCCCTGCTCATCTCCCCCATATCTTCCCCTTCCTCCCTTCTTCCAGCCCCCCTCATCTCCTTGCGCCTGGCCGATCCTCCGTTTTGATCATCGTCAGTGTGCCACATCAGTGTTGGGTTCAGTGCTGTTTCTCCTGTGCGTCAAGAGGTGTGATTTTAATTGTGTACTGGCTTGAGGTTCGCCGTCAGTGTTTGTTATGTGCTACGCCATCTGTCGATACCTTTTATGCTCCAGTCATACTGTGCCTTGTGTTCTTTTAATTGTCGCTGTGTGTGGCTTTTGCGTGTGCTACTTTTAAACAGTTTTTTATCTCAATTTTACAGTCACCCCGTTTTTTGTCTATTGTCTTCCATGATGTTCCCCCTTTTTTATATCTATGTTCACCATATTCTCTCCTTTGTTATTTTTAAATGTCTTCTATTGTTTGTTCTATGTCTTTCGGCTGAAGAGTAGAACATACGCTGCTGCCAGCCCGCCCCGATGGACGGGGAATTGAAATACAATAAAAGAAAAAAAATCGGCGTCACAAGGAAACAAACACGTCCACTCGTACTCAGAACAAGGAAGTAAGCTGTCTAGCGTGAAGCGCGGTGTAAACCGACGTACGCGACATTAGACTGGCTGTCTGAGCTTCTTTTTCTTCCTGCTCTGCAGCCTACACTTTTTTAAAACGTAAGGAGAAGTTAAGAAACAATAAAAGCAAGCGATAAAACGAGGACTTAAATTGTAAATCGGCGGATAATTGAGGAAAGTTAAAAATAAAGCAAAAGGTTGGCAAAGCAGATAAAATACACAGGATGCAGACAGGTAACATAGTAGACAGACAATTAAAAAACATGGCGACAGTCTGGTTTCTGTTCGCAAGAGATATAAAATCACACCCAGCGACATTATGATGGCCGTTCGCAACACTTCAGAAAAGACACACAACACTGAACACTCACTGTGAACACTGCACTAAAATGTCAGTGCAAAAGAGGACACACCATAGCCTAGGGCAGATGAGGGGGTGGGGGGGGACCTGGACAGATGAGGGGGAAAACAAGGAGGGAGGAGAGGATAAACGAAAGGGGGGGAAACCAAAGGTGGAAGAGGACTCATAAGGGGGGGAGGGGCAGGGCAGACGCGAGAGGGAATGGGAAAAGGCAGAGGAGGGAAATGCAAAGCACTTGGGAGAGAGAAGGGGGGCAGAGAGAGGGTAGGTGGAAAAAAAAGAGGATGGAAGGGGGGGAGAGGGAGCCCAAGAAAAGGATGGAGGAAAGGAAGGGGGGTGAGGATCAGAGTTGATGGGAGGGATAAATGGGGGGAGAGAGGGCATCATCTGGGAGGGGGAGTTGATGGAAGCCACCTTGGAAAAGGAGATGAAGGGTGTATAGATGGAGGGTAGGGGGGACACAACAGTGATGACGTGGCAGGGGGCGGGGATGGGAGTGGAGAGGAGCAACTAGAGGGTGAGGGAGATCAAGGCGGCGGGAGGTGTAGAGTATCTGGCTGAGCGAGAGGCAGGCGCTTAAGTTCGCTATCGTGGGTGCCGCTATTGGCCGCTGGGACCACGTGTTCCACAGTGGCGCCCCCACACTAAAAGCGGGCCAGGAGGCGCGCGCCGCCACAGCTTACGGCGCGATGGTGCAGAGACCTCTATGGGTCTTCGACGTCCATGACGTCTGGCGCGGATTCAAATTCCGCGGCGCGCGGTACCAGAATAAAAAGTGTATTGCTCGAGAACTATGGGTGATACAAAAAACTAAGGCTAAATTTGGATTCAGCTCATAAATATCTATAAAGATCAGCTATCAAAGTAAAGTTTTTCAAAAAAAAAAATTCGATGGCCTGTGTTATTAATGTACCAGCATTTCAAATTTGCAGTGGCTCATCTCGCGCTTACATTAACTTTTGATATTGCAATGGTAATCACTTAAATATGTTACTTAGATAAAATTATTCCCCAAATTTCATTACTCCATTTATATTTGGTGTTGTGATTTTGTTTCCGTCAGACACCAACAGCTGCGTTAGTGGCGGATATATGAAACTGTCTGATTTCAACCCTTAAAGAATTAGACATGACCAGACCCAATCAACAACTTGACGTCAGTTCTTCAGTCCCTAGGTTCCTTGTACATTTCGTTACATTTTTGCTTAATTTCTCAAAATAGATATTTGAGGACAATAGAGATTGGCCAGTAATAGTTTCGAATCAGGAAAGATTGCGAGAACTTTAACTTCTATTCCTGTGCGCAGATATTGACATTAATTGGCCAGTTATGACGTCTGTGAGGAAGTGTTGACAGTTAGCGTAAGTATAAGCGACTTCACGGTGGCACCATCCCCTTGTGTAATCTGATCTTCTGTCGTAGTATTTAAAGTTGAATGTAGAGAGACTTAGAAGAAACTGGTTTCTTAATCGTTTGCAACATCGTCAAGCAAATAATTAGCGGTGGAAGTTATAGATCACGCTGACGGATTGATCAAAGCCCATTAAGGTGAGAATAAACCATACTTTATCAAAAATGGTTCAAATGGCTCTTAGCACTATGGTACTTAACTTCTGAGGTCAACAGTCCCCTAAAACTTAGAACTACTTAAACCTAACTAACCTAAGGGCATCACACACATCCATGCCCGAGGCAGGATTCGAACCTGCGACTGTAGCGGTTGCGCGGTTCCAGACTGTAGCGCCTAGAACCGCTCGGTCACCCCGGCCGGCTCATACTTTATCCCTGGGAACTGACGTGCTTCATTATCTGTGAGTGTTGGAGCACTGTTTTCTTGAACTGCAATCCTCAGAATTATTCTTTGTTGAAATTTCCGACGACGTGTTAGGGTATTAGTCGGGATTTAAGTGGACAATGGTAGCGATGAACATTTCCAGTCCACTTGGGAAATGACCTGAATACAATCAGATTGTGACAAAGTAGGTAGCGCTACAGAAGTGGTGTCTTTCTTTATCGTCGTTTTGCGGGTAAAGGTGAAGCTGGGACTCCTATCTAAGCTATGTTGCCAGAACTACAGTGCTGAGAGATGTTCTAGATCCGTTGATAAATGTTACCTTCCTCAATGGTGACATAATGACGCCGCGTAGTTATGTAGCGTGCCACATCTTATCGGAACTTCATTGACGACAGTAGACAAGTCGCCGCGGCCTCGATCTCCCAAAGACGACGAACTGAGACATTTCGAACACACGAAGTAAAGCCTCTAAAGATCTAGAAGAAACTATCAATGACACAGCTTTAGGGTTTGTTCGTCATTTAGGGACAGATCAACACAGAAAAATAAACAGAAACAATGAACTTGATTTGATCAGCACGTTCTGTTTCCCTCTGAATCATAAGGTCTTTGTTCTACCTTCGAAGAGTGACAGTCGTCGCATCCTTAAATTCGTTAGTTCCACAGGTCCCTGTAATTTAAAAAAAAAGTCCAGACAATTTTGATGTATCTATAGCTTGATTGGCATACTGGCGAACCGATGCACCTTTGCAGTAGCCCAATCCCTTCTGCACTGCTCTGTAATATGCTACGTTCTGGCCGAAAGTCTAGTACTATAGCAATAGCCGTAACGATAAGAAAAGATCTCTCTCGCCATAGGAACGGCTCACCTCAGCTCAAGAGGCTGTCGACTAAAACTGGAGCTGTACAAATAAAGGGATTCTAGCATTCGAACAACCAACTGCTCCTAGCTCCTAAGATTCGTCCACTTCTTAAGAGAAACCGCATCACAATTACGATAGTAACCAGCTGCGCTTGCAGACTATAAAGTTCTTCCTCGAATTAATAACTGATAGGGACAAATAACACCTACACCAACTCGTTTCTATAAGCATCTAATGGTACGTCACAAAGGAGCTCGGTATTCACAAATCAAACAACAATGAATAATTCCTCAAGGCACCACATCGAGGAGATTGGAAAACCTACGAATTATATCACACATACATCAAAAAAAGTTTTGCATCGCCTCGGTTCCGAGAGTTCCGGAACCTGTACAGAAAACTGGAATAGAGATCAACATAAACATCATTTCCTCCCTTTTCATTGCTCATGAAAACCACACATTGCATGTTGCACCACCGTACAGCGAGATCTTCAGAGGTGGTGGTCCAGACTGCTGTACACACCGGTATCTCTAATACCCAATAGCACGTTCTATTGCATTGATGCGTGCCTGTATTCGTCGTGGCATACTAACAACAAGTTCATCAAGGCACTGTTGGTCCAAATTGTCCCACTCCTCAACGGCGATTCGGCGTAGATCCCTCAGAGTGGTTGGTGGGTCACGTCGTCCATAAACAGCCCTTTTCAATCTATCCCAGGCATGTTCGATAGGATTCATGTCTGGAGAAGATGCTGGCCACTCTAGTCGAGCGATGTCGTTGTCCTGAAGGAAGTCATCCACAAGATGTGCACGATGGGGGTGCGAATTATCGTCCATGAAGACAAATGCCTCGCCAGCATGCTGCCGATACTGTTGCACTGTCGGTCAGAGAATGGCATTCACGTATCGTAAAGCCGTTACGGTGCCTTCTATGACCACCAGTGACGCACAACGGTCCGATTTTGCCACCCCAAAACAGCAGGGAATCTCTACCTTGCTGCACTCGCTGGACAGTGTGTCTAAGGCGTATAGCCTGACCGGGTTACTTCCAAACACGTCCCCGACGATTGTATGGTTGAAGGCATATACGACACTGCGCGGTCCATTCGACATGTTGTTGGGCCCATCTGTACCGCGCTGAATGGTGTCGTGGTTGCAAAGATGGACCTAGCCATGGGCGTCGGGAATGAAGTTGCGCATCATGCAGCCTATTGCGCACAGTCTGAGTCGTAACACGACATCCTGTGTTTGCACGAAAAGCATTATTCAACATGCATTGCTGTCAAGGTTCCTCCGAGCCATAATCCGTAGGTAGCAGTCATCCACTGCAGTAGTAGCCCTTGGGCGGCCAGAGCGAGGCATATCATGGACTGTTCCTGTCTCTCTGTATCTCCTCCGAACAACATCGCTTTGGTTCACTCCGAGACGCCTGGATACTTCCCATGTTGAGAGCTCTTCCTGGCACAAAGTAACAATGCGGACGCGATCGAACAGCTGTATTGACCGTCTAAGCGTGGTTTAACTGCAGACAACACCAGCCATGTACCTCCTTCATGGTGGAATGACTGGAACTGATTCGCTGTCGGACCCCACCGTCTAAAAGGTGCTGTTCATGCATGGTTATTTATATCTTGAGGCGGGTTTAGTGACATCTCTGAACAGTCAAAGGGACTGTGTCTGTGATACAATATCCACACTCAACGTCTCTCTTCAGGAGTTCGGGAACCGGGGTGATGAATAACTTTTTTTGAAGTGTATATGTTAAAAAAGTATTTTACAATCTAAAACTCTGGGATTTTGACGTCAGTGTAAAGGTTTACCCAGAAACAAGAAATATCCTATATTTTTTTCATTTTCTGGCATCGTAAAGAAGACATCAGAATAGCAGATATAGAAATGCTGTTTTTCACTTTTAATTAATTCGATGGACTAACCTGTCATTTCAGGCTGCTCCAAACTATACACAGTATTTGGGGCTTCCCGGTAACTATAGTGGCTCACGTATTACTCATGAATTAGCTGGAAAACATGCCGCGACATTAATTTCACTGTCGTAACAGGGACAATTACCAGAAAATATCGGAGATTTACATCTTCCTTATCAGATTCGCATTATTATCTTCTCTTACTGGGTAGTCTCCTATTGCTCTGAAGGTAAGAATAATGACTGAGGTAAATGTGGATATCCTGTGTAGTGAACACCATTCAAGTAGGTAGTGAAAATGAGAGCCAGAAAAGTGCCTATATACGAATCTCAGTTAACCCGGCATTGCTTCGCAATTACTAAATATGCATGGGAATTTGATATACATCCTAGACCCCTTACCCCCGTTCTTTCTGGACATCACCCCCTCCTCCTCTCTTTGTCCGTTCTCTCTTCCTCCGCCCCTCTTTGTGCATCACTTCTTTTCCTTCTCTCTGTTTATCTTCTCCTCCCCCCTCTCTAAATCCATTTCCTACATCCCCCCTCTCAGTCCTCTCATCCCTCTCTCACATCTTTAGCCTTGTTTACTGTTATTGCAAATCAAAGCTTGACTGGCAACAGACGTCCTTAAAATGAATGGGTAAATCGTTTGGGATGATTGATATACGAAGTGTGAGAGCTGCCTCTCTAGCTGCCGGATCTATCAAGATAGTAGCTCCAAATGAGTAGGATTATAAAGTTTCGGACGACTCAGATACCGTAGTAGTATTCGAATCATATGACGATGACCCATAAATAAAACTCTCTTGTTTTCTGTAAAACCGACAGTGAGGAAGACAGAACAGCACATTGTTATGTATACAACTTTTGTTCGAAATTACAGTGAGTCCATATAAACGTAAACTACTTTAATGAGTCACAACGTTTCAACTCTTAATGCCTTTGGCAGGTCGCACGTTCGAATCCTGCCTCGGGCATGGATGTGTGTGATGTCCTTAGGTTTCATTAGTTCTAAGTTCTAGCCGACTGATGACCTCAGAAGTTAAGTCGCATAGTGCTCAGAGTCATTTGCACCAAGCCTTTGGCAGTGACACAGTGCGGACCGTGTTGCCCGCAGGCCGGGCTGTGGTGCGCGCGCCTGTTTGTTTACGTCGGAGCAGCTTCGCGTTTGCGGTGTTGTGAGTCTAGAACGAGATGGCACAGTCGTACAGAAAAACGACTTTGAAGTTCAGTTTTGCGAACGACTATACACGACCGAAGGCACACGAGATTGAACGTTTTTTTAAGAGAAGAGGTAAAAATCGATCCACAGGAAATCGTGGGAATCCATTTTTCGATCGTTTCAAGCGTTGTCTATGTCAAGCTTATTGACGAGGTTGCTTCCGAAAGACTTCTACAACGATCACCGAACGGGTATCGTTTCTGTCATGCCGACGGAAATGTTGGCGCGGTTACGGTCGATCACGCGGGAATGGGGATACGCACTATACGGGTCTTCGAACTTCCGTTTGAGGTCCCGTCTGAACTTGTGACCGACGCCTTTCGTCCTTACGGTACAGTTCTATCTCATGTGAACGAAAAATGGACCAGTTTTACAACATACCCCGTCCTAAGTGGGGTGAGACAAATACGGATAGAACTGCGAAAGCACGTCCCCTCTTATTTGTACATAGTAGGTTGTCGAGCGATTATAATCTATGATGGACAACCTCGCACTTGCTCGTGGTGCGGGAAAGAAGGTCACGTCCGCTCGGAATGCCTCCAGCGACGTTTAGTGCAAACCCCACGGGATGACGTTCAGGCGCCACAACAGATGACTGTATTACCGTTGACCTTTGTGGAAGCCCTGAGAGGAGACGTGAGGGATATTTCCGATGGGCACCAGCAGCTACGCCCTAGAGAGAACATGGGCACCAACGGACTGGAACTCCGACCACCGGTTCCACCACAGCAGACACAGGACACCACACAAGATATGCAGCTGACGGCCGCCCCAGGCTCAACCGTGGCGGCTGCCAGTGCTTCCACCGAGAGCGTGATAGGCCAGGCCCAAGACGGATGATACGGAACCCAAACAGCCGATGCGGAAGCAAGGCAACGGAAACAGCGTTAGCCGAAGAGAAGAAAGAAGCGTCGACTGACTTCTGCTGACGATAGCCATAGTCCCGAGGGGACAGTGGACGACAACGACAGTATCGATCTGAGAGCAGTGGATTCAACAGATACGGAGATGACGGTGCAGGAATTGCACAGCGACGATAACTTGAATTCTCTTTCTGGTGACAGGAAGGCAGAAGTGGAGATGACAATTGTCCAACATCATAGCGGTGACAACATTGCCTACCATCCTTCGGCCAGTTCCGGAAATATGCTGGGGGACTGGGCACAAGAAATGGGCCAACGGGAACAGAATGAAGATACGAACGCGACGATTGAGGATAGTCCTGGCCAGACGCCGAGAGCGGCCGGGGAATGTTGAACAACTTAGTGTGGTGAGGAGCGCCGGGGGTGCCGATAGCCGACAGCACTCCGGTTTTCAACACCATCGCTTGATGACACCCCCCTACAACTGATGAACACACGTCAGGCGTACCAAAATGTTCAAATGTGTGTGAAATCTTATGGGACTTAACTGCTAAGGTCATCAGTCCCTAAGCTTACACACTACTTCACCTAAATTAGCCTAAGGACATACACACACACCCATGCCCGTGGGAGGACTCGAACCTCCGCCGGGATCAGCCACACAGTCCACGACTGCACCGCCCTAGACCGCTCGGCTAATCCCACGCAGCCACGCGTACCACATTACAACGATAAACATTAATGGCTTCCGGACACGGCTTAAAATTCAAATGCTGAAAGATATGTTACACGCTGCGGACGTGGATATTGTACTCCTGCAAGAAGTGCGTTTTACATCGCAGGCGCAGTTCTACGGCTACGAAGCACATTATTCAGTGCACGATGGGAGTAGATGCGGTGTGGCCATCCTCACCAGAGAAGGAATAGAATTGGAGGAAGTCATGTCTCTCCCTTCGGCACGTGGAATAGCGATCACTGTCGACGGCGTTCGTTTCCTCAATTTATACGCGCCATCTGGCTCCACAAAACGAAGAGAAAGGGCGACCTTTTACACCGAGGAGATAGCACCGTTGTTCGCTGGACGCTATGATAACTATGTAGTGGGTGGCGACTTTAATTGTGTCTTCAACCAAAAGGACCAAGTACGTCATTATGTGCCATGCATGGAATTGCGTGCTTTGATTACCGAAATGGCGCTTCTGGATACCTGGGAACTGCAGCATGGAGGAAGAACGGGTTATACGTATGTAACGGGACACTCGGCGAGTAGACTTGATAGAGTGTATGTGATACGAGCTCTACGGACGGCGATACTGGATGCCGAAATCTAGCCAGCGGCCTTTACGAATCATATGGCGTACGTCTGTACGATTTCACTAACGCGTCAGAAGATATGGCGGAGTAAGGGTCCCTGGAAAATGGATAGTGCCCTTTTACGTGACACTGCATGTCGCCGGTCGATAGAGGTGGTCTGGGAGACCTGCGTTCGCCGCCAACGGGCATACACCTCGGTTCTCCAGTGGTGGCTCAAATGCGCAAAACCAACGTTACAGAGAACGTTGATACGATACGGGCAGGATAAATCGCAGTGGAACCGCACGACGGCGGATTTTTATTTTACAGCCCTCGAGGGAGCTGATGACCCAACAACCATCGCCGGAAAGGCACACGGCCATGCGCAGGATAAAAGCCAAGTTATTACAGCTGACGAGACTAAGAATGGAAGGGATAATGGTCCGGGCGAGATTGGCGGACACAGTTGCTGCCGAAGCCCCCTCCATGCACCACGTAGTACGTGAACGCCAACGACGACGAAGGACATTGATCAGGGAACTAATCTCTGAAACCGTCCACCAAGTTGTGAACCATCATGATATTGCGCATGTGTTTACTGACTGTTTCCGCCAGTTGTATGGACCTACACAAGTGAACCACGAGACACTACATGATGTCATCACCGAAATGCCAGATAAAGGACCACCACTGGATGCAGAGACTTTCATCACAGCGATAACGGAGGACGAGCAGACAGACGCAATTGCCAGGGGGGCTCCGAACAAGTCCCCAGGACAGGACGGCTTCCCAATTGAATTTTACCGCGCCTTTGCATACCTCATGGGACGGACGTGGATTCAGATGTACAACGAACTCCTGTTACCGCAGACTGAGATACCTGTCGAATTCACGGAGGGTATCATCATCCCAATACCCAAACCACGCGGTGGCAGAAGGCCAGGAGATTATAGACCACTCACTCTCTTGAACTGCGACTATAAGATCTTCGCGCGCATCCTTGGGGCTCGCCAGCGGTCTTCAGTTTCTGATAGACACCTCATAGATCAAACATGCCTCGGCGGTTAGAGTAACGTACAAACGGCGCTCGGTGACTACCGAGATATCATCGCATTAGCAGCGGCATGCCGAGTGCGTGGGGCACTAGTCGCTATTGACTTCGATCAAGCGTTCGACAGAGTGGATCATATCTTTTTGCACGCGGTGATGGGCGGATTGGGAATCCCACAGGCCTTCATTCTAGTGATCATGCGACTGTTACACGCCGTGCGATCAAAGGTCTCGGTGAATGGGCGGGGCACTGACTAAATTGTTATTTCAAGGTCAGTTCGTCAAGGTTGCCCCCTTTCGGTATTTTTGTATGCAATGGCTTTGGAACCCTGTCCATATGGTCTCCGAAGACGGCTGGAGGGAGTGCCGTTGCCACAACTGACCTTTCATTGCCGCGCTTATGCTGACGATGTGATGCTGATGGCAAGGACAGGCGACGAAGTACGTACGCGTTGGCATGGATACAGCGATACGGGATGGCGGCGGGAAGCGTGCTTAATCTACAGAAGTCACGCTGCATGAATGTCGGTCGAGGATTACAACCGGGGGAGGAAGGCCCGCCCATGTTAGTTAACACCATAAAATGTCTAGGTGTTACACGGATGTGCAGCGGACAGCAGCGGATAACTACCGACGGATATTGAAGCTGATGCGGACAATGGTGCTGTTACAGAAATGAAGAGCGTTGGATATGATTCAGAGGGTGACCTATGTTAACGTATACCTAGCACCGAGACTCACTCACGTAGCGCATGTCCTGCCTTTAACGGGCCAATGGCAACGCGGGAACAAGCAACTTTCGGAACTTACGTGAGTGTGGGACACCTGTTTAAGATCAAATACACAACGCTTACCCTACCACCTGGAGAGGGTGGACTTGGTCTGGTGAACGTATATGAAAAGGCACGGGCGTTATTTCTCAGGACGATTTTTCGACAGTGGCGCGGTCAATTTCGCAGTATTTCGGGTGCGTTGGCCGATGTACTAGCGCCCACTTCCATGCTGCCCCCAGTCAATGTGGGCCATATTTCACCGGAGATGTCACATTTAAGTCTTTTTTTTTTTCGAGCTTAGCTATGTCAGAGAATCCTTCCCAACAACACGACTACCGACGACGCGAGATGTATACCAACTCTTATTGCGCCGGTTCCCCAGGAATACCCTGGAAAAGAAGTACGCAGACAAGAACTGGCGACAGATATGGCGCGTTATACGGAACGTTTACCTCCCAACGTCGGTACGCTCAACATGGTATGTGGTGGTAAACAGGAAGTTCGCAACGAGTCAACGGCGGCACGCGATTCATTTGGCAGACACTCCACTATGTTTAGGCTGCGCAACAGTGGACACTGATGAACATCGTTTAGCATGTAGTGAGTCGGCTCCGGTGTGGTACTTGGCACGACAGATATTGGCGTTCCTGTTACGCTCCGCCCCTCACACAATTTCATCAGACACACTTTTATTCCCCCAAGAATCTTATTTTCCGGTCCAAAAAACCAATGCAGTGACATGGGTACGGGGAATGGTTGTGGGCTACGTCTATAACGAATCGGAAAAGGACAAAATGGATTTTTGGCATTTTCTCCTGGATGGACACACGAGGCTGCAACAGCGTAAGAAATATAGGCAAGACTTCGCTAATTACCTGCGACTTACATTTACCGACCCGCCGGCCAGATGGGGTTTGACAGGTGAGAGATGAGATAGACGAAGAAGCCGAGATAGACATCGATCACACTTACGGAACCTTAGTTAATTTCGAGAAGACGACGCAGTCGTACACCAACGTCTGGAGAACGGGTCGATAGATGGCTCTATCGAACGTCGGGTCGTGAGCAGGTGTCGCATCCGACACGAATTTCATTTCATTGATAGAGGAGCATGTTTCTTTTGTATTTGTACTATCCGCGATGTCTTCGTGTCCTTTTCATTTGGACATTTTCAGTTTTATTCGTTTCCTTACTTGATTAATTTTCTAATTAGCCACTGTTTGTCAACATTTGGACATTGTAGACACTATTTCTGCTGTAGTATAACAAAATGTATGTTCAGCAAAGGTTGTAAGTCTGACATTGGAAAAAAAAAATAAAAATAAAAAATGAGTAGCCTTGACGTCTCATTCTGAGCTTCAAACCACGTTTACCCCATTTAAAAAGAAAAAAAAAAAGATAGCTGAGTGGTCAGCATGACGGATTGTCGTCCTATGGGCCCGGGTTCGGTTCCCGACTGGGTTGGAGATTTTCTCCACTCAAGGACTGGGTGTTGTGTTGTCTTCATCATCATTTCATCCCCATCCGGCGCGTAGGCCGCCCAAGGGGGCGTCGAATATAATAAGACCTGCACCAAGGTGGCCGGACCTGCCCCGCAAGGGGCCTCCCGGCCAGTGACGCCAAACGTTCATTTCCATTTCAACTAATAATGGAAAAAATTTACTGTTTTGGGAAATGACAATACACGCTTGGGAGATTACCTATACACACACAAAGTCCTCAGAGTAAATACTGGATGCGCCCTCGACTGAAAAAATATATATACTACACAAAGAATCGTGTTTTCATCTGTGTTTGACCCAACGAAAGCAGAAAGCTGAATTTGGAGTCACCTGCTGCGCTGCTGCAAAGCTTTCTTTATGTAAACGAAACTAAATTGCCTCCTATGCCGAAACAGATTTTCGGAAAACATTTTACTTCACGTATACACAATTGAAAACCACAGGTTTTGGATGCGCATGGTTTTTCGCCATGCATTTACATGACTTGCATATCCCTCACCAGTTATCCGACCACGGGAAAGGTAGTACAGCACGGAAGGTTTCGTTTAGGGTGAGTCTCCACGTCATTAAGAGGTAAATACCATGCTAAAAGGCAGAGTGCAAAAAAGTAATCCAGCCGGGATTCGATCCTACAACCTCTCAGTTTTCAGCCACTTGTCTATCACTTTTCTTCCTTTCCTCCAGCCGCGTGACGCCACATCCAAACGACTCGCTGTTTACAGATTTTTTAACAAGACGAACAGAGCCACAGAAATTAAATAAACTGCGAAACAATATACCCGAAAAGGGCCACAGAGACCAACTAACACAGCCGATACCTTGACTACGAAATGAATGGTTCAGCATATTTGGAAATAAGTCGCGATGCTGTTGCAGGCGCAAACATTTCCAATATGCAGTGGCGGTGGAAGGCGAGTAGGTCCGTATCGCCCTCTCTGTCTAAAATGCAGTGAATATACTGGCCCAAAATCCATGCAATTTTATTTTACCTTGTCCCGAAAAGGAGGAGGAGTTTGGACAAAACAAGATATCAGCCGAGAAGAGAGTCTCACTCGATCGAGTCAGAAACGCTAATTGTCTTAAGCCAGTGCCAGTTCGTTTCGTGACCATCACACGTAAATATATGTTGTAGCGCGTCTATGGCGGGACAATGACTGCATTGATCCGTGACAGTAAGTCCAATACAAAATAGGTGCTCATTGGTGGATAGCAGGTCGTGAACCACTTGATGCAACGAGGATGCCACCGCTATCGGTATAACGAGAAGGCTAAGATGAAACCATATCGTCTGCCAATAAGTTTGTAGCGATGCTCATTCAGCAGGTGGTGTAAAGTCAATCCCTCTCCCGTGCATTAACAAAAATTTGGTAGTGTGATGCGGCCTCTGGAATATTAGCGCCAGGTAACTGACAGCAATATGAAATTCAAGGACATGTTTTAACAGTAAATTCAATAGACCGATATCGACAGACAGGTTAAGACTGCCCGGCCGCAGAAAGTAAAACAACTGAGACTTGGATGTGTAATGTGTCTGAGAGATAGTCAGCACGGTGCGCCGAACAAGTAAGACAGACGCTTTCTTTTGGATACCGGGAAGTCCCAAACCCCCGAGAGGACGCACACGCGCATCTACTTCGTATCGTAATGGAAAAACGTAAAGCTTCCATAAAAACGACTAGGCAGCAATTCCTGTTTCCTAGCCATCATCGTGGGGAGGGTAAAGAAGATCTGAGTGATGCAACATGATTTGCACAAGGCGTAGGTATCCATAATCCAAATTTTCTGAAGCAGGTTAAGGAAATGCCGTTCATACTTCAGAATAGCACCTTGTATGTTCCCCGCAACCGACTTACAATTAAGAGTAACTGCTTTAACTTAAAAACGATCGACTATGACTAACGTCGATCGGTCACCGTTTCCCACGAAATGACAGCATTATCAAAACCCCGTAAATGAGTCGATCGACATTTTCCTTTGTTCAAGTGGGTACCACATGCAAGTCCAAAGGCATCCACGGTAGCCTTGAGCAAAGTAATCTCGGCAGAAGAACGGAGTAACACCCTGACATCGTCCGTGTAGCCGGCCGCGGTG
Organism: Schistocerca americana; assembly: GCF_021461395.2. Lineage (NCBI taxonomy): Eukaryota > Metazoa > Arthropoda > Insecta > Orthoptera > Acrididae > Schistocerca > Schistocerca americana. Next base: position 436,116,739 of record NC_060130.1, on the reverse strand, counting down.
GTCTCGCGGTTCTAGGCGCGCAGTCCGGAACCGCGCGACTGCTACGGTCGCAGGTTCGAATCCTGCCTCGGGCATGGATGTGTGTGATGTCCTTAGGTTTATTAGGTTTAAGTTGTTCTAAGTTCTAGGGGACTGATGACCACAGCAGTTGAGTCCCATAGTGCTCAGAGCCATTTGAACCATTTTTCGTCCGTGTATACTCACACCGTGATCGTCTCGCCCAAGAGTGGCCACCATTGTAAATGAGTGGCGATCCTTCGAAGAAGGGGCTCAAGTGATAGAAAGAACGACGACACTGAAAGTGGACTTTCCTGAAGAAAATGTTAATTAGGAGTGTGAGCTGGCAATCGAAAGTAACTAAAGTTTTGATACCCGTAAATAAATTAGACAAGACCCTCCGCAGATTAACAGTGACTCCAACGGCTTCCAGTGCATGCAATAGGAAACCGTGGATGAAACGGTAGAACGTTTGACAAAAACCAAAAAAATCTACAGCACATGGAATAGAAGCAACAGTGGCCACCGATTTAACATCACGACATTCAGCTACCGGGGTCAGAATAGTACAGCCAGGAATACAAGTTTGATGGCCAGCAACAACTTTCTCCAGCAACGCCGACTGCCGGCTATTCACCGCCCTCGACACCATCTTACTATCAGAATTTAATAAGGTAGCTGGGCGAAATTTATCAGTTGCTGCCTGACCAGAAATTTTAAGAATTAACACAATTTTGTCAACCTTAAAAGAATTGGGCCCCAACCCCCGTTTCAACAGTCCGCTCAAAAGCAACGTAAATGTAGTACCTAACAAAGGCCAAATCCACACATAACACTCTTTTGGCAGATCATCCGACCCCGGCGATTTACGAGATGATCTGACAGTAAGGTCATAAGCATCGCCTCATTTAGAAACATCTAAAAACGCAGCGTTAGGTGATGGTGCAAGTCTACGATCCAGCGTCCGATAAAGCAAATAGTACGATGTATCGATAGGAACGAGTACCTCCTGCTGTCCTACATAGAACTGAGGGAAGTCAGGCAATATGTCCTTTGTCCCGTCAGAACATTTCCATTCTCCGTCTTGAGAGACGTAAAACACGCACGTCTACGACGAATCTGATGTCGAGTCAGATGATATAGAGAAGTCAGTTCATCCGCTGCCAAGGAACGTTGTTTGCATCGTCCTTAAACCCTGCGTTTCACGCTGCTTCGACTGTAACAGTTACTCCTTTACACGCCTGACGTCCACAATTCGTAGCGGAGCGTGATGAGCACTATCATAAAGGCCACGTAAGAGAGAGTAGTAAAATTCTTGCGTCCTCCGGAATCCTATCAACGTTTGTCGGAGCCTCGCTTTTGCCAGTTAAATCCACATTTCTAAAATGCAGGCGTATCGCGCAGTTGTACGGAGACTACTGTCCAACACTTCCCAGATCACTTCATCTACTGAGGGACCTCCAAGTGCACCACATTAAGCATCCAAGGCTATCTAAACAGTTTCACCGACTGTCAAGCGCGCGGTTTAAAGTAACAGTCACTGCGGAGTGGCCTGTGAAGTTGGCGGGGATGATGTCAACAGCCAATATTCTATCATGCAGCTAGTCAGCTAAATAAGATCTGCCAATTCTGCTGCTTGAAGTGGTAGTAAAACAGGTAAATTTGACACAGTCGCATATTTATGGACGCAGGACTCAACACACAGTTAAAATCACCACCTATCAAAATACTCTGCGAACTCTTCCTTAACAAACAAATTACCTCGTCCTTAAAAAATCGGGAATGCTGAAGAAAAGTACTTCCTGTTCCTCTACCATTATCAAGAACTTCATCGCCTTCAGTGGGAATTCCCTCCCCCAAAAAACAAGGCAGTCCCCGCAAAACATTGGAGAACCACATTAAACATGGTGCTAAAAACAGGGAGAGGAAAAAGAGTGAATTGAACTCCTTGTAAAAATACGACATCAGCATAGAAATTATAGATAAACTGACACAACGAAGTGAGGCATAGTTGCGGTTTTACCCGATTAACACTCAAAGAAAGAAACTATAAACCTGCATACTTTAACAATAAGAAACAAAATTCGAGCTGATAATATACTTAATTACGTCACCAATGAGTGTCCAGTCCGTCGCCGGGCCCATTGAAGAAGCCGAGGGTGGCGGGGTTTGCACCCTCGTCTTTGAAATCTATATTTTTTTTCTTTTTACGAGCCACCGAACGCTCGGATTTGGACACGTTAACAGTGACTAAAACATCTGCAGGCGGGGACATAGGTGGTTCTGGAACATTATCCAAAGTAGACGACAAACAAGGAGCCGCAGAGACACACCCAACAAAATGGGATCCTTGCAATACTTATCCACGCACAAGGGAGCAGTCAGGCAAAACATCTGGGTCGACCCTCCGCTCCATCTCACCTGAATGGGTGATATCAACGGGAACAGGTAGGGCTAGGTTAGCCTCAGATTGCGCTGTTGAATCATTGATACAGAAGGAGGTCCATCGACTTCCCCACCCCTAAGTAATTCCTGAGGAGTCACCTCAACCTTGCGTGACGCTGCGGTGAGGCAGAAAACAAGCAACCTTCCGGCTCGGTGCACAAGGCGGAACTGACTGCTAGACCAGCAAACCAGATGTGAATTCCGCCATGCGTGCTGCACCCTCGAGTCACCGCTGCTCTCTCGAATTATAGTGGCTATTCGCTAGGTGGCTATGGAATCGTTTTCAAAACCCAAATTTAAATCATCATAACTCGGACAACTTACAAGAAATATTTCCAATTTATATACAGAAACCTTCCTCGTGAATCGGTGTTTCTATTAGTGATGTCAATCCCTACAGCAGCTCTTGATATTAGCCTGCACACACAGAAGGAAAGGGCGACTTCAGTTTTTATACAAAGAGATACACAGGGTGAAGAAAAATTCGCGCACTCGGACTTCGCAGTGCGATTCCTCACATACTAGCAATACAAAAATGTCTATCACAAAGTTTCGTCCCATGTACATTTTGGGCAGTAAATGGACATTAAAGATTGGCAATCTGGCAACACTGTTATCACATGTAAGGTCAGAAAGTAGCAGTAGTGCTGCGCAGTTGGTGCATTGGCTATCAGTCGGCTCTCAGCCGCGGTAATGTGCGGAACTGCTCCGCGCGCCTACCAGAGCTGCGCACTCGATGATTTTTACTTCCACGTCGAGGTATTGTGTTCATAAAGTCAACTACCACCGTACCTCATGCCGCACACTTACCGCCGTGCGACGATCAAAGTAATGTTTCAGGCTGAACACGACCGAGATCCTTTGAAGCTGAACAATTCTTACGAGAGTATCTGCGTTTGAACTCCCTGGACGTGATCGGAAAGTATTTTTCCATCACAGGAAGTGTTGTACACATCAAGATGTCGACAGAGACGCTATGAGCTGAAGTTGTCCAACGACATGATGCCGGACTAAAATTTAAACACTCTGATTTACACGTAGGTGCAGTGACAAAAAAAATGGTTCAAATGGCTCTGAGCACTATGGGACTCAACTGCTGAGGTCATTAGTCCCCTAGAACTTAGAACTAGTTAAACCTAACTAACCTAAGGACATTACAAACATCCATGCCCGAGGCAGGATTCGAACCTGCGACCGTAGTGGTCTTGCGGTTCCAGACTGCAGCGCCTTTAACCGCACGGCCACTTCGGCCGGCTGTGCAGTGACAGTGGACCATGCGGGATTAGGTCTCCGAACTTTTCTGGTGTTTGTGCTCCTGTTCGAGGTGCCTCTAGAAGTGGTCATTGCGGCTATACAGCCATAGGGAAACGTCTTGTGTCACGTCGCGGAGAAGTGGCAAACATTTACGACCTACTCGGTGTTGCATGGCGTCCAGCAGAACAAAACTGAGCCGACTAAACACGTTCCATAGTACCCGATGATTGGCGGAGTGCGGGTCATCGTCCTGTACGATGGCCAACCGCGAACTTGCTCCGGATGTAGTCAGGAAGCACACGTCCGGTCCGAATGTTTACGCCGACGTTTGATACAGATACTGCTGGCTGAAGTGATCCCGGCATCGACTTTAACGTCCCAACCCGTCACCTACGCGACGGTAGCACAGAGCAGACCAGCATGGCGTCACCCCCAGGCTCGCAATGGGAACATTAAATCTCAGGACCGTGACGGACAATCCTGCTCGCCTTTATCCAGACAGGTATAGCGGCGGATGATGGGCGACAACGTCCTGATTCAGTACAACACATTAAGAAACAGCGGTCGCCCAGGAAAAGCAAGATTATCTCGAACTGTCCAGAAAGTTCTTCAAACCAATCGCGAACATTTGTGGCCAGGTGACATGATGCATTATATTAAAAAAATGGTTCAAATGGCTCTGAGCACTATAGGACTTAACATCTATGGTCATCAGTCCCCTAGAACTTAGAACTACTTAAACCTAACTAACCTATGGACATCACACAACACCCAGTCCTCACGAGGCAGAGAAAATCCCTGACCCCGCCGGGAATCAAACCCGGGAACCCGGGCGCGGGAAGCGAGAACGCTACCGCACGACCACGAGCTGCGGACATTGCATTCCATAAAAATTCCATCGTTGTTTGTGATCCTGAAGCTCACAAATGGCTGAAAATGGTCTCCAAATAGCAGAACATAACCATTTCCTGTCATTTATCAGTTAAGTTGGACCAGAGATCCCTGTCTATTCCATGTGAACACGCGTCATCAGCTTGCGCAGTGTCATGTTGGCCGGCCGAAGTGGCCGTGCGGTTAAAGGCGCTGCAGTCCGGAACCGCAAGACCGCTACGGTCGCAGGTTCGAATCCTGCCTCGGGCATGGATGTTTGTGATGTCCTTAGGTTAGTTAGGTTTAACTAGTTCTAAGTTCTAGGGGACTAATGACCTCAGCAGTTGAGTCCCATAGTGCTCAGAGCCATTAGAACCATTAGTGTCATGTTGTCATCCAGGGTCCATGACTTCGAGGAATCTGCGCCACACTCGAACCTTACTATGAGCTCTTACCAACTGAAATGGGGTCTCATCTGACAAGACCACGGTTATCCAGTCGTCTAGAGTGCAACCGATATGGTCACGAGCCCAGAACAGGCGCTGCATGCGATGTCGAGCTGTTACAAAAGACACTCGCGTCGGTCGTCCGCTGCCATAGCCCATTAACGCCAAATTTCGCCACACTGTCCTAACGGACACATTCGTCTTACGTCCCACATTGATTTGTGAGGTTATTTGAAGCAGTGTTGCTTGTCTGTTGGCACTGACAACTTTAAACAAACGGCGCTGCTCTCAGTCGTTAAGTGATGGACGTCGGCCACTGCGTTGTCCGTGGTGAGACGTAATGCTTGATATTTGCTATTCTCAGCACACTCTTCACACTGTGGATCTCGGAATACTGAATTCCATTACGATTTCCGAAATGGAATGTTCTCTGTGGCTAGCTCCAAATACCATTCTGCGTTAAAAGTTTGTTAATTTCCGTTGTGAGGCCATAATCGCGTCGGAAAAATTTTCACATGAATCATCGCAGTACAAATGACAGCTCAGCCAATGCACTGTCCTTTTATATTTTGTGTACGCGATGCTAAAGTCATCTGTACATGTACATATCACTATCCGATGATTTTTGACCTCAGTGTACATTGGCGGCAGCAGAATTGTTCTGCAGTCAGCTTCAAATGATATTTTTTTTAATCTTATGGGACTTAACTGCTAAGGTCATCAGTCCCTAAGCTTACACACTACTTAACCTAAACTATCCTAAGGACAAACACACACACGCATGCCCGAGGGAGGACTCGAACCTCCGCCGGGACCAGCCGCACAGTCTATAACTACAGCGGCCCAGACCGCTCGGCTAATCCCGCGCGGCAGCTTCAAATGCTGGTTCCCTGAATCTTCTCAGTAGTGTGCGGCGGAAAGAGCGTTGTCTTGACTTCTGGGACTCCCATTTTAGTTCACGTATCATTTCCGCAATACTCTCGTGTTGATCGCACCTCGAACATTGTAATCTTACCCTCTCACACATCACTATTAAAATTCTGTCTTTGCACAAATTTTGAAAGTTTCGAGAGGCGTAAGATATACAAAAGAATAACATCTTCATTATCTCGTTTTTGTTGTCGATGGCTCAAAGTCTTGACTAGGAGTACATTCTTGCAGGATTTGCCTGTATTATTCTTGAATTCTGTTCTTTGTCACATCTTTCAACATCACACCGTTTTTACATTTTTCACATTAAAAAAAGCCAATAATTACATTGTTGGTGACAGACTTAGAAAACCTCTACTTCCATCAGAGGCAAGTCCACAACTACTTAGATTCTGCGCTATTCACATTATTCCAGAGAAGTTACAAAGCAAAAGAGTTTACAATCTTTCTTTACCAAAGAAAAATCTTCACCAAATTATATCAGTATTTTATAAATAAATGAAGGAATAAATTTAATAATTATAGTTAGATTGTACAATTAATAATACGAATTTTAAGTATAACAGAAATTTTGTAATTTCAAATATTTTTCAAAGAAGACTAATTTTAACTGTTATTACATATCGATTGTAGCACATCTATTTCTTTTTTATATATTTTAGCCTGAAATATAATACATCGTATACAAAATCATATGAATTCTTTTAATGAAACAGCTGAGAATTTTAACCTATGCAAGAATCGATAGTATACATGGTATCGGTTATCTCCATTTAAAAAAAGGTTATGTTAGAGGAGCGCGATTCATTATAACATCCACGCACTGCAGCAGTTGATCAGTGGCTAGAAGATGTAACTACTCTTCGTGTATACGAAGTAGGTCTTCGATATAGCTTTCTCGTGAATGAAATTTCCGTTACGCTAATTAGCGGCGAAGTATACTACCGCTCATTAATTTCAACAAACGCTATAATAGATCTCTAATTCCCTGTGGGTACTATGTAATAGCACTGCTGTGGTTGAGTAAGCAAAGGAGTAATACAATACTGGTAAGCACGTCAGGTTTCTGTGTTTGTTTTCGTCTACACACAACATTATCAAATGGTTCAAATGGCTCTGAGCACTATGGGACTTAACTTCTGAGGTCATCAGTCCCCTAGAACTTTGAACTACTTAAACCTAACTAACCTAAGGACATCACAGACACCCATGCCCGAGGCAGAATTCGAACCTGCGAACGCAGCGGTCGCGCGGTTCCAGACTGTAGCGCCTAGAACCGCTCGGCCACCTCGGCCGGCAACAACATTATCCAGAAGCGTGTTGTGTACATACAAAATAGCTCTGCAAAGCGAAGTACTAATCTCTCCGCGGTGGCAGCACAGTCGTGTTTATGCCCGAGAAGCAGGAAGGGAGAATTAATACCGGCGTACACTTCTGTGGTCTTGGAAGTGGAACGCCGTCACACGCCGACCGTCCATCATTATGTTTACTTGCGACACAATATCATGAAGACGAAAATCAAATTTCGAAATCCGAATGCGAAGTTCGCTGTCATTTTAACATGTTGGGCCTGCATCTATATTCCTATCCATATCAAATATCGGTTTCGGGTCACTTGTCTGACACGAATGGCTTTTGTAAATCTGCTGTTCCGATTTAGTCAACTCTTAAGCGAGATTATCAGCGCCCTCGCACTTTTGTAAACAGGGAGAAGTTGTTCAAGAAGAGATGTTTGAAAATCTTATCCATACGAAACAGTTGTGTTACACCCGTCAGATCATTATGTAAAGCAACTGCGAAATGATCACTGGTTGGACATTACTGTTGTCACTTTTTTGATACTTACAATAACTAAAAGTATTCAGAACGGGTAAAAACATTGAGAGTAATAGACAAAAAAATTACTTTCGTGTGCTGTACTTCAGCATAAAATTTGATAGTTTTCATCAGAGCAGTAGCATACCTTAGCCGTGACAAGCAAAGGGTGTTTAACAGTTTTATTTTTAAATATTTATCAAAATGACTTAATTAACTATTTTCATTCAATTAGTTGCATTTATTTTGTTTCTAATCCTTAGCCGCACCGTTGTAATCACCGTACCAACGTTTTTTTTATTTACCGACCACCTTATATACGTGTTATTGTAAATTCAGTTACAGACCACAAATGTTTATTAATCAAGTTATTAATTTCAGACCTAAAAATAATCGAACAGAGGTAGCATGACCTACAGTTCTTCCAAACTCCACAAAATACAGAATCAGAGATCTCTTTAAGACATGTAAACACACTTCCGTACCTGGGTAAATTTGTATTTTGTGTAATTTGGAAACATTGTACCTCAAGCTACCTGTGTATATTTGTTTTTAGGTCTGAAAATGGTTATGGCTGACCGAAATTAATAATCTCATTAATAAACATTTATAGTCAATGACCGGATTTACAACAAAATAAATAGTTCTGGGTCGCTGGAAAAACTTACTGCGACTACGACACAACTCGTGAACCTCATAGATGATTTCAAAAAGTCGATCTCACACTCTTTGTGTGAGTTAAGGAATGTTTTGTCACCATCAAATGACTGTAAACGAGAGTATTTTCCGCTAGGAGAAAGTGTGTATAATAATCTACAAATTAGCTGCTAGGAAGGACAATACGGTTGTGGCCAGTTAGTTTTTCTTCCTTCTTCCGTTAAAACCTAATTTATTATCCCCTTTTTGTGACTATGTCCTCTTGTTTTCACATAACAACACGTTTATGTTGGCACGTTTTAAAACTAAATTCCATAGACCGAAACATTTTGCGAAGTTTCCTTGCTAGCCTTGAAATTCAGCTCTGTGCGTCAAAAGCTGATTTTGCAAACCGTCCTGTGACTCCACTTTAACACTCTACCTGCTCCGCCGGCACGTTAAATGTCTTCTTTTTCTCATCGTCAACAAATTTAATAACGTTAACCGCTAGCCGTCGTGCCTGCCCGAGAAGACATTTCCCACGCTCATCTTGCACGCTATCACTGCAGTGTAAGAACGTGCAGTACTTTCACCGGAGCGTGGATGTACCTAATTAGCTGACTAAGGTAGTTTCTGCTATGGTCGCATTACCACTTCGCATTTCCGGGTAATACCTGCGTGGCACGTTTGTTTACCTGTGTAACCAATGAATACCCATTCCATGACCGCTGACAGTCAGACAAACAGCCTTATATATGCCCCAAATTGTGAAATAATATGGCTTGTCTATATGGGGAGTGTAATACACCACCAGGAGAAAACAGGTAGCAATAAGGACCTACCTCGACAACTAAAAGTGATGAATTTGTCATCATAATTACTAGTAAGAGAAATAGGTTCAAAACAGCAGCATAGATTCGTGCAGAACTGGTAGAACTGAACAAGAAAACCATATCTGTTGCAACAGTAAAAAGGGAGACTGGTTGTTACCTGCTTCGAAGGACGTCTGGCAGCGAGGAAACCGTTTCTGAATCCGGTAAATAAAGTAACTCTGAGGACTAGGGAAGATAGTAAGTAGACACATGAAAGTGTTGTTGACAGACGAGTCGAAATGCGAGATTATTGGTTCCAGGAGACACTTGTTCGTCGATCTGAAGGAGAAATTATGGTCCAGCACGACAATCTATCTTCACTTTTATGTGTTTGGGGTTCTTTTATGATTTATGGGTAATTTGCAAGAGACAGAGTTGACGAAATTGTGAAAATAGAAGGTCGTACGGGCCAGAAGCACTACCACCGCATACTTGATTATTATACGTTACAGTGTAGATTGCGGTTAATAGGGAAGGACTCATATTAAAACGGGATAATGACTCAAAACATCGGTCAGCTTTCTGTAATGCGTACATTGCATCAAAGGAAAAATAGAAGGTACTGAAAAATTCGGTGCGGCTGTCACAAAACCCTGGTTGCTCAAAATGGTTCAAATGGCTCTGAGCACTATGGGACTTAACTTCTGAGGTCATCAGTCCCCTAGAACTTAGAACTACTTAAACCTAACTAACCTAAGGACATCACACACACCCATACCAGAGGCAGGATTCGAACCTGCGACCGTAGCGGTCGCGCGGTTCCAGACTGTAGCGCCTAGAACCGCTCGGCCACTACGGCCGGTGCCCAGGTTGTAATCCTATTGAAATCGTCTAGGATGAATTGAACAGACGTATCTGGCAAGTTTACATAACTAGCAAGGAACATCTCTGGAATGTCTTTCAGGATGTCGGGAACAATATTGACTCACAATACCCACAAAACCTTAGTGACCGCATGCCTCCAGTTCGTGAGGCCGTCATTATATCTAATGGAGGATACTACGATGAAAGTAAAATTTAATTTTTCTCTTTGTATTATATATGTCTAAGTGTATATATTTATATTTTTTGAAGAAATGAATTTCTGTTTCTGTTCATATTTGCCAGATAACTTATTGTTTATTTAAATTAATGAGCGGCGCTGTACGTACTCGCGATTTGACGTTTACATTGATTCATTGATTATACCACATCTATTTGTGATGGTTAAATCTCAAACCATATTGGAATTTCAACGAATACGAGTATAGAATGTGTCCTTCGAGGCGCCGAGCGTTCTCATACAGGAATCACTATCTGTACATGGTTCTGTTCTTCAGATAAATCCTGAAGAGTAACACCCAAACGCTAACTTCAGTGAAATTGATACCGTTCATATTTCACCTATAGGCATGAAGACACGTATGCCATTTTACGTCAACATCGTCAGCAATAAAACAGTTTTTCGCAGTCGTCGCCAACAGTGTACGTGCGCGAAGTGAACAAATCAGAGCCTCTTCCTAGCATTGATCACCGCCCGTCACGACATATTGTACCAAGGAGTCATCCAATGTCATTCCCAAACTCGACTGTATGCGTGAATCACCCAAAGCTAACGGCCGTAAGGGACCTCCCTGATCGTATCTATCATTGCATATGGAAACAACAGCGAGTCTCATCCGCGCCAACAGCAGCCAAGCAGATGATCCAGCATACCGCAATTTATCCCTTCCCAATGCCACCTCCCATCTGGTCTCAGCCGCTGAAACTTTCGCGCTCTATGGATGACAGGCCCATACGTGAAGGCAATTGGTCTAAGAGGACATCAAAATCAGTCAAGGATGTGGCCATCTTAGTATTGGAATGCAAACTGCCTTTGATGCGACGATCCACTTTTTCACCGCAGCCATACACTCGTCCACCAGGTGGTGCACCTCACATGGTTAATCCCATTGGAGGTACGGTCCTGTTGCTTTCCGACCTATACATTTTTTGAACAAAGGTAATCTGACACCTATTAGTCGACTTTAAAATTGAGTCGGTCCACTCTTCGCTTTTATGAAGGCTATAATTCTGCTGGAGACACTTGTGATGAGGTGTCAGAATGTCTATGGAGGAATGCTGCCAGTTCTTCCTCAAGAGCCGAAAACAGAGAAGGTAGTAATATCAGACGCTGGTGTCTGGAGCAAAGTGGACATTGTAACTCATTTCGAATGTGTTCCATTGGCTTCAGGCCGCGGTTGTGGGCGGGCTAGTCCATTTAGGGAGTGGTATTGTCCACATACCGTTGTCTCGCATATGCTGTTTTATGACAGGACGCATTGTCGTGCTGATGCAGTCATCGAATCCGAACTATTTCTCTACTGTACCCACTAAACAATGCTGTGAAGTGTGTTCATATCCCTCTGTATTTCCGTATATAGCATTTTCTTAAGGGCAGTAATGGAGCACATCCTAACCACGAGGAACATCCCCTTCACGTAACACCACCTTCACGTGATGACAGGGAAAGTTCTCCAGGCATTCGCCACACACAAACCCTCCCACACAACTGCCACAGGGTACAGACCGACTCATCACTCCAAATCACTCGTTTCCAGGCGTCCACAGTCCACTGTCCAGTGGCGTCGCCCTATACTCCACATCAAGCTACGGAAATTTGTGGCTTATGAGGAGCTGCTCAACCATCCTAGCCCTTTCTTTTTAACTCCATAAGCACAACCATTGTGCTAGCTGGGCTCCTGGTACCAAACTGAAACACATGAGTGATTCCTTCCACTGATTTCATGCTTTACGGTCCCTGTACGTCAGAATATGCTGTCTGCCTGCTCTTGGTTTAGCTGTGATTGATCCTTCGCGTTTCCACTTGACAATTGCATCACCAGCAGTCGACGTGGGCGGCTTTCGAAGGGTTAAATGTCCGTGACAGATTTGTTATTCAGGTGACGTCCAATCGCTAGGCCATGTTCGGAATCACAGGGCACTCCCGACTGACCCATTCTGCTGTTCCTGCTTCTCTACTGACAATACGGCATTCCCCGCCACCTTTTATACTGGGGGCCAGCCTCTCGTAACAGCTATCGATCACTTCCGCTCTGCATAGGGGTGTCCGAATTCTTTCGTTCAGGTAGCGTGGGCGGATGAGGAGGAGCACAAACCTTCAGGTTACGCCATATAGTATCACTGCTACTTTCTTCCTCAGTTGAATACCTTCCGGGACCAGGTGGTTTTGACAGTATCTGTTTGCAACCGATGTCGATACTGTTTTTCTTTAATAACTAGTCTATGCACAGTGTTACAACATTAGCAAGATATGATGAAATTATCAGTATTGGACACTAAATAGGCACAGGAATTAAGTTTAAACATGAAATTCCTGGCTGACACATGCGAGCCTCCCACTGGTGTGTGATTCCTCTACACAATCTGACAATCTTCTGCTTGTTAATATTTACTCCCCAATCGTCTCTTTCCACCTCGTGGAGCTGAGGGAGCTTTATCAGGGCAGCATCAAAGATTTATTCGGTGCATTTTGTACTCCGGTAATTTTTTGCTGGGATTTTAATTGCACCCTCTTTCAAAGTGCGACAAGCACCTGGATTCAGTTTGTTTGAACTCCTGCTGACACTCGTCCAAGAATTACAGTTCGTGAATGTATCCATACGGTATTACAAAAGTGAACGTATGTATGTTCCATATGTCCTCTTAAGCCACTGCAACGATTTCAACCACACCTGCTAAACGTATCATTTCCCGTCAGAGAAGAATGGGGCTAAGAACCGCCTACTTCGCAATGGGGTGGGGTGGAAATGGAAAAGAAGCATAGCGAGCCACATTATATTCATCCAGCATTTGAGAATGACAGCATTTAGTTACCTGCAACAAACTTTACACATAATTGCAAACCCTTACGAGACTTTTTTCGGAGACACCTGCCACAAAATGAGGAAAGAAAAAAGTTTATTCAATACTACACTTTAGCTGTTCATGCATTAAAACTGCTTCGTCAGATATAATACTTCAAATTATTACTTCTTTTCTACTAAATCTATTTGTAAGACATTTTGCAGACAATATTCTCATATATCACTGAATGAACTTGAAAAAAATGTATCATCGTGCTAGACCCAGTTCACGACATGTGACGTCGTCAACATTGAGCTGCGTGAAAACAAAATCTATGGGTAGAGAGCTCCTCCTAAACCTCTGGATCAATTTCAGCCAAACTTGGAACACACATTACGTACGGTCTGGAAGATATTATATGGGGTAAGAACTAGATCCTCCTCCTGGGGTGGGGTTGACAAGGGGGAGATAGAAGGGGGAGGAGGAGATGAATAGATAGAAAAGGAGGGGAAAATGGACCACCAGGGAATAGAAGGAGAACGACAGAGAGAGAGGGGGGAAGAAGAGAAGGACAGAGACAGGGGGAATGGAAGATAGATCTCTAGGGAAGACGAGGAGGTGGGCAGAGAGAGGGGAAGGAAGAAATGGCCGGAGAAAGGAAAGAGGAATAGAAGAACAGGGAAAGAGGTAGGAAGAGATGGACAGAGAGAGGAAGGAAGGAAGAGATAGACAGAGAGAGGGGAGGAGGAAATAGGGGAGGGAGGAGGAGATAGTGTTTGGTAGTCTCATGGTGTCATGGTGGACGCAGAAGAGCTGGTGGCTAATATGACACAGAGCTTCCCTAACTTAGTCTACAACGACAATTTCAAAACAGTAAACATTAGAAGTCCGTGAGACAAGCCCAGTCCGAACATACACAGTAGTAGGTCTAGCAGAGGCTGAGTGTCGAGGCACCACGATTAGACAGCGAGCTAGACTGGGCAGGGGCGACTAACGTTGGCTCAGGCCGCGGGGCTGGCTGTACAGGCTAATGAGTGCGTGTCTCGGACAAGGCCGCAGATTGGCAGTGCAATCACATGCTTGCTGACGACTTCGAAACTTGAATTGGCTTAGCATGGTACCGATGGCGAACGATACCACATTTCTCTACCCCTCCCCTCCCCGACCTCCTCACCGTTCCCACGTACTGGCGTTGTCGGAAACGACAGAGCGAGGGGGGGGGGGGGGGGGAAGAGGAGTCAGGAGTCTCGGCCCTCATACCACTGAGGAAGCAGGAGCCATAATTTCGGCCGATCGGCCGATGACAGGTTCCCGGACCCCGACATTCGTCTTGCGAATTGCTGGGAACACTGGCTGATAAACGAGCAATATGGCGCCCATCCATGCTCAGGGACGGAGCATCTTTCCCTCATTAGCTTGTCACAGAAGAGCGATTTTAGCGACGGGCCATGGATATTTCCGACGGATTCTTGAAGACATGCAATCTCTGTTTCTGAGTTAGTGGAGGCACAGCCTTGAGACAGCTACCCGTAGTTGTGCAAACAGCCGATGCGGCGTCTCAGCAGGTGCACACGACGGGCAGTTTTCAGCGACGGGCCTCGTTTGGCCAAGTCTGTGTTTTTTCGGCGAGCCGGTGACTGATGCGCTACCCTGGAAGGGTGGCGCACTCACGTGTCAGTTTTCCTGCAATCTTTCTCACGCGATATTAAAGGAACTATTGTGTAAAAAAGGGATTTACGTCAGTTTTTAGCTTACATGTCAGCTTCATGATGAAGTGCCTCTCATTTCGCTAATAGTCATAGGTATAATGATATTTTCCATATAAGTAACACGCTGTCTCAAATCCGAAACGTTTGCGATGAAAAATAGGGTCACAATGAATTTGCATTTGGTACATACAGACTATATGTCACGGCGTATGACATTTGGATATCGAAACGAGATTTTCGTAAATAATAGCACGAAAAGAGGAGAGTATTTTGCCATGTGGTAGGCAATCGGAACTTTCTTATCTACGATGTGAGAGTAACTGCGTACTTTTACAATGGAATAATGTAATTTTTTAAGAGTCATGCATAGTTCGTCGAATGTGAATTAGTATGGCTTTGCAACAAGGTAAGTCAAGAAATAACACTTTCATATTTATACGAACAGTGTGCTTTTTCATATGCTTTTGACCTGATTCGTCCGAACTGTATTGGGAAGTTAGCGAGGTAACATTGTGTAAACTACGCCTTGTTTTGCCAAAAGCCGGCCGTTGTGGCCGAGCGGTTCTAGGCGCTTCACTCTGGAACCGCGCGACCACTACGGTCGCAGGTTCGAATCATGCCTCGGGCATGGATGTGCGTGATGTCCTTAGCTTAGTTAGGTTTAAGTAGTTCTAAGTTCTAGGGCACTGATGACCTCAAATGTTAAGTCCTATAGTGCTCAGAGCCATTTGAACATTTTTTTTTTTTTGACAAAAGAAGCGAATTTCAACAAGGCAACCAGAGAAATATTGGTGATACACGAAAATCGCCGCTTTTGAATGAATGGTCTTCAATCGACAGCAAGTTTTAGTGTCGGCCGGTGGGGCCGTGCGGTCTAGGCGCTTCAGTCTGGAACCGTGTGACCGCTCCGGTCGCAGTTTCGAGTCCTGCCTCGGGCATGGCTGTGTGTGATGTCCTTAGGTTAGTTAGTTTTAAGTAGTTCTAAGTTCTAGGGGACTGATGACCACAGATGTTAAGTCCCATAGTGCTCAGAGCCATTTGAACCATTTTTTAGTTGCTAAAGATACTCGTATAGTAAAATGGGTGGACGAATGGCAAAATCGAAATACTTATACAAATGTACCGTGAAATACCTTGTTTATGAATACTGAATCATGAACATTATACAAACAAAAATGTAAAAAATAGGATGTACGAAGAGATGGTTGAAACATTTCTAAACAGTATTCCTACTTTGTATCAAAGTGTTAGAAAAAATTTAGCAGTGTGAGACGAAGGAGTGTTTCAAAAAGGAGCAAACAGACAGAGTTCCCTAAGGTGAGCGAAAACAGCACATACTACAGTGTGATTGATAACTAACTGCACACACTTCTTGGGAGTAATGTATGTATCAAAATAAGAGTAATACATTGAATAAAGTTTTGTCCGAAATTGCTTTTATTTCAGCGTCATGCAGTAGAATAAGGATCACAACTGCAACACAAAATTAACTTCTTCTCAGAAAGCAGCTACACGATGGGTCTGAAATTCAACTCAACTATGTACCGTACGTTGACCCCAGGATGTTTTCAAAATGATGTCCATGTAGAGGAAATCAGTGACGCGCTCGACGTCTATCACAGTCATCTCATTCTGTACAGTTGCACAGCTGTTTTCAATTCTCCGCAGTCGTTGTGTTACATTCTCGATTGCAACCCAATACGCGAGCTCCTTGAGACGGCCTCAAAGGTAGAAGTCCAGAGGTTAAGATGTGGAGGTCTAGCGGGCCAAGCAACTGTCCCTGTCCACATATTGGGATAAGCAACTTTGACATACTCTCTCGCTTCCCGACTGAAATGTGGAGGGGTATCGTCGATAAAGCATGTACTGGCCCATAATGTAATGCCTATCACAAATGACGTTATGCGTCAAAACTCGGGAATAAAGCAGTTTCGGACGAAACTTTATATAATATTTTATTCTTATTTTTAACCATACATTATACCCACGAAGTGTGTACAGTTACTTTTGAACCACCCTGTATATCGTAGTTAACATCACATTTTATGACGAACAATTTTTAGATACAAAAAGCGAGCTTGAATGTAAACATGTTTCAAAAATGGTTCAAATGGCTCTGAGCACTATGGGACTCAACTTCTGAGGTCATCAGTCCCCTAGAACTTAAACCTACTTAAACTACTTAAACCTAACTAACCGGCGCCGGCGGCGAAGGACCGACGGAGACGAAGGGTGCTGAGGCTGCGGAGTCCTCATGGGCACCAACTCCGAAAACGAAAAACCTGCGGCAGGACCACGTAGGCGCCAAAAACGAAGTTTATTTTGACAGCGCTTTTGCAGCCCGGTGGACCCTGTGTGACATAGAGTGACGGACCAAGACTCCGGCGGTACGCCCTTTCCCAGTGCCTATGTTTTTGCCAAAAGCTCTGAATAATACCAAATCATGCACTTTAAACTTAGAAGGCAGCGAAGGAAGGGCCGACCTCAGCGGGGGATGCAGCCGCTGAACCGGTATCGTAGATCGGCATCCATGCAAGAACTCCTCTGGCGATTTGCCTATATGTGGCTGGGAACGGTAAGACGAGAGAAAGTACACTACCGCTCGTTCCCACGTATACGAGGATCGTAACTTATTCATCTGTTGCAAGAAAGTTCAGACGTAAGTGTTCGTTTCACCATTTGGGTGTGGGTGGAACGGTGCGGTCGTAACATGCTTGATGGAGCTGGCGTCACAAAACTGCTCAAATATCAACAATGTGAACTGTAGTCGACTATCCGAAAGATCACTTATGGTAAGCATTTGATGCAAATTACTATCGTTAGAATCTCGATAGTGTCAGCTGTTGTGGTGGAGAGCATGGGCACCACGAACGGAAAATTGATAAAACCGTCTTCAACAAGAAGCCAACGGGGGTTCCAGTAGGGACCTGACAAGTCGTTAAGCCCAGCTAGACATCGAGTCACATGAGCGTGGATGACAAGTACAGGAACGTCATTCCACGTCTCTTCAGCTGTAGACTCCATAAATCCTAATAACTAAGAAGTGGTTGCGCGCCAGTCTCTCGTCATTCCAATTTCACATGTTTCTAAAGGGTGAGAGATCTGAAGAACGTATTAGTCGGCACAAGAGTCGACTACTCTTCCTATGGAAGTAGGTTAGGACAGTATGGGCACCGTACTGTCTTTTGTGATCTTGTTGGACGATAAAGTCACGAAAATCTTGAAGTTAAGATACAGCCACCAGCCGTGTCACGTCAGATGTGTGACACAAGCCGTCCAAATGCTGGCGTCATATACACTCATGCTCATAAATTAGGGATAATTGCAGAATGTGGCTCTACACAGCGTGTCACTACACAAAACTGGCGCTAATAGCATAGGCACATAGGGAACACACACGACGCAGATCTGAAAGTCAACGGTATTGGTGATAAGTTGAGAAAACCGTCCCGAACACATGTGCTAAGAAACGCCACTGTTTCCTGCGCATGTACCCCAACATTAATATGGGATATGATTACCGTACACTCGTCCACAGGCCGCACAACGGGTTGGTATACTTTGGATCAGGTGCTAGAGCAGCTGTTGGGGTATAGCCTCCCATTCTTGCACCAGTGCCTGTCGGACTTCGGAAGTGTCCTAGGGGTTTGAAGACGTGCAGCGATACTTCGACCGAAACCATCCCAGACGTCCGCGATGGGGTTAAGGTCTGGAGAGCAGGCAGGCCACTCCATTCGCCTGATATCTTCTGTTTCAAGGTACCCCTCCACGATGGCAGCTCGGTGGGGCCGTGCGTTATCATCCATCAGGAGGAAGGTGGGACCCACTGCACCCCTGAAAAGGCGGATATAGTTGTGCAAAATGACGTCCCGATACACCCGACCTGTTACAGTTCCTCTGTCAAAGACATGCAGAGGTGTACGTGCACCAATCATAATCCCACCCCATACCATCAAACCACGACCTCCATACAGGTCCATTTCAAGGACAGTAAGGGGTTGGTATCTGGTTCCTGGTTCACGCCAGATGAAAACCCGGCGGAATCACTGTTCACACTATACCTAGACTCGTCCATGAACATAACCTGGGACCAGTGTTCCAATGACCGTATACTGTGTTCTTGACACCAGGCTTTACGTACTCTCCTGTGACCAGGTGTCAGTGGAATGCACCTTGCAAATCTCCGGGCGAATAAACCGTGTCTGTTTAGTCGTCTGTAGACTGTGTGTCTGGAGACAACTGTTCCAGTGGCTGGGCTACGGTCCCGAGCAAGGCTACCTGCAGTATTCCGTGGCCGTGTGCGGCCACTGATGCTGAGATATCGGCCTTCTAGTGGTGTTGCACACTGTGGACGTCCCGCACTGTAGCTCCTGGACACGTTTCCTGTCTGCTGGAATCATTGCCATAATCTTGAGATCACACTTCGTGGCACACGGAGGGCCCGTGCTACGACCTGCTGTGTTTGACCAGTCTCCAGTCGCCCTATTATTCTACCCCTCATAACGCCATCAGTATGTGTTCTTTGAGCCATTTTCAACACATAGTCACCATTAGCAAGTCAGAAAACGTCTGCACACTTACTCTAACATGCACCAACACACCTCTGCATATGTGGACTGCTGCTAACGCCACCGTGCGACGACCGCCGGTCAGATGCACCGAATGGTCATGCCCCGAGGTGATTGAAGCCAGCAAACCGCCCACCAGAGCGTTTTTTCACCATGTATCAGCATTATCCTTAATTTATGAGCATGAGTGTACATTGAGGTGACTAGTCATGGGATAGCGGGATGTACATGCATGGCAGCATTATCGCACAGACAATGTATAAAAGGCAGTGCACTGGCAGAGCTGTCATTTGGACTCAGGTGAATCATATGAACATGTTTCCGGCGTGATTGTGGCCACACGAGGGGAATTAACAAATTGTGATTGCTGATAGTAATTGGAGTTACATACATGGGGCACTCCAGTTCGGAAATCAGTATGGAATCCAGTATTCCGAAATCCACAGTGTCAAAGTGTGCCGAGAATACCAAATTTCAAGCATTACCTCTCACCACGGACAATGCAGTGGCCGACGGCCTTCACTTAAAGTTCCAAAGCAGCGGCGTTTGCGTAGAGTTGTCAGTGCTAACAGACAAGCAACACTGTGTGATATAACCTCAGAAACTAATATGGGAAGTACAACGAACGTATCCGTTAGGACAGTGTAGCGAAATTTGGCGTCAGTGGGCTATGTCAGCAGACGACCGATGCCAGCGCCGTTGCTAACAGCAAGACATCGCCTGCGGCGCCTCTCTTGGGCTCGTGACCCTATCGGTTGGACCCTAGACGACTGGAAAAACGTGAGTCCCCATTTCAGTTGGTAAGAGCTGATGGTAGGGTTCGAATGTGACGCAGACTCCACGAAGCCGTTGCCCCATGTTGTCAACAAGGCACAGTGCAAGCTGGTGGTGGATCTATAATGGTGTGGACTATGTTTACATGAAATGTACTGGATCCTGTGGTCCAACTGAACTGATCATTGACTGGAAATATTATTCTCGGCTGCTTGAAAACCGTTTTCAGTCATTCATGGACTTCATGTTCCCAACAACGATGAAATATTTATGGATGATAATGCGTCACTTCACTGGGCTACAATTGTTTACCATCGGTTTGAAGAACATTCTGGACAGAGAGAATGCATTTGCCACCCAGATCACCCTATATAAACCCCATCGAACATTTATAGGACATAGTCTAGAGGTCAGTTCGTGCAGCAAATCCTGCACTGGCAACACTTTTGCAGCTACGGACGGCTATAGAGGCCGCATGGCTCAATATTTTTGCAGGGGTCTTCCAACGACTTGTTGAGTTCATGACACGTCGAGTTGCTGCATTACGCCGGGAAAAAGGAGGTCCAGCACGATATTAGGAGGAATCCCATGACTTTTGTCACCTCCGTGATTACGAAACAATCTTCCGACGTTCGTTCTCCTCAGAACCTTAACACATAGATACGTTCGTCGTTGTGCTGAAGGCAGAACTATTTCTCGTCTGAAACGTTTCCACTCTCTCCTATGTCGAGTATTGCCGTTAGGTGCACCATTGTAGACTCACTTCTCACTGTTACTGCATCAAGGGAAACTACAACGATGGTCGCCGTGCTGACAGTATGCTGTGCTGCACATGTCGTCACACTGTCAGTGTGGATAATTGTCTGGCTATAAACAAGTCCATTTGTGGCTCAAGGTACGTGATGTGGCTGTACGATCCTACACGGTCAATCGAATAATAACGTGTCCTCTCGGGCGCTAGCCTCGTGGAGTCGCTTAGATGCTGCATGCCGTTGGGTGTTTTGCATTTGAACCCCATAATTCGATATTCTCATGCCAGTCGTGTGATGCTGACTAACATGAGCAGCAATTTCGCATTACCGATAGGATACAGTATTCTCACAACCACACACGATTTTAAAATGAGAAACCTGCTGCATAATCTTACCATGTGTACATAGTGTAGATGGCATTGCTATCACCTACTTTGTGAGGTTGCTATAGTAAACTAATCATTTGCATTTCCAAGACTGTAATGCATTTTATGCCAATTTGACGTTCGTTCCATGCCACCTTCACAGTGCCGAACTTTTAGTGGTCATCAGTGTAAATATCCATGAGTGGAGTCCTCTGTGTCAACGGGGGTGCACAAACATGCTCCTTTGACTCATAATTAGAACCCAAACTACCTTCATCACTGAGCCTATGAATCACATGATTCATCTCACTGACTGTTTCATATCGCCCCACTCCACTCACCCATAATAAATTATATCGAAAATGTTTGCAGAACACCAGACAAAAGCCACCTGCCTATTCTTGATGATACCCACGTAGCAAGCACCCTATTTAAATCTATAGCTACGTACCCAGATCTAGGGTACAATGCACGGTAAAGGTATATAGGGGTACGATTCGTTGACCACATAGCGTAACTGCGTTAGCCTGTTGATAATTTGTAGCTGATCTGTCTTTATAATTTTTCGTGTTGTTTGGAAGTTATATGTACGTGAGGTCTTACTCCTATTATATCCGAAGTAATTGTGTATATTATCAGATCTGAATGTGAAAAATGAATCCAGTCTCAGTACCGGGTAACTCTTGTATGTTAAAAGTTGTCGCAATCCAGACTTCTTCGTTCTCCGTTGCTATCTATGTCAGTCATCAGCAATCTCTTCTCAACTAACATTTAATGTGGTAGTGATCGACGTCTAATTGGTATATTATATATTTTTACATAATCTATTTGGTTCATTGCTTTATCGAAATTAAGTGATTTGTGTCCATTAAATTCACGTGAAAACTGACTGGCTTACTCACACGCACAATTTCGCGTCACCGGAGATGCTATAGCCTGCCTCTTCGTTGATAATCTCTGAGAGGTAATATTATTTCTTTGGTATAATTTATAAAATCATTAAGTTGTCCTTTTCTGTTATACGCTCACTTTAGCTTTTCATCATACGCTAACTTTAAACGTGTCTGATTGTGTCGATTACTAAACAAACAATAGCATATTTATATCAGTTAAATTCTTCAGAAAAAACTGTCGTAAATCCTGTACACCAGAGATAATCGTCACTTCATAGCTGTCAAATCCTATCACCTCTGACCTACGTAACCAAAATTAGTAAAAAGTCAATTTTAAAATTAAGTCCACTTCCCAAGAAACTGATTAACGTTTACTGCACTTCAATGTCCCCTTTTTAAATTTAAATTTTGCCTGTCACAAACTTAGTTACGGTTCCGCAAAATAATGCTTTAATATTTGGTCACTAGACAGCGGAGTATCCTACCGCCAAAGATCTTCTTGCACATTTTCAATCACTCAAAATTAACCTTGAAATGCATTTCCATTTGGCGAAAAATTCTTCCGATGTGATCTTTTCAAAATTCTTTATAAATCACAATTCTGACACAGGCAGATGTCAAATAACGACTTTTTCATAATAGTTCTGTTGACATGAAACGCAAACCTTGTACGTATACTATACATTTCATGTACATATGTTCACACGTCGAAAGTATGTGCAGAACAGTAGTTTACAAAATTACACATTTATAACTCTGCTATTTTTATTGTTGAAGTATAAAGGTCTCGGAAGGAACTCAGTGCTCCAGGCATCTCCTTTCAACAGGTAGCCGCCGACTAGGAGGCGGAACTACCCAGCCGGTTTCTGTTTCGAGTTCCTGCGGCTCCGAAGACGCCCTTCGCTGCCAAGTTGCTGCCATTACGTTAATGGAGCAAAGAATGAAAGAGCTGTATAGATACAATTTTGAGCACTTTACATATTATTTATAATAAAAGTTCAAATCTTATTAACACCTTATTCCATAAACTAACTCGACGTATCGTTAAATCTGGTAGAACCAATAGTGACGTTCATAGTGTATTCTATGTCACTACGAAGGGCATTTCGCACCAACATGAATTACTTTTGCGCGTGTGGAGCGAGTGAAAAATTACTGTCTGTATGTATCGGTTCGCACCCTAATGTCTCTTGTTATAATCTCATGAGATATATTCTGAGAGTAGAACTTAACGACGAAAGTTACGTTCGCGTGATGTGTCACTGCCAAGAAAGATAGATCGACGAAGCTTAGGCAATACATAGAAACAACTGTTACAAGAGGTAACTGAAAGAAATACGCAGTGAGGTGGTCAAAAATGACACTTTTATTCTACAATTTCGCTGAGGTCACTGCGATTCCTGATGAGCCCCTGTGCATTAGAAAAGGCAGGACATAGTTCTTGATAGGATTCGTGATCACCACGCACAGCTATGCATGTCCTGCAACGTGCTCCCATTCTGGCCGCGAGGTTGGTAAGGAGTCCTTGAGGCGGAGCATTCCATTCCTCCACCAGCGAAATCGAGTTCTGTGGATGGTCGTTGGTGCATGTGGACGAGCTGCAATACATCCCTCGACGTATCCCACATGTGCTCGGTGGGATTTAGGTGGGGGGACTGGACAGACCTATCCATTCGACAAATATCCCATCGCTGCAAGAGCTCCTCCACATGCTCTGTTCGATGCCGCCGCACATTGTCACCCACAAAAACGAAGGCAGGGCCGAATGCACCCTTGAAAAGACGCACTTGGGGAAGGGGCACACTTCATAAGAAGAGTTGACTGGTAAGAGTACCGTGTTCGAGGATTTGGAGGTCAGTATGCCCTTGCAACATTATGCTACCCCGTATAATAACTCTTGGACCACCGACACTATCATATTCGACAATGTTCCTGGGAGCATTTCGTGTTTCCACCTTTCGCTGTTTGAGGGTACGTCAAGAATCGCTACTCAGACTGAAATTACGAAGGGCACGTGACCCACTTCCTCGCTGGTCCAGTCCCCATACTCTTCGCACCATCGGAAACGGTGTCGCCGATGTGCGGATTTCAATGGAACACAGCTACTTGTCATTGAGCAAAGAGACCACCCCCATGCAGTCACTATCCTACTGTGGAACGTGACATCGTGTGCCTTGCGGTCATGTTAATTGTGGATTTAGTTGCACATGCTCTTTCACGTGCATCCCTTCTTGCCCGTTTCTCAACGTAGCGGTCACCTGCTGCTGTAGTTGATTGTGGAAGAAGACCACCTCTCCTTCGGACAGAAGTGCCTGTGGTTTTGAATGCTCCCCACGCACGCGAAACAGTGATGTGAGCAATACCAAACGCCTGGGCTACACTCGTCACACTTTGTCCTTCTTCTAATTTCCCAATGACTCTTCCCCATCTGAAGACATCCATATGTTTTTGGGTTGGGGTTGTTTGGGGGAGGAGACCAAACAGCGAGGTCATCGGTCTCATCGGATTCGGGAAGGAGTGGGAAGTAAATCAGCCGTGCCCTTTCAATGGAACCATCCCGGCTTTTGCCTGAAGCGATTTAGGGAAATCACGGAAAACCTAAATCAGGATGGCCGGACGCGGGATTGAACCGTCGTCCTGCCTAGTACTCCATATTTTGTCTCCGGACCATGTTGTAACTAAGAACACCTCTACTGCGCTCCGTAATTGCTCCCTGATTGACACACACTGTCTTTTCCCGTTTTTTTCACTGCCTCGTGTTGTGGGGCCAGTCCCATTTTGAGCTCCCAACTTTTTGTGCACGACTGGGAAACCTCTGGCAGCACTCTCTCTCACCATTTGTCATTTATAACGAATAGTTAATATGTTATTTTTTTTATCTAACTCGTTCTTAAGTTTTGCAGGGCAGTGTGTAATGGGGGAAAGCAAATCGTATCACAATGTTCCTCGAATACTAGTTCTCTAAATTTATCTATCAGCGTTTCGTGAAAACGTCGAATTTTTTCACAGAACTGCCGCCTGAGTTTCGTGGAATCTATGCAACATTTACACATAGGCTGTACTGACCGATTACGATCGCAGCAGTACGTCTCTGATTCGTTAGTCATCCGCTATCATGCAGCACTCCAAACGTTACAGCTGGTCGCACTAGCGTCTTGTATGAGATATTCCTTAGAGATGCACCTCAGTTTTCCGGGATCCTCCCAACAAATCTGTTTTCTATTTTGCAGCCCCTCCCATTTTATAGTTAAAAGCCGAGCAATATTTCAGAAAAATTATGAACAGTAGAAGCATTACAATCGCCTCTATGTTTTTGTGGAATGATCCAGCAGGAGAAAAGGTAGAATTCAGGCCCTCCACATCCGTCAAGTCGCTGGCGGCTTATGGTGACTCGCGAACCACCGACATTACGTATAAAAAATGAGACAACGTGAACGACTAACTGAAGACTTACTACGCAATACTCCGATATCAGTTTTACGTGCTTGTTGTTTTATTAGGTCAAATTATCAAGTTAGTGCGTGTCTGAAGGAAAAAAGGCTGTTGTGAGAATGCACATACGTAACACTTGAAGAGACGAGAGTACTGAACAACTTTCTACTAACCGTGCTATTCGGGACGTAAATTGCTTATGATTTTGATAAGTTATACCTTATTTAATGAATTCACCCTGACACATTAAAGCCGGCCGGTGTGGCCGTGCGGTTCTAAGCGCGTCAGTTTGGAACCGCGTGACCCCTACGGTCGCAGGTTCGAATCCTGCCTCGGGCATGGATGTGTGTGATGTCCTTAGGTTAGTTAGGTTTAAGTAGTTCTAAGTTCTAGGGGACTGATGACCTCAGTAGTTAAGTCCCATAGTGCCAGAGTCATTTTTTTTTTTTTTTGACACATTGAAACTTTGTAACGGACCACCAAATCGCTAACCCGCGCCCTTGAAAATGTTAAACATTTCTCTGTAACAGCCTTCCTTCGTAGGATCCTGTTGCTGTAAGCTATTCCGATGTCTCTCTATGTAATTAATGCAATGGAAGAGAAGACACTATAAGATCCCAACTGTGACGCAGGTCGCGATTCGTGCGCCGGCAGCTCATTGCGTAAAAGCATTGTCCGCGATAGGCAAAGCCCGGTCCGGACACACAGCTTTACTCGGTGAGGAGGTTTAGTAGAAACAAAGCAGAAAGGGTTTTCCTGATTAAACATTTTAATTTACAAACGTTTCTGTAAACGTTTATTAGTGCCTGCTCCACACACTATCGTACTTTTCTGTCCTTATCTATCTCCACAACTCATACGAGTAACTGTCTTCTAGAAACATAGAGAGGTTGGATAAAACTGTGGCAGCACCAAACATATAGCACATTACCACTCCTAATACGGTGTGGAAAAATCGTTGGCATTCAGAATAGCTTCCGTTCGTCACGTAATGAGTAAATATAGATCCTGTGCGGTTTTCCAAGGAATCGTATGCCACTCTTCCTGCAAACTACTGGAAAGGCCAGTTAACGATAATGGAGTTGGATAGCGATCACGCAAACTTCTCTCCAAAGTAGACCACAAAGGCTCGATAACACTGAAATCTTGTGATGGCCAGGACAGATGCGAAAATTCATCCTCATGCTCACAGAACCAAACCTGGGCGATATGAGCTGTGTGAACAGGCGCTCCGTCGTCGTCGAAGACAGTATCGCCATTGGGGAGTAACTGTTGTATCGTGGCATGAAGCTGATCATACAGAATTGTCACGTAGTCCTTGAAAGAAATGCGACCACGCAGATTACCCATAGTGTCCACGGATATAGCTGCCCAATTCGTCACCGAACTTTCGGGATGTTTTACATTTGGCAGCAAGCAGTCTGCATCGTAGGCTCGGAGGCGACATACACCAGACGTACACTCGGCCAGAAGTTGGAAACAGTGTGAAACAAGACTCATCTGACAAAATTATTTTTTCATTCCTTCATAGGCCAGGTGTTACTGCTGTGGCACCACGCTTTCCCATTACGGGCGTCTGCACCGCTGGTGCGTGATTTTGGAATTCCAGCTCGCCGTGCAATTCCCAGGATTTGGAGCTCACTTCGTGTTTTCTTGGTGCTAACTGGTTTCTTGGGTGCGACATTCAGTTCTGCAATTACTATTGAAGCTGTCGTCCTCTTATTTTTCGTCACAATCCTCTTCAATGACCGTCTGTCACAATCATTCAACATCCACTTTCGTTCGCGTTGTGTCTTAGCTGATGGTGTTCTTCTCCGATTTCCTTGTGTGATGTATGTGTCTTCGGTGCAGCGCCTCTTGAAACGACAAACACTTAGGTTATAGAAGCACCATCATATGAACACTAACAATTTGCCCACGTTCGAATTCACTTAGCTCCGACATAATGCACTCACCTGCACACAACCCTGTTCTGACCGCTACTCACACTTGCAACGTATTGGCAGCGTTGCACAGGTGCCGTCGTGATCAAAGACATCAGCGCCACCTGCATGCTTGCCTAGCATCTGCATTTTTATTCCAGCACGAATTTCTCGCGCTGTTTCCATATTTTTGTCCAACCCTCGTATATGACAATTCTTGTAACTCGTGTGGGCTCCAGGTTGGTCGTAACTACCTAAACAGTCTCCTAACCCGTAGCTGTCCACATCTGAATACCGTTCTAAAAAAAGGATTTTCTGTATGCCACCATCTTGTCGACCACCCTGAATTCAGCATCGAAAGGACAGGAAAGAGGTAAGGATATAATGTGACGTCGCTCTCGAAGTCCTTAAATATTGAGCACAAACTCGACCTGGTCAAGGATGAGGAAAGGTCGGCGGTGACGTTTTGGAAGGGACAAATTCAGAACTCGCTTTCAGGAATATAAGAGAACCTCAGAAAACCTAAAGCTCAATGCCTGAACAGAGATCTGTATTTTTCTCCTTCCGAAGACACGTCAGTTCCTTTAGACACTACGCTAACTCTCACGCCGACATTTGAAGAGTGGTAATGGTAAACGTTCTAAGTCCCTTATTTTCATAAAACATACTTTCAGTGTTATTGTGTTCTATTGTGTTCTCAATACTCTGTTCTATGTTCATAGAAGTGTCCCAACTGTCAAATCATGGAAAACATGTTTCAAACATCAATTTCTAGATGGCGCATGGTCTTTGTACTTACCAGTCGTTAAGGTCTCCTTCATCTAACCTGGGATCATTTGAAGAAATAACGCACAAGTGTTTTTTTTACGTAGGAACAGCATTTTCAGCTGCGATAGAGATTTTGTAATTATAGAGAAACGAAGAAGGGTAAGGAAGGCCTTTGCTCCGCAAAATTTACGCAAGATTGTTGAGTCATCTGAAGCTATGAACCCGTTCAGTGTAATTATAATGCACACAACTGACTTCTTTGATTTTAAAAATGGTACTAAAAGACTGGCAAAGCACGCTTGTAAGATCTCCAAATGGAGTATGATCAAAGTGTCTCATCCTCATCCATCTCAAATCGATATACACGGTCCAGTCACGTTAATACGACCACCGCCTATGTTCGAAATCAACGCGCAATAACACCCACAGGCGTTTGGTGTCAGCACTGGCAGTGGAGGGTAAATAAATTGTGTCTAGGGGACGCAGAAAAACTGCAGTCATTGTTGTAATGTGGAAACGAAGCGATTTATCTGACGTCCAAAAGAGCATGTTTATTGGTTTGCGGGTCAAGGGTAGAAGCAATACCGAAACGGCTAACTTCGTAAACCATTCGCGTGCCGCCGTGGTTAAAGTATACTATGGACGGAAAAATGTCGCTATCCAAAGTTGGCGCCGAGGCAACAGTGGTGCACAGTGGGTCATAGATGGCACGGGTGAACGACGGCTGCGCATGTGTACAGGCGAATAGACGTTAAACTGTTGAGCAACTGACGGCCCAGGTGAACCGAGGGGCTACCAGCACTGTCACCTCAACGACCGTTCAGCGAACGTTGCTGCGTATGGGTCTCTGCAGCAGGCGCCTGGTTCAAGCACCCGTGCTGTCTGCTGTCCATCTGAGACGGAATTTGCACACCATCACGCAACTGGACATCCCCCGAATGGCAACAGGTGCCTTTTTGCTCCATCGGACAGACGGCCATTGGCGTGTACGAGGAAAAACGTCTGAAAGCAAACATGGAGGGTGCGTTATGGTCTGGGCAATTTTTCATGGCATTCCCTGAGTGATTTTGTCATTCTGAAAGGAGGAGTAGATGAACAAAAATATGCGTCTATTCTGCTTCTCAACGTGCAGTTTGTGTTTCCTCAGTACGATGGCAGCTGCCGGCAGGACTATGCAAAGTGTCACACAGCTGACAGTACACGCGCATGGCACGAAGAACACCAGAATTATTTTTCCGTACTCCCCTGGCCACCAAACTCTCCTGATTTAAACCGAATCGAGATTGCGTAGGATCACCTCGATCATGCTTTTGAGGCCTCGGATCCTCAACCGAGAAATCTAGCCCATCTGGCCACGACACTGGAGGTAGCGTATGTCCACATCCCTGTTGGTATCTAACAACCTCACTGACTTTTTTCCTGGACGTCTCACAGCGTACCGCGCTGAGAAAGGTGGTTAGACAGGCTGCTGACAGGTGGCACATTAATGCCACTGGACAGTGTGTAAAAATACTTACTCTGAAAGAAAGAATGGAAAGAGTGATTGGATTCAAAAGATTAAAGACAATACCGTATGCTTTCCGTGTCGTACTTCATCTGAAAGGCCAATCATGTCTCTCAGTTAGAAAACAGAAAAACCTGGTGACAATTTTTCCATTTCTTTCTCAACAGCATAGAGATTTTCGCAGCGAACTTAATAACACCTAATTCCAAAAATGGGTTTGTGTTAGAAACAGACAGATCTTATCTCTTGGATTTTATTTTCTTGTTTCGCTGTAAAAAATTTAAAGGCAATGAGAAATGGTTTTTGTCGACTACAGTAGTAATAGCTAAAACGGTATTACTCTTGATCTATCACACACAAAACGTACTACCTCTTTATTAAGGGCACCAGAAACAAAAACTTTCTTGTTATCACTTAGTTCCTGGTACGGCACTTAGAACGTTCTTCATAATTTTTTTTTATTTTCTAATTTGTCTAGTTACTCTTCTTAGTGATGAGGTATGCAGCATACTTCTGTGATATCAGAATATCTTCTGAGGCTTTTCAACGGAACTAAGTTATATACAAAAAGAGAGACACTGTCTTTTGAGTCTCCTGACAAATGAAATTTAGCACTTGGTACCCTTTCCACTCTTCATGACAGCAGCATACATAAGCTCGATGCATGTCTTGCTCGTTCAAGTAGTGCATTTTATGATGATTTACAATGAATTACGTGAGCTCATCAGCACATTCTGGCAAGTTCTGTGAATACGGAGCATCCATATGCCACAGAGACTGCAGTGGGGGCTCGAGTATGCTGCCCCAACTCTGCAGAGCCTTCTTCAGTTCTCATATGAGAAAGCTCACGTGCTCATGTATTAGCTTCCGTACGAGATTTATCCAGCATGTAATGATCCTCTACGGCCTACTTGTGCAAATACGATGATTTTGCTGCTTCGATTCGACCAGTTAAGTATGAGTATCGCTAGTTGGATAATATGATATTTGAGGATAGAGAGAGTTGTGTTCCGCATGATCGACGTTTCTAACGTACACTGATTTCGGTGAAGAAGACCAAGATTGTTGTTTTTATCCTTTTACTCGAATTGGCTGGTCAACGTATGGCGGATTAAACAAAAGGCCAGTGTGCAAGAATGTTTCACTTCTTGTCACATTTTAAGACTAAGCTTATTTACAACAGGGAATCTTCACTCATCTACAGTGTTGCACAGTACGTACTTACACAGCATACACTTTATTTCCTCAGAAACCGAAGCCACTGCTACACTCGCGTTCATTCACGCGCCCGTGATACCGATTGATGAGCCACCTACCGGTGGCATCGCTAACTTCATGCTGGAGCCTGCGCCAGCGTCCACAGGTTGCGCCGTTAGAGAACACACGGCAACGTTGCTCGCGCACCACGATAACCTCTACTGGACTTAGACAAGGCGGGGTAATCAAAGTTAAATATAATTCAAAGAAACGTATGTAGCGAGTTGTAGAAAGGTCTATGAAATTAGTGACAACATCTTTTCCCATTCTAACCAGTCTACAGAAATATTTCAAGCACATTTTGATATTAAAATGATTTATTTTCTGACGTTATTTTTACTGTGTGATAAATAATTATAACAGTACAAAAAAGGATTATCAGTTTGAACTGTGAAAATGCAACACCTTCTCTTACATACTTGCTTCTTATCAAATTACATTTTCAACAAAAACTAGCAGCGAGGTAATGTGAAACACAGCATCGAGAAGCAGTCGCCAAATCTTCCGAGTGTTGACACAGGTGCATCATACGCGTGCGGGCAGGAATTAATACAATGGATCTCATGACTCATATACACGGGATTTATGCTTACGGATTAAAATTTTTCATCTTTGTCTGTCGATTCTATGCATGGAAGTAGCGGAATGTTAATGTTGTGACCAGTTACATTCTTACAAACGACGTAAGATGGCACTTACAGTAATATCCCTGAGCTGGCATTGATGTGGGAGTAAGTCAACAAGCCACCGAGTTACCAGCTTTTACTCCGTGACCAGCCGTTCATTACTGTGTCACCGATTCAGTAGTAACGTTACTAGGAGTTGTTAGTACGACAAAATGTCTCTGAAACCTGTTCCATACAAACTGGTAAGTCGTATTTTCCGTCTTAAATGAAATTTGCTAAATTACGTTCAGTGGTAACGCCTAATTTTGTGTTTTATTATAACCTAACCGATTTGTATACTTCCTTTGTGCAGGCTACTTTTAAATGTAAATATAACTCCCGTAATTTGGAAGTGAATGATGTACGGAAGTTGCACTCACAGTTTTTGAACCAAAACTGGATAAGTCAGGGTAATTTTCTTTTTTATTTAATCAGCTTAGTGCAGGTAAAACAAAGTAGGCTGCGTAATATCGACGAACCTGCTTTGAGCAGAAGACAAATATCTGGCACGTACTGTTTGCCTTCGAAAGGTGGGTACACTGAAGTACATGTGAAGACATTCAAAGATATCTTAGAAGTATAACAAAAGGGTGTTAACACTTTCACTAAAGAAAAAGAAAAAAAAAAGAAAAAAGCAAGGGAAGCATTGTTTTTTAGATCAGAGAGATAAGAATTCGCGATCTCACGCCCATAAAGTGAAAATGCGGTGAACATGACAGAGAGCTCGTAAAGACTCACATTTCGTCATTTCCTACAGATAAAAACCACTATTCACGATAAAAATCTTCAAAACAATATTTAAGTCTTGATCTTATTATCCAAATTACACATCGCGCCTTTATGTCGGCATACCACGAATCAGACACCATCCAACGATTTCATCGAAGAGTTTTTACGACATCGTTTCTCAAACTCTCCTTCCTTCGCTCTCGAACTGACGCATGTTCGACATGTGACCCTCTGAAAACAAAAACAAAATGCACAATGAGGTCAGAAAAACTGTATCTTATTTGTAGAAAAGCGTTACATCACAGGAACGCTGAAAAAGCTATAAAACTTTTGAGTGATGATAATGCTGCTTTATGAATGGTCTCAAGTAACATATGCACTGTCAGTATGGACATGCAATAGGCGTTATTAACACCCACGCTCACACACCAACATGTTTCACAGTCGTCAGCTGTGGAACTTCAACCTTTCCATTCACGTTGGAGATCTAGCAAGAGTTTCATGTGTTGTGGCATGAGGGCATTGCTCGCCGCGGAGGAAATGAGGTAGCCTCTTGTCTTCTAGAGGTGCTCACTTATGATACAAAGAACTCTGACCGTACGGTGTGACGCCTGCGCTGGCAAAATCAAGGTCAGATGTCGAGGCGTTCGTCTATACCATGTGACCGAGATTTCGGAATAATAGAGAACAGAAAGAAGGTTTCACAATCAATGACTCTTGATGAAATAGCTGATATGGTTAGAGAAGTAAATAATGTACAACCACTCAGTGTTGTAAAGATAAAGGAGGAATATTTCTATGATTTCGCTTCTGTATGCGATACGTTATTCCATACAGCACCAGTGAAATTCAGTTCTGTTTCTCGCATTAGAACAGTGAGGGATAAGCTGACCATCATAGAAATAAAAGATTTTTTCAATGAAATGGAACCGTGGAAGTAGCATAACATTTTTAAAAAGGGTAAATCTGTCAAGGACATCTCTGCAGTTCCTTCTCAAACACCAGTTGGACGATGGCCTATCATTAGAGATGTCAAAAAGGAGATAAATAAATATAGAGAAAACTAGGCAGAGCAAAATCAGAATCACCATGGTGCTACGAACTGCGACACTTAAAGTCATTCTTACTTGACGCCTCCTCTCTACATGTTATAGCATTTGTTTAACAGTAATCCGCCCTTCTTGAGCTACCATCATTTGGCTTAAGTGGTGCTCCAGACTTGGCTCCCAACTATCATTCAGAAAGGTACGATTCTTTTTGAATAAGATCTCTAGTGGTTTGTTTGGTCAGTACAGCTGTGCACTGTGTAACACCTAAATACTGCGTGTTTCCCGCCTACTGGTATTTTTACCGATACGTATGATCGAGCACTATCTGTTACACCCACTGCTGCACTATGGTAGTAAAATGGTAAGTCATCAGTACTCAGTTCCACTACAAGTTGTAATTCCCATGCCAACTCTCCTTGCACCTTCTTCAACGCCTTCAGAAATTTCTCAGGTGACAGCAAGACAGGACTTAATTGACCACGTAGCGCCCAATGGACTCCCTCCTGCAAATTCATTAGCTCGACCCTGACGAGGGGCGTTTGAAAAGTCT
The DNA here is from genome assembly GCF_021461395.2 of Schistocerca americana. Taxonomy (NCBI): domain Eukaryota; kingdom Metazoa; phylum Arthropoda; class Insecta; order Orthoptera; family Acrididae; genus Schistocerca; species Schistocerca americana. Next base: position 436,082,712 of record NC_060130.1, on the reverse strand, counting down.
ATGCAAAAATAAAAACTACTTACGTGTTTGGGGTAAACCAGTTTTCTTTTAGACTGATACACTTCGTCCAACGCTGTTCTAATTTGTTGATCCCTTCCGAATAATAGGAATCGTCCAAGTCTGCAAAATAGCTATTAGTTGTGTCAGTGCGTGTGTGGGTGTTACGTGGACGAGTTGCGCAATGGATTGATCTGACAAGTATCCTTTGGCTCCTGCAAGAAGCAATTTCCACCCCACACTACTACAGAAGTCAGACAGACGATCCTAACGTACAAAAATGCCCGAAAATCTTTCAGAAATAGATATCTTCTTGAGTCGTCCGCTGTAAGGAAAATACACAAAAATATTCTATTTTCTTACGTAACTAGTGTGATAATTGGGTACTGGAGTATTGCTAGTAAGTGTGAGAAAAAAACATTAGACGAACGCAAAATATTATCTATTGCAAAATCTGAGAAAGTCAAGTGAAACTTTTATTTATAAACTGATACACACATTTCCGGGTTCTTTTCGGAATAGACGGCTACTTCTTATGGATAGGAATCCTGTTAATGAAATTTATATACAAAGTGTGGGAAAGCTCTTTTATACCTTTTCTTTAAGAATGTTATTTACTCGGCAGAATGGCTGAGAGACGCGCCTACTCAACTTGAATAATTATCCGATTGAATTTTTCTAAGTACGGTCGAGACTGTCGCATGATAAATGTAGTGGAGTGACGTGAATGAAGTATGTTATTTGTAATGGAGGAAAGATGGGGCTCGCCTACGCTGTAGCGCACAATACCGTGAGCTGCGACGACTGCTGCCTGCGTCATGCGCTGCTGAAAAATAGCATAAATACATCTTTCTATCTGGATTGAGCTTCTCCAATCGAGCTCTCACTACGCCTTGATCAAGTCTAAGGACTCCTATCTGCCCCTAGTCTAACTATTAGCGTGGTACACCGGTCAGATAACCAGTCCACCATGATACCACTCAATGTTCGCTCACAGGCACTAATACTCTGTGTTCACACCGCACATTCAGCGTCGCGGCCAACACAGTAAACAGATGTTTAATCGCGAGCGACTCAATATAGAGTATCACTCCGATTCGCTGGTGCTCTCTCAGTGCACTACTGAGTTCATGTACGAGCACACTTGCTCCCGCTACGTGTTCCCGCATCACCAGAACCACCCCTCTCACGCAAAAAGCGAAAGGGTATATCATCCGCAGTCTTTCCCTCACTCCTCCGGCTCATTGCGTCAGAAATAGTTGGCCAATCAGCGTTACTCTTACAAACGGGAGAATGGCGCTCCGTTTAAGCCGACCAATCCGGAAATATATAGCATCTGCATTAGGTGTTTACTGTCCACCTGTGAGAACTCTGGAACTGCGCACTAGGTCCGTCAAAAATGCGTATGCTGAGGCTCTCCCGAACAATACAGCGGGTTTTGCTTTTAAGGTGAACACGCAGGCCATTATCCCTTTTCTCTGGCAAAAACTGTTTTGGTCCCTGGGCGGTCGGCTGGCTGGTGCAGCTGGGGGACTTTCCAGCAGGCTGGTTGCCTCCGCTGAACAAAAACTCCTGTGGCCGTCGTGTCTTGAATGTTTGTGTACGCCAGCCTCGACTTTTTAATCTCATTGCGCACTTGCGCTTTATTTATTAGATTTGCAAAATGGCTGGTTCAAATGGCTCTGAGCACTATGGGACTTAACTGCTACGGTCATCAGTCCCCTAGAACTTAGAACTACTTAAACCTAACTAACCTAAGGACAGCACACAACACCCAGCCATCACGAGGCAGAGAAAATCCCTGACCCCTATGGGAATCGAACCCGGGAACCCGGGCGTGGGAAGCGAGAACGCTACCGCACGACCACGAGATGCGGGCTTAGATTTGCATATCGATTGAATGTAAATACGTAAAATTCACTCTACCCTATCGATTTGGGGCTCGAATGAAACGTCTTGATACGCAGAATACGATAGTGAGGTCGGAATATGTAAGAAATGAAGGTCAGGAGACCATGCCACCTTACAGTTGCTGCAATCACCTCCTCGTTTGAGTAAGATCTTTGCCCCGCCAGCCATTTCGTCTAATTGGGGAACAAATAGTAGTCTGAGGGAGCTACGTTTGGAGAATAGGGGGGATCTGAAACGAGTTGGAATCCTATTTCCATTCATTTTGCAACCACAACTGCTGAGGTGTGTGCTTGGACATTGTCGTGATAGAAAAGGAATTTTTTGCAGTCCAATCGCCGGCGTTTTTCTTGCAGGTCGGTTTTCAAACGGTCCAATAACGATGAATAATATGCACCTGGAATAGTTTTACCCCTCTCCAGATAGTCGATGAGGATTATCTTTTGCGAACCCCAAAAGACAGTCGCCATAACCTTTCTGGCCGAAGGAATGGTCTTCGCCTTTTTATTGCAGATTCTCCCTTGGTAACCCATTGTTTAGATTGTTGCTTGGTCTCAGGAGTATTGTAATGTATCCATGTTTCATCCACAGTGACAAAACGACGCTTAAAGTCCTGTGGATTCGGTGGTACCATCTCTCGGACTTTGCACCGACTTTTCAAACGCCTCTCGTACGTCCCAGATGCTATTATCTAGCGACTGAAATAATCTTGTCAAGGTTAACCTTGCATTAATACCTGCATAAATTCTTGCACTGCCTCTTAATGGTAGTTACGCCAATCTCCCAGTTCATAAATCGTGTGGAATGCCACTCCACAGTCAACGTATTCGCTTCTGATAACACTCTTGCGGCTTCTGCCGTGTCATTCAATTTGCTCACGTGCGACCGATGTCCCGAAGACGGTCTTCAACATTCTACCTCCAGCATCCGTCCTACGCTCGGGGCAGAACTGCTTCAATCACCTCTTGCACCTGATCCTTTAATCATACATATATCCCGAGCAAGATCCTGTGTTCCTTTGAGACTACTATTTGCTTCCCACTACTAATCGTCAATTATTGCACCCCTGAAAATACTTCTTCCATACCATTTATGGATAGAAAATACCACATCTGATTATCTGGAAAACAACACTCCACCGTCCAATTGATGCATTTGCAGTCCCGTTACTACACTCACAGCGAAGAAGTATAGTATTGCCAAAACTAACACTAAGGCGCTGCAGTAATGGATTGTGCGGCTGGTCCCGGCTAAGGTTCGAGTCCTCCCTCGGGCATGGGTGTGTGTGTCTGTCCTGAGGATCATTTAGGTTGAGTAGTGTGTAAGCTTAGAGACTGATAACCTTAGCAGTTAAGTCCCATAAGATTTCACACACATCTGAACACATCATCAAAACTAACATTCTTCTACTCATTCGCCTGGCAACCTAAGGACAGGGATCCATATTACGTCCACTCCCCCAAGAAGCTTGCTGTTTCTGAACAGTGATCATATTATTGCTCTACTGATAAGACTAGCACATATAAATATATAGGTCTATCCCTACTACTATCAACACTACGTCATACACAACAAATACAAATAAACTGCACAAAATCGATACAAGTAACTACTCTCTTGACCTTAATGTAACACCAATCCGAGATATCTGGACTTCCCTCTTCCGTTGCTCATCGTTTCCATTTTTCCTTTTAATATCTTTCCTTGCCTTTACTTTCACTTAGCATGGAATCGCCACTGGCGCACACTTGAATGATCTCAGAAGCCCCACATGCACAATCGTCGTCCTTGTTGGCGTATATGGACTCGACAAGATGACCGATTGGTCCACCGTACACTGCGCTAACGACACCCCCCCCCCCCCCCCCCCCCCCGCGCCTCACTGCATCTTTCTCTTTGTCTGAAGCCTTTGTATTTGCTCTTTGTTCCTTGTTCCACACCTCCTTTACTTTTCTTGCAAAATCGTGGACTGATTCTCCTTTTCTGCCACTCTTCTGGTCAATCATGTCAAAAGGTGACAGCATGTTTTTGCTTTTTGCCATACGCTACCTCGAATAGTGATAACCCAGTTCTACTATGTACTTTAGAGTTATATGCGTTTACGGCAAAAGCTAGGTATACATCTCAGTTTGAATGATTTGAATCCACCCCTAGTAACTAAACATCTTCACAGTTGTTTTGTGTACTCTCTCTCTCCTTCCAGCCCGCATCTCGTGGTCGTGCGGTAGCGTTCTCGCTTCCCACGCCCGGGTTCCCGGGTTCGATTCCCGGCGGGGTCAGGGATTTTCTCTACCTCGTGATGGCTGGGTGTTGTGTGATGTCCTTAGGTTAGTTAGGTTTAAGTAGTTCTAAGTTCTAGGGGACTGATGACCATAGATGTTAAGTCCCATAGTGCTCAGAGCCATTTTTCTTCTCTCCTTCCATTAGTTTACGCATGTAGTGGGCTAGTCCTTAACTTCTTCACTCTCAGCAACCGAAACAATTCCCTCATCAGGTCTGACATGAAGTTCGTCCCCTGATCCGCCATCATCCCCTGTGGCACTCTAGACTTCAATATCCACCTATTAACTAAAGTCTGTGCGACTGCGGTTGCCTGTTGCTCCGTAAGTGGCACCATCTCGACGTAACGAGAAAACTGATCTATTACGGTTCAGGACAAAACGATTACCCGCTGGTATTCGATTGAGTGGTCCACCCCAATGAAACTATATGGTTCTATTGGTTCTGGTAATCTTTATAACAGTACTTGCTTCCGACTCGAATTGGCCCTCTGTGCGCAATCCACATAATTCTTGACCTGTCGAACCACATCATACTTTCTTCCTCTCCACCTATCTTCTCTCGCACTGTGCTATTCGTCGCCCTGCATCCGCCGCAGCCTGACAAAATGTGAACATGCATCCCACGTAATGCTTCCAGTTTTAACTTCGCCGGCACCACCACTCGTGGCCCTAATTTTGTCTCTCTGCACAAAAATCCGTCACACACGTCAAACTGCTTTTGTTCCTTGTACTGCCTACATTCCTCGTCAGTGTTCTGTGCTATTCGCGATTCCACAAGATCGTGGCCCCATGCTTGTATTACAGCTATCTTTCTGCTTAGCCCGTCTGCATTTGCGTGTTTCCTTCCTGGCTTGTGGATCACTTCGTACTCAAATTCACTGAGTTTCAATGCCTATCCCGTTAATCTACTAGATGTGTCCTTCAAACCTAGTAACCACTTTAAAGCTGCATAGTACGTTATCACCTTAAACTCCCTCCCGTACAAATAACGTCGAAATGACGTTATTCCATATCCAGACTACCCATCTCTCTCTCCGTTGCAGAGCAATTTCTTTCAGCGGTGTTCAACTGTCTTCATGCAAAGGCAACAGGATGTTCTTGACCATCGACCTTCTGGCTCAAAACGCAGCTAAGGACATGGTTTGACGCATCACAGGACAATATAAATTCTTTCTGAACGTCTGGAAACACCAAAACTGGACTGGATGTCAACAACTTCTTTAACTCGTCAGATGCTCCCTGACATTTCTCCGACCACACAAACTTAACCCCTTTTTTCAACAGTTGTGTAAACGGTCTTGCAATATTTGCAAATTCCTTCACGAACCTATACTAATTCACGAGACCAAGGTAAGATTGTAACTCCCTAGTAGTTTGTGGTACTGGAAAATCTTTCACTACTTGCACCAACCTCTGATCAGTCGTTACACCATCCTTACTTATTACGTGCCCGAAACAGTTAACTTCCTCCAGCGCAAACTGACATTTTTCAGCGTTAAGTGAGAGATGTGCTGCCCTTAATCTGCTGAATACTTCTTTTAGGCATTGTCTAAGTTCCTGCATATCCCATAAACTGACGATTATGTTATCAAGATATACTAAATGGTTTCAGTCCTATCAGTACGTCGTCCAGCAACCGTTGGAATGTCGCCGGTGCATATTTCAACCCAAAAAGTTCCTATATAGGTAGTGTCCACTATATGCTGAAAAAACTGTTTTTAGTCCGTCTTCAGGAGCCAGTTCTAACTTAAAGTATCCGCTCTTTATGTTCAACATCGAGCATTACTAGTTTTTGCCTAGGTTATCTGTGGTCTCAGTGAATAGAGTATGCATCTGTTGTACTTGTGGTGTTCAAATGGCGATAACTGCAGCAAAAGTGATACTTCTGCGAACCGTCCATAGACTTCTTAGGTACGATTACAATTCCTGCCCCCTACCCCCACCCCATGCACTATTACTTTCTCCTGTGGTTTCGTCAACTAATTGTTGATATATGAACTCTACTAAAACTGGTTGCAAAGTCATCGCTATTCTATATGGTCTTCGGCATATCGATGCTTCTTTTCCTGTTGGAATCCTGTGTTGTATAACAGTGGCAGGCAACGGCCCTGTCGGAAGAAACAGATCCTGGAATTCCAGCAACAGCTCCTCCAACTGAGCTCTTTCTGCTCCTTTGACATGTTTCAGCTTCTCACGAAATGCAGTTCTAGCAGGGTCCTGTGGTCCCTTATAGCTCACACCTCCTATGTGGCAGTCTTACTCATCCGGAATCTCTAGTGTAGCTAATAACATTCCCTTTAACTTGACATCTTCAGTGCCAAAATTATACACATAGACGGGTACCACTTTTTCTCCATCCCTTTCCTGTACGCGTACAATACTACGTTTCACCAAACAACACGCGGAATCTCTAGTGTAGCCAATAACATTCCCTTTAACTTGACATCTTCAGTGCCAAAATTATACACATAGACTGGTACCACTTTTTCTCAATCCCTTTCCTGTGCGCGTACAATACTACGTTTCACCAAACAACACGCTGTGCCTAATACTTCACTACTCTCCAATGGTTCTGTAACACACATCACATCTACCGGTAAGTTCGGTTCCACATTCACCCACAGTGATTTTGCCGTGCCTTTCGACACACAATCATGCGAATCAAGCCATAGTGCTATCGCTGGTGGTTCAACTGACCCATCTTCTATACTAGACACTCTTCGCGGCAGATTAACATTGGCAACAGTTTCCCGTAGTCGGAATGTCTTCCCACTCAGTTCCACTATACGTCATCGAAGGTCAATTATGGCATAATGTTGATGAAAAAAATCTAACCCTAGAATCATGACGTACCTCTCGCTTACATGAGAAACCACTTCCACACACTACCTAAACTTGGTTGTCCCAACCGAAAAATTCACCACCACTGACCCCAATAGTCGCATATCATTATCCCCTACACCACGTAAATCATATCATGGTGGGTTCCACTGCCCCCTACACACTAATTCTCTAGAGGCTATTGACGAATACGCTTCTGTGCGCAACAATATTTTATATTCTCTTCCATTCACAACACACATTATGGCACACTCCGCTTCTGCATTCGTTCTGACTGAACTTATTGCCCGCATCTCGTGGTCGTGCGGTAGCGTTCTCGCTTCCCACGCCCGGGTTCCCGGGTTCGATTCCCGGCGGGGTCAGGGATTTTCTCTGCCTCGTGATGGCTGGGTGTTGTGTGCTGTCCTTAGGTTAGTTAGGTTTAAGTAGTTCTAAGTTCTAGGGGACTTATGACCACAGCAGTTGAGTCCCATAGTGCTCAGAGCCATTTGAACCATTTGAACTGAACTTATTCATACCGGAACTCCTGTCGGCCGCGCTGGGGCTCCCTGCTAAGTCAAACGGACCCTTCCTGTTCCCTGGACTACCTCTACCATTATCACTATAACCTCGCCGTTGACCTAAACCTCCTCTACTGTCATATCCACGAATTTGTTGCCGATCCCTGTTACTCCAGTTGCACTGTCAGTTCCGTAATTGGTAACATACTCTTTGTAGATGTTCCGTTCCGGTCGCAGGTTCGAAGCCTGCCTCGGGCATGGATGTGTGTGGTGTCCTTAGGTTAGTTAGGTTTAATTATTTCTAAGTTCTAGGCGACTGATGACATCAGAAGTTAAGTCGCATAGTGCTCAGAGCCATTTTAACAATTTGTTCCGTTAGACCGAAATTAAAACACCTAATATTCTATGTAAATACTTGTGTCCGCTCTCTTACCCCTGTCGACCAACCGATTCTTTCGTATTAGAAAGCTAACCTAACCCCTTGATGAAGATCTTAAGGCGCCTCCGTGCGCACTCTCCTAGACATTTCTGGTGTCAAACCCCTTAAAACAGCATCGACAGCTCATTGCTCGGCCTCTTACAGCACCACTTCATTTACCTCCTCGCTTAGTGAGACCGAACTGCTGAGGTCATCATCGTCCATAGGCTTACCCACTACTTAAAATAACTTAAATTAACTTACCCCAAGGACAACACACACACACACACACACACACACACACACACACATGACAGATAGAGGACTCGATCCTCCGACGGGGGAGCCGTGCGAACCGTGTCAAGGAGCCCAAGACCACACGGCTACCCCGCGAGGCTGCTTAATAGAGTGCTGCAACGCTTAATGTTTGGCCACTCATGGCTCGGCTGTTGACGGGGGCCGAGCGGCTCGTGTCCGGCCCCACACGACTCGGCTCGGTCACGTACTCGCCCCATGTCTGTTGTCCGAATTCCGGGCACGCGGATAACCGAGCATGACGGGTCACCGCCGACGTCTCACCTCGCCTCGCCCCGGCTCGCTGCGCTGTACTGTACAAATACAACGCCTCTCTCTCTCTCTCTCTCTCTCTCTCTCACACACACACACACACACACACACACACACACACACACACACAATGTATTTATCTCTGTCTCTCTCTCTTTTAATACAAAAGTAACGTTTCCAATAACGGGTACGTGACACAGCTAAATTCATAAAGCACATGGAAAGTAAAATGATATGTCAACACAATCGAGGATAGAAGACTAGTCTCATTTGCAAACAGAATATATATTTTTCTTTTCATTAATAGGAAACATTAAATAAGTGCTGTCCCTGTAATCTAGAAGACAACAATCTTCGTAAAGAAAGCGTACAAAGAACATTTAACAGTTACAGACGTAACTTGTCATACTTTTCACTAGTTTGCAAAAGAAACAAAATTATAGTTATTGTTGATCAGCAGTAAATCACTAACGCATTCCGGATTTAATTGGTTGCGGCGATTTGTTGGTAACATGCCGGCTTTACTAAAGCATCTTTCACTTGGTGCGCTTGTTGCTGGGATACATAAAATACATCTTACAACTGCAGCCAGGACTGGCAGATCTGTTTCACGTCTGCTCCACCACTTTAAAATGTAATCATCATCTCCGGGGTGCATTAAAATGTAGAGATCTACTTCATCTGCTGCGCTGATCTGTTGTTCCTCCATTCCTTGAAACGATGTCTCTTTCTGGGTGGAGATGACACAGTACTCGAAGGATCTATGATAATAAACAAAAGAGATAAGTAACACAGAACTGATGTGGAAATCATCGAAACGTTCTCGTAAAAACGAGGTGTTTTACGTTAATGCAATATTATACGAATTATAACATTCCCGTTTCTCTATAATACACTAGCCACTAACTATGCAAAAACGATTATGTTAATGATTGCATGTTGTACGTGCGTAAGTAGCACACATTTGTCGCACATTGCTAAGAATTTCCTGCTTTCCATTTATTTCAAGCATATTAAGATCACGGAAAGAGAAGAAACGCAGCAATTTTATGTCTGAAAATGATCACTATCTACTCACAAACGAAAGTCAAGGCTCGACTTTTAATCCTTTGTACCTCCTGTTAAAAAATACATATCTGTTAGTACACATTAATTACGCTAGTTTATTATAAATCTATCGCGTATCATAATGAAAGAATGCTTTTAACTACAGTAATTACTTACTTGACACTCAGTGTCATTGACACTGCAAATTTGTTGCAGTTTGTGAAACCAAAGAAGAACTAACTGGATTGTCGGTTCTTCTTCGCCTTCTAATTCATCCGTGGCCGCTTTAAATGGTCTCAGGAAATGCGCAATTTTTTCTGCAAGCTCATTACCATATCCTTGCAATCTGTAAGCGGAGTCCTTTTCCGTCAGCAAAACAGCAACTTCGTTATACTGAGTGGGTAAGGGTTCCAACATAGTGCACAAGCTGTTCCAGCGTGTGCAGACCTCTTGTTTCAACGATGATTTCAAAGAAGAGCACAGGCCACTTTTCTTACAGTACCTTACAATGCATTTTGCAGTATTTATTCTTGATGCGATGTTCGGTGTATGATTTAACAAGAAGTTATCTTCATCGAAAGTATGGCTAAGTGCTGTGTTTATACAATGAGCAGCACAAGGAATCCTTTCGTGATTTTCCAAAGTCTTTATTACACTGGCACCCTGGTCGGAGACAAAAACAAAACTGTGCAACATGTCCGGCGAAATGTCCCAATCAGCCATCCTCTCTTCGAGTTCCTTCATAATACTTACACCCGTCTTCTTAACGTCCGGGAACTTTGTTGTAAACAAAAAATTGTTTACAAGAGACCAATCTGCGTTAATGTAACGTGTTGTAAGCGTCAGATAGTGCACCTGATTATGCGAATCAGTCCACATATCAACTGTCGCAGCACCTGTTTTATTAATAATTTCCGCAATAACACAAGGCATTATGCTGTTTCGTATTGCATCAGCTTGGTCTTTGACATGTCTGCTTATAGTAGAGGGATGTGGCATGACGTCTGCCACATTAACTTCTCCGTAATGCGCACCAAGATGTATTAATTCTTGGCCTAGTTCTCTGAAACCTTCACCGGAAACAGAGTTAAAAGGTCTCATATCTTTAGCACACATTGCAACACACTTTGCTGTAATATTATTTTTTATTACTGCCGTTATCCCTGAACCAGCTGTATCTTTGTGAGGCTTCTTGCAACTGCGTTTCTTTAAATGAATGGTTCCCCACTGGAAACACAATAATGTGGAGCAGTTTATGCACTGTTTTTGTCTACAACCAACAGAAATGTACTCCATACTTGCCTCTTTAGATCTTCCCGTTTCTTCAATGTGTAAACATTGGTTTCAGTCTTACTGCACTGGCTTCCTCACGCTGCACGATTACAGAGAGAGACACACCACAAATGAGAAGCCCGTACTGGCTGCAGTCTCACACGGATAATGACACCTGTAACGTGTTTGAAGTTACGTGCTACGTATTCGGTCACAGCTTCTATGCTCGGTCACAAGAAATAGTGCGGGCAGCCTATCCAGTTGGGGTGTGCTCGCCACATTTGGTATTGTGTGTTCGCTTACTCGGGCATGCAGGACTCTACTGCTTAATGACAGCTCGTACATGTTAACGTGAATTTCCTAATTCTATCCGCAAAGGCTTTTACTGCCTCTTTATGTATTCTGGATACCATCCTTAACTGTTTGCGGAAACACTGTGCACTTCTATGCTTTCTGTATTGTTGTTGCGACCCCTGTCTGAAATGGTCAAAAAATTTTGCATTTCGCAATGCTTCTTTGCACTTTACGAACAATTTTGCTTCTCCTAACAAACATAACCTTGCGATCTGCAACAGCTCTTTATCAGACCACCCCTCTATATCAGCTGTTGACTTAAGATCCTCTATAAACGATGACACATCTTCAGACGTTCTATCAGAGAAAGCAGAAACAAGATTCGCCCGCCACTCTCGTATCCACTAGTTTGCGACTTCAACACGTCTATCTCGCGATTCTTTCCTGCTAGTTCATTAAAATTAACCACATTATCCGATCTCAAATGAGTCACCTGATCCACTAATGACTGCACTGCTTCTTCACTACTGACACCTCGTGTCTCTGATTTTGTCTCTGCGTCCATTATCCACGATAAAAATTACGCTACAATAAAACAGTTCGCACAGAACTGCCAGCCCCGAAGTGTTCTACCAAGTTATTTCATCTCTCTAATCCTGTGTCACCTGGACTCTCTACATTGCCTAGCCGTGTGCCCAAAACAATTGCAAGTGAAGCAGTTCCGCTACTGATTCAACACAAGACGCAGAATGCCAGAGTAAATTACACTGAGTGCTACGTACGATGACCAAGTCTCTGAATCAGCTGATGTCCTGTCCTCAAATTCAGCATTATTTATACTCCGGTACTGACCATTTGTCTGATGAAGACTTCAGTTCTGGGCAGATGGAACTCTCATACGGAATTCTACCCAGGGAGTTTGAAATAGTCGGTTCTGCGGTAGAAAATGAACTGGATGAATATTGGTAACTACAAGAATAGAAAGTATAATTTCAATGCGGGATGATTTGATCATTCTTTCTATCCACAGCTTTTGTTGCTTGCTCTGTCAAGTACCCCGTTACTCTCGAAAGGCACCTCTTAGATTAGGTCATTTGTCTACAAGTGATTAGTCTGCCAATAAGACGAAACCAGCGCCGGATGCATGTTCTCCTGTAAGGCGGATGTTGGGGCAATTTAGTGCGGCGACGGCTGCGGCTAGGCCAGACGACCGCCTGCGGTTCCATCGGCGCCACTGCGGCAGCGAATTATCGGCATCTGGAGGCGGCTGCTGGGGTGCTGTCGTTGGCGCAACTCGCAGACCGTCTCACGTGCAACAAGATTACACAACCGGTCCAAATGTGTGGCGTGAAACTGAATGAAATCTTGGCAGCACAAAGGGAACATATGAATTGATTTCAATTATACTGCCGGCCGCGGTGGTCTAGCGGTTCAGGCGCTCAGTCCGGAACCGCACGACTGCTACGGCCGCAGGTTCGAATCCTGCCTCGGGCATGGATGTGTGTGATGTCCCTAGGTTAGTTAGGTTTAAGTAGTTCTAAGTCTTGGGGACTGATGACCACAGCAGTTGAGTCCCATAGTGCTCAGAGCCATTTGAACCATTTGAGCAATGACCTGACTGATTCATCACCACCCAGCCCAAACCGCCAAGGACAGAAACTTGTACCTTATGCTTTAGGCGTCGTTTAAAAAGCGAGTTTTTGAAATTCCACCCCTAAGAGGTTGAAAAAGGGAATTTGTATTTGGTTTCTCAGTCAGCAATGAAGAAAAACGCATTTAAGCATTTTTGGAAATTGAACCAGTAAGAGGGTAAAATAGTCGGTGAAATTTTTTTGAAGATAAATAATTGTTGAAGAACTAATAAAGCCTTTTTAAAGCTACATCTATGGCAACTGGTACATATTTGACTTCTTGGTTGGAAATAAAAAATATATGTTTTAGTGTTTTTGGAAATTCTGCCCCCTAAGGCAGTGAAATAAGGGGATAAAAGATTCATGGAAATATTTCGTTATATTAAAACAAATTTAAATCTAAATCTATGAAAATTAGTATTTCACTTCTCGTTTAGATATAAAGAAATATGTGTTAGGGGATGAAAATTTCTATGAAAGTGTCATCACAAAAGCGCAAAAGGTTTGATTAACAAAAACTTTGGAATCCAGCTACCACAACTGTTTTTTACTCAGAAGTACATTCGGAAAATACCATGCTTCTTTGGCCGTAATTGGAGTGGAAAATTCTGAATTTGCGAACAACGCAATAATTCTGTTAAAGAAAAAAAGGTGCGTACTCCATACAGTATAGATGAGCGAAGCAGCGGGTGCTAAGCTAGTACTATTGTTACAGAGACAAGTCGTGGATCAACGTAGTTACCAAACTTCTTGACCGACTTACTACACATATTTACACGATAATTTAATGAACATTCAGACTTAAAAAGACCGTACATTTTCTTAAACAACAGTGAACAGGTTTTCTCTTAAAACAGACTACGAACAGAAAATTCTGTGCTATGCTGTGCTTTAAAATGTCTGGTCTCGTTTCCTTTCTGGCAGTCAGTTTTAACTAAGGAAGAAGGGCATTTAAACCATCATTATCCCATATACAAACGTTGGAACTTTAATATCGGCAACTATTTATTTACAGCTCGTACAAAATAGATACGTCTTTCAAAGTTTTACTGACCTTCAGAGTAGTCACCAGCACTGTGTGTAAGCCGTTGTCAGCGATGTTGAAGTCGTAGGATACTCTTAGCAGTGCCAGTTGTGTTGACAGTTCGAGCGGCGCAGTCTCTTGCCTGACGAATTTGTAGCAGTTCTGAAGCGAATGCCGTGAAGTGTTTCCTTCAGTTTAGAAATCAAGTTGAACTCACAAGGGCTTAAGCGAAGTTTGAATCACAATAGCAACATGCGTTACATCACTATACGCGTCTTTTCCAGAACGTTCGAATGATGGTAGAAGAAGTACAGCGTCCCATTTAAAAAACATGTACTTGCCTCATTATCTCGGTAAATATAAACGTTGTGATTATTGTGCATGTACCAAGGTATGTGCCCCATAGTCGGCTATGATTCGCCGAACACCGCTTGTCGATACGTGCAATCGCCAACGCAATAATGTGGGTAACACGTCTTACGCGACTAACCCTGTATATAATTTTAACACAATAATTGTATACACAGCTATGTGCTGTTTTATTTTTTCCCTCGCAGTCTGTTCTAATAGGAAATAGGAAAGATGTATTTGTGGCTTACCGGCTTATCATTTGAATACTATTACGGAGTTCGAATCGTCCGAAACTTTGTAGTCCCACCCGCTTACAGATTAAATCTATGTGAAATATCCAGCAACAGGAGAGAGAGATCCAGCAACAGGAGGGATCTCTCATATCGTGTATAATAGAGATTAAAACTGCCATACTATCATAAGTAAGCACAAGCCACTTGAGTTTCGCTAGTGGCTCGCAGAGAGTTACGACTGTACCCACGTTACCTACATATTAAGTGTGTTGCATATCTATCGGGCGTTGCCTCATAGCCATTGCTTTCCTTACACGTGCGATCAGTGTCTTAATAAATTCCTCTACAACCAGGAAGCGGTGAACGTCTAGAAACTGTGTGAGGATATATCAAGGGCTGGGTTACTTCCGGAACATTTTTGTCTTAAGTAATTATCCCTCCGTCTGTTACTTAAAAATAAAGAGGATCTATAGAAAAACTGAAATTGTCGATGTTTGATTCGGCTTTTATTCGAATACTGTTGATCTGTGACGTAAAACAGAGGGATGTTGAGGTAAAAGTAAGAAAGCAATACAGAGTTACCATATAGCGCTATAAACAACAATTTCCTCGACAAAAAGGCAAAATTAAAAAAAAACGGTAAACAAAAATATGCCAAAAATGGCCTTGCTGCTTCGTCGAACTTACGTAAAAAAGTTTCTGTTATTCAAAACAACTTTCGCATTTGTCATCAGTAACAGGAATCTCTTGCTTTTAATCAAGATGATGAGGGTTTTGTTTGAGTACAAAATAACAACAATAATTATATAAATATTTTTTGTTTTATATTTATATACTTGCAGCAAAAGTAATTTCTTTGGTTACATAAAAGCGCAGAAGTGACACGATTAACTAATTTTTATTTCTTATAAAATACAATTTATGTTCTACAAAGATATAAAATACGCAATGGACTAACAATGAACGATTTGCGGTTCTCATTATGTGCAAAACAAGCAACCAAAAAAGCAAACAAAGGAATAAACGGAAGATGTCGCTTCCCAATTTCTCTCTTACACATTCATTTATGTTTCTTTCCCTACCAATGCTACGATTACGACAGGTAATCCTATCATTTACTATGTCATTTATGCAGTGTACCAGAACTACCGACCCGTAGTTTTGGTAGAGCACAACTCTAATTTATACCAATGATTCAATAAATTATTTTAAGCGACTTCAATTCCCAATCAAGGTATCGTTGGCAATAACAATAAACAAGGCTCAATGTGAGCAAGAGAAAAGAGAAGATGGACAGAGAATAAAACCGGGACTGATTCCTGACTGGAAATGGAGGAAAAAAGGTCCTATGAACATGTCCGGAAACACATCGTTACTACGGTAGATGGCGCTGACGAATGAAACTTCCTCGGACCACGTGCCCTGTGTTGCAGGCTGTGTTCTTTGCACTTGTTAATACACAATCTATGATTATTTCGGTTTATACAAGGTGTAACAGAATTACGTTTTAAAATTTGGGAGTTTGTAGAGGATGGAATCCGGAAAGTTTTGGTGTATGGAATCTATAGCTGGAGATGTGAAATACAGTTTCTAAAGCACTATGCACTTTGTACGTACTAGGTAGACTAAATGAAACACCAGAATACTGTAGTTTGGTAAACGAATACTGACATAACAATGGATTGTAATTAAATACCTTTAAATGAATCAGTGGCTTCAATACTTTAGAGTAATGTTCGATATGACGACCACGAACTTCGTTATGTATGGTTGGTTCAAATGGCTCTGAGCACTATGGGACTTAACATCTGTGGTCATCAGTCCCCTAGAACTTAGAACTACTTAAACCTAACTAACCTAAGGACATCACACACATCCATTTCCGAGGCAGGATTCGAACCTGCGACCGTAGCGGTCCCGCGGTTCCAAACTGTAGCGCCTAGAACCGCACGGCCACAGCGGCCGCCCTCGTTATGTATATACAGTGACGAATCATACACTCCTGGAAATGGAAAAAAGAACACATTGACACCGGTGTGTCAGACCCACCATACTTGCTCCGGACACTGCGAGAGGGCTGTACAAGCAATGATCACACGCACGGCACAGCGGACACACCAGGAACCACGGTGCTGGCCGTCGAATGGCGCTAGCTGCGCAGCATTTGTGCACCGCCGCCGTCAGTGTCAGCCAGTTTGCCGTGGCATACGGAGCTCCATCGCAGTCTTTAACACTGGTAGCATGCCGCGACAGCGTGGACGTGAACCGTATGTGCAGTTGATGGACTTTGAGCGAGGGCGTATAGTGGGCATGCGGGAGGCCGGGTGGACGTACCGCCGAATTGCTCAACACGTGGGGCGTGAGGTCTCCACAGTACATCGATGTTGTCGCCAGTGGTCGGCGGAAGGTGCACGTGCCCGTCGACCTGGGACCGGACCGCAGCGACGCACGGATGCACGCCAAGACCGTAGGATCCTACGCAGTGCCGTAGGGGACCGCACCGCCACTTCCCGGCAAATTAGGGACACTGTTGCTCCTGGGGTATCGGCGAGGACCATTCGCAACCGTCTCCATGAAGCTGGGCTACGGTCCCGCACACCGTTAGGCCGTCTTCCGCTCACGCCCCAACATCGTGCAGCCCGCCTCCAGTGGAGTCGCGACAGGCGTGAATGGAGGGACGAATGGAGACGTGTCGTCTTCAGCGATGAGAGTCGCTTCTGCCTTGGTGCCAATGATGGTCGTATGCGTGTTTGGCGCCGTGCAGGTGAGCGCCACAATCAGGACTGCATACGACCGAGGCACACAGGGCCAACACCCGGCATCATGGTGTGGGGAGCGATCTCCTACACTGGCCGTACACCATTGGTGATCGTCGAGGGGACACTGAATAGTGCACGGTACATCCAAACCGTCATCGAACCCATCGTTCTACCATTCCTAGACCGGCAAGGGAACTTGCTGTTCCAACAGGACAATGCACGTCCGCATGTATCCCGTGCCACCCAACGTGCTCTAGAAGGTGTAAGTCAACTACCCTGGCCAGCAAGATCTCCGGATCTGTCCCCCATTGAGCATGTTTGGGACTGGATGAAGCGTCGTCTCACGCAGTCTGCACGTCCAGCACGAACGCTGGTCCAACTGAGGCGCCAGGTGGAAATGGCATGGCAAGCCGTTCCACAGGACTACATCCAGCATCTCTACGATCGTCTCCATGGGAGAATAGCAGCCTGCATTGCTGCGAAAGGTGGATATACACTGTACTAGTGCCGACATTGTGCATGCTCTGTTGCCTGTGTCTATGTGCCTGTGGTTCTGTCAGTGTGATCATGTGATGTATCTGACCCCAGGAATGTGTCAATAAAGTTTCCCCTTCCTGGGACAATGAATTCACGGTGTTCTTATTTCAATTTCCAGGAGTGTATTTTGTCTGATTCCCTGTAGGTTTCCACGCCCCTTTCTGATGGTATCAAGTGCTGTGAAGGTTTGCTCAGTAAGCTCAGGTTCTGTTGCTAGTGGTGTTGAGTACACAAGGGACTTTACATAACCCAAGAGGAAAAGCCAAGAGGAGTGAGGTCAGGGGAGCGCGCTGGCCAAGAGACTGGGCATCACCTTCCAGTATTATTTTGTACCTGAAGTGCGTAGGAGCAACATCATTCTAGAACCACAGGTTAGTGCACAGTTGCAACGAAACGTCCTCCAGAAGCTCAGGTTTTTAATTGTCCAGGAAGTTCAAATACTTTCAACATTCAAACGATATGGTAAGATGTGTGATCCATTACGGTGATCTCCAAAATTCCAGCCCAAATGTACGCCGAAAAACTGACGTGATAACTTCTAGTACAGGTAGTGCGTGGATTTTTAACAACCCACATTCAACAACTTCACATTTACGTCTGTAGGTTCCTTATATCAAAACGTTCACGTTTTCTTCCTCTACAGTCTTCCAAAGTTTTAAATCGTCATTCTGTTACAACCTTATAAAGTTAATTTTATGCAACACAGACTAATGCTTTTGCAGTATTTGATCACTGAGAGGCATTTATTATTATATTACTATTTACCTAGTCAGAAGAGGCATTGGCATAACTTTGAGCAACTTTTTGTCCTCTGATGACAAATTCTTATGCACAGATCAGTGACGCGTTGTAAATTTAAATAACCCCGGCTGATAATGGGTGTTATAGCCTCTGAAACGCTGCGTGGGAAGTTGCAGGGAAGTCAGTGGTTACATTTACTGCGTGTATTCGTTGATATGACGTACTACCTGGCATTAGCCCGCATCTCGTGGTCGTGCGGTAGCGCTCTCGCTTCCCACGCCCGGGATCCCGGGTTCGATTCCCGGCGGGGTCAGGGATTTTCTCTGCCTCGTGATGGCTGGGTGTTGTGTGCTGTCCTTAGGTTAGTTAGGTTTAAGTAGTTCTAAGTTCTAGGGGACTGATGACCATAGCTGTTAAGTCCCATAGTGCTCAGAGCCATTTGAACCACCTGGCATTAACTTTACACTGGTGTGTAGTCAGTCGCCAGCAGATTGGCTCTGGGAAGCTAAAAGTACTTTATAATTGGTTCACCCGGAGGGGGCCGGGAATAGGGTTATTGCTTGTGCCCAGTTAATCCTAAATCCAAATCTAATGCGTTAAGCATTGCGCAACCTCCTTCAAAGATCTATTTGTGAAGAGAACCAAACTTGCATTCCACACTTAGTCAGCTACTCTGATAGTCATTTCTGCTTTTAAAGCACATTTTAAAGGTTTAGGGAGCTCCAACAAATTTCAACTCTGGTATATACTCCTTGACTTCAGTATGACATTCGATACATATCCACACAGCTTTTTAGTGAACAAACTACGAGCTTACCGACTATTATAACAGATCTGTGAATAGATTCAGCACTTCCTTAGAGATACAGGGTGAAAAGTATTTAAACCGACAAACTCTGGGAGGTTGTAGGGGACATTTTTCCCTAATGTCTTTTTTTTCCTATAAGGATTATTTAAACCTGTGGAGGCCGTATTACGATCTTCAGTTGTTAGGGGGCGTATTACGCTCTTCAGTTGTAGGCAACTGGTGTCCACCGGTGTAGTAGTGCATTGTCTCTGTTTACTAATGGAGTGATACACATGGAGTGAGTACACTGATATGGTTGGTGCGTACTACGTAGCTCACCACAACGGACGAGCTACACAGTGGATTTTTTTTTTCTTTTTGTCATCAGTCTACTGACTGGTTTGATGCGGCCCGCCACGAATTCCTTTCCTGTGCTAACCTCTTCATCTCAGAGTAGCACTTGCAACCTACGTCCTCAATTATTTGCTTGACGTATTCCAATCTCTGTCTTCCTCTACAGTTTTTGCCCTCTACAGCTCCCTCTAGTACCATGGAAGTCATTCCCCCATGTCTTAGCAGATGTCCTATCATCCTGTCCCTTCTCCTTATCAGTGTTTTCCACATATTCCTTTCCTCTCCGATTCTGCGTAGAACCTCCTCATTCCTTACCTTATCAGTCCACCTAATTTTCAACATTCGTCTATAGCACCACATCTCAAATGCTTCGATTTTCTTCTGTCCCGGTTTTTCCCACAGTCCATGTTTCACTACCATACAATGCTGTACTCCAGACGTACATCCTCAGAAATTTCTTCCTCAAATTAAGGCCAGTATTTGATATTAGTAGACTTCTCTTGGCCAGAAATGCCTTTTTTGCCATAGCGAGTCTGCTTTTGATGTCCTCCTTGCTCCGTCCGTCATTGGTTATTTTACTGCCTAGGTAGCAGAATTCCTTAATTTCATTGACTTCGTGACCATCAATCCTGATGTTAAGTTTCTCGCTGTTCTCATTTCTACTACTTCTCATTACCTTCGTCTTTCTCCGATTTACTCTCGAACCATACTGTGTACCCATTAGACTGTTCATTCCGTTCAGCAGATCACTTAATTCTTCTTCACTTTCACTCAGGATAGCAATGTCATCAGCGAATCGTATCATTGATATCCTTTCACCTTGTATTTTAATTCCACTCCTGAACCTTTCTTTTATTTCCATCATTGCTTCCTCGATGTACAGATTGAAAAGTAGGGGCGAAAGGCTAAGGCCTTGTCTTACACCCTTCTTAATACGAGCACTTCGTTCTTGATCGTCCACTCTTATTATTCCCTCTTGGTTGTTGTACATATTGTATATGACCCGTCTCTCCCTATAGCTTACCCCTACTTTTTTCAGAATCTCGAACAGCTTGCACCATTTTATATTGTCGAACGCTTTTTCCAGGTCGACAAATCCTATGAAAGTTCAAAATGGTTCAAATGGCTCTGATCACTATGGGACTTAACATCTATGGTCATCAGTCCCCTAGAACTTAGAACTACTTAAACCTAACTAACCTAAGGACATCACACAACACCCAGCCATCACGAGGCAGAGAAAATCCCTGACCCCGCCGGGAATCGAACCCGGGAACCCGGGCGTGGGAAGCGAGAACGCTACCGCACGACCACGAGATGCGGGCTCCTATGAAAGTGTCTTGATTTTTCTTTAGCCTTGCTTCCATTATTAGCCGTAACGGCAGAATTGCCTCTCTCGTCCCTTTACTTTTCCTAAAGTCAAACTGATCGTCACCTAGCGCATTCTCAATTTTCTTTTCCGTTCTTCTGTATATTATTCTTGTAAGCAGCTTCGATGCATGAGCTGTTAAGCTGATTGTGTGATAATTCTCGCACTTGCCAGCTCTTGCCGTCTTCGGAATTGTGTGGATGATGCTTTTCCGAAAGTCAGATCGTATATCGCCAGACTCATATATTCTACACACCAACGTGAATAGTCGTTTTGTTGCCACTTCCCCCAATGATTTTAGAAATTCTGATGGAATGTTGTCTATCCCTTCTGCCTTATTTGACCGTAAGTCCTCCAAAGCTCTCTTAAATTCCGATTCTAATACTGGATCCCCTATCTCTTCTAAATCGACTCCTGTTTCTACTTCTATCACATCAGACAAATCTTCACTCTCATAGAGGCTTTCAATGTATTCTTTCCACCTATCTGCTCTCTCCTCTGCATTTAACAATGGAATTCCCGTTGCACTCTTAATGTTACCACCGTTGCTTTTAATGTCACCAAAGGTTGTTTTGACTTTCCTGTATGCTGAGTCTGTCCTTCCGACAATCATATCTTTTTCGATGTCTTCGCATTTTTCCTGCAGCCATTTCGTCTTAGCTTCCCTGCACTTCCTATTTATTTCATTCCTCAGCGACTTGTATTTCTGTATTCCTGATTTTCCCGGAACATGTTTGTACTTCCTCCTTTCATCAATCAACTGAAGCATTTATTCTGTTGCCCATGGTTTCTTCGCAGCTACCTTCTTTGTACCTATGTTTTCCTTCCCAACTTCTGTGATGGCCCTTTTTAGAGATGTCCATTCCTCTTCAACTGTACTGCCTACTGCGCTATTCCTTATTGCTGTATCTATAGCGTTAGAGAACTTCAAACGTATCTCGTCATTCCTTACTACTTCCGTATCCCACTTCTTTGCGTATTGATTCTTCCTGACTAATGTCTTGAACTTCAGCCTACTCTTCATCACTACTATATTGTGATCTGATTCTATATCTGCTCCTGGATACGCCTTACAATCCAGTATCTGATTTCGGAATCTCTGTCTGACCATGATGTAATCTAATTGAAATCTTCCCGTATCTCCCGGCCTTTTCCAAGTATACCTCCTCCTCTTGTGATTCTTGAACAGGGTATTAGCTATTACTAGCTGAAACTTGTTACAGAACTCAATTAGTCTTTCTCCTCTTTCATTCCTTGTCCCAAGCCCATATTCTCCTGTAACCTTTTCTTCTACTCCTTCCCCTATAACTGCATTCCAGTCGCCCATGACTATCAGATTTTCGTCCCCCTTTACATACTGCATTACCCTTTCAATATCCTCATACACTTTCTCTATCTATTCATCTTCAGCTTACGACGTCGGCATGTATACCTGAACTATCGTTGTCGGTGTTGGTCTGCTGTCGATTCTGATTAGAACAACCCGGTCACTGAACTGTTCACAGTAACACACCCTCTGCCCTACCTTCCTATTCATAACGAATTCTACACCTGTTATGCCATTTTCTGCTGCTGTTGATATTACCCGATACTCATCTGACCAGAAATCCTTGTCTTTCTTCCACTTCATTTCACTGACCCCTACTATATCTAGATTGAGCCTTTGCATTTCCCTTTTCAGATTTTCTAGTTTCCCTACCACGTTCAAGCTTCTGACATTCCACGCCCCGACTCGTAAAACGTTATCTTTTCGTTGATTATTCAATCTTTTTCTCATGGTAACCTCCCCCTTGGCAGTCCCCTTCCGGAGATCCGAATGGGGGACTATTCCGGAATCTTTTGCCAATGGGGAGATCATCATGACACTTCTTCAATTACAGGCCACATTTCCTGTGGATACACGTTACGTGTCTTTAATGCAGTGGTTTCTATTGTCTTCTGCATCGTCATGTCGTTGATCATTGCTGATTCTTCCGCCTTTGGGGCAATTTCCCACCCCTAGGACAAGAGAGTGCCCTGAACCTCTATCCGCTCCTCCGCCCTCTTTGACAAGGCCGTTGGCAGAATGAGGCTGACTTCTTATGCCGTATCCCGCATCATACGACCTTTGCTGCTTTGTACCAACGTCTGCTTGAGACCGGGTCATTTAACAGATTACCTGGACAGCGACGCCGTCGCACGGTAAGAACGCTGCAATTTGAGGAGGCTGTCTTGCAGCATGTGGAGCGGGATCCTTCAATCAGCACTCGTGCAATTGCACGTAACATGGGGACGAATCAGACGAATCTAAGAACAGTCCTTCAAGAGCAGTTGTCACGTCCATTTCACATACAGCGTGTCCACAACCTGGAGCCAGTTGATTATCCACCCAGAGCACAGTTTTCGCAGTGGCACCTGGAACAATATGAAATGCATCCTACATTTCCATCCTCTGTGTTGTTTACCGATGAAATAACGTTCGGGAGTGATGGAGTCTTCAACATGCACAATACGCACGTTTGGAGTGAGGATAACACACATGCCACAGTTACTAGCGCTCATCAAGTGCGGCTCTTCGTTAATGTGTGACACGATGTTGTTGGGGACTGTTTAATTGGGCTATTAAATGGCAGGCACTATTACAATTTTCTCGCCAGAGCATTTCCAGAACTGCTGGAAGACGTCCTGCTCCCTACAAGACAACGCATGTGGTTCCATCATGACGGGGCGCCGGCACATTTCAGTCGTCGCGTGCGTCGATTCCTGGACCGACGGTTCCCAGAAACGTGGATTGGTAGAGGTGGACCTGTACCATGGCCTGCTCGATCCCCAGATATGTCCCCTCTGGACTGTTTTGTGTAGTGAGAGATGCGCAACCTTGTTTACGCAACTCCTGTTGCATCAGAAGAGGATCTGGTTGCCCGGATAGTAGCAGCAGCAAGAACAATTCAGAATACTACTGGGGTTTTTGCCCGTGTCAGACAGAACATGATCCGACGGTGTAACCTTTGTTTACGTGTCAATGGAGGCATTTTTAAAAATCTACTGTAATTGAAATTGTGTTGTGTTAATGTGTTGTCTCTTGGTCATAAAAAAATGGAAAAATGTCTGTTGGTTTAATTAATTTGCCGCCAGAGAAATCTTCCACGTATTAGGGTGCACCTCGGGCGCTCTACAGCCAGTGCACAGTCTGGGGTTCGGCTTACAGCAACTAGCAGCCGATCAACCGGAGTTCCCACTCTGCTCACTTTTGGCTTAACACTGGCCACGCTAAACAGACCATATTGGAGCTCTTGCTCGAGCCCTCGCCTCGCTGAATTTCGTCTCAACAGTCCTCCAATTTCATCTCGCCGAACCTCGTCTCTGCCGTCCTCAAGCTCACGTCTCGCTGGACCTAATCTTCAACCTTCCACAAGCTCACCGTCTTGCTGGACTTCTAACGTTAGTGATAGACTTTCAGTCAAAAACATTCCAGTGCAGTGTCAGTGTGTACTTTTAGTCACATCAAGTAATCCAGACTCGTGACCCAAGAAACTGTGTTTTATTTTGTGCATTAGACTTAACCTACATATCACTTGATACCACGTTACATACACTGTAGCATGTTGCTCCCATCGGTCGCAAATACAAAATGCGCAAAGTTCCACTACTATTAGATTACACCACTGTAGATACATCACTGAAAACACACAGTCATTAAATAACTAGGAATAACCATTCTGAACTACCTACAGTGGAATGGTCACATAAAAGTAATTATGGGAAATTTAAATACTACGTATTTATTTCACGAAAGTACTGGCTTGCAAAAACACCGACATTAAGCACCGTCGGGTGTGTCCAGTGCTTGAATGTGTGACTGTCCGGGTACGCGCAGCGTTAACAATTTTCCCTTTGCCTTTACGGCGGATGGGACAGGAGAGTTAGTGTCATAAGGTCCCTGATCACCATTCTTTGCGCCAATGCACTGAATTAAATTCCAAACCCCACCACAGTGTCTCATGAAGTGAAGGCATGTGACACCTTTGATGGTGATCTGTCCGTCGGTTGGGGACATGAAGCTCTGCGGCATTCTCGGTGCTCTTCGAGAGGAGTTGGCTGTGTACTGGGACTATGTTTCACCCTCTCCTTTCTCTCATCATTTACAACTCAGACATGACACTACAGTGCACAAGTGCGCGCGCACGCGCCCACACACACACACACACACACACACACACACACACACACACACATTACAATAACCTACACTTAACAGATACCCTTAAGCACACAGCTCCCATACTTCCTAGAGGAAATTTTTGCACCTAGGTGGCTGAACCTGCCATTCGGTGACTCCCAGTCGTTCATGCAATACGACTTTACTTCATCTCATGGGAATTATCCACGCTTGCTATAGACTCTTCAGTTATAATTAAGGTCCAGATTAAAAGTCTGCTTGAGGTCTACAAGTCCACAGTGATTCACAAAATGTGATTACATAAATATACGCTGTGATCTGCGGGAACGATAAACCAAAATAAAACACGTAGGGTAGAGGTCGTACAAAAGGGCACCATTATCCACCACTTTTTTTTAAATTTTCGAAAATACATAAGAATACAAAATGGTTCAAATGGCTCTGAGCACTATGGGACTTAACTACTGAGGTCGTCAGTCCCCTAGAACTTAGAACTACTTAAACCTAACTAACCTAAGGACATCACACACATCCATGCCCGAGGCAGGATTCGAACCTGCGACCGTAGCGGTCACGCGGTTCCAAACTGACGCGCTTAGAACCGCACGGCCACACCGGCCGGCTAAGAATACATGATATATAAAAAACATACAGGAGAGACAGGAGTAGGTTAACGATTTTAGCAGTTGATCATTTTTCTTAAATTCATCAGTAGTGATACACTTCTTTCTTCCTGTGTATTAATAGAAAGACGTTATATTGTATTGTATCTAACTGTATGAGTTTTTATTTAAATATGATCAAAAACATTTTGTCTTATTTAAAAAGTAGCGCCCAAGTGTATGTTCTGGAAAAAGATGGTTCTGACAACAGAACGAGATGACACTTCTGATTCAAACTGAATACATTTTTATTCTGAGAAAGCTCAAGACAATACATCAGTTAATTAAGCATTGATAATTATTTACAATTTAAGACAAAAAAAGGAGGCATCTCGAACAAATTATCGGAATAAGACGGAAATCGGTAGATATGATGTACATGCACAAACAAAAGATTACTATCTCATAATAACTGGATGATTTATTCCATAGAAAGAGCTTCACAAAATGAGCGACTCAGTAACACGTTGGTCTACCTCTGGCCCTTATACTAGCAGTTATTCGGATGGGCATTCATTGAAAGAATTGTTGGATATCCTCCAGAAGGATGTCGTGCCAAATTCTGTCCAACTGGGGCGTGAGATCGTCAAAATCCCAGAATGCTGCAAACGTTCTCAACTGGGAAGAGATCCGGTGACCTTGCTGGCCAAGGTAGGGTTTGGCAAGCACGGAGACAAGCAGTAGAAACTCTCGACGTATGCGAACGGGCGTTATCTTGCTGAAATGTAAACCCAGGACTGCTTGCCATCAAAGGCAACAAAACGGAACGTAGAAAAAAAGTAGACCTCCTATGAAACGAAATGGCGCCCCACATAATCACTCCTGGATGTCGGGCCGTATGGTGGGTGGCAGTCAGGCTGGTATCCTCTTCTGTGTGGTGCGTCTCCAGAAACGTCTTCGCTGGTCGTTGGGGCTCAGTTCTAAGCGGGACTCATCACTGAAGTCAGTTCTACTCCAGTCAGTGAAATTACAGGCCGAAGACGTGTCTGGAGACACACCGAAAAGCGGTGAGGTACCAACCTGATTGTCGTCCGTCATACAGCACGATAACCAGGGGTGATTGTCTGGGATGACATTTCTCTTCATAGCAAAAAAATGGTTCAAATGGCTCTGAGCACTATGGGACTTAACATCTGTGGTCATCAGTCCCCTAGAACTTAGAACTACTTAAACCTAACTAACCTAAGGACATCACACACATCCATGCCCGAGGCAGGATTCGAACCTGCGACCGTAGCAGTCGCGCGGTTCCGGACTGAGCGCCTGAACCGCTAGACCACCGCGGCCGGCTCTCTTCATAGCAGAATCCCTTTGAATGCCAACGGTCTCACCCTTACGGGGCAGCAGGGCAGCAGTATATCGGCAATATTCTACGTCCCGTTTTGTTGCCCTTCGTGGCAAGACATCCTTGGCTTACATTTCAGTAAGATAATACCCACCCGCACACGGCTAGACTCTCTACTGCCTGGCGTCGTGATAGCGAAACAGTACCTTGGCAGGCATGTCTGCCGGATCTCTCCCCAATTGACAACGTTTGCAGCATTCTCGGCAGGGCCCTCCAACCTGCTCGGGATTTTGACGATCTGATGCTCCAGTTGGACAGAATTTGACTCCATATCCCTCAGGAGAACATCTAATGACCCTATCAATCAGTGCCAAGCCGAGTAACAGGTTTCATAAGAGGCAGAGGCGGATCAGTGAACGAAAGCGTTATTGATTTGCTTAATTTCTGAAGTTCTTTCTCTTGAATAACTCATCCAATTTTTCTGAAATTGTAATTATTTGTTTGTCTGTACATGTGCATGACCTTACCTATTTCCGTCCCATTTGGGTAATTCCTTCGTGGTGCGTCTTTTTTATATCTACTATTGAACGGTATGTAATAAAATGATTATAGCATTGAAAATTAATATCTCATAATCAAAGTTTGTATTAAGAAAAGACACAGATTTTGATTGTAATTTTGAGCAGTCCTCATGCCAACATGAGTAGCATTTGCAACATTCTATCCAGTCTTCTGAGGGAGGATCAGTGTATATATCATCGTATGCAGAACAGTGCACTATACTTTATATGGAAGTCTGAAATGATATCGTGGATGATCGAACGTCAGACAGCGTATGGTAATCATACTTCAATTGCTTGGTAACAACACCTTTCTTTGCATCCCGAGCATCTTTTCTCTGTTGCTTCAAACATTCTTGTTCCTCTGTATGTGATTCTTTATCAACCAACATCTGTTTGCTTGGTGAGCTTATTAACGCACTTGCGCTACGCGTGCAGTGAATTTTTGTTTTGTCTCACTTTATCTCTCTGTAGGCAATGGTTTAAAACCAAACGTACTTCTACACTGTTTTAGCTTAATCATTAGGAATTTTTTCGATTTGGCCTTCAGGTGCTGCAGCCTGAGCAGCAGTATTTTTCAGTTTCGGCATTGCCTGTAAGAAGAACTCGATCTGTGATTTTCGCCGCAGTAAAACCGTTCTCGTCATACAAAAGGGGATCATGAGGTTCGATACCACATTCTTGAAACACATTAACTACATTACCAACTGTAGTTGCTTCGAAATAAGTTGTGCTCAATAGCTTACAACCCGTTCTGCAGTAATGATTTGCCCTGGATGAGTGATCAAGAAGTTGTCACAGGCTTGACTGTAATATGTCTTTAAGGGATCCAAAAACAAAACATCCAACGGCTCTGTACTGTCCAACGCTTCCTTCTGGTACTCTTTCACACGTTTATGTCACATCTGTGTCCGTGCAAAAACAAGAAAAGATGCCAGGCACAATCCAGCTGCGTTTATGCAACAATGATGGTCACATATCTCTGTTTCTCTGATGATACGGTTTTTGAAACTACCTTAATTCTAGTGCGTGAAGTGACCTCTAGTAACTTATTAGATACAGTGGACAATCTGGATTCACCCTCAAAATATGCAATTTTAAATTAAAACAAAAAGTTTAGGAGATTCATAACTATGGTGGAAGATTCTGTGAACTTTCTGACCAAAATGATTTTTCTATTATGAAACAGCAGCGCAGAAGACTTATGTTTGAATATGCAAACAATGTGAGATTTCTCATCCGTTCAAGAGGGGTGACTAGGATGGCAGGAGAGGATTCACTGACAGATTTTGTGAAAAACTTTAAACTGAATCTACTAAAACAAGAGGCAACATCCATTGCCAGATGAGTGGGTTTTAACAAGTGCACACTCCGCTGCAGAGTGAAAATCTCATTCTGGAAAGTGTGAATAAGTTTTTAATTTTAAAAGACGCCTGGGAAAAATATATAAGTATCCAGAATCTACTAATTACAATGCAGGTGAATCCAGATTGTCCACTGTATCTAATAAGTTACTAGAGGTCACTTCACGCACTAGAATTAAGGTAGTTTCAAAAACCATATTATCAGAGAAATGGAGATATGTTACCATCATTGTTGCATAAACGCAGCTGGATTGCGCCTGGCATCTTTTCTCGTTTTTGCACGGACACAGATGTGACATAAACGTGTGAAAGAGTATCAGAAGGAAGCGTTGGACAGTCCAGAGCCGTTGGATGTTTTGTTTTTGGATCCCTTAAAGACATATTACAGTCAAGCCTGTGACAACTTCTTGATCACACATCCAGGGCAAATCATTACTGCAGTCTACAAAAATAAGGATGTACGACAAATACACACACACACACACACACACACACACACACACACACACACAGAACTGACAACCACACGTATGTAAAGGGGTCCAGTTCTTACGTCACCACTTTTCTTCAGAGGTCGTCGAAGTGTTGATTCGGGAATACTACAAGCATTCACTGCATCTGAGCAACTCATTCCTCCTGTTTTGACTTCTAACATAGTAGTAGCCATGTTATTTTTATCCCATTCCTCTCTAGAGTACTTTTTTTTATAATTCCTCACCACATTTGAAATTTCACGTCCCACAAACAAATAAATCATGTTAAAGGACTGTTTGTGGCCTATAAACCTCAGAACATCACAAACTTCAGATATGAAGTGTATATTATA
Organism: Schistocerca americana; assembly: GCF_021461395.2. Taxonomy (NCBI): domain Eukaryota; kingdom Metazoa; phylum Arthropoda; class Insecta; order Orthoptera; family Acrididae; genus Schistocerca; species Schistocerca americana. Next base: position 436,052,944 of record NC_060130.1, on the reverse strand, counting down.
ACCAAAGGTATACAGTGAAAGCAAGTGAGGCAGGATGACGAAATCGTCAGATTACCTTAGTCATCCTGCCCCAGTCAGCTATGTTGAAAGCTGTTGAACTTTGCGTATGATTAACAAGACTAAGACATGAATAAATGGTGACTGCAAAACACATACTGCCTGAGACAGTCATGAATAGCAAAGAGCTTATGTTGAACGTTTTGAAAATTATAAAAAGTCAGGTAATGTACACGATTTGGTCCCATAATACAAAAACAGTACACGACAAATATGTGGCGCACACTGGACTGGCGACAGGGGCTCAACTGTAGAGTACTGCCGTGAGGAGCGCCAGTAGTATTCGTAATACGGTTTAAGTCGCCCCTCGTTTTTATAAAGCCAACTTGCGTAGTTTTGGCTGTCTGAATTTTAGGAGGCAATCGTACTCGATGGCTACGACAGCACAGAAGGCGAACTTACACCCAAGCTACACATCCTCGCTTGAGTAAGTTCTTAGCTGTATGCCTGCTGACACGTGCGCTATCTGCAACTCCAGTTACTCTGATCACAATTCCCACCAAAATACACTCATTTTCAGAAAAAAATAGAGCCCCTTGAACGATCAGAGCTATGACGTTCACATTTACAGAACATGTACATCACTATGTTCTGCAGAAATGATTAGCATTCAGTCATCTCGGTTCAGCATGTGTCCCGTTGCCAAGTACGCACTGGGTCCGCCATGGGCCCCGATAACATGTTCCATGCGTGATGGCATCGGCGTGTATAAGGCGCGAATGGCGTCCTGTAGTATAGCCATCCGCCTAGCCATTCACCTAGTTCCAAAGTTCATTTGTGGTGGTTGGCATTGGGTCACAGCACTGCACCCGTCGTCTCACCGTATCCCACACATTTTCGATTGGCGTCAAGCCTGGTGGTTTGGCGGGCCAAGGGTAAATCCTGTGACATCAAGAAGGCACGAGTTCGTGCAGCAACATGTGGTCGTGCATTGTCTTGTTGGAAAACGGCGTCTGAGGTGTTGCGCAGAGATTATAGGGGTACTGGTCGCTGGATGTCATTTACGTAGATCACACCGATCATAGCGCCCTGGTCACGTACCAACTGTGATTGTGGTTGTACCCTATAGCACCCCACACCATAAGACTTTGAGTTGGCGTTATATGACTTGCGAATCCAGTCACTGTGATGCCGCTCCCGCTGCCTGCAGCGAACCAAAACGTGATCATCATTTTCAAATAAACAGAACACGGATTCGTCCGACTACATTACCAGTTGCCATTCCTGTCCCCAGTGAACGTCGCTCCATACACCATTGTCGTCTAGCATGTTTCTGCACATTCGTCGAATGTAGGCAGAGAAATGGACGACGCGCACGTAATCAATGAAGTAATAAACAGAAACGGACTCTAACTCCTGATAGTGTACGATGTGTTACACTTTCCACTATTGCGCCAGAGCCGAGAAGGACGCAGACCTGTCCTGAAATGCCATTCGGATGAAGTGTAGATCTTCTCGCGGAGTGGTCTGGGTGGTGCGACCTGACCCATCTCGTCGTGTTCTACGGCTTTCCGTGAAGCATTCTACACACACCCGTAGCACTGCCGAAACACTTCATCCCATACGAGCAGCAATTTCCCAGATGGATGCATCACATTGTCTCACGCCAGTAATGCGCCCTCTTTTCAAACTCACTAATTCACGGAACTGTTCGAGCACAGGTCTGGGAGGCATCTTGCACGACTACTCAAGTTACACTGGTGCATTACCCTCGATTAATAGCGACAATAAGAGCCGCAGGCACATTTTACCAGCGGGTTCTGTTGTGCCGCGATATCGTCGTTGACTTTGAACCCACGGACCGACATGATTCAAATGCTAATCATTTCTGCAGAACATACTAATATACGTGTCCTGTGAATATGAACCTCCTATCTCTAGTCGTTTAAGGTGTTTTGTTTTTTTCTGAACATGAGTGTACTATCGTTAATATGAAGAGGTTAAATGAAGTTGAAACTGATTTGACAGCACTCGATTCATTATGATTATCTTTACGAGCCTAACCGCAGTGGCTCTGCAACAGCATGCATTGATTTAACATCGTTTGCCTCGATTTTGCCATTGCAGGTAAGTTCGTTTCTGTCATCTTTAATATACGGGCAGTTTCTTGGCTTTTAAATAACCTGTGTTCTATAAATTAATAACTTTAATACCCGGTCGCACACCGTTCACACATTCACGACCCTGTATGATAGCTTTGGCGGGACTGACGGTCTTGCGCGCCAAAGCAAACGGCGGGAGTACTCCCTCTTACCATCCGTTGAGACGCCCATCCATTAAGATCGTATTCACGATAAACGTTATGACCTTAAATGTGCCAACATAACGAACAACTGTACACACTTCTGAAAGGTATATTTGTGTTGCTATATGCTGGACATTTGCAGTTTTTTTTTAATCCAATTATTTCTCCACAGAATATAAAAAGTCGGTGAGGCGAAAGAACTAATATCTGTCTTGGGAAATAATTCTTCTTTTTCTTAAACACAGAGTTTGCCTAATTCACTCTCCTTCCGGTGTCAAAGTAAAATTCTCTGGAGGACAGTGCAGGTAACTATATTCTTCTGGAATTATATTTGAGAATATGTGTACAAGTCCCAAACTTATTTGGTTTCCTTACGATGAACTTCGTCAGTGAAGAAACATACTGCGACGCTGTGGTTAACATCAATCATTTGGGGTTAAAATTCTCAGCTTCTTAAACGCATGCCTGCCAGGTGTGTGTGTGTGTGTGTGTGTGTGTGTGTGTGTGTGTGGGTGGGTGGGTGGGTGGGTGGGTGTATGAACATTACACACAATAAAGAATTATTTTCTGTTTCTCAGATGTCTGTGTCTGTGTGTGTGTGTGTGTGTGTGTGTGTGTGTGTGTGTGTGTGTACATTAACCACAATTTAGAATTATTTTCTGTATCTCAATAATTATTTTTTATTAGCAAAGATGTGACCTCAAATATAAATCAAATACCATCTTATATGACTCGAATGAAAGAAAGTGTAAAGAATATGTTAACGTATAGATTTTATTCCCCTGAAGTGGAGGATTATTCTTACAGCTAAATTACCTGGGCCTGATGTCTGCTATATGGATCTTCCAGGTTATGTTTTTACCTATATGCACGTCCAGTAAATTTATTTATTGTGTTTTGTTGCTACAGTTTTTTAATGGGGTGTTGCGTGTTATTGGTGGTTCAAAACTGGATGAGCTGTGTTCTTTCTTGTTTATACCTACACTATTTGAGAAAAGTCAGTTAAAAACTTCCATAAAAACATCTTTTCCTGATTTCTCTGTTGATTAATTATTTGGTTTGATAACAGTTAAGTTTCACCTGTAAAAAGGTATAATTCTGCCACTTGTTTCTAAATTACGACCCAAGACAGACTTAGACTATCTGAACAAAAGTATCCGGACAGCTACTAGTGGACATTAATGTGAGGTGTGTCCACAATTCGCCACAACGACGGCTTTAACTCGGCTAAGGAAACTTCCAATGAGCTGTCTGAATTTTTGTGGAGGAACTGTAGCCTTTTCTTTATCAAAAGCTGAAACCAGAAAATTAGTTATGTTGGACGCTGGGGTCTGGAGCGATGTCGACGTTCTGACTTATCGCAAAGGTGTTCCAATGCGTTCAGTTCGCGACTCTCGGCAGACCAGTCTGTCTGAGGAATGTTGTCCACAAATCATTGCTTCACAGACGCTGCTTTACACACGGTGCACTGCCATGCTGATACATTCATCAGACTGTCTCTCCACTGTACAGAGTATCATAATATGTGTTCATATCATTCCGCATTTAGCATTTTCTACAGCGCAATACGGGAACCACAACCTAAGCAAGAAGATACCCATATGCCGCTACACCATATCCCCCGCACTTCATTGTAGTCACTAAAGATGATCAGTTTTCCTGTGTCCAGTGGCGTCACTCTTTACGCTGTGGCGAGCGGCGCTTAGCACTGACTACATAAATGCGTGCCATCATCTCCGCAATACTCAATGAACCCTGACCATCAGAATATAAGCTCTGCCTGGTCCTGGATTAGCTGTATTTGTTTCTTTCCTTTCCCACTTCACAATCACATCATTAACAGTCGACTCAGGCAGCTTCAGGTGGGTTGAAATGTCGGTGATGGCTTTGTTACGCAGGTGACATCCACTCATCCACTGACTAGTCCACGTCAGAAGTCGCTGACCTCTCCTGATACACTTCCACGAGGATTAAAGAGATCCTCAAATTCTAAGAGTAACTTCCTTGTTAAAACTCTTTGTATTCCTTCTGAATGCTTTGTGTTGTCATGTAATGCGCTCAACCTCATTGTAGAGACAATAAATGGTGACACATTTAAATATCTCTGGGAAAGTACTCAAAAGTCATCGTGTGTCATATCTGTGACTGAGGTTGTTACATTCCGTTGGCCCAAAAATTTTTGTGTTTCTTAGTCGACATACACTATGTGATAAAAAGTATCCGTACACCCCCAAAAACATACGTTTCTCGTATTAGATGCATTGTGCTGCCACTTAGTGCCAGATACTCCATAACAGCGGCCTCAGTAGTTATTAGACATCGTGAGAGAGCAGAATGGGGCGCTCCGCGGAACTCAGGGACTTCGAACCTGGTCAGGTGATTGGGTGCCACTTGTGACATACGTCTGAAGTGGAAACGTGAAGGGACACGTACAGCACGAAAGCGTACAGGCCGACCTCGTTTGTTGACTGACAGAGACCGTTGACAGTTGAAAGCGTCTATCCAGACCATCACACAGAAATTCCAAACTGCATCAGGATCCCCTGCAAGTACTATGACAGTTAGGCGAGAGGTGAGAAAACTTGGATTTCATGGTCGAGCGGGTGCTTATAATCCACACATAAAACCGGTAAATGCCAAACGATGCCTCGCTTGGTGTAAGGAGCGTAAACATTGGACGATTGAACAGTGGAAAAACGTTGTGTGGTGTGACGAGTCACGGTACACAACGTGGTGATACGATGGCAGGGTGTGGGTGTGGCGAATGCCTGGTGAACGTGTGTAGTGCCAGCAGTAAAATTCGGAGGCGGTGGTGTTATGATGTGGTCGTGTTTTACATGGAGGGGACTTGCACCCCTTGCTGTTTTGTGTGGCACTATCACAGCACAAGCCTGCATTTATGTTTTAAGCACCTTCTTGCTTGCTATTGTCGGAAAGCAATTCGTGGGTGGCGATTGCATCTTTCAGCGCGATCGAGCACCTGTTCATAATGCGCGGCCCGTGTCGGAGTGGTTACATGACAATAACATCCCTGTAATGTACTGGCCTGCACAGAGTCCTGACCTGCATCCTATAGAACACCTTTGGGATTATTTGGAACGCCGACTTCGTACCAGGCCTCACCGACCGACATCGATACCTCTCCTCAGTTCAGCACTCCTTGAAGAATGGGCTGCCATTCCCCAAGAAACCTTCCAGCACCTGATTGAACGTATGCCTGCGAATTGGAAGTCGTCACCAAGGCTAAGGGTAGGCCAAAACCATATTGAATCCAGCGTTACCGATGGAGGGCGCCGCGAATTTGTAAGTCATTTTCAGCCAGGTGTCCGGATACTTTTGATTACATAGTGTACATCAATCCCCCACTGAACTTTTATTTTTCCAAGTCTAGACCATGTTTTTTTTATTTTCTGCAGAGACGTGAGGGATTTCATTTTTAATTAATTTACTCGTTTCGTCACTCTCTAGTTTAGTTTCTCGCGTGAACTTTATGCAGAAATTTTACCACATGTTTTTAAAAGGTAACATTATTTAAACATATGTTGGACCTGAACCGTCTTGTACAGTGATGCATTTTATTTAATAGAAATAGGGTCATATTCTATTAATTATTTCCACTTTTCTTTTATAACAGTATTCAATACTGACTAGATTTTCTTGCTTCAAAACTTAATTTCTGATTGGTTGTGCACACTTCCGGACCTCTTTTTCAACTTTTGGTAACATGTTACAGCACCGTTTATTCTATGCAGAGAATTTCGTATAATTCCTCGTTCACACTATTTTATTGGTTTTTATTCCATGTTCTGAAAACACTCTGCTACTTTTAACGGTCAGCAGTTTTTTCGATAACTTCCTTGCGTTGCACCTTCAGGGTGAACAACTGTTTTCAAAAACTTATTACTAAATAGGTTAGAGCTGTGATTATGCGCCGGCCAGTGTGGCCGTGCGGTTCTAGGCGCTTCAGTCTGGAACCGCGTGACCGCTACGGTCGCAGGTTCGAATCCTGCCTCGGGCATGGATGTGTGTGATGTCCTTAGGTTAGTTAGGTTTAAGTAGTTCTAAGTTCTAGGGGACTGATGACCACAGATGTCAAGTCCCGTAGTGCTCAGTGCCATTTGAACCATTTTTTTGTGATTATGCCCTTTTCATATTTCATCCACGAAGTGTTTTAAGATTCCTTTCAGATCTTCCACTTTTTTCATTAATCGTCTGCATTGCTTCTGAATTGCATTTGTGAGTTAATAACGTGACTTACAGTACGTCGGAATCTGATAATAAGCGTTGTTGTCAACTAATGTGGTTGTATAGCTTGATATGAAAATATTACCCGCCAGGGGGCTTCAGTCAGAATGTACTCGAGTAGCAAACTGAAGACTGACTAAGTCTTAGGTGGTTAATAGCTTATCTAACACTTTTTCTGTTACATGTCATTAAGAAAGTTACACTCAATTATCCACAGAGTAATAATTCTTTTATTCTGTCTCTCAGATAGAAATATTGAGGCGAAAATATTTTCATGGACATTTCTCAGCTACTCATTAAGAATTTACATTTCATATTATAACCATAATGTGTACTCATTTCTCCAATATCCCCTTACAAGCACATCGTTCTCCCTTTTGACTGTACAGAACCTATTCATTTCTATTTCATTTATTCTACTCATATTCTATTAGTGAGAGAGATCCTTCATACACACCACGTGATAAAAGAAGTGAAACAAGCTGAAGGGCAGAAGAACAGTAAATAAACTTCACGGGTAGAGAGGGTTTGAAAAGTTATTTCAGTGATTACAAAATTGAGCCACAATCATAAAGAATGGGCAATACGAGCCCAGTTAACAGTATGCATTGCACCGCCTCTGGCCTGGATGCATGCAACAGGCTGGATAACTGACTAACCGGCCTTGTAACATCAGACAACGTGGTGTTCTGTTGGTGAGGCGGTACTGCGAACTAAGGCAAGGGTAAACTACAGCCGTTACTTTTCCAGAGGACATGCAGCTCTATTATACGTTTCAATGATGGTAGTATCCTCTTGGGTAAAATATTCCGGAGATAAAATAGTCCCCTACTCAGACCTACGGACGGGGAGTTGTATGGAGGATGTCGCTACAAAAAAAATGGCGTTCTATGAAGCGCAGAGCAGAATGTTAGATTCTCTATTCGAGTAGGCAAGTTCGAGAAAAAGGGAAATGGATAGACTGAAGTCAGATATAGTGGGGATTACTGAAGGTATTGGCAGGATAAACCGTACTTCTAGTCAAATGGGTACAGAGTTATAAATACAAAATGAAACAGAGGTAAGGGGAGCCGGAACGACGAAAATGACAAGACTAACGTTTTTCGGTTTTTTTATTTATAAAATTATTTGGAATTTTCTGAATAAAACAAATCAAGTTTCACACTTCTAAGTGAATTCTAAGTGTATTTTTTATCGCTGCAAAGTTGACGCGCCGCGAAATGGTTGTAGCGACTTGGTGTGCCACCTCTGACGGCACCGCTCGCTAGCTGCAAGCAGGGTATCTTTGCGGAATTATACAGTGTTTTGTTTTCCAACGTTGTATGGCTTTATCTCTGTTCATATCGGTAAACATAAACGCTATACCGTGTGTATTGACTTGTGGAGTTTTCTTTGTGTTGTTTAACTGCTCAATTTTACATATTTGACGAATTTGGCTCGTACCCGTGTTACGTATTTGCTTTGTGGATATCAATATGCCCCGTTTCAGCAATCGAGTGTTTAAGAAAAGGCACAATGAGTGGAAGAAGTAATCATTCGTTGTTTCGAAGGGAGATGCTGCTGAGACTGCTTCACCGACTCCTCCCAATGAATGCGGTAGAACTTCTTCCAGCAAGAAACTCTGTGACAGCAAAGAAAAATTTGAAAACTATGAAAGTGGCAGTAATGATGTGAATGAAAAAATTAACATTTCCTTGCTCTCTAATATTTTGAAACATAACGTATTATGCCAAGTTTGCAAAGAAAGAGGACTGGAACTGAAAATAACTTCACACATTGGTTTGGCATGTAAAATGTTATTGAAGTGTAACAAATGTGCCACAGACGTTTCGTTTTCTAATTCTATCAGTATTCCTCGTAGTGGTAATAGTGGAAAGAAGGTATATCATATAAATGTTAGGCTAGTGTATGGCTTGCGTTGCATTGGCAAGAGCAGTGGTGCAGGGACAAAGTTATGTGGAATTATGAACTTGCCAAAACCACCAACCAAGTCTGGATTTTATAATGAATTGGTGAGATCTTCTACTGAAGATATTGCTCAAGCAACAATAAAGAAAGCAGTTGAAGAAGCTGTGCCAGATAATTGGAATTGTAGAGATTTAACTGTTGCTTTAGATGGATCATGGCAACTTAGAGGTCATAAATCTCTAAATGGAGTTGTGACAGCTACCAGTGAAGACAGTTGCAAAGTAGTTGATGTTGCTATTCTCTCAAAACATTGTAGATCTAAGTGCAATACCAAGGACGAACATTGTGAACGTTGTGAAGCAAATTTTCATGTCACGAATGGAGCGATGGAACTAGAGGGAGTGAAAGCAATTTTTTTCAGATCACAAGAGTGGTTTAATGTGTTGTAGGTTGGCAGGAGAGCCAACACCGTGATTATTAGAGGAAGCCGAAAGGCACGCGTTTTAGCTCACGCAGGCTGGCGTGAGGTCTGGAACAGGTCAAGGAAATTAGAATTTAGAAAAACGGACGTAGCTGGTGGAATACTTAACTTCAATCCATAAATGGTGCACGTCGCTCTTGACTGTACATTATTTACAATATCAATAGTAACTGAACTTGGCGCCTTGCTAGGTCGTAGCAAATGACGTAGCTTAAGGCTATGCTAACTATCGTCTCGGCAAATGAGAGCGTATTTTGTCAGTGAACCATCGCTAGCAAAGTCGGTTGTACAACTGAGGCGAGTGCTAGGAAGTCTCTCTAGACCTGCCGTGTGGCGGCACTCGGTCTGCAATCATTGATAGTGGCGACACGCGGGTCCGACGTATACTAACGGACCGCGGCCGATTTAAAGGCTACCACCTAGCAAGTGTGGTGTCTGGCGGTGACACCACATAATGTACGATACACTAACTATCTAGGAGATGGTGATTCTAAGGGATATAAAGCTGTAGAGGAACTCAAACCTTATGGCAATGAAATTCACATTAAAAAACATGAGTGCATTGGACATGTGCAGATGCGCATGGGGGCTCGCTTGCGCAAACTAAAGCAGACATTAGGATCCCAGAAGCTTAGTGATGGTAAGACCCTTGGAGGAAGAGGAAGATTGACAGATGAAGCAATTGACAGATTGCAGAGGTATTATGGATGTGCAATTAGGCAAAATACAAGAAGCATTGAGCATATGAGGAGAGCAGTATGGGCATTATTTTTTAATACTGCATCAACAAATGAGCACCCACAACATGCACTGTGCCCCACAGGTGATGACTGATGGTGTAAGTACCAATCATGAAAGGAATATGCCCATAAAAACCATTTGCCAAATGCTGTAATTGATGTAATGAATCCCATATGCAGAGATTTATCACAGCCAAGTTTATTAGAAAAGTGTTTACATGGGAAAACAAATAATCCAAATGAAAGTGTAAATAATTTAATTTGGAGTAGGATCCCCAAAAGAATATTCGTGCAGATAAAAACATTGCATTTTGGAGTGTATGATGCAGTGGCAACATACAATGAAGGAAACATTATCAAATGTGATGTGCTGAAACGTTTATGTTTCCAACCAGGACACAACACCATTTCCACAATGCACCTAATTGATGAAGAAAGACTAAGAGGTGCAGGAAGAAGAGACAAAAGCCTACAGCATGCACCAAAACGGAAGAAAAGACCAGTGAAAAGGAAACTAACACTGAAAAAAGAAGAGGATGCCGATAATCCATCATATGGGGCAGTAATGTATTAAAAAACTTTGGAAGTCATTTACCGTAACTTTAAAATGTTCTTCTTTGAGGAACATTTTCTCAAAAACTGCGAACAGTATATCAATGAAATTTATACACAATATTGCTTACTTCTTTTCCTTCATTTTTATAACAAGTTTAAAAAATATTGTATAATTCAAGAGTGATAGAAGAAAAAGTGCAAAATATTTAAGAAAAAGATAAGCATCTGTATAAAAAAATTGTAAACCAAAAACCAATAAATATTTCTTAACATGACACTATAACTTTGTAGAGAAATATTCACTGAACATGTAGTCGAAATTTCAGAGCAATGTTTAATGGTCTTTGAAAAAATGTTCCTTCTATTTGCTAAAATTAACTTGGAGGAGATGGATCGTTCCGGCTCCCCTCAGACAACGTGGCGTTCCGTTGGTGAACTGGTACTGCGAACTAAAGCAAGACTAAACTACATCCGTTACTTATTCCGAGGACATACAGCTCTGTTATACGTTTCAACGATGATAGCATCCTCTTGGGTAAAATATTGAGGAGATAAAATAGTCCCCCATTCAGATCTACGAGCTGGGAGTTGTAAGGAGTATGTCGTCATCAGAAAAAACAAAACTGGCGTTCTATGAAGCGCAGTGTCGAATGTTAGATTCGAGTAGGCAACTTCGAGAAAAAGGGAAATGGATAAACTGAAGTCAGATATAGTGGGGATTACTGAAGGTCTTGGCAGGATAAACCGTACTTCTAGTCAAATAGGTACAGAGTAATAAATACAAAATGAAACAGAAGTAATGCAGTAGTAGGTCTAATAATGAATAGGAAAATCGGAATGCGGGGAGACTACTATGAGCAACATAGTGAACGCTTTGTCGTAGCCAAGATAGACACAAATCCAACACTCACCACAGTAGTACCATAACAGCTCAGATAACTCTGCAAATAATGAAGTGATTGAAAGAATGTATGCTGAGGTAAAAGAAATTATTCAGGTTGTTAAGGGATAGGAAAATTCATTTGTGATGGGTGCATGAAATTCGGCTGTAGAAAAAAGGAGGGAAGGAAATATAATAGGGGAATACAGACTGGTGGAAAGGAATGAAACAAGAAACAGCCAGGTAAACTTATCCATAGAGCATAATTTAGTCATCATTAATACGTGGCTTACGAATACCGAACAATGTTGTGTACGTGAAAGAGACCTGAAGACATTGGAAGGTTTCAGACTGATTATATATGGTAATCCAGAGACTTCTGAATCAGATTTTGAACTGCAAGATGTGGTCTCTGACCATAATTTATTGGTTATGAACTGCAGACAGAAACTGAAGAATTTGCTAGAAGTAGTAAATTAAGGAGATCTCATCTGGATTAGTTGAATCAAATAGAGATTTTTGAGATTTGCAAAGGGAACATTAAGCGACGATAGACTGAAAAATGGGAAAGGAACACAATAGAAGACGAATGAGTAGCTTTGAAAGCTGAAACGATGAAGGGAGCACAGGATCACACAGGTAAAAATACAGGGCCTAGTAGGAATCCTCATATCACAGGAAATACTGGATTTAATTGATTAAAGGAGAAAATACTAAAATGCAGTAAATGAAGCAGATGAAGTGGAATACAAGCGAGTAGAAGTTGAATTTGGTAGACTGTAAAAAATGGCTGAGCAAAATTGGCTAGAGGATAAACGTAAGCCCACAGAAACATGTAGAGCTAGTGGAAAATTAAAGAGGACTTTGGAAGAAAGAGAAGCGGTTGCGTGAATCTCAAGATCTCAGATGGAAAACCAACATCAAGCAAAGAAGAATATGCTGAAAACTGGAAGGAATGTAAAGAGGAGCCATACAAGGGAAGCGAACTTGAAGGCAATATTATAGAACGGGAGTACGAAGTAGATGATGAGGTGAAAGACCTAAATCGAAGCAAGGTCTCTGGAGAAGAAGTAGTTCTCTCAGAATTATTGTAGCGCTTCGGAGAGCCAGCCATGACAAAAATATTCCACCTAGTGTGTAAGATATATGAGATACACGAAATTACTTCAAACTTCGAAAAGAATGTACTAATTACAATTCCAAAGAAAGCTAGGGCTGACTGTTGTGACTGTTACTGAACTATCAGTTTAATACGCTATGGTTGCAATACAAAGAAAAGAATTATTTACAGAAGTGTGGAAAAGCTAGTAGAATCCGACCATGGGGACCATTAGTTTGAGTTTCGGAGTAATGTAGGAATACGTGAGGAAAATCCATCGCATTTTGTCTTAGAATATAGGTTAAAAAAGGCAAGCCTTCGTTCATAGCCTTTTTAGACTTAACGAAAGCTTTTGACAGTGTTGACTGAAATACACTCTTTGAAATTCTCAAGGTTGCAGGGGTAAAATACAGGGAGCGAAAGGCTATTTACAACTTGTACAGAAACCAGACAGTAGTTGTAAGAGTCGAGGGGCATGAAAGTGAGGCAGTGGATGAGTAGGGAGAGAGAGAGGGTTGAAGCCTATCCCCGATGTATTCAGTCTCTACATTGAGCAAGCAGTAAAGGAAACCCAAGAAATTATGGCGTCGGAATTGAAGTTCAGGGAGAAGAAATAAAAACTTTGAGCATTAACTGAATTTTCCGTCGGTGCTTGGCAGAACACGATAATAATATTAAAAAGGAAAACAGTTCATATCGTTCTGCAAAATTACATTTATTTGGTCAGGAACCGGCTTTCCGCTTCTCAGACTATCTGCAGGTGACAACTGAATGTTGCCAACACACACAAACAAGAGGTTCGCGATACAAAAATATTATGTACACAGAACACACAAAAATGACGAAGTGTTTACACAGGAAAACATTACAATCATTACAGTAACTAAAAAAGGCTAAACAAAGTTTTTATGTGGAGATACATTTAACATATGATGAGAATTAAATGAATTAACAGTTTGAATCTAGTATCCGTAACGAAAAGTTAAATTAACAAATGGGGAAAACGGAATTTGAGTCTGATCATTTAATACTAGACTGGCATTCTGTGTCGTGTGTTTGTTGATTTCCAGTATTTGCAGAAGGGTCATCTTCCTGCTTTTCCTGACAGAATATAAAACTTGTCCTTCAACGCTTGTCTGAGTCAGGTCTCAGCAATACTCTAGTCAAATGGCTCTGACCACTATAGGACTTAACATCGATGGTCATCAGTCCCCTAGAACTTAGAACTACTTAAACCTAACTAACCTAAGGACATCACACAACACCCAGCCATCACGAGGCAGAGAAAATCTCTGACCCCGCCGGGAATCGAACCCGGGAACCCGGGCGTGGGAAGCGAGAACGCTACCGCACGACCACGAGATGCGGGCAAAACTCTAGTCATATACTCAGTAGCTATCCCTTTGGGTAATATTACGAGCATCTTAATGGTCAGTACACTTGTGATTATACTACCTGAATTTGTGTTATCTGGATTTATGGGCAGTTAAATGTATAATAACTCAAATACGAGCATAATTTTTCTTTTACAGATACTTAAGGAGGTATGTTTTGAAACACTGGGAATATTCAGTGTGTTGGTGGATTGGAGCTAATGTCCCCTCCAGTGTCATTGTTTATGTTACGATGTTTCTCGGTCTCTTAAGCCTAAATTTCCTTATTCCTAATCCTTCTATGGAAAAGATAATTTCCTGCTGAAATTTTATCTGGGCGAGAGAGGTATGTATGATTTGCGGTGTTTTTTGCAATTGTTTCATTGATTCAAGAATCCATTAACTTAAGTAGGAATCATATTAATTTCTGTCGTTTCCTAATTTTATGGGTAATACCGATGTCAAGAGCAACTGTCAGCTGTTTTTTGTTTTACTTTTAAGTGCCTTTTCCAATCTTCACATCTACCCCGTCCGTGTCCACTGCAATGAATTAAAACATAAGTTGAGTTGGCTGTTGCGAGATATTTTTGGTGTGTCTTGGTGGTGGAGGAAAGGGAATATCCGTTAGCTTTCGTGGCACAATTGCAGGAAGGGCGCGCTAGAAAAAAAATGAGTGAACTAGGAATGGCACATTCCTATGTGGCCTACACGACTCGTAGTGCACGCGCAGATCGAGAAACGGTCTTTCCTTCACAATTTTTAGTTGAGTTGTTTCAAAGGCTCTTCCGATTTCTCAGGAGAAGCTTCTCAAAGCACTGCCAGTCTTCTCTCTGAGCAAGGTTCGAATGGTTCTGAGCACTATGGGACTCAACTGCTGTGGTCATAAGTCCCCTAGAACTTAGAACTACTTAAACCTAACCAACCTAAGGACATCACACACATCCATGCCCGAGGCAGGATTCGAACCTGCGACCGTAGCGGTCGTGCGGTTCCAGACTGTAGCGCCTTTAACCGCTCGGCCACTCCGGCCGGCTCTCTGAGCAAGGGTACCAAATGAATATATTTATGGTTGCTCTATTCGAGGTATGACTGGATTAGAGCGTCACGCAGAAAAAAGTGACAGGAGATAGTAGGTTAGGACTGCGAAAATCGCAGATCTTTTACGGATACAGCAGATCAGGAAAGGTCGAATCTTTATTCCTTAACTACCAGCTTCTCTCATGTTCACGTAGTCTAATTACCATAGCTCTCTCTGACTAACAAATATAAACTTTTTCACACTGCTTCCAAGTGATTTTCTATACACTACTCTGTGCCAAGGGTTGCAGTCTATCTTTACTATTGAATAAAAATTTTGGTGTGTTATTAGTATTATAAAATGCAAGTCTCTAACTGGGAGACTTCAACATTTTTGCAAACTTTAAGGTTTGCTGATAACATTAAAATTCTGTAAGAGGCAGCAAAGGACTTGGAAGAGCAGTTGAGCGGCATTAACAGTGTCTTGAAACGAGGTTATAAGACGAACATCGACATAAGCAAAATAAGGATAATGGAATGTAGGCAAATTAAATCAGGTTATTTTGAAGGAATTAGATAAGGACGATGGAACCACCAGTAGGCACCAATGTGGTGGGTTTCCCCGTCTTATCACAGAACCTGAAGGTCCGAGGATTTCCCATTCGATAAAGCAGTACAGGTAGCGATCTGCAACAGATCTGACAACAGCGTACAATGCTGGTAAATGCATGCATAAATGTTGCGGAGAGTACCAATCAGAGCATTTGTTGACCATCGGGATCCGCAGCAGACGACCCATACGTGTTTCCATGTTGAATTAACGGCATCGTTAATTACGATTGCAGTGGGCATCGGATCAACGAGACTGGACAGTGGATCAATGGAAATGTATCCTGTTGTTGGATGAAACACAGTTATTGTTTCACCAGAACTATGGTCGTGTCTGGAGACAACGTCATCCACGCGAACAAGTGCTCGAAAGATGCACAGGACCACGGATGCAGGCCGGTGGGGACAGTATAACGCTGTAAGGATCATTCACATGAGCTTCCATGCGACTTGTGATGGTAGTAGAAAATACCATAACATCTGTGGACTACGTGAACATTATTGTGGACCATCTGCATCCCTTCACACCTGATACCTTCCCCTACAGCGTTGTTGTGTTAGAACTGGACACCTGTCTGCGTCACAAGGCCAGAATCATGCTACAGTCGTTTCATAAGCGTAATAATGAACTCACGTTGATGTCATGAATGCCAAATTCGCCTGATCTGAACTCCATGGAACACATCCGGGACGTTATTGGGCGGAAGCTCCACGCCCCCCAAATTACCGGCCCATAATTTATGGGAATTGCGGAATCTGTGGGCAGACGTCTGGCGCTACGTACTTCCGGAAACGTACCAAGGACATGTCGCCCGCATCTCGTGGTCGTGCGGTAGCGTTCTCGCTTCCCACGCCCGGGTTCCCGGGTTCGATTCCCGGCGGGGTCAGGGATTTTCTCTGCCTCGTGATGGCTGGGTGTTGTGTGCTGTCCTTAGGTTAGTTAGGTTTAAGTAGTTCTAAGTTCTAGGGGACTTATGACCACAGCAGTTAAGTCCCATAGTGCTCAGAGCCATTTGAACCATTTGACATGTCGAACCCATGCCACGTAAAATCTCCACTGTATTGCGTTCCAAATATCGACCAACGAAGTGTTATAGAGGTTGTCATAATATTTTGGTTCCCTTCGCCCCCCCCCCCCCCCCACCGCCCCTCTGCAGTCTCTCAGTCTCTCTCTCTCTCTCTCTCTCTCTCTCTCTCTCTCTCACACACACACACACACACACACACACACACACACACATACACACACACACACAGCGAGAGAGAGAGAGAGAGTGTGAATGTGAGTGTGTGTATTTCCTCGCCTTCCCTCTCTCATTTGGGCACTTGTATGTGTCGTGAAGCGACTGGTGTTGGTGTGGGTGGGGTGGACAGTGAGAGGGAGGGGGGACAAGGAACGCAGAGGCATAGTGAGGTAATTGTCTGTCCAGTAACCGGGGAGACGCTGAGCAAAGATTCCAAATGGACGACAGGAATATCGGTAATTTTATGGCTCTGCGTGACAAGCGCTTACTCTACTCTCGCCATCGACTGTTCCAGTCGTATATCTTTTTCTTTATAGCTACTATTGTCGCAGGGACTTGTTCTGATAGCTACCTGTTCCAGACTGAAGCAGAAATACTTTTGTACCATTACACATGAACAAGTCCTAGGTATCTTAATCAATGACTGGATACTCTGATGATATTTAACATTAAAACTGCCATTATCATAGATGTCGGTCGAAAAGAAACGCACAATTGCCACGCAATCTGTCTGATTCAGAACAATGTGGGCATCTTTATTCCATGACAGGAATGAAAGTTTGTGAAACTCTTGAGGTCATTCATCGCACCGCATTTCGACATGGATTATGCCATTGTTGGTGTTGCAAAATACCTCTTCCCCTTCCCGTACGCGATTCTCCAAGTTTATATCAGCTCTATAAGTCTGATGAACGTTTGAGGCAGTCGGTGGTTTAGCTCGAGAATTATTCCTTTCTTTTTCATCCCCTCTACAATTAAAGTCAACATTCTGTCAGGCGCCGCTAACAACGAAACAGCTCCTAATTGTTTATGTAAAGCAATGATCAGGCGCTTCCTCTGGCATATCGTGAAACACTTATGTTCACAAGTCGGGCCAAGGGCTACCCTGAAGATATAGCAGAGTGTTCACCGCTCGTTGAAAGATTCCCTCGTTGCCACACTACATTCGAAGTTGTTGTAAATACTGCCTATCTGTCCAAGACTCCTAACAAAGGGACTATACCAGCTCTATAGAAGTTAGAAATGTCTGCTGAAAAACCCAGCTCAAGCTTTCGCTTGTCTCATTGACTACGTTGGACTTGGATACCTTGCTTGGCTCAAGTAAAAGGACTACCAGGACTGAAATCAGTTCCGAATAATTACACATCTGACAATCCGACACTATGGGCCTAGAAAAAAATACGTTACATCATTTCGAACCGTTTTACTCCGCAGAAGAGACTTCAACTGCCAAAACAGAAAAAAATAATAATGCTACGTTGATATGCAAGTCGATAGTGTCACCACTGTCCACTTTTTCCTGAGTTGTCGAGTATACAACATATCCTCAGGGGGAAAGGAGATTATGGTTTAATGTTCCGTGGACGTCAGTGGAAAACAAGCGACGGTTGGGGATGGATACGAAAGGTTACCGGCCGTGCTGTAAACGATTTGGGGCAACCATGGACAAGATAATTTGGATTGCCGAACAGGGATTTGAACCTCTGTCTTCCGGAATAGGAGTCCTGTGTCTTTCATCTGCACCCCTTCGTTAGATCACAGAGTCCTAAATTACTGTGTCCGATGAGTTATATCCGGACTACTAGCACGTAAGATACACTGAAGCTCACTCACATACGAGCTACAGAATTCATTGCTTGTGGTACATTCACATTCATCAATAACACATGCGTTTTCAAACACTTCAATGATTTGCGACAGCAACTAATGTGGCTGGTCTTGAACGCTACAATCGTCATTCCAGAACCTCTGAATACATCCTAATCTGTTACATATGCTCCAAGAAGTTTCCTCATTAAACAGTAACAGATTACAATTGATCGATATTGGAGGGTGATCGGACGCGAGAAAGAATAACAGCGCTCCACATTACCTTGGTTGCGCGTCACGTTGGTCATCATTGTGACTTAACAGAAACAAGGAGAAAGTAAAATTAGATTTAGGTTAGGTAATGAGACCACTGCTATCAAAATGCATTTCTTTAGTACGAGTATTTCACACTATCGAACTATATACTGTTGAAAGACACTATTGATGGAATTTTTCTGTATCATTATTCGAGTTGGACCGAAAAAAATCTCTTAATTAATGGAAGGAATGGAAAGAACTCGATATCTGTCAATCTTAGCACACCTACGATAAATGTAACCATTTTTTATTAATTGTCCCCTTCTCGAGTATCTTGTGGCGGTAAACGCTTGCTTGCAGGATTTGGAGGCAAGCCAGTATCGTAACAAATCCCATGCTGGATTAGATACGGCCAAGGGAACGAACATCGAAGCCTATGTTTGCCTTTAGGTCCATTTCATCGACTGTCTAGACGAACTACTTGCAGGGTTTCCATTCCTGCCTCACGTATGCAAAATTAAAATATAAATACCTGATAAAAAAATAGTCATTCTGCAGTGTTGATCCAATAATAACGTGAAAATGACCGCACGATCTTCACAGATACTTCTTTGACGCGAGAACAGGAACAGGACGCGCTTGGTTTTGTGAGGAGAGCTAAGAAGATCGTTGCACGGACTGCAGCTTTGAAGTTCCAGTGTTAGTGACTGCGCTACGACACAAAGTAATATATTTAGAATTTTTGTTCATATTTGGAATAAATATATATTTTCACAATGATTTTAAGTTATGAGACGCTGTGTAGATTGCCACTAAATACACAGTACGTGAATGTTGTGGTTAAGCTGGTAGTTTTCGCTTTTGAACTGTAAAACCGCAGTTTGGAACCTTCTCCCTCACGCGTGTTTTGTTTACTTGTCACAGTATGGGCATTTGAAATTGCTTAAGGACACTTTATGTGTTGCAACATCTCTATACTACCAGTCTGTTAGAGGCATAAATGAAGATCTCTTTAAAAGTGATTCAATTCCGCCCTTACGGAAATTTCGATAGCAGAGCTCAGATAAGAAATCCGCAGTTAAAACAAACCGGAGATACTTCATTACCTACGTTGTGAATTATTTTTTATTGTTCTGCTTCTTACGATTATCCATTATAATTTTTAGCAAATTTTTTTGGAGATTGGAAATTTGTGGAAAATTCCTATGGGACCAAACTGCTGAGGTCATCGGTCCCTAGGTTCACACACTACTTAATCTAACTGAAACTATCTTACCCTAAGGACAACACATACACCCTCTCCCGAGGGAGGACTCGAAGCTCCGACGGGGCGGGGGAGGGTGCACTAACCGTGACAAGACACCCATTAGATCGCGTTTGCTCTCCAGTTGTTTTACTCCTTATTATCATAGTGGTATGAGGGCGTGTTGAAAAGTAAAGCCTCAAATTTTATGTGAAACCTCTTAAGGGTTTCTAAATAAAACAAACTTTATTGGCATTCTTCGTGTCTACGTATTTGCAGTCCTCTGCCGCTAGAGGGCTCCGAATTGTAGCGTGCAATGTGGTCGTGTGTGGCGTAACTCTGTTGGTGCGTGAGAAACAGCGTGCTGTAACCGAATTTCGGATTCGAAAACTCCGTTCACATAGAGCACCCTCTCCTTCAGCAAGACAGCTCCAGACAACACACAAGCGCTGCGACATTTGCAACAATTCGATGCCTTCGGTTCACAGTCATCGATCATCCTCCATACAGTCCCGATTTGGCCCCATACGATTTTCATCTGTTTCCAGAACTTAAAAATTACCTTCGAGTACTTCTCTTTGATAGCGATGAGCAAGGAGAGGTGAGATTGTGGCTACGTCAACAATATGAAACATTCTTCAGTTGCGGTATAAGCGAATAGGAAGAAATATGTTCGTTGCCAGGGTGCCAGTTTTAAGAAATAAATATGTAGACAGAACGAATAAAGATGTATAATGCTAATAACGTTTGTTTTATTCAAGAGTTTTCACAGAAAAGATCCGGAGTCATTACTCTTCAGCATGCCCTGGTGTCTCTAAGCGTAGGACAAAAATTATTGCCGGCCGGAGTGGCCGAGCGGTTCTAGGCGCTACAGTCTGGAACCGCGCGACTGCTACAGTCGCAGGTTCGACTCCTCCCTCGGGCATGGATGCGTGTGATGTCCTTAGGTTAGTTAGGTTTAAGTAGTTCTAAGTTCTAGGGGACTGATGACCTCAGAAGTTAAGTCCCATAGTGCTCAGAGCCATTTGAACCATTTTTGAACAAAAATTATTAATCAAAATTTTAAAGAGTCGGAGTGTATTCGCAGTAGCAGACTGCGTTCAGTGGCTTTCGAAAACAGTTACTGTTCTGCTGGGAACCGTAATTCTGCATAATGGCTGCGTTTGTCGTCACCGGAAGGCCAAATCAGAAAGGGCTGTCTGTAAAATAGCTCAAGAAGAGAAGTACGACAGCAGAGGTGTCACGTTCCTTTACTTATATACTCCTGTAAGTTTATGCTTTTTAAATCCGAGCAACGTGAAAAATTATCGAAAAAAATTTCGTTATTGCGCTCTGAGTATGAAAGCTGCTCGATATAACGGTACTTTGTTGACAGCAGCATTACCATGCTGATACAGAAAAATTCGAGTTCCTAACTTTTACGACAGTAGATCTTCTATGCTACTATCTAAAGAGTGATTAGAAACACCGGTGCTCATTTGTCGTCAAAGGAACTATTTCAATGATCCAGACAAATTAAAAGGGCACTGAACTATTACACTATCTGGATGACATTACACATATTCACATTCTTCACACACCAACCGGTGTACTGCAGACATTAAGCGCATTCGAGAGGTCATCTAGATTCTTAGATTCCAAAGTCGGGGTGGATTCTTTCAAATAGCTACAGCCGATTTCATGCCTCATTGTTGTCTAGCCTTAGCTCGTGCTCTCTCTCTATTGACTTTCTCACTGCAAGGCCGTTGTATCTCAGTCATACACCTTTCCTTGTAAAAGCGGTTATAAGAACACGGCTACGATTTTTATCAGAGTGAGTGTCTGCTAACTGACCAGTACTCCTGCTATCATTTGACCTGGATACTTTTTAGTGTATTTTTAACCATAGAGACAGTAATGAATAGAGACATCAAGACAGAGGACGAAACAACAGATATTTACGTTGTAAACTGTTACTTAATCTATTTTGAACAACGCAAAGAACTCCAGTCGTCAAAATATGAAGTTGTCAGAAAAATACTGCTCATATTTGCAGACATGGCCTTTAGAAAGCTGCTGTCGATTCAGTCTGTTCTCTGCAATGTCCAGAGGCCACGTCAGATCTAGCATTAAGTCACGGAATCACAGACGATGCAGATTAAGTAGTGCCGAATAAATCAAGAAGCCGTCAGGCACGTACTGTAAAGCATCAACCAGATTAATGACGTATTTTCGGGTGTTCAATCGAGTTCTTTAAGCATAATATTTAGACGACTGATTCGGTAGTCTTCTTCAGATACTTTAGAAAAGCTCTGTTCTTCGCAACACGTTCAACTAGTTCTTTGTACTTGCATTTAAAACTCTGATTACTGATGGTGGTGACATTTCCTTTGCCAGCTGGTCTTGAAGACTTTTCTCTAATGGAGTAAACGTGTTGTCTTCCTCTGCTGGAGCAGCTACAGAGAGCTTGGAGGCAGCCGCAGTACAGGTCGCCCGCTAGAATCCACGTGTCTCGGGAACATTGGGTTTCCTTTTCTTCTTCGCTTTTAATTGAGTCTATTCAGTGCTGGAGGCTTCGTCAGTCTTCCGCCATTTTATAGCGGATTCCTTACCTTGTGTCTCATTGCGGCTTTTCACACGGCTTCCTAGCAGACTTCACTCTTTTGCCTCTCTTGAGTAACCGACAATGGATCCATGTTGTCACCGTTTTACGCAGTTATAGTGGTAGATAATACAACGAACCCGTGAACAAAAAGTAATTCACAGCAATTTACTTGCATACTGAATGCAGACTGTACAGTTTTTCTCTTTTCAAGAGTGAGAGTGACTAGCTTGCAGTCGACCTGGCTAGTAACCTGCGAGTGTGTGGTAATCTAGCTGAAATATTGTCTTTGGCTTGCAGCGCGGTCGTGGGGTTTCGAGTCCGTACCTGTTGCTTGTTCAGCTGTCCCTGATACCCCAAATCAGAACAAAAAACTATTAGGTTTGTTCATAGGTGCAGCGTGCAAATAATATAGAGCAATAACGAGTTTCGAGTTCAATATCAAACACATTTTATTCATCAAATGTGTATATTAAATGACAGAATGATAAAATTCTACTCACTGTAACTAAGCACATAAAAAAAGATCGAGTCCCCATATAGTAATTAGAAACTCAATATAAATTTAAAATAAATCCGGTAACGCCTCAAAATTACTTAAAGTGTGTGGGTACACTGTTATAAAGCGTCATATGTATGTATTAGCACTAATCGCTATGAACACAAAACCACCCCATTCGACACTCGATGAAATTATCCTGAGTGTCAACAACTGTATAATATTCAGAGTCCTCACTGAACAGTCTGAATGTAGAGTCCAAATTGCAGCGAGATAACGTTAAGTGTAGACTTGCAGCTGGCCGCTGTGGCTGAGCGGTTCTAGGCGCTTCAGTCCGGAACCGCGCTACTGCTACGGTCGCAGGTTCGAATCCTGCCTCGCGCATGAATGTGCGTGATGTCCTTAGGTTAGTTAGGTTTAAGTAGTTCTAAGTTCTAGGGGACTGATGACCTCAGATGTTAAGTCCCATAGTGCTTAGAGCCATTTTTTTGCAGACTTGCAAACGACAAACAGGAATCCGCCCGACACTCGACTAAAAACGAGGGCGTGGTGAAACGCAGTGCCTCAGAATTTTATATCTGAAAGCTCTTAAATTTTTTAAAAATAAAACAGACGTTATTAACATTCTATATCTTTAACCTTCATGTCTACATACGAGGTGTGTTCAAGAAGTGGCGGAAATTTTTTAATTCCGCGGCTGTCCACATACGATTTAAAAAAAAAAAACGTTTTTATCTTCTTGGTACATACATTCCTGATGTATGTTCGCATTTTCAGCTTTTTTGAATATTTAGTTTATTGTTGACAGTTGAAAAACTTATGCGTGTTTTCGAGTGCTCGGCGAATTTTTAATGTGTGTGAAATCTTACGGGACTCAACTGCTATGGTTATTAGTCCCTAAACGTACACACTACTCAACCTAAATTATCCTAAGCACAAACACACACAACCATGCACGAGGGAGGACTCGAACCTCCGCCGGGACCAGCCGCACATCCCCTAACTGCAGCGCCCTAGACCGCTCGGCTAATCCCGCGCGGCGGCGAATTTTTACTTTCGGAAAAGGTGGATCAAAGAATTTGCAATAAATATTGCTTGAAAAATGGAAAAAGGTGCAGCGCCACATTCTAAATGTTGACCGCAGCTTTTCGTGAGTCTACTATGAGTAAGACAAGAGTGGTATAAATGTTTCAAAGAGGGTCGAGAAGACGTTGAAGACAAAGACCACCCTGGACGCCCTAGTACGTCAATTACTGACTACAATGTGGAAGAAGTAAAGAAAATTGTTCTGTGAAACCGCCGAATCACCATCAGAGAGGTTGCTGATGATGTCGGCACATCCTCTGGCTCATGCCAAGCAATTTTTCCTGATGTTTTGTGAATTATGCTGAATTTCCACCAAAAACGACGTTACACAGACATCGCGCAGGAATGCTGAGTGAAGTCGATATCGATTCAGAAATTCTAAAGGAGATTATAACACGTGACGAAACGTGGGTATACGGGTATGGCGTCGAAACCGAGTCCCAATAGTCGCAATGGAAACTGCCTGAAGGGCCAAGACCGAAAAAAGTTTTACAAGTTCGATCACATGTGAAGGTTCTTCTCACCTATTTCTTGGATTGCAATGGGATAGAACATTACGAGTTCCTGCCTTGTGGCTTTACGGCCAATAGGGAATACTAATTGGAAATTAAGCATCGTTTACCTGAAACAATCCGAAGAAAATGACCAGAATTGTGGTAAAACCACTCGTGGAAATTGCATCACGATAATACTTCCGCTCACACCTCAATACTTTTGTTTTTCTGGCGAAAACCAAAGCCATTATGTTGCCTCCGCCATCGTCTTCACCGGCCATGGCCAACTGCGACTTCTTTCTATTCCAAAGGCTGAAGAGACTCATAAAAGGGTGTCGTTTTGCCACCATTTCTGAAATAAACACAGAATCGCTGAAGGAGCTGAACACCGTAACGAAAAGTGAATTCCAGCAGTGCTTCCAAGATTGGAAAAAGCGCTGACACAAGTGTATTATATCTGATGGGGAATACTTGGAAGGGAACAAATTTGATGTTGATGAATAAATAAAGATTCTTTCATTTCGATCACACCTCGTATTTGCAACCCTCTGCCGCTAGGAGGTTCCGAGCTGTAGCGTGTAATAAGAACAATGCGATGCCTTAGGATCACTGTCACCGATTATCCCCCATACAGTGCCCACTTGGCCCCATACGATTTTCATCTGTTTCCGAAACTTAAAGAACACCTTCGAGGACTTCACATCGATACAGATGAAGTGGTGCAGGCAGAGGAGATGTTGCAGCTCCGTCAACAAAGTCAAAGTTCCATATTGACGGTATCAGTGAACTTGTCTCTTGTTGGGAGACATGTATTCGTCGCCGGGACGACTCTGTAGAAAAATAAAGATGTAGACATGAAGACTAAAGGTGCAGAAAGTTAATAACATTTTTTTTTATAAAGCCTGAAGGCTTTCACATTACAAATTTGGAGGCATTGCCTTTCAGCGCGCGCTCGTATTTCTAAGTTCCGACTGAAGCAAAAATAAACAACTCAACTGACAGAGTTGTAACCCGTTCGGAATTATTGTAAATCAGGACTGCTTTACGTGTGAGAATCACAAGTTCCACAGAAGCGCCGACGAAATAATTCTGTTTTCGAGCTTGTTAGTCGAAAATTTCCAATTCCGCATAAACATGCGGACAAATAGCCACAAAGCGAAGCACAGATACTACCTCTTCAACTGAGACCGGAAAACTGCTCAGAACTAAAGATGGTGTCCCCTTTTATAAGGTCGGTTCCCCCGTCCATAGAATTTCCGAGAATCTTTGTCTTTCAGCAGATAGAGAGATCACCAGTCTGAGTTACAACTATTGATGCAGAAAAGGGATCTTAAAGCTGGATATATCAGCAGATGTTCGATGAAAATGTGATTAAAATGATACATTACAATCAATAATCAGTATCATTACATATCTCAACTGAAGACGTCATTATTCAGTTTTTGTTGTCGGTGCCTCAAATAATGACGACACATACGCAAATGTCACATCAGTTTTGTAGGAAATGATATATCCAAATTTATATATCTTTAATTGAATTTAAAATAGGGCGAATCGGCGAATTATTCTGATTGGTTAAAATCAGTAATTTAACATAAAACTTTGATATAAGTGTTATTTATGGCTATGGCTCTGAGCACTGTGGGACTTACCATCTGAGGTCATCAGTCCCCTAGAACCCCCCTGCGGGTCCGGGGTAAGAATAGGCCCAAGGTATTCCTGCCTGTCGTAAGAGGCGACTAAAAGGAGTTTCAACCGTTTCGGCCTTCCATGTGATGGTCCCCCTTGGGGTTTGACCTCCATTTTTCAAAATTCTACAGAAGTACGAGCCTTCTGGGGAAGGACGCCTTACGTGGTGTACCACTGGTCCTCAGTGCACTATGACCTTGGCACTCAGCATTGTACCGGCGTTGTAACCATACCCACTATTCCTCAAATTGGGTCTAAACGCCTGATGGGTTGTACAAGTTACGCCCATAGTGCGTCCCCATCTGCACCTACGATCATGATGGACTTTCCATGGCACCAGAAATCCAGCACGGTAGCCGGCCCGTTGTGGTGGGGTCGTCATGTACCCTCTAGGTTGTAGCCCCCTGACACCACAGGGATCGTACTGCCGATACCTGAGCTGCACCCTCCCCACGTCGGCCAAGGAGTAGATGCCCGTCTCCTTGGGGCATCAGGACTCCTGGCAACGGTCATCCTGCCAGGTGGCCCTTGCTGAGGCTGGGTGGCGCCCGTGGGGAGAGCCCCTGGTCGGAGTGGGTGGTATCGGGGCGGACGTTTCGCAGATGAAACGTCAACACGTATCAGGTCGCTCTGCGGCCGAGTCTTTCAAAAGGAAATGTACTGTCTCCAGTTCTGGTTCTCCTGCTCTTTCCCCCTTGGCCACTCCCTGGGAGGAGGGACAGGCTCGCCGGCTTGGGGCGAAGTACTTCCCCCGCTATTTGGTCTGTTCTCGAACCGATGGGTGGACGTTCGCCACCTCCAAGCCCATGTTCTTTGTTCAGCACATTGAGGACATCTTCGGGGAAATCGAGGCTCTCAGTAAGATGCGTTCGGGGTCTGTTCTTATAAAGACCACCTCCGCCACACAGTCGGCGGCGCTCCAGGCGTGCGACCGCCTAGGGGACATCCCAGTGTCCATTGTCCCGCATCTGGCACTAAATAGGATGCAGGGGGCTATTTTTCATCGGGACCTCCTGCTGCAATCTGATGAGGAGCTCAGGGCCAACCTGGAGCGCCGAGGCGTGCATTTCGTCCAGCGAGTCCAGCGCGGCCCCAAAGACCGTCGCATCGACACTGGGGCTTTTATCCTCGCCTTCGAGGGGGACATTCTCCCGGAGAAGGTAAAGGTGATGCGCTACCGGTGCGACGTGCGACCTTACGTCCCGCCTCCTATGCGCTGTTTTCGGTGTTTGCGCTTTGGGCACATGTCGTCACGGTGTGAGGCTGAGCCCCTTTGTGGCGATTGTGGACGTCCTCTTCGTGAGGAACATACATGCACCCCACCACCTCGGTGCGTTAATTGCCCTGGCATCCACTCGCCTAGATCCTAAGACTGCCCCGCATATCAGAAGGAGAAGAAGATACAAGAACTCAAAACTTTGGATCGTCTCTCTTATTCTGAGGCCAGGAAGAAGTATGACCGCCTCCGTCCCGTGCCGTTGACCACTTCGTTTGCCTCAGTTGTGTCCACTCCTTCCGTGGTATCCTCACCCCTATCCTGTCCCCCCTCCGAATCCTCCCCCCATCCGGGGTCTCTGCCTCCGCCTCCCAAATCCCTCCCTTCCAAATCCTCCTCCCCGTGGCCCCCGCCCCCTCTGCCCCAGGGGCCACCCTTCCTCCTCCTCCTCCGCCCCCCCCGCCGCCTGAGAAGCGATCCTCTTCTCAGGTGTCCATCGGGGAAATGTTCCGGACCCCAGCTTCCGAGGTCTGGCGTTCCAAAATGGACCCCGCGCGTGAGGACCTTCTTCGGGTCCAGCCCACCATCTCTGTGCCTCCTCGGACTTCCAAGAAGGCCTCCAAGAAGAAGTCTCTATCCCCCTCTCCACCCCGGCGCGTTTCGTCTGACGCTCCATCCGTGAGTCGCTGCTCCTGGCCGTCCTCAGATTCGCCGGGACGCTCTGCTGCCAGGCGCTCAGCTGGCCTCTCGTCGGCAAATGATGCTGCCCCTCCTACACAACCAGGGACAGTGGCCACAGCTGGCGACGACTCGATGGAACAGGATCCGCCTCCCGCCAGTTGTAGCGTTGTTCCCTCGAAACCTGGCCCTCAGCGGCCGTCGAGGTGACCAGCTCTTCCCCCGTCTCGTTCCCCCTCTTTTTTGACTAGCGATGGCCTTGTTACATTGGAACATAAGAGGTATTCGATCTAATCGGGAGGAATTACAACTGCTCCTCCGCCTGCACTGTCCGCTCGTCCTTGGTCTCCAGGAAACCAAGTTGCACCCGACTAACCGTATTGCCTTTACCCACTATACCTCGGAGCGGTATGACCTCACCCTTGTGGACGGTATCCCAGCTCATGGTGGGGTCATGTTGCTCGTTCGGGACGATGTCTATTACCATCCCATCCCATTGACCACCCCACTCCAAGCAATAGCTGTCCGTATTACTCTTTCTGCTTTTACTTTTTCAGTTTGTACCATCTACACTCCATCGTCATCCGCAGTTAGTCGGGCTGACATGATGCACCTGATTAATCAGCTTCCTCCGCCGTTTTTATTGTTTGGCGACTTCAATGCCCATCATCCCCTTTGGGGCTCTCCTGCATCCTGTCAAAGAGGCTCACTCTTGGCGGATGTCTTCAACCATCTCAATCTTGTCTGTCTCAATACTGGCGCCCCGACTTTCCTCTCGGACTCTACTCATACCTACTCCCACTTGGACCCCTCGATCTGTTCTACCACTCTTACCCCTCGGTTCGAGCGGTATGTCCTTTCTGACACCTATTCGAGCGACCACTTCCCCTGTGTCGTTCGTCTCCTGCACCACACCCCAGCCCCACGTCCTTCGAGCTGGAACATACCGAAAGCTGACTGGGGACTTTACTCCTCCCTGGCGACCTTTCCGGACAACGATTTTCTCAGTTGTGACAGTCAGGTCGAATACCTCACGGCTGTTATCATCAATGCTGCCGAACGTTCCATTCCTCGTACTTCCTCTTCTTCACGTCGCGTTTCCGTCCCCTGGTGGAAAAAGGCTTGTAGAGACGCTATCCGTGCTCGATGACGTTCTTTACACACCTTTCGCCGCCATCCTACGTTGGCGAATTGTATTGGATACAAACGACACCGAGCGCAATGCCGTAGAGTCATCAAAGACAGCAAAAAAGCTTGTTGGGCCTCTTTCATCAGCTCCTTTAACAGTTTTACTCCCTCTTCTGTCGTATGGGGTGGCCTGCGCTGGCTGTCGGGCATTAAGGCCCACTCCTCGGTACCTGGGCTGACCTCAGATAATGGGGTCCTCGTTGATCCTGTGGCTGTCTCCAACGCCTTCGGCCGCTTTTTCGCGGAGGTTTCAAGCTCTGCCCATTACCACCCTGCCTTCCTTCCCAGGAAAGAGGCAGAAGAGGCTCGGCGACCTTCC
Source organism: Schistocerca americana (assembly GCF_021461395.2). Lineage (NCBI taxonomy): Eukaryota > Metazoa > Arthropoda > Insecta > Orthoptera > Acrididae > Schistocerca > Schistocerca americana. Next base: position 436,023,650 of record NC_060130.1, on the reverse strand, counting down.
TTCCACTCGCTGAATCTGGAAACTTATAATGCCCCCTTTACTATGCGGGAACTCGAACGTGCGCTTGCACTGTCCCGGTCCTCTGCTCCGGGGCCAGATGCCATTCACGTTCAGATGCTGGCACACCTTTCTCCGGCGGGCAAAAGCTTCCTTCTTCGTACCTACAATCGCGTCTGGACCGAAGGTCGGGTCCCCATGCGTTGGCGTGACGCCGTCGTTGTTCCTATACCCAAACCCGGGAAGGATAGACACCTTCCTTCTAGTTACCGCCCCATTTCTCTTACAAGCTGTGTCTGTAAGGTGATGGAGCGCATGGTTCATGCTCGGTTAGTTTGGATTCTTGAATCTCGACGGCTACTTACCTATGTCCAATGCGGCTTTCGTCGCCGCCGCTCCGCTGTTGACCACCTTGTGACCTTGTCGACATTCATCATGAACAACTTTTTGCGAAGGCGCCAAACGGTAGCCGTGTTCTTCGATTTGGAGAAGGCTTATGATACCTGTTGGAGAGGAGGTATCCTCCGCACTACGCACAGGTGGGGCCTACGCGGTCGCCTGCCCCTTTTTATTGATTCCTTTTTAGCGGATCGAAAGTTTAGGGTACGTGTGGGTTCCGTATTGTCCGACGTCTTCCTCCAGGAGAACGGAGTGCCTCAGGGCTCCGTCTTGAGCGTAGCCCTTTTTGCCATCGCGATCAATCCAATTATGGATTGCATTCCACCTAATGTCTCAGGCTCTCTCTTTGTCGATGACTTCGCGATCTACTGCAGTGCCCAGAGAACATGCCTCCTGGAGCGCTGCCTTCAGCGTTGTCTAGACAGCCTATACTCATGGAGCGTGGCAAATGGCTTCCGGTTCTCTGAAGAGAAGACGGTTTGTATCAACTTTTGGCGATATAAAGCGTTCCTTCCGCCATCCTTACATCTCGGTCCCGCTGTTCTCCCATTCGTGGAAACAACTAAGTTTCTAGGGCTCACGTTGGACAGGAAACTGTGTTGGTCTCCGCATGTCTCTTATTTGGCGGCCCGTTGTACACGTTCCCTTAATGTCCTCAGAGTTCTTAGTGGTTCATCATGGGGAGCAGATCGCACTGTCCTGCTTTGCTTGTATCGGTCCATAGTCCGATCGAAGCTGGATTATGGGAGCTTCGTCTACTCGTCTGCTCGGCCATCCCTCTTACGCCGTCTCAACTCCATCCACCATCGGGGGTTACATCTTGCGACCGGAGCCTTCTACACTAGTCCTGTCGAGAGTCTTTATGCTGAAGCTGCCGAATTACGATTGACCTACCGGCGCGACGTACTGCTGTGTCGGTATGCCTGTCGGCTGTTGTCTATGCCCGACCACCCCTCTTACCAGTCCTTCTTCGCCGATTCTCTCGACCGTCAGTATGGGTTGTATGTGTCTGCCCTGCTGCCCCCCGGAGTCCGCTTCCGTCGCCTGCTTCGACAATTGGATTTTGCCCTCCCTACCACCTTCAGAGAGCGTGAGAGCCCGACACCACCTTGGCTCCAGGCTCCGGTTCATATTTATCTCGACCTCAGCTCACTCCCGAAGGAGGGTACTCCGGCTGCAGTGTATCGCTCACGGTTTGTCGAACTTCGTGCTCGACTTGCCGGTCACACCTTTATTTACACTGATGGCTCCAAAACTGACGATGGTGTCGGCTGTGCCTTTGTCGTCGGGGTCGCCACCTTTAAATACCGGCTCCTCGACTAATGTTCCAGCTTTACGGCCGAGCTTTTTGCTCTCCATCAGGCCGTTCAGTATGCCCGCCGCCACCGCCATTCATCGTATGTACTCTGCTCTGACTCACTCAGTGCTCTTCAGAGCCTTGGAGCTCCCTATCCGGTCCATCCCTTGGTTCAACGGATACAGCAGTCCCTCCATTCTTTCGCTGATAATGGTTCTCCTGTCAGCTTTCTGTGGGTTCCCGGACATGTAGGAGTGCCTGGGAATGAGGCTGCGGATGCTGCAGCCAAGGCTGCAGTCCTCCTGCCTCGGCCAGCCTCCCATTGTGTCCCATCATCTGACGTTCGTGGGGATGTTTGTAAGAGGCTTGTGTCATTGTGGTGGGATGCTTGGTCATCCCTCCAAGGAAACAAGCTCCGGGCAGTAAAACCGCTCCCAACTGCTTGGACAACCTCCTCCCGACCATCTCGGCGAGAGGAGGTTCTTCTGACCAGGTTGCGGATTGAGGATTGCCGGTTTAGCCACCGCTACCTGCTCTCCGGTGACCCAGCCCCGCAGTGTCCTTGTGGTCAGGCATTAACAGTGCGCCATGTTTTATTGTCGTGTCCCCGCTTTAGTCAATCTCGTGTTGTCCTGTCCCTGCCATCTACTTTACCGGATATTTTAGCTGATGACGCTAGAGCAGCTGCTCGTGTTCTGCGTTTTATAACTTTGACTGGCTTGTCCAAAGACATCTAACCTTTTTACTTATTTTATCTGCATCTTTGTCAGGTCTTTCTGGTGTCCCCCCCTCCCCTTGAGTTTTACTAGATTCCATGTGCTCTAACAACAGTGACTGGGTGCTAATGACCTCAGTAGTTGAGCGCCCTTAAACCCCACCAAAAAAAAGTCCCCTAGAAATTAAAACTACTTAAACCTAACAAACCCAAGGACATCACACACAGCCATGCCCGAGGCAGGATTCGAAGCTGCGACTGTAGCGGTCGTGCGGTTCCAGACTGAAGCGCCTAGAACCGCACGGCCACACTGGCCGGCTAAGTGTTATTTATGTTTAATATACAATGAAAAATGGACACGAGAAATAAACGTGAGTGGTCATATCCTGAGCCATTACACTCAAAAGTGCAAAAGTGAAAATCAAAAACGTAAATACGTAAGAGGTAAATTATAGGAAAGCATGTATACAATGCCGGCCGGAGTGGCTGTGCGATTCTAGGCGCTACAGTCTGGAACCGAGCGACCGCTACGGTCGCAGGCTCGAATCATGCCTGGGGTATGGATGTGTGTGATGTCCTTAGGTTCGATAGTTCTAGGCGACTGATGGCCTCAGAAGTTAAGTCGCTTAGTACTCAGAGCCATTTGAACCATGTATACAATATTATAATTGCTGTCGTAAAGCATTCGTCAAATGCGCCTAAATTACCCTGTAAACGAACATGAAAAACAACATAAGAGACGGTATAAGAACCACCAAGAATAAACCTACAGATGAATACTTACAAAGAGTAACCGTCGACTCACCTCGTGCGATGTGGGCCATCAGTCATAGCAGCGCAGAGTAAGAACATGCTCATAAATTGTAAACATGGCCTCCGAACAAAGTGCCGATGAACGAACCTCGCTCGCACAGCGTACACCCAGTACTGATAGAATGAGAGGCGTCTGATGACGCTAGTAAAGATAACCGGCGCAAGGTGGCGCCAAATGCAGGTACAAAGCCATCAAATTACAGTAGAGACAAAGAAATTCTTGTAGGCGTGCTAAAAATACGTTACATACGAGATAAACTGTATAAATATTATTACATAATCCTGTCAAATACCAGAGACATGGGGTACAGGTATGCGACAGTAGTACAGTTAAATAGAAATGATTCAGAAACAGGAAGAAGAAATGAGGCAGATGTGTGTAATACAATAAGCAGAGTCGGGAAGCTGACAAGCAATTGCAAAATGAAGCATAAATAATTATACAACACGAAATCCAAACAGAAATCCTCCTAATGAAATTTTTTTACAAACTATGCACCGGGACAAGAGTTACAAGGTACATAAGCGGGAAACATTGACAGTAAAAAATTTAAAAACTTTTATATTGGGGCCGGCCGCTGTAGCCGAGCGGTTCTAGGCGCTTCAATCCGGAACCCCGCGACTGCTACGGTTGCAGGTTCGAATCCTGCATCGGGCATGGATGTGTGTGATGTCCTTAGGTTGGTTAGGTTTAAGTATGTCTAAGTCTAGGGGACTGATGGCCTCAGATGTTAAGGCCCATAGTGCTCAGAGCCATTTCAGCCATTTTTTATGCTGGATGACTAAAAGTAAAAGAGGCACAACAATTGTCAAGAGCGTATAACCCCGAACACAATTAGTTTATAATCGTAAGACTGGCAAATACGTCTTCTGTCGTGAACGGGACTCTTCAGTATAAAAAAAGACAAAATTGCCAATCTCAAATATTCCATAAAGTATAAAGCAGTTACAAATCTATAATTTTTAAGGTAAAACATAATGGAAACCTACAAAAAGTCCTATAAATTAAAAACAGTGTCTTCATACTAAAATACACCGATGAAAAAATCGCAATACCAATAAGGAGTTGCACGACATAAACGAAAGTTGGTAGGCGTGTCCGTAAGTCTGAAAGATGGTCTATTCAAATTTCGCGCCATTCGCGTAAGAGGACGCAAATCAGGTTTGCTTTAAATGCACGCTGTAAGGGTCGTGACCGTTAGTTACCTTTGAGATTGGACGCGGTGAGTTGATGTTGGTCAAGAATGCCTTTAAGGCGACAAAGACGCCATTATCAGTACCTAAAAAATGTGTGTGAAATCTTATGTGACTTAACTGCTAAGGTCATCAGTCCCTAAGCTTACACACTACGTAACCTAAATTATCCTAAGGACAAACACACACACCCATGCGCGAGGGAGGACTCAAATCTCCGCCGGTATCAGTACCTCACTGAGTCTGAACGAGGTCGAGTAATAAGGCTACGAAAAACTGAATTTTCCTTCTGTGGTACTGCGGAATGACTTGGCAGCAATGTAGCCACTGTAAATAATTAATTGCTGGCAGCGGTGGTCAGGAGAATGTATGGTCACAAGCTCACCGGGCTCCGAACGGCCACGTGATACTACCGAGAGGGACACCATCGCGTTCGGTTTATGGCTGTGGAGCATCGTACTGCTTCTGCAGCACCTATTTTAGCAGCAATTGGTACCACAGTGACACAATGAACTGTTACATATCGTTCACTTCAAGGTCATCTCTGAGACGAATGTTCTTGTAGCTTGGATTCTGCTGACCTGAAACCAGCCAACATTTGCGACTTCAGTGGTGTCAAGCGAGAGCTCGCTGGGGGCAGAGTGGATGTGTTTTGTGTTTTCTGATGAAAACTCATTCTGTCTCGGTGCCAGTGATGACGGTGTGTTGGTTAGGAGAAGGCCATTTGAAGACACGCACTCAACCCTTCTGCGTACTAGACACACTGGACCTGCACCTGGAGGTGTGCTCTGGGGTGTGGTTTCGTTTGACAGCAGGAGCACTCTCGTGTTATCCACGCATCCTGACTGCAAAGTTGTACGTCAGCCTGTTGATTCGACCTGTTGTGCTGTCATTCACGAACAGCATTCCAGCACGTGTTTTCCAACAGGATAATACCGCTGTTGTTGCCCAACTTAACATGCTCGGCAAAGTGTCGATAAGTTGCCTTGACCTGCTCGATCACCAGCTCTGTCTTCAGTCGAGCACATATGGGACATCATCGGGCGACAACTCCAGCGTCATCCACAACCAGCATTACCCGTCTCTCTATTGACCGACCAAGTGCAAATGGCGTGGAAGTCCATCCCACAAACTGACATCTGGTACCTGTACAACACAATGCATGAACGTTTGCATGCTTGTATTCAACAGTCTGGAGATTACACAGGTTATTACTGTACCAGCATTTCACATTTGCAATGGCGTATCTCGCGCTTACATCAGCCTGTGATGTTGCAATGTTAATCACTTGAATATGTTATCTAGAGAAATGTATTCCCAAAATTTCATTACTTTACATTCATCATTTTTTGATGCTGAGATTTTTTTCTGTCAGTGTATTACCCACAAGGGGACGGACTGGGAGGCACGCAATGGAGAGCGCATTGTTAATAAAATTAAGTTAAATAACTAAAGCAAAAACGGAACCTGTGGTTGTGAAGAATATAAAGACCTACATCATTAGTCTATAAGCTAAAATTACCATAAGTCTCTGCTGTTAATAGCAGGAACCTTCAAGCTAAAACAAGACAAACTACATAACCCCAACTATACAAAAGAAAATTACGTAATTACGAAACCAGGATTTTTAAGGTAAAAATATGAAGAGATAGAAACATTAAAAAATGTTATTTAGGAAGAGTTTTCGCCGCGCTAGGTAGCCGCGCGGTCTGGGCACCTTATCACGGTTAGCGCAGCTCCCTCCGTCGGGTTTTCGAGTCCTCCCTCCGGCATGGGTGTGTGTGTCGTCCTTAGCGTAAGTTAGTTTATGTTAGAAGTGTGTAAGCCTAAGGACCGATGACCCCAGCTGTTTGGTTCCATAGGAACTTCCCACAAAAAAAGAAAAAAAAGAAGCGTTTTCGTTCTCCACTACATGCTGCCATACTGTTCTTTTAATTGTCCAGGGTAATTAATTACCTTAACATTAATTAAACATCTTGTTCAGTCACCTCTAACTGACTAATTTAGTATGTAAATAAACATGTAGGTAGCTCACTCAGTGCGTCTAGATATGCACTTTTGTATGGTAGGTCGATTTCATTTGTAGATAAATTATCACAAATATTATTAATGATATTCTGAAATTTCCTTACAGATAACTTCTTGGCTCAATAACTAATTACATATATAACGTGCATGGTTGATCTCTATATCAGATGAATCGTCTTATTCTGCTCTCGAAGTTGTGTACTGCACTCCACCGTAAGATTGATGGTGTAAGTACCATGTGAACAAACATATACAAAGCTATGCAATCTTTGTGTTATGTGTAACAGCTTGCGTGCCCTCATTCGTACGAAATTGACAGGATCGTGTGGACGGAGCGGCCGCTATCTGGTCCATGGCCCATACCTCCTCGACCCTTCGTTAACGACGAGGTAGTGGCGCGCTAGCCGAGCCACCGTGCTGAAGTGCGCACACGTGCTGTCGCACTCAAATCAAATGAAAGCACCTCTTCTCTTTTTACAAGCCGGAGACCTCGACGCAGTGGAGTGCCTTGCGGATTCTAGGTTACGCCATCTTATATTGACATTACCTTCCAACTAAATCAGAAAACATTCTCTGTAAATAGCGTCCGCACGTTGGTGGGGCCTCAAAACTAGAGGCGGCAAAGGCAAATGTCAGACCTGGACTAGAGGCCGGCTCATCCTGGTGTATTAAGTTTATTGAACGCCGCTATATAGAGAGTGGCTATACTTAAAGTGGAGCTGCTCGCGGAGCCCCATTGTGGGCTGTAATTATCGTGTGACAGCGAATTTTAGTGCGGAACCAATATCGCTGGAAAAAAATTATTTCGAATTTTGGACACCAAAGTGCAAATCTGGCGTTGTACTGGAATTTTATGACGGTATGATACCCACAGCGTCATTTGACAAGCTGTAACGCGAGTGATCAGTATGGCTATCGAGAAGAGAGATCCTGTGCTGTTAGTGAAACTGTTTTACGTAAACGATAGCAATTACAGTGCCGCATGGAGAGAGTATCGCCTACTGAGTGCCCTGAGGAGAAGCCCGATGTCATTAAACGGTTTAAAGAAGATGATAATGAAATTGGAAAACACTGGTGCACTTGGTGTGGCCCCTTGAAGAGGAAGGCGTCCTATACTGGTCGAAGTTATCTTTCACGATACACAGTGACGATAGATAGTAGCTGAACTGCTGTCTGTGTGTACATAATATGCGGTTGTCTGCTTGTAGCCCTTGGAAACGGACAAATTAACACGAAAAACAAAGTTCTTCAGCCTCAGTTTTCACTCTTCAGCACTGACTATTAGCAATGCCCAGATAGTGGTATTATCGCCGATTATAATACGGCTATTGAGCAGAGCTTTGAAAAATTAGAATCAATAGGAGAACACCGATTTTTTTAGTATTCAACCACTTATCACTTCTAGAGAATAGCAGAGAACGGTGGACGGACTAAGTATTCTTTTATTTGCCTACTTCACCTAATATTTTCATTCTGTGTATCTTAAAACTGACAGAACGGAAATTTTTCGATCTTCATTCGACTTTTACTTTCACTAAAGGAAATAATAGGAATAAAAAAAAGAAAATTGGTTAATTCAGAAACCGGTTATTTTCAGTGGTTTCAACAGTCAAGTTAAAATAGTGTGGAAAAAAAAAACAAGATAGCCGAAAACCGTTTGTTTCCGCGATAACCGCCATTCCCACTACAAGATGCGGTGAATATACAGAACTGCCGAATTTGGGGTACTGTTAGATCGCTAGTTGTGCACAAGAAACCGTTGTATTCATCGTATGTGACCGAGTTGTGGATTGACAAGCACCTTTATTCTCGGCCCGTTCTTTTTTAAACAGAAGACACCCAGAGGGTGACGTATGCACTTTCTCGAGAGCTCCTTCTATAGCATGTGATTCCTGTTCTGGAGTAGAGCAACTATGTGAAAACCACTGCTTTCATGCACGATGGGGCAACGCCTGATGTCGCTCGCCCAGTGAAAGATCTGCTTAATGCAACCTTCCACGAATGCGCTATCTTCAAATGGTTTCAAGATAAATGACCTGCAAGATCACCTGTAGTGAATCGACGCGACTTTTGGCTCTGGTGACACGTAAAAGAATTTGTTTACCAGGGACGCATTAGGTCCGTATCTGATTTGAACATGGTGACATTGCTCAGATTTCACCGGAACTTCTGTGAGCAACTGTTTATCACGTCATTTGACGGATGCAACATCTCATCGACGTCTCCGGTGCTCATACTGAACAAATTGTGTAAGTGGCGGTTAATAACAAAATCAACATCATGCCTTTTTCACTCGTTTGACCTTTTCTGGCCACGTCCCGGTCCTAGTCCATTACATATGGAAACATTTCTATACGTCTTTCTTGCCTCCACAGCGCCAGACTTCTACCACGTAGCCAAAACTGGCACTAATTTGTTTTCCAACGGAAGTCGGTTCCGCATTAAGGAATTACAATATCTACCAAGTTTCTCTGCCGTACGATAATCACAGCCCACACTGGACTGCTGTAGGTAGTTTCACTTTAATTATAACCAACCGGTATTTACGTAATAATCCGTCGTTGTAATATTGTATAGACATATTAGCAAATAATTAATAATAAAATTAATATAACTCTGCTTTTCCTGTTCCAAGCACAGGATCTAATCGTGCAGGTGATGAAGATTGGCGTGGAGGAGTATGAACATCATTCAAATACCAGGGTTCACCTGATCTTGGTAAGCCCGTGAGGTCCCCTTGCTAGGGCGACAGCGAAGACCTCGACGAGAGTGAAAGCAGAGAGAATGGATCACGGTGTGGTTGAATTAGTGGAAGAGGCGAAGAATCTAACAAAATCCACTTTGCAAATGACTTTCATCAAATAGCAACGTATTCGGTACCTATACACCAGAGGTGCAGCCGGAACTTTAGAATTCTGGAACCAACTACTCCACTCTCGACTATCGAGTTTTTTAAAAAGAAACACGACATTATAATTCCAAGTAAAGCAACTGGTTATTTTAGTAATCCATGGAAGTAATAAATCCTCAGCCATCAGTGTCACAACTAGTGTATGGGGTTCTGGGGTGACAAGGCTGACACTTTATAGTCTAAATCAGAGGAATTCGGAGTCCGTTGACCAACTCAAACCCAAAATTAAAACTTTGTTTGACTTAATCAACATCAGTTCACTTCTAAAGCCAGGAGATCTCTCCAAATTAGGAGCAACACTTAAAAAAAAAATTGCGGTGCAAGAAACAAGGCTGGCAGGACAGCAGGTACGATGAACCAGCTTCTTGCCCGTCGCGGAATCATATATGCAGTGAGAATAACAAGTTTATTTAACGGAATTCACGCAGCAGCCGAAAGCGTCGTCTCAGTGGTGTGCAATGTCTTCGGGCAACCGCGCGTACGCCAGCGCAGCACAAGCGGCATGCTGTGTGTACCTGGACGCCAACGGGCGGAGTCTCTTGCGTCAGTGGTTTCATGGCCGAAGCAGCTCAGGCAGAGCGCTTGCAGCCTAAATCCTTGTTTTCAATCAGTTTAAAAACATGTTTATGCTCGCAACATTGTTTCCAACTTGTTCCCCAACGTGTTGGTAACATCGTTCGCTGATCGCATCCCTGTCTACACTGCCAACAAACATTTCTACATATGTATTCACATCGCCTGCTACGCTGAACTGACAGCAAACATTTCACATTGTGTATTTGCATCAAGAGCTTTGCTGTGACAAGTGAAGAGGGCGAATTAATCATGTGTGATACAGCATTAATAACACTCGACGAAATAAGCGGACGAAGACAACGACGTAGTAGTCCTTGTTGGACAAAACCATGCTATAGAAGACGTGGCGTTAATGACATGTTTTGTGAGTTGAATTTCGAAGAAGGCTATTTTTTTCGTAACTCAACTAGGACGTCGCGTACGATTTTTAAATTCGAATCAATCTTACCGGGAGAGTTACTTTAAAGACCAAAAACTTCAGAAAAAAACTGGTACTGTGAAGCATGGACTTACTGTTACTCTTTATTTTTCGCAACGAGAGATTACTATAAAAGGCTTGCATATTTATTTCACATTTCAAAGCCAGCTATACGTCATATAGTTCTTGCAGTTTGTGAAGGTGTCGTTGAAGGGTTGAAGCATTATGAAAACGTAATTAATTTACGTTAATAGCTCTTAAACATAAGTTGTGCAAACGGTATAAGCTGTCAAAATTATACAGTCGGTACATATCGGTTTACTTGATGAAAAGGCTAATGAAATATCCTTTTATCAAAATCAAATGGCTCTAAGCACTATGGGACTTAACATTTGAGGTCATCAGTCCCCTAGAACTTAGAACTACTTAAACCTAACTAACCTAAGAACATCACACACATCCATGCCCGAGGCACGATTCGAACCTGCGACCGTAGCAGTCGTGCGGTTCCGGACTGAAGCGCCTTGAACCGGTCGGCCACAGCGTCCGGCTGGTGTGTTGCCAGGTACGTCCCTGTACTAGTTTAACGGTCTGCCAAGTTGTCTATTGCTCACGTTAGTTTTTCTTTTCTTGTGACAGTCTCTCGATACGTGATCCTGTAACCCACAATTGCAGCAAATTTGTTCCTCTGTACCGTCTTTATGTTGGTGACCGGGCTTCTTACATCTGTAACACTCTAAATTTGTGGTGAATAGGCGACGCTCTTCTCTTCGTATATCATTCCGCCGTATTAATGCTTCCACGAAACCAACAGCTGCCTCTACTGCTGCCTGAAAGTTTTTACATTGTGGCGATCTAATTGCTTTGCTTACTTCCTCTCCATACAACCCGTGGATTAATGTGTGCAGAGGTCTCTGATCGGCTTCGAACAGCTGAATGCAATTCTCATTTTAGTCTTCTACCTGCTCGTATGTTTGAGCATTAATGTTTCGAAATCTGTCAACAAACTGCTCCATAGATTCGTCCCGTCGCAATCGCAGACTATGAAGTTGCTATCTGTAGCATCTTATTTCACTTTCACGTTTGAAACTTTGAACAACTATCGCTTTTAACTGATTGTAGTCTTCTGATTTCACAAAAAGAGGGCTCCGCGGAAATGAAATCTTGTGCAGCTCCACGGATTCTTAATTTAGCAACTGCTAACTTATCAGAATCAGTCCATGAACCCAACAAGGCAGATCCATCGAGATCCCGAAAAAAGACTTTCACGTCACTCTCTGGTTTCCCGCTAAACACTGGTACCTGATGACAATAATGAGAAATTATTTATTGGACCACCACTGCATGAGCTATCATTTGACAGGTCGTTTGGAACGCTGCGCTCACTCCTGTCTTGTTTTAGCTGCTGTATCCCTCTTCACAAATCATTTATAACGATTTGGAGATCTACCGTGTTACTAGGATTGGATTCTGCCATTTTGAATAACCAATAAAATCACTCAAGTACAGAAAAGAGTGTTACAAATCTATTACTGCCTTTCGTAAGTAAGAGAAAAGGAGGATTGGATTTTACGTCACGTCAACATCGAGATCTTTAGAGACGGAGCAAAAAAATGGCTCTGAGCACTATGGGACTCAACTGCTGTGGTTATCAGTCCCCTAGAACTTAGAACTACTTAAACCTAACTAACCTAAGGACATCACACACATCCATGCCCGAGGCAGGATTCGAACCTGCGACCGTAGCAGTCGCACGGTTCCGGACTGCGCGCCTAGAACCGCGAGACCACCGCGGCCGGCAGAGACGGAGCACAAGCTCGTAATGTGTCAAGGATAGAGGAGAAAATCGGCCGTGCCCTTTCAAAGGAACTATCACAGCATTTTCATGGAGCGATTTAGGGAAATCACGGAACACCGAAATCTGGGTGGCCGGACGCGGTTTCGAATCGTCGTCCTCCCCAATGCGAGTCCAGTGTGCTAACCACTGTGCCACATCGCTCGGTTACTACTGCTTTTCGTATTGTGGCCAGATTTGAAGAGACCAACCTGAATTCCAGAGTTAGATGTCCCCGCTTGGTCGGATAATGTCCATACTGCTGCTGCGGCTGTTGGTGCTTCGCCATGGAGACGTAGCAGGAACTCAAAATTTTCGGAAGTCCACACAACGCTGCACCTCCTTAGGACTGCATGATTTCCAGAACTGATCCCTATGCTGACACCACTTATATAAGGGGATATGGTGAGGGGTTTGTATCCCCGGCTGAGGACCTCCCGTACTGTTTGTCAAAACATGTAGGAATTCGCTCGGTGAGGTATATAAATATGCGATCACGGAGTAAATGGCTCAAATGGCTCTAACCACTATGGGACATAACATCTGAGGTCATCAGTCCCCTAGACTTAGAACTACTTACACCTGACTAACCTAAGGACATCTCACACATCCATGCCCGAGGCAGGATTCGAACCTGCAACCGTAGCAGCAGCGCGGTTACAGACTGAAGCGCCTAGAACCGCTCGGCTACACCGGCCGGCTAGTAAATGGCCCTCACTACTTTATTCCCTTAAGAAACTAATAATATTAACGGAATCGCCACGCTGTCCTATCATAACTGTGTCTGTTGCCCTAGCACTGGATAAATACGGACTCACTGAGACTATTGTGAGCCGAGAAAGATAGTTATTTCACGTCCGAACATGCTAGTTAACACACCTTTGCTCCATCTAGGCGGCCAGCGACTCTGCAATGTGTGCGGAAGCGCTCTGGGGGAGGCGTATACTGACACCAATAGCAGTCAGAATTCCGAGATAGCACCAGCTCGCGCTCGTATTCGCACGAGACGGCTGCATGTAAACCTCTAGCCCTCACGCAAGATTGTTTCGTCTACGATGCAGAAATTTCGCTGGGAAACACACAAACATACATTCCCGATCTCTCCCCATGCAATTTCCATATTTTTGGAGCTCTGAAGAAAGATATTCATTGCAGGTGATTTGCTTCGGACAAAAATGTTCAAAAATGGATACAATCATGATTCTGCAGGCAACCGCAAACATTTTTCCGTGAAGACATGGACCATCTCGTTTCACAGTGGAATAAATGTATTAAAAGTTATCGCCACTGCTTTTGAAATAATAAAGAGATTACATCCTTTTTCCCATGTGTATCGTTTTGATTTGTCTGCCCCTTATATAGTCCTCCTGACCTTTCCCCATTGACACTCAACATTATCAGTACTAGTGATGACATTTTCATGCTGAAATCTATTCTTTTTTATTCTTTCTAAGCCAAAATATTTTCCTACCATTCTTTGTATACCTATTTACAGCCGTATACAGATGTTCTAAAGGCCTGACGATGAGAGATTCCCTGTTCTACGCTAACTGAGCGAATACTTTAGAGAATGCTTTTGGTAGATGGATTACGGTCCGTTGGCAGCCACCAGGCCTCCCCACATCTCTTGTCCAATAGTGGAATCCATCCCCATACGTAACTACAGTTGTAAAACTACCGAAGGCTATCAAAATAAAGCTAGACTGCGGTGGTTTTCCTAGCACCCTTAGTCAGGTAAGATCGTAACCGCGCTTCCTGTAAGTTAGATGTGATGCGTAGCTATCGGGCGTTATTTAATTTGATACGCTGTGTTTGCGTTTGTAGATTCGCCTTGAAAACGAAAGCACTAAACCGTCTAGAAACTGAGTGAGGATATAAAAAAGGCCGCGTAATCCACAAAACATTTTTGTTGTACATAGTTGTCCCCCTGTCTGTTACTCAAAAGTAAAAACTATTTATTGCAAAATTGAATTTTCCAATGTTTGATTTAGATTTTATTCGAAAATTGTTGATCTGTAACGAAGAATAGAGGCATTCTGTAGTAAAATTTAAAAAAAAAATACAGATTTATCATATAACAACAGAAAAACACAATTTCCTTTTAAAAAAAGGTAAAATTTAAAGAAACGCAGAACAAAAGCATATGAAACATCGTTAAATACTTCGTAAAGCACGTATTAAGCATGTTTCTGTTACTTATAAACAACCTTCGCACTTACCACTAATAACAAGAAAGTCTTACCTTCCTGCCCCCGGCGGAGGTTCTAATCCTCCCTCGGGCATGGGTGTGTGTGTTTGTCCTTAGGATAATTTAGGTTAAGTAGTGTGTAAGCTTAGAGACTGATGACCTTAGCAGTTACGTCACATAAGATTTCACACGCCTTTGAACCTTTTTCTTACCTTTCATCATGATGAATAACGTTCCATGGAATACAAAATAACAATAATAATAAATTGATTTTTTTGTTTGTGCATGTAAACTGTACTAGCGAGAGAAGTATCTGCTTGGGTTACATAAAAGCGCAGAAGTCATGTGATCAACTAATATATCTTACTTATAAAATGCGATTTATATTTTGTAAGGATACAAAATACAAAATGGACTAACACTGAACGATGTGCAGCTCTAATTATGTGCAAAACAAATAAATAAACCAAAAACAAAGGGAAGTCATTGGCTCCCAGCGCCTCTCTCGCAGATCCATTAATGTTTTTTTTTCCCTATCAAAGCTGCCAATACTATCCTGTAGTCTTACGATTTACTACCCTATTTATGTACTGCCGCAAAATTACCGAACCATAGTTTCGATAGAGCGCACCTCTATATATATAACATCTGTTCCAGGCTGTGCCCGTCGGCTAATGCTGATCGCTATTGTGAACGACAGCGCCGGTTTTCCGATTTCCGTAGGACGAGGTTTCTCTTCAGCATGGAGATCAAGGCTCGGTTATGGCTTAATCCAGTTAAATGGTGGTGGTCTGGCCTGATCCGTCTGATTTAAATGGCGGATGGTTGGAGTTTCCTAATAGTTTTAGGAGACCAACCTTCTGAAAGTTTCGGCAGGCAGCACAACCACGAGTGTTAACAGGAGATGGACAATCAAAGTGACTACATGCTGCTCAAGAGGCGATTGGCCCAAAGACTTACATGTAAAATTAATTTTGTGGGGAAATTGAAAAGTTGGCTGGGAGGCCTTGTATGGTGTAGGAGGCACGTTTTGTACCTCTGGGGTGTGGGTACTGTTGTGAGGTGTAGTGCAGTGTTCTTGGGTGCAGGTGTTTAAATTAACATAGTCAGTTAATTGTTATCAAGGATTGGAACCACCGCACAGAATTTCATCCTGATCGGAATGCCACGTTTGTCATGCGAATGTGTTCGTCGGGGGGGGGGGGGGGGGGGCTGGGGGGGGGGGGCGCAAACTCAAAGCTATCCGGATTCTTAACAGTATCACGTGAATAGTGCCCGGAGGACAGATGTACTGTTCGCTCAATCGTGCAGGATCATACGAGGGCTATTCGTAAAGTAATCTCCGTTTATTTATCAAAAAACTAATGACTACCCAGCGTTGCCCAGGTATGTATTTATTCCAATATTCCTTAAGTTCATCTCTTCATTCACCCTCTCTCTGTACATCTCTCTCCTTCATCCCATTTCTGTCCACACCTCCATCTCCTCTCCATTTCCTCCATCCCCACGCTCTGTCTGTCTCCTCCTGCTCCTCTCTCTGTCCATCATCCCCTCCCTTCTCTCTATGTAAATTTTCTCCTTCCCTCTTTGTCCATCTCCTCCTCCCCCTCCCACTGATCATCAGCTCCTCTTTCCTTGTTTATCTCTGCCTCTTCCATTTCTCTGTCAGTTTCCTCCTCCCTCTCTCTGTGTTCATCTCCTCCTCTACCTCTCTCTGCCTATCTCTACCTCACCCTGACACTGTCCATCTCCTTCGCTCCCCTCTCTACGTCCATTTCACCCTCCCCTTCTCCAATGCATCTCTTCCTCACCCTAACCGTGCCCTTCTCTCCTTCGTGTCTATCTGTCTCCCCTTCCCCCTTCTCTCGTCAAGCAATCACGTTCGCCCCAATAGGAGGCTGGGGGTTCTCGCCGTCACGGAATTTCTTTCCGGAACTAAAATATGTACCAAATTTGGTTGAAATCGTTTGACACGTATTTGTACACATATATCACCTGTATCTGTAAGTCAGTTTCATGTTCACGTAGCTCAATGTTAATTACGTCGTATCTCGTGAATTATGTGCAGTACAGTGATATAATTTTCCATGTATCCAGTGGTATATTTGGCTACTGTCTACTAAATGTGTTTTGAATAGAGTTAGTAGCAAATAAGTAATGTATTAAAACGTCGTAATGCTGCGGCAGTTTTTCACGCATCTTAGTGTTTATGACGTTATACACTATGTGATCAAAAGTATTCAGACACCTGGCAGAAGATGACTTACAAGTTCTCGCTTCCCACGCCCGGGTTCCCGGGTTCGATTCCCGGCGGGGTCAGGGATTTTCTCTGCCAAGTGATGGCTGGGTGTTGTGTGCTGTCCTTAGGTTAGTTGGGTTTAAGTAGTTCTAAGTTCTAGGGGACTGATGACCGTAGATGTTAAGTCCCATAGTGCTCAGAGCCATTTGACTTACAAGTTCCTGGCGCCCTCCATCGATAATGCTGGAATTCAGTATGGTGTTGGCCCACCCTTAGCCTTGATGACAGCTTCCATTCTCGCAGGCATACGTTCAGTCAGGTGATGGAAAGTTTCTTGGGGAATGGCAGCCCATTCTTCACGGAGTGCTACACTGAGGAGAGGTATCGATGACGGTGAGGCCTGGCACGAAATCGGCGTTCCAAAACATCCCAAAGGTGTTCTATAGGAGTCAGGTCAGGACTCTGTGCAGGCCAGTCCATTACAGGGATGTTATTGTCGTGTAACCACTCCGCCACAAGCCGTGCAATATGAACAGGTGCTCGATCGCCATCCCCGAAATCCTCTTGAACAGTGGGAAGCAAGAAGGTGCCTAAAACATCAATGTAGGCCTGTGCTGTGATAGTGCCATGCAAAACAACAAGGGGTGCAAGCCCCGCCCATGAAAAACACGACCACACCGTAACACCACCGCCTCCGAATTTTACTGTTGGCACTACACACGCTGGCAGATCACTTTCACCGGGAATTCTCCATACTCACACCCTGCCATCAGATCGACACATTATGTACCGTGATTCGTCACTCCACACAACGTTTTTCCACTGTTCAATCGTCCAATGTTTGCGCTCCTTACACCAAGTAAGGCGTCGTTTGGCATTTACCGACGCGAACGTTGGCTCAAGAGCAGCCGCTCGACCATGAAATCCAGGTTTTCTCACCTCCCGCCTAACTGTTATAGTACCTGCAGTGGATCCTGACGCAGTCTGGAATTCTTACGTGATAGTCTGGATAGATGTCTGCCTATTACACATTACGACCATCTTCAACTGTCGGCGGTCTCTGTCTATCAACAGACGAGGTCAGCCTGTACGCTTTTGTTCTGTACGTCTCCCTTCACGTTTCCACTTCACTACCACATGGCAAACCGTGGACGTAGGGATGTTTGGAGTGTGGAAATCTCGCGTGCAGACGTACGACACAAGTAACACCGGATCACCAGACGACGGTCGAAGTCCGGGAGTTCCGCGGAGCGCCCCATTCTGTTCTCTCACAATGTCTAATGACTACTGAGGTCGCTGATATGGAGTCCCTGGCAGTAGGTGGCAGCACAATGCACTTAATACGCAAGATGTATGTTTTTGGGGGTGTCCGGATACTTTTGATCACATAATGTATCTCCTGAACTATGTATCGTATTATGATATATTTTTGTAGGTACATTTAGCAACATATAAGGATACTGTCTGCGAAATGTGTTACAAATAGAGTTAGTAGAAAAGGAATAATGAGCTAAAACGTCGTGTATAGTGCAGCAGTTTCCCACGCATCTCAGTGTTTATGACGTCACATCTGAAGTTTGTGTTGTACAGTAATATAATTTTGTTGGTACGTTCTGCGATATACATGAATAATGTCTGAAAAAGTGCCTCTATTGCAGTTATTAGTAAAGAAGTAATAAATTAAAAAGTTATGTTTCATGCGGCAGTATTACTGCAAGAATAGAGAAAATGTAGTAAGCGATACACCTTTTCCTTTCATCATTTCGTGGAGGTCGTCAGCGAGAGAAAGTATCATAAAGGTTTGAAATTATTTGTGTAATTTTTATTGCAAATCTCTTAGTGATCTCACTCTCAGTCACTGGATAATTAAAGAATGGGTATTCTCGTGTCGTGGACGACATTGATCAGAAACCCCATCCCCACGCCTGAGATAGGTAGGTGGTTCTCACCCACATAGTGACGATTTCCGGATAATAAGTGACATATGTGCCAAGTTCGGTTGAAATCTGTTCAGTGGTTATCCATTTTTATAATATGTATGGATGTGAATGAAGTTACTGAATTTGTTTTACAGTCCTGTGAAAGCATACACTCTAATATATTTTCCCACATAGTTTCAGCTACGTTGAGACAATTTTCGTAGCGTTTGACAAGATTAGAAATTCCGCAAACTTAGGATTCTGCCGCCTGCAATTGAAATCACCGAGCGACATTGGTTTTGTACAGAAAGGTTTGTGCCAAGAAACTGTGAAGCTAGTGAATTCCATCCCTAAATTTGTGAAATTTATGGGAAAAGGGTGGTTTTAGATAATGGGGCCGTATGTATATAAACAGGCGAATCGGTGTCCACGATGAAAAGTACTCCACCGAGTATCGTGAATGCAAAAAAAGTTCAAATGTGTGTGAGATCTTATGGGACTTAACTGCTAAGGTCATCAGTCCCTAAGCTTGCACACTACTTAACCTAAATTATCCTAACGACAAACACGCACACACCCATGCCCGAGGGAGGACTCGAACCTCCGCCGGGACCAGCCACACAGTCCATGTTTGCAGCTCCCGAGACCGCTCGGCTAATCCCGCGCGGCTATCGTGAATGCACGTCTGATTCGTTTGATTGAAGAAAGGGTGAAAGAACACTGTTGATTCACCTTCTCGGGCCTTTGTTGTTCATTTTCCACAGATTAGCCGTACTCTTCTGTAGAAAAGCAGCCTCGCAGGTAGGCTTCAGCCGCAGGTGCGAGCTGCGGATTTTATATGCTCGTCAAACAATATGAAAAATGTCTCAGTGTGGCTGGAACATTCGTGGAAAAATAAAATTGAGTTCTACTTTCACAATATCGTAAAACCAATTCTGTAACTACATTCACATTTTATGAATGGAGATTACTTTATGAATAGTCCTCGTGTAGCCACGTCATGTACCGTGGGTCAGAGAGTTGGATTGTTTGCAGCAAGAGAAGTCTACACACCGATAAGGCGATGACGTCTGAGGCCCCGCAGACTATCAGCACGGTGACCATTGTAGCGGTTTCCTTGCTGCAGCAGAAGACACAGGCACGCCGACAACAGTGCGGGCGGTGATAGCACTGGGCAGAGGAATGCCACCACGTATTCTTTTCAGGCGAGGCCTAGTTCTACGTTGAGCATCACGGTGAGCGTATCCGTGAGAAGATGCTCCGACGAGTACGAATGCTACCATATTGCATTCGTCATTGCCATATGGGTGCACGATCTAGCGTGCTGGTATGGGGTGCCACTGGGTACTCAACACGATCACCTAAGGTCCGCATAGCCGATAATTTGGTCAGCAACTATTACATTTTCGACATGTTAAAGGATGTGGCTGTACTCTACCATCGTGAATTTGGTAGTATTAAATTTCAACAAAATATCGCAATGCCTAATTTACCCACGTTGTCCGAGCTATCACGATAAAGAGTGTTTTTGACTGACGGCCTGTCCACATCTCCAAACTATTTGAAACACCTGACAATGTTGCCGAGGTACTGACACGCAACCATTGTCCAGCAAATGCAACTGATGAATTCTGGCATAGAGCTTGGCATTGTGGAATGACATACGCATACACGCACCCATGTGAGTCACCCTAGCTCAGTTCGACGCAATGTCTAGCAAAGTTAGAGCCGTTGTTGTTAGCAGAGGTAGTAGCCCTTTCTACTAAATCCACACGTCAAAAAAAGTTTTGCATCATCTCGGTTCCGAGAGTTCCGGAACCTCTACAGAAAATTGAAATAGAGATCAAAATAACTATCATTTCCGCCCTTTTTATTGTTAATGGAAACCACACATTGCATACAGTGAGACCTTCAGAGGTAGTGGTCCAGACTGGTGTACACACCAGTACCTCTAATATCCAATAGCACGTCCTCTTGCATTGATGCATGCCTGTATTCGTCGTGGCATGTTATCCATAAATTCATCAAGGCACTGTTGGTCCAGATTGTCGCACTCCTCAACGGCGATTCTGTGTAGATCCCTCAGAGTGGTTGGTGGGTCAAGTCGTCCGTAAACATTCCTTTTCAATCTATCCCAGGCACGTTGGATAGGGTTCATGTGTAGAGAACATGCTGGCCACTCTAGTCGAACGATGACGTTATCCCAAAGGAAGTTATTCACACGATGTGCACGATGGAGGCGCGAATTGTCGTCCATGAAGACGAATGCCTCGCAAATATGCTGCCGATATGGTTGCACTATCGGTCGGAGGATGGCATTCACGTATCGTACAGGCGTTACGGCGCCTTCAATTACCACCACCAGCGTACGTCGACCCCACATCATGCCACCCCAAAACAGCAGGAAACCTCCACCTTGCTGCACTCGCTGGACAGTGTGTCTAAGGCTTTCAGCCTGACCAGGTTGCCTCCAAACACGTCTCCGATTGTCTGGCTGAAGGCATGTGCGACACTCATCGGTGAAGAGAAAGTGATGCCAATCCTGAACGGTCCATTCGACATGTTGTTGGGCCCATCTGTACCGCGCTGAATGGTGTCGTGGTTGTAAAGATGGACCTTGCCATGGACGTCGGCAGTGAAGTTGTGCATCATGCAGTCTATTGCGCACAGTTTGAGTCGTAACACGACGTCCTGTGTCTGCACGAAAAACATTATTTAACATGGTGGCGTTGCTGTCAGTGTGCCTCCGAGCCATAATCCGTAGGTAGCGGTCATCCACTGCAGTAATAGTCCTTGGGCGGCCTGAGCGATTCATGTCATCGACAGTTCCTGTCTCTTTTTTTATCTCCATGTCTGAACAACATCGTTTTGGTTCACTCCGAGACCCCTTGACACTTCCCTTGTTGAGAGTCCTTCGTGGCACAAAGTAATAATGCGGACGCGATGGAACCGCGGTATTGACCGTCTAGGCATGGTTGAACTAAAGACAACACGAGCTGTGTACCTCCTTCCTGGTGGAATGACTGGAAGTGATGGGCTGTCAGACCCCCTCCGTGTAATAGGCGCTGCTGATGCATGGTTGTTTAAATCTTTGGGCAGGTTTAGTGACATCTCTGAACAGTCAAAGGGACTGTGTCTGTGATACAATAACCACAGTCAACGTCTATCTTCAGAAGTTATGGCAACCGGGGTGATGGAAAACTTTTATTGATGTGTGTATCATAGCGCGTATATTCCCAAATCACTTACAAATTTGATCATATATTCGATACTGCAGTGTCTGTGTTGTTAATGAGAAGGATGCAATGTTCCTTCGGACATACGTGAACGTACATACTTCCTCTATTTCCCTTGCAGGGAAGGACATTTTAAATGAAAGACTCTGCCTGCTATCGGCGTATAAACACGATATTGCAGTGCCTGTATTGTTAAGGAGAACGGTGCAATGCTCCTTCCCTGTACGAGACTTACATAATGGGTGTACGTGTACAGGTTGTAAATCAGGAACGACGACGTGTGGAAGTTTGGGACTGGCCGTGCGTCACGCACGGATAGCCAAAGCGCGCTGGCGCCGTAGCTCAGCACGCTCGGCCAAATGACTATCTTCTGTAATAATAATAATAATAAACGACCCCGTGGAGGACCGGGAAAAGAATAGGCCTCCGGTATGTTCTGTCAGTCGTAAAAGGCGACGAAAAGAACCAACCACTAATAGGGCGTCGTCATGGTCGGGGACGACGCTTGAAACTTATGCCCGTCCACAATGGTAACGACACTGCTAGCCACACGGAAAATGATTTAAATCCAAATAGAGGTGTTTTGCAGTAAATGCTTCCTGCAACCACTCTAGAAGGAAAACAAAGACAGAGGATGAGATGGTCAGACGAAGTTAACCGACACCTCATGTTCTGTTTACGAAGCAACAAACTTAGGAACCAACACAACTGGATACAGATCACAAGTATACACAACATTTATTACCAGATACCCAGAATAAAAATTTTTAACAGAACGACTAGCTGATCAGATTCGTACAATAATCAAAAATAACAGGATACCCCAGTCAGAATTAGAAAACATCAAACAACAAGTACAACAAATACTGGAACAAAATAATGTGCAATCAGAAGAAGAAGAAAATACAGTAATGGGCTCAAACATCCCAGAGCAAACAAAGAAAGAACAACACGCGTCAATTAAACAATCAGAGGAAACCGAAATCTTAAGACAGCCACCAGAACAAGCACAAATAGAACACGAAGTGACACACATGTTAGATATAGAAGAAAAATTTCAGTTGACATATATAGAATACAAAGACACAAATACAGACATTAGACCATTCTTGCACAGACCACCAAATAATCCACAAGTTGAAACAACAATAACAACTATCAACACAATCATACACAACAGAATAAATGAAAATACAACTATGGAAGAGTTACAACTTCTGGTTTATGTAGGAGCACTCACTACACTAAATATACACACTAGGCAGAGATCAGAACCAACCAACACACAGAAGAAACCCACAAAAACAGCATGGCGACACAGGCTACAGATCAGAATAGAAAAACTGAGAAAAGACATCGGACAGCTAACACAATTTATAAGAAATAAACTATCAGACAAAAAACGAAAAAGGTTAGGTAAAATCTCACAACAAGAAGCAATAGAGCAATTAGATGAAAAGAAGCAGAAATTACAAGCATTGGCAAAACGACTTAGAAGATACAAAAAAAGTGAAAATAGAAGGAAACAAAACCAAACATTCAACACAAACCAAAAGAAATTTTACCAAACAATAGATAACACACACATTAAAATAGACAATCCACTAAACATAACAGACATGGAACACTTCTGGAGCAACATACGGTCAAACCCGGTACAACATAACACGCATGCACGGTGCATACAAGCAGAAACAGACTCATACAAGACGATACCACAAATGCCTGAAGTGATAATTTTGCAACATGAAGTCACCCGAGCAATTACTTCTACGCACAATTCGAAAGCCCCTGGAAAAGATAAAATAGCAAATTTCTGGCTAATGAAATTCACCTCAACACATTCACATCTAACTAAATTATTTAACAGTTACATTGCAGACCCATACACAGCCCCTGATACACTTACACAAGGAATAACTTATCTGAAACCTAACGATCAAGCAGACACAGCAAACCCAGCTGAATATCGCCCCATAACATGCCTACCAACAATCTACAAAATATTAACTTCAGTCATTACACAGAAATTAATGACACATACAACACAGAACAAAATTATAAATGAAGAACAAAAAGGCTGCTGTAAAGCAGCACTAGGATGTAAAGAGCAACTGATAATAAATACAGAGGTGACATATCAAGCTAAAACTAAACAAAGGTCGCTGCACTATGCATACATTGACTACCAAAAAGCTTTTGATAGTGTACCCCACTCATGGTTACTACAGATACTGGAAATATACGAAGTAGATCCTAAATTAATACAGTTCCTAAACATAGTAACGAAAAATTGGAAAACCACACTTAATATCCAAACAAATTCAGATAATATCACATGAAAGCCAATACAGATTAAGCGTGGAATATACCAAGGAGACTCATTAAGTCCTTTCTGGTTCTGCCTTGCTCTGTACCCACTATCCAACATGCTAAATAATACAAATTATGGCTATAATATTATTGGAACATACCAACACAAAATCACACATTTGCTATACATGGATGATCTAAAACTATTGGCAGCAATAGATCAACATCTCAACCAATTACTAAAGATAACAGAAGTATTCAGCAATGATATAAATATGGCTTTTGGAACAGACAAATGTAAGAGAAATAGCATAGTCAAGGGAAAACACACTAAACAAGAAGATTACATATTGGATAACCACAGCGACTGCATAGAAGCGATGGAAAAAACAGATGCCTATAAATATCTAGGATACAGTCAAAAAATAGGAATAGATAATACAAATATTAAAGAAGAACTAAAAGAAAAATATAGACAAAGACTAACAAAAATACTGAAAACAGAATTGACAGCAAGAAACAAGACAAAAGCTATAAATACGTATGCTATACCATTATTGACCTACTCATTTGGAGTAGTGAAATGGAGTAACACAGACCTAGAAGCACTCAATACACTTACACGATCACAATGCCACAAATATAGAATACATCATATACATTCAGCAACAGAAAGATTCACATTAAGCAGAAAGGAAGGAGGAAGGGGATTTATCGACATAAAAAAACCTACATTATGGACGGGTAGACAATTAAGGTAATTCTTTATAGAACGAGCAGAAACTAGCAAAATACACAAAGCAATCACTCATATAAATACATCGGCTACACCATTGCAATTTCATAATCACTTCTACAACCCTTTAGATCACATAACATCAACAGATACGAAGAAAGTAAATTGGAAAAAGAAAACACTACATGGTAAGCACCCGTATCATCTAACACAGCCACACATCGATCAAGACGCATCCAACGCATGGCTAAGAAAAGGCAATATATACAATGAGACGGAAGGATTCATGATTGCAATACAGGATCAAACAATAAACACCAGATATTACAGCAAGCATATTATTAAAGATCCCAATACCACAACAGATAAATGCAGACTTTGCAAACAACAAATAGAAACAGCAGACCACATCACAAGCGGATGTACAATACTAGCAAATACAGAATACCCCAGAAGACATGACAATGTAGCAAAAATAATACATCAACAGCTTGCCATACAACATAAACTAAGAGAACAACACGTTCCCACATACAAGTAGGCACCACAAAATGTACTGGAGAATGATGAATACAAATTATACTGGAACAGAACCATTATAACAGATAAAACAACACCACATAACAAACCTGACATCATACCCACCAATAAAAAGAAGAAATTAACACAATTAATCGAAATATCCATACTCAGTACAACAAATATACAGAAGAAAACAGGAGAAAATATTGAAAAATACATCCAACTGGCTGAGAAAGTCAAGGACATGTGGCATCAGGATAAAGTTGACATTGTACCAATTATACTATCAACTACAGGAGTCATACCACAAAGTATCCACCAGTACATCAACGCAATACAGCTACATCCAAACACTTATATACAACTACAGAAATCTGTAATTATTGATACGTGTTCAATTACCCGAAAGTTCCTAAATGCAATGTAACATATACCGTACAGTTAAAAGGAAGTCACGCTTGATGAAGGTCCTCGTCACTTTCCATTTTTAACCAGACATAACGTCTGAGACAGGAAAGAGAAATAATAATAATAATAAACCTTAGTGGAGTATTCGACGATGAACATCACAGGGTGTCTTGTCATGTCCTCCCAGACTACATACCTAGTACGTACAGTTACGAACGAAGAAAACGCCGGCACGATAGCTTAGTGTGTTAAGTTGGAGGCCTGGCTGTCTTCTATAAGAAAAACACTGAGTGAAGTGTTTGCCGATGAACTTGAAGAGGGGCCATGTTTCTTCCAGCCAGACAAAATGCCGAGGACACAAAAAAATTGATTCAGGTGACCGCTCACGTACAGCGGGAAATCTAGGTTGGAGTCCCGGTGTGACAAAAATCTTCACTTATACATATGATGGTTGTTCGCATTCGCAACTGCGAATACATTTCATGTAATCATGTATTCTCCATATTATGCTGTACTATGTGCACAATAAGTAAATTTTCACTGGATGATGACATTATTTTGAAGAAGGTCCAGAATAGCTGCAATGCTACTGTCGGTCTTTATTTCACGACAGATCTATTTCGGCTTTCATTGCCATTTTCAAGTAACCTGCGAATACAACGATGGTAAGATCATTTACGTACATAATACGCCTTGTATATTCGATTGATTACATAATGGTACTTACGCCTAGCTGAACATGACGTCCATGTTACAGCCACAGTAAATTATCATTTAACTATCAGTGCTCAGTTGTTGGTAAAAACATGTATTTGTTATACGTTGAATATGTTTTGGCAGTAATATAACAGTTCTCTTAGTATTATGTTATATGTATACAAAGTATCTGCAAATAGACAGAGGTATTGTTATTTTTCATTGGTTGGATTTCGACGTAGTCTGTCTTTTGTTGTGTGTTATCTGCTTTAATTTTATCCCTTTCCGTATTATGGCATTTCAATAAAGCTTTTTCAGTAGAATTTCTGTTTTAACTGTGTATGTTCGTTTAATATTTCTTGTTAAAATATTCTCTTGTGTATATAATTTCTAATTCTTCAACAATGTTCATAGTGGGATCTCTTGGTATTCTATGCAGTGTCTGTAGTGCATTTTCAATTTTATTGACTGTGTGGTGTTAATTTTTCAGTTAGAAAAAGAAACTGAATCAGCCATTGTCGCGGTTTCTGGCGCGCTCTTTGAATCTAAAGTTAAAATTTCGTCCTGTTTCTTCGATTTGTAAGTTATCGCAATTGTTACAGGTGATTTTAAATACTTGGGGTAACGTATTCTGAGGATTGAGTATTGTGCGAACGTAGTTTCATTTTGAAGTTGTTGTTAATACGAACGGCTAGCTGCATATTTGTGGTTTTGAACAATGTATTTATTTTGTTGGATATTTGATCTAGGTAAATCGTTAGCATATACTTCGTGTTATGTTTAATTGATATTTCCCTTGGTATGCGTGTTTCATTGTGTATTATGTTTCGCATGGGTATCACGTGTTTGATGTAGTCTTGTGACTACGTCCGGACTGAAATTGCTTTTCTGAACTATGAAACGAAGTGTGTCTAGTTCTTTTTGTATTACTTTTTCTTCCAGCGGTAGGTTAATTAGCCTATTAATCATTGAGTGGAAATATATAAGTTTCTGCGATTTGGAATAACATCCAACAAAGTAAATGCATTGTTCAAAACCACAAATGTACTGCTAAACTTTCCTACTAACTATAACCTCAAAATGAAACCACGTTCGGACGATACTACGTCCTCAAATTATGCCAACTCAGGTATATATAAAATCATATATAACAACTGCAGTAACTTCTAAATCCGCCAAACAGGACGAAAGTTTAACGTTAGGTTCAAAAAGCATATCAGAAACAGCTCCAATAACCAATCAAACTTCTTTCTCCACCTGAAAAATCGACACCATACAGTTGATAAAACTGAAAATACATTGCAGATGCTGCGTAGAATACTCAATGATGTGACTATGAACATTCTTTAATAATTAGAGATTTGCGTACACGTGAGAAACTTTCCACAAGATATGTTGAAGAAGCATACAGGTTTTAAACACAAATTCTACCTAAAAATTTTATTGAGATACTGGAACAAGAAAGGGATACAATTAAAAACATATAACAAGACAACCAAAGATATCCCACGCAGAAATCCAACCAGTGGGATACAACATCGTCGCTGTCAATTTGGATATTATTTGTCAACATATAACATCATACAAAGAGAACTGTAAAACTACTGTCAAATCATAGTCAACGTAAAAAAAGTATTAAAATTACTTAATTTTAACAATTGAACAGTGACAGTTACGTGAGCGTTTACTGTCCTTGCAATACGGACGTCATATTCATCTCGACGTAAGTACCATTATGTAATCAATCAAATATGTAAGGCGCATTATGTACGCAAATGATCTCACCAACATTGAATCCGAAGGTTATTTGAAAATGACAATGAAAGCCTTTCTTTAAGATGAAATTATTTGACACATACTATGCAGCATGCACAAATGAACAAAAAAATTTCATTCTTTTCTATCCCTCCCCGTACTGAAATTTTAATGCCATAATTGTATATTAGCCATTCACTGTTTTTTGTGGTTTCGAACCTCAATCCTGGTGTACAAACGGAATTCTTATAGAATCACTTTGTTTTCCTCCTGGCTGTCTCTTTGTCTTTCTGCCCGACTGTAAGGAACCCTTTTTCTCAGGAACGGTCAGACTTGTCGATTTGAAATTTATGTCACTTACTGAGGTCTATGGTTCCTTGGAAGGGGCAAAATACTGAAGCTTCTAAGTCAATGCAATCAAAGATACGGTCATTTATGTCACATATTTTAATATTCACAAACTCATTAATCAATAACTATAGGGTACCTCCTACTGGCCTAGAATCATGACACTTAGCAAAAAGGTAGGTTTCATAGTACAACCAATGGAAAAATCCGAAAACTGTAAATTTGTAATTACATCACACGAAAAAATTTTGTCATTTGTTAGCAGAATTTCTGCCTGTCTACTTGTCTGTGTCTCTAGTAAGAGCCCTTTCTCTCAGAAACAGGTAGAGGCATCAAGTTGAAATTTATGTCACATACTAAGGTCTATGATCCCTTGACAGTACAACACCCGTTAGCTTCTAAGTCAATGCAGTCAAAAGGTACGGCAGTTTATGTCGCATATTTTGATGCTCGCTACGTCACTCTTCAGAACCTGTAGGGTACTTGCCGTCGACCTAGAATCTTGAAATTTGGCAAAAAGTATGGTTTCACAATGAAAG
This sequence comes from Schistocerca americana, assembly GCF_021461395.2. Lineage (NCBI taxonomy): Eukaryota > Metazoa > Arthropoda > Insecta > Orthoptera > Acrididae > Schistocerca > Schistocerca americana. Next base: position 435,994,569 of record NC_060130.1, on the reverse strand, counting down.
TAAAGCGAAATATCCCAAAATTGTTGATATGTAGTTATATCACAAGAAAAAATGTTTCCTTTGTCATTTGTTGTTCGGCGTCAAACGTCAAATTGAAACAATCAGTGGTTATACATTCATGTTGAATGGGTCAAAATGGTAAAAGTACATCAGGCAAGGAATGACTTTATTGCTCATATGATGCATTTAAGACTTTATCCATCAGATATTATGGAGCGATTGCTGCCCGTAGGTATGAATGTTCAAGTTGTTTGTGAAACAAACATTCGCAGAATGGTCTGCAAATATTTGTTTCACACACAACTTGAAACACCGTATCTACGTGCAGTAATCGATCCATGATATCTGATGGATAAAGTCCGAAACGCGTCATATGAGCAATAAAGTCATTCCCTTGACCGATGTTTGACTTTTAACATTTCCAGCCAGTCAACGTGAAAGGAGAACTACTGATTATTATAGTAATGGTCGCCTGCTCTTTCATGAATTTATGTGACAGTTATACACTGGACAGCCAAAACTTCGTGACCACTGCTCACCGCGACCTATGGCGCCACCTGATGGCTTTATGGGCACGTGACACGGTAAGGAAAGTATGTAAAAGTAGCAGAGACGGGTGGATCACTCTGGCGAAGCAATGGGCTGCAAATTGGGAAATACATTCAGAGAAGCTTATTTTTATTCAAAGGTGAACAAGTATCTCTAGAACGGCGAAGCTGGTCGAATGTTCACTTGCTACTGTTATGGGTATTTACGGAAAGTGGTAGAAGAAAAGTGAAACTACCACTAGGCGCTAAGCGGTTAGAAGTCCAGGACTCTTTATAGAAAATGGGGTTCAGAGGCTTGCCTGCTCTGTAAAGTAGGATAGTGGTGATTTGTGGTATCTCTGCCGAAAGAACACAATGCTGGGGCACTCACATATGTTTCGGAGCACACTGTTCAAGGTACACTGTTGAATATGGAACTCTGCAGCAGACGACGATTATGCTTTCATATGTTGATCCAACGACATCGACAATTACGACTGCAGTGGGCACGGAGCTATCGGCATTCGACACGGATCATTGGAAACGCGTCGGCTCTTCGGATGAATCTTGTTTCTCGCTACACCAGCTCGATCGTCGTCCCCACAAACGCCGTCATCGAGGCGAATGGCGGCTGCAAACCCACCGTTCCACGGGTTCAGTTGCACAATTGTGCAGCAAGATAGTGAAACGAGGTCGATGTTTTGGCCACCAAATTCGAGTGATGTGAATCCGATGGAAGCCTTCTGGGTCGCTCTTGGGCGCTATCACATGTACAAAAATCAACCCTCCAATATTTACGTGAATTACAAGACTCGTGTGTAGACATCTGATATCACGTACCTTCACAAACGTACCAACAAATTGTAGATTCGACGGTACGCAGAATCCGTGCTGTAATGCGTTTGAAAGATAGACCGAGAAGCTATTAAGCGGGTGGTCATAATGTTATGGCTCGTCAGTGTATTATTGAACGTTCTCGCTTCCCGCGCCCGGGTTCCCGGGTTCGATTCCCGGCGGGGTCAGGGATTTTCTCTGCCTCGTGATGACTGGGTGTCGTGTGATGTCCTTAGGTTAAATGGTTCAAATGGCTCTGAGCACTATGGGACTTAACTGCTACGGTCATCAGTTCCCTAGAACTTAGAACTACTTAAACCTAACTAACCTAAGGACAGCACACAACACCCAGCCATCACGAGGCAGAGAAAATCCCTGACCCCGCCGGGAATCGAACCCGGGAACCCGGGCGTGGGAAGCGAGAACGCTACCGCACGACCACGAGATGCGGGCTGTCCTTAGGTTAGTTAGGTTTAAGTAGTTCTGAGTTCTAGGGGACTGATGACCATAGATGTTAAGTCCCATAGTGCTCAGAGCCATTTGAAACCATTTTTTTTTTGTATTATTGAAATTTAATCATTCTCGAAAATCTTGGAATCCATGAAACCGATATCTTGCTGGTATCGATGTCGATAAACAGGCAAAAATGGTCGAGAATCTCTATTCCTGGAATGGATGAACTGACTATACACGTAATTAAATTTCTACTGAGTCCTCTGTGAGAAAGTCCTCTCCCACCTGGCAGTTATTTTATTTTATATATATATATTATTTTTAATTTGCGGTGGTGAAGCCTCTCCAGGTTTGTTAATTTCTTTAATGTGCAATTCCGATTGGGAAGAGTTTTGTGAAGGGTGGTGAGCGAGTGGGTGTGTGGTGTGTTGCAGCATGCTGGGAGGCGTGGCCGGCCGGCACATGAGCACGCGGCGGCGCGGCTCGTCGCCGATGGTGCGCATCACGGAGCCCGAGTGGTCGCAGACGCAGGCGGCGCCCGCGGCCGAGCAGACGCAGGCGCCCGCCAGCCCGCGCTACCGCCGCCGACGGGCCGTCACCACCTCCGACTTCAAGTCGTGTGCGCTCGTGCAGACTCGCGTCAAGCTGGGAGACATCATGTGAGTACCGCATCTTCTTTAACAGCTTTCCACGTTTTGCGGTTTCTTAGAGGGTTCTGAAACCGGCACGATGGGGCGTCGGCCCTCGTCTACCGTATCGACACATTCCTCACCACCGGGTTTTCGACAAAGGAAATATTATTTTCTCTTCTTTTCGAATTATTTGCACAAGATACGATTACGAATATCTGAAACGGACCGCACGTACACAAATATCTCTTCTCTCTCTCTTTAAGTATACCGTGGTACCGTATTTACAGCACAGTTATTTGCGAGCACGCCCCCTCCCCCCTTTCTCCACCCTCAAACAATCTCCCTCTGCACTGTTGTCTCGTCTGTGAATAATATACTTCTCGAATGCGTAAGTAATTTATGCATCAGCGCAAAACAGCCGAAGTAGCCTCCATCGCTATCACTACACTAACAAGACTAGGAGAGAAAGTTTGTCTTGAGATTTTCTTTTAGTTAAAAGTAAGTAAATCTTTTCCCAACGTTTTAGGCATTAATTCCTAACTTTCATCTTGTCGTTCGAGACATAATCCCGGACCCAATAAGGTATAACATTTAACCAGAGAAAATGTTACTTGTAGTTCGTACAGAAGGAAAGTGACACATCGGGCATAAATTCTGATTATTTGCTCTGTTCTTGTTCGGTGTCTCAGTAATGCTATCGCATTTCATGTAGCCTTTGTAGATGTGACATTTAGGATTATCATAATATAATCAATTTTATTGTTAAATTTTACTTCGCATCAGAAATTCGTGAAATAGAGTTTTAAAACCTCACCTTCTCACTGCCTGTGCATTTCTTTGACTATAAATCTAACATCACCTGCCATACTTACGATATCAAAAGTAATAAGATGAGACATCTATGATAATGAAAATAACCTTAAACCACTTCGAGGACACCTTAGAAATACAATTTTGAAAAACAACATCGATGTACTGTACGTGATAATATTAAAGAGAAATGATAAACTTTTTCTTCGCTACTGAAACCCGTCTCGATCATCGAGAAGCTTAGAAAGATCATCACGCAGTTTACATTAAACAGCCATGCCTCTAAAAAAAGAAGTTCGTATCCTGTCAATGTTATGGAGGATTAATAAAGCACAAATTTAATGAAAGCGTTCAGTTATCAGTTGTAGTGGCACGAGCTATGACTTCAACCGTCGGCAATTTGCATAACGCCTAGGTCAGGCAAGCGGGAAAAATTCAGATGATCCAGGTATACTGTCGTCTATCTTCTACATTATTTGCTTGCTGAACTGCAATATTTCCATCCTCGCAGTGACTCTTTTCCCAAAACGGGAACGACGGAGCTCTGTTGTTACCACTGTGAATAACATACTTCGTGAACTCAATAATATATATTTCAGTGCAAAACCACCGAAGTAGGCTCCATTGCTGTCATTACACTAACAATAGTAGGAGATAAAGTTTGTTCTTGAAATTTTCTCTAGTTAAAATGATAAAGTCTTTCCTCGATGTTTTAATCGTTAATTCATAAACGTTTCATCTTATTCGTCAAGTCATCATCCGGGAGCCAATATGCAATAACATCTTACCAGAGAAAATGTGACTTGTGGTTCATATACAAGTAAGTTATACATTAGGAATGAATGCTGGTTGTTTTTTTTTTCGTTCTTGATCGGTTTCTACGTAATGATATCGCATTCAGCTAGTCTTTCTAAATGTTACATTTAGGATTATCAAAAAATAATAGTTTCATTGTTAGTTTTTACTTCGCATCAGAAATACGTAAGATCGAATTTTAAAACCCCTTATTCACACTGCCTGTGCATTTCTTTAGTTGCAATTTTAACGTGATCTGCTACAGCTTACGACATCGGGAGTAACAAGATGAGGCATCTATGGTAATGAAAAAAGTAACCTTAGTCCAGTTTGAAGACATCTTAAAAATACAATACTAAAGATTCATTTTACGAAATAGAATTAAAGGGAAACGAAAAACTTTTTCCTCGTTAGTGAAATCTGTGTCGATTATTGAGAAACGTAGAAAGATCATCTCGCAGTTTACGTTAAACAGTCATGCTTCCAAAGAAAGTTCGTATCCTGTTAATGTTTTGGAGATTTAATAAAGCTTCAATTTAATGAAAGCATTCAATTATCAATTGTAGTGACACTAACTATGACTTCAGACGTCGACAATTTCCATGAGACCTAGGTCAGGCAAGCGGGAGAAGTTCATATGATGCAGGTATCCTGTAGTCTATATTCAGCGTTATTAGTTTACAGAACAGCACTATTTCTATCTTCGCAATGAGTCTTTTTCCCCAAAGTGGAACGACGGAGCAACGTAATTTTAAACTGATACCGCAACTTGTAGCTTGACCAACTCTCCTTATCTGCCTCGTTAAATTATCATCTTCATCGTTTGACTCATGGATGAACCATGATAATACGTAGAAAATTATTACAGCGCAGTTGCCGCATATTACAGAAAAGCATGAACCGGAGTATAACTAAAAGTCAATTAGGCATTAATTTGCTTGAAATTACTTTAAATTCGTAGTGTATTATATTCTGTCTACTGTAAATTGTACTCCGTCTTAGTAATGTTATATATAAAAATTGGCAGTTACTGTCATAGTGAGTATTTCAAGTAGAATGTGCAATGAATGAACGAAACCAGTCACAAATATTTAGTCAACGCTTGTTCTACACGTTTGAATATATTATTGTTCGTCATGTGTTAGTCATTATATGCGCTACCGTGATTATCTGCAGCATTTGTTCCGAAGCACTACCACCGTTATTGTTTATTCAGTGTTGATGATTATATAAAGAATTGACACAAATATTTCGGACACTATTTTTCTGATCTATGTACTGATATTAAGAAAGATTCCACAGATGATAATGTTTGGTGCATCGTGGTTTGAAGGGCATAGTATTGTCTACACATATTTTGATATGTCTTACAATGCATGCTCGCGTTATGATAGACCAGCTAAATGGCACAAACTCTATTGCTATAGTAGTATTTCTCTTAACAAATATTGATTGACACTGGATGCAAATGGTAAAGAAGCAGAGGTGAAAAGTTGACAACATGGACACCTCTGCGAACAACAGCCATAATCCAGGATCGTATCGGTTCATAAACTCTCCTTTGGGAAAAGTACGCTACTAGAGTTCCAGATTTGTTGTAACATTTGAGTCGTTATAGGCATCGTATTCTGTAGTCTCCATATTTGACATCACTAGAAAGGGAGAAATGGCCTGGCGCCTTAGTTGCAGAATTAGTCAGATAAAATCTCATGTAGATCCTCTTGAGAACTTCATGAGTATATTATGTACTTAGACGTCTGCTTGAAAGTTAAATAAGAAGATAGTATGAGTATTACATAATAATTCTAAAAATTTATTAATTGAAGTTTCTGTTTCATACAGTATTGGCTTTTGCCTAGTTATTACAACAAATAGTGTTCCATCTTTCATTACAATTTTTAACCGATTGGAAAGTATTCTCGTCCCAACAAAAAGGAAGTTCCAACCAGGTACGTTATGTTAATATGTTAGTATGCTGTAATTACGAATCTTACGATAATATGTTAGTATGTTAGAACTGTGCTAGAATTACAATGTAAGGTGTAAACTATGTTCTGTATTCTATTGTATAAGTTTATGACTTTGTTACAACTGTGCAACATTTACTGTCTACTACTAGTATATCAGATTATTATGAAACGTGTATAGACGCTTTTGCATCTAGCGCTTAGTTTCAGCTTCGACCCGGGTAATACATCCCCGTATCCGCCTGCAGCATTGAAGTTTGGGGCGACGAGATGTGTACGTGCACTTCTGACAGAGAAGATGGCATTACCAGTCACACCGCCCCTCCTTTACCAATAGGCCCCTAGCTACCAGTCTCCACCTCCTTAGGCTGCAAATTATGCATCGACAAATCTCCACAACCACCGCGTTTCACTGTAGACTTTGTGTCTATGCTTACACAAGAGCGATTTTTGTGGCTCTACTTACATAAAACAACTTCTCAGCTGTCTCCAATGGTAAAATCACGCCGGTCACGTAGCATCCTTCAAACATCTAATTTCCTGCCGCTGTCGCACAATCGTTATTTTCACAATATAAAGCGAAATATCCTCTTTCTGTTTCTTTCTGCAAAGCAGAAATCTGTCCAGTAACAAATTTTTGTTTCCTTCAGGCAATATTCCGTAAGGAAATCATCAAATGACATGCACAAGATTGCCCTGAAAATGCCACAGTTGACAGTTTTACACGTAGCCACAGAACTTTCTTAAAATAGTGCAAACACGTTGCGTATGTGGATCGTGGAAGTCCGTTGACACGACACAGATCTTTTGAATGAATTGAATAATCTCGACTGTTCTACTTTTTGTTTAACAGGGAGATTTAACTTTAGAATGACGATTTTCCTGATGAACGATAAAGTGGCAGAGTACTAACTTCAAACAGAAAAATATTAGGCTGCGGCAGAAAATGAATTCCGGCCAGTAAATTAAGCACCCCAAATATTCAGCAGTGAAGTCAGCTGATGCGCTTTCTCCATGTACAAGCAGTTCCTCTTCGTTGAGGATTTAGCATCAAAACGTGTCAATAAATGTGGCGATCTCTAGAGGGCAGAGAGACTACCGATAAAATGAGGCCATGAGCCGCATTAAAGCCGAACCTCTGACACATATGATCGACTGATTTTCTCGACTTCTATTGTATACGTGAGCTCATCTACTTCCACTGATGTTCACCATTATTGGGAAGTACGCCGATGACCCCAGACGCAGAGTGTCGCCACGAAAATAACGAGCGCACCCACCTTATCCGCTAATCTGGCACTGATCAGTAACACAGAGGAGGATATGAATTATCTGCTGGCTTTTCTCATCAACAAGATGAGTACTTTTAACTACTACATTCTGTTTAATGACTAAGCTTTAGAACGAACCCGAAATTGTATTCGCTGTGGAATGGAAGTAAATGACTGTTCATCCTAGATAACACTTCGATAGCGAAAGCTCTCAAAGCAGCATAGTTCAAAACAAAGCAACAGAGTGTAAAAGTTTTCGTTTGCGCTTTCGTTCTCATATTGTCCTTTTACGGGTGCAATATTTGTAGGACAGTAAGTGTAACAGAAGCTCTTATCTATGAATACAGACTCAGTATAGAAAGGAAGCGGTACTTAGCATATCCTGATCTAACCCAGTGTAATGTGTGTGTGTGTGTGTGTGTGTGTGTGTGTGTGTGTGTGTGTGTTCGTTTTAATAGTCTGTTTTACGAGTAAAGTAGCATATAATCGTTTTAAATAGACCTCCATTATATGAGAATCCTGTTTAGCAAAATGTAGGCCGAATTATGTCTTCAGTTTTCCCTGTCAACTGCTACAACTATTTCTTAATTACGTTTCTTAATCTGAGCACGGACTTGTTTCAAATACTGTCATCGTTGTCAAATCGTTAAGTTTCCACTGCCCGATATCCTATGCCACCTTTGAATTGGTGTTAATTTTTTTTGCATATTTGTCTCACTGTAGAGTGAAAAAGCATCATTGTGTCTGAAACTGCAACTAGTTTTCTAGTTTGATGGTATTTGAACTGTTCCGTATTTTCTATAATCTTTTGTGAAATGTATCGAGCACTTGCGTGATATTATACCACCAAGATTTTTAATATTTTGGAAGAAAGAAAGGAGGGATGGAGGAGAGTTTCACCTAACGTCGAAGTTAATGTTATTAGAGACTTGACAACAGCTCAGTTGGACAAGGACGGTACATAAAAACAGCAATGATGTCAGAAGGGAACAATGCCGGCATTTACTCTTGAGATTTACAAACAGTACCGGGATTTTAACATCGTTCCCCTTTCCTCCTGGATGCGAGTGCTAGCTACATTAGTACCTCGTTTACGCTTTAAAATTTAAAATCAACGTTTATAGCATTTGTAACTACTACAGACTTACAGCCACTTTCCCGCACTCTTTTTAAACTGCACCCTTTGAAACGAACACTCGGTGAAAAAGTTTTGAACCTTACTATTATTTGATTTTAGACAATAAAGATGTCAACTGTTCACTATGAGAACTAGTAATCGAAACTCATTATACTAGCCAGAAAAACTATAACTGAAAACTATACAGGTTGCTGCCTAAAATATTATAAGTAATTTTATATAAGTAAATACTTTTGAATGGCTGTTTTTAAATAACTGAACTGATGCGTTCCAGATTAAAGTATCTACGGACGTCAAACTGACTACTACGCATAGATTATTCCACAGTGGTGAGTGGCACACGAATATCTTTCTGACTTATTAACTGATTCACGACACGATCAGTCACAACAGTTCAAAGCTATCAAACATTCCACTCTAAGTACACCGCTCTTACCATCTCTGTTAAGGACACATTGACATTCTTCAATCAGATGATTACTTTTAATTAAAGTAAAATTTGCAGTCTTTCTGTCACAGGAAAGCGTAAAATTTCTCATTTAGTAGTAGATTCATGTACTCGAGAGGCGTAAAACTGTTCTGTTAGACTGCAGAACGAGCATGTGCTAGACCACGAAATCACATCAATAAATTTTCCCAGATTTTTCAGCTGCATCCGACAAACCTGTTGAAATCAAAACACATTTATTCATACATTTTTCCTCCAATTTACACATAACCCTACTCTTCCAATAATCACTGTTGCTACTATAGCGCTCTGTACCTAGGATTATTTGTCCTGAGCGATTTGAGGTGGAAGAGCCATATACGTCCAGGAAGCTGCCAAACTGTCTTTCATCGGAAGAATGCTTACGAAACATGGTGATCCGCAAAAGAGATCACTTACAGAACCCTCGTTTGTGTAATTCTTTCGTATATTTCGGAATTTTAGCACGTTCTGTTGAATGGAAAGACACAAACGTTGAAAGGCGATCCTCACAACTCGTCAATACTTTGTGTAGGCATAGTGACTGCTCTCAGAATTACGAGGATTCACGTTGCAATGCGCCTCAACAAACATATCGTTTTACACGACGTATTTGTAACTTAAGAATGGAAAATATTGGTAGAAGCCGACCTCGGGGAAGATCGGTTTTGATTTCAGGGAAACGTAGGAACACGTGAGGCAATATTTAACCTACGACTTATCTTAGAAGATAGGCTACGGAAATGCAAATCTATGTTTATAGCATTAGTAGACTTAGATAAAGATTTTATGAATGTTCACTGCAATACTCTCTTTGAAATTCTGAAGGTAACAGTGGTAAAATACAGGGAGCTAATGGCAATTTACAACTTCTGTAGAAACCGAACTGCAGTTACAAAGAGTCGAGGGGCATGAAAGGGAAGCAGTGGTTGAGAAAAGAGTGAAACAGGGTTGCGGCCTATCCCCGATGTTATTCAATCTGTTCATTGAGCAAGCAGTAAAGAAAACCAAACGAAAATTCGAAGTGGGAATTAAAGTTCAGGAAAAAGAAATAAAAACTTTGAGGTATGCCGATACATTGTAGCTGTTTCAGAGACTGAAAAAGACTTGGAAGAGCATTCAACGGAATGAACAGTGTCTTGAAAGGGGGATATAAGATGGACATCAGGAAAAGCAAGACAAGAATAATGAAATGCAGTGGAATTAAATCGAGTCAAGCTGAGTGCTTTAAGTTAGGAAACATGACACTTGAAGTAGTAGATTAGTTTTGCTGTTTGGGTAGCAAAATAACTGACTGATGACGACGGTAGTAGACAAGACGTTACGGCAAGAATAGCTTTTCTGAAAAAGAGAAACCGTTTAACATCGAATATAGACTTAAGCGTTAGGAAGTCTTTTCCTAAGATATTTGTGTGGAGTGTAACCGTGTGCGGAAGTGAAACATGGGCAACAAAGAGTTTAAAGAAGAAGAGAACAGAAGCTTTAGAAATGTGGTGCTAAAGAAGAATCTTGAGGATTAGATGGGTACATCACGTAACTAATGAGGAGGCACTGAATACAACTGGGGAGAAAAGAAATTTGTGGCACAATTTGACTAAAAGAAGGTATCGGTTGATAGGACAAGTTCTGAGACATCGAGAGATCAACAATTTAGTATTGGAGGAAAGTGCGTGTGTGTGTGGGGGGGGGGGGGGGGGGGGGTAAAATTGTGGACGGAGACCAAGAGATGAATGCAGTAAGCCGATTCAGAAGGATTTAGTTTGTTGCACTAGTTCTTCGGAGATGAAGAGACTAGTACAGGATAGAGTAGCATGGAGAGTTGCATCAAACCAGTATTTGGACTGAAGACCACAACAACAACAATATTTAATTTAATGTTCAAATGAAAAATTTGAATATTTTGGTTTGTACAGTAGCGTAACGACTACCGTTTTCCCCGCACAGCACTCTAAACCAGTTCGTGATGATACTCTGTATCATTTCCGCCACGCGCCATACGGTGTATAACAAACCATTTCCTCGCGAGAGCCTATTTCGCTGTTCGTAAGCAGCGATTCAGAACTGGACGGTTGTGGGCACGCACGACGCAAGAGAGAAGGTACACAGAATAGCCGTGTCCATACAAAAGGAACCGGCCAGATAAGATCTTGAAGAGCGGACGCGAAACTGTACGTACGTGTGGGTGCGGACCGTTGATACGCACAGATGAGCGCGTCGGCCGTGTGGGTGGCGCCTTTGTGGCGCGACCGCCGCCGCCGCCGCCGCCGCCGCCGCCACGTGCGATCCTGACGTCACAGCGCGCCACGCCTCTTTGCTTTCTTTGTTGGCGCTCCACAGGTGCCTCCCCTGCGCAGGGCGCCCGCCTGCAGGGAAGCGCTCTTCTCACCCTCTCGTGTCCACACACAAGCCCTTTTTGATAGTTTGGTGGCCAGTGTCTGATAAGGGGAACGCGCTCGCCATTTTCGTAGCAATATTCTGTACCACATCGTCGTTTGGCGCAGTAATGGAAAAGCTCCAGTGCAAGTGAAGAATTACACTCAAAAACAATATGACGAGTGAACGAGAACGAGACGTCAAATCGCACATGTTGGAAGCTCGTGTGTAATCCAGCTCTTGGTCTCATTTTCTCTCGTGCCTGTTCTCTCCAATAAAACTAATATTTTCCCGCTATTTCTTCCTTATTTAGTGGCTAATCTTTTCAACGAACTCAAAATTGAATTCACTAAAACCTTTACTCTGGCAAATAAGTAGATATGGAAATCTGTCAAAGAAGCATAGTTCAAAACTAAGCTACATATTTAAAAGTTGTTTACGTACGAGTGTTTCTCGTTGCACTACCGTATTAAGGATGAGATATTCGTAGGACAACAATGTAACTAAAGTTATTTTTGAATAGAGACACAGCATAGAATGGAAGCGTCACTACAAGTATTCTAGTTCTCTAAGAATATGGACACTACAAATCATGTACTCTCCTCTCCATGACGTATGATTTTGCGGTCATTCGCTGATGTCACAAGGATTGTTTTCATTTCCACATCTGAATTAATTGTTACACTATCAAACAGCTGTTCTCACAAAATAACCGTTGTAACCGCGAATTCTGAAAATCTACCCAACCATGTTATTTTAACTATGGCTATTGACGTTTACTATTATGGTGTATGGCTCAAATGGCTCTGAGCACTATGGGACTTAACTTCTGAGGTCATCAGTCCCCTAGAACTTAGAACTACTTAAACCTAACTAACCTAAGGACATCACACACACCCATGCCCTCGGCAGGATTCGAACCTGCGACCGTAGCGTTCACGCTGTTCCTGACTGTAACGCCTAGAACCGCTCGGCCACACCGGCCGGCTATTATGGTGTATTCTGAAAGAGAAAGTAAAGAAGGGAGAAAGTTTGAGGTGAAATTCCTGACACCGACTTAATGATTAGAGACGGATAAAGGATAGTGAAAGAAATAGGATGTGGCCTTATCAAATGAATAATCGAAATCAGCTTAGGAGAATCGGAGTAGTCGGTTAGAATCCTTTCTCAGTATATCTTGTCACTGGTATTTCTTATATTTTCCTTTGAAATTTGTATTTTAGAGTAAATTTACAGCCAACAGAGCTTTAGGAAGGTAACGAATGCGTTTTCAAACTACCAACAGGAAACCGTAGGAAGAGTAGTAATTATGTTCGGAGAAAATTCGAGGTCTTTTCCCAAACTCTCTAATCATTTACTCATTACACGAACAAATTAGAAAAAAAATGAATGACAGAAATTGAATTTACTTCTTGAATAATATTAATTTAAATCGACACTCACTAAAACTGTAAACGTCAAACAAAATTCCTTTCTTTTCGAGCGAGTCAAGTTTCCGTGAAACCCCATATTTTTTAAGATTTTGAGAACTACCAGAAATTTATGCTCTTGTCTAAAGCCGAAATGCTGTGAGTGAACTGCTGAAGAGTTTTTCCTACCAATTCCTTACCAACTCCTAAGAGGAGTAATGGTAAACTCTCTACATCAAAATACAAATGTCCAGTTTCGAAAATGCTTGTGCGTAACTCAGAGTTAAAGGTTTGAGTTAAAACGAGTTAATAGGGTCTGTGCAAAGAAAGAAATTTTATCTCGACGTTACGTGTTGTGCTGCCAGTGCAGTCGCAGTGCTGGTCTGTGTTTCGTGACGTCACTTAGAATTGCAGATGGCTTGGCTGCGGATAATATGGCGCACTGCTTGGCCCACATCTGACTGCAGTAAAGGAGCGCTGCCAAGTGCGTAGACGCAATTCATTGGCGAAACTCCGCTGCGGAACCCCGGCATAAGCAGCCGCACTGGCGCCTTGCGTTGCTTAGTCGTACCAGATACGTGCCAGACCAGTTACCGCGTCCAGCCGAGGCAAGCAGAAAGCACCATGCAACATCGTGTTCCGAGGAGTCAACAACTCATTCGGAATACTGGTCTTCTCTTAGCATAACCAAAAAAAAAAAGCCACTAAATAATTTCTCGTATTAGGGAAGAACGTTTTTGGCCCTATGACTAGTTTTGGAACTCAGAAGAAAGAATAATAATGATGAATCAGGACTGCTGTAAAAATGATTTGAACATAAAAATCCAAGATCGGCCTTTAATATTGAATGCTAAATTATTTTATTTTATTGGATTATTCTCTCGCTGGTATCGTGTACTTCAACAGAACAATATTTCGTTGGTTATCGTCTAACTTGTCTGATTCTAATTTACACAGCTGTCTTCTGCTTTGATATTCAATAGAATAGTTTATGTTATTTAACTGTGTGGCATTACAAGGTGTAATTTGCAATATCTGAGCTTTCAGGACCATCCACTACTCTGCTACAAAGGCGTAATCTGGTTCCTAACAGTGAAATGTTGTTCAGAAACTACAAACTTTCAGCTGAAGAAGTATTAGAAACTCCCGGGCTAAGAGGCCTCGGTTGTTAGGGTTTTCGGAAGTTCCCATTACAAACCTCTAAGTCTTTATTTTGTACAGAAACCCATGTCCGATAACGTTCCGTTTCTGTATTATAGCTGTGTGAAAATGTGTTTGCTAGATAAGTAAAAAATGGCTCTGAGCACTATGGGACTTAACTTCTGAGGTCATCAGTCCCCTAGAACTTAGAACGACTTAAACCTAACTAACCTAAGGACATCAAACACATCCATGCCCGAGGCAGGATTCGAACCTGCGAGCGTAGCGGTCGCGCGGTTCCAGACTAGAGCGCTTAGAACCGCTCGGCCATTTCGGCCGGCTTGCTAGATAAGTATGGGACAGAGTATTCATGGGGTCGGGGGGTTGGGGGTTGCTGAAGTCGGATTAAGTGATGTCATTTGACTTTTTTCCTACGTCTTTGACCCAGTTCGAGCTTCATTTCCGTGTCTGTGAGTGTTAGATCAACATGGGTGAGTACACGTTTGCAGAATACACCGACATGATCTTTCTGTATGGCGAAGCTTACGGCAATGGAAGAGCTGCTCTTCGCCTTTATCAAGATCGTTACCCACAACGTCCGACTCCATCGCGTACCCTTTTCGCTATAATTGCGCGAGAGCTTCCGGGAAGGGTACCTTCAGCGTCAGCAAAAAAAATGGTTCAAATGGCTCTGAGCACTATGGGACTCAACTGCTGAGGTCATTAGTCCCCTAGAACTTAGAACTAGTTAAACCTAACTAACCTAAGGACATCACAAACATCCATGCCCGAGACAGGATTCGAACCTGCGACCGTAGCGGTCTTGCGGTTCCAGACTGCAGCGCCTTTAACCGCACGGCCACTTCGGCCGGCTCAGCGTCAGCAGGCGCTGACTGAGGTGCTCCAAGGAGACGCCGCACTCCCGAATGGGAAGAGGCCGTACTGTAAACAACAGTGTTGGGATAAGTGATTGAGCTTATTTTTTATTTCTTTGGTTATTAATGAATGGAAATGGAAAACAAGAGACGCACTGGGTCATTCCCAATAAATGACTTGTAAAAGTGGTCGCGTTACCGAGATGTTTTCAGATGGCTGTAGCATGGAAACGATACGTTTCCGAACGTGGGTTCCTATTCAAAATACTATCTACTCAGTCCCCTCTATAAGTCCTAGAAGTTTGTAACTGGTTTTCCAAAGACCCTGTTTAAAACTGTTCCCTGACATTTCGTCTCCGAGTGTAGAAGACGTCTTCGGAGGTAAACCGGCAACTGCATCAAGGACTCAAGAGGTTTATAAAGCAGTGTAGAGAGCACGAACATTTGTCACGTGGTGGGGATTGCCTCTGGCTGGCGCAATCGTTCTCGGTTAAACGTAATCCATCATTATTCCTGCTGGCGCAAAGCGGAGGTCAAAATTTTGTTTAACATCACACTTTCTCATTTTCTTTTAAAATTATTATGGTGTTTGTGAATCTCTATGGTCTGTCTATAGATGAGCGCGTGATAATGCGTTGTCTTTGTTAAAACGCTTGCCGCTCTGAATGTTATTTCGTGCTGTCAGACTCGGGGAAATAAGTTCTGCTACGGACGCCTTGTCTGCAGTTCCCAGAATGCAGTTCCTTTTGTTCTCGTCTAAGCAGATATTAACACTTCATCTTGTGTTCCATTGTGTATTTTCCCACAGCTACATGGAATTTTATTCATCCCAGGTGGCGATAGAGCATGCAGTACATCTTCTGCCGTTCTTAAGACATCATTTGTTTTCTTAAGAGTGAGGTGCCGGCCGAAGTGGCCGTGCGGTTAAAGGCGCTGCAGTCTGGAACCAGAAGACCGCTATGGTCGCGGGTCGAATCCTGCCTCGGTCATGGATGTTTGTGATGTCCTTAGGTTAGTTGGGTTTAACTAGTTCTAAGTTCTAGGGTACTAATGACCTCAGCAGTTGAGTCCCATAGTGCTCAGAGCCATTTGTACCATTTGAAGAGTGAGGTGGGCAGAGAATCTAAAAATCGTTTCAGGACAATACTTCCCCGATACGATCCGTAATTTGGTTAATAAACGGAAGGAAAACTTTCCCGTTTGGCGCCCATTGTTCCTGGCTTTCTCTTAACTTGGACGAAGTGCTCACCTACTTCCTTTAATCTTTACACGTGACGGTAAGTGCTCCACCTCATCTTGTAAATAAACCAACTCGCAGATTTTTGGGTCTTTCCTCCAAGTTTTTAATGACATCTGTTTTTGTCTGTGGGGACGTCTGGATCCCTTATGGACGTATTAAACAGCGTATGCAGCTTTTCTGTACGTCTTGTGGCCTCAGATCCCGTACCTGTTTGATCACAGACGCATCCAAAAAACTGTGTTGCCCATTGCTGGCTTCCTCCATAGTATATTGAATTTTTGGTTGTTGCTACTATTAAGATGTACCAAGGAGACATCAAACTTCTCTTCACCATGTGACCATCCTACAAGATGACATCCACATAGTGGGATGACTTAGCTGATCTTTTATTCGTCTGCAATGCCCGTTGTTCGGAAATTTCATAAACTAATTGGCAATCCGCCCCCAGGACAGAAGCAGTAACCCCAGTATGTCTGCATATAGAGAAAATTCTCTGTGCAAGTGTGGTAAAGTATTCCACGTGTATACGTAATATCAGAAGCGGAACACGGGAACCAACGTGGTATTAAGTAAGTGGGACATGACAAACCGTCTGAAAACCACATCCAGGCTGGCCGGCTCACCGACCCCTCGTCCTCAATCCGCCGGGCGGATTCGATCCAGGGCAGGCATACCCCGCTGCTCCGGAAACGGGCGGGTTAACACGCGTCGCTGCTCGGGCGTGTAACAGTCGGACTAAAAGAGCTGCCCGTACTTGTTCGTAATATTCATTGCTGCAGGAAATAGCACGTAGCGAGGCAGTGTCTAAATATCGCTGTTACATCGGTCGGGAAAATATCCACTATATATGAAACAGCTTTGTTGATAAAAATCATCTACGTCTATACTACTAAACGAATTGGTCAGGAACAGTCTGAAAAGCTTGTAAGCGTGTTGCAGCGTAGGTTGTGCTGAGAAGTAAATGTTAAGAAAAAATTCGACACACTGCACAGTTTCCGAGTTAATGACAGTGTTTCCCGTAGCGTAGACGACAGCGCACGAGACTGCTCACTCTTTGGCTCAGGTTCGATCCTTACTTTTTATGCCTTCGGTCTTGGGAAAGCAAACGAAGGACACGTTTGGCGACACCGTCCGAGGCGGGCCGCTTGAATTTGAGCACGCCACGGCCTGGTTGGCCACACTCTATGTAAGATACAGTCTGAAGATGAAATGTTGTATCCAATAATTTCGAAAAAGTTCTTGATCAATTTCCTTCAAATTTTTACATCATACTCTAATAAGCATTTGGTCAGGCATTTGAGCAGCCTGAATGAAAATATACAGTTCACGCGCGAAACCGGAAACAACGGTGCATTACCATCTTTCAACGTGAAGGTGTACAGAACCGCCGATGGTAGACTGGGACACAAACTGTACAAGAAGCCAGTTCACACAATTTGATAACTGTATGCGGAGAGCCACAATCATCCAGATCGGAAGTATTCTGTTCTGCATACACTGACTATCCGTGCCTATCAGATAAGTGGTACTAAAGAAGAATTGAGGGAGTTACACCACACCTTTCTTGTCAACAGTATGATAACAACGTTATAACAAAGGCAGCCAAGCCCAATCGGAGTAAGACAAGAGAAGAAGGTAAGAAACAGAAGCTTCCGCTAGTACAAATACCTTATGTGAAGACATCAGTGAGTGGCAAGCCGGTGAGGTTTCAAACCAATTTTTCGCAGCAGCCATAGGCTCCACAACATGATAGGTGGAGCTGGTAATATGTGAGAGTGAGACAGGGAGGCTAATCAGCAAATAAGTAGTAGAACATGAACGCTAAATGCGATTAGCACGGCGCAATAAATCGGCGGTAGCGGAACTCCCCCATGACTGTGGACAACTTATCACGTTCGTTGTACTGGTGAAAGAGTTGTGGAACCGCCAACACAAAATAGAAGAGACGACTGAAACTATTAAGCAGCGTGACGACATTAATAGAGAGGATGGCAAAAAGTTTTCGGTGTCCTGGCTGCCAGCTATCCCAGTCCAATGGACCGTGAACAGCTACGTGGCAGAATCCTAACCGGCATGGACGCGACAGCATAAACAAACGGCTATAGGGCAACTTTCAAGCGGTAGCGTTCTCGCTTCCCGCGCCCGAGTTCCCGGGTTCGATTCCCGATGGGATCAGGGATTTTCTCTGCTTCGTGATGACTGGGTGTTGTGTGATGTCCTTAGGTTAGTTCGGTTTAAGTAGTTCTAAGTTCTAGGGGACTGATGACCATAGATGTTAAGTCGCATACTGCTCAGAGCAATTTTTTGGAACTTTCAATGTATTTCCACACGCACCATGAAGAAAACATATATTATAGAAATATATATTATAGAAATATTCAATTTATTTTGATATCTTCCTCTATGCCTTTAATTTTCAAAGAATTTATGCGCGAAATTATAACTACTGATTTGGAATTTTATTAAATCTTAAAAGCATAAGTTTATAAATGATTAATTACAATCATAAATCTTTCTAGAAGCTTTTAGAACAAAGATATACTTTACAGTTTTGGCGTCAAGAACTTCATTTATTCACTTGCATTCTGACAATGCTGATGAGAATAACATAAGCTCTTTGCTAAGTGTCAATGAACAACTACGCATTACGTCTCGTAACAGTTTTGTGATTTTTTTTTCTTTTATTGTAAAGCGAGAAAGCGAGTTAGTGACTTCGAGCTTATTGAATAACAAGAAGTGGAAATAAATGGCAGATATGTGAAAATTAAACAACATAACTTGGGCTTATTCTTTTGAAAACACAGGACATAATGTTTTTTAACAAGGTTATGCAGACACCGCAAGTCGTGAGCTCTGACGCCAACTTCAATTTAAGTGAAACCTTTCAAATCATCACAGAGTTCTCTTCTTAAAGCTTTGTTTTCAGTTATTGAATTAAAAGTGGTATTCACTAATAGGCAATACATTCCGGAATTATTATCTGTAATGTTAATATGCAGGAATGCAGCTTTATAGGAGGCGTAATGTTGCACGAGCGTACCGACCTCCAAATGTTTGAACACGGCACAGTTACCGGTCAACGTTATTGTGACACTGTACTCCTTTCCCATGTACGTCTTTTCAGGGGTCCATTCGTCTTTAACTTCATTTTTATGGATGACAATGCGCGATCGCATCGAACAGCGCATGTGGAGGGGCTCTTGCAACGAGAGGATATTCGGTGAATGGACAGGTCAGCCCGTTCCCTCGGCTTAAATCCCATCGAGCACGTGTGGGATGATTGAGGAGATACACTGCAACGTGTCCATCTAGCAGTTGGTCACGGCCCTGGTGGAGGGATGGAACGGCCTACAACAAGAGTGGTCTGTATAGGAGCACGTTCCAAAGCGTGCTTTGTTGTCCCTGTTGATCACACACCTTACTAAGAACCGTCTTCCAAGTTTTGTAATGTCCACATGGCCATAATGAATGGCAGCGACTTCATTGTCGTCTGTGTTCGCCTTATTGGGCATTCTTTCAGTAGCCTTCTGCACTATTCAGTAGCAGCTCTCTCTATGTGTAGTCCTCAATTCGTCACGCTACTTAATTTGACGGTGACACATCATACGAAAGTTACTTTCGTCCCTGAGTTCTGGATATGAATGTAGTATTCTACAAGGGGCACTGAAATGAAAATCTACACTCGTTATAATGGGACCCTGGAGTGGCTCCATTCAAAAGTAATCATCATACGCGTTAATACATTTATTCCAATGATCAATTCCTGTATCATAGAGCGCACTCCGCCGCTGATGGATCCACAACCACACCCATTCTTGCACTTCCTCGTCCGACTGAAACTGACGTCTTCTTCATATTGCCAAAGATGTGAAAATCACACGGTGAATGATTTGGCCTCTCCCGAGGATGTTCCAATGTTTCCAAGCAAGGAGCGTAACCTTCTTCCTATTGGCGGTGTGGGAGCGGTTGTTATCGTGCAATAATATATTCCGTCACGCAGCATTGCTGGGCATTTTGAGTTTATGGCGCATCACGGTGTCTGCGAAGTGTGTCTGTAGCGCTGAGCATTAATTGTGGTTCCACGCTTAAGAAACTCAATGATAGGAACTTGTGTGAACAGCTCTGGATGTCTTTTTCGGAAGAGATTTGGGATGCTTCCACTGTTGGTTTGCCATCTGTCCTCTGGCTGCCGGAATGCTGTCAGACGGAATCATTTTGTTGCACGACAAAGTCCAACCCCACACTGTCAATCGGACGAATTGGTTGGGTAACACTGCAACGTCCTTCGTACAATTCCGATCTTACACTGTTTCAATTCAATTGGCTCTGAGCACTATGGGCCTTAACTACTGTGGTCATCAGTCCCCTAGAACTGAGAACTACTTAAACCTAACTAACCTAAGGACATCACACACATCCATGCCCGAGGCAGGATTCGAATCTGCGACCGTAGCAGTCGCGCGGTTCCGGACTGCGCGCCTAGAACCGCTAGACCACCGCGGCCGGCCTTACACTGTTTGATTTTCACATGTTTGGCGTACTAAAGAAACACATGCGCGGACGTCAGTTTCAGTCGGACAAGGAAGTACAGGAGTGGATGCGGTTGTGGATCCGCCAGCGGCCGACTGCGTTCTACGAAACAGGATTTCATCACATCGTCTCCCAGTGCATTAAACGTCTTAATATGTGTGGTGATTACTTTCGAATGGAATCATTCCATGGTCCTATTACGCCGATTATACGGTTTTCATTTGACTATCCCTTGTGACAGCAGAAACTGACAGTGTGCATGCCATAATCTGACAATGGGTGTCAGTCACTGGATCTCAAATAGTATTCTAACACCATAGGGTGATACCACATTTTTTGACTGGTCTGAGACCTTGCTAATTAAGATACATACAGACCTGAGCACAGTCCTCCTCACATAATCACGATGTCACTTCTTGTTACACCTCCAAAATTGAGAACAAGGCACGACTCTGTGCGAGAGTCAGTCACACGCACCAGCCTCCGTTCCCCATCTCCTCTCATCCATTTTCACATTTTCATTCATGCAGTTCAGGTGGTTCAAATACTTTTGAAAATGGAGCCAATTTACACATTTCAGGTCGTATGGATACTTTGGAACACGGTGCCAATTTATGGCATTCTAGTTCTTCGGATACTTTTGATCATGGTGCCAATTTATGTAAGTCACTCGTTCTGATATTTTAGACAGTCGCCAAGATGGTGGATCTGGGGCTTCATACTGATTGAATTTTTAATGGCTAGGAAACACTACATTAAATTTGTGGGAGCTTGTACCTAACTACAATGAAATAACCTTAAATTTAACGATATAGTGGTAACTCGAAATTTGAGTTCGATTTTTGAGGTTTCTTACACTTCATGACATTTCAAAAAATAGTTAATGTTAACAAAATTTCATATATTATAGGTACAAGCTCCCAAGAAATGTGTTTATAAAGTTTAGGGAAAACTTTGATGTGTATCATTAGTTGAATTTGTACAAAAACTGAATGTCATTATAATTTTTTTTGTCACTGTACACAAATCTGATGCTAGATTTTCAAAATTCAAGGTGGCTAATTCAATTTGGAGGGCAAAAAATTTTTTGACCAATTTCGACCAAAATTTGACAAAAAAGTGTTTTCATTACTTATATTTAGTCTGCAATTCCAGGACCGTCTATCAGCTTTTCCTCTAAATCGAATTGTTCCTGAAGAGCAATTCCCTCGTCCTTCTTCGCGAGAAAATTTGATCTGGCTGAGCTGGATATGCTGCGCACGTCAGCCTGCACACGTTGTTCGTCAGCTTTTTCGGCGAATGTGTTTGCATGCGAACTGCAGTATTAATCATTTTATGAACGTGCGTCACGGTACGACAAGTTTTTTACCTGAACAGTGATTCTCCAGCTGATAGTGTCCTCGGCGGCCGCGACACTGCCTCGAACAATAGGCTGTAGAAACTTTATTAACGCGCAGATTAAAAAACCTTTTCGTCCCGACGGTCTAGACCCATATACGAGCGAGGTGGCGCAGTGGTTAACACAATGGACTCGCATTCGGGAGGACGACGGATCAATCCCGCGTCCGGCCATCCTGATTTAGGTTTTCCGTGATTTCCCAAAATCACTTCAGGCAAATGCCTGGATGGTTCCTTTGAAAGGACACGGCCCAGCTTGTGCTCCGTCTCTAATGACCTCGTTGTCGACAGGACGTAAAACACTAATCTCCTGCTGGCCACTGTGGCCGAGCGTTTCTATGCGCTTCAGCCCGGAACCGCTCTGCTGCTACGGTCGCAAGTTCGAATCCTGCCTCGGACATGGATGTGTGTGATGTCCTTAGGTCAGTTAGGTTTAAGTAGTTCTACGTCTAGGGGACTGATAACCTCAGAAATTATGTCCCATAGTGCTTTGAGCCATTTGCACCATTTTGAACAACATGCAATAAAAAATCAAATTTTCGACCGATTTGAATGAGAACCTGGCGTTAAGATGGAGCCACCCAACCTGCCCCTGCATATAGGCAACCATGCGTGTGAATTCATGTGTAGGCACATAGCGTAGACAATGCGCCCATGACACGGGCTATGTTTCGAGCACTTGTAGTCGGGTTCTCTTCAACGTCAAGAAGAACCGATGTCAAGAATACGGTGCATCCCTGGAGCATCACAGCTCACCATACTAGTTGTGAACGTACTATTTTTTTGCAGCCGTTTTTGTAGTCGGACGAAAACGGTACGTTATGTCATAATTACTACAGGAACTGACGACGACACCCTCTTCTCAGTTTCTGTCCATGGGAGATTTTAAAGTGATCCGATATTCAAAGTTAGTTTCAGTCCAAACGCTACAGTTTCAGATAGGTTACTTGTCAAAACGGTACCCACTAGGTCCCCTTTATAATCCCTATAAGCCTATAATGGAATTGTGAAATACCCTGTATAACGGTAAGACAGAGCTTTCGGAACTACGTTTTAAAGAGAAAAATATTACCTGGGCTGATGTAGACTGTGACCATAATTCCCCTCTACAAGCCCTAGAAGCCTGTAATAGGAATTGTGAAACATCCTGTATAAGGGTAACAGAGAGATTTCGAAATCTGATTTTAAACTGTTAAATGGTTCCTGGACAAATGTAGACTATGAGCATAATTTATTTGTTATAAACTGCAAATTATAGCTGAAGAAAATTCAGAAAGGTAGGAAACTGAGAGATGGACAAACTGGAAGAACTGGAAGTTTTGATAGTTTCAAATCTAGCATAAGGCACAAAATGACTGAACTCGTGGAAAGGATTATAATACGTTACGAATGACCGCCTTTCAGAGATGAAATATTAAAGACAGTAGTGGATCATATAGACAAAAAGGCCCAGCAGACATTCTTCGATAACACAGAAGTATTACATTTAATTGATGAAAGATGAATATGTAAAAGTACAGCAAATGAATCGGGAGTAAAAGAATACAAACCTCTAGGAAACGGGATATCCAGAAAGACTAAAATTGGTAGAGAAGAAACGCAAAGCTGAAGAAGCACGCATGACTATGGGAAACAAACATGCCGTCTATAGCAAAATTAAAGAAACATTTGAAATAAAAAGAGAAACAACGTTATGAATTTGAGAGCTCAAATTTCCATGTTAGAGCTCATTTTAGTTTCGTCAGTATGTACTGTACTTCCTCGATTCACCGCCAGTTGGCCCAATTGAAGGAAGGTAATGTTGACTTCGGTGCTTGTGTTGACATGCGACTCATTGCTCTACAGTACTAGTATCAAGCACATCAGTACGTAGTATCAACAGGTTAGTGTCCATCACGAACGCGGTTTTGCAGTCAGTGCAGTGTTTACAAATGGGGAGTTGGCAGATGCCCATTTGATGTATGGATTAGAACGGGGCAATAGCCGTGGCGCGGTACGTTTGTATCGAGACAGATTTCCAAAACGAAGGTGTCCCGACAGGAAGACGTTCGAAGCAATTGATCGGCGTCTTAGGGAGCACGGAACATTCCAGCCTATGACTCGCGACTAGGGAAGACCTAGAACGACGAGGACACCTGCAATGGACGAGGCAATTCTGCGTGCAGTTGACGATAATCCTAATGTCAGCGTCAGAGAAGTTGCTGCTGTACAAGGTAACGTTGACCACGTCACTGTATGGATTGCTACGGGAGACCCAGGTGTTTCCGTACCATGTACAGCTTGTGCAGGCACTATCAGCAGCTGATTGGCCTCCACGGCTGCACTTCTGAGAATGGTTCATCCAACAATGTGTCAATCCTCATTTCAGTGCAAATGTTCTCTTTACGGATGAGGCTTCATTCCAACGTGATCATATTGTAAATTTTCACAATCAACATGTGTGGGCTGACGGATTCTATCCGCACGAAATAGTGCAATCACGTCATCAACACAGATTTTCTGTGAACGTTTGGGCAGGCATTGTTGGTGATGTCTTGATTGGGCCCCATGTTCTTCCACCTACGCTCAATGGAGCACGTTATCATGATTTCATACGGGATACTCTACCTGTGCTGCTAGAACATGTGCCTTTACAAGTACGACATAACATGTGGTTCATGCACGATGGAGCTCCTGCACATATCAGTCGAAGTGTTCGTACGCTTCTCAACAACAGATTCGGTGATCGATGGATTGGTAGAGGCGGACTAATTCCATAGCCTCCACGCTCTCCTGACCTCAACCCTCTTGACTTTCATTTATGGGGGCATTTGAAAGCTCTTGTCTGTGCAACCCCGGTACCAAATGTAGAGACTCTTCGTACTCGTATTGTGGACGGCTGTGATACAATACGCCATTCTCCAGGGCTGCATCAGCGCATCAGGGATTCCATGCGACGGAGGGTGGATGCATGTATCCTCGCTAACGGAGGACATTTTGAACATTTCCTGTAACAAAGTGTTTGAAGTCACGCTGGTACGTTCTGTTGCTGCGTGTTTCCATTCCATGATTAATGTGATTTGAAGAGAAGTAATAAAATGAGCTCTAACATGGAAAGTAAGCGTTTCCGGACAGATGGCCACATAACATATTTTCTTTCTTTGTGTGTGAGGAATGTCTCCTGAAAGTTTGGCCGTACCCTTTTGTAACACCCTGTATATAAACTGAAAAACCCAAGAAACTGGTGGACCTGCCTAATATCGTGTAGGGCCCCCGCGGGCACGCAGAAGTACCGCAGTACGACGTGGCATGGACTCGACTAATGTCTGTAGTAGTGCTGGAGGGAACCAACACCATGAATCCTGACATCATGAATAAACGTTTTCGGAGCCGAAGGCCCGCTCGTGTACCCTTGATGACTGCACGACACAAAAGCTTTACGCCTCGTCTGGGCCCGTCAGCACCGTCAATAATGTCTCGTTGAACGATTCTCTTCAGTCATCGTGCTTCCGTTCTTGCAGGATCTTTTTCCGGAAGCAGCGATCTAGGAGGTTTGACGTTCTACCGGATTCCTAATACTCACGGGAAAATCCCCAATTAATCACTACGTCGGAGATGCTGTGTCCCATCATACGTGTGCCAACTATAGCACCACGGTTCAACCCACTAAAATCTTGATAACCTGCCATTGTAGCAGCAGGCCGGCCGAAGTGGCCGTGCGGTTAAAGGCGCTGCAGTCTGGAACCGCAAGACCGCTACGGCCGTAGGTTCGAATCCTGCCTCGGGCATGGATGTTTGTGATGTCCTTAGGTTAGTTAGGTTTAACTAGTTCTAAGTTCTAGGGGACTAATGACCTCAGAAGTTGAGTCCCATAGTGCTCAGAGCCATTTGAATTTTTTGTAGCAGCAGTAACCGGTCTAACAACTGCACCAGACACGTGTTGTCTTATATAGGCGTTGCCGACCACAGCGCCGTATTCTGCCTGTTTACATACCTCTGTATACGAATACACTTGCTTATACCAGTTTCTTTGGCGCTTCAGTGCAGAAGGACGGCAACTCTGATATAAGACCAACTCGAGGTAAGTCAATTTGGATACCGGATAAATACAGAAACTTGAGCGGCCATACTGACCTCATGGCTTTTATTGTGACGCAGTGAACATAGTTGCAGAGAATTTGTATGTTTAGAAACAGATTTTGATGAAGTTGACTAGAATAGGCCCTCTGAAATTGAGAAGGCAGCAGGGATAAAACACAGGGAGCGAGATGCTATCAAAAACCCGTACAGAAAGCAGATTCAAGACTCAAAGGGTACGAAAGAGAGGTAGTAGTTGTGAAGTGGATGAGAATCATGGTTAGAGGCTATGCGCTACTCAATTCAGTCAGCACGTTGAGCAGAAAAAAATTGAGACTGGGGTGATGTTCAGGTCAAGAAACGTAAACTCTGGGATTTGCCGATGACATTATATTTCTGTCGAAGATGACAAAGGATGATGTCTTGAACAGAGGTTATGAGATGAACATCAACAAAACTAAAGCAAGGACAATGGAATGAAATCGTTTTAAATCCGACGATGATGAGGAAGTTAGATTAGGAAGTGAAATACTAAGGGCAGTAAATTAGTTTTGCTATTTGGACAGCAGGGTAATTAATGATGAGCAAAGTAATGATGATACAAGATGGAGATTAGATGCAGCAAAAGCAGATCTGAAAATGTTAGCAAATATTTTCTGAACGTTTTTCTGGGGTTTACTACTGTTACGCAAGTGGAACATGCACGATAAACACTTCAGACAAGAATAGAAGCTTCTCAAATTCGGGCTAGAAGAGAATGTTGAAGATTGGACGGGTAGATCGAATAACTAGTAAAGAGGTGCTAAACCGCATTCGAGAAAAAAGAAATATATGCAGTAACATCACTAAAAGAAAGTATCCATTGATAGAACACGTCCTGAAGCATTAACAAATAGCCAGTTTGGCAATGGAGGAATTGTGGGATGGTTAAAAACTGCAGAAACCGAGCAAACCTTGGCTACAGACAGTAGCTTCAAATGCGTGTAGGTTGCAGTAGTTACGAAGAGAACTGCATAGAACTGACTAACCAAACCAGTCTTCGGGACGAATACAACAACAACAACAACAACAACAACAACAACAACATATACAATCCGCTCTCCACTGAAGTGACAAAAGTCATGGGATACCTCCTGTCATCGTATCGGACCTCGTTTTGTCCTGCGTAGCACAGCAGCTCAACGTGGCATGGACTCAACAAATTGTTGGAAGTCCTCTGAAGAAATACTGAGCCACACTGCCTCTATAGCCCTCCATAATTGCGAAAGTGTTCCCGGAGCAGAATTTTGTACATGAACTGACGTCTCGATTATGTCTCATGAATGTCCGATGGGTGGCCAGATCATTCTGTCGAATTGTCCACAGTGTTCTACAAACCAATAGAGAACAATTGTGGCCCGGCGACATGTCGTCGTTGCTTGGAAACATGAAATCCATGATCGCTCCAAATGGTCTCCAGGTCAATGATCGGCTCAGTTGGACCAGAGAATCCAGACCATTCCATATCAACGCAGCCCACACAATTATGGAGCCACCACCAGTTTGCACAGTGCCTTGTTGACAGCTGGAATCCACAGTTTCGTGGTGTCTGCGTCAGACTAGAACCCTGTCATTAGCTCTTTCTCACTAAAATCGGGACTCATCTGACAAGGCCACGCTTGTTTAGTCGTCTAGGATCCAACCAATATGGTCACGAGCCCAGGGGAGGCTCTGCAGGCGATGTAGTGCTGTTAGCAGAGGCACTAACGTTGGTCGTCTGCTGCTGTAGCTCAGTAAAGCCAATTCGCAGCACTTTCCTAACGGATACGTTCGTTGTACGTCCCACTTTAATTCACGCAATGTTGCTTGTATGTTAGCGCTGGAAACTCTACGCAAACGCTCACCGTCTTTAAGTGAAGGCGTCAGCCACTGCGTTGTCTGTGGTGAGAGGTAATGCTTGAAATTCGGTATTCTTGGAATACAAATGGAACGTTCAATGCATCTAGCTCCAACTACCATTCCACCTTCAGAGTCTCTTAATTCATGTCGTGTGGTCATAATCACGTCGTTAACATTTTAGGATAAATCCAGACAACAGGTTCCCCTGCCTAAAGAGTATCTCCTGCAGTTTAAAAAAACTGAAACAATCACTCACAAGACAGATTTTAACACTTCGAATATCACACATACCAGACGTCACAAAGAAAAACAAGCCATTGGAAAGAGTACCATGGGGCATTTCACAGACTTAACAATGCTCCATCAAAACATGCAATCAATGAAAAATAAAATGCAACTATTAGAAGTTGTGCTCCAATCTTTGAACTGCACAGTAGTTTGTGTTACTGAGCACTGGTGTAGAAACACAGAAATCCAACATGTAGTATTAAAATTGTATGAAAGGGCACACTCTTACTGCAGAACTGCTTCAAGGGGTGGAGAATCACGCACGTATATCAGAAAAGGAACACAGTTCAAATCAAGACATGACCTCAGTACAGTAAGTGAAGACAAATAAATTGAATATCAGCTACCGAATTAACAGGGCTTGATGTCACCAAGAAATTAAACATTTTGTGTGTGTATAGATCTCCCAGTGGTAGTGTGGGCACTTTTCTCAGTAAATTAACAGAAGTTCTACATAAAGTCTCACATACGAAGGTCAACATAATTCTGTGTGGGGACATTAACATCAACACTAATATCATAAATGAATCCAGCAGCACCCTCATAAGTTTTAGCATGTCCCTATTGGTCAATAGTGCAACAAGGGTTACTGCAATGACTGCATCAATAATTGACCATGTGGTCACAAATATGGACAGGGAAAAATGTGATGTGCCGGCCGGTGTGGCCGTGCGGTTCTAAGCGCGTCAGTTTGGAACCGCGTGACTGCTACGATCGCAGGTTCGAATCCTGCCTCGGGCATGGATGTGTGTGATGTCCTTAGGTTAGTTAGGTTTAAGTAGTTCTAAGTTCTAGGGGACTGATGATCTCAGTAGTTAAGTCCCATAGTGCTCAAAGCCATTTGAACCATTTTTGAAAAATGTGATGTAGCTGTAAAAGATGTTGGACTATCAGACTATTTCTGTCAAATAACAACAGTAAAATCAGGCATTGAATCATTCCTTAAACTACAAGCCTACAAACGACATGTATCAGAAATCAAAATTAAAGATTTTTCAAAAGAACTAGCAAAACAAATCAAGGATTAAGTGTATAAGGAAACCAACGTGAATATGAAATTCTCTAAATTCTCCTCATTATTTAAACTGAACTTTGAAAAGGCATTTCCAAAAGTATGCATGTCTGTATCAACTTCTCACAAAACAGATGGATAACATTAGGTATTAAGAAGTCGTCCCAAACACTCAACTACCTCAGTTCCATTAAAAGGAGTTGCAGTGATCCAGAATTCTTAAATTTCTGTCATAGATACAAAAAAATCTATAGGAAGATGTTGATTGCTGCAGAAACGTCATTTCATGACAAAGTAATATATAATGCAGAGAATAAAAGCAAAGCAGCCTGGGATGTTATAAAAAAGGGAACAGGGAGAACCAAACCAACGCAGAATAACGTACTGCTAAGGGAGGGGGATAAGGTAATAAATGATCCACAACACTTAGCAAACTATGTAAACGAGCTTTTTTCAAGTATTTCAGAGAAGTTACAGCAAAAATTCCCCAAAACAAATATAACTCCTGCAAATAATGTTGCACTAAATACAATGATGTTACTTCCGACCACCGAGAATGAAGTCAATAAAATTGTTCAAAAACTAGAAAATAAAAAGTCAGTAGGTTTAGATGAAGTATCAGCGTGTGTACTGAAACAATGCATGGGGATTATAGAAGGCCCCATAAAAAGTATAATAACTGAATCCATCACATCAGGGACATTTCCAGAGCAATTAAAAAAGGCAAGAATTGTACCTTTGCTCAAGGAAGGTTGTGCAGAAGACACATAAAATTATCAGACCATTTCCCTGCGGTCACCATTCTCAAAAATAATGGAAGCAGTTATGAAAGACAGGTTAATGAATTACCTGAATAAATACAGTCTTTTAAGTGAATCACAGCTTGGTTTCCCAAGTGGCTAAAATACGGAGTCAGCCATAGTACAATCCACAAACGTTGTACTTGATGCTCTTGATAAAGATGAGTGTGTCACAGGCATATTTCTGGATCTTTCTAAGGCCTTTGATACAGTCGACCACAAGATTCTATTAAATAAATTAGAAGCATTAGGGATATGAGGGGTAACCAATGACTGGTTTCGATCATACCTAGCAGATATGGTACAAAGAGTAGAGATAACACAAACTTCAAATAGATCTAAACATTTACTAAAACACTTATCAGAAACAAAATACATTAATATAGGGATTCCGCAAGGTAGCATATTAGGATCAATACGATTCATGATATACATCAATGACTTTCCCAGTAGTATTACTCATGGTGAAAAAATTATCTTCGCTGAGGGCAGCTGTATTATAGTCACTGAGAAAACAAGATGACTCCTTGCAGAGAAAGCAAATGAAACTCAAGGAAGTTTACGATTGGTCAATAAGCAATAAAGTGACATTGAACATGGAGAAAACTAATGCCATGAATTACTGTTTGAAGAGGAAAAATGACAATGTTAAATTAAATGTAGATGGCAACTGTATAGACTGTGTAACAAATGCAAAGTTTCTAGGAATGAATATTGATTCTCAGTTGAAGTAGTGTGAACACACAAAGGTACTTGCAAACAGAATGTCATCAGCATGTTATGCAGCTAGAATCCTATCACCAGTGTGTAGCATGCAGTGTCCTACTACTACGTACACTCGATTCTTAACTATGGCATACTTTTTTGGGGAACAAATGCAAAAAATATGAACACAATTTTCAAACTCCACAAAAGAGCTATAAGAATAATAACCAAAAATAGTAGTGAAGCTCATTGTAAAGATCTGTTCAAAACACTGGGCATTTTAACTGCTCCATGTGAATACATTTACCAGTCAGTTGTACACATCAAAATTAACATTGGTAATTACTGCACTAACAGCTTTTTTCATAACCATGGAACAAGAGCTATACTCAACTTATATTTACCAAAAAAATAAACATAAAAAACAGCATTTTCTACTAAGGAATAAAACTGTACAATAAATTACCAAAAGAGATTAATGAAATAGCAAAAATACACTTATTTAAAAAGCCAGCTAAAAAGTACGTGTTATGTAATACATTTTGTACATGGAAGGATTATTTAGATAAAACAGAGTAGGGATTTGGCAAAAAAAAGTATACAAATAAATTACAATAATGATTATTAAACATCCAACATTCCACATAACACCTTCACTTTATGTTTTTCCCCTTCTTTTTTCCTTTCTAGAAATACTTACCCCCAAGCTATGCATAGCAAATGGTTCAAATGGCTCTGAGCGCTATGGGACTTAACATCTGAGGTCATCAGTCCCCTAGAACTTAAAACTACTTGGGGCGCTGATGACCTCGATGTTGAGCGCCCATAAACCTCAACACACACACTAGAACTACTTAAACCTAACTAACCTAAGGACATCACACACATCCAAGCCCGAGGCAGGATTCGAACCTGCGACCGTAGCAGCAGCGCGCTTCCGGACTGCAGCGCCTAGAACCGCGTCGGCTATGCATAGCACAATAGTAACATCTCTTCCTCTTTCTGAACTCAACCTCTCACTTGTTATAGGATACTGACTCAGTTTTTCAGGATTGCAAATGGGAAGTTGCAGTACAGAAAATGGCCCAGAGATCACCCGCGTGCGCGCGCGCGCGCGCGCCTGTGTGTGTGTGTGTGTGTGTGTGTGTGTGTGTGTGTGTAGTGAGTGAAGTGTTATGAAACAATGTGTTTGTAGTGTGTGCAGTGACTGGTAGTTAGATATGTGTGAACAGTGTGGCATTACATTATTTAATGAGTTTTTTTGAAGTAGTGTATACCAGGAGTAAATCAAATGATTGTCTCTAACTAGAAGTTTGTAAATGTATGTATATACGAATTAGCTTAATTTAAATTGGTCTTAACTTGTAAATACTTTGACATGTCCTATATCCTTGTAAAAAGAGATCTACGGATGAATAAAGCTACTACTACTACTACTACTACTACTGGATAACATGACTCCAAATTACAGCTCCGCCAATACACTGCCCTTTTATATCCTGTGTACGCGCTACTACTATTGCCATCTTTATATGTGCATATCGCTGCCCCATGACTTTTGTCACCTTAGTGTATACTGTACACAAAATTATTTATCAGCTGTAAGTAATGTACGCATTTTGGTCAGATACGTCATCAAAAATTTTAACAAATGCGAAGAAAAGCATATATGAGAAATAGACTGAAATATCTTTCTATTCGACAAACCTATGTTCAAAAATACTTAGCAAAACTGAAAGTATAACTTCCAACTAGTACATCTAGATATCAACTGCAACAGCTGATGCACACAAACATAATGCAGGGTGAAGCGTTGAAGTGGCTGCTAGGTTGACCCCAGAAATTATATCGATGGCAAATTATATTTTAGTTCAGAACGGGGAAACTAAGTTTATCTCGCAGTAATGCATTTTATATGAGGCCAGCAGAGCGGTTAACAGTTTATGCAAGAATTCAGTTGGTGTTTAAAAGTATTAAAACTATTATGTACATTAAACTTCAAGAAGAATAAAATAAACAGCAAGGATCTGACCTGAAATAATGACAAAACTTAAATATCAGGTGAAATAAAACATTGCGGATAAGATGTAAGCAAATACTATGAAATATGTGTATGAAAACTTAAATTTTAAAACAAGCAAATATATACTCGTGTCATACTTAGAAAAAGTGCATAAATTTCGAAAAATAAAGTAAACGGAAACATCCGTCCTGTAATACTTGCAAAGCGTAATCGAAAGTAAAAACTACATCTGTGAAAACTGTGAGAAAATATTCTTATTAGGACTCGAACCTACAATTTCTATTGAAGAAACGGACGTGCTTGTTCGAAAATTAAATGGGTCAGGAGGATGAGAGGATAATAAATTGCGTTTTGGTCCTGCTATTTTTACTTGGGAAAATTATGCTAGTTCTTGCACAGACGTGTTTTTTTCAGTTTCTGACATTTTAGGTAAAAGAATTTGTCTGGTTACGTTTACTCCGATTTCTCTCGCCATAATTCCGAGAACATGCTGGTCTTCCATAATTCCCGCAGCAATTTAAGCTCCAGTCTGTCTTCATGTTTACGTTAGGAGCGTGTTCTAATAAAGTGCCCCAAGAAAGTGTTTGCAGCTACCTATCTGCGAACGTTATAACGCTACAGCATCATTTACGTAGCTTATACAATCAAATACCAAGTTTGGCTTATTCTGTACTATGTCCCAACAGAACAAATAGTCCTGTCACGAAAAAGCAACGTATAACACTACCGTCTGCTACTGCTATACAATAACCCTAAAGCTGGAGGCAGGTTGTGAAATAAAGCCGGCCAGTGTGGCCACGCGGTTAAAGGCGCTTCAGTCTGGAACCGCGCGACCGCTACGGTCGCAGGTTCGAATCCTGCCTCGGGCATGGATGTGTGTGATGTCCTTGGGTTAGTTAGGTTTAAGTAGTTCTAAGTTCTAGGGGACTGATGACCTCAGATGTTAAGTCCCATAGTGCTCAGAGCCATTTGAACCATTTTTTTTGTGAAATAAAACTATCTTGTTAAAGCAATTATGGTACAACCCAACAGAGCAGTGTTACCCTCTGAGAGGAATTTTGTTATATTGACCGCGTTGTACCTAACGGAAGTGGCTTATCGGAAGTGAAAGTCAGAATTACATAAATATTCAAACAGTAACAAATAATATTTTACCTAGTTACACTGTTTAAAGAATGAAGGAAACGGTCGCCAGCCTAATTAGGCAAGAGAATGATTAACATTCTTGTTTAAAAAAAACAGTTATTAGTAACTTTAACGTAGAAACACAACCTATATTTTACCACACACGAGTGCAATGAACTCTGACACCTGCATATGTTCACGGTTAGGATTGGAAGCTGACAGAGCAGGACAGACTATTTGCATAAATATAACAGATAACGGAACACACTATTACTTTCAAGGCTTATTCAAACCGAATAAGTTTTATAACATTACTATTAACATTCACTGCAGAATCATAAATTGGACATAGGTTAAGTCTCTCTCAGTTAAATACTTCATTATTTAAAATGAAAGTTAATTGGAATCCACTAACAGGTTGCTTCTCACTATCTTTTGAATAAAGAAATTATTGTTTTCATAAATAGTGGTCTTCCCGTTACTTGTTACCTAGCATTAGCACAATAGACAAACTGTGGGTCCTGTTATACTATTAATATGCACTTCCAGTACACAAGAGATACAAACACTTAGCAAACATGAATATATAACTATCCACTATTGCAGTTTTCCACTTTTACTACAGTGAAACATAATGTTGACAAATTTGCAAGAAACTGACTCACCTTTTAAAATATACTACAGACAGCACTATGATCATTAACTAAGCAACACTTTATAAGCCTCAGTTTTAACGGCTTTTAACCTTTAAAAGAAACTGCTTATTGTCTTTATTACCACAGTCTTCTACTTTCAAGTAAATGATTAAATAGGTGACTTAGAAACTCCACAAAACTTTAAATTAGACTGTTTCCATCCCCGGGAGGCTTTCAAAAGACTACATTTACTACCTCCCACAATTTCACTAAATCCACAGTAAATCTGAACACTCCCTTCTTACCAAAGATCAAACAACATTATTTAATGTTCTGAGGCTTTCATTTTTTTCCCACAAACTAGGACACTCGGTAATCATAGTTTAAATGGAGAGGAACCTGAGAGTTGTTGTGATAGGGAAAAAATCAAGGTAGGTACATGAATTCAGTTATAAGTTACCTTATATTTGAGCACACTAAAACATCCAATAAGCTGATCCTTCACTGTACATCATTATAGTAATCCGTTACACTGATTGCTCAAGGTGGTGGCAACTGCATATTGGTAGGTGGATTTGCAGGCAGAATTGCTGGACTCTGTCCTTTCTTGGTGGCGATGATGGATACCAATTCCAGAACCGTTCCAGCTAATTATCCATCCATCCGAGGCATTGGAAAGTGGCAGAAAAAGCCTCTCTCGGAACCAGCACAATATACAACTTTTACATGGCAGTGCACAGTTCGGTAGCTCGTCCCCGACTGACTCTTGATTCCACGTTTTCTACCTAGGCCAACCACAATTTGCGCGCGCTACACAGTTCCGTTCCCGAGGGGAACCACTATACCTTTTACATACAAACTAACTGAGAACCATAAGTGAAGGTCAGCAGTTTACATAACAGCAACTAAACATATTAAACAGAACATATTATTTGCACATATAGGTAGTTCTAAACAAAATTATTTAAACAAATTTCAAATATATACAGTAAGTTTTGTCTCCCTCCAATTGAGACAAAGAATTTAAATGACAGGTATACTACATTGCATAGAATCAAACCACGACATCAAAGTTTTTACAAAGGAAGGAGTATACAGTTTTGTGTTGTCGATTCAAACACATTTACAGAAGCTCAACGATGTAACATTAAATAAAACAAAAGGCAAAATAAATCAGTAGAATATTCGAGCTATGGTGTTACAACGTCAATGATCTAAAATTCATACGGAGAAGAAAGTAAAAGGATAAGTCTTACGAAAGAAAAGTGACTTCTACGAAACAAAAACAGAACAAGAATAAAAATGAAGGCAGTCTCTGCGAAAATGCACGTCTGTGAAATGAAAATCTGCTGCTGGCTAACATACAGTACTGTGTTTCTGCTCCACGTGTATTGTGATGTGCTAGGACCATCCTTTGTCTACTGTGTACATGGCGATAGAATGATAAAAACTTTGCTTGTCAAGTTCGTCCCACTCCTCGATGGCGGGCGTACTGAGGTTATCCAGTACTTGGCAAGTTTAACACTCAGGTTTACGTCAACATATACCACATGCCATTCGATTCGATTGAATACGATCTCGTGAAGGAAGGCGTTCAAGAGGTTTGTCCGACGTTCTCGTGTATTACCGTTATTTTATTCGAACCCATAGCTGAATTGTTGACTGTAGGATTGGACAGCGAGTTGGTAGTACTGTCCCGAAACTGTACTGTCCTCAGTTTACCTTCTATAGCGTCGAGAGACGACTGACATTCCAAAACTTAACTGGTAACTTGTCCCTTCTGAAACCGTGGGACTGCATACCTAATATGTGCACTAGAAGCTGATCACCCCCACACGTTTTCACTAAGGTTGTCAGGCGTCAGACAAATCCTGCACTTTTCGCTAAAGGTAACCCGACACGATAGATCCATGATCCATTCCAGGTGTTCTTTTGACCATCTTTTATGCGCATCACCGTGCTGGACGTGATGGAGGTATATACGTACTATCTGGGCCGACACATTTCACTTATTTGCCACCTAATACCAGGCTGCAGTTCTGTTGCATTCACCTCGTGGTATCCACCCTCCATAATTAGTAGGTAGCGGTCATAAGCTGGTATTTTTGTTTGCAGGCGACCACAGCGAGGCGGGCCTTAAGTGTTACTTCCCACGTTAGCTGACTGAATGTTCAAACGACATCACTATGGAGTACGACAAATCAACGTGCGGTTTACCGTGTTGACAAGCATTCTTGCCGTAAAGTTATAATACACACAGATGATACAGACGCCTTGACAGACTGAACAGTGCCCATACGCCGACATGTCCCGTTCATATTTGGTGACATAGAGCGCACCTCTATGCTGCAGGTTTACTTTTACACTATCTGATTAAAAGCAGCCGGACACCTGTTACTCGACTTTAATGTGTGGTGCGCTCATCCTTCGCCATTATGAAGGCTTGAACTCTGCTGAGGACTGATTCAATGACATGTCTGATTATCTGGCGGAATGAATGGCACCCCAGTGTTCCTCAAGAGCGATACCAGAGAAAGTAGCGATGTTGGTAGCTGGGGTCTGGAACAAAGGCGACGTTCTAACTCATCCCAAAGGTGTTCCACTGGGTTCACGTCGGGGCTGTAGGCAACTCAGTCCATTTAACCAATGTTACTGTCAACAAGCCATTGCCTCATATATGCCGCTTTATAACAGGGTGCATTCTCATGGTGATACAAACGATCATCGTTTCCAAAATGTTCCCCTACCATATGCAGTACACAGTTCCGTATAATTCGTTCATATCCTTCCGCATGAAGCGTTTTCTTAAGCACAATAAGTAGACCACAACCTGGCTACTGAAATCACAGTTATACTGTAACACCATCTCCTTTGTACTTCACTGTTGACACTACACAGGCTACGTTCTGTAGGCATTCACCAAACCCAAACACTTCCATCGGGCTGCCACAGGGTACAGTGTGATTCCAGGCATCCACAGTGCAATGACGTCGCTCCTTACATCTCCTCGAGCTTCGCTTAGCATTGTCAGCAGAAAGGTGTGACTTATGGGCCGCTGCTCGATCCTTGTGCCCCATTAGTTTCAATTCCCTACACAGAGTCACTGTGCTAGCTGGACTGCTGGAACACTCTCGAACTCACGAGTGATTTCTTCTGCTGATTTCATGTCATGTTTCGCAACCACCCTCCCCAATACTCGTCCGTCGGTACTTGAGGTCTGCATCATTTTGCCATTAAGTTCGCCAACAAGTGCGTTCTCGTGCACATTATAGTCTGCGACACTTTGAGTTTCCGGACAATCGAGTGCGACGCACGTCTGCCAAACGTCCAGCCCGCAGCAGACACATACCCATTATACTGAGCTGGCGCCCCATTCAACACTGTCGATGAAGCTGTAAGGTCGTTTACTGCCAAGAGGGCAAGATAACCGTCACCACGTGTTGTATAACTACGTCGTCCGGTACCAGTGCGCTGTTAATCCATTCGCGCATCAGTGCCATAGCAACATGCCTTATTCAAGCCGGAAAGTTACTTTTGCTTTATTTTACAGGTAGCAATTGTAGCAAAGCCCTTTCCGACCGTAAGCCTGCTGTAGGAGCCTATTCGGTTTCATTCTGTCGAGTGCACTGTTTGCCCTTCCGGTGCTGATGTTCATAGTAGCTGTGCCCTCCCGAATGTTATCTCGCCACTTAATTCTGGGTCTTCCACCTCCGCTCGTTCCGTCTGTTTTCCTGCCCAATGTTATTTGAGGAAGTCATTCTCGCTACATGGCCTAATCATTTCAACCCTCTCTTCCTTAACACTTCGTCAGTGTTACCGTGTTTGTAAAGCCCTCTTAATTCTTGATTTTTTTTATGCTCCACTCCATGTCATTTTCATCATAACGTACTTAGTATTTTTATTTCGACTATTAACAGTTTCTTTCATCTTTCTTTCTAAATATTAATGCTTCATATCCGTATAATGTCGCCGGCCGTAGTGGCGAGCGGTTCTAGGCGGTTCAGTCTGGAACCGCGCGACCGCTACGGTGGCAGGTTCGAATCCTGCCTCAGGCCTGGATGTGTGTGGTGTCCTTAGGTTAGTTAGGGTTAGGTACTTCTAAGTTATAGGGGACTGATGACCTCAGATGTTAAGTCCCATAGTGCTCACAGCCATTTCGTATAGTGTTACCAGTATAATAGTCGACTGATACAAGCGGATTTTAAAGCTAATGTGGTGGTGGTTAGTGTTTAACGTCCCGTCGACAACGAGGTCATTAGAGACGGAGCGCTAGCTCGGGTTAGGGAAGGATTGGGAAGGAAATCGGCCGTGCCCTTTCAAAGGAACCATCCCGGCATTTGCCTGAAACGATTTAGGGAAATCACGGAAAACCTAAATCTGGATGGCCGGAGACGGGATTGAACCGTCGTCCTCCCGAATGCGAGTCCAGTGTGCTAACCACTTTAAAGTTAATACCAAGTGATATTTTTTTTTCGACATTTCCATAAAACTAAAATGCGTTTTATTTGCTGTTGCCAGATGAGCATCTATTTCTTTGTCCGTTCTATTATTGTTACTATAAAGATTCTAAAAAGTGGCTCTGAGCACTATGGGACTTAACATGATCTTTAAGAGTATAAAAGGAGTTGTGATAGGTGCAGCAGGATGTTTTGGTTTGTTGTTATTGCTGGAAAATGTAGACAACATTGTTACAAAATATTGGTAATATAACTTGCATCAAAGATGTTATGCTCTTCAGCAGGAGGAATTTAAGAATGCACATTATCATCCAAGTTCCGCTATTTTGTGTGCTACATGTCCATTGGATGGAGGGAGACAGCCCAGAACTTCATACCGCTCTTTATTTCACTTTCCCACCAAAAATAAATAAAGTTATGATGATTAGGTCCCTTACTCCGAGGAGCGTAGGGGACGATGCGGGAGACCCACACCGCCGTACTAGGCAAGGTCCAAGCGGAGGTGGTTTGCCATTGCCTTCTTCCGACCGTAATGGGGACGGATGATGATGATGATGATGATGATGAAGACGACACAACAACGCCCAGTCATCTCGAGGCAGGAAAAATTCCTGACCTCGCCGGGAATCAAACTCGGGTCCCGGTGCGTGGGAAGCCAAAACGCTACCCCAAAACCTCGAGTTGAGGACAAATAAATAAAGTACACTACCCTAAAGTTCCTCTCCTGCAACTGCACTGGTTCCCTGTGTTGAGGGGACACTTGGGCTTTCTGCCCAGAAGGACTCGGTTTCAGGTCCTAGAAAGGGCACTGCCTTTATGAATTTCTCGCCACTTTCCTTGTGGGGTTGGGGTGGGACGTAAGAGAAGCCTTGGAACGAGGAAATTCGCTCCATTTTTTAAATTCTTACCATTTTTGAATTCATTGCCAAAATTCGGAATTCCCACCAATAGGGCAGGTAGAGGAGAGGAAGGGGAGGGTAGAGGAGGGGGATGGGATGGGGACCCACGTGCCGGCTTGAGAAAACCCATGACATCATCTGGGGGGTGGGGCGGGGGACTAAATAGTTAATCAATTTAATTAATTTGCATATTAATTTTATATCAAAATTGCATTGGTACCGTCATTACCCCACTGCGCCGGTGCACTGTGCTATGTATTATCAAAGTTAGTATTTATTCTGACTGTTCGGTCTAGATGTTGCGATTTTCATAAACGTTATTGTACTGTGTGCTTTAAAAATATTCGTCCGATTACACAAGACTACATCTTCCACTTGAATGAAGACAGCTACGTTTGGTGACTTTTAACTTGCGAATAGCACTACAAAGTTTATATTTTCGTAAGAACTATGCAATGTTACAATGATAGATTTCATTGAGTATTAAAGTTTTCATTTGCATTTCACAAATGTTCAATGTGCCCTCCATTAGCACGACAAACATCCAGGCGATAGTCACACTGGTAACACTTCTGTGAAAATGTCTGGGATTTCTGAATTCACTACTACTGCTATGTGGAGTTGTACTAGACCCAGAGTTGTCACAATTGCAGGCATATAGACAGAGACTTTTACAAACCCGCACAAAAACGTAATCCCATACCGTGAGACTGGGCCACTTTGAAGGTCAATGCGGGATCCGTATGCCCATTATGGTCGATCCATCGTTGAGATAGTTAATTGTTAAGAAATGTTCTTGTATGTGAGTCCGGTGGTGTTCCGTCCATTTTCGACATATTCTCGCAATTTTATAAAAGCACATCTCCAACAGATCCCAGTACGTGCTTCCTGCTGATATGCTCTTTCCCATTTAGTTCGCTGGGCACTTACGGCAAATTCTCTGAAAGACACTTACGCAGTCCAAACAAATCAGAAAATTCTTCACCGAATTACTTCTAGTTTCCCCTTTACCATTACGAGTGCTTCAGGCACTGTAATTCTCTAGAAGCTAAATCTAAGCGACACTTCTTAGCAGTTTAAGTAATTGTAATGTTTCTATGTGCGTCTAAACTTAATTACTTTATTTTACTGGAAGCTCTCAGGCCGAGAGGACCACGCGACCACATATTTAAAGCTCTCCATCTGCTTCTGTCTCCTGCTAACTTCCTCCAGTTATCGAACACTCCCTGCTGCAACAAGTCTTGTGTTAACCCATCCGTCCGTCTCTTCCTAGGTCATATCACTGGTCTCCCACCTGATGGAATCCAGTCCGCCACAATTTTGGACCAGGTCGTTTCTCCCATTCTTACGACGCGTCCAGGCCAATGGAGTCTTTTTGGTTTCATCATTCCAACGATGCTAAGCTCCTTGTATATTTTTTCTAGTCTTGCACTGTGGCGCCTAATCCACTCTCAACTATTTGTGTCCCAGACTGGTCCATATGTTTTCCTGAGGACCTTTCTGTCAACTGTGAGTTACGTAATGTCAGTTAAGGTCTACGTTTCGTGTGCTCCACGTTTGGCAGCGATAAAGTGCTGTTGTTATTGTTGATGTTTTGTATAGTATTAGTTTCGTGACATGTTTCTACATTTTAATACCGGGTTTAACAACTAACAGCATCTGTTTGCCACCTGAAGTCTTACCTTACTCTCTGCTTCATTTGATGTTGCTTCAGTAAAAGTCGATCCAAGATATTTGAATTCTTTCGCGTGTTAATACATAATGAAGTTTACTGTTAGATGTTGGGATTTATGGAGCTTTCTTCCTATGGTCATGTAACAGTCTTTTCAGTATTAAATTGTTGCCCGGACATAGATGCCATTCATTCCAGGATCTCAATACTTCTTTTCAGTTCGTCTTGTGTGCATACTAGTAGGGCAATGTCATCTGGATAGGCTAGATAGGTAATATTTCCATTGTTGATTTTAATACTCTGACAGTTCTCACTATTGAACTCCTGCATTACCTTTTTAGTGCCAGATTGAGAAGGACAGTTGATAATCTTTATCCTTGGCCTAATCCTATATCCGATAGGAAACTACCTGTCATTATATTACCTATCTTAACCGTAGCTTTTGTGGAACTTAGGCTCATCTCTACAGCTCCCACCAGTTTCTTTGGTATGCAAAATTCTGTCATGGTATTATTAAGACAAGGTCTATGAATACTGTCATAAGTCCTCTTAAAGCCTACGAAAAAAAAAATGTAATTCTCGGCCGTATTCGTAAATTTTCTCATATATATATTTTAAGACGAAAATCCTGTCAGTTGTTAATCGACCTTCTTGATACTATCCAATTATTTCTGTTGTCATGGGTTTGATTCACTGTAGTAGACAGTTGTAGATCTTTTAGGAGGTGCTGCGCAGCGCCATGTCTCTATAGTTGACACATGCTGATTCGTCTTTCTTTTCGTGTACGGGGCATATCTTAAGCACCTTTCGTCCCTCCGGTATTACTTGTTTTGTCCAGATTAAGTTAATTGTCTTGTGTGTTTTGGAGCAGAAAGCTTTGCCTCCAGCTTTCAGACGTTCAATGGGAATTCCACCTTCTCCCGGACCATTGCCGTTCTTAAGGGTTTTAATCCCCTAGATAATTCACTGGAGCCACTGTTAATGGTCAATAAGCTCATTTGATTCTTCGCTATGTAGTAGGTTCCTAAAGTATTCCACCCATATTCTCCTAGTCGTTTGATCTTCTGTTAGCATCTTTCCACTGCCACCTTCTATGAATTTTTGTTGGTGGTCCTTTAAACCTGTTACCTTCCTATTTAATTCTTTACATCTATTTCCATGAATGTCGTACTGAGCTT
The DNA here is from genome assembly GCF_021461395.2 of Schistocerca americana. NCBI lineage: Eukaryota > Metazoa > Arthropoda > Insecta > Orthoptera > Acrididae > Schistocerca > Schistocerca americana. Next base: position 435,951,983 of record NC_060130.1, on the reverse strand, counting down.
CCTCCATATTGTTTCTTACGTGTCTTCCCATTGCTTTCTCTAGTGTGGCTTGCGTTCGCCGTCGTATTTCTTCAGACTTTGATTTTCCATCTTCCTGCATATTACTATCTACCCATAACAATTCGGCCAGCTTTCTCTTTCTCAGATAGATTCCTCATCAAACTACCTTCGTTTTCCCTTATTTCGCTTTGGTATCTAAACCTGCATAAAAATCTTACTTATAAATAAACCCAAATTCACAATATTTCTTGTATATGATTAGATTTCGAAACAGCCTGGCTGGGCCTCACTTCGAACGGAATGAGATATTTATGCCAAGTGATTGGTCAAAACATCTCTTCAAAATCATATAGCAACTTCTTTACTCGGACCCCAAACTATCCCACTGATGATTTTGGATTCAACATAATCGAAAAACGAGACTAAATATCAATGGTTAGAATTACAACTCGTAAATTACACGCAACATAGCCTTATTACTATAACTACAAATGACAATTCAATTAAGCTAACGCTGAGTTTATTGCGAATCTGAAGTCGATTACTTTTGAATAATGTAGTAACTATTGCTACCAATAATCTTTCAGCCTACCATTCACTCGAATCCGGTCACTGTGACTCATTGGTCTTCGTGGGTTGTACTAAAATTGATAACAAGCTCTTTCTTCAGTGTAATTCGTCAATTGTTTAAATCGTATGGATGATTTTAATGCAGATATTCGTGTAGCTCATATTGATGCGTGCTACCCTGTGAGGCAGAGGAGAGTGTCAGATACGTATAGAACTAGCATTCAAGAGTAACGTATATTTCTCTGGTGCCCTATACAGTATTGATATGGTTTTAAGAAAAGTTTCCACACTTCTTTAGTTAAATGAAAAACGTGATCCCGAACTCTGTCGAAGGAACATATTTAAAACACGAACAGAAATAGAACAAGCTGACACAATAAACACATGATCTCAGATAAAAAAAATAGCCACGACGTGTTCCTTTAGACGACCCCGTGAATTCCGCAACCTCGGATGGAACACTAGTGAAAAAATAGAGCGTTCGCAATGAGTTCTTGTGCAACGTAATGCTGTGATTTTCGTGTGAACTACGACTATCGAAATGAATAATGGGAAGGTAAAATCCAGTTCCAGTACAGAAACCGAGCGAGGCAGGTAACTAGTAATATACTGGAAACATGTTCAGGGGAACACTGGTTCAAATCACCTTCCAGTCATCAACATTATGGACAATGTAGCACTGGTCATTTTGAAAAGAACAAGGCCGATTTCCCTACCCATATTTCCGCACCCTGGGCTTGCGCTTCATCTCTAATGATATAATCGTCGACTGTATGTTAAATCCTAATCTTCGTTCTCCTTCTCCTCCTCTCAAAAGCCCAAGGGGTTTCCAAACAAAACCCCTCTCCTTGCCAGCAAATACTGAGGCTGGAAGTTTCTTCCATCACTAGACTCAGAGCCGCTTAACTCCGGTACGGTCATAAATACACTTACGTGGATAGCGACATATGCTGTGGACCCCTGTATTGGTAAATATGCTATAAAACGTGCTACACGTACTTTCGTTTTAGGCCTAGTAATCGTGTTCACGGTGATTAGATAAGATGGCTCTGAGCACTATGGGACTTAACTTCTGAGGTTTACAGTCCCCTAGAACTTAGAACTACTTAAACCTACCTAACCTAAGGACATCACACACATCCATGCCCGAGACAGGATTCGAACCTGCGACCGTAGCGGTCGCGCGGTTCCAGACTGTAGCACCTAGAACCGCTCGGCCACCCCGGCCGGTAATTAGATAAGACTTAAGAGGACCGCTCATACAAGGATCAGACTACGACTAGAACGATGGTTTCTCTTTCTTTCCTGTCAGTATACAAAAAAAAAAAAAAAATTATGAATGCAAGTGGAAATGGAGAGAAAGGATGTCTCGTGCTGACGGGACAAATTTCATGTAATACGATACGTCGAGGAATGAAATATGAGCTTAAAACCAGTTCGTCGTGTCCCTTCAAACATCTGAAGCAGTAAGTTAAGCTACGTCCGCGAATGATAAATGGTGTTCTGGGCGTTGTTGTAATGAAAAACTTGTTGCGCTCACTAGCGTTGTCCTGTGCAGACGAGCCGGCGTGGAAGTGGGTCGGCGCGGTCGGATCGGCCGGCGAGGGCTTTACGAGAAGCTGATGAGTCGTAAACAGGCGCGCTCGGCTGAGCGCGTGACGCGCGGGCAGCCGCAGCCGCAGCCGCAGTAGCAGCGCGCCGCATATACAAATATCTGCTCTGCTCCGCTAAAATTATTTGCTCAGTGTCAGCAACAAAAGCAGTGCGAGGAGGAATGACGGAGACACACAAATGTCGAAAACAGAAAATGTTAGACCCGACCTCTTGAGAAACATCTTTTTCCCGTAGCAATCTGAACTCTAGTGACTTCCTGTTGAATTCTTACTAATTAGGAACAGTTTCAGCAGTTATTTTATTTTATCAGGAATTCCGTAGCTTGTAATTCTTTGGTTACAATGTCTCACTAAACTATTCTGGCATCCTAATGATAGAGGCGGAAGGCGACTCTACAAATAGATATGGCAGGAAGATACTTCACACAACGCTCTTCTCGTTAAGCCCAAGTAAGGCAAGATACTTTATGTAACAGAGGACTTACGAAACATCCACTTTTAGGGAACTAATTTTAATTATGTCTCCATTGCTGTCGACGATGTTATCTCGGAGACACGCAGTCGCAATATATTTTGGTGTGTAAAACATTGCAGACTTCCTCAGACTGCATTTAATACTGATTATTCGTACAACGTACACATTTCGTCATAAGAAGTACCTTTATGTTTCACAAATAATAAACATTAGTAAAGTGGTCTATGAGAAAGTCTGCGGTCTTTCACGTAATAAAATAATTCTGTTTAGTTACACTTCCTAGAAAGAAGTAATGCATTTGGGTGCAGCAGATTGAACAGAGGGCCTAATAAAAGTTAAGAAATTGAATTCGGTATCTGCAATCCACAAAACTAAAAGTAACAGGTGCGCAATAGGTTACAACTGCATAAGAGTATTTTAAACTACACCCCAACTGATGGTAGTTACCCTTCACAGCATTAATAAATACCCTACTGTGAAGTGCTTAAGACTGGGAAATTGACACCATCCCAAAAAAACGAGACTGAAAGAAAATAATTTCCATATTCTGAAAATTGTCATGTTAGGAACGCATTCCTGGGCGTTGTTATCAATGACGTTGAGAGAAACGGAACAATGGCAAGTGGAGAGTCACCAGAGCGCTTTGTGCATTTTACTATCAGGAAACATTTAGTGAGTGTTTCATTATCACATGGCATGGTTGGCTAGGAAGCCCGACATGTAATTTCAGCTGATCTTTCCTTTGCATGCAACGGCGCTTTTCCTTCACGATGTGTGCACCATGTTTCTTAACAGTATCTGTTGAGGGTAGTTGTCTGTATCGGGTGAGTGTTGTGTCATTTTTGTGTTGCTCAATGATTAGAGAATGAAGAGGGTGATACCCGAGCCTATTGTTACATGAGCACGTTTCCAAACCTGTCCCATAACCAACATAAAACCAGAGTTAAAAAGACTGATCATGTTCGAATAATTAATCTCCACTGACTAGTGAGATGTATACAAATACCCGTCATTGCCAGTTCCTGATGAAGATAATTTACCATTTTATTTGGAATTGTCAGGTCCATCTAAGTGAGAGCCCACTCTGGAAGCACATTAAGTTGAGCTGCGAGCGAGCGAGCACGTGTCAGCTCACGTACGCTGACAAGGAGTGCCCTACCCCCATGGTTAAATTCCCTGAAAGCGCTAGCGGGCAGCCGCTCAGCTCAACGCCACTTGGGGATCTGTTCTTCCTTTGAGGAGATGCTGCTTTGATCCCGCTCGCTGAAGCCACAATACAGATAACATGTGCCACATTGTAGGGTCACAAGCAGAGTCTGTTTTACAACTTCAGGGTAGAATGAGGACAAACTCCATTTTTGCTGAGGTCTGGAAAGACGCTTTTTACTGGTCAGCATTCGGAATATGGAAAGGTCAGCAAATAAAAATGACGTAAATAACGAAAACCACAAAAACCCGAGTCTTCCTTTTAGGGAGCAGGCAGAGCTAAATCACCCCATTGCTTCCCCGCCTGGGCCCGTCTACGCTGGATGAACAGGAGGACTTCGAAGTATTTCAGGCTGAGTTGAAAATTGTCATGTTAGTTGTTGCGAAACCGTTGAGTGATTCTGCAGCCACTGCAGCCTCCACCTGCAGGTTACCATGGTGAGATCTAGGCGCGACAGCGAGACGAACCGTAGGAACAGTCAGTTCATTTCTAGTAATTTTCAAGCTTTATTCTGAAGACCTGCTAGCAGATTTTTTCGATAGATATGCTTTTAGCTCCGGTCACAGATACAAACACTTACTTTTCAATAGCGCTATCTGCCTTATAATACCACCATTTCAGCAATCAGTGCGTCTTTGCAAATACACACATCAAAAATAGTTTTGCTTCACCTCGGTTCCGAGAGTTCCGGAACATCTACAGAGAATTGGAATAAACATCGACATCATTTTCGCCCCTTTTGTTGCTCATGAAAACCACACATTGCATGTTGTACCACCATACAGCGAGACCTTCAGAGGTGGTGGTCCAGATTGCTGTACACACCGCTACCTCTAATACCCAGTAGCACGTTCTCTTGCATTAACGCATGCCTGTATTCGTCGTGGCATACTATCCACAAGTTCATCAAGGCACTGTTGGTCCATATTGTTTCACACCTCACCGGCGATTCGGCGTAGATCCCCCAAAGTGGTTAGTGGGTCCCGTAGTCCATAAACAGTCCTTTTCAATTTATCCCAGGCATGTTCGATAGTGTTCGTGTCTGGAGAACATGCTGGCCACTCTAGTCGAGCAATGTCGTTATCCTAAGGGAAGTCATTTAGAAGATGTGCACCATGGGAGCGCGAATTGTCGTCCATCAAGACAAATGCCTCGCCAAAATGCTGCCGATATGGTTGCACTATCGGTCGGACGATGGCATTCACGTATCGTACAGTCGTTACGGCGCCTTCCATGGCCACCAGTGGCGTACATCGACCCCACATCATGCCACCCCAAAACAGCAGCGAACCTCCACCATGCTGCACTCGCTGGACAGTGTGTCTATGACGTTTAGCCTGACCGGGTTGCCTCCAAACACGTTTCCGACGATTGTGGGGTTGAAGGCATTTGCGACACTCATCGGTGAAGAGAACGTGACGCCAATCCTGAGCGGTCCATTCGGCATGTTGTTGTGACCATCTGTACCGCTCGTCAAGGTGTCGTGGTTACAAATATGGACCTCGCCATGGACGTCGGGAGTGAAGTTGCGCATCACGCAGCGTATTACCCACAGTTTGAGTCGTAACACGACGTTCTGTGGCTGCACGAAAAGCATTATTCAACGTGGTGGCGTTGCTGTCAGGGTTCCTCTGAGCCATAATCAGTAAGTAGCGGTCATCCACTGCAGTAGTAGCCCTTGGGCGGCCCGAGCGAGGCATGTCACTGACAGTTCCGGTCTCTCTGTATCTCCTCCATGTCCGAAAAACATCGCTTTGGTTCATTTCGAGATGGCTGGATACTTGCCTTGTCGAGAGCACTTCCTGGCATAGAGGAAAAATGCGAACGCAATGGAACCGCGGAACTGACCGTCTAGGCGAAGTTGAGCTACGGACAACACGAGCCGTGTATTTTCTGCCTGGGGGAATGACTGGAACTGATCGGCTGTCGGGCCCCGTCCGTCTAATAAGCGCTGCTCATGCATAGTTGTTTACATCTTTGGGCGAGTTTAGTGACATCTCTGAACAGACAAAGGTACTGTGCCCCTGATACAATACCCACAGTCAACGTCTATCTTCATGCGTTCTGGGAACCGGGGAGATGCAAAACTTTTGTTGAAGTGTGTACTATTGTTTTATACTGAGACGCTATAATTAGCTTCAGACCCCAGACTCGGTACCAAGATTAGCCGGAGTAATAAAAACTAAACTCCGTCCGAACAGGCTTCGAAAGGCGCAACGGTACTGACCGCCCACCGTGTCATCCTCATCCCACTGGCGTCACTGGATGCGGATATGGAGGGGCGTGTGTTCACCACACCGCTCTCCCGGCCGTTGCCAGTTTTCGTGCGCCACGTCTCAGTCAAGTAGCTCCTCAATTTGCCTCACAAGGGCTGAGTGCAGCCCGCTTGCCAATAGCGCTCGACAGACCTGACAGTGACCCATCTAAGTGATAGCCAAAGCCGAGAGCGCTTAACCTCGGTGGTCTGACGGGAACACTGCGGTAAGGCCGTTGGTCTAGCCGAGGTAATAGTTTCATAGTTTCAATGTTTGCCAGATGACTTAATGCACACTTTTATGCAATAAACTGAAGTAATTGTGATTCCTGCTTAATTTCGAAGCTAACGAATTCCCTATTCAGTTATTTTGGAGGGGCCACAATGTATTTATGTTAGATTAACAGGGTCAATTTACATAACTCAAAAGCTATAAAACGACGTCCACTACCATTGCTCCTCTCGAAGAAAATCAGGAACTTTACGCCATGACATCTCCTCTTCTTGCCAGTCAAATCTTGACGGATACCAAAATTCGAACCAGCTTACTCCCAAGTCGAAGGCTAACGCAAGATGAGAGTTAGTGAGCTACAAAGACGGGTGTCATTCAGTGTCTTGGTTGGGAAGGGAGATCGGTATATGGCAGAGTGTACAGATGTAGACAGTGTCTCTCAAGTGCGTGTTGGTTATGGATGGGCTCAGCCTTGGTGAACCAGGCGTCATTTCGCAATCACTCCACTGAATGTCATCAGCTGTTCTCACTATCAGAATGTTGAATTAGTATATAGCTGAAGTCAATGCGTCCCACATCTGTCTCCCTAGACATTCAGTGAAGAGACATGTCCCTACTTTTCAATTTCAACCCTGGTTTTATACCGTCAGTGACCTTATTGCTCAGCAACATTAGTTGGGCTTGAGAAAAACACATGCTTGGCAAACGGCTTCCCCCTAAAAGCAAGACTACAAGAGTTACAAACAAAATACGTTTATTGAACTTCAAAGCAATCACCATTAGCCATAATAGACTTCCGACATAGTTTGTAAAACTATTGTAAACTGTCAGAAAACGCTTCTTGCTGAATCGCTCGAAGCACGGTGGTCACGCGTTACTGGATATCCGCAATACGTGTGAGTGTTCGTGAAAAAAGTGCTTACACTGCCTCTGCTTATCTTCAGTTCTTCTGCTCTCATTCTCAAAAAACATCCATTACCCGCAAGCATCCGTCACACTCGTGTCATTGCAAAACGGAGCAACATGTTGACATGAAGTTTTGCCTCAAATTACGGAAAACGGCCATGGAGACTCATAGAACGTTAGACCCGCCAGGGTAGCCGAGCGCGCTAACGCGCTGCTCCCTGGACTCGGGTAGGCGCGCCGGCCCCGGATCGACTCCGCCCGGCGGATTAACGACGAGGGCCGGTGTGCTGGCCAGCCTGGTTGTGGTTTTTAGGCGGTTTTCCACATCCCGCTAGGTGAATACCGGGCTGGTCCCCACGTTCCGCCTCAGTTACACGACTCGCAGACATCTGAACACATTCGCACTATTCCATGACTTACACTAGATGCAGACAGCTGGGGTACACTAATTCCGTCCCGGGGGGTATGGGGTGGCAGCAGGAAGGGCATCCGGCCACCCCCTTCCACTAACCTTGCCAAATCCGTTCCTAACAATGCCTACCCTGCGTCAGCGCGGGACATGGCACCAGTGAAAGAAAGAAAGACTCATAGAATGTTTGTGCAAGTGTACGGTGTTGATGTAGTGAGTAAAGAGTGTATCTGAGTGGTTTAAACTCTTTAGAGACGCAAAGGACGGTTTCGAGGACGAGGCTCGTTCGGGTAAACATGTACAATCCCAGTCAATATCGAACGAGTGCGACGGATGCTGCGGATGATCAGCAACTATCTTTGAGAATGAGGCCAGACGAGTTGAGGATAAGCAAAGAAAATGTATGTACTATTGTTCACTAACATTCGCAGACGTTGCAGAGATCTAGCAACGAGTGAGCATAGTGCTTCGAGTGACTCCACAGGAGCGTTTACTGACAGTTTCCAACACCTTTACAACCCATGTCAGAAGCATGTTGTACGTAATACTGATTACTTTGAAGGCCAGTGAAGGTATTTTATCTTTAACAGTTATATCCTTTATTCTCTGAGGCCATTAATCATAGAATCATCCTGTAGAAAGGTGAAACTTTCTCATATATATCCTATTTTATTTTAACGATTAAAAGCGTGCTGTGACTAGCAGAATGTGTTCCGTTACTGGAAATTGAAGATTTTTTTTAACAAATCTTTATTTCAGGAGGATTGGATACACGAGCCCTATTTTTAGACTGGGAGTTGATACCCATTAGCGATCCACCCATACCGATGGTAGTTAAAAGTGATTTCGTCAGTTCCGTCTCAGTCACACAAGTAGCTAAGGGAACTCAAGGTCCACCCAGAAAGAGCCTCGTTTGCCTGGGTAAGCCTTATACAACTGACAAGGAGACTGCGCCTATTCGTCATCAACGATTTTGTTCAAATTTACGGTGTATGCTGGTCTTGGCCAGAAGTGAAAGTGACAGATGTGAAAGTTCCAGATGGCCAAGCGTTTTTCTTTTATTTTCAGTTATTACGTTACTTATACTATAAATAAACCGAAATGTGAACAAATTAACCCACTCGTATATAGCATAATATGCTACAACCCTATGTGCAAAATTGTTGCCAACATCAAAGTATGCTTACAAGACAGTACCGGCTCTTTTGGACCAAGGATTCAAAAACCGGGACATGAGTACGCAGCAAAATACAGAAATGTCGTCATCAGAATCTGTGGAGCTTACAACTCCCCTATAAAAAACATTTTTGACTCATTTAATGAAGCCCTACTGGCCTGAGAACAAATTTCTTCTGTGAACTGACTCGTGTGGAAAGCAAACAAATCTACATTTATACTACAAGATTTTTCAAGATGAAGAAGCACTGCCATCGTGCAGTATTAAAGTGATCTCCCCTTCCCCCCCCCCCCCCCAAAAAAAAAAAGAAATGCCATCACTATTAGCGTCAGGTAAATAATTTGATAAAAATGTTCTTATCGAGAGGGGAAAAGAATTCGCATCCAGAGAAGACAACATCAGAATACATTCCGTTGTACATCAACAGCTATCCTCGACAATATTTGGCGAAATGATGCGTCACGCGTGGTTTGCTGTCAAACTGTGCGATGAGAGTGAACCTTTTATGGTGTGAACCAAGTTTGTTCTTCTATATAAACTTTGAGACAACAATATAATTTTAAAAATCCACCGTTTATAATGTATACAAGATGCCGAGAAAATGACTGCCTCCTTTGTTTTTATCATGAATATCATCCCAGCACATGTATATCATGAACTGTAAAATAATAAAAGCATGAAATTTTATATACGAAGTTCTCGTATACGCCTTATAATCCGTTGTTGTAAATTTATTTCTAATACAAAATTTTTCTTTGTATTTTATGTAAATGTTAATGAATACGGTATATTGAAAATTATTTCGGTTTATTTGCCGTGTAAGTGACGTAGAAACTGAAAATAAAAACAAATTATCGTCATATGGACATTCGGATGACTGTTCTGTACGCTTTCCGCTGTCATCCGCTGCCTGAAACCTACGCTAACGTAAATGGCTAATGCATCGACAGGCCCGTTCCAAGAACGCTATTTTCTCTAAAATCTTGACCAAATGGCGTTCAGACTTCTCTCACATTCATTTATGGCCAATCTCTGTATACACTGGTGAGCCAAAACGTTATGACCACCTGCTTAATAGCTAGCTTGTCCGTCTTTGGAACGAAATAAATCACTGATTCTGCGTATCAGGGCTCCGACAGTTTGTAGGTAGGTTTGGCGAGGTACGTGGCGTTACATTTCGACGTACCGGTCTTGTAATTCGCGTAAATAATGGCCGCTGATTTGCGTATGCGGTGATGGGGACAATTATACTGCTGAAAGATGACATCACCGTCGGGGAAGTCATCAAGCATAAGGGGATGCAGGTGGTTCGCAGCCGTCAGCGTGTCTTCGATTAGTACAAGTCCCATGCAAGCGCAGGGGAATGTATCCCATAGCATAATACTGCTCCCATAAGCCTGCATCCGTGGCGCGCTACACGTTTCGAGCCGCCGTCCATCTCGATGTCGCCGTTTGTGGAGACTACCATCGACCTAGTGTAGCAAAAATGTGATTCACCCAAAGAGCCGACACGTTTCCATTGATCGACGGTCGAATCTCGGTGGTCCCGTGCCCACTAAAACTGCAGTTCGCGATGTCGTTGGATAAACATGTGAACACTTAGTGGTGGTCTGTTGCGGAGCTCCATGTTCAACAATATACGATGAACGGTGTGCTTTGAAACACTTGTACGTGCAGGGGTATTGATCTCTTTTGGCACAGATGCCACAGATCACCTATCCTACCTCACAGAGCAGACAAGCCTCCTAACCCCACGTTCTTTAACGAGTCGTGGAGGACCAAACTTTTAGTGCCTGGTGGTAGTTTCGCTGTCCTATCTCTTTTTGTAGATGTTCACGTCAGTAGCACTTGAACATTCTATCAGCTTCGCCGTTTTCGAGATATTCGTTCACAGGCTCTGCGTAATAATAATGTGCTCTTTGTCACAGTCGCTTATCTGAAAGGATTTCCTCATTTGCAGCCCATATCTTAGCTAGTGTGATGCCCCGTACGTTTCTGCTCCACTTACGTACTTTTGTTAACGAATCACGTTCCCGCAACGCCACCAGACAGCACCCAGTGTCGCGGTGGGCAGTGGTCATAATATTTTGGCTTATCAGCGTATACCGTAAATCTGGACCCAGTCGGTAACGACGAGTAGGCAGCTGTTTTATCTCAACAGCTAGATGTGCCATTGTTATGCAGCACCCGTTGAGGTCATCCCGATCCGGACGGGTAAGCCAAGATCCCAGTTCCATACGACGCGCAATATTACACATCAACGCGGTACGGTGGTAGCTGTAGTGTTAATGGTTACACAGGACAGTTTGGACTTACCGGTCCCCACTTCAGGGAACTACTCATAGTACCCAGCCAACGAAGGATGGGCGTTCTGAGGTGCTACTTGACACGGTCCAGGAGGCTTATTGAATACCTTGGAAGCGGTGAGTAACATCCCCCGTGACTCTTGGAGTACATCAATAGATGTATTATACAGTACTGGCCATTAAAATTGCTACACCACGAAGGTGACGTGCTACAGACGCGAAATTTAACCGACAGGAAGAATATGCTGTGATATGCAAATGATTAGCTTTTCAGAGCATTCACACAAGGTTGGCGCCGGTGGCGACACCTACAACTTGCTGACATGAGGAAAGTGTCCAACCGATTTCTCATACACAAACAGCAGTTGACCGTTGCCTGGTGAAACTTTGTGATGCCTCGTGTAAGGAGGAGAAATGCGTACTATCACGTTTCCGACTTTGATGAAGGTCAGATTTACCCTATCGCGATTGCGGTTTATCGTATCGCGACATTACTGCTCACGTTTGTCGAGGTCCAATGACTGTTAGCAGAATATGGAGTCGGTGGGATCAGGAGGGTAATACGGAACGCCGTGCTGGATCCCAACGGCCCCGTATCACTAGCAGTCGAGATGACAGGCATCTTATCCGCATGGCTGTAACGGATCGTGCAGCCACGTCTCGATCCCTGAGTCAACAGATGGGGACGTTTGCAAGACAACAACCATCTACAAGAACAGTTCGACGACGTTTGCTGCAGCATGGATTATCAGCTCGGAGACTATGGCTGCGGTTACCCTTGACGCTGCATCACAGACAACAGCGCCTGCGATGGTGTACTCCACGACAAACCTGGGTGCACGAATGGCAAAACGTCATTTTTCCGGATGAATCCAGGTTCTGTTTACAGCATCATGATGGTCGCATCCGTGTTTGGCGAGATCGCGGTGAACGCACATTGGAAACGTGTATTCGTCATCGCCATACTGGCGTATCACCTTGCGTGATGGTATGGGGTGCCATTGGTTACACGTCTCGGTCACCTCTTGTTCGCATTGACGGAACTTTGAACAGTGGACGTTACATCTCAGATGTGTTACGACTGAGGCTCCACCCTTCATTCGATCCCTGCGAAACCCAACATTTCAGCAGAATAATGCACGACCGCATGTTGCAGGTCCTGCACGGGCCTTTCTGGATACAGAAAATGTTCGACTGCTGCCCTGGCCAGCACATTCTCCAGATATCTCACCAATTGAAAACGTCTGGTCAGTGGTGGCGGAGCAACTGGCTCGTCACAATACGCCAGTCACTACTCGTGATGAACTGTGGTATAGAGTTGAAGCTGCATGGGCAGCTGTACCTGTACACGCCATCAAAACTCTGTTTGACTCAATGCCCAGGCGTATGAAGGCCGTTATTACGGCCAGAGGTGGTTGTTTTGGGTACTGATTTCTCAGGATCTACGCACCCAAATTGCGTGAAAATGTAATCACATGTCAGTTCTAGTATAATATATTTGTCCAATGAATACCCATGTATCATCTGCGTTTCTTGTTGGTGTAGCAATTTTAGTGGCCAGTAGCGTACATCATGCCTTGCCACCATGCAGCGGTTCCACGCTAAGCAAAAAATGCAGTGCTTGTGAACAAATCTATTATAACGTAGATTTTCACAGACTCAACAGTTACAATGACAGGTTTTTCACATATGACGTAATTACACGGTTCCGATGCGTGGGACATTGAGTGACGTGCTACTAATTTATTAACATTGCGCCCTTTATAAAAAGAATATTCACGTACGACACAGTTTGACATGTTCAACGATAACGGGGAAACAAATCCGTCCGCCGAGTACGATCCGGCTCATTCCTCAGACTCGGGCTTATCACTTTTATCCGAACCAGACGAGATAGGAGTGGCCTCGGAGAGAACTTCGAGGCACAAATGTAGCACATCGCAGACGCAAAACTCGAAACCAGGAACTTGCAGAGACAAAACGCTATCGGGGGGCAGTGTTTGTCCACCATACTAACTGACCAGCTGTTCTGTTATAAGCTGGCTGTTCTAAGTCGAAACGGAGGTGAACTAGTGAGGTTCTGGAGGCGGTGAAGGAAGCGAAGAGAGATAGAGTGTGCTACACACATAGGAGGTCGATGCATATTTAGAAGATAAGATCGCCTGCGAGCAAACTCTTGTGCACCTGCTGTATCCCTGTTGTATTAAGCTTGTCCAGAGAAGCAGTGCTCCATCTGAATTTAGGAATCTTTCCATAGATGCTCGTAGAGCGTCAATGAATCCCAGTAATTCCACAGAAAAATCTCTAGCAATGTATTGGCTGGACTATTGGTGAACACTCACACCCAATTCCGCAAAGTAGGCTCGAATAGGTAGGCCTCTAGAGGAAACTAAAAATGATTCTAAACATATAAAGAGTGACAGATCATATTTGCATCAAAAACTATGTTCATTAACAAATAAAGAGAAGGTACAATTGAGAATCAATGTAAGATGCCAGTAGTGAGAATCATATCAACTTTTCGATTTAATGTCTTAGTGCTGGTTGCACTTTCTGACGATCAGACAGCTCCCCATTTATACAGATACGTAACATAAAGTTCGAACAATGTATAAAAGGAAATGGCCCACGTGCCGCCTTTGCAAAATCATTAAATAATAGGGGCAGCGATTGTTTAGCTATAGAATTACGAAAAAGGTCCAGGCAGTCACAGTTTATTTACTCTAATGGAAAACTGAATATAAAGGAAATTCACAGACTTTGAAGAGAAAACCACGCACCCCGAAGGAATTATTCGAATCGGACGGAAATCAGTGGATGTGATGTACATGTACAGACAAAGATTACAACTTAAGAAAAATTGGACGATTTATTCAAGAGAAAAAGCTTCACAAATTGAACAAGTTATAACGCATTGGTCCACCACAGGCCCTTATGCAAGCACTTACTCAAATTAACATTGATTCATAGATTTGTTGGATGTCTTCCTGAGGGATTAGTGCCAAATTCTGTCCAATTGCCGTGTTAGATCGTCAAAATACCGGGATGGTGGGAGGGCCCTGCCCAATATGCTCCAAACGTCCTCAACTGGAGAGAGATCCGGAGACCTTGCTGGCCAAGGTAGGGTTCAGCAAGCACGAAGACAAGCTGTAGAAACTCTCCCCATGTGCGGGCGGGTGTTATCTTGCTGGAATATAAGCCTAGGATGGCTTGCCATCAAGGGCAACAAAGCGTGGCGAGAATATTGCCGCGGATGACAACCTAAGGGGTCCCTCTATAAAAAGAAAAGCCACCGCACACCGTCACTCCTAGTTGTCGGACCGTATGGTGGCCGACAGTCAGGTTCGTATTCCACAGCTGTCCGGGGCGTCTCCCACATCTTCGCCGGTCACCGTCGCTCAGTTCGAAACGGGACTCGTCACTGAAGACAATTTTACTTCAGTCAATGAGTTTCCAGACCGAAGACTTGTCTGAATACGTCTGGTCAGCATCCATTCCTGGCGTTTGGGGTCGATAGAGCGCTTCTATTTCTGCAACGTGTCCAAGTACCGCTATGCGTTAATTGTGGCGCGGTCTTCCAGGAAGTCAATGAGCAGCGGGCCCTTGCATTCAGATAACATGATTATCATGACTTTTCCAGGGATGGCGTGACTCTTGTATCGATTACGCTGCAGAAGTTTCGCCGAGGAGCCCTTATACATACCGCATACATTCCCGATCTCTCCCCATGAGATTTTCTTATTTTTGGAGATCTGAAGAAGGAAATTTGTGCCGCCGACTTGCTTCGGAAGAAGAGGTGCACTCCCGAGTACAATCATGGTTCGGTGTGTAAACGCAAATATTTTTCCATGAACCCATTGACCAGCTTGTCTCACAGCTGAATAAATATATTAACGGTTATGACAATTACTTCTGAAATAATAAACGGTATACTTAATTTTTTCCATCTGTCTCATTTTCATTCGACTGCCCCTTGTAAAATGATAGCTTAGACTGCTTCCATCCCATATATGTTTCTTTCAGCGTACTCAGCGAAGTGGTGCAAGGTACTGTTATGCTCAAAAGTTTCCGAACGGCCTGAGTTGCGTTCCACCTGATTTGTATAAAGCCCGCATGAAGTAACTGTCTTGGAGGTCCTCTCATCTGTTTGCGGTATAGTCGTTTGACCATACAAAATGGATACCAGAAGAGACCTGTAGAGAACACTGTTCCTTATGGCAATCAATCCAGATGTAAATTAACAACATCGTATTGCAAATACCAGGAAACGCGTTATTAGAGATTAGACAGCGTTTAATGCTTGTAAACCTAACTTAATGGGAACAAGTGAAATTTCAAAGGCATTACCCCACTCATTAGCATCTGAGACTACTACCTCTGTGACATAAATCATACGGTAATACTTGGGCAAAATTAAATATTTTTATGAGAAGAGATTTTGAGCCAGTATTCTATGACAATTCGAAGTATTTTTTGCTCTTTGAAAGTTTTTCTCACAGTTGTAAAACATTGCTCCTTTCGTTGTTGAAGTAACCAATACAAAGTACGCGATTAATAGCGGCAAACGCTCTATGCAAACCTTAACATTAACAGGATATCACCAATAATTTAAATGTACTCATAATTCCTGAACAGTTATTTGTGCACGTGTTTGGGCTTTAAATGAGATTACGAACTCTTTTCTTCTGGTTATGGATTCAAACCTAGCACCTACAGCTATTGCCAACCAAGGAAACATTTCGTACCTGCCCGGGATTTAATAACAGCAACGACCGTCAGTGCTGTCTAGGCATAAACAGAAGTGAAATATTGAAGTTTTAAACAATATGAGTTAGCGAATCTTAAGTTGAAAATAAGTCACAAAAATTTTTGTACTAAACTGGGAATCCTATAAAGACTGTCATTTAACTGTTACGTAAATACGAAAGACATTTAGTATAGTTTCGTACAAAAGTAAAGTGTGCACATGTTTAAAATTTGAATTCCATGATGTAAAGTGTTGTGACGGGCATTCGAACCCAGCACGTAATCGGATTATTAACTGTGTTAGCATTGACTTTTTTCACCAGTAGCGAAACTTCTTAATCTGAAATGACGATTTCTTTTTTCCCCGTCCGGGACTCGAACCCGCAATCTAACGCCATTGTTTTCTATAAGAATAGACGTTAAGTATCAACTGTCCGTTCACCAGTAGTGAGATGTGAGCATGTCTGACTCTTGTTGTTGTTGTGGTCTTCAGTCCTGAGACTGGTTTGATGCAGCTCTCCATGCTACTCTATCCTGTGCAAGCTCCTTCATCTCCCAGTACCTACTGCAACCTACATCCTTCTGAATCTGCTTAGTGTATTCATCTCTTGGTCTCCCTCTACGATTTTTACCCTCCACGCTGCTCTCCAATACTAAATTGGTGATCCCTCGGTGTCTCAGAACATGTCCTACCAACCGATCCCTTCTTCTAGTCAAGTTGTGCCACAAACTCCTCTTCTCCCCAATTCTATTCAATACCTCCTCATTAGTTATGTGATCTACCCATCTAATCTTCAGCATTCTTCTGTAGCACCACATTTCGAAAGCTTCTATTCTCTTTTTGTCTAAAATATTTATCGTCCACGTTTCACTTCCATACGTGGCTACACTCCATACAAATACTTGCAGAAACGACTTTCTAACATTTAAATCTGTACTCGATGCTAACAAATTTTTCTTCGCCAGAAACGCTTTCCTTGCCATTGCCAGTCTACATTTTATATCCTCTCTACTTCGACCATCATCAGTTATTTTGCTCCCCAAATAGCAAAACTCCTTTACTACTTTAAGTGTCTCATTTCCTAATCTAATTCCCTCAGCATCACCCGACTTAATTCGACTTCATTGCATTATACTCGTTTTGATTTTGTTGATGTTCATCTTATACCCTCCTTTCTAGACACTGTCCATTCCGTTCAACTGCTCTTCGAAGTCCTTTGCTGTCTCTGACAGAATTACAATGTCATCGGCGAACCTCAAAGTTTTTATTTCTTCTCCATGGATTTTAATACCTACTCTGATCTTTTGTTTCCTTTATTGCTTGCTCAATGTACAGATTGAATAACATCGGGGATAGGCTACAACCCTGCCTCACTCCCTTCCCAACCACTGCTTCCCTTTCGTACCCCTCGACTCTTATAACTGCCATCTGGTTTCTGTACAAATTGTAAATAGCCTTTCGCTCCCTGTATTTTACCCCTGCCACCTTCAGAATTTGAAAGAGAGTATTCCAATCAACATTGTCAAAAGCTTTCTCTAAGTCTACAAATGCTAGAAACGTAGGTTTGCCTTTCCTTAATCTTTCTTCTAAGATAAGTCGTAGGGTCAGTATTGCCTCACGTGTTCCAACATTTCTACGGAATCTAAACTGATCTTCCCCGAGGTCGGCTTTTCCATTCGTCTGTAAAAAATTCGCGTTAGTATTTTGCAGCTGTGACTTATTAAACTGATAGTTCGGTAATTTTCACATCTGTCAACACCTGCTTTCTTTGGGATTGGAATTATTATATTCTTCTTGAAGTCTGAGGGTATTTCGCCTGTCTCATACATCTTGCTCACCAGATGGTAGAGTTCTGTCAGGACTGGCTCTCCCAAGGCCGTCAGTAGTTCCAATGGAATGTTGTCTACTCCCGGGGCCTTGTTGCGACTCAGTTCTTTCAGTGCTCTGTCAAATTCTTCACGCAGTATCGTATCTCCCATTTCATCTTCATCTACATCCTCTTCCATTTCCATAACATTGTCCTCAAGTACATCGCCCTTGTATAGACCCTCTACATACTCCTTCCACCTTTCTGCTCTCCCTTCTTTGCTTAGAACTGGGTTTCCATCGGAGCTCTTGATATTCATACAAGTGGCTCTCTTCTCTCCAAAGGTCTCTTTAACTTTCCTGTAGGCGGTATCTATCTTACCCCTAGTGAGATAAGTCTCTACATCCTTACATTTGTCCTCTAGCCATCCCTGCTCAGCCATTTTGCACTTCCTGTCGATCTCATTTTTGAGACGTTTGTATTCCTTTTTGCCTGCTTTATTTACTGCATGTTTATATTTTCTCCTTTCATCAATTAAATTCAATATTTCTTCTGTTACCCAAGGGTTTCTACTAGCCCTCGTCTTTTTACCTATTTGATCCTCTGCTGCCTTCACTATTTCATCCCTCAAAGCTACCCATTCTTCTTCTACTGTATTTCTTTCCCCCATTCCTGTCAATTGTTCCCTTATGCTCTCGCTGAAACTCTGTACAACCTCTGGTTCTTTCAGTTTATCCAGGTCCCATCTCCTTAACTTCCCACCTTTTTGCAGTTTCTTCAGTTTTAATCTACAGTTCATAACCAATAGATTGTGGTCAGAGTCCACATCTGCCCCTGGAAATGTCTTACAATTTAAAACCTGGTTCCTAAATCTCTGTCTTACCTTTATATAATCTATCTGATACCTACTAGTATCTCCAGGATTCTTCCATGTATACAACCTTCTTTTATGATTCTTGAACCAAGTGTTAGCTATGATTAAGTTATGCTCTGCGCAGAATTCTACCAGGCGGCTTCCTCTTTCATTTTTTAGCCCCAATCCATATTCACCTTCTATGTTTCCTTGTCTCCCTTTTCCTACTCTCGAATTCCAGTCACCCATGACTATTAAATTTTCGTCTCCCTTCACTACCTGAATAATTTCTTTTATCTCATCATACATGTCATCAATTTCTTCATCATCTGCAGAGCTAGTTGGCATATAAACTTGTACTACTGTAGTAAGCGTGGGCTTCGTGTCTGACTAAAAACTAAAAATAACGGCATCTATCGTTATTGCTGACAGCACACGAAGAGACATTGAAAATGAAAATTACTACTCATTAGCAGTCCCGTGTGCACATTCTAGGACTTTAAATGAAGTTATGAATATTTAAACTGTGGATCAGGATTCGGACCCAGATATGTGCCATTCGTGAAGACCTAGAGGAGTTTGCAATTAGGGGACAACAACGAAACGACCGAACTGTATCGTTCTGAGAGGGTCAAATACCATCAATGAAGATATCCGAATCCGGGTCCCAGTCCAGCACCAAAGTACTCATCGTGTCAATATGAAATAAAGTAAGAGCTCTGTGACCTTAAATGACGATTGTTTCATTAAATAAAATAAAATTTCTGGTGTAAGAAAGCTTGCTGGTGACAAAGTTTCTGTCTGCGACGACTTCTGCCTCTACCATGGCCAAGCCTAAATGCCTCAGTCCAACTGGTAGTGAAGAGCTATCAAGTTCAGTGCGTATTTTGAACTACGGTGCAACATAAGGGCCTTCACTTTGCGTTACCAGAGTTGAAGGAGAGCCCTTATTGTCTGTTAAAAATCGACGCCTCGAGTGTGAATCGAATCTATACCCCACTCCTATGAAACTAGGATCAGTCCACCAGACCACTGTATCCAACGCTTGCCAACCGCATTATGATGTCCTAAGTGGTGAAGTGCAATACTGTATCCTGAAAGTGGATTGCAGCCAGTTGAATATATGAATTTCCTGGTTTTGTTGTAATTTTGTTCGGCTGCATCGACAGTTACCAGATGCCTTGGCTACAAGTACTTTCGATATGCCCATTACATCTACAAAAGCCTCAAATCAATTACTAAAAATCCAACAATTTATAGGCGGTTTTAACATTAAAAAGAGCTTACGGATTAGATGCGGTCCGTTAATTGTCACGGTCATTCTTTCCTGATGACTTGGTTGATGTCAACTATATCAACAAGTATAAGAAATAAAGTGTTGCAGAATTTCAACAGAGTCAAATTTTAGATTCTACACTAATCAGTTCACATTGTCGCGGAATTAATTTAAATTTAGTGTCCATTTCAACAATGTAGAGAAATACTGAACAGTTGGAAACCTCACATCTAACACAGTGACCTTACACTTAGGCCCCCGCAGGTTCGAATCCTCTCTCGGGCATAGATGTGTGTGATGTCCTTAAGTTAGTTAGGCTTAGGTAGTTCTAAGTCTAGGGGACTGATGACCTCAGATGTTAAGTCCCATAGTTCTTACAGCCATTTGAACCATTTTTGAACTTAGGTCCCAACCAGAAATTCTAACTTTGTGGTATGATACAGCGAAGACTGCTTGCCAGTGCTCTTTCTCATCTTAAAATACGCAGTTGCCTTCAAAATGGTTCAAATGGCTCTGAGCACTATGGGACTTAACATCTAAGGTCATCAGTCCCCTAGAACGTAGAACTTAGATCTACTTAAACCTAACTAACCGAAGGACATCACACACATCCATGCCCGAGGCAGGATTCGAACCTGCGACCGTTGCGGTCTCGCTGTTCCAGACTGAAGCAGTTGCCTTATTGGATTCTTTAAATACACAGTATCAGTAATTTCGTGTGCAAGCACTGCACACGGATTGAAAAGTTTAATCGTGCTGTGGCTTGCAACTCGGTACACAGGGTTTTCTCAAACTTTTGGGTCAGGTTGAAACAGGTGACAGTCGTCCACAACCGATTATATTGAAATATTGAGCCAATGACCAGAAATGAATATTTATTGTGTTATGGACATACACAGCGTACACTGCATAACAACAACGTCGCTCATAGTAATTGTTGAAAGTGACGATTGCCAGTCTCAGTCTCAGTGCCTGTATTTGCAATGGCGCGTGCAGTTCTGCCGCACTCTCACAAAGATGCCGTGTGTCTTTCGTACACTGGAACTGGTAGCGGATGGTGGACAGCGTACATCCACCCAACCGACCACTGTACACAACGTAGCTCAAGCACATGTGTCATGCAACGACCACATGCATCGCACTCGAGTATTAACGTGTGCCGCGCGCATACCACTATCAATGGTGTCAGTTAACCATTGCGTCAGACAACTTCTAATGTGCCCATGGTGAGGTTCACGCGTTAACTCACCCGCAAGACGCACACGTCGAAGGACACAGTGTGGATAGTACTGGTGGAATAGGTATTACAGCCCTATCATAAAGAACGCGTCCAAGCACTGGGATCAACGGACTCATGCATTCACTTCTGTCAATGGATTATCTACTACAGTGTTATAGTGCTGAACGTAGTACAGTTTTTACTACTCACGGATAAGGCCTCATTCAGCAGTGATGGTGTTTTCAAAAGCCGCAACAGTCATGTCTGGAGTGAGGACAATCCCCACGCCAGCCTCATCAGTGGCCGCCAGAGACGATTCTCTGTCAACGTATAGGCGGACATTGTCCAAGATCACCTGAAAGGACATTATTTGCTGCTGGTCCACGTTATCTGCTGTTTCTGCGAGACGTTCTGCCGCAGATGAAGATTGTGCCCCTTGTTGTCCGCGAAAGGACGTGCTTTCAACACAACAGCCCACCAGCCGATGCTTATATCTGCGGGCACTTGAACGACACGTACCCTCGTCGCTGGATTGGAAGGGGAGGTCCTGTCCCATGGCCAGCTCGATCGCCGAATCTCACACCTCTGGACGTTTTCCTCAGGAGTTATGTCAAGACACTGGCGCATGGAACCCCCGTAGAAATGGATTGAAACCTGCTGAGCAGGGTACAAGTTGCCTGCCTCTTGGTAAAATTGACGCCAGGTATCTTTGAGAGAGTGCGGCAGAACTTCATGCACCGTTGCCATGGATGCACTGAGGTTAACGGTCGTCACTTTGAACAATTACTATGAGCTACGTTGTTATTATGTGGTGTACGCTGTGTATATCCATAACACCATAAATATTCATTCCCGACAATTGGTTCCCTATCTCAATATAATCAGTTGTGGACCCACTATTGCCTGTTTCAGTTTGTCCCAAAAGCTTTGGGACACTCTACGAGGGTTGAGTGAATAGTAATGCCTCCACCTTCGTTAATTGGGTTCAGATGGGAATATTTTAGTAAATCAAAGCAGAAATAATCCTCAGAATGCGATCTTTAATTACCAATATTCACTTTTCCACGTAATCACCGGCCAATTGGATACATTTCTGCAAACGATGAACAAGTTTTCTGAAGCCGACATGGAAGAAGTCGACACTCTGCTTCCGAAACCATTCTCACAGTTCTCTCAACGTCTTCATCAGAAGCATAATGATGTTCCCGCAGATCGTCTTTCATTATGGGGAACGGATGGAAGTCAGACGGTGCTAAATCTGGACTGTATGGAGGATGCCGTACGGTGGTGAGATTCAGTCTCTGAAGTTCTGCTGTGGCGGCACGTTAAGTGTGTGGTTTGGCATTTTCATGCTTCAAGAAAACATTTCCCTTTCCCTTTCACATGAACACAATCACCACAAAATGCTTTCATTCTCTGATGAATCTCCTTTGGGGTGACACTTTCTGTTGTCAAGAATTCAATGACTGCACGTTGCTTAAATCTCATTTACCGACCGTCTGCACAGGTTTCCATACTTTACACTGAAACAACACAACCGTTCAATACTAAGGCTTCCCGCCAACCGGAGCTGTAGAAAAGAGGCTACGGAGCAAGCCAGTACCTGCCACATACCAATGCTGCCAACTGTTCAAGAGTTACGAATGTGGAGGCATTACTTTTCAGTCAACCCTTGTATATGCCTGACATAAACTGGCCGTGCATCAGGTAATGCCCCAGGTAGTGTAACAACATCTTGACAACAGCACTGTTCTCATACTGCCAGCTTCATTGTTCGTTTCATTTGATGTTGTTATCAGTGAAATAAAATCACATAACCTCCCTAACAAGTGGATTCATTTCATTTCTTCTTTCCTTCTGGCAGATCTCTCTCTTTTTCGTTCTTTATTTATCTCTCTCTCTCTCTCTCTCTCTCTCTCTCTCTCTCTCTCTCTCTCTCTCTTATCCTTTCTTTTTTCCTTTTTTTGCCAGCCACACGGCTTTTCCCTTTGAGCCAACGAAAAGCGATAAAATGCGGCCAGTAATCGATTCACAAAGCGCTGTTTAGTACCGTTAAGAAGATTTCTTTTAACGTTCGTCTTAGACGAAGGAATTAAGTTTGCTCTAAAAGCGTCTTAAATAATAATGTTCCCAAATTTATCTTATAAGAAAATCTCGTTCTCCAGGTAGTAAGGAGTTTTGAAAACAAAGACCGCATAGTCTGGTTCAGGTCGATCGTTTTGTCTGACAGCACAGCATAAATATTTTGCCTAAAAGATATCACTAGTTGTGTTCTTGTAGCTATGAAAATCATTAGTTCATTATTTGAACAGTGATTAACACCTAAGGGTATAATACTGCTAAAACTAGGATAAGAATATTAACCGAAGGCTGAGTTCATCCTCAAACTAAGGCGTACATCTAATACAGAAGCTAAGAGGGGCTATTCGTTCTTGCAGTTCTAAGGCAAGCATTGGAAGCCGTCCTCAAATTCATGCAACACTATTAACGTTACCATTGCGTTCCCCTCCTAGACTAATAATTCTTCGTTTACAACGAATAAAAATATGTAGGAGTGACAGGATTGGAACCCGTCATTTATACAGTACAAGTTTACAGCTTAAACCACCTCACTATCTTTCTACTTGTCTAGGATTCTGTTTTCGACGTATATGGTGTGGTATGCGGTGTAACGTAGTCGACTAAAATCATATGACAGCCGTAGCAGCATGACCTGAATCACTAAATTTTACTTTTCATCTCTGTAAACACTGTCTTTGTTACTAGGTATGTTGCGGAGGGACAAAATAACCTTCCACGGCTTTCGAAATAATACTTACGGGGAGCGTATTTACGAAATCTTTTTCAAAGCACGGAGTCGGCAATGAATTTGACATCTGCGGCGAAGAAAATATTCTCCAACTTGTATAGCACTTCGTTCCTTCTTCTTCTTACTTGCGTCAATAGGATATGTCACAGCTGAAGAAATCTGATAAAGGTCGCATTCTCGCACTTTATGGGGATGGAGACTGCATCAGTGCCATTACCAGAGCATTAGGTTACAGGAAATCTACGATTCATTTTTTGGTGAAGAGGATTGCGGATAAAGGTCATGTCAACCATCGTCGCTCTAGACGTCTACGGACTTCCACTGACGATCAAGACGTTAGTGTACTACACTGCGGTCATGAAGGCCCTTTCAGGACCAGCACAGAAATTAAAAACTAAGCGTGGGCAGGTTGACTATACGTTGTCGTCTCAACGAGAACAGAAGATACGGACGAAAATCGGCAGCTATGGAAATGTTGAAAGAGCAATGTAAGGTGTTAGATTAAACTTCGCACTGGAGTACAGAAGGAACCCGCTTTCGTACTGAGACCAAGTTATGTTTACGGACGAGAAGGTATTATTCACCGCTCCACGTAGTTCGGTCCCTGTGTTTGCAAACGGTTGCGACGTCATATGTGTATCGTACCGTCCGCCTTCTAGCCATTACTGCTGCAAAACACTGGAGAACGTAATGTTTCCTTCTGTTCCTCACAGATTTTAAGGAAGCAGAATAATCTTCCAACATGACCGTTCCCCAATCCACACAGCAAATTGTGTAAAACACTGCTTTCAGATATACAGAGACGTTGATCTGTTGGACTGTGTTGCCTCAGTCTCATAGAGCGCTTACAGGCAGAGATAGGGAAAATATTAGGATTAGACGACCTGTACCAACAGCTTAGGCAACTCTGTCGAAAGCAGTTTATGATACGTGGGAAGAGACGTCGCATAATAACAAATTCATCCGGAAACTTGTTGTTCTCTGGCCTCCGGTGGCTAAATGCTGTTCTAGAGGAGGATTAAATTGGACACGGACTAAAGCTATTATGTTACTAGAGAGGAAACTTCGTTTAAGAAAATTTCAACTGCTTTTCTGGAACATTTATGTTACTATGGACAACAGTAAGTTTCTTTTTTAGTTATGTTTATTTTCAAACGTAAAGCTGTAATGTAACTGAATCACAAATGTTTGTCTAAACAGTGGTTAAGAAATTCATCTTAAAAAAGAGGAGTAGAGTATACACGTAAATCAGAGTCCCTTTAATTCAGTTTTTTCACTCTTTCACTCGACTATGAATTTTAAACTATTTTACGACCATGGATCAAAAACACTACTACCAATATGAAACTAATTTATTTTTACTTGGAGCATGACTTCAACGCCGATGAAGGCATCAAACAGAACCCCAGTCGTTGTGAGGTCACAAGTTTGGTTAAACACACAGGGTCGTAGGAGAAGAAACATAAGCTGAGTGACTAAGTGAATCTAAAGTTCTCTTATAAAGCATTCAAGGTAGTACAGTCGTTGACAAAAACACCAGGTCGCCACTAGGCTCCACAGCGCTAAGACTGAACCAATTCGTCAGGCGTCAATAAACGTGAGAACCCTCAGAACTCTGCGCCTGACACTTTGCACAATCTGGACAGCGGCCACAACGTAAGAAGCTTAGCTTTTAAAAGAGATGTTATCGTCTGCTAGAGCCATCCAACGCCGTGCCTGGTAGTGGTCTGGTGGTAAACGACGCTGAGGGGCGTTTTCAAGTCTGCTCGTTATACTATACATTCCCTATATATACTACAGTTAATGTCAAATGAGAGAAGAATCATAATTTCATATTTTGGCACACCACTTAGACAGTCTATTGCAAAAATATTTTCGCCTTAGAGTTGGGTGTGTCTGCTTGTGAACGCTTTCGTGTCCCAGAACCTGCTCTTGTTTTGGATAGCACAAAACTACTCAGAGTTGCTACGTGAATTTCCATGGAATAAGACTATGACATACCGGGTGAAAGTGAGTTCTCGATGCTGTTAATTTCATGAACGGAGTTGCCAAGAGCAACCTGACTGATAGTGACGCAAGAGATATTCTACTATATTTTATCCGAAGTGTTTTTCGGGGGGGGAGGGGGGGGGCGAGTATTGGAGGATGTGACATTTTAATAACTGCTAAATTAAATATCATAAAACTTCGGCACAGTGATGGCAAAGTTACTCATGTGTCAACTGCTCTTCATCGAAGGACGTAAGAATGTTTTAAGCTAATCTGCCATTGTGATCAAAATACATCAGAAAATGCAACTGAAATGCGTCAGTGGTTTCTTGGTGGAGCAGCTGGAGGCGAGATCGGCGGTTCGGCACTTTGGGTGTTTAGTTTCGGGGCAGGACTTGGAAGAGGGGTGAGGAACTGGTTGAAGCAGGAGATAATGGGAGTCACGCCCTTCGAGTGAGGTGGAAGCACTTGGAGTGAAGGTGAGTGCTCTGTGGTGGCGACCATAGCGCGGCAGGCAACAACATGTGTGGGGGAAGCAGAGTCAAGCATATAGCAGGGCGAGTGGGGAGTATAAGAAAGCCGCCAAAATGGGTGGTGGCGGCGGGAGCAGGGGCAGCAGCAGGAGCATGAGCAGCAGTGTGAATGGGATGAGGACGAGGAGCAGGAGCCAGAGTAGGAACGAGAGCAGTATACAGGTGGGGATATAGTGCAGGAGAGCAGTTGGAAGGGGAGGAGGCTGCGAGGGTGGGAGGTGGAGCATAGGGGGGACCCCAGAGGAGACATTCCAGGAGGTAATGGTGAGGACAGGTGAAGGGGAAGTGTAAATGATAGTGCTGGTGGGATTGTCCATTGTGGACTGAGTGGATCACTACAGGCGACAGGTGTCGCCGAGGTAGGGAGAGAAAGTGTAGACAAGGCTAACCAGGAGACGGAGGCGGGAGAACAGGACGGCGACGGCGATGGCGACGGCGATACCAGTGAAGGGCAATAGCAACGGCTGCGGCGGTGACGGGCAGCAGCACTTGGCGAAATTCATTGTTGCAGACAGCAGTCATACAATTTCGCAATACGTTCAGTACATCGTTTGCAGATAGATAAATTAACATTAGCCTCTCCTGTTGAATCCTGTCTGGTCATCAAATATGGGATTTCTGGGAAGCCTGCTTTCTCGGATCACTAGACAAACAATGCAAACAAATCATATTAAAGAGATTTATTACGAAAAGTAAATGACAATACTTAACTTTGACTACTACCCAGATTGATCGCAAGCAAAGAGCGACAGACAAAATAATCGAGCTTCCTCAGTATAAAAATACCAAGTTTGAACTACATAGAATGTATGAGCAAGTAATGAGCTTTGACGCTTCTATTCATGTCACTGGTCTTGAAGCTTCTCGTAAACCAGGACTGCGACTAGTCGGGCGTGGCACTTAATTCCACTTCGCATAGAGACCGCTGCTGTCGCATTGTCGTCCTGGAGAGGGATCGGTCAGCATGCAATAGGCTGACTGCCCTCTCTGCTCTCTCGTTCCCGACTGGCGTTCCAGCACTTGACTTTACAACATAACATTCCTCCTCCCCCCCCCCTCCCCCCAAAGCGACGGACGCCTTCTTATACTGAGCACGACATCGGCGGGGGAGGCAGGAGCGTGGATGCTGCAATGGACTGGAAGCTGTGGCTGCAGGGGACGGCAGACTTCCAGTCGTACCCTGCCGTCCGGCCTTCACTCTGGCGGAACGTTCCCAGGTAAACGACCAGAAGGGTACGCGTCCACCGCTTGAGGCCCATAGTGAGATGTAGAAGGCGTCGGATGCAGCAGTGTGGGCTGGTACAGCTCAATCGGTAGGACAAGAGGAGGCGGAGGAGGTGAAGGCTCCGTCTCCATGGTATTATCACGCGGTATCGTGATGACATCCTCTGGAGGCTGCTGTTGCCGCACTGTCCTCGAGATCCGTGAATGTGGAAATTTTTGGAAATTTGTGGTAAGGACTATGGGACCAAACTGCTGAGATCATCGGTCCCTAGGCTTACGCACTACTTAATCTGACTTGTACTAACTTACACTAATGACAACGCACATACCCGTGCCCGAGGTAGGACTCGAACCTCCGACGGGGGCAGCCGCGCGAACCGTGACAAGACGCCCAAGACCGCACGGCTACCCCGGGCGGCCAGTGAATCTGGAGGAAGAGACACAGAAGAATCATCGTGCACATGACAGTAACACGGCTACCCCGCGCGGCCAGTGAATCTGGAGGAAGAGACACAGAAGAATCATCGTGCACATGACAGTAACGAATTTGACTGTGATGCCGGCGCTGCAACCCGTCGGGGCCTGAAATCAGATACATGCACGCACCAATTCGACGAAGGATCTCGCCTCGCGCCACCGTCGGCTGCCGCTAAAAGCCCTGTAAAACACAATATCGTGCGGTGCGAAGCGATACTTGAAGGCCTTCGTTCGGCGCTGGATGCTGAGGAGGTTGGAGCAGGTGAAGCAGTGTCCGATGGCGGCGGCAATTCCGCCGGCGATGGTCCATCTCGTGGATGTGAACGATAGATGCGAGAAACAGTTGGAAATGCTTGATCCCTGGTGTGTGCGGTGCGATATTTGGCCATCTGCTGCTTGAATGTTCTGACAAAACGTACCGATTTTGCCGTTTGATTGTGGATGGAACGACGCACTAGTTAGATGCTGTGTACCACTGTGTTCACAGAATGTTTCAAATTCGTTTTATGTGAACTAAGGTCCGTTGTCCGACACTATGACTTCAGGCAAGCCTTCGAGGCAAAAAATAGAGGACAACGCCTGAACTGTGCTACGTAACTTTATCGAGATCATTGGCACAGCAAAAGGAAACTTGCTATAAGAGTCTACAACAACCAACAACGAGTGTTCCAAAAAAGCCCCGCAAAGTCTATGTGTACACGTTGCCATGGTGGTTGCGAATTAGGTCAAGCATACAATTTTTGTGGCGGAGCGGACTGATTTTTCGCACATGCGTGACGCTGGGAAGTCATCTGTTCAGTTTGGGTGTCCATACCCTTTCAACCGCAGTGTCGACGCACTAGCTGTTTTGTACGAACAATCCCCCCCAGTGTCCTTGGTGAAGCAACTGCAACACGTCTTTTTGCAAAGCTTTAGGGATCAACACATGTGACTGGCTCTGAGCACTATGCGACTTAACTTCTAAGGTCATCAGTCGCCTACAACTTAGAACTAAGTAAACCTAACTAACCTAAGGACATCACACACATCCATGCCCGAGGCAGGATCCGAACCTGCGACCGTAGCGGTCGCTCGGCTCCAGACTGTAGCGCCTAGAACTGCACGGCCACTCCGGCCGGCCACATGTGACTGTCCACTTTCGTTTTGAACAAGGATCACACCTTGCTGTACAGCGAGGCTATGCCGACGTGCAAGGTATCGATGCACTACAGAGTTTCTTTTGTTACGCAATGAGCGAGGCCAAGATGTGAGACTGTATTTTAGCAATATCTTCAAATCTGAATCAGCTTCCGTGGCCTGTGCAATTTACATATAGTTCAGAGGAAAGAATTGAAGCAATTCAGAATCCTGAAAATCGATGTGACAACAAGATGCAGCAGAAGCGCCGAAGTCTGTATTAGGGCCAATAGGAAAATGTGAAAGTGCGTCCGCATTACCATAATGAGTTGTCGGACGATACAAAATCTCGTACTGGTACTGAGACAACAACAAAGCCCATCTGTGTAATTTTTGGGCAGTTCGTACACGAACCGGCTTCGTCGGATGAAACAAGGACTGCAGTGGCTTTGGATTAGTTACTAAGTAGAATTTTATGCCACACAAATAGTGATGGAATTTGGTAACACCATACACAATAGCCAATGCCTTTTTCTCTATTTGTGAATAGTTACACTGAGCTTTAGACGACAGTTGTTTATCACCAGTTCGGTGCGAAAGCACTGCACCGATTCTGTAAGAAAAAAATGGTTCTCAGCACTATGGGACTCAACATCTGAGGTCATCAGTTCCCTAGACTTAGAACTACTTAAACCTAGGGACATCGCACACACATCCATGCCCGAGGCAGGATTCGAACCTGCGACCGTAGCAGCAGCGTGGTTCCGGACTGGAGCGCCTAGAACCGCTCGGCTACCGCGGCCGGCGATTCTGTAAGAGGGAGCGTCTACTTGCAACACAACTGGTTTGTCAGGATCGAAGTGAACGAAGGATCGATCACTGAGCAAAGCATCTTTAAGTTTTTGAAAAGCTTCATGGCACCGGTCTGTCCAAACAGAGGGGACATTCTTGCAACGTAGCCGATGCAATGGAGCTGCGATATGTGCAGCATTCGGTTTTAACCGAATATAACGGTTCATTTTCCCTGGAACTGACTGCAGTTCTGTGGCATTCCGATACACTGGCAGATCTCGAATGGCTAACAAATGAGACTGAAGTGAATGTACACCTTGATTCTTTATGACATGACTAAGATACCGCAACTCAGGTTTAGAAAAAGCAGACTTGTCCAGTTTATACTTTAGACCTGCATCAGATAACACACGAAACAAAGCACGCAAATTTGCAATGTTCCTTCAGGTATATGATCTATTATGACTATATCGTCCAAGTAGTTTGAACAGTTTGATACTTGAGCAGTCAGCTGTTCCAAATACCGCTGGAAAATGGCGGGTGCCGAAACACTGCCAAAAGTCAATCGCAAATATTGAAACAATCCCAAATGAGTGTTCACAACACACACTTTTTGAGATTCTTCTTCTAGTGTTATTTGAAGATATGCATCGCGCAAAATAAATTTTTGAGATGTAGCGACCAGCGGATAATCTGTGTATGAGATCCTCTGGGCATGGAAATGGAAAACAATCAATCACAGTTTGTGGATTGACTGTAGGCTTAAAGTCAACACAGAGGCGAATGCGACCTGAAGGTTTGGGGAGCAAAACCAGTGGACTTGCCCATTGACTAGGTTCTAAGGGCGCAGTAGCTCTGTTACCTAGCAGTTCTTTAAGTTCAGCAGCCACTTTGTCCCATAATGGAATGGGAACAGTTCTGGCCCAGTAAAATTTCGGCTGAGCATTGTCTTTCATAGTAAATGTGCAACAAAATTGTTAGCCTTGTCTAAACCTTCAGAAAGTGGTTCAGGGAATTCTTTCAGCAAGCTAGCTATACTGTTTTGGCATTGAATGCAGCCACTGACAATACATTGTCCTAAATTTGAAAACCAAACAAATCAAACGAATCAAGGCCAAACATGTTCTCACAATCGGGTGATGGAGCACAGTGAAAGTCGCATTTCACGTATGCGAGCGACACATGACAGAAAAAGAACATTTTCCAGGAATGGGAATGTCTTGTCCATTATAACTCATCATGTGCATGATACTTTTAGACAGGCATGGGGAGCCGAACAGTTCATATTTGTTATGGTTCAGCAATGTAACAGAGACACCTGTATGCAACTGAAATTTCACACATTTTCCACTAATGTGCAAATGAACAAAAAGTTTCTTGGACTGGCGTAGCACTGAAGAAACTGTTTGCTTGCTAGTTTTGCTAATGCCTGGATCAGGCTTACAATACACTGCACTGATTACATGGGCTTTGTGAATAGCTTTTTGTGAGTGGGCAGAATTCTTATGTTTGTTCCGTTGCAAACATATGGATTGTACGTGACCTTGTTTTGCAACAAGAGTAACACTGTGCTTGTTGGGACGGGCAGTCTGCGCGTTTGTGCCATGAATAGCACCGAGGGCATGACATAATTCTGTTCGCCTGTTTGTGTTGAGTGGAGAACTGTTTACATGGTGTGGCGCACGTGAGCTGTAGCTGCCTAATGGGTCAGTCCTACCAAGGGGCGGCTCGACCTGACAAATTGGTGACTGTTCAAATTTATCAGCCGACGTGTCACACGAATCTTACTTATCTAGTATTTTAACTATCTGCTGAAATGATGGATTTCACTGTTTCAGAATCTGTTCTCTAAGCTTGACATCAGCTACATTGAACATGATCGCATCATGCAACATAACATCTAAATATAAAACACCACAAGCACATTTGAATTTGCATTTCCTCGTCATATTGTGCAAATCGGTTACCCACTCATGATAAGTTTGTTCTGACCGTTCCCTGCAATTAAAGAATTGATACCTAGCTGCTACAACATTCACTTGTTGGTCACAATAGTTAGAGAATCTACAACCTGATCATAGGAAGGTTCACTCAGGGTTGCGTTATGGAAGAATTTCTGAATGAGGCGAAACACTGCACTCCCTGCCATTGACAAAAATAATGTAGTTTCACAATACGTGGTACGCTGTAAGCAATTATGTGCGCTTCATACTGTCGCAACCACTAGAACCACTCCCCATCTTGTTTGTCAAAATGGCGAAAAGGCGCTATAGCACTTGGAGCTACTGGTATTGATTGTTGTTCTGATGGGCGTGCAGCGTTGGCCAGTAGCTGCTGCACTGAATTTAGCAGCGTAGCTATTTACTGGGTCTGAAACTGAAACATCTGTGTTAGCTGTGTTGCATCTGTCACTTGCAGCTGAGCCGCCTAAGCAGGGGTAGGAGAGGTGGGATGCTCATTTTGGACTATGCAAATGCAATAAACAAACAAGGCAAGCAATAAAAATAAGCACACAAGAAATGAAAATTTCCGCAATGACCACCTGAAAACGCTGATTAGCAATAACACTATAAGAGACAGCATGAAATCAAAACAGCACATCCCTTCAAAGAAAAGACAAGGTAGGATTAAGGCGCCAGAAAACACAAAAACTTAGAACAAAATCAAAAATTTGTGGCAGCCAGGGTGCTTCTTACTCGCCGCCAAACGTTAAATCCCGCCTAATCGTCAAATATGGGGTGCCTAGGAAACCTGCTTCATCGGATCGCTAGACAAACAATTCAAACAAATCGTCTTAATGAGTTTTGTTACGAAAAGTAAATGGTAATACTTAACTTTGAGCCGGCCGGTGTGGCCGAGCGGTTCTAGGCGCTTCAGTCTGGAACAGCGCGACCGCTACGATAGCAGGTTCGAATCCTGCCTCGGGCTCAAATGGCTCTGAGCACTATGGGACTTAACTTCTGAGGTCATCAGTCCCCTAGAACTTAGAACTACTTAAACCTAACTAACCTAAGGACATCACACACATCCATGCCCGAGGCAGGATTCGAACCTGCGTCCGTAGCGGTCGCTCGGTTCCAGACTGTAGCGCCTAGAACCGCTCGGCCACGCCGGCCGGCTCCTGCCTCGGGTATGGATGTGTGTGATGTCCTTAGTTTAGTTAGGTTTAAGCAGTTCTAAGTTCTAGGGGACTGATGGCCTCAGCAGTTAAGTGCCATAGTGCTCAGAGCCATTTTTGAACTTAACTTTGAATACCAAACAGATGTGTCGCAAGCAAAGAGCGACAGACAAAATAATAGAGTTTCCTCAGTATAGCAATTCCAAGTTTGAGCTACATAGAATGTACGAGCAAAGTAATGAGCTTTGACGCTTCTATTCATGCCGCTGGTCTTAAAGCTTGTCGTGAAACTGGGCCGAGACCAATCGGGCGGCGTGCTTAAGTCCTCTTCGCATAAAGACCGCTAGTGTCGTATTGTCGTCCTGGAGAGGAGTCAGTCAGCATGCAATTGGCTGACTGACAGCTCTCTCATGCCCGACTGGCGTGCTGACGGTTGGCTTTACGTCGTAACATCTCCGACTAAGTACATCATTACAAATAAGCCTACCAACTATACTTCGATTATTTGCGGATGAACATTCCGACAGATTCACGCTAATGGGATTATGAAAAGTAAGAATAAATATAATTATTGGCAGAATTTATAAATATTATAAAGAAGTCATGTGGGAAGGCGATTTAATTGTAATTTTTAGTTTGAGTCCAGGAGAAGCATTTTTCAACTTGGGTCGATAAAAACGATGAAGTTGAAATAAAAGATACTCCCCCAAAAGAAGGTAAAATTGTAATAGAATCGAAGGAAGCGTGTATTCCTCTGGTTAGATGAGCCAGAATATTCACTCGAGCTTGAGCAAGAAAGACTAAAAAACCCAAAGATTCCCATATCTTTCTTTGCACCACAAAACTTCGAGATTGCAGGATTAAATGGGAAAAGAAATTTTGAACTAGATATCAGTGATTATTATAATTCTGCTGAATTTGATATGCCTTACTTTATTTGCATTCTTTTTCAAACTAATCGAAAAAATAGTCAGCTAGTTGACTGTTCTTTATTCGACCATGCTAAATTACAGAATATCTATATAAAGAACGGACGAAATGAAGTTTTTCCTCAAGAATTATGGAATCTAGATTCACCAAATAACTTTTCGAAGGCTTATGATGCTTTCTCATTAAGACAGTCACCCAATTCAATGGTAATGTTAATGTGTTAATTAATTTATTGAAAATTATCCTATTGTGGTTATAAATATGATTCAAAGAACGAATGTTTTAACTACATAAACAACAATGATATTATGTGCGACTATTAATGATAAAATACCAAAAGTCATGCTCGGCAAGAAAAAATTGACATATGATGTACAACACAGTATTCTAACTGAAAATTTTATAGCTCTTTTTATGATAAATTTCATTATTTATTTATATACGGTTTTTTGCTTATACCAAATTTCGATGATTGTCTGATGGAAATGATTGTTCCGTTCCGTTCCGTGATGGCATGCAGCTACTAGTTATCAAACCTCAATCTTCCTGTTGCGATATTTATCCATTCAGTGTGGAACTGTTGTGTTTTAAGTGCTTGAGATATTTGTCTTGTTTTGTTATACGCGCTCGTTACTTTGTGATGGTCTGGAATCATCTCATTTTTATTGGTGGACTGTCCGTGTAATGTATTTGTAGAGTGTCCAAAAATTTGTCTCGTGAAGAGGATTTTTTATTTTTTTTACTATGGGATGATTTTGGGCTAAATTTATATATGTTTTGTGAGCTGAGCCAGAAACCCCCTTAGGTAACTACTTACATTCATTTGCCTTAAACAAAGTTCTCTCCATAATAACACAATAGATTCAGTTCCATGTCCAGTTTCCACCCTCCTCTACGACAGCATTTATCTGCCGGAGAATGGAGGTTCAAAATGGTTCAAATGGCTCTGAGCACTATGGGACTTAACATCTGAGGTCATCAGTCCCCTAGAACTTAGAACTACTTAAACCTAACTAACCTAAAGACATCACAAACATCCATGCCCGAGGCAGGATTCGAACCTACGAGCGTAGCAGTCACGTGGTTCCGGACTGTAGCACCTAGAACCGCTCGGCCACCGCGGCCGGCGAGAATGGAGGCAACAAGTTTTCAGATGAATCTGTTATTTTGTGACATCTCCTCCTAAGCATCGTGAACTGCTTCGGATAATGCTGCTTTGGTTGTTGCTGCAGGTCTTTTAATACCAATATTTTTTTTGCATCTCTGTCCATATGTGCTCCGTTACACTGAGATCAAAATGTCTGGAAAGTCAGTCCAGTAAATCAACGTCTCCTCTCATTTGAAACCAATTTAATGTATAGATTGGGGAACGGTCATGTTGCAAGATTATTCTTCATCCCAAAAATCTGTGACAAACAGATGGAAGCATTACGTTCTCCAGGATTTTCCTGTAGTAGTCGCTAGAATTCGGACGGTACAGTTCCCACAAGACGCGGCAACAATTTGTTGATATCCATCCCCAAACTATGACATAAATTTGGCCACACTTTGTCTCTGCTGCACATATTTGCCGTCGTATCATTCTTCACGTGGACGACATACGTACAATTTGGTGTAATAGAAAATGCCTTTTCATCCGAAAATGTAACTTGGTCCTAGTATGAAAGCAACTTCCTTCCATAATTTGTCCATACCTTTGTTTCCAGCTGAGACGAGAGCGAATATTCGACCTGCTCACGCTTAGCGGACTGAAGTCCATGATTTCTGTGCTGGTTCTGAAAGTTTCTTCATCGGTACAGTGTAGTACAGTAATGCCTTGGTCCTTAATGGAGGTCCGTGGTCGTCCAGAGCGTCGACGTGGCCTCCATCCGCCATCCTCTTCACCGAGAGAGGAATCGTAGATTTTCTGTGTCGTGGGGCGCGGGAAATAGCACGGACACAGCATCCATCTTCAAAAAGCGCAAGAATGCGGCCTTTATCGAATTCCTTCAGTTGTGACATATCGCTTTGACGGAAGGAATTACGTACTGGCGAAAAAAGAGGGAGCGAACTGCCATACAAGGTGAAGAGCACATCCTTCGCCGCAGAAGTCAAATGTATTGCCGAGTAAATGCTTTGAAAAAAATTCGTAATTCAATTCCTCGTGAGTATCGTTTCAAAGTCATTAGCATATACTTTGTCTCTAAACATCATACCTAGTAATAAATACAGCGTATTCAAAGATTAAAAACGAAGTTTTGTGATTCAAGTTATGTTGCTACGGCTGTCTTATATTTTTGGTCAACTTTGCAACCCCAAGTACCAAACCATACACGTCGCTAACAGAAACACACACAAT
The DNA here is from genome assembly GCF_021461395.2 of Schistocerca americana. Lineage (NCBI taxonomy): Eukaryota > Metazoa > Arthropoda > Insecta > Orthoptera > Acrididae > Schistocerca > Schistocerca americana. The sequence goes on along the minus strand of NC_060130.1, from coordinate 435,915,606 downwards.
TGGAAGGATGGGGTAATGGTTTAAGCAGTAACCTTGTAGCGTATAAGTCTCGGACTCGAAACGTGTCACTTCTACAAAACTTACACGTTGTACACGAGGAAGTATTTCTTTGGAAGGAGGACGTAGTTGTAGCGTTCTAAGTATTGATAGTGTTGCATACATTAGCGTATATGGCCGAATTCTTTTGCACTTCGCTGGTTCCCAGGCACTGGCTGACTGACTGACCCAAAAATAAGAAAAGACGATGGCTACAATACTAAGAGAAAAGAACACTGCAACTGGCAGTACGAGCACACTGGTGGTGTCAACATGGTGTTGTAGTACCTCGGGCCTGAACTGATGTAAGGCCATTTTTAGGTCAAGCTTCCGCTACATACATCTTTCCCCTCATCTTTGTCTTAACCATTGTTTGTCTCAACTTACAGTTTAAAAATTTCCCAGTCAATTAATAAAGTATATTGCATAATGCCACACTCCTGCTAAACAAGATGGCAAATGAATAACGGGAAACAAATATCGTCAAATTCTGTTTCAATTATAGTGGAGAAATCCAGGATTCATCTTGCGCTTCTATTAAGCTGTAAATAAAGCTACATTTGAAAATAGATATTCTCGGGTCTCCTTCCATTTTCCGGCGAGACAACCACACAGTGACCTAGAATAATTAGAGAGCAAGTCAGCAACGCCAGGCTCCTCGAGGACGACGTCGTGCTGGCCGTGGCAGGGTACAGCTGGGTGGCAATCTGTGGTCCACGTGTGGCGGAACAGGAGTCGATCCCAGGGGCATCTGCTGCGATGAAGAGGTAGGGAGGCAGACATCCGCCTCCACATCCCCAAGGCGCGCAACCTGATGCACACGTGTATGCAGCGGCCAAATCGAACGGGTATATCATGTTACTACGACAGACGTCACCCAGCCGAGTGGAAACGAGAATTGCTTACCTCGGCTCGCGTGACGCTGTGAAATCGAGACCTTCCACTTCGGTAGCTGCGCGGTCAGCGCGGCGGATTGCTGACCGAATGAGCCCGGTTCGATTCCGGGCCGCGTCGGAGATTTCCTTCGCTCGGGGACTGGATGTTGTGTGTTACCCTCAAGTCAGTATCGTCATAATTGACATTCCGCTGTTGTGATGGCTGTATGAGCACGTTCAGAAGGTCAATATATTAAAAAAAGGATGAATAGAAAAATCAGCTTTACACTGAAACAATAGCGCATCAGCGCTGTGCAGCGCGCCCTTGCGCCGTAAGTAAACCGTTTTTTTCGTAAATTTACTAGTCTAGAAGTCCTTTAGTATCCGCGAACAGGCTAAAAGATTACAGGTCACATCGCATTTCTTCACACATTTGTACTGAATGGCCAGGCTAGCAGTGTGGGCAGTAGAATAGGCAGTGGTCTTACGGGAAATAACACTACATTTACATCTACTTACATACATACTAAGCAAGCCATCTTACCTTGCATAGTGGAAGGTACTTTGTACCATAACTAGCAACTTCCATTCCTATCCCACTCTCAAATGGAGCGAAGGAAAAACGACTGTCCGTATGCCTCTAGACTAGCCGTACAGAGAGGTGACAGAAGTCATGGGATACCTCTTAATATCGCTTTGGATCTAGTTTTTCCCGACGTAGGGCAGAAAGTCGTTGGAAGTCCCCTATAGAAATACAGAGCCATGGTGTCTCTGCAGCCGTCCATAACTGCGAAAGCGTTACCCGTGTAGCAATTTGTACAGGTACTGATCTCTCGATTATGTTCCGTAAATTTTGGATGGTTAGCGAATTTATTCGCTCGAACTGTCCAGAATGTTCAGTCGAGAACAACTGTGGCCCAGTTACACGGCGCATTGTCAGCCATAAAAATTCCATCGTTGTTTGGGAACATGAAGTCCATGAATGGCTGCAAATGGGTTACAACTCGTCGAGCATAACTATTTCCAGTCAATGATCTGTTCAGTTGCTCCATAGGAACCAGTCCATTCCATGCAAACACAGTCTACACTATTATGTAGCCACCACCAGCTTGCACGCTGCCCTGTTTACAACCTGGATCCATGTCTTCATGGGGTCTACACCACTCTCTAACCCTACCGTCAGCTCTTACCAACAGAAATCTGGACTCATCTGAGTACTCCATGAGGCCGGCCGCGGTGGTCTAGCGGTTCTAGGCGCTCAGTCCGGTACCGCGGGACTGCTACGGTCGCAGGTTCGAATCCTGCCTCGGGCATGGATGTGTGTGATGTCTTTAGGTTAGTTAGGTTTAAGTAGTTCTAAGTTCTAGGGGACTGATGACCACAGATGTTAAGTCTAATAGTGCTCAGAGCCTCAGAGTACTCCATGACTTTCCGGTCGTCTAGGTTCCAATCGATACGCTCACGAGCCAAGGAGAGGAGCTGCAGGCGGTGTCGTGCTGTTAGCAATGGCACTGGCGTCACTCACTGTCCTAAAGCATACGTCGTCGTACGTCCCACATTGATTTCTGCAGTTATTTCACGCAGTGTTGCCTGTCTGTTAGTACTGACAACTCTACGTGAACGGCGCTGCTCTCGGTCGTTAAGTGAAGGTCGTCGGCTGCTGCTTTGTCCGTCGTGAGAGGTAATTCCTGAAATGTGGTAGTCTCGGCACACTCTTGACACTGTGTATATTGAACACTGAATTCCAAAACGATTCCTGAAATGGAATTTGTCTATCTCCTATTACCATTCCCCTTTCAAAATGTGTTAGCCGGCCGCGGTGGTCTCGCGGTTCTAGGCGCTCAGTCCGGAACCGCGTGACTGCTACGGTCGCAGATTCGAATCCTCCCTCGGGCATGGATGTGTGTGATGTCCTTAGGTTCGTTAGGTTTAAGTAGTTCTAAGTTCTAGGGGACTGATGGCCACAGATGTTAAGTCCCATAGTGCCCAGAGCCATTTGAACCATTTGAAAATGTGTTAATTCACGTCGTGCGGCCATAATCACGTCGGAAGCCTTTTTTCACGAGTCGCCTAATTACAAATGACAGCTCCGTCTGTGCACTGCCCTTTTATATCTTGTGTACGCGATACTACCGCCAACTGTATAAGTGCATATTGCTAACCCACGACTTTCGTTACCCCAGTGTAATTTCCCTTGTCTTATCTTTGCGATCGTTGCATGAAATGTACGTTGGCGACGATAGAATTGTTCGGCAGTCGGCCTCAAATCCCAGTTCTCTAAATTGATTAATAGTGCCTCGCGAAAAGAACGTCGTCTTTCGTTGAGGAATTCACATTTGAGTGAAGCATCTCCGATAAAAGCACAGTTGACAGCAAAATGGTTTACTGGAAGAATGGATTGTGGGAGCAAAGACGAAAAACGATAGTCTGAGCAAGATCGGTCCGTTGCGTGCCGAAGCTAGTAACAGAGAACGAGCAGACTCACAAGCCTGAAATAGCTAAAAACCGACCTATCTGATTGGGCGCAGCACAGAGGTTGCCTGGGAAACGCCGCTGCCGCGCGGTTAGAGGTACCGTGTCACTGATTGCGCGGTCCCTCACGCCGCAGGTTCGAGTCCTCCCTCGGGCACGGGTGTTTGTGTTGTTCTTAGCATAAGTTAGTTTAAGTAATGTGTAAGTCTAGGGACTGATGACCTCAGCAGTTTGGCCCCATAGGAATTCACACGCATTTGAACATTTTGAAGAGCCACACCATCAGCACTGACACTGCAGCGTCAGCACTTGCAGTACAGACCGTGGGCCCTCGATTTCCTGCATCGGCCTGACTGGAAGAATCGAAAATATGGAAGCTGTTACAATGAGTTATACATTGTAAAGCACATTTCAAAGTATGTTTCGTCATCCTAATGTGCAGACATGTATTCCAAACCCTAAACGTTGTTGCAAATGTTAATTCTGCTCGGGAAATGAGGATTCTTGGGGATGCTCATGAACTGTGTGCAGCTTAGTACAACAAGTGTCTCATTCCGAAGCCAAAGAGAATATGAGGCATTTCAGCCTTTTGCTTTTGCGACATTCAGCACTTTGTGGGGCGGCGGGTAGATAATTAGATGGTCGTTACTTCTGTTATGTCGTTATGAAAAGAGAGTTATTGTCTGTGCGTGCTTCACACCTACCTTCGCCGCTTACAAGAGCGTGAAAACCATTTTTGCAGTCAACCAGAAAGCGATACTGACCATGAAATGGAAATGAGCGTTTGGCGTCATTGGCCGGGAGGCTCCTTACGGGGCAGGTCCGGCCGCCTTGGTGCAGGTCTTATTCGACGCCACACTGGGCGCGCCGGCTGGGGATGATATGATGATGAAGACAACACAACACCCAGTCCCTGAGCGGAGAAAATCCCCGACTCAGCCGGGACTCGAACCCGGGTCCCTGAGGACGGCAGTCCGTCACGATGACCATTCAGCTATCGGGGCGGACGATACTGACCATAATATCCAGCCTGCAAGTCCACATTACTCTTTGTATTCACTGAAAGAAAATGTTCCTACTTGCTATTCAGTCAGCACGATGAAGAACTATGACTATAAATATAGGTTTTGACTATTAACTCAGAGGTATAATTTTTAAAAATTCATACACACAAAATATAATAATATTCCTAATAATACTGATAATAATAATAATAATAATAATAATATCCTTACTGGAAATAGCGTTATTAACAGTTCAGAAGTGATCCCTACAGTAATTTCCAAGTAAAATGGTCTATCACCCTGACTTCTAATCACCAAAGTTAATTGCTCGCCTTAAAAGTAGAAAAAAAAAATCACGCTACCTGCCACGCTGTTTTGTCAAACATTACGGGCGGCACACGAACATTTACTTCCGTGAAATCCGAAGCGACCCAGGACGGTGTACAGTCCTCCGAGTTTACTTCCTGCTTTTGCTGAAAACGCTGTTGGTAACTGCACTGCTGTGACGTCATCCGAGGCACAGCGCACGCAGATGTTTGACTGGCGCAAACAGATTGATACCTCAGTACGAAATGTCGCTTCTCCCTGCCTCTCCGGCTTTATTTATATATAGGCGCAGCGAACCGCCAAACGGAATATCTGCATTTAACAATTTACACTCTTCTTAATTTTTATATGAATAAAGTTAAGTTTGCTGTAGTTGCTGAAAATGTTTTAGCTCGACTGCATTTAAAATTTGCCGGCTAAAATTCTTAGAACGGAACCGACAGTAGAAGGTAACCTTTGAACTTCCTCTTTAACATTCCTTGTGATAATTATTATTTACAATACAATCGTGACACATTGTACAGCTGTATTGTTGCTTGAATGTAACTGCGTGCTGCAATTAGAACTTTCTGTTAGAAATACAAATGATGTTTAATCTACTATGAATAAGGACGTTTTGTTCCAAAATTGGTGTTTAGTAAATAATTTGAAAACTAATAGAGGTAGTTCATTTTGTCACAGAGTTCATGTTTTTATATGTAACTGAAGTTACATACGAATTTTCATCTTCCTGATCCTTCAATTTTTCGTAAAACCGTCAACTTTGACCAAAATATTGCTCTGATCAATTTGAGACTTGTAACTTTTAATTGTGACATAATTCTGCATATTCTGATCAATATTCTGCTTTCTAGTTTTATTATTTAACGCCACTTTTTTTTTAAGATAGTTTTTTTTGCGTAATATATTCATTTGATCAGTCTGAGACTTTACAAACTTGACATTACTGCACACTTGCTAGTCACTTTACCGCTTACAGTGATACAACCCTTGTTTCGCCTCAGCTTCAGTATCAAAGAAACAGGTCCCACGACGTTGTGTGTACATTGCGACACAAACCAGTAACGCCAGCAAGAATAACTTCTAAATTGGCTGTTACTATGACACTTTCATATTTGTTGTATCTCTCATTTTTATTATTTCACATACTTGTCGTCGCAGGGTTACTACAAAGGTGTTATTATGTAACTGACATCGATTGCGAACAATTGGTTATTTGTGAGGTAGTCCGTGAGGTTTAGGGAATGTATCCTTTGGGTTTCCAGGTGACTTGAGTTTTGAATAGACTACCCTTGTTAAACCCTGCCTAGTCATCAAATATGGGGTGTCTAGAAAACCTGCTTTCTCGTATCGCTAGACAACAATTCAAGCCAATCGTATTAATCAGTTTTATTACAAAATGAGAAATTACAATACTTAACTTTGTGTTACACAGATGTGTCGCAAGCAAAGGGCGACATGCAAAATAAGCAAGCTTCTTCAGTATAAACAGTCCTAATACTAGCGAAGTAATGGAGATGACGCTTCTATCCAAGTCGCTAGTCTTTTATTTTTTTTATCTCATTTGTACGTTATTGTTCGTTCTATTTGTTCGGGGCGGACGTCCAATGACGCTTGTTCAAGTTCATCGTTGATACATTTACTCATTTTTTTATCACAGCTAACCCTATGACCGAGCACGCTGAGCTAACGTGCCGGCGTCTTGAAGCTTCTGTGACCGGTTGCGGCGCTTATATCCTCTTCGCATAGAGGCCGCTGCTGTCGCGTTGTCGTCCTGGAGAGGGGTCGGTCAGCGTGCGATTGGCTGACGTCTTCTCACAGCCATCTCTTCTCTATAATTCCCGACTGGCGTGCCGGCGCTTGACTTTACGCCGTAACAACCCTTGTGCGCTGGGTAGAGTAAGGACGTGTTTTTGGTGTCGCATTCCTCGTGTTGCTGGACGCTAGTCAGTGAGGTGATGACATGGTGCTAGCCTACGTGGAGAAACGCACACTTGCTACATGGTCTTGTTGACCATTCGCGATGAACGGGTAGTTCATTATTAACCATTCTCTTGATTCGTGTGTTGAAACGGATTTTAAACTTACACGTGTTGTACTTGGCATCTAATGTTCTTATCGGCTCTTTGAGTCTTCATGAGGTGAGTTCATTCCAAAGTTCAATAGAGAATCTGTTTATTATTAATTCATCAAAAGTACATTAAATGTAAATGTCGCGTGACTAGAGCCTCCCGTCTTGTAGACCTTTTCACTGGGTGGAAGTCTTTCGATTTGACGCCACTTCGGCGACTTGCGCGTCGATGGGGATGAAATAATGATGATTAGGACAACACAACACCCAGTCCCTGAGCGGAGAAAATCTCCGACCCAGCCGGGATCGAACCTGGGCCATTAGGACTGACATTCTGTCGTGCTGACCACTCAGCTACCGGGGACGGACAAAAATTATGTTTCAGTGGATTTAGCTAATCTCTCCATCTATGAGTCTCTGTAAATGTTTTGCGACCTATCCTGAAGCATACTTCGTTCTATTCTTTTACGGTTATCTGTGTTCCAAATGATCTCCAAGATCAAGAAATACCTGTATGGTTGTGACTAATTCACTTTTATGTGAATTTACATTCAGACATTCTTTACAATCTTTCTCTCTGTCATGCGTTTTCCTTTTTAAAAGAATTAGGCCGATTTGTATTCAGTAGTCTATCACATGATCTGAAAACTCGTTTCTTCGCTACCTCCAGTAGTAGAACTTCATGATTTTCTCATTTAAATTTACGTCGACACTGTAATAATCACAAAGAATATTATTCGTTACCTTTCTGTGTATGGCTTTCAGCTAACAAGGTAGGTTATGGAGCTGACGCAGAAAGCAGAGACACAGTGCTTGTATTACAGAAAGTGCGCTTATTTGATGTCTCATGTTTTGTGTCATTATAACAAGCGGGGAGGTCATTCCCACTGCACCGAATATGCTTGTAAGCCACCTTGCTCAAACACTGTCATACTTGTGAGATTTCTGGTATTGTTCCTCATGTTAACATTAATTCTATTTTGGAAAAATTTGGAAATTTATGGCAGGGTCTTACGGGACCAAGCTGCTGAGGTCATCGGTCCCTAAGCTTACGCACTACTTAATCTAACTTACGCTAAGGACAATACACGCACCCATGCCTGAGGAAAGACTCGAACCTCCAACGGAGGGAGCCGCGCGGGCCGTGACGAGGCGCCCCAATTCAATCTTCTTTTGCTGCGCCCTCTATAAATCTTTACGCCCATAAAGTAAGTGCTCACTACCTAGCTAATTTTCTATAATCTCTTCTACTCATATTGCATTACTAAACTTAATTTTCGGGTCAAACTTTTGTACATGAAAAGGTGTAGTTTATAACTCAGGACTTATGCGGATTTACTATCACTGGTAATCCAGTTTCAAAACCTAGCAGTAATCTGTGCTTGTAAATACACTTACAAAGATGTACTTGTCACAATACAAAGCTATGTAAGATCAACAGCGAAGGATATAGACAACACTATCATCCACATCAGTACGTAACGGAAGACGGTATCCAGTAGTACACATCGCGCAATGCCAATATACCATTAAATATAAAAAAACAGAAAAATGTAGCGAAATAGTACACATACTATATACACCGTCCGTCCAAAGAGTTTCAAGACTTACTTTATTCCTGTTCTAGAAGCGACATCAGCTCAGTAAGTACGGCGGCAGCATGAACTAACGCCTGTAAACAACAGATGTGCATTCGTTCAGTCAGATGTGAGCAGGCAGTGGTAAGAAATGGACGTACGTCCGTAGTGTGTTGACATTGTTGTGTCACAAATCACTATGTAGCAACGTCTCTAAATCAAGTGTTCAAGACATCCTCCAGAATGTTGTGAGGAAGAGGAAGTGTGCGCAAAACTTTGCCCGGCACACCTTGTTTCCCAAACAGAAACGTCGACGAGTAGACGCCCTCCACGATTTAACTGAAATGCAAAACGCGGACAGTTCTTTTCTGGAAAAATCGACACGAGTTCCAAGTCTTGGTATTATCAATACGAACCAACCAAAAAACAACAAAGTGCAGAATTTTATATCAAGGGTCAACGCTGTGACGACGTAACCGACATTGAAGTCATACCGAAGAAGAACTTTTATGACAGTTTCACATAGTTGTATGAATGTTGTACTCAAGTGGCTGGAGACTAACATCTAAAGCTTATGATCACCACCTTAACTTTTCTCTATTTTTTCTTTTATTAGTGCAGTCTCGAAACTTTTAGCCCTGACGGGGAAGAACGGCCATACCGGCTCCAAGTGATCCTGTAGACATCCAGGCTTTATCACCCTTAGCACACAGCTCTCCACCGAGAGAGGTGGCGCAGTGGTTAGGCACTGGACTCGCATTCGGGAGGACAACGGTTCAATCCCGCGTCCGGCCATCCTGATTTAGGTTTTCCGTGATTTCCCTAAATCACTCCAGGCAAATGCCGGGATGGCTCCTCTGAAAGGGCACGGCCGACTTCCTTCCCTAATCCGATAAGACTGATGACCGGCCGGCCGTAGTGGCCGTGCGGTTGCTCTTGAGACGTGGCACTGGTGTCACCAAGGTGCGTTACAGCATGTTCAGGTACCTCGCAGAAAAAACAAAAGAAGTCCTTCTCACCATGTTCAAACGCATATGAGAGACAAGAGGCTCAGGACTCTCATTGCTGGGATGCAGTCGTTATACCTCTTCCAAAACCAGGGAAGGACACTGCCTGCCTGAGTGGTTATCTTAATGTTGCGATCACAAGCTGTGTGGGGAAGACACTGGAGCGTATGGTGAACCGTCGTTTTGTATTGGTTCTCAAAAACAGTGTAGTTTCAGGAAATATCATTGTTGAACGGGGCTATATCGCAGACTTTCCTACACGGGCAGCCTCGTAGGAATATTTTCCTATTTTCCGAATGACTACAATGGCACCTAGAGGCTTAACATCCTCTCACAACTCTAGCAATCGTGCTCCAAAGGACGACTATCCATGTGATGGACAAATTTCGGTTGATGAAGCTAATACTCCACTCCTGGTAAAATTTCTTCCAGTCACTGAGGGATTACGAACTGCCATTAACAAGACTCGGTATTTAATTCGCTTCCTCTCAGCATTGGCTCTCTCCTGCAGCGAGAGAACCCTCCAGCATGTGGTCCTTATGATGAACCGTTGATAGAGCGCCAAATTTTTATATTTGATTACCTGATAAGGGGCAGTCATACAATTTAACTATGAATTTTCTCTCTCTTTTAGGTGGTGACTCGTTTAGGACGGTTTTTACAATTTTGTAAGGGATGAAGACCGTTCCCTGTTAGAGAACAGTTTCTAAAACATATCTGAGTGGTTTTCTCTCTCCCATTTTTATGTCAGTTGTTAAACAGTTACAAATACTATAGAAAATATATTCACTAGTCTTCGTCATTTGCATTCTTGCATTTTTTTGATCTTTTGACTATTATAGAATTTCGTGTGTGTGTGTGTGTGTGTTTGTGTGTGTGTGTGTGTGTGTGTGTGTGTGTGTGTGTTAGAGAGAGAGAGAGAGAGAGAGAGAGAGAGAGAGGGCTTAAAAGACGTCAGAATGACTGTTTCTTCTACGTTCTTTTTTAATTGATCGTCAACTACTCACGGTTTTAAGAACTGTTACCTTATTACTGAATTTGTCATACAGAATTATATTTTATCGCATTCATAGGAGAGATTTTATTAATTTGAAGATAACTCGTCTATGAAAAATATTTACTGGCACTGATGAGATAGATGTTGATTATCCAAAATCAGAACAGCTGTTAACGAAGTGCTTAAGAATACACTAAACAAAACTCATCAAGAAATAACAATGACAAAAAGACACGTACAGCGCAAACATTACATTTATTCTAGGAAATCTGTCAAACAAGGGATCCGACTATTTTCAGCTGGTTTGAAGAAGATATGCTGTCAGGCAATAAAATGTACACTTCCATGCCAGTTTGTCTTTGAATTTTGAATTATACACATTAAGATGAATAATCAGAATAAAAATATACTCGCTTATTATACATTCTGCTCCAAAAAGAAAGGACAGATTTCATTTGTTTATTACAGACAAACTGCATAAGATAGAAACACATTGCGAGTGTCACTGGACAGAGGAAGGCTGAAAGTTTTATTTTCGCACGGACCTATACACTGTACTCAACACGAGCACCATGAGTTGCTCGAGCAACATCGAAATGGTAGTCTATTTCACTTCACACACGAATCAACAAGTCCCTGTTCATTGAATGGACTGCTTCAATAACTAGATTTCTCAGACCTTGAAGAGTAGCTGCCATAAGTGGGACAAAGACTCTATTTTTTATGTGCCCTCACAAATAAATCGCAAGGTGTGAGGTGTGGTGACCTGGGAGCCCAAAAACAATGAACAAGATCTTGTTGTCCACCTTCTCCGGTCGAACTTCGTGGGATGGTGCTGTTGCGGTAACGGTGCACCTCAAGGTGAAAGTAAGACGAGGCGCCGTCAGGCATAAAAATGAAATCACTGGAATCTTCGTGAAGCTGAGGTAACAACCAATTTTGCAGCATGTCCAGATATGACGTTCCTCTCACAGTTTCCTCCGCAAAAAGGAAGGTCCATAAATATTGTAAAGAAAAACGGCACGAAACACATTCAGCTCCGGTGAGTCTCCTTCACGTTCGATAATGACTCCAGGACTTCGTGATCCCCAAGTTCTTAAGTTTCCAACGGCCTTGCCGTAGTGGTAACGCCTTTTCCCGTCAGATCACCGTAGTCATGCGCTGTCGGGGCGGGGCGCACTCAGTCCTTGTGAGGCAAACTGAGGAGCTCCTTGATTGAGAAGTACCGGCTCCGGTCTCGGAAACCGACGTAACGCAGGGAGAGCGCTGTGCTGACCACATGCCCCTCCATATCCGCAACCAGTGACGCCTGTGGGCTGATGATGACACGGAGGCCAGTCGGTACCGTTGGGTCTTGAAATGTTGAAATGTGTGTGACATCTTATGGGACTTCTGCTAAGGTCATCAGTCCCTAAGCTTACACACTACTTAACCTAAATTATCCTAAGGACAAACACACACACCCATGCCCGAGGGACGACTCGAATCTCCCCCGGGACCAGCCGCACAGTCCATGACTGCAGCGCCCCAGACCGCTCGGCTAATACCGCGCGGCCGTTCGGCCTTCATGGCCTGTTCGGAAGGAGTTAAGTTTAGTTTAAATTCTTACATTATGGCTGTTTACTTTACACGATAGCTGAAACCTCGATTCTCCCGAAAAATGAGTCGTTAGGAGAAAGTGTCCTCTGTCACATCCTGGAGAACTGAAATGCAAAATTAGTACCTTCTGTTACGGTCACAATTGCTGCAGTAACTGTAGCTTGTAAGGCTTCATATGCAGGCGTGTTTCAGAAAACCGTTGTTTAAGGAAGATGGAGTTCCTGCTCTTCCCGAATTGTGGACTACCTGGGGTACCCTCTGAACACATCTCGGATACGCTCGACATTTTCGTCAAACGTGTTTGGCCGACCAGTCTCTCCCCTTTGTATGTGAAACCACCTTCGAAGAATTTTTATGCCAGTCATAAATATGCTTGTGCAGAGGCGGCTTATTGCTGAATCGACGGCGGAATGCATGTTGCACTTGAACAATGTATTGATTTAGCGCAAATTCCAACACGCAGAATGATTTCTCTTGTAGATAGTCGCCATGTTGCTACAAACAAACCGTAGCGCACCTGTGTAAAAACTTTGAACCTTCCTCTGTCCAGTGACGTGCGCATTGAGTTTCTTTATTTTATACTTTGTCTGTAATAAATAATTGTATTATGTGCTATCTTTTTGAATCAACCTTCAGTTTTCAGCTTAAACCAACAACATTGAAAACATTCAAACATGTACAGCTTTTTTCAAAATTAAAAGGGCTGAACCATATCTGAGTTACATATCGCAAAATAAATTATTTTTATTCCTATTTAAATAAAGATTTGCTTACGTCTTGCCTATCACCTTCATTCTCTCTTTCGATTCTGGCAATATTTGCTTTCCTTGATTAGACTGTTTTCGCGCTTAACTGCATGAGTGGTCAGGGGCAGCAGTGTGCTTCATTTCAACTGAATTCTGATACTAGGGAAACCTGTAATTACTTGAGTTCACAAGACCTTCAGTATCTTGTTGGTTTGGGCTCACGAGAACCTCCAACTTCGTGGAAGAACAGCCTTCTCCACGGGGCAGGCGCGCTAACGGCGTTTCAGAAGTAGCGTCCGCTGTTCCAGCGGGAATAAACACGTGTGTGTACTGGCCAGCGTAATCCAGGGCTCTAAACGAAAATAGGTTTCTGCTAGACGGGCGAGATCAACGTCCTGTTCACCAAGCACAGAAAGAGAAATTGATAATTTGTAAACAGTTTAACGGGCCTACCTCCGATCCACAGGGTTCCCTTGGCGTAATCGATCACTTCACCGTGATTCGTAAAGAAGTCTCTACCAACTAAATCCACGTAGGTAATATCCAACTCCCCTCCTACCAGATTAAATTTATATTTCACTCTTAATTCTCGATTTATTCCAAGAACTAAAACTGCCGTCTCATACGTATGTATGGCCGTACTTGCAATCCGTTTAATCTTTATAGTTTCTTCAGGTCTATACCCGACCTGACGTTGCAGATACTTCATTATCTAGAAGCAATTTAAAGGACTTACAGTACTCTGTGGGCAATTCTGTACCACAAACTCATTTTTACTTCCACAGTCGACATTGTATACCATTCCCAATTCAGCATAAGGTGACTGTAATCTTATTCTTTTCTTTCGTTTCCCTGCTTCTTATTTTCCACAGAATTCCCTGTGTTCTCAGTACACTCTCCAGCTACGACGTGCAAAACACACAACAGGCTTCGCATTCTTACAGGGGCCTCTACGTCCCAGTAAATTGCAACTTTCGTGCCTGACTGTCTTTGGAGCCTCTGACTCTCGACACACTTGAGACGATTCGAATTTGCGAATTCTTTTCACAATTCCGCAGTCTCGCATTAAATGTCATGATTTGCCACAGATTATACACTTAACATTACTTCTGCAACCTTTAGATGTGTGTTCTACATGTGCACATGAGAAAAACTTAAGGATTACGTTACCGTCTTACCATGAAGACTTTTGTTACCAATTCGTTTTTGCTTTGTGGACATAATTGCCGACTCTTCAGTCAAAGCTAGCCCAGCAGCCTCAGCTAGGGTGACGTTTTCCCCCATTGCACGCACAATTGTCTGTATACGCTCATCATAGATGCCTTGAATGAATATTGCTCTGCTTAATTTTCCCACTAATGACAAAGTTCTGATGCTGGCATTGCACCATGGACAGCTCCACGAAACTGATGTTGAAGTGTATCTACTTTACTGGCACAATCTGCAATCGATTCCCCCTTTGGTCGCTTTCTAGGGTAGAAAACATATTGTAAGCGCGGAAATCTAAAGTACGCCTACGTGAGTAATTTTCCAACAAAATATTTCTTACCTCTTCCCAGGTGGAAGATAATTCACCCACGAACAGTTTACTTCGTGTAGGACCCTGGATACGGGTTTTTACGAATTTTAGCATATGGGATGGCCAGCTTCACCTAATTGAAAAGCTTTATCGACATTATTAATAAATTCATTTAAAGCAGATTTTGCACCATCAAAAGCCCAGGGAATGAGTATAAGGACATCACTGATACCCCTATTCGATAGTCTGGGAATTTTGACATTGCCCTCACAGTATATTTTTTCTTTAATGTCGTTTGTTGTTAGCAATATTAGCTTATTCCCAAGAGTTAGCAGCTTTCACTCAGTTAATACTAGGCAGAAATCAAATCTGCATGTGGAATGCACTTCCCTGACTCTAGTGCAGAAAGGAGTGCAGTATTCTGCTGCATCCATTTTCAATAAGCTACCTCAAGAACTCAAAAATCTTAGCAGTAGCCCAAACACTTTTGAGTCTAAACTGAAGAGTTTCTTCATGGCTCACTCCTTCTATTCTGTCGAGGAGCTCCTGGAAGAGCTGAAAAATTAAGCAAATTCCAGTGTTATATTGTTGATTTTCTTTATTTAAACTTACGACTTGTCGCCTGAATATGTTTCTTATACACTCCTGGAAATGGAAAAAAGAACACATTGACACCGGTGTGTCAGACCCACCATACTTGCTCCGGACACTGCGAGAGGGCTGTACAAGCAATGATCACACGCACGGCACAGCGGACACACCAGGAACCGCGGTGTTGGCCGTCAAATGGCGCTAGCTGCGCAGCATTTGTGCACCGCCGCCGCCGGCCGAAGTGGCCGTGCGGTTAAAGGCGCTGCAGTCTGGAACCGCAAGACCGCTACGGTCGCAGGTTCGAATCCTGCCTCGGGCATGGATGCTTGTGATGTCCTTAGGTTAGTTCGGTTTAACTAGTTCTAAGTTCTAGGGGACTAAATGACCTCAGCAGTTGAGTCCCATAGTGCTCAGAGCCATTTGAACCATTTGCACCGCCGCCGTCAGTGTCAGCCAGTTTGCCGTGGCATACGGAGCTCCATCGCAGTCTTTAACACTGGTAGCATGCCGCGACAGCGTGGACGTGAACCGTATGTGCAGTTGACGGACTTTGAGCGAGGGCGTATAGTGGGCATGCGGGAGGCCGGGTGGACGTACTGCCGAATTGCTCAACACGTGGGGCGTGAGGTCTCCACAGTACATCGATGTTGTCGCCAGTGGTCGGCGGAAGGTGCACGTGCCCGTCGACCTGGGACCGGACCGCAGCGACGCACGGATGCACGCCAAGACCGTAGGATCCTACGCAGTGCCGTAGGGGACCGCACCGCCACTTCCCAGCAAATTAGGGACACTGTTGCTCCTGGGGTATCGGCGAGGACCATTCGCAACCGTCTCCATGAAGCTGGGCTACGGTCCCGCACACCGTTAGGCCGTCTTCCGCTCACGCCCCAACATCGTGCAGCCCGCCTCCAGTGGTGTCGCGACAGGCGTGAATGGAGGGACGAATGGAGACGTGTCGTCTTCAGCGATGAGAGTCGCTTCTGCCTTGGTGCCAATGATGGTCGTATGCGTGTTTGGCGCCGTGCAGGTGAGCGCCACAATCAGGACTGCATACGACCGAGGCACACAGGGCCAACACCCGGCATCATGGTGTGGGGAGCGATCTCCTACACTGGCCGTACACCACTGGTGATCGTCGAGGGGACACTGAATAGTGCACGGTACATCCAAACCGTCATCGAACCCATCGTTCTACCATTCCTAGACCGGCAAGGGAACTTGCTGTTCCAACAGGACAGTGCACGTCCGCATGTATCCCGTGCCACCCAACGTGCTCTAGAAGGTGCAAGTCAACTACCCTGGCCAGCAAGATCTCCGGATCTGTCCCCCATTGAGCATGTTTGGGACTGGATGAAGCGTCGTCTCACGCGGTCTGCACGTCCAGCACGAACGCTGGTCCAACTGAGGCGCCAGGTGGAAATGGCATGGCAAGCCGTTCCACAGGACTACATCCAGCATCTCTACGATCGTCTCCATGGGAGAATAGCAGCCTGCATTGCTGCGAAAGGTGGATATACACTGTACTAGTGCCGACATTGTGCATGCTCTGTTGCCTGTGTCTATGTGCCTGTGGTTCTGTCAGTGTGATCATGTGATGTATCTGACCCCAGGAATGTGTCAATAAAGTTTCCCCTTCGTGGGACAATGAATTCACGGTGTTCTTATTTCAATTTCCAGGAGTGTATTTCATTTTATCTGTTTCTACAATCATGTTATAATTTCATGTATTGACTCGTTCCATGACCATGGAGACTTCTCCTTAATGTGGTCCCACGGAACAATAAATAAATAAATAAATGTTAGATACTACTGCTCCACCATCGGCATCTGCATTGTTACAAGGGACCATGACTTACTTTTATCTGCTGATGCGTCGTGCAGAGGCGATACGAGACGGCGTCGTTGCTGAAGGCGGAGCGCTGTGCTGAGGTGAGGTGTGGTGAGCTGAGCTGAATCGGGCAGGACGTGACCGCGCGACGCCCAGGGTGTGGCGTTGCCCTCAGCTGTGCGTCGTCCGCTGCCGGTCCGCGCTGTCGCCGCGTGTCGCTGCCCTGGCGGTCCTCCCTGGTCCGCACCCGCACCTCTGTCTCGTTGTCGCTGAGACCCCCACGTAGTCGTGAAGTCGTGTAGACAAGACTGTCCTGCCACATCTTTCCTCGTCATGCGCCGATCTCCGGACCCCAGCCTATTTCTTCTGCTCGTCGCGCTCCGTCTGTTCTCACTGGAGTGCAAGTGCTGCTTCTCATATGAGTCTCAAAGCCGTCAGTCCAGTCACGACGGCGGGCTGAGTATATGCGAAGCTCCCATCAATCTCAAAAACCGTTAAGGTTCAAATGGTTCAAATGGCTCTGAGCACTATGGGACTTAACTTCTGAGGTCATCAGTCCCCTGGAACTTAGAACTACTTAAACCTAACTAACCTAAGGACATCACACATATCCATGCCCGAGGCAGGATTCGAACCCGCGATCGTAGCGGTCACGCGTTTCCGGACTGAAGCGCCTAGAACCGCACGGCCACAACGGCCAGCAATCGTTAAGGAAGTCACCCCACACCTGGCACCAGAAATGTTTACTTATGTCGTGTCCTGACACAAGATAGAGGGAAGTTAGGGGGTTGGTTGTCAGTCCACAGTTTTCGAGCGGTGAGGAGCAAACGCAGAAAGACAAATTCCTAGTGAAGGCAGGTTGATGATTCGGATCAGCGCCAAACACTGTTATAGGGTATGTACGAGAGACGCCGATTTTCGAAATGATGCTTGCAGCTGTACACTTATCGAATTTCAGGGTTGGTTGGGTTGTTTGGGGGAAGAGACCAAACAGAGAGGTCATCGGTCTCATCGGATTAGGTAAGGATGGTGAAGGAAGTCGAAGTCGGCCGTGCCCTTTCAAAGGAACCATCCCGGCGTTTGACTGCAGCGATTTAGGGAAATCACGGAAAACGTAAATCAGGATGGCCGGACGCGGGATTGAACGTCGTCCTCCCGAACGCGAGTCCAGTGTGCTAACCACTACGCCACCTCGCTCGGTGAATTTCAGGGGTCTATTTGTTGTAATCAGACGAACTACTAAACTACTACACCGAAGGCTAATTCTAAACATTAGAAAAAGCAAAGGAGGCAACTGGTTGCACAACAGAAGTGAGTGTCTTAAGCCGCGGGGGCGGAAGCTAACAGAAGTAGCGAAAACTAGCAGCACGTTAAGTACAAACTTGAGAGCAGCACTCCAAGTGAGAAAAACAGATATGTCGGAGCTTACCGATGCTGGCCAGGAGTGACACGGAGTCGGCGCACAAGTGATCTGACTGAGAACTCCCCCCTAAATAGAAAAACATGGGTTTTTAAATAATCGTGACGCCACACCATTTCTCCGTTCCTATAGTCGATCCACCAATCCACCGGAACTTAAAATATTCAGCCAATCTGGCGAGCCGTTCTGCACCTCCAGGGCACCTCTCGACAACAGCATTTAAATTCCTGTGCTACCCCTACTCCGTAGGTGGGGATGCTTCTGGATTTTACATTAACAAACTCCAAGTTTTGTATCAACAGCGTTCAGCTGAAAACTAAACGTCACTGCCACTCCTATTATGGCCAGCAACAACAGTGCTTTACGTCACTTGGCCCCGCCCTCCGCCCTTCTGTGGCTGGGGCTGTTGTAGTAGCACTCTAACCTGTGCAAACCCACTGACGTTGCAGTTCTCAGGAGCAAGCATCAAGCTTGCCGCCTCCCCTAAGGCGTGCCTTTACGTGGCCATCTTCTACAGTGACGCCTTACGACAGCGTATAGGCGGTGGATGAAATTATCAGTTAATTCTCTGAAGTGAAACTTCTCCCCTGGTTCAGCTGCACAAAGCGTCTGCATTTTGTACACCTCTGGTGTTACTATTTATCTCCGTTAACCGAAATGCTATCACTTTTGCCTGTTCTCTCTTTTCTGTCTCTGATTTCCTATCTTGGAGTGCCCTTGATGGCTCCAAATAGCCTTAAGCTTAACAACGTAAAACTTATTATGTCGTCAATATGTGACACCACGCGCTACAGTCCAGCGCGTGGGCTCAGAGTCACACCGACGGGAATACTTGGAATGGGACGATGAGGCGCCACAGACCGATAGGCTCAATCGCTGCACGTACGGTGAGGAACGTCATATAATGACGTCACATGTTCAACATTCATAATCCACTTTAGGGATATTTCCCAACAGTTGCGACCTCTTATGTCTTATTTTATATTAATTGTCTCCACATCATCTACGTCGCTTCAGGATTTTGTAAACATTAACAAGAATCACCCGCTACAGTTGAATTGTATGTCATCGAGAGAGATAACAACTATAGTTCCCACTTGCTTCCAGCCGTTCACAAGGCTAATATAGAAAGGCGATATTCACTAATACTACGAGGCCATACTCGAACCAGTTAATCATCCAGACTATCACCCCTACAATTACCTACAAAGGTTGCTGACCCTCTTCACGAACCATATGTTAGTATGACCCCTCCACAGATGCCTCTCCGATTTGATTGTACCTACGGAACGGCTATCTACGTCGTTGAGGCACGCAAGGCACTCAGCTTATGGAGGGGTACCTCTAGCTAATACGAGGGTGAGTCAAATGAAAACTTTAAATATTTTTTAAATTTTACTTATTGTGCAGAAGTGGTACAAAGCTGTATCAGTTTTCAACATAATCTCCCCCACGCTCGATGCAAGTCCTCCATCGCTTACAAAGTGCATAAATTCCTTTAGAAATAAATTCTTTTGGTAGTCACCGCAACCACTCGTGCACCGCCTGGCGTACCTATTCATCAGAACGGAACTTCTTTCCTCTCACTGCGTCTTTGAGTGGTCCAAACACATGGAAATCACTTGAGGCAAGGTCTGGTGAGTATGGTGGATGAGGAAGACACTCAAAATACAGGTCTGTGATTGTTGCAACTGTTGCACGGGCAGTGCGGGGCCTTGCATTGTCATGTTGCAAAAGGACACTTGCTGACAGCAATCCACGTCGAAATGATTTGATTGCGGGCCGCAGATTATTTTTTAGGAGATCTGTGTGTGATGCACTGGTGACAGTGGTCCCTCTAGGCATGTAATGCTCCAAAATGACGCCTTTTTCCTCCCAAAAGCGAGTCAGCATAACCTTCCCTGCTGATGGTTCTGTTCGAAACTTCTTTGGTTTTGGTGATGAGGAATGGCGCCATTCCTTGCTCGCGATCTTCGTTTCCGGTTGGTGGAAGTGAACCCAGGTTTCGTCCCCAGTAACGATTCTTGCAAGGAAGCCATCACCTTCTCGTTCAAAGCGCCGAAGAAGTTCTTCACAAGCATCAACACGTCATGCTCTCATTTCAGGATTCAGCTGCCGTGGCACCCATTTGCAGACACTTTGTGAAACTGGAGCACATCATACACAATGTGGTGTGCTGGCTCATGACTAATCTGTGAACATGCTGCAATGTCATTCAGTGTCACTCGGCGGTTTTCTTTCACTATGGCTTCAACTGCTGCAATGTTCTGTGGAGTCACAACTCGTTGTGCCTGACCTGGACGAGGAGCATCTTCCACTGAAGTCACACCATTTGCAAACTTCGCCGGCCGAAGTGGCCGTGCGGTTAAAGGCGCTGCAGTCTGGAACCGCAAGACCGCTACGGTCGCAGGTTCGAATCCTGCCTCGGGCATGGATGTTTGTGATGTCCTTAGGTTAGTTAGGTTTAACTAGTTCTAAGTTCTAGGGGACTAATGACCTCAGCAGTTGAGTCCCATAGTGCTCAGAGCCATTTGAACCATTTTGCAAACTTCCTACTCCATTCGTAGACTTGCTGCTGTGACAAACATGCATCACCGTACTGAACCTTCATTCGTCGATGAATTTCAATAGGTTTCACACCTTCACTACGCAAAAACCGAATAACAGAACGCTGTTCTTCCCTGGTACAAGTCGCAAGTTGGACGGCCATCTTTATACAGATATTGCGACGGTATGTGTGCATCTGCACTGTGCTGCCACCTACAGGCCATTCTGCACACTGTTTGTAGCACGCTTGCCAACTTACAGGATAACGGCGCGAAATTTCGATTTGTTATTACAAATTTAAGATTTTCATTTGACTCACCCTCGTAAATAAAGCAATGTCACGCAAAACCTAATGTTTCCACCATGACCGCTTCATGTCATTAGTGTACGCCTCACTTACTCTCACCGATCGAGGTGGCGCAGTGGTTGGCACATGGGACTTGCATTCGGGAGGACGACGGTTCAAACCCAGGTCCAGCCATCTGCATTTAGGAATTCTGTGACTTCCCTATATCGCTCCAGGCAAATGTGGGGATGGCTCCTTTGAAAGGGCACGGCCGATTTCTTTCCACATTCTTGGCACAATACGAACTTGCGCTCCTTCTCTAATGACCTCGATGTCTTTCTGTTCCACGTCGTCCGAAAAATCTGAATTAACTGTGGGATTTTATCGCTGTTCGACATAGCTAATCTAGTCACTTATTGACTTAATAGGAAAACAGTAAACATCAGCCTTAAGTTGTATAATGTCTCGAGTGATAGATTGTAGAAGAAAGAATTCTTAGCTAATTTACTAAAATACGAGAGCATGCTGAAAAGTAAGGCCTTCGAATTTTTTACATGAAAATTGTTAAATATTTTAAATAAAAAGAACTTATTCAAATTCTACAACTGTATTCTTCATGGGTACTAATTGCGGCCTTCTGCCGCTAGAGGGCTCCGATATGTAGGGTGTAAGATGGCGGTATGTAACCTAACTATGTCGGAGCATAAGGAACAGCTTGCTGTAATCAAGCTTCGAATTCGAACAGTCCAAACATGGAGCAGCCTCTCTTTCAGCATGACAATGCCACACCACACACGAGCGCTGCGACGTCTGCAGCAGTCCGACGC
Organism: Schistocerca americana; assembly: GCF_021461395.2. Classification (NCBI taxonomy): domain Eukaryota; kingdom Metazoa; phylum Arthropoda; class Insecta; order Orthoptera; family Acrididae; genus Schistocerca; species Schistocerca americana. Next base: position 435,893,877 of record NC_060130.1, on the reverse strand, counting down.
TTTGGGTTTCCTTGCCATCGATCATCCTCCGAGCAGCCCCGACTTCACCCCATATGGTTTTCTTCTGTTCCAGATCATAAAGAACACCTTGAGGACTTCACTGTGATAGTAAAGACGAGGTGCAAGCAGAGATGTGGTTGTGGTTCCGTCAACAGTGTGAAACATTCAACAGTGACGATATAAACAAACTGGTCTCTCATTGGAAGAAATGAGTTAGTTGTCAGGGTGGCTATGTTGAGAAAAAAATATGTAGACCTGAAGAATAGAGGTGTAGATTGTTAATAACGTTTGTTTTATTTAAATAGCTTTTAAGAGTTTTCACATACAAAATTCTGAGGCATTCCTAACTTTTCGGCACGCCCTCGTGACGAATTAGAAAATTTCCTAAGCGATAATCTCCACTAACAACCATCTGTAGCCCAACCTGGGGACGCAGTGGCTAAGTCAATGAGCTTCATTCTGAAAGCGAAGCGCTTATATCTGATTTAACTTTTCCGTAGTTTGCCTGAATCATTTCAGGTAAATAGCTTCTGCCTTAATCGTTATCACATTTCCTAAGTCCTTTCCTTCGTTCGACTGCGACAAACAGTAGCTCGGTTACGCTATGTCACACAACCCGACTTCAGCTTAGCTTGCTTCAGTGCCACAACTAATCTCTAAATTGACATGCTGTCAGAATCGCCTACTCTCTTACGTGTGTATACAGTGTCCGTCTTAAGAGTCGTCAGGTGCATTTTCTCTGAGGTTTCGGAATTTACAGTTTAGATTTTTCAAAGTAAATCTGGAGTCAGCCCAAACAAATACTGCTCATTACGTCTTTCATGTGCCGTCTTATGTCGACGGTAAGCGTCTGTTACTGTCGCAATACAAAAAAATTATTTTCAAAGCGGAATTTACGTGCCCACTCGTTAGAGCGGTCACAAATTAGTCTAGTGCGATATTTGGTCTATCGATATGTGTTAACACTGGCAGTGTAGGCAATTTTAGACCTTTTTCTATGCCATCAGTGTTTGCTAAAGTTATTGAAAAGAGTGTGTATGTAAGGATAATTGCTCATTTCATATCACACGAATTGTTATCAAATGTACAGTTCGGCTTTAGAAGTCGTTTAACAACTGAAATGCTATATTTTATTTTCTCTGTGCGGTACTGGATGGTTTAAACGAATGGTTCCTAACGCTATCCATTTTTGTTTTTGTTTTAACTAAGACGTTTGATTATGTTGATCACAAAATACTGCTCCAGAAGTTGGACCATTACGCAATACGGGGAGTAGCTCACAATTGGTTCACCTCTTACTTTAGCAACAGACAGCACAAGGTCATTATACACAATGTTGAGAATGGCTGTGATGAGGAGTCTGAGTGGGGTACAGTCAAGTGGGAGGCGCCCCAGAGATCAGTGTTGTCGCCACTCCTGTTCCTTATTTATATAAATGACATGCCCTCTAGTATAATGAGTAACTCCAAAATATTTCTGTTTGTTGATGACACTAACTTGGTAGTAAAGGATGTTGTGTGCAACATTTGCTCGGATTCAAATAGAATAGTGCAGTTCATGACGTAAGTCCATGGCTTGTAGAAAATAAACTAAAGCTAAATCACAGTAAGACTCAGTTTTTACAGTTTCTAGCGCACAATTCAACAAAACCTGACGTTTTAATTTCAGAGAATGGGCATATGATTAGTAAAACTGAACAGTTAAAATTTATAGATGTTCATACAGTAAACTGTCGTCGAAAGCCCACATTCAGGATCTTGTTCAAAGACTTAATGCTGCAATTTTTACTGTTCAAACGGTATCTGAAGTGAGTGATCGTTCGATACGAAAATCTGTCTACTTTGCTTATTTTCATTCGCTTATGTAGTATGTTATTATATTTTGGGGTAACTCCTCCCATTCTAAAAGGACATTTCTGGCTTAGAAACGGGCGGCTCTGGCAATAAGTGGTATAAGTTAACGAACGTCTTGTTGACCCCTGGGTATTTTGACATTGGCCTCTCAGTATACATATACCTTACTGTCATTTCCTTTTAACAATATTAGTTTGCCGACCACAGTGGCCGAGCGGTTCTAGACGCTTCAGTCTGGAACTGCGCGACCGCTACGGTCGCAGGTTCGAATCCTGCCTAGGGCATGGATTTGTGTGATGTCAATAGGTTAGTTAGTTTTAAGTAGTTCTAAGTTCTAGGGGACTGATGACCTCAGATTTTAAGCCCCATAGTGCTCAGAGTCATTTGAACAATTTTTTGAACATTAGCTTATTCATAAGAATAAGCCGCATTCACTCAGTTAGTACTCGGCAGAAATCAAACTTGCGTTAGGATCGGAATTCCTTAACTCTTGAGCAGAAAGATGTGCAGTATACTGCTACAACCATTTTCAATAAGCTACCACCAGAATTTAAAAATCTTAGCAGTAATCCACGCGCTTGCAAATCGAAACTGAAGAGTTTCCTCTGTGGTCACTCCTTCTATTCTGTCAAGGAGTTCTTTGAAAAATTATTCTGATTCTTGTTGTATTGTTGATTATGCTTACTTAAACTTATGGATTGCCGTTTTTCGGGCTCATTAAGATATTTTAATCTCTTATTACTTTTATGTTGTAATTTCATGTACTGGTACGTTCCATGACCTTGGAGATTTGCTGCTGAGTTTGATCCTATGGAACTTGACGTGTAAATACAAAAAAATAAATTAAATAAAACACGTAGAATATCCAGGACTCCAGCAGCGACTAAATAGCGCTGCTGCATGATGGCAGCAGTCAGCGCAGTCCAGGCAGGTTGTGTTACTGCTGCAGTTCTGGCTATTCTTAGTGTTTTAGTGCCCCCATTAATTCATATCGATAAAAAGAACACAGTAATAGGCTAATCTGGGACTGCTCTATCGGATGGGCACGTAAAATTCCGTTTTAAATAATTATGTTCGTGACGGGAGGACACTGGACATCGTATGGAAGACGTGATGAGCAGTATTTGTTTGGGATGACTACAGCTGCATATTGCAAACACGAAATTGCAGATGACTGCCGAAACACCAGAGAAAATTCGCTTGACGACTCTTAGGAGGAACATCCAGTATGTATATATTCCGGTGGCTACTGAAAATTTTGTAATGTAGTCTTCTTTTGAAAACCAGTTTATTTGCTAAGATCATTATGTAAACACAATTGCTGGACTGCTGATTTCAGCAATATGTATTGCCATCCCCAGATCCATAAGACCAGGCAGTTCAAATGGCTCTGAGTACTATGTGACTTAACTTCTGAGGTCATCAGTCGCCTAGAACTTAGAACTAATTAAACCTAACTAACCTAAAGACATCACACACATCCATGCCCGAGGCAGCATTCGAACCTGCGACCGTAGCGATCGCTCGGTTCCAGACTGTAGCGCCTAGAGCCGCACGGCCACTCTGGCCGGCCGGGCAGTCATGCCTACATCATACTCGTACATTGCTTACACTACTCTGACACGTGATGACTACACAGCATGCATAAAAGGGTCGAGGAATTACTAAGACATGCCACGTGTTCTGTCATACCATCGAGGCATTTCTGTGACATACCAGATGTCGTATCATAATATCAATGTAATGCTTCGACTGTTTTATGCAGCCGGCCGGAGTGGCCTAGCGGTTCTAGGCGCTACCGTCTAGAACCGTGCGACCGCTACGGTCGCAGGTTCGAATCCTGCCTCGGGCATGGATGTGTGTGATGTCCTTAGGTTAGTTAGGTTTAAGTAGTTCTAAGTTTTAGGGGCTGATGACCTCAGCAGTTTAGTGCTCAGAGCCATTTGAACCATTTTTCTTTTTTGCATGATGTATATTCCTCATGTGAGAGGGTGACGTAAGCATCATATCATGTAGCTACTTCAGCCCAGTTTTATGGATCTGAGGATGGCAAAATATTGCTGAAATTAGTAATCCAGTAACTGTGTTCACATAGTGATCTTGGCAAATAAATTTGTTTTCAAAAGAAAACCACATTACAAAGTTATAGATCGCCTCCTGCACTAACTGATCAAGACTGATAACCATGATAATTTTGTGTTGTTAATAACTTTTGACTGAAGTTCGACCGTCCGTAGTTCCTGATCTTAATTTGCGTTATTGGTGTTAATCCTTCACACCTGAAAGTTTTTCCGTTTTAAGTGAACATAGTCCAGACAGCTGGTGTAAATCCACGCATAGAAAGTACATAGCTGCCGCTCGCACTCGGTCCGAAGCGTCTGCTTTAGCCTGCTCCCAAAATGGGCCATTACCTCAGTCGATAACTGCCCTGGTCGCGGCAGCTGGGTTCCATCGGACGGAAACTCTGCTCTTCCATGCTGCGCCCTCGCTACTCCACGCGACCACCCGAACGCCAAGACGCGGCTGCGGTACTTCACAAAGCGTACTTTCATGTTCTACGAAAAAAAAACAGATAATCATAACCAGGGTATTACTCGAAATAACTATTTTTCTTCGAACTGGGAACAATGAGAGGATGTAGACCGACGCAAACTGCTAATGTCCCAGACGGAATCGTCATCTGCTAGCAGGCGCCGGTAGAGTTGGCACGAATAACTGACTTTTCTGAACTTGCCTGGTTTGCTGATCAAAACCAGAGTTCGTCGTGAGATGAGCCATTTGGCAGCTGATTCGTAAAGACAGACGTGAGGATGGGGTACTCACAAGGCAAACTCCCCATCGCACCCCCTCAGATTTAGTGGTAAATTGCCCCAGTGAACAACCTGCCAAAAACTGAACATACATCACGCATCAAAACAATAAGAAGATGTACTGAACGGTGAAAAAAGAAGCAAAATCGAAACAGTGAACGGCCCAAGGTCAAGATGTGAGACATCGATCGAACTACAAGAATCACGTCGTCGTGGTTGGATTGCAAAGAGGGAGATCCGTGTTAAAATTTCCCTCGTGCCCCACTTTTTTCACTAACTTATGAACTCTCTGTGCGGTTACTGATGTTTCTGCTCTCCTCATGTAATCTTGTCAATTGCCATACTATGCATTGGCTGTAGAATATGAGTCATATGGTAAGAATACATTACCGTCGCAAGTAAATATGATGAATAGTGAGAGCAGGCGAGATGCCGCATAGACCTCTCACAGAAACGAAGAAACAAATAAATAGGTATGAACTACGTCACAACAGAGGAATTCAGGAGTCAAAACTTCCACAACGAAACGCAAGAGTCATACCATGTAGTACTTACGGAGAAAAAATGGGAGGTATGTACGCCTCGAGGTCCCTCCCTTACAGCTCGCTGTTGCATACGGATTTTACATCACGACACAGAGACAGATTTGAAGACAGAGAAGAGACACGTCAATGACCGGACGCACAGTTCATAATTTTGAAAAAAAAAATTTGAAGCACGAGGGAGATTTGAACATGGAGCCACAGCCTGGGGGATGTTTCCAGAATGAGATTTTCACTCTGCAGCGGAGTGTGCGCTGATATGAAACTTCCTGGCAGATTAAAACTGTGTGCCCGACCGAGATTCGAACTCGGGACCTTTGCCTTTCGCGGGCAAGTGCTCTACCATGTCTTTTTTTTTTTTTTTTTTTTTTTTTTAATCTCAATTTGTTCTAGATTGTTCGTTGAATTTGTTCGTGGCGGACGTCCGATAACGCCTGTTCAGGTTGATCGTTGATTCGTTCACTCAGATTTTTTGTTACAGAGGGTACCTAAACCCTCTGACCGAACACGCTGAGCTACCGTGCCGGCCATATCATCTGAGCTACCGAAGCACGACTCACGCCCGGCCCTCACAGCTTTACTTCTGCCAGTATCTCGTCTCCTACCATCCAAACTTTATCAGCGCACACTCCGCTGCAGAGTGAAAATCTCAAAAATGGTTCAAATGGCTCTGAGCACTATGGGACTCAACTGCTGAGGTCATTAGTCCCCTAGAACTTAGAACTAGCTAAACCTAACTAACCTAAGGACATCACAAACATCCATGCCCGAGGCAGGATTCGAACCTGCGACCGTAGCGGTCTTGCGGTTCCAGACTGCAGCGCCTTTAACCGCACGGCCACTTCGGCCAGCTGAAAATCTCATTCTGGAAACATCCCCCAGGCTGTGGCTAAGCCATGTCTCCGCAGTATCCTTTCTTTCAGGAGTGTTAGTTCTGCAAGTTTCGCAGGGGAGCTTCTGTAAAGTTTGGAAGGTAGGAGACGAGATACTGACAGAAGTACAGCTGTGAGGGCCGGGCGTGAGTCGTGCTTCGGTAGCTCAGATGGTAGAGCACTTGCCCGCGAAAGGCAATGGTCCAGAGTTCGAATCTCGGTCGGGCACACAGTTTTAATCTGCCAGGAAGTTTCACAATTAGGTATCATGCGATGTATTGTACATCGTATATATGAATATATAAAGGAGACTGATATTGTCACGTACGCCTTGTAAATAATTGTTAACTCTAGTTGCATGAAAGGTGACGGTGTGTCTTTATTATCATAATAGTAGAGGTTGGAACTACAGTGGAAATGAAACGGCAGGCGGAACTCAGGCCCTGGGTGGAAGGCGCACACAGGTGTGTTGGTCCTGCTTAAACACAGGCAGTAGCAAGACGGACGTTGTGACAGCTGAGCGCTGGGGCACAATAGAGTCGCCAGTATTGTAGCCGGAAGGGAAGGATTATACTTCGGAAACTACGAAAATCTTGGACGCAGCTGAGAGGAAAGAGGAAACCATGCAGGCTGGGTTATTTCCAAGGATTTTTACTCAGAAGCGTACCATTGTGCTAGTATAGGTTTTTCCTCGCAAACTTTCCTTGGTGGACGACAAAGGTTCGTATGAGCAGTTGCCAGGGGGCTCGTGCGCATGCGCAGAGCTGAATTCGCGTATGAGCAGTGCCTTCCTCCCACTTCTGGCTACTTGAAGCGTGGCTGTTTGCCGTATGAGCAGTAGCAGCAAGTAGCCAGATGCTATTCCGAAAAATTTTTCCGGAGCGCCCAAGCTGCCAGTTTCGTGCATGCGCAGTGCAAGCTGAGTTAGGGTGGGGGTCCTTCCCCACGTGACCCTTGTATATGTTTCGTGTCTTCGTAATATTGCTGGTCTCTTCGTTTACAGCTCCCACGTCAAATGAAATCAAAACAGATTTCTGTGGCTGGGAGCCATTAAGCGAATTAATATATATTCTCATAACCATGAAAGACCAAAATAAGTTAGTATTTTCAATTTTCTGATTTTATATTATTTCCACAATATTAGCAATCAACCATCAATGTCTTAATGAAGCTATTTCTGTCTGTTTTATAGAGAAATTTGCTTCTATTATTTTTTTTCCACTGAGGCAGTTAGTTTATTTGAAACGAAGTGTTTCAGTCCGCACTATTGGCTAGTTTCAACTTCGTTCAATTTCAAGCGCAAATTTTCATTTTCTGGGGCGAATGACATTATACCATAGTAAAGAACCAAACATGAGAATACAGTACTGGACCTCCAAGAAAATTGGTATCACGAAAACCACGCGAAAAGCTGAATATCGGGTAGTTCAGAGTGCATCTGGACACAGAAATGTGCAATCAGAGCGGAATGAAGCATTTTAGTATGGTTTATGAAATTCCGATGCTGTTGGAGTAGTCTCTGATCTCCTGTTCCTTTTATGACACTGTAAGATCTCAAAAAAATGGTTCAAATGGCTCTGAGCACTATGGGACTTAACATCTCAGGTCATCAGTCCCATAGAACTTAGAACTACTTAAACCTAACTAACCTAAGGACATCACACACATCCATGCCCGAGGCAGGATTCGGACCTGCGACCGTAGCGGTCGTGCGGTTTCAGACTGAAGAGCCTAGAACCGCTCGGCCACCAGCGGCCAGCTGTAAGATCTCTTAATGCTATATACGTACGAACATACGTAAACACTTACTTGAAGTTGCCTAAGTAGGCAAATTTGGTTAGTAGTTTTGAAGTAAATATTTTGTTTCAAATATAATGACAGCTGTAGCACAATTTTACAAATCTGCTTTCTGTGAAAGTGTTTTTCGATCACAAGGCACTTGTCTAGTACTTCCTCTAGGCCTGAAGTTATTTCTTAATTTGTGTTTACGTCTTAAATTTATAGAATGCCATTCTCTGCTAAATTTTAGACTGGCAGCATACCGTGTTTTATCGTTTTAACTCCCCACATGGCTTCATATTTATTCCTAGAGTAGTAAGTAAACTGTCAGTTGTACAGTTTCTTTGCCTTACAGACAACCTTGTTAATTTCTTACACATTTTGAAATAGCCATAAAATTTATTGTCCTTTATTCCGGTGTAAGCTACACAAGAAACTGTTTCATTATAATTTATTTTTTTTTGCAAGAAATTTGTATTCCATCCTACTAGCTTTTTGCAGTGCTGTGTAGATGTAAACCTGTTGGAAATGCTACATAACAATGCAGAGTACGAATTAAAAAAAAAAATCTTTCAAAGTCACCCGATAGCAAAACGTTATAGTACTTCAAGCTGTGGAGTCTAATTTTGAAATGATATTTTGCCAAGAACTGCTTCCTTATTTGCATCCTTTATCTGGGTGGGATATGATAAAACAATTACTCTAAGTAGAACTCTGTATGTCCTCTCAACAACATGCCGCAGGGCTGCACATGGTCACGTGATGCCCCACCACGCACGAAATTCCACCAGAAATGCGACGAAAAGCGTATGAGCAGAGCAAGCACCAAGCACGGACTGCCTACGTCATCGTAGCTGCGCATGCGCAGTACAGTCTGTTGTCTTGCGCTGTCTGGTAACTGCTCAAACGAACCTCTAAAGACTAAAATATGGTTGGTCTGCGTTCGGAAGAATCTGAATAGAGGGAGAATATTTCGTTGTTTCGGGAATATGATTCTTTTCGGAATTACGAGGGTGGGGAGCCGAGCCTTGCTGGGAGGCCAGCAGTGGAGAGACGTGGTCTTCCGTTGTGAGCGCCCGTGTGTAACGGTCACTCGATATCCACTTTGTTGGTACAGACGGACTTGCTGTCTTTGCTCTCAGGAGAGTTTATAGTTAGAACAGTTAGGCACTGTACTGTTGCGATCCTATACGATTCTGGACTTCACCTCCGGGTTGGAAGTTGTCGTTGAGTACGTAGCGTTCCGTAATTGAGAGCACTTCCTGCCTATACTTACGTCGAGACGTTATCTGAACTCCGTCCTTGCGGCTGGGAGTTCGCGTTTCTCGTCTGTAGTACACAGAGAGGAGAAGAAACTATTAGAGTATATTAGTCAGAGGACCGCCTTCTGCCGTCCTAGTGTCTGAAAGAGTTTATTTGTGGCTGGAGTTCTCCCATCGTCGCAGACGAGTACGAGAACCATCACTTCGACGCATCGGACACAGTGCATACGGTGATATCGCAAATTGCTTCGGCTTATTATGGCTATAAAACTAAACATCTGTGATCATGTTAGCCTATTTCCACCGAGGTTCCACACCACCGTAGATCATCTTTGAAAGTAGTGCCTTCTAGTGTTTGGTACGTAGATGATGTCAGTCATTTCCCGTTATTGATATTACATCGCGCAGTCATAATAAGGGGAAAAGTTAGGCATTTGATTATTTAATTTACTTAGCAAATGTAAACTTTGTGATATAAAGTTTTTTAATCTACAATAAATATATAAGCAGGGACAACGTTTATCATTTAGTAGTATTAGTTGCTTTAATCATTCATTTATGTATAGGTTGTCATTTATATGTTGAAGTCCATTAAGAGATATTAAGATCTTCTTCAGGGGGTAGTCAGAAATTCCCAAATATTCATTTTAACGTATATTAGTTTCCGTCGCGCGCATTCATTTTACACCCGCCTGGAGTAGCATCTTGGAGCATTATCGAAGGAACACTGTATGACAAAGAGACGTTATTCTGACTACGTAAAATACCCCAATTTGTCGTACTGTAAGAGACTTTTGTTATTCAATTTTGGACAGAAAAAATGCATCACACCAATAATTCAGTAATTTACATATGTTTTTGCATTTCAGAAACATTTCGCATTCGCTTTCCTGTTCACTGGTCTAACAGAGTGACTTCAAGCTGATCATCTCGTACTGCCACTGTCCCTTTCATTTCCGCCATTGAACGCTAAATTGCTTGCAATTCGCACTACTTTGTAGTGTGGACCAACCAGATTTTCATTTTGACGTGAGAGTAGCTCAAAAACTACATGTCACAAAATTACCCCAGATAAATGGTTACGTAGAAAGAATAACAAGAGATGATAAAATGTATTGCATATCCTAAAGTTCACAGCATGGTATTTCAGTTTTTTTTCTTGCATTGTAGTGAGGAACCTGATGTCAGCGCGCCAGCTAAATATGGAAATTAACTATCTTCCGCACGGCATCTGTTAGATGATCATGTAACAAACTGGAAAACGTTACTTGGAGATTATTAATAACAGTTGTGTACTGACCTCCGTTAGAAGTTTTCGGGAAGAGCTGAGAATGAAATAAAGTATCGTTGTGAGAAGCTGTCTGATTAAAACGCGACGTATTCGTGAGCAATCAAAAAGGCGCGCGCCGGCCGCATTTAATTTAGTTATTGCGGTCTCCAGTGGGCGTCGAGCACGCACACCAGCGACCGTGTCGTAGCTGCTGCCCTCACTCTCATATAGTAATTAAATATCCAAGCTCTTCTCCAAATTTGAAATCGTGTAGTTTTCTCTGAATCCGCATGAAATATTCGAGATGGAAGAGCGGAATAGAATGGTGCGATACTCCGGATCTATCAACAGTTACTCATCTTTTAAATATTTTACCTACGATAAATAGTGACAGTGACTCTATGGCTGGGCATGAACTTCCCACATAATGGAGCTAATAGAGGAATAGGACAGCATCATGAGGAGCAACTTAAGTTTCAGTGACGAAATTTAATTGCACTATGTGATCCGGACACCTGGCTGAAAATGACTTACAAGTCCGTGGCGCCCCCCATCAGCAGTACTGGAATTGAGTATGGTGTTGGTCCACCCTTAGCCTTGATGACAGCTTCCACTCTCGCAGTCATACGTTCAATCAGGTGGTGGAAGGTTTCTTGGGGAATGACAGACCATTCTTCACGGAGTACCCCACTGAGGAGAGATATCGATGTCGGTTGGTGCGGCATCGCACCAAGTCGGCATTCCAAAACTCCCGAAGGTGTTCTGTAGGAGTGAGGTTAGGACACTGTGCAGGCCAGTCCATTACAGGGATGTTATTGTAGTGTACCCACTCTTCCACAGGCCGTGCACTATGAACAGGTGCTCGATCGTGTTGAAGGACGCAGTCGCCATCCCTGAATTGCTCTTCAACAGTGGGAAGTAAGAAGGTGCTGTGATAGTGCCACGCAAAACAACAAGGGGTGCAAACCCCCTCCAGGCCGGCCGAAGTGGCCGTGCGGTTAAAGGCGCTGCAGTCTGGAACCGCAAGACCGCTACGGTCGCAGGTTCGAATCCTGCCTCGGTCATGGATGTTTGTGATGTCCTTAGGTTAGTTAGGTTTAACTAGTTCTAAGTTCTAGGGGACCTCAGCAGTTGAGTCCCATAGTGCTCAGAGCAATTTGAACCATTTTGAAACCCCCTCCATGAAAAACACGACCAAACCATAACAGTACCGCCTCCGAATTTTACTGTTGGGTTCGCACCTCGTGGTCGTGCGGTAGCGTTCTTGATTCCCACTCTCGGGTTCCCGGGTTCGATTCCCGGCGGGGTCAGGAATTTTCTCTGCCTCCTGATGACTGGGTGTTGTGTGATGTCCTTAGGTTAGTTAGGTTTAAGTAGTTCTAAGTTCTAGGGGACTGATGACCATAGATGTTAAGTCCCATAGTGCTCAGAGCCATTTGAACCATTTTACTGTTGTCAGTACATACGCTGGCAGATGACGTTCAGCGGGCATTCGCTTTATCCACACCCTGCCATCGAATCGACACATTGTGTACCGTGATTCGTCACTCCACACAACTTTTTTTTAACTGATCAATCGACCAGTGTTTACGCTCCTTATACCAAGCGAGGCGTCGTTTGGCATGTACCGGCGTGATGTGTTGCTTATGAGCAGCCGCTCGAGCATGAAATCCAAGTTTTCTCTCCTCCTGCCTAACTGTCATAATACTTGCCGTGGGTCCTGATACAATTTGGAATTTCTGTGTGATGGTCTGGATAGATGTCTGCCTATTACAAATTACGACCCTCTTCAACTGTCGGCGGTCTCTGCCAGTCAACAGACGAGGCCGGCCTGTACGGTTTTGTGCTGTAAGTGTCCCTTCACGTTTCCACTTCACTATCACCTAGGGATGTTTAGGAGTGTGGAAGTCTAGCGCATAGACGTAAGACACAAGGGACACTCAATCACCTGACCACATTTGAAATCCGTGAGTTCCGCCGAACGCCCAGTTCCTGCTCTCTCACGATGTCTAATGACTACTGAGGTCACTGATATGGATAACCTGGCAGTAGGTGGCAGCAAAATGCAACTAGTATGAAAAACGTATGCTTTTGGGGGGGGGGGGGGGCTGGATATTTTTGATCACATAGTGTATGTGCAATCTCTAGAATCAGTAACAAATTTTCTCAATCAACTGAAATGATAAACGAAATACTAAGACAGTGCTCTTCAAGAAACGGAAACGACAAATTTTTCACTCGACACAAAATGACCTAACTGCCGCACTCGTTCCATTCTGAGGAAATACATCTACCATAACAGGGCGACTCTTGAGCTGAGTTGAAAGCAAATAAGTCGGGAGGTCCAGATGGAATACAAATTCGGTTTTACAGAGTGCTGTAAGGCATTCGCCCCTTACGTAGATCGCATTTATCGGTAATCACCTGCCCAGCGCAAAGCCCCAAGCGATTCCTCTATATAAGAAGGGAAAAGGAACCCGCAAAATTACAGACGAATATCCTTAACATCGGTTTGCTGTAGAATTCTTGAACATATTTTCAGTTCGAATATTATGAAGTTCCTTGTGACGAACCCAGTATGATATCCTCGACAGCGAGTGTTCATCAGTGAAAACAGTATCGTCACGAGTGGCGCAGGGAAGTGTAATAGGACCGTACAGAAATGATCTGACGGACAGAGTGAGCAGCAGTGTGCGGCAGTTTGCGGATGCTGCTGCGGTGTACGGGAAGGTGTCGTTGTTTAATGACTGTAGGAGAATACAAGATGACTAAGACAACATTTCTAGTTGGTTTGATGAATGGCAGCTAGTTCTAAATGTAGAAAAATGTAAGTTAATGGGGTTGAGTCGAGAAAACTGTCTCGTAATGTTCGAATACAGCATTGATAGTGTGCTGCTTCGCAGTCACGTCGTTTTAATTTCGGGGCGCAACGTTGCTAAGCGATATGAAGCGGGACGAGCATTTAAGGATGATAGTGGGGAAGGCGAATGGTTCACTGGGGTTTATTGGGAGAGTTTTAGTAAAGTCTAGGTCATCTGTAAAGGAGACAGCATATAAAACACTAGTGCAACATGTTCTTCAGTACTAATCGACTGTTTGTGATCCCAACTAGGTCGGATAAAAGAAAGAAGCAATTCAGAGGCGGGCGGCTAGATTTGTTAGCGGTAGGTTCGATAAACACGCAAGTATTACGGACATACGGATATTCTTGGGAAACTCAAACGGGAATCTCTGGAGGGAAAGCAGCATTCTTTTCGAGGAACGCTATTGAGAAAATTTAGAGAACCGCCATCTGGATCAGACAGGTGTCTCAAATAGCCTGTTTCAATAACTGCCGCGGAGGAAGGCAGAATCTCATTACAGAAAATTCTGCTGAGACGCAGAATGCGTTGGAAAGTCAAGTCAGTTCATGACCGTGCTACTGCACAGTGACTGGTCCGAGTATGGTTGAAGGCTCTCACATCCCTAATGAGCACAAGTATCCTCATGCTCATGCTGTATAAACGAGCCCCTCAGATAAATCTCTGTAGAGATAGTAGGTGCACTATTATCTCAGTCTACGTGGTGGATGCAATTGTACCTTATCTGACGGTAGGTCCCAGCGCTGATGCAGTGGCCCGTGAAAAGCTCAGCGCAGGCATAACTTTGGAAATGTAATGTCCTACGTATCCGACTCATATATAGTTACCTCGATCACATGTGATAATCTTGTCTGTGTGCCCAAATATGTGACCTACAAAAAACCCGTAAAAGGTCGGACGGACATAGTTTCATTAATTACCGTAGGGCTATCACGAACGTTTTTCGCATTCCATCCACTAATGGCACGTTCTGCTCATTTCAGTGTCACAGACATTTAACAAATTGTAGACGAACCTCAGGTGAGATAATCAATCAGTGACCGGATATGAAGTTTAAGTTTTTCTTATTGGCATAAAAAATTCACCTTGCAAAAAAAGAACTTAAGCTGGTAGCATCTGTTCAAAATAATGACCGCCATCTATAGTGCATGCACTACAACAGTGCGTATAATTTTTCCACATTCTTTCAAATATTCCTGTTGTCTGTTGTGCAGTGCCAAATGTCGGTTGCATCAGATTCGTACTTGCCTGATCATGCTTTCTTCTTATCTATACGTGAGTTCAAAGCGTATATGCTTTCATTACGACGTGTGCCTATGGGTGTCCTTTGTTTTGCTTGTACTTTTTCTTTCTTTTCTTTTTCATGGTATTTGAATTTAAAGTAGCAATGAAGGTAAATATGACTAACGACATTCTCAGAGCACATATTTCTAAAAATAGTGAGATGTTGAGGTGCGAGAAATGCAGTGTCCTCTGGCTTAATCAGAATACTGCTCTACCGAAACTACAGTTCGGCAGTTTGGTAGTTTTGGTACAGTAGATAAATGAATTAGTAAATGGAAAGATTACCAGTGGTACTAGTAGCAAAGGTACGGAAAGAAACATAAATGAATGCTTTTCCTTAACTTTCGTAACGTGCGGTTTGAAACGTTAAAATATGTCTATGACATATTCGTTTATCTTATCACTTTCAAATTTCCCGTTCAGTGGTGAAATGCACAACGAATACATCGTGAATGTCTTAGGGATTGTTGTAGTCCATCACATACAATTTTCATCCGACTACAACAACAGCCTCAGTGTGTTTACTATCAAGTTAGAGATTTGTAAGTGATCCGGTCTTCAAATCTATTTTACATCCAAACGGTACGTTTCCGGACATGGGTTCCTTATCGAAGCTTTGTCTACTAAGTCCTCTCTAAAACCACAAGAACCCTGTAACAGCAATTATGTACCACCCTGTAATACTCGTACTTTGTACTCTGGTTTAGGTGTATTGAGAATACTGCGTAGAGAAACAATGTAGAACAAGTTTGCTAAATATTCAAAGACACAAGTCTCCTTCGTGGAGTTTTAAGTTACATGGAAACTTTGAGTCCAAAAAAAGAAGGCAAATACTGATTAAGTGAGTAACGACGCAAGCTGTCGTGGTGTTAGCAATGGGAGGCCATGTGCAGTTACTTGGTGTATGGCCAAAGTCTGAATAAGTAAAGTCGCTCCTCTAAACTCAATAGGGACGTGGAAGTTAAACACAGCATGGAGACTGACCGACGACGGTTCCTTAAGCCGTCGACATATAGGATGAGGTACACTATGTGATCGAAAGTATCCGGACACCCCCCAAAACACACGTTTTTCATATTTGGTCATTGTTCTGCCACTTACTTCCAGGTACTCCGTATTAGATACCTCAGTAGTCATTAGACATCGTGAGAGAGCAGAATGGGGTGCTCCGCGGAACTCACAGACTTCGAACGTGGTCAGGTGATTGATGTCACTTACGTCATACGTATGTACGCGCGATTTCCACATCCCTAAACATCTCTAAGTCAACTGTTTCCGATGTGATAGTGAAGTGGAAACGTGAAGGGACACGTACAGCACAAAAGCGTGCAGGCCGACTTCGTCTGTTGACTGACAGAGAGCACCGACAGTTGAAGAGGGTCGTAATGTGTAATAGGCAGACATCTATCCAGACCATCACACAGAAATTCCAAACTGCAACAGCATCCACTGAAAGTACTATGACAGTTAGACAGAAAGTGAGAAAAACTTGGATTTCATGCTCGAGCGGCTGCTCATAAGCCACATATCACGCCAGTATATGCCAAACGACACCTCGCATGATGTAAGGAGCGTAAACACTGGACGAATCGACGGTGGAAAAGCGTTGTATGGAGTGACGAATCACGGTACACAAAGTGGCGATCCGATGGCAGGGTGTGGGTATGAAGAATGCCAGGTGAACTTCATCTTCCAGCGTGTGTAGTGCCAACGGTAAAATATGGAGGCGGTGGTGTTATGGTGTGGTCGTGTTTTTCATGGAGGGGGTTTGCACCCCTTGTTGTTTTGTGTGGCACTATCACAGCACCTTCTTGCTTCCCACTGCTGAAGAGCAATTCGGGGATGGCGATTGCACCTGTCAACACGATCTAGCACCTGTTCATAATGCACAGCCTGTGGCGGAGTGGTTACACGACAATAACATCCCTGTAATGGACTGGCTTACACAGAGTCTTGACCTGAATCCTATAGACACCTCTGGGAGTTTTGGAACGCCGACTTGGTACCAGGCATCACCGACTGACATCGATACCTCTCCCCAATGCAGCACTCCGTGAAGAATGGGCTGCCATTCCCCAAGAAACCTTCCAGCACCTGATTGAACGTATGCCTGAGAAAGTGAAAGCTGTCATCAAGACTAAGGGTGGGCCAACGCCATATTCAATTCCAGTATTACCGATGGAGGGCTCCACGAACTTGTAAGTCATTTTCAGCTAGGTGTCCGGATACTTTTGATCACATAGTGCAGCTAAGACACAGCGCCGCTGTCACACGGGATGATATGCTTGACATGGTTTTGAGCTCTCAGCGCGCTCCAGCGGCAGTTGTCGGTTTTATTTCATTCGCAAACAATACAGTTTGTTCACGTAAATGGACGCACATAAAATTTCTACCTTACCTCTATTAAAACGCACATTTGCTCCGTTGTCCGTCTGCCAGTAATGTTGTTCTGTCTGTGATAGACATAAACAAAAACTTTAATACCGGTGAGCCGGCCGAAGTGGCCGTGCGGTTAAAGGCGCTGCAGTCTGGAACCGCAAGACCGCTACGGTCACAGGTTCGAATCCTGCCTCGGGCATGGATGTTTGTGATGTCCTTAGGTTAGTTAGGTTTAACTAGTTCTAAGTTCTAGGGGACTAATGACCTCAGCAGTTGAGTCCCATAGTGCTCAGAGCCATTTTTTTAATACCGGTGAACATGTAATTTGACAAAAAGGAAACCTACATGTCCAGTCAGTAAGGAGATAAGCTTGTAAAAGTTTGGCAGATCTAACAAACTCACTCCTGACAGAGACAGCACCTATATTTACATAACATCAAGAATTACAGAAATTATTTCCTTTCATTTCGTAAGAAAGTCGCAAAACCTTTTAGAAAACGTTAAGGTGAAAAAACAATAACTTAGATACAGGAGGACTCGAACCCTTTACTGACTTAAACTTTGTACCATAACGTAGTGTGTCTACTCATGACGCCAGGCTGTAGCTTCATGCTGAGAGCCTTTGTATTTTATGTTACAGGTTTCCGTAGTCTTAAGTTGACGAAATATTATTAAGTTGAGTTTAATTATAACATGTTTTTCATTAATTTGCAATGTGCCTTTGCCTTAAAACGTCTTACTCTCATAACACGCAGTTATAACGCGGTAATAACTGAAAACGAGAAATCTTTAACTACCAATGTAACGCTTTCTGTCGTTTTACTACAACAGATCGTACCAATAATGATTGGTTGTCGAGACATTCATTGTGCTGGTGCTTAGAAATAGCATATATTCACGGGATGTAAAGTAGAAGATAACACCCACCGATTATGGGCTTTTAATGAACATGAAAAATACGATATGGTGTCTACCTTTATGCGGGACTCAAGCATTCTCTGCTTGTGACGTAGGGAGCGTTCTTGCTCCCCACTGGTTCCACTTTACGTGACACGTCTCTGAAATACCGCAGTCATGACACTCGTAGAGCGTCACGTTAACTCGTCCCGTCCGCAGACTGCTTTAGAGAGAGTTCTGATTGATGGTCCACTACTGTGGTCGGTGACTGGCCCAGTTAACTCGAAGGAATGAATGGTTCAATAGGTAAGACCAAACAGCCATTAGGTGATTGTGCGTCGGCAGATATACCGTCGCTGTGCATGGATACGGAGAGAGCTTCTAGTGTACGGTATATGAGAAGTGAACACAGAGTGAAACGTATGTCACCACCTGCATGCAGAACAGTTAAACGCTGAACGGCACTTTCATTCGACAATACTCCTCGTACATTATCCCTCCGCAAACGTGTCTTTACAGTATGTTGTGTATGAATCCATGTTTAATCTAAGTAACCACTACCCGTTACTTTCCTGACGCTTCATTCTTCCGTAAAAACCTAATACAGTGTGCTCTTTTTACAACTATGTCCTCTCATTCGCATATAAATCTAAATCCCATACACACACAAGTTTTTCGAAAAGTTTCCTTTTTATCTTTGAAGTTCAGTTCTGTGCGACAAAAGCTATGTAATTTGCGCAAGTTGGTATTTCTTTATGTTTTTCGTAATAGCGCAAAAATAGCTGCCTGGTAATATATTTATCCATATCTTCAATAGAGTACGTATTGTTCAGTCCGCAGCTGGTGGTCGTGCGGTAGCGTTCTCGCTTCCCGCGCCCGGGTTCCCGGGTTAGATTCCCGGCGTGGCCAGGGATTTTCTCTGCCTCGTGATGACTGGGTGTTGTGTGATGTCCTTAGGTTAGTTAGGTTTAAGTAGTTCTAAGTTCTAGGGGACTGATGACCATAGATGTTAAGTCCCATAGTGCTCAGAGCCATTTGAACCAGTACGTATTGTGAGCACTTTGGTTAAAATGGTTCAAATGGCTCTGAGCACTATGCGACTTAACTTCAGAGGTCATCAGTCGCCTAGAACTTAGAACTAATTAAACCTAACTAACCTAAGGACATCACACACGTCCATGCCCGAGGCAGGATTCGAACCTGCGACCGTAGCGGTCGCTCGGTTCCAGACTGCAGCGCCTAGAACCGCACGGCCACTCCAGCCGGCTGTGAGCACTTTGTTCGTCCTCCTTTGGAGTAGAGACTAGAATTCGACTATGCTCGGTTTCGTGTGCGTCCTTCAGTAATTTACAGAGAAACCGTATTGCTCAACTTCAAAACTTTGGCAGCACGTCCCGTCGCCCTCTCCACGGAGACGACAAATACCTTTTCTCAACGTCAAACAATTTTGATCACGTTAACCACAATCCGCTGCGCCTGCCAGAGAAGAGTTTTTCCGCGATCACCTTCAATGCTTGTACTGCGACGTAACAATGCGCACATATTCAGCAGGAACGTGGTTGTACCCTGTCGTGTGGCCTCTTTAGTTCCTGGCACCGCCGCATTACCTCTTCAATGATTCAAATGGCTCTGAGTACTTTGGGACTTAACATCTGAGGTCATCAGTCAAAAGGTTCAAATGGCTCTGAGCACTATGGGACGTAACATCTGTGGTCATCAGTCCCCTAGAACTTAGAACTACTTAAACCTAACTAACCTAAGGACATCACACACATCCATGCCCGAGGCAGGATTCGAACCTGCGACCGTAGCAATCGCGCGGTTCCGGACTGCGCGCCTAGAACCGCTAGACCACCGCGGCCGGCGCAGGATTCGAACCTGCGACCGTAGCAGTCGCTCGGTTCTGGACTGAAGCGCCTAGAACCGCTCGGCTACCGCGGCCGGCATTACTTCTTCACCGCGGCGGGTAATAGCATATACAGAGAGTTCATTTTAACTGAAGACATTGAAATATCTCAAAAACTACATATAGAATCAAAAAAGGTTATAATTCCAGTTTGTTTGTCTCGGAGGAGGACATCCAACGACACCGCACTCTACCCGCCACCCGACTCCGTGCGTGGTTTATGGGGGGGGGGGGGGGAACTTTTTAATCTTCAATTGAAACACTTTTTTTTTAAGGTTACGATTCTACGGCTAGATTTCCATAAATTCTGTCCCAAGCATCTTCATCGTTTCTCCACAGATGGCGCTGCAGTTTGAGGAATAGCAATGGGTACACAATCGTAATTTACGAGATTCTACTCTATGGCCCATGAATATCCAATGGCACTTGGAATCCCACCTACACGCCGCGAGGATAGGATAGACCAGTACTTCATAACTTCTAACTGGAAACCCCATTCGCAATGTTGTATTCCTCCGACATATCGAACAAGGGACTACTCGGCGTCTCACCGTAGTCGTGTAGCAAACTACGACGTATCATAACAAGCAGTACGCTGTGACCAGAACTCACGTATCGTGCAGGCGTAGAACAGATAGCTGCTCTAAACATTACTATGCTTGTGCAGTGTTTATAGCCTGTACTTCTACCCATCATTTGGAGAACAAACATGCAAGTGAACGTGAATGTTGCAACCACAGAAGAAAAAATTGAAATGATCCTGGTTTACGGAGAATGTTAGAGAAATACTGATGCTACTGTTGCCTTGTATGTCGAGCGTTTTCCGGGGAAAGCTCTCTCTCTCGTTCGTTCTTTTCCAAGGTTGTGAACGCCTTAATGTCTTATCACAGTGTACAGACCGACAAAAGGAAAATAAGCAATCTTGTTACGCGAGAATCTAATGAAGTAGCTGTATTAGTGGGAGTACATCACAGCCTACGGATAAGCGCCCGGCAGTTAAACCGCGATTCCGATACGTCCGTACATAGTATTGTCACAATACTTCATCGCTATAAGTGTGATCCATACCACGTGTCACTGTATCAAAAACTTCATGGCGCCGATTTAAATAACCAGGTAGTCTTTTGTGAATGGGCGTGTCAACAAATGCAAACGACCCCCACGTTCTTTGCTAAGGCGTTATTTTCCGACGAGTCTACATTCACAAACCATGGTAGCGTTGACCGCTAGGCATATCTTGTATTACTGGATTCTGGACCATTCCCACTGATTACGGCAACTTGACCATCAACGTCCATGGTCGGATAACGTATGGTGTGGCATCGTGGGGAACGATCTCTTTGGTCCGTATTTTATCGACGGCACGTTGATTGAACGTAAAAATAGAATGCTTTTGGAACAGGAGCTACCTGTACTACTGCAGGATGTTGTCCTGGACGTTCGACAGCGTCTATGATTTCAGCATGACGGTTGCCCAGCGCATTACATAATTGAAGCACAGGAGGTATTAGACCGTGTTCACACTGACTGGTCGGCAGAGGTGCTCCTATTAACTAGGCCACTAGATTTGACGTCGCCGGGTTTCTTTCTGTGAACAGGCCGTGAAGACACGGTCGACGTCATCAGAAACGCTTGTGCTCAAATTCCCACATATATGCTTCTGTCCTGTGTTCGGTCATTTGAAAAGCGGATCACTAAGTGTATTGAATTTGGTGGTACTACGTTTGAACACTTACTCTAACTGGAAAAGTAGAGTAGAGTTCCACTCGAGCCACGGCCTCAGTGACGCGTCGAGTAGTCCTCTGTTCCACATGTCGCAGGAATACAACGTTGCGAATGGGGTTTCCAATTAGAAGTCATGAAATACTGGCCTAACCATCTGTCGCTGGTCCCACGTGCTATTGGACATTCAAGGACCATTGAGTCGCATGACGTACACTCCTGGAAATGGAAAAAAGAACACATTGACACCGGTGTGTCAGACCCACCATACTTGCTCCGGACACTGCGAGAGGGCTGTACAAGCAATGATCACACGCACGGCACAGCGGACACACCAGGAACCGCGGTGTTGGCCGTCGAATGGCGCTAGCTGCGCAGCATTTGTGCAACGCCGCCGTCAGTGTCAGCCAGTTTGCCGTGGCATACGGAGCTCCATCGCAGTCTTTAACACTGGTAGCATGTCGCGACAGCGTGGACGTGAACCGTATGTGCAGTTGACGGACTTTGAGCGAGGGCGTATAGTGGGCATGCAGGAGGCCAGGTGGACGTACCGCCGAATTGCTCAACACGTGGGGCGTGAGGTCTCCACAGTACATCGATGTTGTCGCCAGTGGTCGACGGAAGGTGCACGTGCCCGTCGACCTGGGACCGGACCGCAGCGACGCACGGATGCACCCCAAGACCGTAGGATCCTACGCAGTGGCGTAGGGGACCGCACCGCCTTTCCCAGCAAATTAGGGACACTGTTGCTCCTGGGGTATCGGCGAGGACCATTCGCAACCGCCTCCATGAAGCTGGGCTACGGTCCCGCACACCGTTAGGCCGTCTTCCGCTCACGCCCCAACATCGTGCAGCCCGCCTCCAGTGGTGTCGCGACAGGCGTGAATGGAGGGACGAATGGAGACGTGTCGTCTTCAGCGATGAGAGTCGCTTCTGCCTTGGTGCCAATGATGGTCGTATGCGTGTTTGGCGCCGTGCAGGTTAGCGCCACAATCAGGACTGCATACGACCGAGGCACACAGGGCCAACACCCGGGATCATGGTGTGGGGAGCGATCTCCTACACTGGCCGTACACCACTGGTGATCGTCGAGGGGACACTGAATAGTGCACGGTACATCCAAACCGTCATCGAACCCATCGTTCTACCATTCCTGGACCGGCAAGGGAACTTGCTGTTCCAACAGGACAATGCACGTCCGCATGTATCCCGTGCCACCCAACGTGCTCTAGAAGGTGTAAGTCAACTACCCTGGCCAGCAAGATCTCCGGATCTGTCCCCCATTGAGCATGTTTGGGACTGGATGAAGCGTCGTCTCACGCGGTCTGCACGTCCAGCACGAACGCTGGTCCAACTGAGGCGCCAGGTGGAAATGGCATGGCAAGCCGTTCCACAGGACTACATCCAGCATCTCTACGATCGTCTCCATGGGAGAATAGCAGCCTGCATTGCTGCGAAAGGTGGATATACACTGTACTAGTGCCGACATTGTGCATGCTCTGTTGCCTGTGTCTATGTGCCTGTTGTTCTGTCAGTGTGATCATGTGATGTATCTGACCCAAGGAATGTGTCAATAAAGTTTCCCCTTCCTGGGACAATGAATTCACGGTGTTCTCATTTCAATTTCCAGGAGTGTATATTACGATTGTGTACCTATTTCTGTTCCGCAGATTACAGCGTCATCTGTGGCGAAACGAAGGAAATGCTTCAGACAAAACGTATATAGATTTTTCCGTAGAATCGTAATCTGCATCGAAGCTTTCAAAGACGAATCCCGCCAGTCACGCACGTGGTGGAGTGGTGGGTCGAGTGTGGTACCATTGAATGTCCTCCTTCGAGACAAACAAATTAGAATTATAACTTTTTTGATCAGACATGTAGTTTGCGAAAAATTTCCATGTCTTCAGTTAAAGTGTATGTAAGTGGTGTTCCGAAAGAACACACACCACATTTGTATAATAAAGGCTAGCTCTGCCAATTATCTCTTCAGTGAAGACGTACACCAGACTCGAACTCTTATGAGAACCGGTGAACTGCCAGGAGTAATAGGCATAATGGGCATGGGGCAGTACATTAGTGGTGTTTGGAGAAGTTGAGAATTTGGGTCTGGCGGGAAGCGTGCTAGGGTAGTCCATGCACTTGTCATAACCACTGTGTCCGGATGGCGCAGTGGTCAGCGTATCTGCCTAGTAACCGAGAGAGCCTGATTCGTATCCCTGGCTGGCACAAATTTTTCTACTATCCCCATTGATTTACATCAATGCTCACTCGCAGCCAAATCTGTAACTCCTTTGTTTCGTAATACCATACAGTTTACTTCTGACCAGTTAAAGACATTTTATAATCTATTTACACCCAGACGAACCGTGACCAAGGGAACATGAAACTAACAGCTATGCGTTCTCGCAACATCAGTTACAAGCGAAATACAGGCACGATCTTTGATTTTTAATACGAAACTCCTTTCCTTTCTGACGCCAGTATAGCAGATATCCATGAGACATACTGAGTGATACAACACTGTTATACATCTAACAGGAAATCATTGAGTAAAAATATATTGAACATAGAGATTTTTGTGTTGTTGTTGCGGCCGTGAAGTGATACGCCACTCGGAAGTTTACACTATTCCCCAAGGAAAGTTTATCTGCCGGGTTAAGGGGCGATGTCATGCTTGTACCCTGGACCTCACATACATTTAAACGTGGTAATCACCAAATAAAATGCCAAATCGCTGGAAAGTTCTTCATCCGCCATTAATATAAGAGAATTACCTTCTCTTTCCTCCCACAGTCTTCTGCAATTGAACACATATTCATGAGAACATCTGATGCTCGCAAAGGAATCTTTGTTAGTGACATAATATTTAGAATTTGCAATAGAAAATTCATAATTTTAAATTAAAATCGAATTATTCCTTCCATTCGTTTTTCATATGCCGTCTCTTACTGGTAAAAATCGTACATTAAGTTAATACATAAAATAAATAGAAAACGTATTGTGAACGAAAAATAACATATTTTTGCTGATGAAACTTTAAAGAATGTCCTCAAACTGAGAAATATATCACGACACTTTCGTACTCGCTTTGTCACTGGTGAACTCGCTGCTGTCAATATAACTGGAGTAATCGCTTTACATGCAACAGTAAATCGCTGTCTCGAGCACTCCACAGTCGTTAGTACTTTCTTGCAGACTATATGCTTTACGCGACCACAGAGGAAGGAGATTGGGCGTCAATTCAGGTGGTCGTGCAGCGCACGGTTCATATGGAGAAGACTCCTCTTCCAACTCACTGGTTTGGAAATAATCGGATTTATGCGTCTCTTTGTACTTAAGTATTATGGTCATTGTGGAATCACATCACTTGACAACGCCTCAAGGACATATTTTCTAACAACAAAGGTAAAGTATTTATTAAAAATGTGCTCTCTTTTCTCCATTCAACGTACCAGCAACGAAATATAGATAAGGGCCGAACACGTGCTTTTAGATTATGTCCTTGTACATATTCAAAATCCGCTGTGTTTGGTTGAACATCTGAGGCAACCAGTGTGCGTTTTTGACGAGCAGTGTGTTTCTCATATTTACTTTCCTGTGATTTGTGAACGTGGCCTTACCCGTAAACAATATTTTCTCCTCAGAATTATTGTCTGGTTGTAAAATTCACAGGCAGAACGCAAAACGACGTTGAAAATTACTGTCGTATAACACTTGTGGAGAAATGTGGAACTGGTGGCGTTTATGTGTATGTAAAATATTTAGAATGCTTCTTTGGCTGATACGAAAGTTTCTTTGTATTTGACGAGAAATGGGATGTGGATTTATTGCAGCAACGGGAATACTACTACTTCTGCAGCTTCCTTGCTAACAATCTTCCTTTGCATACGTTTTGTTGGGGCAAAACTTCAGTCTTATACTAGTCCTTAACGAACGCTGCACAAATTGTAAACCATCTGCCTAAGAACGCTAAGAATCATTCTCTATACAGTTCTGCTGCTCTTTGTGCATTTTTGTGACATTCGATATGAATTAAGAGCATATTCATGAAATTTTCATTAGTACGAGTGGTATTTTCTGAAAGCAGGTTGGTTTATTTAGCATTCCAAAACACCGTATTATTCCCCACTCTTCTGGGCAAAAACGCGATTTTTTTTCAACATAATCTCAGTTCAGTGCGACAGCCTTACTCCATATTGCCGGGAGCACCTGTGTGCCCGCACGGTATCATTTTAATGGTCGATATCGGAGCCAGCGTCTTGTTACATCAATAACTCAATAACCTCCACATCACCCACGTACTGGTTCCCGCGAAGTGCATCCTTCACTGGGTCTAATAGGTGAAAGTCGCAAGCTGCAACATGTGGGATTTATGGTGGATGAAGAAAAACGACAATGAAGTTTTGTGATTTTCTCGTGGTTCTACAAATTAGTGTGAGGCCTTGAATTGTCATGGAGAAGGAGAACTTGTTTGCATCTTTGTGGCGACGAACACGTAGAAGTCGTTTCTTAAATTTCCAAAGGGTAGAGCAATACACTACAGAATTGATCGTTGCACCATGAGGGGGGACATCATACAGAATAGCCCCTTCAGAATCCCAGAGGACCGTCGCCGAGACTTTACCGGCTGAGGGTGCAGCTTCGAACTTTTTCTCCGGAGGAGAGGTAGTGTGGCAGCACTCCATGGATTGCCGTTTTGTTTCCAGTTCGAAGCGGTGTTTCATCGCCTGTGACGACATTCGACAAAAAATTGCCACGATCAGACTCCTAACGCACAACCAATTTCGCACAGATGGACCTTCGTTTCTCGTTATGGACTTCTTTTAGTCGGCGAGGCACGCAGCGGGTACATACCTTTCAGTACCCCATCTGGTGGGCCCGCATCTCGTGGTCGTGCGGTAGTGTTCTCGCTTCCCACGCCCGGGTTCCCGGGTTCGATTCCCGGCGGGGTCAGGGATTTTCTCTGCCTCGTGATGGCTGGGTGTTGTGTGCTGTCCTTAGGTTAGTTAGGTTTAAGTAGTTCTAAGTTCTAGGGGACTGATGACCATAGATGTTAAGTCCCATAGTGCTCAGAGCCATTTGAACCATTTGAACCATCTGGTGGACGAGTGTATCAGCACTACCAACAGAGATGTCTAGCTGTGCAGGGCGGTGTTTGATTGTGATACGTTGATCACCTCGAATGAGTGTGTCCGCACGTTCCAATACTGGAGGAGTCACAGCTGCGTGCGGCCGCCGGGCAAGCAGGAGATCGGAAGGTTTGTGCGACCTCGTTGCGATGATTACAGACGCCTCGCCCAACGACTCTTCGTGCTTTTGTTCACTGCCAAGTCTGCGTACACATTCTGCAAGCGCCTATGAAAATCTATGATCCTCTGGTCTTCCGACAAAAGAAACTCAGTGAAACCTCTGTGCTTGGATTGTACCTCCGTTACAGACTCCGTTTTGAAGACTACGTATAGCGCCGCCTCCTATCGGAAATTTATTGATCTATAGGGGCTAAATCGGGACTATTCCACGACGTCCCACAACAAATTCTGCAATTTTGAACAGAAACTGGCCGAGAAAAAGAGCCATGTGTTGCATTACTTATTGATCGCTCCTCGTAAACGGCATTGTATTCCTGAAAATGATTTATGCATTACTAACGGTTCGACTACGATCTACATAGACAGTAGTTTCACTGCAGTTCATTTAACTCCTCCGAAGGACAGCACAGAACTGACGACTTATCTCTTGCCTCGACGGCACAGGTTTCCTCGAAGACTAGAGTATGTTGCATCGGCGGCGGAAGTTTTATTGGAGAGGCGTAAACTGCCTGAGGAATGGCCATTCAACGACCGCAACAAAAGCATCAAACCCCCTACATTCAGTGAATTCTGGCTCCTGGATTCCTTCTTATATTTATAACAGAGTTATCGCACTGAATTTGTCTCTTAGAGATCTGCTCTTCTGCTGTCAAGGAATCTTACAGCTCTTTTTATTATAAAAAATATGGAGCCTATATGTCTTTTATTACTGAGGTCGCCAGAACGCCTTCCTGTATTTTTCATCAGCACATGGTAGCTGCTCGTCAAGGAGAAAACAGATCAGAGCTGGGTCAAAAGTAATTTGAAATGAACAATAATGTTCCTCAGCCTTTATGTATGTCACGACGCTAACTGACAATCACGAGTGTATATAGCTCACCCTACTCCTCTTTTTTACCATAAGAATTCGTGCACAGGAGGATGTAAATACTATCATGGGAGAAGAGAAAAAGTGGGAGCAGTGTAGTACGTAGACGATAGAATATTCCTGCTGACGGGCGACAAATGCTCAACGCCAAAGAAAATATGATGCAGTATTACCTGTTTTTTGAATTAACGTCTAGACTGGTTTCTAGATTATGTTAACGAACCCCAGAAGCTGCGAATGTGTTGTGAATCTGTAAGACTAGCAAATTCTGATGACGATCGTTACAGGCGGTGAAAGAACACTCACATCAATACCAAACTAACAATAGAGTAATTGCATACATTGCCGTTGAACACACCTCTTTGCAACAAACCTTATGTTCCACTCGGTGTTTAATATGCAGTGGAGGCTTTCTCTCATTATTCTCACAATGACTTTTTAACGCAAACTGCATCAAAGACGCAAAATATAATTTGCATCATATAGCATGTACAATGAAGCCCCAACTGGTATAGGCGTGCGTATTCAAATACGGAGATACGTGAACAAGCAGAATACGGCGCTGCGGTCGGCAACGCCTATATAAGACAACAAGTGTCTGGCGCAGTTTTTAGATCGGTTACTGCTGCTACAGTGGCAGGTTATTAAGATTTAAGTGAATTTGAACGTGGTGTTATATTCGGTGCACGAACGATGGGACACAACGTCTCCGAGGTAGCGGTTATGTGGGGATTCTCTCATACGACCATTTCACAAGAGTACCGTGAGTATCAGGAAACCGGTAAAACATCAAATCTCCGACATCGCTGCAGCTAAAAAGAAATCTTGCAAAAATGGGACCAACAACGACTGAAGAGAATCGTTGAACGTGACGCAAGTGCAACCTTTCCGCAAATTGCTGCAGATGTCAATGCTGGGCCAGCAACTAGTGCCAGCGTGCCCACCATTCAATGAAACATCATCGATATGGGCTTTCCGAGCCAAAGGCCCACTCGTGTTCACTTGATGACTGCATGAGACAAAGTTTTACGCTTCGCCTGGGCCCATCAACACCGACATTGAAATCTGCAGCAATTTGCGGAAAGGTTGCACTTCTGTCATGTTGAACGATACTCTTCAGTCGTCGTTAGTCCCGTTCTTGCAGGATCTTTTTCTGGCCGCAGCGGTACCGGAGATTTGATGTTTTACCAGATTCCTGATATTCACGGAACGCTTGTGAAATGGTCGTATGGGAAGATCCACACTTCAACGCTACCTCAGAGATGCTGTGACCCATCAGTCGTGCGCCGACTATAACACTACGTTCAAACTCACTTAAATCACGATAAACTGCCATTGTAGTAGCAGTAACCAATCTACCATCCTCGCCAGACGGTTGTCTTCTGTAGGCTTTACCGACCGCAGCGCCTTATTCGGCTTGTTTGCATATCTCTGTATTTGAAAACGCATGCCTAAATCAGTTTCTTAGGCGCTTCAGTGTATGTCTATGGAGTGAGCATAGCCTACTGCGCATATTCACAACATTAACCCGGGCTAGTCACATGATTTTGGGACGTCGCTGTTTGTCTACAGTTTGCGATAATAGCTAAACTTGAATATTACACGTATGTATTCTCCATGTTTTATATACGGTTCTGCACGTTTGAGTTCCATTAACAGCTATGGTGCAGTATTTTAGTTGCTACGGATGCAAAGAGAAGTATGTGAAAGGAGGACCATTTACTTTTATTAGGTATGTACAACAAAATGGAAATTTGTGGTAAGGACTATGGGACCAAACTGCTGAGGTCATCGGTCCCTAGGCGTACGCGCTACTTAATCTAACGTAAACTAACTTACGCTAAGGACAACACACACACCAATGGCCGAGGCACGACTCGAACCTCGGACGGGGGCAGCCGCGTGAACTGTGACAAGACGCCCTAGACTTCACGGCTACTCCGCGCGGCTATGTACAACAAAAACATAATTGTAAATGTCATACTGATATGAGGCATTTTGTATGTTGAAAAATATCGAGACACGGTATTTTGAAGTCTTGTATTGGAGAGATAATTTCAGCGATTTTATGGACATTTGTTTACGTGAAACAAGCGCTAGATAAATTTGCAAGTGTGTTTGCGTAAAGTGCCAGTCAGTGTATACGTATTGGTGCTATGTCCATCTGTAGATAAAATTTTATGAATGACAGTCTGACTAATTTCCTCCAATTTACACAGATTCTAGAGCTCTTGGGTGTAGCTAAGTATTTCTGCCTGAGACAGTTCCCTGTACAGTGTCACTGCAACGTAACTAATTAGAACAGATTCGACAATATCTATCAGTGCAACAGAAAACCTAAAAAAAATTATTGGTTGTCACTTATTTTATTACTCCCAAATTCGAGTATTGATGTATTTTTCTTTTTTATTTTTCTATTTATTTTTGTGCGTAGTGTATAGGCTTCCTTTTCTGATGGAACGGTGGAAAAATGTCATAGATATTTTACTTGTCTGTAAGAAGTAGAATATGAAAATAATTATGAACAAGCAGGTGGTGCAAATCGCTTGACTTTATATACTGTAACAGTGTCATAGTTCAAAATGCGGGTTTTTCTATGACACTTTGGCGCCATCTACAGTGTTATTGTAACGTAATTAATTAGAACAGAGATTCGTCGGTATGAATATGTGCAATAGAAAACGTTAATAATATTATTGGTTGTCACTTCTCATACCGTTACCGAGGAAACAAAACTGAGATACGGACACTGTGCAAAGAAGAGCAGTACAATTGCTCTTCACGTCTTTAAGCCAACGAAGCTGCTTAAGGTGATCTATTTGTAGCAGCGAAGTAATAACATTCAAAGTACGTCAAGTGCTATACGGGCTAAAATGCGCCGTCCCAAAATCAAATGACGTGAGCTGGAGATATTGTGAAGAGAATTCTCGATCTGAGCATCCGAATGCTCTCTATGTTTTGCATCTACGACGTACAAAATTCTACTATGCAACAGCTTTCAAAAGTTCCACGAATGGGAAACTAAAGAGGAAGCAAAACAACGTCGTTTGTCATTGACTGAACCTGAAAAGTTGTACACGTACTGTATTAATTCCAACTCGCTTGTAATTCATATGGAGAAAAAAACTGGTATTATGAGCATTCAAACTCAGGATTTGGTGTGCAAGGAAATGTCATTCCGTTCCATTGCTCAGAAGAACCACGTGTAGAGCGACCTGTTGCATCCCACGAGCATCGGAGGCGTTAAGAGACATCTACAGGCATTTGCCGTAAGGGCTTCGAAGTAGTACGGCCAAACACCGCCGTGCGGCGCGCGTTGCCGCTGAGCTCGACAGTCTCGTGTATTGCACGTGCACGATATCGACTGCTCGAAGTGGGTCGAGGGTCAGCGACTCCCAGAGGGGTGCTCGCCCTTGAACCGGCTACTTCCTGCGGCTGTCACGTATCGGAAACAATGAGAAACAACCCCGGAGAACATCGTCACTTACCTAGATTAAAATTTGCTTTTGCCTTTGATGGCAGGTGAAATACTGTCAACTTGCATCATCGCGTTTTACGATAAAGAATACCTTTTTCCCACAATGTGGCGTTGGAACAGTGGCAGTGCCAAAAGCTTCCATTAAAGGTGTAATTAGAGTTGGTCTGTTAGTAATTACTTCCGCTAGTGTTTCTCCGTCGTTTTCACTAGTGGTTGCAAGGAGGTGAGTTGATTGTGGTAGACAAAAGATATATTATTATATACCAGATCTTAACGTTAAAATATTTAACTACTGTGTCTCACATCTCAGTTTTTGACGATTAGTAGCATACACCGTCCGGCCACAACGTTTCGCGGCTGACTTTATTCCTAGAAGTGGCCGACAGACATCTCAAGGTCATACTCGCTCCCTACAGTGCGCTTGTACTAAGCGTTGTGATTCACCGGCCACATAGCTTTGTTGCCACACTTACTCTGTTGACAGCGCCGCTGAACTTTCTCTGTTTCCGTGCGATATCCTGTGTTCACATCTGGTTTCAGTCTTCCGTGCAATGGGGCATTGACCAGTGTTTCGTCGTGAGCGAAGTGCAGTAACAAGAGCCTACGTGTAGTGCTACTCAGGTCGAAAGGGCGAAAAGACAATCGAAGACCATCTAAAATTGCCATATCGAACGTACTGAAGACTTTTTTCTGCTCAACAGTGAAGAAGCCAGATATAAATTTTGTGCAGTTTCATAAAATGACTGCCCGCATCTCGTGGTCGTGCGGTAGCGTTCTCGCTTCCCACGCCCGGGTTCCCGGGTTCGATTCCCGGCGGGGTCAGGGATTTTCTCTGCCTCGTGATGGCTGGGTGTTGTGTGCTGTCCTTAGGTTAGTTAGGTTTAAGTAGTTCTAAGTTCTAGGGGACTGATGACCATAGATGTTAAGTCCCATAGCGCTCAGAGCCATTTGAACCATAAAATGACAACAAAACCTCGCGGTAGTTCCGAATCGACTATATTCCATATTAACAGTGCAGCAACAATGGCAGAATCTCTAGATGTCAGCGCGTGTTTTATTTATCCAAGAAAGGGGTATAAATGAAACCGGAAATTACGGAATTTGACGATTTTGACAAAATAGTAGAGCGTAGAGCCGTACTGCGATACTACGACCGAGAAGAGTATCTGATGGCTAGAAAAAATACAGTGATCTCCGTGAAAAAATTAATTGTTCTGGCTCAGAGATCTCCATTCTTTGTCTCCTTCGCTCACTTAGTTTTTGATTCAGAAATTATAATAATGGACAAAAATTTGTAATGGAATACAGAGACATTGCAGCAGCGAGAACGAAGTTTTGTGTAAAATGTACTTACTGCGTGCTGAGAACAACAGTGTTGTAGCATACATCGATAAATCTTGGGTTTCACAAAACCACAAGAAAAAAGATATTTTGCTCGACGTCAACGGAAATAATGGCCTGAAAGAGCCTTCAGTAATTTTTGTATGGCGTATACCGGCAATTTGGATGAGGGGTGCAGTGACGAAGGGCCAGTAAGAGCCGCAAATAAAAGATTTTCCGGAATATTCTCGATCGTATTAAGGGGAGCCGCCGGAACTAATATCCTGGCGGTGGCCTACAGTGCCCGGGCAGCGACGCGCAGGTAGTCTCTCGTAAATAAAATGCGTCCATACGTAGCACGATACAATAGTGACGTCAGATACTTCCAAAATTAATATCACTGTTTTCTTAACAATTTTCTCGTTGGAGGTTTCTACAAAGTCGAAGAGAACGCAAATTTAACAGCGATGAGATTTTTTTTTACACTGGTGGAATAGTTTCACACCTCTTACGGTATTGTATTTGTTATCTCGTAATACTTTTGTTTTCACGATAATATATGTATCACGTGGATCTACGAACTTATGGAATGTTCATATATTATTTTAAGTCCAAATATGTCAGTCGTCCTGTTTTTCCACAGCTTGAAATAAAAAAATCTTCAAAATTTCTTGTAACTTTAGCTCTTTTTCGTAGCAGCTGACGTGAATTTTCTTTTGGAAAGTCCTGCGTCATATTATAGACTAAAATAGAGATGTTTAATATTTTTTTTGGAATTTTTACGAACATTTGAAATTATCACTAAGTACCACTGCTGCAGGGCGGTGAGATGGTCTTTATGTGCCCATTTTCGTAGCTGCCGCTAATAGCGTATAATCGCAGTAATCGCAGCAAGTACTGTGCCTGCTTGGACTGACAAATGTAAACAACAGATGTGTATTCTTCCAATTAGATATGAGAAGGCAGTGCTAAGAAGGGGACGTGCGACGGTAGTCCGTCAATGTTGTTGTGTCAGAAATCGCAATGGAACAACATCTGTTAATAAAATGTTCACCGCTTTCT
Source organism: Schistocerca americana (assembly GCF_021461395.2). Lineage (NCBI taxonomy): Eukaryota > Metazoa > Arthropoda > Insecta > Orthoptera > Acrididae > Schistocerca > Schistocerca americana. The sequence continues at coordinate 435,860,403 of NC_060130.1, read as the reverse complement.
CTAGAATGTTATCAAGAAGAGAAATCCACGTGCAAAATTTTTCCCGCACACCTAGACTCCCGAAGCAAAATCGAAGCGTGGACTCCTGCCACGGCGTGATTGAAATGCAAAATACAGACAATTATTTTCTAGAAACAATCTTCACCTGTAACGTCAAATTATGTTACCAACACGAACCTACCATAAAACGACAAAATGCAAAAATTCACAAGAACAGTCATTGCTTTGACGTCATAACCGGCATTCAAGCCAGTCGGCCCATCCTCATTGTCGAATTCGTATTCTGAGGAATATTTTTCCTAATAGATCCAGAAAAGATACCGGAACGGGCCGATTTTGTGTGCTAATCTATGAGGTTCTCAGTTCCCATATCCATGCAGCACGCATGTTTCAGTAAATGCTCGTGCAAGTGTTGCACTTCCTTCACCCATGTATTACCATCTTTCAAAACGGTGTGCCTTCGTCACAACACAATTCTGTTTTGTTTACGAAATTACACAGGTTGGTCAGAAATAGTCTGAAAAGCTTGTAACGGCGTTGCAGGGTAGGCTGCGCTGAAAAATAACTGTTCAGGAAAAAATTCGATAGGTTGCGCCGTTTACAAGTTAATTAGCATTAAAGTTAGCAGAACAGGCCGTTGTGCGCGCTAATTAAAGGGCCCGCCAGGGACAGTATCGCCAAACGTGTTCTTCGTTTGGTTTCTTAAAATCAAAGAAGAGAGCGATACAATTATTGGGTGTAGGACGGTAGCAAAGATCGAACCAGAACCAAAGCTGAGCAGTCACGCGGGCCATAATGTACGCTATGACAAATCTGACACTTAGGTCGGCCGCACATGTGTCGGCTGGCACTCGTCGTGACTGCGACTTTCCTTCAGTCATCTTCCGACTTCCAAGAGCGAATTAGAAAACTTTTGTTGGTTATTTATTTCAATAACCGCCTGTATAATGAACAGTTCTAGTGATAAGGGGGATTCTTTGATGTTCAGCATGATATGTTGGCTCTCTCAACAAGGAAACACCACTTCTCGTTGGTCTTTCTTCAGTAAGGGAAGAATATCGAAACTCAAACCTGCCAATCCCTCGCAGGGATGCACCAATCTTCTTCTGGGATGGTACAAGATTTCGGGAGCGGTCCCTGTAACCTCGTCTAAGGGGATCAATGCCTTTCTTCTGTAACACCTCAACTGAAAATCGCTTATTTGGATGAGGTCTGGGATGAGGCTGACAAGGAAATTGTGTGTATTGGCCTTTCTCTTATCTCTTTCAGTGGAGGTGTTCAAAATCTTCGCCGCCTTTCCTGGAAAATATTTGGCAAAGGCTTTGTCTACGTCACTTAGAAAGTTTGAACATTTTCTCGTCCTAACTTGTCTTCCCGTACCTCTGCAATCAGGTAATGCAGCCACACTGTGCACATGAATTACCGAAGGTGGTCCCGGCATCACGGCCGGAGATGATTCAGGTGGTGTTACCGTAGCTGTGGGTTGGCGTGTGATCAGTAGGAAGGTGGTTGTTACTGTTCAATTGTAATAACTTCAAGTTCTGACGAAATATTTTCTGAGAAGAGGTCACTTCCGTTAAAATTTTCCATTTAAGAAACAACAGGTGTTGATGAGGGATTGTAAGTAGGCTGTTTAGGTTTTTGTAGGCTGTTTAGGTTTTTTTTATTGGTAACGCCACCTCTGTATGAAAATCACTGGCTGTGCTGTGTGCAGTCTGTGGCTGCTTTGCATTGTTGTAATACTCGCCATTGTAGTGTTAGGCAGCTGGCTGTGAACAGCGCGTAGCGTTGCGCAGTTGGAGGTGAGCCGCCAGCAGTGATGGATGTGGGGAGAGAGATGGCGGAGATTTGTAATCTGTCATGAACTGCTATATTTATATATGATGATATCAAGGTAAATACATTGTTTGTTCTCTATTAATATCTTTCATTTGCTAACTATCCCTATCAGTTGTTAGTGCCTTCCACAGTTTGAATCTTTTATTTAGCTGGCAGTAGTGGCGCTCGCTGTATTGCAGTAGCTTGAGCAGCGAAGATTTTTGTGAGGTAAGTGATTTGTGAAAGGTATAGTTTAATGTTAGTCAGGGCCATTCTTTTGTAGGGATTTTTGAAAGTCAGATTGCGTTGCGCAAAAAATATTGTGTGTCAGTTTAAGCACAGTCCTGTATAATTGTTCAAAAGGGGACGTTTCAGGATGACGGATTTTGGATAAATTACCAGTCGGGACGCCAGCTACTTTTACGAAAGGAATAGCAAATTGCATTACACCCATCAGGTAATAAGGTTTCTTGTTTGTTGCACCACTGCCACTCGGGTTGCGCTTGAGATTCTTCATGAAAATACTCCGAATGTTCCTCCATTTCTTCTTGCATTCACCCACTGTAACAGAAAACTAAATACACAGTTTATGATTGATAAGGGAGTAATTGTTTATAAATCCATATTTTTTTCTCAGCATGTTTTGAAGATAATCTTTTCGATTATCTGTATGCTTGATTTGAGATTTTAGCTAACGGGTGTACATGCGTTTCTCTGGAACTCGTACTTTTGTCAGGGAGAGATTACAGCTGGGCGAACAGTATGTGTAACCACGTAGATTATACGCAATGAGCTTTTCTAGGAGCTCTTTGCGGTGTGGGGGAGTAGCCATGTATGTGAAAAACGGTATCCCATTTGAGTCAATTGATGTTTCAAAGTACTGCACTGAAAAGGTGTTTGAATGTTGTGCAGGTGTGGTTAAATTTAGTGGAGCTAAACTTCTTACTGTTGTTATTTATAGATCCCCAGACTCCGATTTCACAACATTTTTGCTAAAGCTAGAGGAGGTTCTTGGTTCACTTTATAGGAAATACAAAAAGTTAGTTATATGTGGTGACTTCAATATTAATTGTATAAGTGATTGTGCAAGGAAAAGGATGCTGGTAGACCTCCTTAATTCATATAATCTTATGCAAACCGTATTCTTTCCAACGAGAGTGCAAGGGAACAGTAGAACAACCATAGACAATATTTTTGTTCATTCGTCATTATTAGAAGGGCATTCTGTTAGCAAAAAAGTGAATGGCCTTTCAGATCATGATGCACAAATTTTAAGTCTAAAAGATTTTTGTGCTTCAACACATGTTAAATATAGTTACCAACTTTTTAGGAAAGCTGATCCAGTTGCTGTACAGACTTTTGTAAACCTTATCAAGGAACAAGATTGGCAAGATGTTTATAGTGCTGATACAGTAGACGATAAATATAATGCTTTCCTCAAGACTTTTCTCGTGCTCTTTGAAAGTTGCTTTCCGTTAGAACGTTTAAAACAGGGTACTAGCACAAACAGGCAGCCTGGGTGGCTGACTAAAGGGATAAGAATATCTTGTAGAACAAAGTGGCAATTATATCAAAACGTTAGAAACAGTCAAAATCTAAATGCAGCAGCCCATTACAAACAGTATTGTAAGGTGCTTAAAAAAGTTATTAGGAAGGCAAAAAGTATGTGGTATGCAGATAGAATAGCTAAGTCTCAGGATAAAATTAAAACCATATGGTCAGTCGTAAAGGAAGTGGCTGGTCTGCAGAGACAGGTCGAGGATATAGAATCAGTGCGTAGTGGGGATGTCCGTGTTGCTGATAAGTCGCATATATGTACAGTACTTAATAATCACTTTCTGAATATAGCAGGTGAACTAAATAGAAACCTAGTCCCAACAGGGAATCATACAGCGCTCTTAGAAAAAAGTGTTCCGAGACTGTTACCTGAAATGCTCCTCCATGATACTGACAAGAGGGAGATTGAGTTAATAATTAAATCACTAAAGACCAAGAACTCTCATGGATATGACGGGGTATCTAGCAGAATACTGAAGTATTGTTCCACGTATATTAGCTCAGTACTTAGCCATATCTGTAACTTTTCCTTTAGCAGTGGTCGGTTTCCTGACCGATTAAAGTACTCGGTAGTGAAGCCACTTTATAAAAAGGGAGACAGGGATAATGTTGACAATTATAGACCTATTTCTATGCCATCGGTGTTTGCTAAAGTTATCGAGAGGCTTGTATATACAAGGTTACTGCAGCATTTAAATTCACATAATTTGCTGTCAAATGTACAGTTTGGTTTTAGAAATGGCTTAACAACTGAAAATGCTATATTCTCTTTTCTCTGTGAGGTTTTGGACGGATTAAATAAAAGGTTGAGAACGTTAGGTGTTTTCTTTGATTTAACGAAGGCTTTTGACTGTGTTGACCACAAAATATTACTGCAGAAGTTGGAACATTATGGAGTAAGGGGAGTAGCTTACAATTGGTTCGCCTCCTACTTTAAGAACAGAAAGCAGAAGGTAATCCTCCGCAATATTGAGAGTGGTAATGATGTTCAGTCCCAATGGGGCACTGTTAAATGGGGCGTTCCCCAAGGGTCGGTGCTGGGGCCACTGCTGTTCCTTATTTATGTAAATGATATGCCTTCTAGTATTACAGGTGATTCAAAAATATTTCTGTTTGCTGATGACACCACCTTGGTAGTGAAGGATCTTGTGTGTAATATTGAAACATTATCAAATAATGTAGTTCATGAAGTAAGTTCGTGGCTTTTGGAAAATAATTTGATGCTAAATCACAGTAAGACTCAGTTTTTACAGTTTCTAACCCACAATTCAACAAGAACTGACATTTTAATCAGACAGAATGGGCATGTTATAAGCGAGACGGAACAGTTCAAGTTCCTAGGCGTACGGATAGATAGTAAGCTGTTGTGGAAAGCCCATGTTCAGGATCTTGTTCAGAAACTAAATGCCGCTTTATTTACCATTAGAACAGTATCTGAAATAAGTGACATTTCAACACGAAAAGTAGTATACTTCGCATATTTTCATACGCTTATGTCATATGGTATTATTTTTTGGGGTAATTCTTCTGATTCAAAAAGGGTATTTTTGGCTCAAAAACGGGCTGTTCGAGCTATGTATGGTGTAAGTTCGAAAACCTCTTGTCGACCCCTATTCAATAGTCTGGGAATTTTGACATTGCCCTCACAGTATGTATTTTCTTTAATGTCGTTTGTTGTTAGCAATATTAGCTTATTCCCAAGAGTTAGCAGCTTTCACTCAGTTAATACTAGGCAGAAATCAAATCTGCATGTGGAATGCACTTCCTTGACTCTTGTGCAGAAAGGAGTGCAGTATACTGCTGCATCCATTTTCAATAAGCTACCACAAGAACTCAAAAATCTTAGCAGTAGCCCAAACACTTTTAAGTCTAAACTGAAGAGTTCCCTCATGGCTCACTCCTTCTATTCTGTCGAGGAGCTCCTGGAAGAGATAAAAAATTAAGCAAATTCCAGTGTTACATTCTTGATTTTCTTTATTTAAACTAACGACTTGTTTCATTTTATCTGTTTCTACAATCGTGTTATAATTTCATGTATTGACTCGTTCCATGACCATGGAGACTTCTCCTAAATGTGGTCCCACGGAACAATAAATAAATAAATAAAAAATAAAAAAAATAAATGAGTTGAAACACGCGTACATAACGCGTCCTACTCGAGATCAGTGGAACAGGACTGCTGAACGCTGTCAGCTATATGAATCCTTCCAAACTGTGTAGGGGCAGTAGATCGGAAACATGTTCGGATAGAGAAAAATACCTGATACTGGTTCAATTAATTTTAATTAGAAAACATACCATTCTGCAATACTTCTAGGATGTTGTGAACCTGATGATATTTTAACGATGATTGAAACTGAGTACGCTGGTAGAAACGATGTCTAACATTCTGCGTGGTGTCTGTTTGTTCTATATCGTGTCTCCCTACCACTTTCGTCCAACGACGCTCTGAGCGTGTTTTTTAGGGAATTGACTAGTTTGAATTTCTCTGATTGGTCCCGGCGGAGGTTCGAGTCCTCCCTCGGGCATGGGTGTGTGTATTTGTCCTTAGGACGATTTAGGTTAAGTAGTGTGTAAGCTTAGGGACTGATGACCTTAGCAGTTAAGTCCCTTAAGATTTCACACACATTTGAACATTTGAATTTCTTTGCCTCGTGATGACTGGGTGTTGTGTGATGTCCTTAGGTTAGTTAGGTTTGGCTCTGAGCACTATGGGACTCAACTGCTGAGGTCATTAGTCCCCTAGAACTTAGAACTAGTTAAACCTAACTGACCTAAGGACATCACAAACATCCATGCCCGAGGCAGGATTCGAACCTGCGACCGTAGCGGTCTTGCGGTTCGAGACTGCAGCGCCTTTAACCGCACGGCCACTTCGGCCAGCTTAGCTAGGTTTAAGTAGTTCTAAGTTCTAGGGGACTGATGACCATAGATGTTAAGTCCCATAGCGCTCAGAGCCATTTGAACCATTTGAACTAGTATGAACCTGGGGCCTGTTGCTGATAAGGAGACACCAGACCACACTTGGCATGTACAGTTCAGAAGAGTTCAGTGAGACTAGCGATGATATAACCAAATACTTAATGATTTCAGCGTCAGCTCCACTGCACTCCCTGTAAAAGAATCTTAATACTAACTAAATTTAGTGGAACGGGCTCAAGGCTTTCCTATTTTTAGTTAGCTGGTAAAATAACGTCGAAAAAGCAGTTAAGTTTACCATTGGAAATTTTATTCTACTCACAAAACATTGTTTATAAATTGCACTATTGATAAAGGAAATGTTTTAATACAGGATGGTAAAAACCAACTGCGTTCAACAAAAATGTGAACGAATATTCCCTGAATGGGTTTGCAAGTTCTACAATGGATTGAAGGATGACCTATGCCTCTATGCATCTATAATCTAGGTTTAAATTAAGTTTCACAAAAGAGAAAACTATCAAAATGGTCTACAGTGACCCTCAATTATCTTTAATTACTTATCTAACTTGTCGTAAATTACAGTGGCTGATGTAGCTTCTCAATAACTATATAACAGAAAAATTATCGCGTTTCAGATTTTTACTTCAAGTGGCAAATGTGAACACCATGAGCTTTAATTGACGATCGACACTAGTATTACGCAAAAAGGGGGTGTAACAGATGAGACTTCTGCAGTTCTGAGTGAAGCTTTATGCGCTGTTATGCGGCATCGCGTGCGTTCATTACCCTGTCGGTGTTCGTCAGGGGGCGGCGGGTAGCACAGCTCTGCTCACCTCGCCGTCTCGGAAACAACTCTCTCCTAACTACAATTTACCGAAGTTCGTTTAAAAAAACTATCTGGCTGTGTTTTCATCTGACCAATCAGGGTCTCAATGTTAACCTCAAGCTGCGCCTACAAAAATTCTGTCCATCCAATGATAAACGTTATACTTTTCTTGGTGGGGCAATGTTTTTAAAGTTTGCAACGTAACAGAGACGCGAAAAGGTCTCATGCTAAAACTTGCAGCTGGTGTGGTCCTTTTAGCGTTATCGTAAGATCTATACTGTTCTTCTGGAAGGCTCTATCTTTTAACATGGGCTGGGGGTGGTCCTGACGTAACAGAGACACGAAAAAGTCTCACGCTAAAACTTGCGGATGGGGTTGCCTTTTTTGTGTTATCGTAAGATCTATACTGTTCTTCTGGAGGGCTCTAGCTTTGAACATGGGCTGGGGGGTGGTCGTAGCGGTTAGCTCGCGACGTGGGTGTCCGTCCCTTATCGTAGGGCCTTTCAGCTTAACACGGGTCTGCTCTCGGCTTCAGTTCTCGTTTCTCCCCTCGGAACTGCGTCTGTCTCACGGTGGGAAGGTATGACATGCATTTAGGCATTCTTGTGTTAGTCTGTGGTATTCCATTTGCTCACTCGTTACTCGTATTACTTTGGTTAATTTAATGTCACGATTTATTCGGAGCTATGTGACATACTACTGGATTTGCTTATCATCTCAGGGTTTTCATGGAAGGTGTTGGATTTGCCAGACACCTTACAGATGGTGGGGGTATTTTCAGAGACTCTGCAATTAAAAGCTTTTTATGCATGTCACTATTCAATAATCACCGCCGTCTAAAGCTTCCTTAGAACTTACTCAAAATGGACTCTTGGCAATATAAGACGAATTTTCAGTTACCCCTTAAGTCAGGGTGGAAAGTCAATTGAACGCATTTTTGGTGTGATGACTGAAAAGTTCCAAGTACTCAGTACCGTGATACGTCGCCGGGAAGAGAATACGACCAATAATATTATAAAATGTGTTTGCGTACTTCGTGCATTCGAAATACAAAAAACTTATATGCAAATACAAAGTAAATTACCTCCATGACGTGCGATCCGCTCGTGACGCTAGCAACGACATCGAGTCTATTACGTGACGATTGCAGGGCGACCCGTTGGCGGCCACCCATTCACTTCCGTGGGCAGCCGAATGGGGATAGAACGGCGTGGAGCACGAGTCGCGTCCACGACGAGTGCGAATCGACCCGTTTGCGGACGGCTTTAGGCTGCGTTGACACTGCGCGCCGCGCCGAGCCGAGCCGGGCCGGGATGTCAGCCACGGAAGCGGCCGCACGTTGGCGAGTTAAGCCGCCGTCCTGGCCCCTGGGTGTTCGCGCTGCTCGGCGGCCGGCAGGACGGAAACGGACTTCCCGATCTTCGCTTGTAAAAGCTCTCGGTGGTGTATAAGAGTATGCCACATCGTTTTATAAATTTATATGTTCTTTAAAAGCTTTACTTTCCTAGTGAAAAAAGAAAAAAAGCCCATTTTTCGTTTCACGTCATTTTTTAGTTCCGTAACGTTTCTCGATCCATTGTGAAATAGATGGGTAAAAAATCTGATTTCTCTACACGTAGTAGTGTAACACGTTAGCTTCTTAATAAAACCTTTACTTTTTCATAATACGTAGCAGTCATTCTAAAATGACGTTATTTGTCAACCACGTGCACTTGCATTACAAATCTTGTAGCGAAAAAGTTTGACAGCGGGCAGCTTACTGTTAGATACGTTTTCCACCATACATTACTGGGAGCAAAATATAGCTGGAAATATTTAAAAATGCTTGAAATGGTAGTGACACTGATATCTGTCTCCGTACACGAGTAAAAGCAAGTTATTGAGCGATGTTTCTGCCACGATCGCAAGCCTACGGATTTCGCCCGGGTTTAACTTAGTTTAATGCAGTGTCATACGCTGCAGGATAGAAAAAACGAATTACTACTGTTCAGTGCAGGCCTCGTGTCTGTCCATCACGTTACTTTAAAGGCTCATGTCAAGAAAATCCAAATATATACGAATTTTTCGCTCGGTGACATCCAATTACATATTGGACAGTCATCTGCTATGGTTTTACACTGGGCCACAATTTCAATTATTTATTTATTTTATTTACATTTTATGGCCTTCATTCGACCACTCTAGCCAACTTCATACAAAGAATCTTTCAGTTTCCTATCAGCCCAGTACTTCATTCTCTCGGATCTCATCCCTCTTTCTTCATCGGAAATCACCCTTCCTATTGTCTGTTTGTTGATTCTCATTTGCAGTCTGGTTTGTTTTTCTGTGAGTTTCCTGATTTTGTCAGTTTTGTTTCTTAGGTCTTCCAGTGTAATCTGTAGCTTATGCATATCTTCTTTGATTTCTGTAATCCACTTAACGTTGCACTTACTATTCCAAAATTTTTCTGTTATTCCCCTGATGATTCTGTTCTCTGGTGTTCTGATTAGTTGTCCGAAAAATGAAATGCGTTTCTTCCTGATTGCACTCATTACCGAACCTATTTCCTTGTAGACTGTTTCATTTGTAGCTACTCTCCAGTGTCCATCTTTGTGGTACGATTTGTTGATGCACGTTCTGATGATTCTTGTCTCTGTTTTGAGTATTTTGTCTATTTTTGCAGTGTTAGTTGTTTTGAAGATGGTTTCACTTGCGTGTGTTACTTCTGGTTGAGTGGCTGTTTTGTAGTGTTTTAATTTTGTTGCTATTGACAGGCTCTTTTTGTTGTAGGTGTTCTTGTTGATATATTGTGCTCTAGTCAATTTGTTTATTCTGTTATGCTATGTTGGCTTTTCATTGAGGTTATATGTTATGATTTCTCCCAGATAATACTTTCGGACAAGAGAGCAAGGTCCTCAGCAAATCCTAGACAATTTAAACTTATGTTGTCTTTGGGTCTTCCAATTTGGATGTATTCTAAAGCACAGTTGAACTGCAGGGGTGCCAAGCAATCTCCTTGTCTTAAACCTGTTTTTATGATGAATGGCTCAGAGAGTTCCCCCCTGAACTTCACTTTTGATACAGTGTTGGTTAAGGTGAGTTCTATCAAATTGATTAATTTTGTATGAAGCCTGAAATTTCTTAAGATTTTTAACATTAAAGGTCTACGGATACAGTCATATGCTTTTTTAAAGTCCAAGAAGGTTATTACAAGAGGTTTATTTCGTTTCTTGTAATATGCTATGGCTGATTTTAAAGTGATGATCTGTTCTGCACAGCTTCTCCAAGGTCTGAAGCCTCCTTGGTATTCACCTAATTCTTCCTCTAGTTGTTCTTTGATCCTCTTGTATAGGATTGTGGAGAAAATCTTGTATGTGCAGTCTAAGAGAGAGATACCTCTGTAATTATCTGGGTTGCTTTTATCTCCTTTTTTGTGGAGTGGGTGCATTATGGTTGTAGTCCAATGTTCGGGGAACTTTTCTGTTATCCAGATTTTTGTTAGGGCTATGTGTAAGGATGTTCGAACTGTATCACTGGCATATTTCCACATTTTTGCAAAAACTCCTCCGCATGCTTTATAATTTTTCATCTCTCTGAGTGCCGTTTCCACCTCGATTGTTGGAGGATTTGTGAGATCAGGTGGAGTCTTTATTGTTTGTGTCTGTATTAATTGCTAAAAGTTCCTGGGCTTCTTCACAATTCAAAAGTTTGCTACATGATTTCGGCATTTTCCTTGTCATTATGTGCCATATTTCCATCTTCCCTTTTCAAAATTAACGTTGGAGGGGGAAATTTTTGTAATTGTCTTCCAAACATTTTGTAAAAGTCTCTGGAATTGGTTTTGTGGTAATTTTCTTCTATTGAGTCGATTAGATCTTTCTGTGATTGTCTCCTTGTTTGGCTGGTAATTTGTGTAAACTTTTTACTGATATTTTTAAGGTTGGTTGCATTTTCTTCTGTTTTGTGTGTTTGAAATTTTAACCATTCGTGATGGCTTTCTTCATGGATTTTGTCACATTCTGAGTTTCACCAGACATTCTTTTACGTGGGTTCAATGGGGCTAAATTTTCTGCTTGTTGCCTGAGAATTTGAACCATTTGTTCCAAATTATCTGTCAGTTTTATGATTTTTTGTGACTTCTCTATATTTATCATTTCTAATTAATTGGCGGGGATCGAAGTTCCTCTTTCGTTTATTGGTCTTTGGTTTCTTTCTTAGTGGTGTGAACTTAATTTTGATTTTGACAATGTAATGATCTGAACCTGTATCTACCCCTCTTAATACCTTAACATTTCCATTATAAAAGGCAAACAATTATATATTGTCGACATCCCAAAATTAGTAGAACGTGCATTTCGTATTTTGAAGTAGAAGAGAAGAATAAATTATTTTAAGATAAGACTTTGCTGTGGATGGACTGTAATAAAAGCTTGCAACATTATGCTGAACTCCTTTCCAGTTGAAGATGGAAAACGGTTGATGCCGAAAAATAAAATTACATTTGCTGATGTTTCTGAGGGCGCTAGAGCCTGATTGGCTAATTTCAATACCAGTTAATTCGAAATCGTCTCAACGTATCGAATTTTTGTCTTAACAATGATTTCTCAGCACAACATAACCTGCAACACACTTAGAAGCTCTTCAGACCGTTTCTGACTGCACTGGACACTGAGATGCCGAAAGTCATGGGATAGCGACATGCACGTACACAGATGGCGGTAGCATCGCGTAAGAGAGGTATAAAAGGGCAGTGCATTGGCGGGTCTATCGTTTGTACGCAGATTATTGATGCGAAAAGGTTTCCGGCGTGATTATGGCTGCACAACGGGAATTAACAGACTTTGAACGCGGAGGGATGGAGTTAGACGCAAGGGGTGTTCCATTTCGGAAATCGATACGAATTTCAATATTCTGTGGTCCACAGTGTCAAAAATGTTCCGAGAATATCAAAATTCACCTCTTGTTGTAACCGGGGGAAAAAGCCAAGTCTAAATAAAGTCTTTCTCAGGTAGCATGACAGAAATGGTACGTAAACAGTAGGTGAGTTAAAATGTAAAGCTGGACGCGGGGCGTGGCAGAGGGGTCGCAAATAAACTGGACGCAGCTGGGCAGCCGAGGCGGAAGGCCAAACTGCTGGGCAGCTGCGCGTGATAAGAAAGCAGACAGCCGCAAGTTATAAAGAGACAAAAGCAGCCCTGCGTAGGGGAACCGTGATAAGCAGTCAATTAAAAGTATCAACAGAGGGCACTCCTGGTTAGAGAGAGAAGTCTGGGAGCGGAGAGAAAGAAAGAGGGCCCTCGGTGGGGACAGCACCACGTCAGTAGGAGCCAACGGAGAGCTCAGGACACAGCACATGACCGTATAGAGAGAGGCACCTCTATCCCTCCACCCAACTTCTGAAAGAAAAGAATGAAATTAATACATAAACAGATCCAAACAAGGACAAGTTGCCTTCGACATTACGTCATGCCAAGCGCTAGTGGGGTCGAAGGGGAAAAGCTAACAAAACCCGGGAGCACGCAGCTCTGGCTCTCTCGATGTTAGGCTCCCAGTAGCGACAGTAGTCAGTGTGCATAGCAGCAGCCGGCTTGGGCTGTGCAACGGGCTGTAGGCAGGCAGGTGGAGATAGACACTGGTGGGCGTCAGGCAGTAGCCGCGGGACTCTGTCGTTGGTAGTGTGGGCAGTCGGAACGGTGGTAGTTAATCACCGTCTCTGTGAAAGACTTGGCCATTCCGTGGGTACATTCACCAACGCCCGTTAGGGTGACCTGTACTCTCATTGAGTAAACTAGAACTTGTGTAACGCTCAGAACAGTTTATTTCAACCCACCTCCTAGTCTTGTACCTTCACACCAGGGATTTTAACATCTTAGCCAGATCAAAGAGTCTCCCTCCCACTAAGGTCAACCGGCTAAATCCCTTTCACGAACCGTGTCGCTCAATCCCCGGCAAAACCCAAGCTTGGGACTCGACACTCTCACCACGGACAACGCAGTGACCTCCACTTACCGACTGCGAGCAGTGGTCTTTGAATAGAATTGTCAGTGCTAACAGACAAGCAACACTGCGTGAAATAATGGCAAAAATCAGTGTGGGACGTGCGACGAACATATTCGATACGACAGTGTGGCGAAATTTAGCGTTAATGGGCTATGGCATCAGACGACCGATGCGAGTGCCTTTGCTAGGAGCACGACAGCGCTTGCAGCACCTCTCTTGGGCTCGTGACCACATCGGTTTGACCCTAGACAACAGCATAACTGTGGCCTGGTCAGATGAGTCCCGATTTCAGTTGGTAAGATGGTAGGGCTCGAGTGTGGCACAGACCCCACGAAGCCATGGATCCAAGTTGTCAAAAAGGCACTGTGCAACCTTGCGGTGGCTTCACAATGGTATGGGCTGTGTTTATATGGAATGGACTGGGTGCTCTGGTCCAACGGAATCGATCGCTGACTGGAAATGGTTTTGTTCCGCTATTTGGAGACTATTTGCAGCCATTTATTTTCCCAAACAACTATGGAATTTTTATGGACAATTCGCCATTTCATCGGTCCTCAATTATTCGCGATTGGTTTGGAGAACACTATGCACAATTGAAGTGAAAGATTTTGCCAGCCACATCGCCCCTACGTGAATCCCATCGAACATTTATTGGACGTAATCGAGAGGTCAGTTTGTGCACAAAATCCTGCATCAGCAACACTTTCGCAATAATGGACAGTTATAGAGGTAGCATGGTGCAGTATTTCTGCAGGGGGCTTCCAATGACTTGTTCAGTCCTTACCACTTCGAGATCCTGCACTACGCCGGGAAAAATTATGTCCGACAGGGTATTAGGAGGTACCCGATGATTTCTGTAACTTCTGTGTATATTCTTTATACTTCTGTGTTGTTGGTGATCCGATAACTGGTTGTTTGTTACGCTATGGATCTTAGGTAATTTTTCTTGATACGTATGCTCCACCAGTCACCCATCGACCGATTTCCGCCCGTTTTTTTTCTTATAGTATAATATCCGCCCACCTGAAGATTTTTATTATGAGATAATATACAACTCACGTGAAGATTTCACTAGTACTGTCACTTATTTCCCTGCCTATTTTGTTTAATTAAAGCACTTTGCTAGCACATTTTCCGATTTTTGTCGTTTCCGTGTACATTCTGAGAGAATTTCGCTGTGATGCCAATCTCTCAAGAACAGTTTCAATTCATTTTATTTCTGAAGCCACTCTTTGTACTGTTCTTGTTGTATGTGGTTATAGTCCGTTTGAGAAGCTCAGAAATAAAGTAGTTCAAGTGTCTTGTTCTTACTTTTGAAATAAACGCCTTGGAATCTCAGAGCGATGTAAAAATATTGTTTCTAATTCCGTAACAGTAAAATATTAGAGTCAGTGATAAATTACCTGCTGAAATGAAGAGAGGTCATCCACATTACTCTAAATACGAAACTTTCTTCCTTGCAAATAGGAAAGAGAACGCGTTAATATGACAATCGTAAACTTTAGTAGCATCTGCGGTAAGGTCCCAAAATTAGAATGGCTTATTGACGTTAATAATATTATATTGTACAGGTCGTTCCACAATTTATGTTACACACTTCCACAGGTTGTAGAGGGAACTTAGTAGGTCAAGTTTTACGTAGGAATCTATGTCCAGAAGCGTCATTCAGCGACGCTACAGAGCGTCAAAGTTACAACCGCCGGCGCCTGTAGATGTATGTATACACAGGGTGATTTCATGATGGTGTTACAAACCTTCTAGGATGAAGAATGATAAATTTATCAGTCTGAGGCAAGAGTCCCTGTACCGGAAACGAACGAATCGAAAGTTATAAGCGAAAACCGTTCTGATACCTCTGACAGTGGAATACTTATATTGGTACTGTTGTTGCTAAGATTGTAGAGTAGGCAACTTTCAGAGCTGGTAGGATGGATCAAAACAAGGAAAAAATTTCCAATAAACATGGGCTCTAAAATGCATTCCTGCAGAGCTATGAGCACTTGCTCATCTTCTCTATTGTGAAAAACATCTCCCAACATCCGATTGATACGCTGATACACTGATTCACCCTGTAAGTACACACATTTGTAGGCGCCTGGTTGTATGACGTTTCCAGACAGGAGTTTATACGTAAAACTTGTTCTGCTAAGTCCCCTCTATATTCTTTAGAAGTTTGTTACATGAATTGTGAAAAACTCTGTATAATAGCACGTAATACATGAACAGAAAGATGGCAAATACTGGAAGTGAATAAAACGAACTTTTAATTCAGACTGGAATCTATATCGAAGACTAGGCTAGAGGCCAGTTGTGGAGCTGTATTTTTTGTGGTTAAGAACACGACAGTTGAAGTTATAACAGAACGCGGATGTAAAATACACTCCTGGAAATGGAAAAAAGAACACATTGACACCGGTGTGTCAGACCCACCATACTTGCTCTGGACACTGCGAGAGGGCTGTACAAGCAATGATCACACGCACGGCACAGCGGACACACCAGGAACCGCGGTGTTGGCCGTCGAATGGCGCTAGCTGCGCAGCATTTGTGCACCGCCGCCGTCAGTGTCAGCCAGTTTGCCGTGGCATACGGAGCTCCATCGCAGTCTTTAACACTGGTAGCATGCCGCGACAGCGTGGACGTGAACCGTATGTGCAGTTGACGGACTTTGAGCGAGGGCGTATAGTGGGCATGCGGGAGGCCGGGTGGACGTACCGCCGAATTGCTCAACACGTGGGGCGTGAGGTCTCCACAGTACATCGATGTTGTCGCCAGTGGTCGGCGGAAGGTGCACGTGCCCGTCGACCTGGGACCGGACCGCAGCGACGCACGGATGCACGCCAAGACCGTAGGATCCTACGCAGTGCCGTAGGGGACCGCACCGCCACTTCCCAGCAAATTAGGGACACTGTTGCTCCTGGGGTATCGGCGAGGACCATTCGCAACCGTCTCTATGAAGCTGGGCTACGGTCCCGCACACCGTTAGGCCGTCTTCCGCTCACGCCCCAACATCGTGCAGCCCGCCTCCAGTGGTGTCGCGACAGGCGTGAATGGAGGGACGAATGGAGACGTGTCGTCTTCAGCGATGAAAGTCACTTCTGCCTTGGTGCCAATGATGGTCGTATGCGTGTTTGGCGCCGTGCAGGTGAGCGCCACAATCAGGACTGCGTACGACCGAGGCACACAGGGCCAACACCCGGCATCATGGTGTGGGGAGCGATCTCCTACACTGGCCGTACACCACTGGTGATCGTCGAGGGGACACTGAATAGTGCACGGTACATCCAAACCGTCATCGAACCCATCGTTCTACCATTCCTAAACCGGCAAGGGAACTTGCTGTTCCAACAGGACAATGCACGTCCGCATGTATCCCGTGCCACCCAACGTGCTCTAGAAGGTGTAAGTCAACTACCCTGGCCAGCAAGATCTCCGGATCTGTCCCCCATTGAGCATGTTTGCGACTGGATGAAGCGTCGTCTCACGCGGTCTGCACGTCCAGCACGAACGCTGGTCCAACTGAGGCGCCAGGTGGAAATGGCATGGCAAGCCGTTCCACAGGACTACATCCAGCATCTCTACGATCGTCTCCATGGGAGAATAGCAGCCTGCATTGCTGCGAAAGGTGGATATACACTGTACTAGTGGCGACATTGTGCGTGCTCTGTTGCCTGTGTCTATGTGCGTGTGGTTCTGTCAGTGTGATCATGTGATGTATCTGACCCCAGGAATGTGTCAATAAAGTTTCCCCTTCCTGGGACAATGAATTCACGGTGTTCTTATTTCAATTTCCAGGAGTGTAATCACAGTAAAGGTTAGCATCAAACATGATAATAGGATTTAGCAAATATAGTCGCTATTGAGTCGTCGTAGGGTGGGGGTGGACAAGTTGTTTTTACTATACGGATTCGTAAAATGCGACCCGCCCGGATGTCCGACCGCGTTAACGCGCTGCTGTTGGGATTCGGGGAGGCGAGCCTGCCCAGAAACAGATGCCTCGCGGATTATCGACGAGGGTTGGTGAGCAGGCCATCAGTTCCTCACGTCCAACTAGGTATATACCGGGTTAGTACACACATCCTACTTAAGATACACACCACGCAAATGTTTAGCAAACGGCCTCATACATTAACATCCGATACTCTAGATGCAGACAGATTGGGTAGACAGATCCCGTCCCGAGAGGGGTGGCATTAGGAAGACCATCCGGCCACCATGTGTCACTAACACTGCCAAAATCCATATAACAGTACCGACCCCGCAGCGAAAAGCAAAAGGCAAACAAGAAGAAGCTCTGTGAAATGCCATCTCTCTGCTCAAAGTAGTTTTAAAAGCATATCTTGCTTATAAGCATCCATCTTATCAGTCGCTATTTAATACGAAGGCATGCTGAAAAGGAATGCCTCAAAAATTTTTATGTGAATAAGCTTTTTAAACAAAACAAGAGTTATAAACATTCTACACCTTTGTTCTTTATGTCTGCACGTTTGTTTCTCAACAAAGTCTCCCCTTGCGACTAACACATTTCTCCCAACGAGAGCCCAATTTGTCGATACCGTCATTGAACGAAGTCTGACTTTTTTGACAAAGCCACACCCTCATTTCCGTTTGCACCGCTTCGTCACTATCAAAGTGAAGTTGTCGAAGAGGTTCTTTAAGTTCTGGAAACGGATGAAAACATGGTGGTGCAAGTCGGGGCTGTATGGAGAACGATCGACGGCAGTGAACTCGAGACGTACGATTGTTGCAGTTGTCACAGCAGCCATGTGTGTAGTCGGGAAGTGCTGAAGGAGAGGGTGCCCCATGTGTGGACGAACTCTTTGAATTCGTGCATTCAGTTTTCTGAGGGTCTCGCAGTACCGTGCAGAGTCTATAGTGGTACCTTTAGGCATGAACGCCAAGTGCACCATACTTTGAACACTCCAGAACACTGAGCATGACTTTGCCTGATGATGGCATGATCTTGAACTTTTTTGCGTCGGTTAACATTTGTGGCGAAATTCCGTTGCTGCTCTCTTGTTTTCGGAATTATTTTGGAAATTTGAGGGAAGCTTCTATAGGGCCAAACTGCTGAGGTCATCGGTCCCTAGCCTTACACACTACTTAATCTAATTTAAACTAACTTACTCTAAGGACGACACACGCACCCATGCCCGAGGGAGGACTCGAACCTCCGACGGGGGGAGCCGCGCGAACCGTGAGCACACGCCTTAGACCTCGAGGCTATCCCGCGCGAATCATTTTCGAAGACACAATGGTGAACAACCCGACGTTGCACATTACTGATGTCGAAACAATTCTCACCCTACACAGCTTTCATTCTTCCATGGGTTTCAATTGGAGGCACATTTTCTCCGGTTAATAGCTCGATCACAACACATTTTCTTTTTTATTAGCGCGGAGTGGCCGCGTAGTTTAGGCGCCATGCCACGGATTGCGCGGTCACTCCCACTGGAGGTTCGAGTCCTCCCTTGGGCATGTGTGTGTGTGTGTGTGTGTGTGTTTGTGTGTGTGTGTGTGTGTTTTGTTCTTAGCATAACTTAGTTTAATTAGCGTGTAAGTCTAGGGACCGATAACCTCAGCAGTTTGGTCCCTTAGGAATTTACACACCTTTGAACATTTTTGAACACATTTTTCTCACGCACCGATATACTGTACACTTTCCAGTCACATTATTGTGACCAACACCTGTGTTCGACGTCAGAGCGCAATAACCACTCACAGATGGCAGGTGGAAGCACTAGCAGTGGAGAGCATGTGACGCATGTAGGAGGGACGCAGAAATAAATGCAAACGTTGTCGTAATGCAGAAACGAAGCGATTTATTTGACGCCCAAAAGTGCATGATCATTGGCTTTCGGCCCAAGGGTGGAAGCGTTACCGAAGCTAAAGTTTGTCAACTGTTCGTGTACTGCCGTGGCTAAAAAATCCAGTGCAAGGCAAAAGTCGCTATTCAAAACAGGCGCCGAGGCACTACGGTGCACTACGGGCCATGGATGACAGGGTGAACAACGTCTGCGATGACGGGTGCGGACGAATAGACGAGGAAATGTTGAGCAACTGACGGCCCAGGTCAACCGAGGAGTTACCGGCTGTGCCTCCTCAACGACTGTTCAGCTAACGTTGCTCCGTGCGGGCTTCGCCAGAAGGCGCCTGGTTCATGCAACCAAGATGACTGCTATTCATCGGCGACGAAGGCTGGAATCTGCACCCCAACACTGCAACTGGACGTCCACTGAATGGCGACAGGTGGCCACTTCAGACAATTCAGGTTTTATGCTCCATCGAACAGATGGCTATTGGGGTGTACGGCGTGAAACGTCTGAAAGCAATCACCCTGCAACAAACGTCTGAAGGATCCAAGCCCGAGGAGGGAGTATTAGGGTCTGGGAATGTTCCCGAGGTATTCACTAGGTGCCGGCCGCTGTGACAGAGCGGTTTTAGGCGTTTCAGTCTGGAACTGCGCTGCTGCTACGGTCTCAGGTTCGAATCCTGCTTCGGGCATGGATGTGTGTGATGTCCTTAGGTTAATTAGGTTTAAGTAGTTCTAACTTCTACGGGACTGATGACCTCAGAAGTTAAGTCCCATAGTGCTCAGAGCCATTTGAATCATTTTTTTTATTCACTAGGTGATTTCGTATTCTGTAATGCACAATGAATCAACAACGTACACATCTATCCTCGGGGAGCACGTCCACCCATAAATGCAGCTTGTTTTTCATCGGCAAAATGGCATCTTTCAGCAGCACAATTCAACGTTTCACACCCCTCACAGAGTATCTGCGTCGTTTGAATAGCACCGAGATCAGTTTACCGCACTCCCCTGACCATCAGACTCCCCGGGTTCCATCGCAGTCGAGAATCTGTGGGACCATCTCGATCGGGCTGTACGCCCAATGTATCCTCAACTGAGAAACTTAGTGCAGCTGGCCACAGCACTGGTGTTGGCGTGGCTGCACACCCCTGTCACTACCATCCAGAACCTCACTGATTCTCTTTTTGCACGTCTCGCAACGGTAAGCGCTGTGAAAGTTGATTACTCGGGCTTTTGACAGGTGGTCACATTAATCTGACTGGACGGAGTAGTTCCATTACACACTGCCATGTTACATGCTGCGGTTGGGACCTCTCTAGCGACAGAGGATTGCCACTTGCGTCAGCGAAGCGGGAAAGTCGACCGAGTGATATGTATGACGTGTAGTACCCAAACCGATATTGAGAACACAATAAAAAATTTTAAGGTATTACTTTTCATCACGCCATCGTAGCATTTCCTTCACGTCATCAGCGAACAGAAACATTTATTGCAGTAATTATTTTACCAGTGGTTCATCTGGATCTCGTGGAATCTTTACTGGGCCTTTTCTCAACCTGCCCCTAAAATCCAGATATATACAAGTGAATCTCGTTTCGTTTGCGTTTTCCAATTTGGCCTAAGTTTTGGTCCCATTCATTACAAATGTGTGAAGGCATTCTATAAATATCGAATATTTGACAAAATTCATATTTAGGTTCTGGCCTAAAGTCAGTCACAATAAGCAATGACATCATTCACGTGCTCCGTCAGACTTTATTTAAATTTTAACGAAAGATGGTTTTTTTCTTGCCTGTTTCTTGCAAACACTTTAGAGAAGGAGGAAGCACAGGTTTGGACTGGGAACAGGTAGGAAAGGAAATCGGGTGTGCTCTTTTAAAGGAACGCTCCCTGCATTTAGGAAAAATCCTGGGACACCTAAATCTGGGTGGCTGGACGAGGATTTGAACCGCCGTCCTTCCGAATACGAGTCGAGCGTGTTAGCACTGTACATCCTCAGGCCGTGATCGCCTTCGAGGCCAGCTCTCGTCTCACAGACGCATATCGACGGTACATAACGAAAACATCGTAACTCCATCTGTTTGTGAAAACCTCGTAATTCCAGTAACCAGGAATGCCAATAGCAAATAGAGATTCAAAAGTGCATGGATTTTTCTAATCTGTCAGTAACTAGGCGTCTACTATATAGTTACACATGTAGCAACTTTATCTGTATCATTTTATATCGTTCCTTTAGAAACCGTTATTGCTTCTCCTGTAAAATTTAACAGCGTGGAGCTATGAGGTTTTCATTACCTACCATCGATATTGGTCTTGTCGTAATGGAACGGTAATAGGTAACAAGCTTTGATTGTGGAAAGCCGAGTCGTTGGAAGAATATTCCGCAGATTGAAACACACCGCCACAAAGTAGCCGTAATTTAATTCTCTCTCTCTCTCTCTCTCTCTCTCTCTCTCACACACACACACACACACACACACACACACACACACACACAAACACCGCTAGCGCGCTCCTCTGCTTGTGTGTGCCGGTCTTTTTTTCCTGTCGAGCACACTCGCCTCTGCAGTGGTGAAACAGCTGCTCCCGATTAACCTGTTCAGCTTCATCACGGGCAGAATCACTGCTACGTAACATATTTTGTACTTGTCGTATTGAGTCTGAAATAGGATTACAAAAAATCAAATTAAACGATGTGTTAGCGACACGACTATAGGCCGATTCGTTCACGTCAAGAATATACACTGTCCAGTCACATTAACGTGACCACCGCTCGAGTTCGACGTCAACGTGCTATAACCGCAGACAAACAGTAGGTGGCACCACTAGCAGTGTAGGGTATATAAAGCTTGCCGGGAGACGTGAAAAAAGTAAAGTCGTTGTTGTAATGCGGAAACGGAGCGATTTATCTTAAGTGCAAAAGGGCATGATCAGTGGCTTTCGGGCCAAGGGTGGAAGCATTTCCGAAACGGCTACCTCTGTAAACTGTTCACACACCGCTATGGTGAAAGTGTAACATGGACGGCAAAATGTCGCTGTCGAAAACGGGCGCCGAGACGACAGTGGTGTATCACGGGCTACAGATGACAGGGGTGAAAGACGGCTGCGGAGATGTGTGCGGGTAATTAGACGTGCAAGTGTTGAGCAGCAGACGGTCCAGATGAACCAAGGGGCTACCAGTACCGTCTCTTCAACGACCGTTCAGCGAACGTTGCTACGTAAGGGCTTCCGCAGCAGGCGCTGACTGCTGTTCATCGGCGACAAAGGCAAAAATTTGCAGACCAGTACCGTAACTGGACGTCCACTGCGTGGCGACAGGTGACCTTCAAAAACAAATAACATTTTATACTCCATCGGACAGAAGAACGTTGCTATTTACGGCGTGGAACATCTGAAAGCAAAGGGTCCAGACCGGAGTAGGGAGCGTTGTGGTCTGAGGAACGTTAGATTAGATTAGACTAGAACTTGTTCCATAGATCATGAATACGACACTTCGTAATGATGTGGAACGTCTCAGGTTAATAAAAGGTATCTATACAAGATATTACATTACACAAAATATTACATGACACTCAATACTTTTAATTAATTAATAATTTAATTTTTTTGTTTTTCGTGGGGGTTGGGGAAATTACCCACTTACTGTATCCAAAAATTCATCTAATGAGTAGAAGGATTTGCCATTGAGAAATTCTTTTAATTTCCTTCTAAATGCTATATGGCTATCTGTCAGACTTTTGATGCTATTAGGTAAGTGACCAAAGACTTTTGTGGCAGCATAATTTACCCCCTTCTGAGCCAAAGTTAGATTTAACCTTGAGTAGTGAAGGCCAACCTTTCTCCTCGTGTTGTAGCCATGTACACTGCTATTACTTTTGAATTCGTTCGGATTGTTAATAACAAATTTCATAAGTGAATATATATTTATTTATTTATTTATTGTGAGGCTACAGTGAAGACCTCTAGCTCTTTAAAATAAGTGTCTGCAGGATGATCTTGGATGAGCTCCAGCAATTATTCTGATTACACGCTTTCGTGCAATGATGAGTTACCCCAGAATATGATGCCATACGAAAGCAGAGAATGAAAATAGGCGTGGTAAGCTAACTTACTCAAATGTATACCTCCAAATTTTGCAATGACCTTAATAGGATAAGTAGCTGAACTCAAACGTTTCAGCAGATCCTCAGTGTGTTTTTTTCCAGTTCAACCCCTCATCAATACATACACCTAGAAATTTTGAATATTCTACCTTAGCTACCGATTTTTGATCGAAGTCTATATTCATTCAAAATGGTTCAAATGGCTCTGAACACTATGCGACGTAACTTCTGAGGTTATCAGTCGCCTAGAACTTAGAACTAATTAAACCTAACTAACCTAAGGACATCACACACATCCATGCCCGAGGCAGGATTCGAACCTGCGACCGGATCGGTCGTTCGACTCCAGACTGTAGCGCCTAGAACCGCACGGCCACTCCGGCCGGCCTATATTTATTAATGGTGTCATTCCATTTACTGTGTGGAACTGTATATACTGTGTTTTGTCAAAGTTTAATGAGAGCGCATTTGCAGAGAACCACCTAATGATTTTCTAAAAAACATCGTTTACAATTTCACCAGTTAATTCTTGTCTGTTGGGTGTGATAGCTATACTTGTACCATCGGCAAACAGTAACAGCTTTGCATCTTCGTGCATATAGAATGGCAAGTCATTAATATATATTAAGAACAGCAGGGGACCCAAGACCGAACCTTGCGGCACCCCATTCTTGATTGTTCCCCAGTCTGAGAAATCACGAGTTTTTTGCATATTATGTGAACTGTTTATTTCAACTTTCTGCTCTCTTCCAGTCAGGTATGATTTAAACCATTTGAGCACTGTCCCATTCATACCACAGTACTTGAGCTTATCTACACTCCTGGAAATTGAAATAAGAACACCGTGAATTCATTGTCCCAGGAAGGGGAAACTTTATTGACACATTCCTGGGGTCAGATACATCACATGATCACACTGACAGAACCACAGGCACATAGACACAAGCAACAGAGCATGCACAATGTCGGCACTAGTACAGTGTATATCCACCTTTCGCAGCAATGCAGGCTGCTATTCTCCCATGGAGACGATCGTAGAGATGCTGGATGTAGTCCTGTGGAACGGCTTGCCATGCCATTTCCACCTGGCGCCTCAGTTGGATGTTCAAATGGCTCTGAGCACTATGGGACTCAACTGCTGAGGTCATTAGTCCCCTAGAACTTAGAACTAGTTAAACCTAACTAACCTAAGGACATCACAAACATCCATGCCCGAGGCAGGATTCGAACCTGCGACCGTAGCGGTCTTGCGGTTCCAGACTGCAGCGCCTTTAACCGCACGGCCACTTCGGCCGGCGCCTCAGTTGGACCAGCGTTTGTGCTGGACGTGCAGACCGCGTGAGACGACGCTTCATCCAGTCACAAGCTGCTGTAAAGTTTGTACCTTTTGTATGATTTGATCATACACAAATGCGTCTGAATGCCCCATAACGAGAAATCCACTTCTGTCTCTATGCTGTTCATTTTTGGCACACATCCTACGATCAGCTTAGAGACGGAAGTGATGACACTTTCTGCAGGACCTGACCATCATTTTGCAGGACAATGCTCAAGCACGTACAGTGCAAGCTGTTACTGATTTGCTTGACTGATGGAACTGCTAAGTGCTGTACCATTTATTGGACTCCCCTGACTTAAGCCCTCGGAAGTTCAACTCGATTTCTAACTTGAAGGAAACACTTTACTACATTCGCTTCAGAACTGCTACAATTGCGTCGAACAATAGACCGCGCTGCTCGAACTGTCAACACAACTGGCACTGCTAATAGTATCCTACGACTTCAACATCGCTGGTAACGGCTTATACACAATGCTGATGTCTACTTTGAAGGTAAAGAAAAAAATGGCTCTGAGCACTATTGGACTTAACTTCTGAGGTCATCAGTCCCCTAGAACTTAGAACTACTTAAACCTAACTATCCTAAGGACATCACACACATCCATGCCCGAGGCAAGATTCGAACCTGCGACCGTAGTAGTCACGCGGTTCCAGACTGTAGTACCTAGAACCGCTCGTCCACCCCGGCCGTCTTTGAAGGTCAGTAAAACTTTGAAACACGTATCTATTTTGTACGAGCTGTAAATAAATAGTTGTCACTATTAAACTTCCAAACCTCGTATTTAAATAGCTTATGCACTTTATCTGATATACTCATTGTGTGTGTTCCGTGGTCGCAAACCGAAGTCAGCCACAGGTCTAAACGAATGTACCACGTCATCTGCAAATGTAATGGATGTTAGGGTATCGACTACACGGAATTTTCGTGTAGAAGCACATCCTTTAAAATTTATATTCCGGTAAATCGTAGCATATGTTTCTTTCAGCCTTACCATTCCCGTCTTTGGCTTTCGGATGCTGCGGCTCGTTTTTATTTGCATGCCGAACGTGCTTTTGTTGTCGTTGTTACCTGTCGACATCTGTAAAAAAATTTGTGACGCTTTGGTATGGAGAAATCTTTTGTGTGGTTCGTCGTTATTCATGGATTATATTTCGTATTTTAACACCGTTTATTCACATTTTCTCCTGTTCATTTTTGGATACTATGTCTTGTTATGTTGCCGTGGCTTGAACACACGTTTCACCGCACAATTTAGCTTTCAATGCGCTTTTGACATTTGTTTGTTTCACAGTTTTGTTTTCGATTTACGGCCAAGGAAGAGGAAGTTATTAGTTTCTTCTCGTTCTGTTTTGTGTGTGTGTGTGTGTGTGTGCGCGTGTGCGTGTGCGTGCGTGCGTGCGTGTTTTATTGTGTGTTGTTTGACAGTTCGTTCAGAGTGTTGAATAATGCTTTGTAACAGAGTACTCTTTGGTCATTGATGACTTCCTTGCCCCGTGTGATAATTTTTTTGGATGTGGTAATTTTCTTGTGTTGTTAAGGAATGGATCACAAGATTACTGTGTTTTAGGATCTGAAGAATCCGTAGGTCTGTTTCCCTGCCATTGGTGTGGTGGTTGTTTTTAATGAGGTGGTCTGCAAATGTGGATTGTGCGCTGTCACTTTCCAGTGATATTTAGTGACCTGAATATCTTATTCTGCAATTCCTACGAGGACTTGCTGAAAAGTAATGCCTCTGAATTTGTTATGTGAAAACTTTTAAAGCTTTTTAAATAAAACAAACTTATTAACATTCCACATCTTTATTCTTCATGTCGACATATTTATTTCTCAACAGACTAATGACCTCAGAAGTTAAGTCGCATAGTGCTCAGAGCCATTTATTTCTCAACATAATGACACTGGCGACGAACAATTTTTTTCCCACGACAAATCACTACATTGTTTGACTTTGTTGACGTAGCCACGGCCTCACCTCTCCTTGCAGCGGTTTGTCACTCTCAAAGTGAAATCTTGGAGGGTGTTTTTTTAGTTTTCGAAACCCTCCAAGCTCTGTCACACACGTTGAGGTTAGCACCACCGTCTCCATCACAACGAACACGAGAAACCTAACGTCGAACATTACTGATGTCGATACAATCATCACCGTATACTCCTTTCTTTCTACTATAGATTTTAATTGGAAGCACGTTTTCTGTGGTTAAAAACTCGACTAAAAAAAGTTGCTCATCGCGCACCGACACGGATACGTTACACATCGCCATGTTACACTCTGCAATTCGTAGCCCTCTAACGGCAAGTGGTTGCAACACGTGCCAGGGAAGCGGCAAAGTCAAATTGAAATGTGTGTGAAATCTTATGGGACTTAACTGCTGAGGTCATCAGTCCCTAAGCTTACACGCTACGTAACCTAAATTATCCTAAGGACAAACACACACACCCATGCCCGAGGGAGGACTCGAACCTCCGCCGGGACCAGCCGCACAATCCATGACTGCAGTGCCAGAGACCGCTCGGCTAAACCCGCGCGGCACCGCGGCAAAGTCGACCGACTGATACACATGAGAAGTACAGGAAGGAGCAAATAAGTGTCCCGGATGAATGGATACGATTGGACGTGAATTTGTGGCAGCATTAACGGAGGAGACCTACAGATACGTCCAATAGGATATAGCAACCTGCCCATACAGCCGGCCGATGCTTGGAGCACATTTACACAAACTTCACGCCTGACAGAGTTGTTACCAGAGGTTAGTCTGGTCGCGGCCACCCAGGTCACCCGATTTTTCAGTGTGCTTCAAGTCTAAGGTGTAGAGCTACAACCTTTGTAGTCTTAAAAACTTCAGCAGAACATTTCTGATGAGATTGCAACAATTCCAGCAGTCCAGCTTCGATCCGCCTGCAGCAACTTGACCGGGACTCAAAAGTGCCAAGAGATGGATGTTGGTCACTTTCAACATTTGTTATAGTCAGGTCAGTACTGTATTTCCCTTCCCGTGCTGTGTTTGTACACTGGAACTCTGATCCCCGGGACACTTTTATTTGCCCCACCCTGTAATACGACAACCTATACTGAGAGCAGAATAAAATATTCGAAGACATTACTTTTCACCACGCCCTCATATATTTCTGTCTTACGTAAACCGAATCACAGTCATTGCAGATTAGTTTGTATGTATCTACTTTTCTTGTATTTATCTATTGTGTTGTTGGGTATTTTTAATCTTTTCTGTGGTGTATTGTTTGTTCATTTTGCCACATTTAACCCACGTATTCTCATAATGTTTCCTATTCCGTTTGTTATTTTGTTGTCTAATGTCAGTGTGTGCCATGTTCTCCCGTTCATTGTGGTTTCTTCGACAAATGTTCTTCGTACGTTCTGTGTTGTGTGGTTGTTACTGGTGTCCTGTGCTGTAATTCTATGGCGTGCGTTTGGTGTCAGTTGTTCTTATTTTATCGTTCAGTTGTCTACTGTGTTTATTTTATAACCATTTCCTGTGGCAATATGCTTGATTATGTTTAGTTCTTTTTGGTAATTTTCTTTGTCCATTGGAATTATGTTCAATCTGTGTCGGAAGTATCAGAATCTGGCCAGTTTGAGGGTTGTCTGGTGGTCTGACCCGTTGTCAATGACCATATTGGTTGATGTAGGTTTCCTATGTATCGAGAACCGGTATTTGTGGTTTTTGTTTTCTTTTGTGATGTCCAGGAAATTTATATTTTTGTGTGTTTCGGTTACAGGGGTGAAGTAATTGTTTGAGTGGGCACTATTAATTTAGACCTATGACTGATTTCGGTTTGCGGTCACAGGGAAAAAAACGTAAGCAATATGTAGAGCGCATAAGTTATTTAAATAATAACAAAATTTGATGTAAAATGTTACTTACACTAAATAAAATCTGTATGTATGTGTTTCAGTAAAAACAAAAGAAAAAATCCACTGCGGATGTCATGACTGTTGTGAAACGTCTTTGGATTTTAGGAAAAACGGTAATTCCGTATTTGCAAAAAGGTGGGGCCATTTTTAATTGATTGTAATTAATTTACTGAACATAGTAAATTCCTTGCCATGTGAACGTTTTTTGCCGCAAGTTAGAGCCACAGTCACTCAACAAAGAAACGTTAATGTATTGAAACATTTGGGAAGCGCACCAGAATAGTAATGGTGCCAACAGACATGATTCTTCAGTACGAAAATAGTTCGCCAGTAGTAACTTCAAGTGTGTGTATTGTGGAGTTTACGTAAAAGCCTATATTTTGCTTCAGGTTAAAATATTTATAGTTTACTTCTCAGAATTGTATTAGATTTTATGTACAAGATAGCGTATGTAAACATACCACAATTACCTACTTAGCACTACGATATAAAAATCTTTCCTGTTAAATAATACTATAGGTATAAATACTTTAGCATCCATATTGTTCGTGTGTCGGTGCAATTTTAGGTTGTAGTATGAGTACCAAATATCGTATCGAATTTTGTAGTACTGGAACGTCCCTATTTGATACCAGATTCTCGCCTTTATTGCCGGTGTCACTTGTTCGTCTGTAAGTCATCGCCTGCGATGTACAGCTTGGTTATAATTAAATCTTCGCTACTTCAGCCAGTGTAGACAGGAAACTATTTACACGATGGACACCCAACTTCATAGGAATGCTGCTTAGACTGCGCGCTGTAGGATTTGCGTTGTTAGTAGTGTTAGTGGTTAGGTGCCGGTACTGATACGGCAACGTAGGGTTTTACAGTTACAGACAGTCAACAATGGTTTGGACAAGGTGACCAAGGCTTTGCTCGTAAAGCTGCTTTATCAAGGCAACAGCAGTAGTTCCGCTGCTCTTTGCGAGTACTGACGTATTTGAGGAATACGAGGAGGTCTTCTTTCCGCAATGGGATTGAAGAACATGATTCGGAAGTTCGAATTAACCAGCGATTTGTGAATTGCTCCTGGAAGAGACCGACGGCCAAAAAAAGATGGCAGAGAATGCTGGACGCAATGTGTGATCTTCAAGCAGTGCACAAGTTGTGTCACGACAGCTGAACATTCCACGGTTCACAGTTCTAAAATTGCTGCGAACAACTGCGAAATCGTATCCTTACAAATTTCCAGGCTGTCTTTGATGATGATGGTCGTCACATTGAGCAGTGTTTGTAACCAGGAACTGATATACGGTAGTTAGTTAACGAATGCTACCTTCTTATGTGTAAATTAAAATGTGTTTCTTTCAACGGTTTATTCGTCATTTCTCTTCCGCATGCTCATACAAATGTTTCCACAAAATTTCGTTATTCGCCGATCACTCGTTTTGCATGGGGAACTCTCAAGTAGCGAAAGTTTAATTGCAACCACGCTGTAATCTGACCCCTAATTATTGTTTGATAATCTTAGGAATTCTTTATCCATCTCCATAGCTGAGTGCCATGAGGAGGACCTGTGTTCACTTTCCGGTACTGCTACACATTTTTAAGTAGTTGGAGGATTGTAGGGGGTCCGCTCATTCTAGTGACACCATTTCTTTAGTTTATTGGCTTTCGGGATGTGCCCGCACAGCCATCTCAACAGTGGAATTCAATTATGAGGATACGAACGTAAGGACAACACAACATCCAGTACCCGAGCGGATAAAACCTCCGGGTTAGCAATTCGCCATGCTGGCCGCGCAGTTACCGAAGCGGACGTATGCTCCCGATTGAGGAGCTTCTTGAATGACAAGAAGTGACTTCAAGGTCTGAAAAGTAGCCAACGACCAGGAGGGCTGTGTGCTGGCCCAACGCCCGTCCATCTACATCTATACTCCGCCAGTGTGTGGGAGAAGGTAGCTTGTGAGCCACTGTCACTTCCCCTCTTTCCTATTCCAGTCGCGAAAAGTTCGTAGGAAGAACGACTGCAGGTAAGCCTCCGTGTGGGCTCAAATCTAATTTTTTCTTCGTGGTCTTTTCGTGAGATATGGGCTGGAAGAAGCAATGTATTTGTTCGGTCTTCTAGGAACGTACGCTCTCGGAACCTCAACAATAAACTACACCTTGATGCAGAACGCCTCTCTTGGAGCATCTGCCACTGGAATTGGTTGATCGTATCTGTGACGCTTTTGTCCTTACTAAATGAAGCTGCAATGAAACGTAGCGCTCTTCTTTGGATGTTGTGCTGCGTGCCGATGTCGCCATTGGCTGAGGTGAAACGGCGATCGGTCGAGCCGATTGACCCGTCTGAGGCCTGAGCGCCAGCGCTTTGCTTTTTATTTTTGCGAATTCTTTAGTTCATTCAGCGCAGCGTGTACCATACACAAGAATTAGTATTGTACTTCTGCCAGACGCAGCCACTCAGTACGTGGAAACGTGGGTGTAGTTCAGCACTGGCTCCCAAACGAGCAGGAAGTCCAACGTGAATCATTGTCTTGTTGTGTACGAGAATACAAAATTACTGTCGATAATACACGGATTTGGATAAAATCATTCCAGGTATCATGTCGCGTCACTGTGAAACACTAAAATAATTAAAATACCGACGTTTCGACCGTCACTGCAATGGCTCTCTTAAGGGCTAAAAACTAAAATAACTACAACTGTTTTTCTTGCAATTTTAGTGCTTTCTAATGATGCGGTCTGATACCCAAAATCATTTCACTCAAGTTGGCAGCGTCTGTGGACGCCTACGAACTCATAATACAAGTATTTATTAGGAGCATTTGTGTCCATTGGATTGCTAACTGAACGTACAGCTCAAGAGATACCCAAATGGAATGCCGGCCGCGGTGGTCTCGTGGTTCTAGGCGCGCAGTCCGGAACCGCGCGACTGCTACGGTCGCAGGTTCGAATCCTGCCTCGGGCATGGATGTGTGTGATGTCCTTAGGTTAGTTAGGTTTAAGTAGTTCTAAGTTCTAGGGGACTGATGACCACAGATGTTAAGTCCCATAGTGCTCAGAGCCATTTTTCAACCAAATGGAATGGAAATAAATGTGATGAGGCAGGTTCAAGAAACAAGAGGGTTGGGACTTACACCAAATAGACACATCTTTGAAAGTTTTACTGCCCTTCAGAGTAGTTACCAACATTGTACACAACCCTTTGCCACAGATGTGGCAGTCGTAGGATATCCTTAGCAGCGCAAGGTGTATCGATAGTGCGAGTGCAGCCGTCTATTGCCTGACGAATCTCTGCAACAGATCTGTAGTGAATACCCTGAATTTAGGAGTCAACTTTGTCGTTTTACATGTGTTTTACTCTCCAGTATAGCACATTGTGGTATTTATTCGTTGTTTTAGCGCTTACATTAACAATTCACTACTTTATCCACACTCGAAAAATGGACAACCTTTAACACGTACCCGGTACTTAAGGGTGTGCGACAAATACGGATCGAGCTGTCAAAACATGTGCCGTCTAATCTCACAATTGGAGGCTGCAGAGCGATAGTCATTTGCGATGGTCAGCCGAAAATGTTCTCAGGCTGTGGTCAAGAAGGCCACGTTCGCTCAGCGAGTCTCCAACGAAGAATTGCACAGATACCGACAGGTGAATCTGTAGCAACACCTGTGTCGACGTCTCTCCCTCTCACATATGCAAATGCGCTCCGGAAGGGCGCCCCACCGAACAGCGACAGCGCTAACAGCTGGACAGGCCAGTCGAAAAGCCGACGACTTCGGATGACGAAACGAGCATGGAGACGGCGGCGACGCCCCCCACCGAGCAGCACCAACAGATACCACCAATACAGAGATCGGGTGAGCAAATTGTCATCTACAGTCGAATAGTGCCTACGGCTGCCTTCGAGTCCGACTCCAGTGGTGACGGAGACACTCACCCACAATCGGATACGGAAACGCACACGCGTAAACAACGGTCTCCGAAACGGTGCAAGGAACGACGTCTAACCCCGTCGGATGACTCCTTAATACGTATGCAGAGCGACGATCAAGAAACGACCGAGGAAGACCACCACCTTACAGAGGGTCCCGAAACTCCCCATCCAGAACACCACCTTCTCGACAGCAGCATACGTCAAGAGCGACCTGAAAAACTTGACAACGCACGGCAACCAGCAGTCCACTGCCACTCCCAAGTATTAGAAGAGGAGGCGCAGAGAGACGGGGCTGGCGAACCCCGGCCGACGAAATACTTGTCCCAAGGAGACTGGGCTGATGACTGTGAAGGGAACCCACCGACAGTCGCAACGTGCGACACAGCAGGGGCGGCGGTCGTCTGAAGTTCAACTTATAACCAACGACGGCAGGCAGGACGGGGTCACGTAACGTTCCAGTACAACAGCAGACGGCCTAAGCTCCCATGGCCGATGTACATGCGACTGAACGAAGACAAGCATATCGGCTTGCTTCTGTCAATATCAATAACATAGGTCGCAGATTAAGATGTCCCTACTCAAAGATGTCCTACAAGCAGCGGACATCGACATTGTCTTCCTACAACAAGTATACGTTGATGAATTTCCTGTCATGTACGGGTACGTGTCCCACATACCGCACGCCTCCGAAACTGGCAGCGGCATAGCAATACTTATTAATAAACGCATCACGGCAGAGGACGTCTGTACCTATCGTCGACACGAGGATTAGCAATGACAGTACTTGATGTACGACTCATCAACATCTACTCACCGTCCGGTACAGACAGGAGGCGAGAGCTTTTCCGCTTCTTCGCAGGCTAAATTTCCCCGCTCTTCCAAGGCCGACACGACCGATTAATCCTAGCCGGAGATTTTAATTGTGAATTTACATCGAAAGACCAATTTCCTCGATATACCCCGTGTCCAGAATTATGAATACTGGTGCAGAGTATGCATCTGGTTGACATCTGAGAGCATGTCCATGGCCTCCGTCCTAGATACACCCATACGACTAATCATTCCGCTAGCCGTCTCGACCGCATATGTCACACACTATCTTAACGCTGACGTCCTGGAAGCAGAGCTGTGGCCATACAGCATTAATATGTACAATCTCCCTCTGGCGGCAGCAAGTGTGGCGTAGCCGCGGTCCTTGGAAAATGAACGTCGCCCACCTGGGGGACCCAGCTTGTCGAGACGTCATTGAAGATGTTTGGAGATTTTGCGAACGACGCCTTCGGTCGTATCGCACGACCCTAAGTAGGTGGATGGGTTGCGCCAAACCGACGCTACGCAGTGCAATGATGACATATGGTCGAGAGCAGGCAGTGTGGCGACGTCAGACGATGGACTTCTGTTTCACGGTGCTACGGGAATGCGGCGAAGCAGTAAGAGGCTGGCCGGCCGGTGTGACCAAGCGGTTAAAGGCGCTTCAGTCTGGAACCGCGCGACGCTACGGTCGCAGGTTCGAATCCTGCCTCGGGCATGGATGTGTGTGATGTCCTTAGGTTAGTTAGGTTTAAGTAGTTCTAAGTTCTAGGGGACTGATGACCTCAGATGTTAAGTTGGTTGGTTGGTTTTGGGGAAGGAGACCAGACAGCGCGGTCATCGGTCTCATCGGATTAGGGAGGGATGGGGAAGGAAGTCGGCCGTGCCCTTTCAGAGGAACCATCCCGGCATTTGCCTGGAGCGATTTAGGGAAATCACGGAAAACCGAAATCGGGATGGCCGGACGCGGGATTGAACCGTCGTCCTCAGATGTTAAGTCCCATAGTGCTCAGAGCCATTTGAACCAAGTAAGAGGCTGTACAACGAGCAAAGGCCAAAATTGTATCCATAATGCGACGCCATCTCGAAGGTACGGTGGTCAGGGCGTGCACACTAGATCGGGTTGCAGGAGAACGCCCATTGATGTGTCACATCACCAACGAAAACAGAAGACGACGAAGAGCCCTAGTACATGCTGTTGACACGGATGATGGCAGACACCTAACATCGCAACAAGAAATAGGCAATGCCTTCGTAGAAAATTTCACCCAACTTTACACCGCAGTGGATACCGACATGGCGGCCATTAACGAAGTTACGAATATGATTTTCGGCACCATTGATCCAGAGGCGGAAGAACAACTGATGGAGGAGATCGCAGAGGAGGAAGTGATGGAGGCCATTGGTAGGGGAGCGATGAACAAATCGCCAGGACCAGATGATCTCCCTCTGGAATTCTACAGGATCTTTAGCTATGTGATCACACCACGATGGACTAACAAAACGACACTGAACCAGGGATTATATTCTTCCCGGACGGGACGTACTACCCATGTACCAAAACGAATGCCGTAACGTGGCTTCGAGGCCAGACGGTGCCCTATTTGTTCAGAGATGGCCCAAAGAATGTAATGGACTTTGGACCTTTTTACAGGAACAACATCTAAAGATCGTGAACAATCCGAAATACCGACAGTATTTGTTTAACTTCCTATGGGATGCGTTTCAAGTGCCTCCGCATAACTGGAACGTCCAGGATAGGAGAAGTTAAATTATCGATGCGAAGAAAGCATGAACAGAAGATAAGAACCGGTGAATACATTGTACTTACGAGCAGACATACCCGGATGACAGAATGATAGAACAGACAGAACAGCGGTGGGGGGGGGGGGGGGGGAGGTTACTAACTTCAAGCAATACAGAAATATTATTCGTGGTATTATTACCGAAATTTGACTTCACTTACATGTTTTATGTGAACCATGATTTGCTTTAATTTGTGAAAGATATTCATTGAAATTTGAAGCATAGTTGGAGAAGTATTTCTTTTTAACGTAATTTTATTGTGTGTTTTTTATTTTTGACGTATGATTACCTTCCAAAGCTTACTACTTATCACTATATTAATTTTACGTCAGTTTGGTTTATAGTTATCCTTTCAGCTTATATACGTATCTATATAAAGAAATTGCTAATCTCATTCTGTAATACCAACAAGAAGGTACTTCTTTGTTTTCTATTGCTCTTGTTCAAATGAAAAAAAACAAAATAAAACAAGCGGTTAAGGCAACCGCTTGCGTAAAGCGGGAAATACGGGTTCGAGTCCTGGTCCGGCACAGATTTCCACTGTCGTCATTCCATATTCGCGACTGTGAATAGCATTAATCGAACTTGTTAAGAAGACCAGACAGATGAGCGATACTTATGGCTCGATGTAAAACGTATGTTGT
Source organism: Schistocerca americana (assembly GCF_021461395.2). NCBI lineage: Eukaryota > Metazoa > Arthropoda > Insecta > Orthoptera > Acrididae > Schistocerca > Schistocerca americana. The sequence goes on along the minus strand of NC_060130.1, from coordinate 435,824,989 downwards.
AAGTTACTTCTTCCGTAAAATAATTACGTTTTTCCATTGAATCTCATCATGGTACCTGCTTTCCCTGAGATTAGTTTTGGTTGCACATTCATTTTAAGTCCCTCCTGGTGGTTACTCTATGGTATTTTACGGTAGTTAATTTTTCCATCTGCATATAATTATTGTGTCTCCAATGGGCAATTATATTTTCGAAATAAGTATGATAACAGTGTTACAGTAGCGTCACCGAGAGGTGGTAAAGTGGTGGAGGTGGTGGGCCATTATTCGTGAGGAGTGGGTTCCAAACCCCGTCCGATCATCAGGATGTTGATCTGGTGTGGTTTTCCTAAACCCTGTGATAGTTCGTTTGGAAAAATGACCTATCCGATATGTTTCTCATCCATGCCCAGGCCGCGCTCATACTACATCTCTAATTCCGTCGTCAGTGAGAATAATTTCCCTCATTCAAGTCATGGTATATACGGACTGATAGAAATATTCTGGAATTCTTCCACATTAACAGGGACACCTAAATGTCGAAATTTGTGTGCGTGCGTGTGTGTGTGTGTTTGTGTGTGTGTGTGTGTGTGTGTGTGTGTGTGTGTGTGTGTGTGTGATTCAAATGGCTCTGAGCACTGTAGGACTTAACATCTAAGGTCATCAGTCCCGTAGCACTTAGAACTACTTAAACATAACTAACCTAAGGACATCACACGCATCCATGTCCGAAGCAGGATTCGAACCTGCGACCGTAGCGGTCGCGCGGTTCCAGATTGAAGCGCCTAGAACCGCTCGGCCACACCGGCCGGATGTGTGTGTGTGTGTGTGTGTGTGTGTGGGTGGGTGGGAGGGAGAGAGGGGGTTATTTCACTCTTGTGCACAGTTCTTTCACTGAAATTTTCTAACTGCACTGCCTGACCAAAAAAAAAAAAAGTGAAGTACTCAGAAGGGGACGAGGAAACGAATTTTCATGGGTTGCGAGTGTATGTGGCGTTATTTTAGTGACCACAATATAAAGTCAAATTTATAAAGAACTCGGCAGTATGAGCCCACATTTCTTTGCACCCCATCTGGCTTGGATGCGTACAATGATTCGCTTGGGGAGTATGACAACGCACAATACTAAGGAGTGCCAAACAGTTAACTTGTTCATTGATCCATTGGTACAGATGACAACAACAGAGAAGCGACAGGCGGAGGCGATACCGCGTCAGTAGCAAAGCTCTAGCCCCGTGTAGCGCTGTAGATCCTCAGCGTCACCGAGAACAAAGTCCAAACCGCGTAGCGCATCCAGATCTCTGGTGCAGTCCGGTATGTAAACAGCACGACGAAAACTGCTGATTTCAGAGGGATTCTGATAATATACATCCACTACTGCATCACCACAGAGAAGTGAAATCTCGCATAACGCAATAAAAGCAGAAACGATCGTCCCTGATCAGTAGTAAGTATAACTCCATTGAAACGTAGGTTCAATGATCACTGTAGCACAACCACTCCGTTGCATTACGTCCCCAACGGGATTACTGGTATACTTCGTTCACCATTCATCATAAGAATAAACCCGGTGTAAGTAAACACGAACGCGACGATTGGTCAGCAGCCGTAGCTCTCGTACACTGGTGTTGTTCCGCTCCTGGAAGTAGGTCTAACTTGTGTATTAGACATCTTATTACCATGTCGCTGTAAATGAAACTTTAAGACGTTCTGACGTATTAACAGCCATCAACGTTTTTCTTAGTCATACTTTAGCTACGTAATTTGTATTTCAAAAATCGTGTACAGTCACAGTCTCTGTAAACGCTACTTATGATCTGCTTGTCTCGCTGTTCATACGTACCGTGAAAGTGGATGACACTGCTTTGTGCTCCATAGTGAAACACGTTTAGCGGAACATCCTTAATGGTGAGAAACCAATTGTTGTTAAGTGTTTGTCGCAAGATTACTGAGAATAACCAGCTTGACGTTTTCCAAGAAAGACGATCTACTGAAGATAGGAAACATCATTCTAATTTACGCTTGGCGTAATCGGTAGCGTCGTAGTTTGACAAACATGTGTGCTGGCGGACGGCGGTTCGAAACTCACTGTGACCTATAATTTTTTTGTTCGGTTTGAATACATAAATCATTTAAATATGAAATTCATCAGATATATGGTGATTAACTCATATTACATTACACAATTACATTTTTGGAGAAAAATGGAAAACCAAATACTCTTTGTTTGAAAATGTCCATTGTTTGTAGGACAGATGTCGTCTCGAACGAGCCAGAGTGATAAGCGTCGTGGAAACATGGAAAAGAATAACTTTACGGGGTCGAAGACGCTGTAAAAATGCTGTGTTTTTACAACCTTAACACTGCAATCTGAACACAATAGAATTTATCTGGAACCAAGTTAAGGGATTTTTCGAGAGAAATAACAAGACATTTAAGCTGTCAAACGTACAGGGACTAATGCACGAAGATTTGTGACACATCACTGCAGAACGATGACGAAATGCAGAACAGCACGTCATAAAAGAGGAGGCCGAAATGAGGATTTTTAGGAAGCTTTACATTCTGTTTCTGATCGCCTCGTTATCAGCGTAGCAGTACTGAAATGTATTGCTCGGAGTCCGATATGGAAGGATTTCAGAGATTGCAAGACGACTGACTGTAATAACTTCAGTAGATTCAATATTTAACTATATGGTGAAATCCCAGCAGTGCGCTTTTATGCCACACATAGCTCATACAGAAAAATTACTGTTGTTAAAGTCCGGAATTTTCATCAATCTGTTTTTGATTGCAATAATATGTTAGCTAAGATTGAGAGCATGTTTGTTTTCCGTCTGGTCACCTAAGAAGCGGATCGCCTGAGTTTTACCGTATATTGTTTCCTTCTTGGATAACTTGCCTGGCCAGTGCTGTCCAACTTAAATGCGCCAGTGATGCTGTTGCTCCGTGTTATCGCTAAGTCGATGCACAGGTAACGGAAAGTATAAGACGTATTCTCATTATCGTACTTGACTGTACTCGAGACAGCTTGGCTTCCAATGAGGTCCCAGAAAACGAGGAAGAATACATAGTGCAATGTTTACGTGAGCTTTATTCTTATGATGAACGGAGTATAGCTGCTGAGCTGCGTAGCGGAGCGATAAGATGAGGTGCAATCTCGGTTAAAGCTCCATCCAACACATGCGACGCGCCAGGCGACTAGCGCAACTGCCTGGTAGAGGCGACAGCCAGGCTTAAGGACACTGCAGCCGGAGGAATATCCGTGGCACAGTCTACGACAAACTATATACGGAAAAAATGCAACGTTTTGAGTCAAGTTAATGCACGTCAGCCAGCATCGTTCGACCTTGTCAACAGTTTTGATACTTGAAGCGCTGCTAGCGTTCCAGGCGGCTGGCTTGTAATAACAGAAAAAAGGCGTGCTATAAATGGAAAGATTGATACTTTCAACCATGTTCCTTTAATATTTCTCTGTTACTAAATATGGTGGCGACTTTTCGAATACGAAAAGAAAAATATAATTAAAGTATTATTCCATCTCCTGATAATGTCAATATATAACAATGAAATCTCAGAGCAATGTAATATGTACTGTTCACAGTAGAAGAGTCGTAATAATATAATCGAAAATTGTTCAAAACGGGAAGTGAGTGGTGACCTGACGTGTTTAATGAGCGGATTACGAGTCTATCCGCGTGCTCGGGGCATACCTTCTGATGCTTCACGCCGATTGCGGTTCGTTTCACTAGTTTCTTTGAGCAGATCAGACTTATTTTAATACATTCAAAACGTGGCACGATTTTTACATTCTTGGAGATATTTTTTATTGCTGCTACAATTTGTAACGGCCCAATAAATTCCCAAAGAGTACCTCATTTGTGTCTTGAACTGCTTCTACGAACAGTATGTACAATATACAATCGTTTCGCAGTGTGTCTAGACATGCCAGCCACTTGACGGCGCTGCAGTAGTCGGTTCAAAAAAATCTGCGGGAGTTAAGAGACTGTGTGCCGTAGATTGTTTCTGCGAGATCTTGATGACAACGTGACCCGCGGACGCAAGCCAATTTCCTCGTCAGCAGTGCCACAGTACTTACTGCACGCACTCCCTCTGCTTTGTGGTCGCACTTGCTAGCATTAAGCCTGTAAACAAGTAATAAATGTACACTACTGGCCATTAAAATTGCTACACCAAGAAGAAATGCAGATGATAAACGGGTAATCATTCGACAAATTTATTACACTAGAACTGACATGTGGTTACATTTTTACGTAATTTGGGTGCATAGATACTGAGAATTCAGTACCCAGAACAACCAGCTCTGGCCGTAATAACGGCCTTGATATACCTGGGCATTAAGTCAAACAGAGCTCGGATGGCGTGTACAGGTACAGCTGCCCATGCAGCTTCAACACGGTACCACAGTTCATCAAGAGTAGTGACTGGCGTATTGTGACGAGCCAGTTCCTCGGCCACCATTGACCAGACGTTATCATTTGGTGAGAGATCTGGAGAATGTGCTGGCTAGGGCACCAGTCGAACATTTTCTGTATCCAGAAAGGACCGTACGGGACCTGCAACATGCGGTCGTGCATTATCCTGCTGAAATGTATGGTTTTGCAGGGATCGAATGAAGGGTAGAACCACGGGTCGTAACTCATCTGAAATGTAACGTCCACTGTTCAAAGTGCCGTCAATGCGAACAAGAGGTGACCGAGACGTGTAACCAATGGCATCCCATACCATCACGCCGGGTGATATGCCAGTATGGCGATGACGAATACACGCTTCCAATGTGCGTTAACGGCGATGTCGCCAAACACGGCTGTGACCATCATGATGCTGTAAACAGAACCTGGATCCATCCGAAAAAATGACCTTTTGCCATTCGTGCACCCAGGTTCGTCGTTGAGTACATATTCTGCTAACAGGCATTGGATCTCGCCCAACGCGATACGATAAACCGCAATCGCGATCGGCTACAATCCGACCTTTATCAAAGTCGGAAACGTGATGGTACGCATTTCTCCCCCTTACACGAGGCATGACAACAACGTTTCACCAGGCAACGCTGGTCAACTGCTGTTTGTGTATGAGAAATCGGTTGGAAATTTTCCTCATGTTTGCACGTTGTAGGTGTCGCCGCCGGCGCCAACCTTGTGTGAATGCTCTTAAAAGCTTGCACTGCGGCATAACAACGCGCGCTACTTTAATCGGAGCGTGGCTGTACCTAGTCACATGAGCACGTTAGTTACTGCTATTACTGCATTACCACTTCGCCTAGCCGGGTAATACACCACGCAGCGTCTTTCTCCTGTCGGTTAAAATTCGCGTCTGTAGCACATCATCTTCGTGGTGTAGCAGTTTTAATGGCCAGTGCTGTATTACCCGTCAAGGCGAAGTGGTAATGCGGTAATAGCAGGAATTAACGTGCTCATGTGACTAGGTACAGCCACGCTCCGATTAAAGTAGCGCGCGTTGTTATGCCGCAGTGCAAGCGTGGAAAGTGAGTGCGGAAATTGTTTTCGCTGGCTGACAACATGGCATCCGGTTAACGTTACTAAATTTGTTGACGATGAGAAAGGGATTTATCGTGCCAGCGGATAACGCGAAGGAACGTGCAGCCAAACTGTTAAAAGTTCAGTAAGAGGACGGCTTGCAGATTGCGGAAGGAAGGACACGAGGTCGAGCAGAGTGGGATTCAAGTTTCTACGGCAAAGAAGGAGAAGCGAGGTGCCCACACTAAGTATTCCAGTGACGATATGGATTAGTGTATTGCCACGCAGAAATTTCTACGCTGTTACGAACATTATAAAGAAATACCAACTTTGGGAGAACTACACAGCTTTTGTCGCACAGACATGAACTTCAAATTTAGCAAGAAATCTCTTAGAAAAATTGTTTTGTCTGTGGGATTTAGTTTTAAAAGATGCTAAAATAAACATGTTATGTGCGGACGAGAAGACAGAGTAGCAAAAAGGGAATAACACATTAGATTTTTTCGGAAGAAAGAACGGTCATAATCAAAGCGGCCAGAGGTTCGGTTTGAAGAAACATGGATCCGCACATATTACACCGTAAATAAATGTTGTTAAAGTGACACTGTGCGTGAAGTAGGCCTATTACCGAATGAAAGTGCCGGTAACTGTTTACTAGTTGTGTATGCAGGAGGTGACATGGGTTGATAATTAAGTATTCCCTTCTCATATATGATTCAAAAACTAAAACGTCGGACTGCCGCTCAGAAACGGGCCATGAAGCCTGTTCTTTAGTTATTTGAAGAGAACGCATTTTGTATTTCTTTGACAAAATAAGATATACAAATGGCGAAATATTTTCTAAATTAGCAAAACAAAACTAATTGGTGCCAACCGTATTACCCTTCGTAGCAGACTAATTTGTAAATTGTTATACCCGCTTTCTCTTACAGGCAAATACTCTCGCCCGCAATCATCTGCTGATGACAAAACATTCGATAAGTAACAAGGGGTGGGATAGGCTTTTTCAAATTCTCTTTACGGTTGTGTATTTTACGTGGCTGATGACAAGGAATAAAACAAATACGATTAATTAAGTAATTAATAGCGTTATTTTGTTAAAGATTTAAAAGTTTCAGAGCACCTGAAGCCATTCGAACTCACAACCTCTTCCGTATCAGGCATACGAGTATGTTTTACGCTTGTACACTACAGCGCTACTCAGGACAAGACTGTAGACTCTTAAGTCCATTGAGCGAGATAGCGTAGTTATAGGCACATTGCATTCGCATTCGGGAAGACGACAGCTGAAACCCTCGTTCTGCTGTCCTGATTTGGGTTTTCCGTGGTTTTCCTAAATCGCTTAAGGCACATATCAGGATGGTTGCTCCGAAAGGTCACCGCTAATTTTGTTCTCCATCCATTCATAATCCGAGCTTGTGGTCCGTCTCTAATAACCTCGCTGTCGACGGGACGTTAAACACTAATCTCCTCCTCCCTCTTGAATGCAGAGCGTCACGCAAATTCTTTTTGTTTATTACTCGCAATGTTTTTACCGTTCGGAATATTTCTAACCTTTGTAAGTGCCCAAAATGTTTGATTGAAAGAATATCAAACCAGTGATCTGGTGGGAGTAATAAAACAGTCTCGCGCTGATGAGACTTTTAAACATCTCTTCTTGAAGAACTTCCTTTCTCTATTCAATAATAAAAGCTACGAATGTACTGACAGTCTCACTTCACAGAGTTGACTGCAGCTTAATACCACATTTACATAATTTATTTGTACTAAACAAGTGACAATCGGAAACCCATATTTGGTAGGGCTATCACAGCGGACATCGCATTCGAATTTCGAAATTAGATTTTCGTCTTCGGCAAATTGTGTTGCGTGTAAACGCGATGGCCCTTATACTCATGGGGGACTGATGACCTTAGCTGTTTAGTCCCCCTTAAACATCCCAACTACCACCACCACCACCTTACACTCAACATCTGGCACCTCTTTTACGTCCTGGGAACAACACTAACGCACTCTGGTGGCCGTTGTACCTGCCACGGAGAATTGTAGCTCTGATCATTCACATACCCGCCGATGGTGTGTACAAAGTGACAGTGACATCCTGCCCTGTTTGCTAGGTGCTTCACTTCTTTGTCAGGCAGTATCAAGCTAGAAATAAATTTTTATACACACGCAGTATGGGCGACAATGTGGAACAATACCATGACATAGGCAGGAATATCGAGTTTTTAGAATCCCAGGAACATTCATAGACAATCCATTCATCATCATCATAATGAGGTGAGAAGAAATACGGTGAAAGTTCTCTCCTTGTCAGTGAAAGACTGTATTTTTCAGATAAAAATTGCCTTACTTTGAGGGCGGCGTATCTTGTCCAACGTTTCCCCGCCCAGTAAATTTCGTCATTGAAGAGCGGCCCATATTTTTCAGTAAGCAGATTCGATTCTGAAAGGAGATTCCAGAAAATCAGCAAAATATCTATTTATGTCTGCCTGTCCATCTTCACTGGACTGCAAACGCTATCTAGCAACAAATCTCTTTCGATATAAGAAAAGGATGTAACCCGCAAGTGTGATCTCTGGCGACTAGACTGGACGCTCCGGCTAATCCTTGAGCTTGCTCATTTCCAAAGCACGCTTTGTAGACAAGATTAGAGAATGCGGCTGACTGTCATAGCACGACTGAATGCAGGTATACGGCTCCGAGTGGCGGGGCTATCTCGAGAGCCGTAATGGGATGAAATAGCGGTGTTTATCACATGCTGGCCTTGCAGACAGAGCTTCCATGGTGGACAGAGTAGGGAGAGGTAGCAAACTTTGTAGCTCAGGGCAGAGTTAGGGAGAACCGTAGGCGGGTCTACTCGAAAAGCTTTGGAATAGGACGCCTGAGAAATTGTGAAAGGAAGCCTGCTCTAGTCAGTTTTGTAATAGACCCACCGAAAATCCGCTATTTTATTCGATTCGACGAGACAAATATAGTGGCTGTTTGAGGCAGTCTGCGTGACAGCTGCCAACGGAGATACAGCACAAATGAAGATTGACAATTTTTCGCAGCGTATGTAAACCCCAGTTACTCACAAACGCCAAGACCTACGGAAAAATGCGTTGTTTAAAATGAAAGATAGTGCTTACAGTTACAAGTGATTAAAATTCCACACAGCTTGTAGTTTTACCGTTACGGCAAGTGTGTCGACTAAGCAAATATATCGAGAATGCTGAATATCTATGCTACTACATAAAGGCGAGCCGTTGTTTATAATTTTCGCCAAAAATCTCGAAGAGTACTTGACTGTTTTACTTCAAATTTTTATATAGTACTCTAAAAAACTCTCGGTCGGACACAGGCCCTATGTTTTTTAAATATGTGTGGTGTATATGTATGTATATACCATATAGAGATGCAAGCTCATTAGCAAAAATCTCGAAAAGTTCTTGACCGATTTACTTCAAGCTTTTCCACAATGTTGTTATAAACGTAAGCAAAAATACCGAAAAATTCTTACCAGATTTACGTCAGACTTTTAGACGATTTTCTAATAAACATTTAGCTGGACAAAGCATATATATTTTTCAATATATGTAATATATGGACATAGGCCACGTATAATATGTAATAAGGACGTGTTGTTAGCAAAAATCTCGAAAAGTTCTTCACCGACTTACTTCAGATTTTTACATTAAACTCTAATATGTTTTCAGACGTACATAGACTATATATTTTTTCAAACAACAATGTACAGCATTTTTGTTAAGACGGACTGTGAGAAAGAATCTGCTATGCTATACGGTGCTGTGAAAATATGTGGTTTCGTTTCCCTTCTCGCAGTCAGGTTTAACCACGATAGGAAGGCGCTTAAATCATTGGACAAACTGTTTCTTCCGTACATATTATTTCTTCTTATATATTATTTTAAACAGTAATTGTATACGTGACTATATGGTGTTTTGTTTTCTTTCGCTCAGTCAGTTTTAACAGAAAAGGCTTATAACCTTATGATTAGAATACTGCTACGGAATCTGAATCTTCCGAAACCTTGTAATCCTACCCATTTGAATATTACAACTATACTAGATGCTGTGGTTGGAGCTACTATCCTCACAGATCCAACAGCAGGAGAGGCCTACCATAGCCCGTATGCCAAAGATCCCAACCGATTAACCTATTTATTCTAAGCGACTTCAGTTCCCAATCAAGATTTCGTTTGCTATAACAATAAACAGGATTCAAAGGCAGCTAAATGGACGAAGAGTAAATGGACAGAATAGGGGAGGGGGACGCAGGGAGGGCGAAGAAAGAGATGGAAAGAGGAGGAGATAAACAAAGAGTGGGGAGAGGAGGTGGACAGAGAAAGGGCAGCGAATGAGATTAGGACCTATATCCCATTACCATACACATTTAACGACTGTGAAGCGTTGCTGGGTTCGGTGCTGTTATACAAATGTATACCAGATATGACGACAGCATGCAATAAACCTGCAGATTTCTGTATCTTGTTCATGTTAAACAGATAGTGTTAATGTAGCAGGTCACCGGACAAATTACAATTCAAATCCTTAAAAGAGCGCATTGGTCGCTGTATAGCACTGTAGATGATTTATGTGTAATTGGTACCACAGAGTCGTGTGCGCTCCATCGGTGGCGTAAGTCGTGTCTGTGAATTGGTGTGTATGTGGCAGCTGCTCTCATGGAATCAATGCAGCAACACAGAGAGTAGACAGATTGACAGAAATTAGCTATCGCGTTTGGATGTGACTATGACCACACCGTGAATAAGTTGTTGGTGCCGTTTTGTTCTTGTGTGACTACAAGGAATGGTTTATCACTTGCAACCATTTCACACGGCAGTTTGTACTCATCTGGGCCCACTGCGTCGTATATTCATATAAGGACTACATACTAGGCGTTCATTTTAACTGAAGACATTGAAATATTTCTAAAACTACACATCGGATCAAAGAAAGTTATAACTCCAGTTATTTTGTTTCTGAATAGGACATCCAGTGGTGCCACACTTGACGCCCCACACCACCACGTGCGTGAGTGGCGGGGGACAACTCTGAAATCTTCAATGGGAACCCTCGTTTTTTATTGCGCATTACGATTCTACGGCAAAATCTACATAAGTTCCGTCTGAAACATTTTTTTCATTTCGCCACAGATGACGCTGTAACCGGAAGAATAAAAATGGATACACAATCGTTATTTACGACATACTACTCATTGTATACTTAAATAGATATGGTGTCTGTTCTTTCGGACATGACCGAAAGAGCAGACACCATATCCATATTAGTATATAGTTCTGTCAGTACCGGCCAAGACCTTCCTCTTCTGTGCGGATGCACACATATTCCCCGAACTCTTGCGGGACTTGGTAAGAATGTCTTCCACGAGTAATGAGTATGTTGGGTAGGGACACTACGAATGTAGTGTGTAAACATAACAGGTGAGAATGTGGGTCTCGCGGAAGGCGTACGCGAGATGGTCCCTGCAGCCGCACTATCCTCAGTGTACTCGGTGGTTCAGATGGATAGAGCGTCAGCAGGAGATCCCAGGTTCGAGTCCCGGTCGGGGCACACATTTTCACCTGTCCCCGTTGATATATATCAACGCCCGTCAGCAGCTGAAGGTATTAATATATAATTCTAATTTCGTACTACTCAATGGTCCTTGAATATCCAATGGCACGTTGGACTCCACCTCCATGCTGCGAGAGTAGGACAGGCCAGTATTTCATGTCTTCTAATTGGAAACTCCATTCGCAACGTTGTATTCCTCCGACATACGTATCAGGAAACTTCTCGACGTACCACTGTGTCCGTGACTAGAGGCAAAGACAGTAAGTGTTCGAATATAGTGCCGCCAACTTTTCAAATGACCGTACACAGGACAGAAGCATATCTGCGGGAATGTCATCAAAGGCGTTTCTGATGCGGTCGATCATGTCTTCAAGGCCTGTTGCGCTTGTTGGCACACCTTATCTTTTACATATCCCCACAGAAAGAAATCCGGCGACGACAAATCCAGCGACGTAGATGGCCAATTAATAGGACCACTGACCAGTGTAAACCCGGTCTAATACCTCCCGTACTTTAATTGCGTAATGCAATGGGCAACCGTCATGCTGAAATCACATACGTTGTTGAACGTTCATGGCTACATCCTGCAATAGTACCGGTAGTTTCAAAAAAAAAAATGGTTCAAATGGCTCTGAGCACTATGGGACTTAACATCTGTGGTCATCAGTCCCCTAGAACTTAGAACTACTTAAACCTACCTAACCTAAGGACACCACACACATCCATGCCCGAGGCAGGATTCGAACCTGCGACCGTAGCAGTCACGCGGTTCCGGACTGAGCGCCGAGAACCGCTAGACCACCGCGGCCGGCCGGTAGTTTCTGTCCCAAAAACGTTCAATATTTGTGTACATTCTACGTGCCACAGATAAAATACGGACCAATGAGTTTGTTCGCCATGATGCCAAACTATGCGTTAACCGATCAGCGACGCTGATGGCCAACTTGCCGTAGCTAGTGGGGATTGCCTACACTCCAGTAACGTATGTTACGCCGGTTAACGCTACCGTGGTTTGTGAATGTAGTCTCATCGGAATATAGTTCTTTGGAAAAGAACGTAGTGATCGTTTGCATTAGTTGACGAGCCCATTCACAAAACACTACCCGGTTATGGAAAGCAGCGGCATGATGTACTTGATGCAGTGACACGTGGTATGGATGATAGTTATAACGATACATTATTGTTACAATACTACGTACGAGCATACCGGAATAGCGGTGTAATTGCCGGGCGCTCATTCCTGGGTTGCCGCTACTACAGCTATTCCATTAGCTTCTCCTGCAACACGAGTGCTTCGTTTCCTTTTACCGGTCTGTACTCTGCCATCTGACATAAAGGCGTTCACAATCTTATAACAGAAATAACGAGAGTGAGCTTTCTCTGGAAAAAGCTCGGCATATATGGCAACAGCAGCCTCAATATTTCTCCAAAATTCTCGATAAACCAGGATAATTTCAGTTTTTCCAGTAGTTGCAACATTCATCGCGCACGTCTGTTCTCCAAATGGTAGGTACTGTAGGTGTGCAGGTAATGAACGTTTAGAGTCACTATCTGTTCTACGACAGCACGATACGTGAGCTCCGATTACAGTGTACCGCCTGCGATGATACGACGTAGTTCGCTACACGACCACTGTGGCGCGTCGAGTAGTCCCCTCTTCGATAAGTCAGAGGATCACAACGTTGCGAATGGGATTTCCAATCAGATGTGACGAAATACTGGCCTGTCCTACTCTCACAGCATGGAGGTGGTGTCCAACGTGCCATTCGATATTCAAGGACCATTGAGTAGTATGTTGTAAATTAAGATTGTGTATCTATTTTTATTCCTCCGATTACCGCGTCATCTGTAGAGAAACGAAGAAATGCTTGAGACAGAGCTTATGTAGATTTTGCCGTAGAATCGTAATCTGGAATAATAAAACGGGGTGTCCCATTGAAGATTTAAAAGTTGCCCTTGCCACCCATGCACGGGGTGGCGTGGGGCGTCGAGTGTGGTATCGTGGGATGTCCCTCTCATAGACAAACAAACTGAAATTATAACTTTTTTCGATCCGATGCGTAGTTTTAGACATATTTCAGTGTCTTCAGTAAAAATGAATACACTGCAATTTATGCTACGAGTCCAGGACACTGCTGTGATGGATCATATTTTCCATTACAACAGGCCTATTTCGGTGTGATTGCTGTCTTCAGATTAGCTGTGGAATCTACAGAGTTTGGTACAACATATCAAGTTTTGAGGTAGATAATTTAACGTGTTATAGATTTATGCTTTGCTATGTACATCAGGTGGTCTTGATATCCGTATGCCATCGATTTCTCACTTGCTGACACTACCGAATAAGTTTGCTACTTTGACGTTGGTGGAGTTGCCGTAGGTGTTAAACCTTAGCTGGAGCAGTTATTTCTGAAGCTGTCGAATTATGAAATTTTATTTCATAATGACGTTACTTGCAACACATACATTACATAGAAAATTTTATTTAAAGTATCCTCCCAAATACGAGATGAGCAGGAAAACGAAATCTACTAACACACCAGAGATCATCTTACCATAATATTCAAAATAACCACTGGAAAGAATACGATTAAGAATACAACAGCGCAGGAAAATTGTCATAAACTTCGGACACAACAACAGTATCTGGCATAAGCACTCCCAAAAAAACAGAAGGATTAAATTACGTATGAGCATAGAACCATATGAACACAAATCATATAGACAATATAATAGAGTTGGTAAGAACAAAAATACGACCTCCAGAATGCCATAGAAATCAATAGCCTGTAACCATATAACATCGCTGATTCAACTGTCAATATAGCTGTCAAGCAACGTCATTATGAAATAAAATTTCATAATCCGACAACTTCAGAAATAACAGCTCCAGCTAAAGGTCAACACCTACTGTAGCTCCACCAGCATCAAAGGAGCAAGCTTATGCAGTAGTGACAGGAAGTAAGAGATCGATGTCATAAGGTTATCAGTACCAACTGATGTACGTAGCAAAGCATAATTCTATAAAGAGTTAAATTATCTACTTCAAAATTTGAAATATTGTGCCAAACTCTGTACTTTGCACAGCTAACCTGAAGACGTCAGTCACGCCGAAATAGGCTTAAGGCAACAAAAAATATAATCGATCACAGCAGCGTCTTCGTCTCATAGAATAATATATAATGCCCTTATTTAACACGGCGTAATAACACTGGTTGAAAAAATATCCTCACCGTCAGAGACCAGAGAGAACTGCCACGCCTAGTCAATAACGATCAGTTTCAATTGTGACAGGAATTACTGTTGTCGGTGAACTCATATACATTTCAATCACCTGTCGAAGATCAATGCGAACCCTGTAATGGACATCTGAAATTGTGTACCACGCAAAAGGTCATTTGTCACAGCGGCACGATAAAGCAGCACGTCTTCAATGGTCCAAACAACACTACTGGACAATAGCTGACTGTAGGCATGTAATGTGGTCCGACGGGTGAAGGTTTTGCCTCTTTCAAATAAAGTCAAGCGTCGAGTGCACCGAAATAATTAGAAATGTTAAAATTTACTTGAATTTCATATAAAAGCATATCTCAATAGTATGATGTCATTCCATTATTTCAAAAGTATTAATTACCAGCAGAATAATAAACAATTGCTAAAGGAAAAGGCGGATGAAGCACTTCGGAAGTCTTCGGGTCGTGCCTGACTTGGATGGCGGGCGAGATGGTTCGGTTGTAAGATCAAAGCACGATCGGCAGTCTCGGAAGACAGACATGTTGTCTGCCGCGGTCGGAATCAGTTAAGATATAATTAGCAATGTCTGCTTTGTAAATGTAAGTTATTTGGACTCGTAATTGAGATTTAGTTTGATAGTCGTTACGCAGACACCTAGTTCATTATTTTGTTTATTCTCTGTGAAAGTGCGAAGAATGGAAATTACTTGTCATTCGTAAGGTGGATTATAATTGTGCAGTTTCCCGTATTCTGCTAATAACAGGGGAGTGCCATTCCGTTTAAAGAACCAATTCATAATGTAATTATTTATGCAATACCAATTCCTTGCTAACAGTTTATTACATTGTCAAGATGACGGATTCACGACCTATGCGCTGTTTTCTGCGCAGAGGACAACACCTATAGAAGACTGCATATTGTTGAACATCATTCAGAACTTATGCATTCCATTCAGGGCGATGGAAGCAGCTAGTCCCATTGTGTGTAGCCGGCCGAAGTGGCCGTGCGGCTAAAGGCGCTGCAGTCTGGAACCGCAAGACCGCTACGGTCGCAGGTTCGAATCCTGCCTCGGGCATGGATGTTTGTGATGTTCTTAGGTTAGTAAGGTTTAACTAGTTCTAAGTTCTAGGGGACTAATGGCCTCAGCAGTTGAGTCCCATAGTGCTCAGAGCCATTTGAACCAACCCATTGTGTGTACTGCAGTCTTAGTACAAATGGGATCAGTGGCATGTTGTCTGTGGCAACATAGACGAGGTATGAAGCAATGCACACATAAATCCCTCTTACTATCTCTCTCTTTTACCTGCCATACAAGTATTGCCTTCCTTCTACATCTTAATCATGAGTATACTGTGATCAATACCGTCTTCCTAGCTGACATCAGCAGTGTTCACAAGACGACATGCACACCATACTGGTTTGCCATACACTGATGCACCCTATGACAATTCCACTCGCCAAATCACCAGATCTTAATCCCACAGAAAATGTCTTTAACTATTTGGAGCAGTAGGTGGAACACAGCACTCATCTCTATTATTTTGTAGCTTTAGGCTGTCTCATCATCGAGTGGTGTCAACTGGACGTGGCACACTTGAAGAAACTCATATGATGTTCTCATCCGATTAACACAATCGGCATGAGCCTTTACCGCTGCACGAAGAACCTCATTCGTCATGTCATTTATTTAACCACGAAACGCTCTTCCTCCCCGTAAACGACTGCGGAATGGTATACTGATGCCGATTCGGTATGCAGAAAACCTCAACAATAAAGTAAAAACTTGTCATTCACGACACCTGCCTTCTTCAAAATTGATAATACTGTGGAACAGGAGTGCTCTAGCGACGATACTGAAACTGCTCATGCCATCTGACATTTACGACTTTGCGAATGGAGTTTCCAATTAGAACTAATGAAATACTGGCCTGACCACTTTTAGAAGGCAGCGTGATATGGTAGATTTCCGGGGGTGTGTGGCACTAGATGTCTGCCCGCGTGTCACGTAGAACCCGTAAATTACGGGCCGGTGGTTTGAGGGTGCGGACCTGGTGCCGAATAACGTCCCAGATTTAATCCATTGATTCATATGAGATGAATTTGTAGGCCAAGACATCATAAGTCCACTACTACACCCCTAAAACCACTGTACCACGATTCTGCCCTTGCGCCACGGTCAGTTCCTAACTAGAAGATGCCATCATCAACAAGAAATACATCAGGCACGAAGGTACGCGGATGATCAGCAAAAATGTTCCTGTAGACTATTGAAATCATGCCCCTAAAATCACTGTATCACGATTCTGCCCTGGCGCCACTGTCAGTTATCCAGCTGGAAGACGCCATCGTCGTCGAGGAAGACATCGAGCATGAAGGTATGCGGACGTTCTCCATAACGTTCCTGTGCCATACCCCTATTATCCTCCTGAAAACACCATAGCACAATCCTAGCCTTGTGCCATGGTCAGTTATCAAGCTGGTAGATACCATTTCGTCAAAGAAGACATCTACCATCAAGTTATGCAGATGGTCCGCAATAACGTTACAGTAGACCACTACTATCGTGCTCATAAAATTACTGTAGCACAAGATTGGTGTTGCACCATTGTGGTTATTTAGCTAGAAGATGCCATCGTTGACAAGACGTCACGTGTGCTGCACTGCTGTTGAAATTGCTCGTTATTGTTTTATAAAATTTTAGTCTTCATTTACTTATTTTAAAGTTTATTTGTGTTAATATTTGCTGTAAAAGTAACTTATTAGAGGGTTTTCATTAATCTCAGTCTTTCTTCCTGTGTTATTGACTCGAGTGGTCTATTATGCGTGAGTGTGCTTGCGTCGTTCGTCTAATAAGGGGAGGCCGCCAATTGTGAAATTCAGATTCGATTCATACTGCGCCTAATAAAAGCTCATGGCCAGAGGTGTAATGTGGCAAAAAACCAAGATGCACTTCTCAGCCGTTGGCGAGAAAATCGACAGTTAAAAGAAACCGTTGCGGTGAAATACTCTCTACCGTTAATAATTTTCTACAGCGTCGTGGCGCAGCGGTAAGCGCTCGGGTTCGTAATCCGAGGGTCGCCGGATCGAATCCCGCGGCATGCCACTTTTTTTTTTATTAGTTTTTTGTAATTCAAATATATGAATTACAAAAAACTAATAATAAAAAAAGTTGCATGCCGCGAATTAATGAATTGCTTACACATGTTGGTGAAGGCGGATCGCTCTCCAATTGTACCGCGTCCATTTTTCCGTTTGTTTAACAGGGTGTACCAAAGCTCTCACGCCCGCACTGATTTTCGACGATGTTATAAGTTGCGCTAGGGACCGCATCTACATTCTTTCGAAGTTAGCAGGCAACTACGCTGTTATGCGGCGGCTCGTTTCGGCCCATTCAACATCTGTCCATCAAGTGTAACGAGCGAGTAACGGAGTTTATTTTTCATACCTGCCACAGCAAATTTGTGTTCGTGGGGTCTCTATTCTAATTCGAACGTTTGACTTACGCTATACGTATTCGTTTCGGAATATCGTTTCTACGTCTTCCGTTAACTATAGGTGGTAAACATTATGAAGACAATTAATAACATTTGTGAAATACAACTTTGTTTGCGGAAAACATAATGATGTTCGAAGTCGCCAGTTTTTCCACGACAAACGACTTTCAACAACTTATTATATGCATAATTGTTGCAACTGATTGCCGGGAATTATATATATGTATGTGTGTGTATATATATACACATTTGAATTACAAAAAATAAATACTAAAAAAAAAGTTGCAAGGCGCGAGATTCGATCCGGCGACTTTCGGATTACAAACCCGAGCGTTTACCGCTGCGCCACAACGCTGTAGAAAATCTTAAATCGTAGAGAGTATTTCACGGCAACGGTTTCTTTTTAACTGTCGGTTTTCTCGACAACGGCTGAGAAGTGCATCTTAGTGCTTTGCCACATTACACCTCTGGCCATGAGCTTTTATTATGCGCAGTATGAATCGAATCTGAATTTCACAATTGGCGGCCTCCCCTTGTAAGCCTCGCGCCTCAGTAGTGTGTTTACATTTTGCGGAGTGCACTGCCGCTGTAGCGGTTATAAAGCTAAGTACTGACAAACTTATTTATGCTCTGTAATACAGTTATTAAACTTAATAGTTTTCAGCGGTGTTGCATTCTACCGTATCTTCCTTCGCCGTCGGCGTTGTCGTTGTTACCGTGAGACACCGTTATACCAAGAGGAAAGGCGCGTTGATCTTAGAGCATGAGATATGACGACCTTAAGCCATTGACAACACACGACGGTCACGGTAGCACCTGATTCCAGAATAGCTTCAGTAGTTAGGATCTACGAACAATCCACTCTTGATCAGGTCCCCAAAACTTAACTCGTAACAAGATCCCTTCAAAGCAAATTGTCATAACGATCGTCTATAAAGGCTTCGTACAACGAGAAGAAATGTTACAATTTATGGAATAATAACTGATACGACCAAACTGTCTTGTCTCTTTTGCTTTATTTAACATAACTTCGTTCACAGTTTCATTTCGCATTCACCACTCATTCACCGAAACCCTTTGATGAACAGTTTTGGTTGCTTGACACCAACAGTCAATGATAATGATACAGCTTTTCTCCTTTTTATAAATTAAAGCCCATTCTCCGCGATATAATTAAAAAAACGGTCTCAATACCGCGTCCATCGTGAGATGCGAATAGATTTATCCCGGAATTGACCGCCCTGTAGGTGTATTCAATTTAATGACCACACTTCGTTATCCGCGATTTCGTGTAACTGAATGTCCACTTGTTAGTCTGATAATACACCGTAGCTATTTAAAATTCGCCCCTATATTTTTCACAACGCACAATTAGCACTTCTTTACTTTTTTTTTTCTAAGAGTAAACGAAAAAAAAGACGCCGTATCATCGGCATAGTCGATATAAAGCAAAACACCTTAATATGCCCAATTTTACCTCTTCTTATAAGATCGGCTACCTTACTCATTAATTTACTACATATTATTTCCAATAACACTAAACAGGTATCGCCGTTATATTTTAGTTGTATTCAAAAGCATGTTACTACTATTATGACCGACCAAATCGTAACAAATCGCGCGGCCTGCGTTTTTAACGATAACTTTACGCTATTCAAGTTCCGTTACAGCTATCTTGACTCGTAATGTTACACGGCCCCCCAGACTGTGATGTCTTGAAGAGGATTCCAGACAGAACAGGCTTTTTTTGTGTACTGTGACAGGAGAGGGTATTTGTTTCGGCGAATACACTCACTCTCAGATTCACGCATCAAGTCAGTACATACATTCTACAATATTTAAGTTGAGTTAATGGGCCTAGACAAAATGCCCTTAACTAAATTCCACATTTGTTTATAGGTTGTCTTAGAAACACTTCGCACTAATCACTTCATATTCACACCATATTTTTTTTTTCTTGGACGAAGCCCTCAGTTCTTCAACCGACTGTGCAAGGCAGGGATCACAGCCGGGTTCGACAAGTGGCATCCTAGGCCAAAACCCTTATTGGGCCACTTGTTTAACCAGAGGGGATTTGATCCTTTTCTTTTCCTCTTAATTCCACTTTTAAATCATCCATCCTCGCTGTTCGGTGAGAGGATAAATCGTATTTCAGCGTCGTCATTGTTGCTGATACCAAGAAGGTATCTCATGGAAATCTTTGGTACATTCTTTAATTTTCTTTGTAAGTTAGTATAAGTAAGTATTTATCCACTGGTGCTTTTACTTAGTCCACTCTGAGTGTAGTCTTGGTATCATTCAGTGTTTCTTGAATCTATATTTTGCTCATTATTGATAATACTTCTTCAGGTCTATGTGAGGGAACAAGCCTTAATTACATCAGTATCACAATCTGCCAGGAGGTAGCTCCCTTCATGAGGTATTTTCATTATTTTGTATGGACCTGTATATAAATATTGCCATTTCTTATTCTGTCTTTTCCTGGTTGATGCTTTTGGGTGATTTCTCAATAAAATTTCTTCCCCTACATCATATGTGACTACTTTCTTCACATTTTTATCAAAACGGGTTTTTCTCAATTGTGCTTGATGCTTCAGGTTTTCGTAGACCTTCTTCACCATATCTTCTTTCTTGGTAATCTTTTGTTCTATCGCAGGTAATTTCTTCATCCATTCTGGCACAATACTTTCACCAAATGCTATTTGGTTAGGTGAATAACCTGTCGGTAAGTGTGGTAAGTCATTATACACTTTCTCAAATTCATAAATCCAATCGATCCATTTATAATGTTGTTTGGGTATGTACGTCCGTAAAAATCGGTTCAACTCTCGGAAGATTCTCTTCAACCGGATTTCCACAAGGGTAAAATCTTGAGATGTAAATGTGCTGGATTCCTTGTTCTTTCATAGTGTCTCTCCATACTTTGCTTATATAATAAGCAGCGTTGTCTGTCAAGATCATTATAGGTTTGCCGAGCTCAGTTATATAGTTTTTGATAAATTTGCGTAACATGGGTCGACCGTGGCGATTTTTCAAAGGATATAATTTCACATATTTTGAAAAGAGGTCATAGAAAGCCAAAACATATTTGAACCGTCCACGTGTCATGGGACATGGCCCACAGACATCACATGATACCAACATTAAAGGTTGTTGTGGGATGATCGGATGTAATTCTATCTTCTGACAATAGTTTATGGGTTTTGCCTTCTGACATATTTCGCACTTCTTAAGAATATTTGTAGCTAGACGTCCCAAATTTGGATGATAGCAGTATTGTGCTATTTTGGCTGTACATTTAGCGGCACCAAAATGACCCCAATTCAAGTCAGTGTACCATACTAGTGAATCTAAATATTTATGTGGAACACAAATTTTCCAAACATCTTCGTCATCCTTCCACCGATACAATATTCCGGATTTTAATTGATACTGTTCTTGAGAGCGACTTAGCGTTTTGCTTTCAACAGCATGTCTAATGGCTTTCCACAACTTATCATCTTCTTGCAGTTGTGGAAGACTTCGACATAGCTGTGAAATCTGCCTCTCACAATATTGCCTTGATAAATTCATGACTTTAAAGTCAATAGTCCGTTCTTCACACTCATCGTCATTCTTTCTTTTCGGTAGTCTTGAAACAGCATCGGCTATGATGTTGTCATTCCCTCTGATGTATTTGAGCGTAATATCATATTATTGCAGTAGCAAGGCCCACCGGGTTAAACGTGAATGGAACATCAATCCTGTTAAAATAAAAGATAAAGCTTTGTGGTCGCAGAATACAATGATCTTCTTTCCATATACAAAATATCGAAACTTTCTAAGGGACCAGACCACGGCCAGTACTTCCAATTCAGTAGTACAATATGCACGTTCACAGCTAGAGAGCGTTCTGCTGGCAAACCCAATTATTTTGATGGTACTGATATCTTCTGGATTGTCCATCTGGAAAAGAGTGGCACCCAATCCTGTTTCAGAAGCATCCGCAGCAATAGAAAAATCTTGATCAAGTCTCGGATGATGTAACAGTGGAGCATTAGTCAAAGCATTGCGGATGTTATCAAAAGCTTGCATGCATTCGGAATTCCACTCCCACATGACATTTCTTCTTAACAGCCGTAACAAACAGTCTTGGCTTCCTAACTGATTGGGTAAAAATCGTCGAAAAAATGAAACTAAGCCGATAAATGACTTTAATTCCGTTCTATTCTTTGGATAAGCACATCTGTTAATTGCATCCATCTTTTTAGGATTTGGTTTTATCCCTTCAGGAGTAATTATATGTCCAAGAAATTTCAATTGGTTATGAGCAAACTTGGATTTGCTCAAATTTACAGTAACTCCGTATTCCAAAAATTTCGCAAAAACTCTTCTTAATAAGTCCAAATGTTCCTCCCAAGTTTCAGAAGCAATTAGCAAATCATCCACATATAAAGTAACTTCATTCAAAAGGTCTCTGCCCAGTACGGTATCTAATGCCGATACGAAAACACCACCGCTTATTTTCAACCCAAATGGCATGACGGTAAGCTGGTAACTTCGCCCCAGAAGAACGAATGCAGTATATTTTCGAGATTCTTTCGATATTCTAGTTTGCCAATATGAACTACGCATATCCAAAGAAGTTAAGAAGCGGGCACCATAGAACCTTTGTACTTACTCTTCTAGGTTCTCCGGTCGCGTTTGTACAGGTATAATGATCTTATTGATCTCTCTGGCATCCAACACCAATCTGATGTCACCACTGGGTTTAATTACCACCACCAGAGGGTTACAATATTCGGAATCTGAGAGCTCAATAATACCCCATTCTAACATTTTATTGATTTCCTTTCTGACTACTTTTTTTTGTTGTCCATGGGATAGAATAGGAAGTACGACAAAAGGGTTTACGTGCATACGTCTTCATATGGTATTCAAAGTCTTTTATTATACCCGGACGTTTACTAAAAATCGACTGATATGCTTCCAACAAGTAGTACAATTCGTCCCTTTGAATAACAGATAAATATTCTGATTCTAACACCTTTTCCTGCAATGACATTTTATCCATCATTTCTTCAGAACATTCAATAAGGCAGATATCATACACATTTTCATCATCAATACTGACATATTTTACCATTGGATTCATACACAATTAATTTGGAATTACTCGGCCCTTTCTAAGGGTGGCTGTCAAAACATTACCATTGGAATTAAATATACATTCACCTTTCTCTAAATTAATGATTGCACCGGTCTTACATAAAAAATCCAAACCCCAGATACATGGTACTGTCATTTAGGAACAACCAGGAATGTACTTTCTATTTGAGCCCCCTGTATTGTAACCTCGACACGTACCTGTTTCACAACTTTTTGCATTTTTGCGCTGAACACGCCAGACACGGTACATCCTGTGATAGGAAAAGTGGGCATTTTTACCCCTTGGCTTATCTGTTTTAAAAAGTCCAGCGTCATGACACTAACAGTCGCTCCAGTATCAATTAATATTTCAAAATCAACATTATTTATACTTGTTGGAACTATTGCCTGTAAAATTTGTCCGCACTTATTAGAAACTTCAGGTTTTTCTTCAAGTAATTCATTCCTTATATCCTGATCATTATTGTACCTAAATACTCTCAGTTCAAATTGATGCCTGCCTTCCTTCTCCTTTCCAGTCATCCTAGGAAGGCATTTGGTGACTGGTACTGGTTTAACTATCTCGTTGAGTCATCGATGGGGGTTCATGAACTTCCACAATCCGTACAGTATGATCCGAGTTATGGTATTCACCCCGTCGCACATTGGAGGCTCCTTCGCCCTTTGGTATAACTCCTTGTGCTGGATGAGGACTCGAGGCATTTGTTCCATTCTGCCGATGAACATTATGCTTCGAATTATCTTCCCAAGGTCGAATACAATTGGGTTCATCACTTGGGTACCTGTTACTCTTATTAATATCACTACTATGCACTTTCGCGTCACCATATCGAGGTTTACCTCTAGCACAGTAAGTATCTCTCCTATATTTATTATAATCATTGTTTTTATTGCAACCATAGGACGAAGATCGTCCACGCTCCTGTGATGCGGGTTTGACCTGGTTTTCGGTATTATTATTATCATACGTTAAATTATTATTATTATAATTATTCGTATTACTATGAGTTTGAGTCGACATTTGATTACTACTCATTTGTCTTGCGTCTTCCATAATCATATCTATAGAGTCAATCACCGACAAGAATTGTTCTACAACGTGGTGAGGAACATTTATTAACTTTTCACGTATATTTATGGGCAACCTTCCCTTCAAAATTCTGGTCACTTCCTTGTGAGAAATTGGATCACTCCAATAACGTGTCTTATTTATGTACTTTTCAAAATATTGCCTTAAAGTACTCCTTTTACTGTTAAAATACTCAGGTTGATAAACCTCTTTTCTTAATTTCTCTTGTTTACTCGACGACCAGTATTTAGCCAAAAAAAGTTATTCAAACTCAGCGCAAGTATGGCAACTTTCACTTACTTCGGCGGCCCATAATGCGGCTTCTCCGGTAATTTTGGATACTATAAATTGAAGTCGGTCGTCTTCTGACCAGCTACGTGGAAATATTCTTTTGAAATTATTGATAAAGATTTTCGGATGCAGGTTGTTCCTTTCAGTGGAGAATGTTGGGAATTGTCTACTTTTAAAAATGCTGTTCTCCACCTTTAAAGAAGACAAATATCCTCGCTGACCAAAAGAATCATCATCTTTACCAACCGAATCATCATCTTCCCAATGCAAATTTTCACCACAGTTGTACTTCGTATTATCACATGTTCGGTTGTTTTTCGACCTATTCTCCGAACGTTCGTCCTCTGTCAACCAATTTTGTGATGACTTTCATTCTAACTCCGCCAATTAATGATTGGTTTCCTTTTGCCATTTAGGTAACTCATCAACTATTTTGTCTTTTATTTTCTGAATTTCGCTAGTGAAGAGCTTAATTAATTCATCATTTCTACTTAGGTGCTCATTGATATTTTCATTTGGCTGGGATCCAATAGTAGTCTTAACCTTGTCTACAATTTCATTTCCTTTTATTTCTATCCATTCAGATAGATCTTCGTCAAGTCTTTTAGTTTGATTTACTAAATACTTTTCAATCCCCTTACGAGCATCGGACTCAAACTCGACTATTTGTTTCGAAAGCTCTTCTATCTGTGCGCTAGCATTGAAACAGCTGCTTTCACACTTAACGATCCTATTGGACAGGCCATCATAACTCTTCGAAACTACTCGTATTTCTTTTCTACGTCATGAAGTTTTCCAATGAAATTATTATATTGCCTTTCTAAGGTGTCAGAAAACTCTACATCTAGTTCTCCAAATTTCGCGTATAATTGAGTCTCCCAGTCCGCCTTTAATTCTTTCTTAGTATTTTCCAGTTTATAATCAAATGTGTTCAGTTTGCTTTCCAAAGAATCCATTTTAACTTCTAATGAAGCAAATTTGGCCTCAAATTTTTCATTTAAGTTTTGATTGTCCTCTTTTAATTGCTTATTAGCTTTTTCTAGTGAACCAAGTCTTCCATTCATTACACCCATTTGAGTATTTATTGATACCGGCATATCAAACATTTTTTGATTAATATTTCCATTTTGAGGATCAACTTGCTGATCTACTTCCGAAACCTCAAGATCTTTATGTTCTCCCACGCTGCTTACCTTACTTATCATTGTATTTGAATCTCCTAACGGCTCTAAATCAATAACTGTATTATTATCTGTACTTGTCTCCTGTCCCACATTGAGCTCATGGGATGCAGCATCCATATCCTCTTCACTTTCCTCTCTCTCTCTACTCATTACTCTACTCAACTGCACATTATCATGTATTCTTTTCGTTCGTTTTGACATGATTATTCACTACCAAGACATACACTTATTTTCACTATGAACTTATATATATTTATCTACCAAAATCACAAGTCTCAACTTCCTTTTTTTTAATAATTATACAGTTATTTTAATCATACCTGGCAGTATCGCTCACTTTTAGCGATTATTGAAGAATACCTCATTCACTGGACAGACTTACTGGCTGTTACAATATTTTCCAACTCTAGGGTTCCTGAATCCGGATGACACTCGACTCGATGCACCCATCCTCCTCGATCGAGCCGCACGTTGTGGCGCCACTTCTGCCGTATCTTCCTTCGCCGTCGGCGTTGTCGTTGTTACCATGAGACACCGTTATACCAAGAGGAAAGGCGCGTTGATCTTAGAGCATGAGATATGACGACCTTAAGCCATTGACAACACACGACGGTCACGGTAGCACCTGATTCCAGAATAGCTGCAGTAGTTAGGATCTACGAACAATCCCCTCTTGATCAGGTCCCCAAAACTTAACTCGTAACAAGATCCCTTCAAAGCAAATTGTCATAACGATCGTCTATAAAGGCTTCGTACAACGAGAAGAAATGTTGCAGTTTATGGAATAATAACTGATACGACCAAACTGTCTTGTCTCTTTTGCTTTATTTAACGTAACTTCGTTCACAGTTTCATTTCGCATTCACCACTCATTCACCGAAACCCTTTGATGAACAGTTTTGGTTGCTTGACACCAACAGTCAATGATAATGATACAGCTTTTCTCCTTTTTATAAATTGAAGCCCGTTCTCCGCGATATAATTAAAAAATCGGTCTCAATATCGCGTCCCTCGTGAGATGCGAATAGATTTATCCCGGAATTGACCGCCCTGTAGGTGTATTCAATTTAATGACCACACTTCGCTATCCGCGATTTCGTGTAACTAAATGTCCATTTGTTAGTCTGATAATACACCGTAGCTATTTAAAATTCGCCCCTATATTTTTCACAACGCACAATTAGCACTTCTCTACTTTTTTTTTTCTTAGAGTAAACGAAAAAAAGACGCCGTATCATCGGCTTAGTCGATATAAAGCAAAACACCTTAATATGCCCAATTTTACCTCTTCTTATAAGATCGGCTACCTTACTCATTAATTTACTACATATTATTTCCAATAACACTAAACAGGTATCGCCGTTATATTTTAATTGTATTCAAAAGCATGTTACTACTATTATGACAGACCAAATCGTAACAAATCGCGCGGCCTGCGTTTTTAACGATAACTTTACGCTATTCAAGTTCCGTTACAGCTATCTTGACTCGTAATGTTACAGCATGCCGTTGATGGCGATATAACGACTTAATAAACTTTTGAAATCGCTCGCTCGCTGTGTTTTTTAAAGTTTTCTGTGCGATAAAGTCGTTTAGTAAATTTCGTGCTTTAGTTTTCAACTGACGTTTCATATTGTTTCTAATGAAATATTTCACTAAAATTTTCATTCAGTGTTTCAATTTCGTTTAGTGTTCCAATGGCCGTTTGAATTTTTTGGTTTTAGCTAATAATTTTGTGAAGTTTTGTTGGTATTGGTATTAGCTGTGGTGTAGTAGTATTACTCCAAGTTGTTGCTTTCTTAGTAGGCAGAGAATTTGGAGACCATTATTGTTAGTTCTATAAATAGTTCTACTGGTGTAACTGAACTTTGGTAACGTAGATGTATAGTTTTTTTTCAGTAACGGTAAAATTTTACCATGAGTGAGAAGTGTGGGCTCTGTCGTAGGTTTGTGAGTAGTGGGTTACGGTGCGGGATTTTTTCAAAGTATTGTCATTGGGGGGAATGCAGTGGGGAAGCCAGTGGTCATTTTAGTGAGATCCTCTCCTGGGAATGCAGAATCTGTAGTAGAAATAAGTTGATAGAGGAGCAGGAGCCTAAGATCTGTGCCCCTCAGGTGAAGTTACAATGCGCAAAGGAGGAGTTAGATAGGTTGAGGAGGGTGAAGGGTGATGGGGAATGGGAACTGGCAGTTGGCAAGAAGGCAGCTAGCAAGACGAGGTATTCAGACAGTTTTATTTTGCGTACAAGAAATAGATTTGATCAACTGTCAGAGTTGAGTGGAGAGGAGCCTCCTGTAGCTGTAGATTTAGGGAACATGCAGCAGTCCTCAGCAATTAGGAGGCCTCGGTTAGTTGCAAAGTCTAGCAGAAAGAAGAAGGTTCCGCTGCTATGTAGTTCCCCGTGGTAGAGGTGTGTGGGCCAGCAGTTGCAGGAAGTGTTGGGGAGTAAGTACCAGGTCACCAGCATTGTGAAGCCTATTGCAGGGCTGGCTCAAGTGACTGACAGCATAGGGGTTATGTAAGAATTTTACAAGGGATGATCAGGTAGTGATAGTGGTGGAACAGGGATCAAACTTGATAGGGACGGGGAATATGATGTAGGTGGTGACCTGGTAAAGGTAGCTACTCAAACTAGTGTCACTAATGTGGATTTAGTGCAACTGTTTCAGCGTCATGATCGGCCTCATCGTAATCCGACTGTTAGGCGCGTTAACGTGGGGCTGGGGAGCTGATGGCAAAGGGCATGGGTCACATCTCAGTGGTGCCAGTTGTGTTTATTAGTAGATCGAGTTTCACTAGGGATGGCCTGCACGTCAGTAGGTATTGGAAGGGAAGGCTGGCTAAGGTTATAGCTGACAATGTAGTGGGCAGTGGTGGTGGTGTCACTCATGGAAAAATTCTTGTAGTAGTTGGTGTTAGAGCTGCACCTTTTTTAGATTGAAATCAGCTGATAGGTATACCTGCTTAAAGGAAGTCCCTCTAACTAAGGGCTCACTTTCCGAGGATGTAATGTTTCCAAGTAGAGAAGAAATTAGCATATTTCATCAAAATATAAGAGGTATTAGAGATAAAGTTAGTGAACTGCTTATTGATGTTGACTCTGAAATTATTGGTATATCACAGCACCACTTAAATAATTTGACAATTCAGAGGCTTCCTTTAGCAGGATACAGATTAGCTGGCTGTTCCTTGCGGGGTGGGGGAGTGGCTATGTACGTAAAAAACAGTATTCCATTTGAGTCCATAGACGTATCACGACACTGCACTGAACAGATATTTGAATGTTGTGCAGTGGCAGTTAAATTTAGTGAAACTAAACTTCTAATTGTTGTTCAAAAAATTGTGGTGACTTCAATATAAATTTTGTATATGAAGGTACAAGAAAAAGGATGTTAGTAGATCTCCTAGATTCATATGATCTTATGCAGACAGTTTTTTCCAACTAGGGTGCAGGTGAACAGTAGCACAGCCATAGATAGTATTTTTCTTCATTCTTCTTTACTAGATGGGCATTCTGTTAGTAAAAGCGTGAATGGCCTTTGAGATCATGATGCACAAATTTTAACGCTAAACGGCTTTTTTACTCAAACCAATATCATATTTAATTTCAAACTATGTAGGAAAGTTAATCCAACAGCAATAGTTTTTTAAAACCTTGTCAAGGAACAAGAGTGGCAGAATGTTTATAGTGCCGATAACATAGATGATAAATACAACGCTTTCCGTAACACATTTCTCATGCACTTTGAGAGTTGCTTTCCATCAGAACATTCTAAACGGGGTACTAGCAGTAATGGGCAGCCCGAGTGGCTGACTAGTGGGATAAGGATATCATGTAGAACAAAGCGGGAATCATATCAAAATGTTAGAAGTAGTCACAATCAAGAGATAGTGGCCCATTACAAACAGTATTGTAAGGTGCTTAAAATGTTATTAGGAAGTCAAAGAGTATGTGGTATACAAATAGAATAGCTAATTCACAGGATAAAATTAAAACCATATGGTCAGCTGTGAAGGTAGTGTCTAGTCAGCAGCACAAGGTCGACGATATTAAGTCAGTTCGCAGTAAAAATATTTCTGTTACTGATAAATCAGATATATGTACAGTATTTAACAATCATTTTCTGAGCATTGCTGGTGAATTAAATAAAGATTTAGTTTCTACAGGAAATCATATAACTTTCATGGGAAATGCCTTTCCGAGATTGATGTCTGAAATAGTCCTCTGTAATACAGACAAGAGGGAGATTGAGTCAGTAATTAAATCTCTGAAGACTAAGGACTCTCATGGTTATGATGGAGTGTCTAGCAGGACATTAAAGTACTGTGCAGCACATGTTAGCCCTGTATTTAGCCATATTTGTAATTTTTCCTTTAGGAATGGGCAGTTTCCTGAGCTATTAAAGCACTCAGTAGTAAAGCCGCTTTATAAAAAAGAAGAAAGGGATAATGTAGGTAATTTTAGACCTATTTCTATGCCATCAGTGTTTGCAAAAGTTATTGTAAAGGCTGTGTCTGTAAGGCTAATTCATCATTTTATATCACACGATTTGCTATCAAATGTACAGTTCGGCTTTTGAAGTCGTTTAACAACTGGAAATGTTATATTCTCTTTTCTCTGTGAGGTACTGGATGGGCTAAATAAAAGGTTTTGAACGCCTGACGTTTTTTCATTTAACTAAGGCATTTGATTGTGTTGATCACAAAATATTGCTCCAGAAGTTGCACCATTACGGAATACGGGGAGTAGCTCACAATTGGTTCACCTCTTAATTTAGCAACAGGCAGCAAAAGGTTGATAATGGCTGTGATGTGGGGTCTGAATGGGGTGCTGTCAAGTGGGGGTTACCACAGGGATCAGTGTTGGGGCCACTCCCATTCCTTATTTATATAAGTGATATGCCCTCTAGTATTACGGGTAACTCTAAAATATTTCTGTTTGGTGATGACACTAGCTTGGTAGTAAAGAATGTTGTGTGCAACATTGGCTCGGTTTCAAAATGGTTCAAATGGCTCTGAGCACTATAGGACTTAACAGCTGTGGTCATCAGTCCCCTAGAACTTAGAACTACTTAAACCTAACTAACCTAAGGATATCACACACATCCATGCCCGAGGCAGGATTCGAACCTGCGACCGTAGCAGTCGCGCGGTTCCGGACTGCGCGCCTAGAACCACGAGACCACCGCGGCCGGCGGCTCGGTTTCAAATTGTGCAGTACTTGACTTTAAGTTCATGGCTTGTAGAAAATGAACTAACGCTAAATCACAGTAAGACTCAGTTTTTACGGTTTCTAACATACAATTCAACAAAACCTGACGTTTTAATTTCCCAGAACGGGCATATGGTTAGTGAAACTGAACAGTTCAAATTTCTAGGTGTTCACATAGATAGTGAGCTGTCGTGGAAAGACCACGTTCGGGATCTTGTTCAAAGACTTAATACTGCCATTTTTACTATTCGAACGGTATCAGAAGTGAGTGATCGTTCGACACGAAAATTAGTCTACTTTGCTTACTTTTATTCGCTTATGTCGTATGGTATTGTATTTTGGGGTAACTCTTCCCATTCTAAAAAGATGTTTTTTTGGCTCAGAAACGGGTGGTTCGGGCAATAAGTGGTGTAAGTTCACGAACCTCTTGTTGACCTCTGTTCACGAGTCTTGGTATTTTGACATTGGCCTGTCAATATGTATATTCCTTATTGTCGTTTCTTGTTACCAATAGTAGCTTATTCCCAAGTATAAGCAGCTTTCACTCGGTTAATACTCTGCAGAAATCAAACCTACATTTGGATCGGACTTACTTAACTCTTGTGCAAAAAGGTGTGCAGTATTCTGCTACATCCATTTACAATAAGCTGCCAATTGTATTCAAAAATCTTAGCAGTTATCCACGCACTGTCAAATCGAAACTGAAGAGTTTCCTCATGAGTTACTCCTTCTATTCTGTCCAGGAGTTCCTTGAAAAATTAAGCTGATTCTTATTGTATTGCTGATAGCGTTTACTTAAACTTATAAACTGACATTTTTCAGGTTCATGAGCATTTATTTTTATCTGTTATTACTTTTATGTTGTAATTTCCTGTACTGACACGTGCCATGACCTTGGAGATTTGCTCCTCAATTTGGTCCTACGGAACTTGACGTGTAAATAAATAAATAAAAAACAAGGAAAGCGTCAAACATTAAACGTATGCACACGGTTTGCAATAATGGTCCTGCACCACTGCTGTCATGCTGCTAATATCACTGAAGCACGGTTATGGCCCTGCGTCACAGTCAGTTATCCTGTTGGAATATGGCACCCTCGTCAAAGTGGATATCAAGCACGAAGGCGTGCAGATCGTCTGCAATAACGTTCCTGTAGATTACTGCCATCATGCTTCTAAATTCAATGGACCATGATTCTCAAAAATGGTTCAAATGGCTCTGAGCACTATGGGACTTAACAGCTGTGGTCATCAGTCTCCTAGAACAACAACTACTTAAACCTAACTAACCTAAGGACATCACACACATCCATGCCCGAGGCAGGATTCGAAACTGCGACCGTAGCAGTCGCGCGGTTCCGGACTGCGCGCCTAGAACCGCGAGACCACCGCGGCCGGCCCATGATTTTCGCCAGTTGTCATGGACAGTTATCCGTCTAGAAAAGCCAACCTTGTCAAGCAAGATATCATGCACGCAGATATACAGCTGGTCTGCTATCATGCTCCTAAAGTCACTAGAGCACGATTCTGACCTTATGCTGTGGTCAGTTGTCCTGCTGAAAAATGTCATCACCGTAGAGGAAGACATCAAGCCTGAAGGTATGCATATTGTCTGCAGTAAAGTTCCAATAGATTACTGCTACCATGCTCCTTTAAATCACTTGAAAACTATTATGACCTTGTACCACCCTCAGTTATCTGGTTGGAAGACGGAATGTCGCCAAGAAGGTGTGCAAAGATACGCAATAATGTTTCTGTAGACCACTACAATAATTCGCATAAAACTACTGTAGCACGATTCTGACCTTGTCCAGTGATCAGTTATCTGACTAGAAGAGGCCACTATCGTCAAAGAAGAAACTCATCATGAAGGAATGCAGATTCTCCACAATAATGATCCTGTAGGCCACTGCTGACATGTTCCTAAAATCACGGGAGCACTAATGTGACATTATATCATAGTCAGTTACCCGAATGGAAGATGCTATCGTTGTCAAGCGAGACACCAATTATGAAGGCACGCAGATAGTCCTCAGTAATGTTCCTGTACATCACTGCTATCATTATCCTAAAATCACAGTAGATCGAACCTGGCATTGCGTCAGGGTCAGTTACTTGCCTGGGAGATGCCATCGTCTTTAAGTAAGCCATCAACGATGAAGGTATTGAGATGATCAGCGGTATCTGTCATGCTCCTAAAATCACCGTAGCACAATTCTGGCTTTGTGCCGTGCTCAGTTACCCGTTTGGAAAATGCCAGCATCGTCAAGGAAGACGTCAAGCGTGAAGGTATGCAGTTGGTCTGGAGTAATGTTTCTGTGGTCCATTGTTTTCGTGTTCCTAAAATCACAGCAGTACAATACTCGCCTTGCACCATTTGCTGTTATCCGGCTGGAAGTTGCCATCATCATCAAACAGACATCAAGCATCATTACGCAGATGATCTGCAATAATATTCCTGCAGACTACTGTTATCAAGCTCCAAGAACCAATGTAGCACGATTCTGACCCTGCGCCATGTTTAGTTATTCGCTGGAAGTTGCCACCGTCGTCAAGGAAGACACCAAGCATGAATCTATGCAGATGTTCCGCATTAATGTTACTGCATACCACTGCTATCAGGCTCCTCAAACCACCACTGGCCTTGCGGCATGGTCATTTATCTTTCTCGAAAATGCCATCATCGTCAAGGAAGACATCAAACTTGAAGGTATGCGTATGGTACACAGTAACGTCCCTGTGGACCACTCCTATCCAGCTCCTAAATTCACTGTAGCACTATTATCGGATGGTGCTACAGTCAGTTAACCAGTTGGAAGAGGCCACTGTCGTCAAGGGAGACATCAGTCATTAAAGCCATGCAGATGGTCCACAATAATGTCCCTGTACACCACTGCTAGAATGCTTCTAGAATCACTGTAGCTAAGCTTTAAGGAAGTTGAAAAATGAGGTCCACCCTATCTTTGCACGTCCTTCAACCACTTTCCATAGGTGCTCATAACAGCAGCACGTGAACAACCATCTAGCTTCGACGTTTCCGAGATGGTCGTTTCTTGCCACCAGACCATGCCAGTATGCCATTTTTCGAAGTGCCGAGCGAGGTGGCGCAGTTGTTAACACACTGGAATCGCATTCGGAAGCTCGACAGTTCAAAATTGCGTCCGACCACGATGATTTAATTTTTCTGCGATTTCCGTGAATCACTGCTGGCAGATGCCGCAATGGTTACTTTGAAAGGACAGAACCGATCTCCTTCACCATCCTTCAAACAGTCGGAGCTTTTTCTGCTTCTCTAATGATCTCGTTGTCGACAAAACGTTAAACCCTACTCTTCCTTCTTCCTCCGTTTGTCAAAGTCGCTTATGTCATTGGGTTTACCCATATGAGGCCTGTATCGTCGCTAGAATGATTCCCCATTGGTCTCTGCTCTGTTTTATACCAGGTGGTTATAAAGTACAACTACTCACAGAGCTCGACGGTGGGCTGTAATTATCGTGTGCCAGCGAAACCTGGCAGATATTCTAACGCGCTAATGTGGAAAAGATTCACGGTGTAAGGAAATTAGTTCCAATTTTGGCCACCAGGAGCTAAATTGATGTCGTACAGCTTCTCTTCGAGGTCTACGTTACTCATATTGAACAAATTGTGTGACCTGTGGTTAATAATAACTTCAGCATTATGCCTTACTCACTGGTTTGACGTTTCCTGCCAACATCCCGTTCCAAATCCGTTACATATGGAAACATTTTTATACGTGTTTCTTGCGTTCACAGCGCCAAATTTGACCTGGTAGCGAAAGTTGGACCTTATTTCTTCTAGCTTAAGTCGGTTCCGCATTAACTATATCTACCAAGTTTCCCTGCCGCACGATAATTACAGCCCCCACTGGACCTCTGTGAGCAGCTACTATTTAACAATGACCAGCCGGTACTTATCTTAGCGGGTCAAGTGCCCGCACCGCCACCGGGCAGCATTCAGCGTAGTTGTGGGCAGTGTTCCTAATGTTTTGGCTCAATAGTATAAGCTTCGACTGTAGTAGCTAGTTCACATTTAGTTCGTCTTTTTTTAGTCAAACTCTGCGCTATCCAGTTTATATATTACAGGTCCAGTATATATGTTACAAGTGTGTCCGAAATTTTGATTCTAATGACAAAAGTAGTTTTTGAAATTATTATTCTCCATTTGCAAAGCAATATTTAATCATTTACACATTGTCTTACAAGGTTACTCCAGTACATATCGGGGCTGAAGATTGAAAACGAGTAATACTGAGCGCACACAGCCTGACAAAATAACTGAAGCATCCAGAAGGAGAGGAGGAATCGAAATTAAAATTCGCGTGTTGATAGAGTAAGTGAGGTTATTTCAGCGATCACATTATCGAGTCAAATTTAAAAAGAACTTGGCAGTGTGAGCCCACCAATCAGTGCAACTTTGCACCTGTTCTTCAATGTTGCATGTACCGATTCCTTTGACGAGGGTACCACGAAGCAGTTGTATCGTCTCCTGAGGCAGGCTGACCCACATCTATTGTAAATGCTCCTTTGTATCCTCGGATGCAGTTGACGTCCCAGCTGGTCTCACACACGACAAATCTGGCTATCTCTCTGGCCACTGGAAAACCTCAATATCTCGCATACAGTACGTAGAGACAATGTGCCGTGTGTGAACGATCACTGCCCTCTTAAAAAATGGCACCAGGGTACTGTTGCACGAGAGGTAACACGTGAAGACACGGGATGTCTCTGACGTACCGTTGTGCTCTGAGTTACCTCAAATACTAACAACCGTGACACGAAGTCATACTCGATATCTCCCCGCACCATGACGCCACGAGTGACACTGCTGTACCTCCCGAAAACGTTGGAAGGACGGGAGCTCTCCCCAGCTCGCCGCCATACTCATCTGGGGTGCAGAGCAGCGATCGTTCGTTGAGCACGGTGCGAACGCATTCTTCAGTAGTCCATCCTTCCCGGTGATTACACCACTCGAAACGGAGCCGCCTGAGTTGTGGTTTTAACAGGAGCCCACGCATGTTCTGGTTATTTCCTAGTCCGGCCGGCAGCTGCTAGTCTCCGACAAATCACGCGGAACGATATAGAATATTGTAGTGTGTCCGTTACTTGTCCTCTGATGGTACGGGCAAATTTGTATGGGCTACGACACATGTAGTGCACGATGCGGTGATCTTGCCTTGTGGTGGTCAGACGTGGTCGACTAGAACTTTGACGACGAGTGTGCTATCCCTCGCGTTGCCATGCAGCCCGACATCGGACGGCTATCACATCTGAATACCCCACAAATCTGAATATTGCACTATTCGACCAGGTAGCCAAATGGAGACCAATAATGAGGCCACTTTTAATCTCTTTCGAGAGCTGATAATGCCGTCTGTCACGTGTACGTGCCATATTTGTGTCTTCACGATGATCACTCAGCATCTGTCGCTGTTCACGCACGTTACATACCCCACCAGGCATGGTAAGAACGCTAAATACGGAAAACACTTTGCATTCTGGTGGCCGTTTCCTGTCACACAGAACTGCAGCTCCTTTCATTTACATATCCGCCGATGGCGTGTATATTTACGAAGTTACACTGGCATCTACAGTGTCTTTCGTGTGTTTCACTTTTTTCGTTACACAGTGTTCATTCTCAGTTAGTATTTAACTACCACCTGCGTTTTTTTCCACAGCTCATTTGTCCGTTGGAAGACGACAACACCAACGCTATTCCAGCAGTCGTAACAAATTTAGCAGTGCCTGTTACGACAAACGAGACGAGAGAGACAATAAGCGAAGGGAGAGCAGAATATAGCAACTGTGTACCTTTCCGTGAATCCAATAGCTATCAGGCATTATTAAGCTATCGTGTAGCCACAAGTCGTGCCCTAGGAGGGCATGTCTACCTGCGGGGGAACATCTTTGACAGGTCTGGCGTTGCCACAGAATCAATATACTGATAAAAAATAGGTCAATCTAAAAACAAGCAAATAGAGGAGAGCTGAATTAATCAGACCAATGGTTCTTCCAAGAAAACCCAAAGAACAAGATGCACTTACAAAAGTAGAGCACCCTTGACGTAAAATCACCTGTGTGCTTACTGAATTATTGCTAACTGCTTACCTCCTACGGCACACTGTTCCGATGATTAACTCATGTATGCCTACAGGGTCGATAACGGCCCTGTTGCGACATGCTTTAAAAGTTATAAGTGCCAAAATGTTCAGCAAATGTAACGCAAATCTGCATGACAAATGGTTATCAGAGTTTCATGCATAATGCTATTATGTTTTTTGTTCGTTACCTACCTAATATGAGTACTTAACAGTTAATAGCTTGTAATAGTAAAGATTGATTGTCAAATTCCCAGTAATAAACACTGATTATTGTAAGATATATTTTAATTTTGATTTTTCCGCTCTACAGAAGTGTACGACCTTATGTGCCTATGTGGTCTTTTGTCCACCCACTGAGAAAACCTGCTTCCAGAACTCTCATCTACAAATTACTATTACAGTCGGTGTCTGTGGTCACTAATAAATGACATATGTGAAAATCATAAAAACCCTTGTTAAGAAAAGTTCTCATCGTATATAGGTTAATTCTTGCGTTGAGATGCCCATAGTAGTCTAGTCTACAAGACCGAGCACGTTGCGTGTAATGTGGCGTTCAGTGTCGACGTGCACGTGGAGGGCGTATCGAGCGACCAGGTGCGCCGTTCCGTGAAGCTCTAAAACTGCTTAACAGGATTGAAATCTAATGAGTTTAGGGCTACAAAGGATAAAGAATGCGTGTTGTGTGGTCTCCAACCCAATTCTGCATCTGACCTGCGGGGCGTAGGAATATTATCTTCTTCCAAGAAGTCATAGTCGTCTGGGAAAAAGCAATATACTGTTTCGTGAACTCAGTTTGGAAATAATACTTCTACGCCAACTCATATACTAAGTTCTCCACTCAATCTTTCCACACGCTCTAGCTTGTAGTTTCGAAGTTCAAGAAATTTTATTTTAGGTGAAGGATTATTAATCACATCATAGTTCTGCCTTGTAGTCTTTTTTGATCTATATTCATAGCATTTTCTCTGTATTTATCGCTTAGAAAAATGAAATTAGATTCTAATTGAGTACCTATTCTAGTTTTTATTATCTTTTTGTCTCCTGAACAACCACGTACAGAAAGCGACACCACCTGATATGGTTCCTCACACTGCTTTACAATTTATACAATAGGTGAGAGTTTTTTGCCTTGAGAATGGAGCACCGAGAAACTCGTGATGTTTCCTGATCGTTCTTTCAATCTAGTGACGAATTTTGGAACCATCGAAACAATACGCACTAGAGACCGCAATAAACGGCTTTCTGCATTTTCTGTTGTTTTTGTTGTTGTGAGACGTCAGGTAGTGTTTTTTATAGCATTTGTAAATACACTTTCCAGTCACATTAATGTGACAGCTTGTTAAAAGCTCGAATAACCACCTTTTGCAGCGCGGACCGCTCCGAGACGTGCAGGGTAGAGAGTCAATGTGGTTCTAGAACTTACCGCCAGCTGCGGTATGCATCTCGGTTGAGGAGCCACTGCACGTACAGCGTGATCGAGATGGTCCACAGATTCTTGTTTGGGCTGAAATACGAGGAGTTTGACGGCCACTGGTGTACGCTAAACTCATTCTGTGGCTCTTAGAACCACGCACGTACGCTGTGAGCTTTGTGGTACATTGCACTGTCTTACTGGTAGATGCCATCGTTCCTAGTAAAAGCAAACCCCATGTAGGGGTGGACATGTTCCCCAGAGATAGGTGCATACTGAATGACGAAACCACTCAGGAAATGCCACGAAAACATTCCCCACACCGCAACGGCTCCTACTCCGGCCTGGAACCTTCGCCTTCAGCGTTCGCTCTTGATGGAGTTGAGTATGCTACAGAGTGTCTTACAGTTCACGTCACTCGTAATGGTTTGTGCGTGCTCGAGGAATTCGATGAGTATCGGACCTCGCACATCGAAGAGCACGGTGAGCATCGCCTTGCCTGCTGGGGCACAGATTTTAATTTTTTACGAAGTGACTAGGCTACATTCGCGTCCCTAAGATGTCTCATTACCTTATCCAAAAGCGGCATACGCAAATTTCAACAAGTTTGGTTGCAACAGCGTTTCATACTTTTTATTTGACCACTACTTATATAATAGGGGCGTTCAATAAGCGATGCAACACGTTCCTTTTCTTGGCCAATTTCGCTTTAAAAAATGCACAATTTGTTGCGGGAAATTGTGGAATATTCGCGCTTCAGCCCCTACAGTTTCTAGAAGTGCGGATAGATGGTGGCGCTATACGTAGCCTTCAAAATGGCGTCTGTAACTAAAAAGCGTTCGAAGCAGAGAGCTGTTATTGTGTTTGTATTGGCGCAAAAGCAGAGCATCGCAGCTATTCATAAGCGCTTGCAGAGTGTCTACGGAGACCTGGCAGTGAACAAAAGCACGGCGAGTCGTTGGGCGAGTCGTCTGTCGTCATCGCATCAAGGTCGCGCAAACCTGTCCGATCTCCCGTGTGACAGCAGGCCGCACACAGCTCTGACTCCTGACGTGCAGACACTCTCATTCGAGGTGATCGACGGATCACTATAAAACACCTCTTACACCGCTGGACGTCTCTGTTGGTAGTGCTGACACACTCGTCCACCAGTTGAGGTACTCAAACGTGTGTTCCCGCTGGGTTCCTCGCCGTCTAATAGATGACTATAAAGAGCAACGAAGGATCATCTGTGCGGAATTGCTTGCGCGTTACGATGCTGATCCCGACCATTTTTTGTCGAACATCGTCACAGGCGGTGAAACTTGGGTTCATCACTTCTAACTGGAAACAAAACAGTAACCCAGTGAGTGGCACCACATCGGCTCTCCTCCATAGAAAAAGTTCAAAGCCGCACCCTCAGCCGGTGAAGTCATGGCGACAGTCTTCTGGGACTCTGAAGGAGTTATTCTGTGGCATGTCCTCTCTCATGGTGCAATGATCAAGTCTGAAGTGTACTGTGCTATCCTCAGGAAATTGAAGAAACGACTTCAGCGTGTTCGTCGCCACAAAAATGTAGACGAACTTCCCCTTCTCCATGACAACGTAAAGCCTCACACAGGTCTGCGTATCCGAGAGAATCTCGTAAGAGCTCATTGGACCGTTATTCCTCACCCACCTTACATTCTGGGCCTCGCATCTTCCGACTTCCATGTGTTTCGTCAAATGAAGAATGCACTCAGTGGGAAGAAGTACGTGGATGATTTGGAGGTTATTGATGGAGCAGGACGTTGGTTCCGACGTCGACCAGAAGAGTGGTATCACGCGGGAATACAGGCTCTCCCAGTAAGATGATGTAAGGGCATCGCACTGAACTGAGATTGTAAGGAAAAATAGGGTTTTGTAGCCCAAAAACGGGGGAATAATATGGGGTATTGGAATCCTGAATAAAACTAACCTGCTTTCAGAAAAAGCTATTTGAAATATGTTGTTAATTCTTCAATTACAAAATTTATGGGAAGCAAAGTATCTTTTTTTAAGTAGTTGTACAACGCGCTGACGGTTAAGCCATACTTCGTCGGTCATGCGTCACTTGTACCTTAAAACGGAGGAAGATGTTTTACCGTGGAACATGTGATATTTGGAAATGAACTTCGAGTCTTCAATTTTTTAACAATTTCACCTGTATTGTTAATAATAATCTATATTCGTTTCCACCAGATTCTATTTCACAATGTATTTAACTTGTAAGTGGCTTTTGATAGTACTTCTAGTCCGTTAGCTGTCATTGATTCTTGATGAATAAGAGAGTAATAATGTGACATATAGACTATTAAACTCAATACCGACTAGATTTTCTCGATTCCAACACTTTCCTGTAGCAATAGAATATTTTTTCCTATTTCCGTGGAACAATTTCCTTTTCCTTACTATTCTGGAATAGCTTTTGTACTTTCAGTAAAGGACTTCAACAGACAAAAAGTCTGTGCCACTATTTAAAAAAAATGGAAAACATGAATATACGGAACCTCCTTACAGGGTTGGCTAGAGGCGAAAGCCGGCCGGTGTGGCCGTGCGGTTCTGGGCGCTTCAATCTGAAACCGCGAGACCGCTACGGTCGCAGGTTCGAATCCTGCCTCGGGCATGGATGTGTGTGATGTCCTTAGGTTAGTTAGATTTAAGTAGTTCTAAGTTCTAGGGGACTGATGACCACAGATGGTAAGTCCCATAGTGCTCAGAGCCATTTGAACCATTTTTGAGAGGCGAAAGTGTGAAACGTTGTTACAAGGTACACCCTCTTCCCTACGTTAGAGACTTACATAGACTACGCACAGCACATAAAACTGACGGATTGCTCTACAACTACAGTAGTTGTGAACTCAATTATATTGTCGTGTATTTTTAAGATTAGTTATGTAAGATCGAACTTATCATGCCTTATTTTCTGTAACTGATCTGAAGGTGTTCAGATTATGAACAAAACCAATAACATTATATATATGAAATGTATTCGTTGTAGTGAATACGAACAAACATCAGCATAATGGAATGACGACAGTGAAAATTTGTGCTGGATTGGGACTCGAAACCGGATTTTCCACTTTACTCGAGCGCTAACCTTAACTCGTTCGTCTGCCCGTGCACGACTCACGGCCAGCCCGTGTCTTCCGCATCTCGCCACTCCTCCATCACAACCTGCACTCGCACACACATTATGTAATTTCTGTCCTTCTGAATGTTCATTAGAATACTGTGTAAAAATCTGAAGTAAGTCGGTCAAGATTTTTACGAGATTTTTGCTAAAAACTCTTCCCTCTTATGTATAATATATTTAATTATATTTCTTATTCATTAAAAAAGAATGCAGACTATGTACATCCAAATGTTTATTAGAGTATTGCACAAATTTCGAAATTTTTGCTACCAACGTTAATGGTAGGTAACCAACGGTAGTGGTAATTTTGATATCAAGTTGATATGCAAATTAATTAAATGTATCAATTAATTTCCCACCAACCACGCCCATCCCCTCTCCCGGATGACGTCATGTTTTCCTCAGCCTGCACTTGTGTCCCCGCCCCCCTCTCCCCCCCCCACCCCACCCCACTCCACCACACCCCACCCCACACCACCCCATCACCCACCTACCCTATTAGCGGGAATTTCGAAGTTTGGGGGGTTTTCGAATTTTGGCCGGAATTACTTTGTCCCAGGGCAGTGCTAACGACCTATCCCACACCCCACCCTGCAATTGGCGGGAAATTAAAAATTGCAGTTGCCCTTTCCGAGACTCGAACCCAGGTCCTTCTGGACAGATATCCGAAGTACAGACCCCAACACATGGAAATTGTCCAGATGCAAGAGAGGAAAGTTAGGTTAGTGTACTTTATTTATTTTGGTTGGGAATCTGAAGTAAAGATCAGACCTAAATACATAACTAATAGTACAGGTCGGTCCTAATTACACAGCTATATGCTTAGCGCTACACAAGGACTGTCTAAAATCTCAATAAAGCTCAAAAATTTACGATGCCATACAGCTGGTGATGTCCTGAAGGGACAGACAGACGCCTGCTCTACAGTCACCATGCAGCCTAGAAAATCGATGCCAATACACATTACCGCAACTGATGGAACAAGTGCATCACTGTTCTAATTACACATCAAAATCATCATGAAAAAACCAGCACTTGTAATTAACGAGCCATAATGCAACATACACTCCTGGAAATGGAAAAAAGAACACATTGACACCGGTGTGTCAGACCCACCGTACTTGCTCCGGACACTGCGAGAGGGCTGTACAAGCAATGATCACACGCACGGCACAGCGGACACACCAGGAACCGCGGTGTTGGCCCTCGAATGGCGCTAGCTGCGCAGCATTTGTGCACCGCCGCCGTCAGTGTCAGCCAGTTTGCCGTGGCATACGGAGCTCCATCGCAGTCTTTAACACTGGTAGCATGCCGCGACAGCGTGGACGTGAACCGTATGTGCAGTTGACGGACTTTGAGCGAGGGCGCATAGTGGGCATGCGGGAGGCCGGGTGGACGTACCGTCGAATTGCTCAACACGTGGGGCGTGAGGTCTCCACAGTACATCGATGTTGTCACCAGTGGTCGGCGGAAGGTGCACGTGCCCGTCGACCTGGGACCGGACCGCAGCGACGCACGGATGCACGCCAAGACCGTAGGATCCTACGCAGTGCCGTAGGGGACCGCACCGCCACTTCCCAGCAAATTAGGGACACTGTTGCTCCTGGGGTATCGGCGAGGACCATTCGCAACCGTCTCCATGAAGCTGGGCTACGGTCCCGCACACCGTTAGGCCGTCTTCCGCTCACGCCCCAACATCGTGCAGCCCGCCTCCAGTGGTGTC
Organism: Schistocerca americana; assembly: GCF_021461395.2. Lineage (NCBI taxonomy): Eukaryota > Metazoa > Arthropoda > Insecta > Orthoptera > Acrididae > Schistocerca > Schistocerca americana. Next base: position 435,781,916 of record NC_060130.1, on the reverse strand, counting down.
GCGACAGGCGTGAATGGAGGGACGAATGGAGACGTGTCGTCTTCAGCGATGAGAGTCGCTTCTGCCTTGGTGCCAATGATGGTCGTATGCGTGTTTGGCGCCGTGCAGGTGAGCGCCACAATCAGGACTGCATACGACCGAGGCACACAGGGCCAACACCCGGCATCATGGTGTGGGGAGCGATCTCCTACACCGGCCGTACACCACTGGTGATCGTCGAGGGGACACTGAATAGTGCACGGTACATCCAAACTGTCATCGAACCCATCGTTCTACCATTCCTAGACCGGCAAGGGAACTTGCTGTTCCAACAGGACAATGCACGTCCGCATGTATCCCGTGCCACCCAACGTGCTCTAGAAGGTGTAAGTCAACTACCCTGGCCAGCAAGATCTCCGGATCTGTCCCCCATTGAGCATGTTTGGGGCTGGATGAAGCGTCGTCTCACGCGGTCTGCACGTCCAGCACGAACGCTGGTCCAACTGAGGCGCCAGGTGGAAATGGCATGGCAAGCCGTTCCACAGGACTACATCCAGCATCTCTACGATCGTCTCCATGGGAGAATAGCAGCCTGCATTGCTGCGAAAGGTGGATATACACTGTACTAGTGCCGACATTGTGCATGCTCTGTTGCCTGTGTCTATGTGCCTGTGGTTCTGTCAGTGTGATCATGTGATGTATCTGACCCCAGGAATGTGTCAATAAAGTTTCCCCTTCCTGGGACAATGAATTCACGGTGTTCTTATTTCAATTTCCAGGAGTGTATATACTGAGGAAAATCGTTGTCCAAAAAGATTTCAGAGGGGACAGCAGTTGAATGTACATTATCCTTGATGGCCGGTCACGAACTCCCATCTCCTCGGCCTCCCATTCCCGCCATCCCTCCCTCTCCTCACTGTAGGTATGGACAGAGCCCTGTTCTATCTTGCCTCTGGTGGTCCACAAAGAGATCCTTCTGGTGGCATTGATATACTGTCTCCAGTGCCTAGAAACCAGTCACAGACAGACGAAAGACAACAAGAAGACAGACAAAAGACAACAAGAGCACACTTCATGCAACCTGTTAAACGTATTTCTCAGAAAGACTGGACCCCCATGGAACAACAACGAAATTATGAAGAACTCTCCAGGTTGCCTTTCCGAAGTCTGCTGCTTCGAGGACATGCAGACTGCGTCCGCCGCCTCTGCTGGCCACAGCCCCTCCCGTATATTTGAGAAAAGTCTTCCCCTGGTGTAGCCAGACCACCCTCCAGGACGGGGTATGTGGCTATATGCTCAATGCGGCGGTTCTTCGCTAACAACGTCAGCCCCTGGTGGGGCGCAGTTGCCTAGAGCGACCAACCCTCCCCCCCCCCCTCCCCACCACAGACACACACACACACACACACACACACACACACACACACACACAGTCAAACACACACTGGACCATCCCCCACACCACGCAAGTGTCCTCCATGAAAACAATTGTATTTAATGTCAACGCATCTCTTATCAACGAGCAACTATTAAAAAGGAGAACACAATCGCGATATAATAAATGTCCTCTTTCCACGAAAAAAGGCGCAATCCACTTTCTTTTAGTTTTATGAGCAAAACCGACATAGCTCTTACGTTCGACTGCAGGATAGAATTCGCATCTCATTATTTTGCGACATCCGACGAAGTGCACGGCTGCTGATAAGATACATTCAAATTCAGGCGTTAGATTGTACACCCGCTATACACGTGTACCCTACGTAAAACTGCGGAAAAAAGACTTCCACTCTTTTCTCGTTATTTCGAAACCGTTATCGGAGTAAATAAAAAGCGAGAATTTAAACTCAGAAGAAAAAAGGTCGATGTTAAACAATTTCTTTCACATTGATGGACAAATTACGCGACCTGAGAATGTCTGTCGCATTCAAATCAGTGTCTGTAAATCAGCTGTCATACACAAGTGTATTACAGACAATTCAGACACATGAAATAATGTTAGAGAATACAATTTATACAATCTTTCACGACATTAGGTCACATGTCGAAAAAAATACAATCATTTTACATTTGACAATAACAAACTATAATTCAAGAGGACGTTACTGTTTTGTACACTATGGCGAGTCCCGTTTTACCAATGCGAAATTATATCACACCTGTATTTACGAAACAAGTCGTGACAGCATGTCTTGTAATAGAACCTCCTATCTGCATCTACGCGATTACTCTGTTATTCACAATAAAGTGCCTGGCAGAGGGTTCAATGAACCACCTTCAAGCTGTCACTCTACCGTTCCACTCTCGAAGGGCGCGCGGGAAAAACGAGCACTTACATTTTTCTGTGTGAGCCCTGATTTTTCTTATTTTATAGTGATGATCATTTCTCCCTATGTAGATGGGTGCCAGCAGAATGTTTTCGCTATCGGAGGAGAAAACAGAGAAAACTGGTGATTGATATATCGTGAGAAGATCCCGTCGCAATCAAAAACGTCTTTGTTTTAATGATTGCCACTCCAATTCACGTATCATGCTGTGGCAGTATCTCCCCTACTTCGCGATAGTACAAAACGAGCTGCCCTTCTTTGTACTTTTTCGATGTCATCCGTCAGTCCCATCTGATGCGGATCGCACACCGCACATCAATACTCAAGAATAGGGCGGACAAGCGTGGTGTAAGCAGTCTCTTTAGTAGACATGTTGCGCCTTCTAAGTGTTCTGCCAATGAATCGCAGTCTCTGGTTGGCTTTACCCACAACATTATCTATGCGATCGTTCCAATTTAGGGTATTAGTAATTGTAATCCCCAAGTATTTAGTTGAATTTACAGCCTTCAAACTTGTGTGACTTATCGCGTAATCGAAATTTAGCGGATTTCTTTTAGTACTCATGCGAATAACTTCAAATGGCTCTGAGCACTATGGGACTCAACTGCTGTGGTCATAAGTCCCCTAGAACTTAGAACTACTCAAACCTAACTAACCTAAGGACATCACACACATCCATGCCCGAGGCAGGATTCGAACCTGCGACCGTAGCAGTCGCACGGTTCCGGACTGCGCGCCTAGAACCGCGAGACCACCGCGGTCGGCGCGAATAACTTCGCACTTTTCTTTATTCAGGGTCAATTGCCAGTTTTCGCACCATACAGATATCTTACCTTAATCATTTTGCAATTCTTTTTGGTCATCTGATGACTTAACACGATGGTAAATGACAGCATCATGTGCAAACAATCTAAGACGGTTACTGAGATTGTCTCCTATGTCGCTAACACAGATCAGGAACAACAGATGGCCTATAACACTTCCGTGGGGATATCCGGATATTATTTCTGTTTTAATAGATGACTTTCCGTCTATTACTACGAACTGTGACCTTTCTGACAGGAAATTACGAGTCCAGTGGCACAATTAAGGCGATATTCCATAGGCACGCAATTTGGGTAGAAGATGCTTGTGAGGAACAGAGTCGAAAGCCTTCTGAAAATCTACAAATATGGAATCAGTTTGTCATCCCCTGTATATAGCACTCATTACTTCATGAGTATAAAGAGCTAATTGTGTTTCACAAGAACGGTATTTTCTGAATCCGTGCTGACTATGTGTCAATAAATAGTTTTCTTCGACGCACTTCATAATGTTCGAATACAGTATATGTTCCAAAACCCTACCGCAAATCTACGTTAGTGGTATGAGCCTGTAATTCAACGGATTATTCCTACTTTACTTTTTCTATATTGGTGGGACTTGAGCAATATTCCAGTCTTTAGGTATGGATCTTTCTGTCAGCGAGCGGTTGTATATAATTGCTAAATGTGGACCTATTGTATCAGCATACTCTGAGAGGAACAATCTGGACCGGAGGCCTTGCCTTTATTAAGTGATTTAAGCCGCTTTGTTACACCGAGGATATCTACTTCTATCTTTTTTATCTTGGCAGTTGTTCATGAGTGGAATTCAGAAATATTTACTTCGTCTTCTTTGGTGAAGGAGTTTCGGAAAATCGTGTTTAATAGCTCTGCTTTAGTGGCACTGCCATCAATGACTTCACCATTGTTATCGCGCAGTGAAGGTAATGACTGCGTCTTGCCACTGGTGTGCTTTATATACGACCAGAATCTCTTTGGGTTTTATGCCAGAATTCGAGAGAGTTTCGTTGTGGAAATTATTGAAAGCATCTCACATTGAAGTACGCACTATATTTCGAACTTCTGCAACACTTTACCAGTCTTCGGGATTTTGCGTTCTTGTAAATTTGGCATGCCTTTTTCGCTGCTTCTGCAACAGCGATCTCACCCTTTTGTGTACCATGGGGGATCCGCACCATCACTTATTAATTTATGTGGTATATATATCTCAATTGCTGTCGATACTAACTCTTTGAAAACATTCCAGAACTTTTCTACGCTTACCTGATCAGATCGGAATGGTGCAGACTCTCTGAAAAAGGCCTTAAGAACATTTTTAGCAGCTTTTTTAAATAGATATACTTTGCGTTTCTTTTTGATGGTTGTACGAGTTACGGTATTCAGCCTAGCAGCTATTGCCTTGTAGCCGCTAATCCCTGTATTCGTCACGATAATCACTATTTGTCCAGGATTATTTGTTGCTAAGAGGTCAAGTATGCTTTCGCAACCATTTACGCTTCAAGTGAGCTCATTGACCAACTGTCCAAAATAATTTTCTGAGAAAGCATTCAGTATAATTTCAGATGACGTTTTATGCCTTCCACCGGCTTTAAACGTTTAATTTTTCCAGCATATCGCCGCGCGGGATTAGCCGAGCGGTCTAAGGCGCTGCAGACATGGACTGTGCGGCTGGTCCCGACGGAGGTTCGAGTCCCCCCTCGGGCATGGGTGTGTGTGTTTGTCCTTAGGATAATTTAGGTTAAGTAGTGTGTAGGTTTAGGGGCTGCTGACCTTAGCAGTTAAATCCCATAAGATTTCACACACATTTGAACTTTTTTTTCAGCATATCGAGGGTAGATTAAAGCCACCACCGACTATACAGAGTGTTACAAAAAGGTACGGCCAAACTTTCAGGAAACATTCCTCACACACAAATAAAGAAAAGATTTTATGTGGACATGTGTCCGGAAACGCATAATTTCCATGTTAGAGCTCATTTTAGTTTCGTCAGTATGTACTGTACTTCCTCGATTGACCGCCAGTTGGCCCAATTGAAGGAAGGTAATGTTGACTTCGGTGCTTGCGTTGACATGCGACTCATTGCTCTACAGTACAAGCATCAAGCACATCAGTACGTAGCGTCATCACGAACGTGGTTTTGCATTCAGTGCAATGTTTACAAATGCGGAGTTGGCAGATGCCCATTTGATGTATGGATTAGCACGGGGCAATAGCCGTGGCGCGGTACGTTTGTATCGAGACAGATTTCCAGAACGAAGGTGTCCCGACAGGAAGACGTTCGAAGCAATTGATCGGCGTCTTAGGGAGCACGGAACATTCCAGCCTATGCCTCGCGACTGGGGAAGACCTAGAACGACGAGGATACCTGCAATGGACGAGGCAATTCTGCGTGCAGTTGACGATACCCCTAATGTCAGCGTCAGAGAAGTTGCTGCTGTACAAGGTAACGTTGACCACGTCACTGTATGGAGAGTGCTACGGGAGAACCAGTTGTTTCCGTACCATGTGCAGCGTGTGCAGGCACTATCAGCAGCTGATTGGCCTCCACGGGCACACTTCTGCGAATGGTTCATCCAACAATGTGTCAATCCTCATTTCAGTGCAAATGTTCTCTTTACGGATGAGGCTTCATTCCAACGTGATCAAATTGTAAATTTTCACAATCAACATGTGTGGGCTGACGAGAATCCTCACGCAGTTGTGCAGTCGCGTCATCAACACAGATTTTCTGTGAACGTTTGGGCAGGCAATGTTGGTGATGTCTTTAATGGGCCCCATGTTCTTCCACCTACGCTCAATGGAGCACGTTATCATGATTTCATACGGGATACTCTACCTGTGCTGCTAGAACATGTGCCTTTACAAGTACGACACAACATGTGGTTCATGCACGATGGAGCTCCTGCACATTTCAGTCGAAGTGTTCGTACGCTTCTCAACAACAGATTCGGTGGCCGATGGATTGGTAGAGGCGGACCAGTTCCATGGCCTCCACGCTCTCCTGACCTCAACCCTCTTGACTTTCATTGATGGGGGCATTTGAAAGCTCTTGTCTACGCAACCCCTTTACCAAATGTAGAGACTCTTCGTGCTCGTATTGTGGACGGCTGTGATACAAAACACCATTCTCCAGGGCTGCATCACCGCATCAGGGATTCCATGCGACGGAGGGTGGATGCATGTATCCTCGCTAACGGAGGACATTTTGAACATTTCCTGTAACAAAGTGTTTGAAGTCACGCTGGTACGTTCTGTTGCTGTGTGTTTCCATTTCATGATTAATGTGATTTGAAGAGAAGTAATAAAATGAGCTCTAACATGGAAAGTAAGCGTTTCCGGACACATGTCCACGTAACATATTTTCTTTCTTTGTGTGTGAGGAATGTTTCCAGAAAGTTTGGCCGCACCTTTTTGTAACACCCTGCAATTGTATGAGTGGGGTATCTATTTAAAATGAGACTCAAGTTTCCTTTGGACTGTTCAGCAACTATATCTTCTGAGTCGGGAGGAGGGGGGGAGGGTAGGCTGGATCGGTGAAACGACCCAATTAATACTTTAGTCTGATTGTCAAGTATAACCTCTACCCACACTATTTCGCAAGAACCATCTACTTCAATTTCACTACAAGGCAAACTTCTTCTGATAGCAAATAAATACTCCACCACCAATTGTATTTAATCTATCCTTTCTGAACACTGTTAGATCGTTACAAAAAACTTCTGCTTAACTTATTTCCGGCTTTAGCTAGCTTTCTGTACCTATACTATTTGAGCTTCAGTGCATTCTGTTAGGGCTTGGAGCTCTGGTTCTTTCCCAACACAGCTACGATAATTTACAACTACAGCACTGATCGTTTATACAACTAACTTGCTGTGTTTTACCTGCCCCCGTTTAGTCGGCCGTTCTTTCTGTGGTTCCCTGAGGCCCCCTAACCTAAAAAGCCACCCAGTCCCTTCCACACAGTCCCCGCTACCCGTGTAGCCGCTTCCTATGTGTAGCGGACTCATTAAGCGGAAGCTGGAAACCCACCACCCGATGGCGCAAGTCAAGGAGTCTGAAGCCTACACTGTCACAGAACCGCCTGAGCCTCTGATTCAGACCCTCCATTCCGCTCTGCACCGAAGGACCACAGTCAGTTCTATCGACGATGCTGCAGATGGTGAGCTCCGTCTTAATCTCGCGAGCAAGGCTGGCAGTCTTTACCAGTTCCGCTAGCCGCCCAAAACCAGAGAGGATCTCCTCCGATCCAAAGCGACATACGTCATTGGTACCGACATGAGCCACCACCTGCAGTTGGTTGCACCCTGTACTCTTTATGACATCCGGAAGCAGCCTTTCCACATCCGGAATGACTCCCCCCGGTATGCACACGGAGTGTACACTGGCTTCCTTCCCCTGCCTGGCAGCCATGTTCCAAAGGGGCCCCATTACGCGTCTAACGATGGAGCTCCCAACTACCAGCAAACCCACCCTTTGTGAACCCCCAGACCTTGGATGAACAGGGTGGACGACTGAATCCGGCTCAGAGATTTACTGCGTCTCTCTCTCTTCCGTTACATCAAAACCATTTACCGTCTGCGTGCTTACATTTGACATTTTTGCTCCATTACTCCCCTCTACCGACATGTCTGTAAAGTTTCTATCATAAAGCAGATTCTTGCGTTCTAGTTTTGTAAGCAGTTTCATCATCAAAGCCTGTTTCATGCTATCTACTCACATGGGGGGAAAAATACAGATCATTTCTAGATTCCACAGCGAGCTATAATTCAAGTGGTGTCTACTTTGTAACTAGAGGTTATGAAGTATGAAATAACACAGGACTTGCAGTAATACCTATTTTGTAAATACGCAATCCTGATTATGATAATAAAAACAGTCATGATTCCACGAGAATAGATACAGCCTGATTTCTATTAGTTTTACGAACAAAATCGGTGTAGTTTTGAGCGAACTATCTGCATCCAGACTTTAACCAGTAGTACCACTCCCTGTAACAGAACCTTCTATAAGATTTTACTGCATCTCTCTCTTCAGACATACTGAGAAACAAATACCGTCTGCTTGTTGACATCGAGCATATTACATAGATATGTATCACCTCACTGCAGCATATGGCCAGTGCTCTAAGTCGCTTCCACTGATCTGAGTAAGGTTTTGTCGAATGTACTGGAAGAAGACCATATCCAACAGACTGTCAATCACAAGAAAGGGCTTCTGTATTGGTCCTTCATAAGCAGTTTAATACATTTTTTTTTTTCGGTTGTAGCACATCCAATCAGTGTACACCGCCATACACTTTGTTTTTTCTACCATGCCTTCCAGGTCAGTTTCTGCTGCTAAACCGACATTAACACGTTTCAATCCTTGTCTCTCACAGAAAACTGAACGTACAGGTTGGTAGAAATAAAGCACAGAGGCGGTGTTTATCATTGACAAAAATTTGGAAGACATCACCACATATGGAAACTGGAAGTGTTTGTGGCATTGTAGAGCGTTTCCAACAACTATCCAGAGGTGATGAACTGTACAGTTAATCTCATCTTCTACATGGGTAGCGGATGTCTCCGTGGTCCATTTTGAAGAGCGTTGTTTCCTCATTTTGCAGACACGTACACTATTACTGTTCCCGTGTTGACCTTCGCCGGAAGCAATGTGCCGGCCGCTGTGACCGAGAGGTTCTAGGCGCTTCAGTCCGGAACCGCGCTGTTGCTACGGTCGCAGGTTCGAATCCTGCCTCGGGCATGGGTGTGTGTGGTGTCCTTAGGTTAGTTAGGTTTAAGTAGTTCTAAGTCTAGGGGACTGATGACCTCAGATGTTAAGTTCCATAGTGCTTAGAGCCGTATGAACCTATTTTTTCGGAAGGAATGTCTCTATGCTTCCGACGGACATCTAGTACACAGAATAGTAGACTTGAGATGATTATGTGCTGTCATCATGGATCTTTCAGAGTTGAAAATGAGCCGTGGTAGGCGCAACAGGATGACATGGTTTATTGTTACTGCTGGAGAATCCAAACAATATTGTTACGAAATATCGGTAATATAACTTGCATCAAAAATGTTATACCCTTTAGCAGGATGAATTTAAGTGTGCTTATATCCCCTACAGAATCGTTTTGCGAAGAGTTTTTCGCTGTTCGCGGGGCTGTAACACTGTTGAAAATAACGCACAAGAGGTTGAAATCGATTATGCGTACATAATCTAGATGTCCTAACATGGTTCTGAGGAGGCATCGGAAGATGTAAAGAAAAGTAGCGAAGCTCATCTCATCATAAGAGCATATACTTTTGGGAAAAAAATATCATGGCAGCAGCAGAAATCAACTCTGTACACATGTCAGCTCCTTGTTGCAGATCCCTACACGGTGAAGTGGTAGCCAGATGAACATGTAGAGCTGTGTCAGTCTTTGAGTTTCCATCAGCTGCGTCGCTACATTGGTCTGCAGACAAGCTCTTTGATGTGCTGCAGCAGTACAGGGATTCGTCTCCAGACTACGAGTTTCCGATGTGCATCACTCGCTGAGTTTCATCTAAGTACGAGGCGAGTGTTACTATATTTTTAATGATCCTCCTATCCAAAAGGCATGCGTGTAGATCATCGGGGAGTGAGGATTTCTAAGGATTTTTCAGTAGGCCAGTGAATAGAACACGCCAATATCCTCCTATAGAAGCAAACACCGCATGGGCATGCTGGCAATATGACAATATACATATGGAAAAATATCAAAAAATGTGAAAGCAGACATAAATCGGTAAAAATCGAAATAAAACCTGCTGCAATTACGACAAATTGATAGGAAATACGTAAAATTGAGGGAAATACGATCGTGTATGTAAAATCGTGAAAAAAACTGCTCTCTGTCCAACACCAGCGTCTCGTCAGTTGAACATACACTCCTGGAAATGGAAAAAAGAACACATTGACACCGGTGTGTCAGACCCACCATACTTGTTCCGGACACTGCGAGAGGGCTGTACAAGCAATGATCACACGCACGGCACGGCGGACACACCAGGAACCGCGGTGTTGGCCGTCGAATGGCGCTAACTGCGCAGCATTTGTGCACCGCTGCCGTCAGTGTCAGCCAGTTTGCCGTGGCATACGGAGCTCCATCGCAGTCTTTAACACTGGTAGCATGCCGCGACAGCGTGGACGTGAACCGTATGTGCAGTTGACGGACTTTGAGCGAGGGCGTATAGTGGGCATGCGGGAGGCCGGGTGGACGTACCGCCGAATTGCTCAACACGTGGGGCGTGAGGTCTCCACAGTACATCGATGTTGTCGCCAGTGGTCGGCGGAAGGTGCACGTGCCCGTCGACCTGGGACCGGACCGCAGCGACGCACGGATGCACGCCAAGACCGTAGGATCCTACGCAGTGCCGTAGGGGACCGCACCGCCACTTCCCAGCAAATTAGGGACACTGTTGCCCCTGGGGTATCGGCGAGGACCAAATGCAACCGTCTCCATGAAGCTGGGCTACGGTCCCGCACACCGTTAGACCGTCTCCCGCTCACGCCCCAACATCGTGCAGCCCGCCTCCAGTGGTGTCGCGACAGGCGTGAATGGAGGGACGAATGGAGACGTGTCGTCTTCAGCGATGAGAGTCGCTTCTGCCTTGGTGCCAATGATGGTCGTATGCGTGTTTGGCGCCGTGCAGGTGAGCGCCACAATCAGGACTGCATACGACTGAGGCACACAGGGCCAACACCCGGGATCATGGTGTGGGGAGCGACCTCCTACACTGGCCGTACACCACTGGTGATCGTCGAGGGGACACTGAATAGTGCACGGTACATCCAAACCGTCATCGAACCCATCGTTCTACCATTCCTAGACCGGCAAGGGAACTTGCTGTTCCAACAGGACAATGCACGTCCGCATGTATCCCGTGCCAACCAACGTGCTCTAGAAGGTGTAAGTCAACTACCCTGGCCAGCAAGATCTCCAGATCTGTCCCCCATTGAGCATGTTTGGGACTGGATGAAGCGTCGTCTCACGCTGTCTGCACGTCCAGCACGAACGCTGGTCCAACTGAGGCGCCAGGTGGAAATGGCATGGCAAGCCGTTCCACAGGACTACATCCAGCATCTCTACGATCGTCTCCATGGGAGAATAGCAGCCTGCATTGCTGCGAAAGGTGGATATACACTGTACTAGTGCCGACATTGTGCATGCTCTGTTGCCTGTGTCTATGTGCCTGTGGTTCTGTCAGTGTGATCATGTAATGTATCTGACCCCAGGAATGTGTCAATAAAGTTTCCCCTTCCTGGGACAATGAATTCACGGTGTTCTTATTTCAATTTCCAGGAGTGTATTTCCCACCAAAAATAAAAAGATGGTACCTTACACCCCAACCTTCTTCCTGGCAGCTTCTAGGTGAAGAGTAGAGTTTGAGTGCGTCTGCCACTAGTTTAGATTGCTACAGTGAAAATTGTTTCCTAGCAGGGTACCACCTGTTGTATGGCATCATCAATTTTCGAGTTGTATTGCGATTTGAGGCAATCCTTGTGTAGCGCTATGCATATACCTGCGTAATTAGGACCGATCTGTATGATTAATTACGTAATTAGGACCGATCTTTACTTCAGTTTCCCTGCCAAAATAAATGAAGTTCACTAACCTAGCCTTCCTCTCCTGCATCAGGCCAGAGGGTTTGTGTTGCAGAAAGGCCACCGCTTAATTTTCCGTCAATTCCAGGGTGGGGGGGACACGTCAGCATATCCTTGGAACAAAGAATTTCCCGCCAAAATTCTAAATTCCCGCCAATAGGGTACGTGGGGGAGTGGGAGCCGCGCGGGATTAGCCGAGCGGTCTTAGGCGCTGCAGTCATGGACTGTGCGGCTGGTCCCGCCGGAGGTTCGAGTCCTCCCTTGGGCACGGGTGTGTGTGTTTGTCCTTAGGATAATTTAGGTTAAGTAGCGTGTAAGCTTAGGGACTGATGACCTTAGCAGTTAAGTCCCATAAGATTTCACGCACATTTGAACATTTGGGAGATGGAGCAGAGGAGGGTTAGGGTGCAGGGACCCACGTGCAGGCTGAGGAAAACACATGACGTCATCCTGGAATGGGTGTGGGGTGTGGGTTGTTGTTGGGGATGGGCGTTGTTGGGCTATTAACTGATCAATTTAATTAATTTGGATATCAATTTGATATCAAATTTGCGCTCGTTCAGCCCTTACCCTATATATACCATGTATATTAAAAATATATAGCTTATTTCTGTTCGAACATTTATGAGAGACTCGTTTAAATATTTGAAGCAAATTGGTCAAGACATTTTTGAGATTTTTGCTAACGATCTTCCCTGGTATAAGATCATACATACTTTTGGACCACATATATTTAAAAAATGTTAGCCTATGTCTGTCTTAATGCTCATTAGCGTACAGAGTAAAAATCTGAAGTAAATCGGTCAAGAACGTTTCGAGAATTTTGTTCGCAACATTCCCCTTTATAAATATATATTGTTGAATATGTACCCCATATTAATTCCGGCAATGGCAAAAGAAAGATTCAAGAGGAAACAGAAATTACTTTGTGGACCAGACTTGCCAGATGTTACATCTGGAGCGTTGCACTATATGGTGCGGAGACCTGGACCTTGAGGAAGGAAGATGAAAGAAGATTGGAGGCACTAGAGATGTAGATATGGAGAAGAATGGAAAAAGTTAAATGAGAAGGCCGAGTAAGGAATGAGGAAATATTAAGAAGAGTTGGAGAAGAAAGAAACATGCTGAAAGTCATCAGAACGAGAAAACGGAACTGGATCGGACATTGTTTGAGGAGCGACTGTTTATTGAAGGAAGGAATGGAAGGAATGTGGAGGGAAAAAGGGGAAGAGGAAAAAGACGATATCAAATGCTGGACAATATCAAAGGAGGAAAATATCCAGAAATGAAAAGACTGGCTATGGACAGACAAAAGTGGAAGAGGCTTAACCCAGGACAAGCCCTGCCGTAAGGCAGAGTACCATACATACGTACATTCCTTCCGAACATTTGTTAAAATATCATAAACAGTTTGAAGGCATCGGTCAAGAACTTTACGAGATTTTTGGTAACAATGTTAAACAACGCCCTGTCTTTATATAGTTGTATAGATAACTAAAGTTTATTTAACATTTTACATTCCTGAACTAGCTCAACAGCAAAATCTATATCTTGATGAAAAATCAGTAACAGCAGCACAACACTAGTGCTAGCCATTAAGTCCTAGTGACTAACTATTAAAAATATCGGAGTTCCACTTCTTGGGTTCAAATATTAACATGTCTCGGCTAATTAATGAAAAATAACGAATATCCCACACCTGATCTCAAAATCTAAGTCCAGCAGTAGCTAGCAGCCGGCCTGAGTGGCCGTCGGTTCTAGGCGCTACAGTCTGGAGCCGCGCGACCGCTACGGTCGCAGGTTCGAATCCTGCCTCGGGCATGGATGTGTGTGATGTCCTTAGGTTAGTTAGGTTTAAGTAGTTCTAAGTTCTAGGGGACCGATGACCTCAGATGTTAAGTCCCATAGTGCTCAGGGCCATTTGAACCAAAGTAGATAGCAGGAGAATATATTGCAAGTTCAGTATTTGTTCTCCATTGGTCAATTCCAGCCCTAGTTAACTAGGGAAAATTTACAGATCTATCACTTGCTCTCAAAACTTAATTGTAATCCAAGTTAACTGACGAAAAATAATAAAAGTTCATCGCTAACACTCAGAAATTAGAGTCCAACTGTGACTACTGAAAATTTCTTTGTGTAACACTGCTGCTGCACAGAATATTACAATTCCAAGTAACTGTTGCCCAAAATTATCGAAATTCACTGCGCCGTAGCGAGAAATTATTACAAGTTCACAAACCTGTCGTCCGAAAAATTTCCAACACTTTCAAACTGCAATCGATACGTCATTCACTGGAGCATAGGTCCGACCTGTTTGACTTGCAGAACGAACTGGCGGCCAAAATGGCGGCTGCTCTTAAATGGGCTCATCTGCTATCATGAAAATTTTCAAACAGATATCTAGCTTACATGTGGCACATTAGTACACGCCAAAATTGTTCCAGCTTTTCAACGGTGTCCTTCAGCTTTTTTTGGCTCTCTTAATTTTTTATACGACTATATTAGCATTTTAAACGATGTGGTGGTTTCTGCATGGTAATATGCTAATAATTAATAACAGACATAATGAAATACGCACAATTACAGAAATATACCTTAGTCCACTTTATCAAACTGAAACTGCTTTTATCCGTTTACAAGTTATTGTAAATAAAGATGAGGATTTATATCTCGGAATACATATACAAGATGTATTATGAACACAAATTTCTGTTACTCTATTTCGATAGAGCTTCTCAGGCCCTGTCTTTACACATTTAATCTCTTAGAATCGCTCAAGGTGTGTAGGCGTCTTGTATTATATCAGCTATTGTCTGCATCGCGTCATCGATCATACTCTTCGCAATTTGGAGAATAACTTCCTGCGAACAGTCTGACCCGTGATTGATATGTCTTTCCTGTGATGTGAAGATTTCGACAAGTGACTGTTTCCCCATAGCCATCGTGAGGCCAAACGAAGTTGATGGTGTTTTCAACGACACAATTCGGAAGTGTGTCGTGCGCTTATCCGAGCATGTGGATCACTTTTGTATGTTGCGCTACATATGAACTTCCTCATCTAGTCTGTTGTTGTGGCCCTCAGCTCGAAGACTGGTGTAGCTCTACATGGCAGCTCTACACGCCTCCTCATTTCTGCATAGCTACTGCAACCAACACCCATTTAAGGTGGTTACTGTGTTCATCTCACACTCCCACGCTAAACTTTTGACCACCTACAGTTCCCTCCATTACCAAATTGACGATTGCTTGGTGCCACAGGATGTGTCCTATCGATCGATGCCTTCTACAAGTTAAGTTGTGCCACAAATTTCGTTTTTCTACAATTTGATTCGGTACTTGCTCATTAGTAGCTAGATCTACCCTCCTAACCTGCAGCATTCTTTTGTAGCACCACATTTCAAAAGCTTTTATCCTCTTATTTTCTGAAATGCGTATCATCGACGTTTCGCTTCCGAGCAAGGCTACACTCCAGACAAATTCCTTCAGAAAAGACTTCCTAACACATAAATTTATATTGGATGTCAACTGATTCCTGTTTTTCAGAAATTCTTTTCATGCTATAGCCGGTCTGCATTTTACATCCTCTCTGTTTCGTCCATCGTCAGTTGTTTAGCAGCCCAAATAGTAAAATTCATCTGCTACTATTAGTGTCTCATTGCTTAATCTAATATCCTCAACATCGTCCGATTTAATTCGACTACTGTCCATTAACCTTGGTCAGTTTTGTTAATGTTCATCTAACATCTTTCTTTCCAGACACTGTCCATTCCGTTCAACTTCACTGCCAAGCACTTTGCTGTCTCTGACAGAATTACAACGCCATTGACATATCTCAAAGTTTTTATTTCTTCTCCCTGAACTCTATTTTCCCCTTCGAGTTTTTCTTTAGTTTCCTTTACTCCTTCCTCAATGTACAGACTGAATAATTTCGTTGACAGGCTATATACTTGTCTCACTCCCTTTTCGAACACTGCTTCCTAATCATGTCCCTTGACTCTTACAACTGTAGTGTGGTTTCTGTGCAAGTTGAAAAACCTTTTATGTTGAAGAACAAGTTTCTTAGCGTTTCTTGTTTTGCACGTTGGTATTAGGGATGCAATGGATTTATTTGTCGAGTGCCACATTTATTTGCAGTTCACTGTTGCCATTTGAGTTTACATATTGCCATTTTTGTCTTTTGGAGATAGTGGGTGGGGCTGTGGACGCTACAAAAAGGGAGTGCCAAGTGGAGAACTCTGAACATTTCCGACATATTCTTCAGTTTAAGTTCAATAGAGAGGTGACAACAGCGGCAAGAATCGTTTCGACGTTAGTGACCCTCCACGTTCAGAAATACATTTGCTGTTTTATGAAGAACGTTTCAGCGCATTAATCGACAATGATCCATGTCAGTCCACTCGACAATTGACAGATGTGATGACCTTGATCATTCCACTATCGTGCAACATTTGCATGCAGTGGAGAAGGTTCAGATGTCGGGTGTAAGGGTACGGTACGGCATACTCTAAGCCAAAATCACAAAAATAAGGAGCGACCATATGTGCATCTCTACTTGCTCGTCATTAATTTTTTCGTGAACAACATCGTCCAGGCCTATCCCGTTTCGTTACTGGTTACGAAGAACGGTGTCTTTATGCTAACATAAGGAAATGAAAGGAATAATTGAGCCCAAATAAAGAAGCAACTTACAGCAAGTGAAAGAGCGAGAGGAATAGATATGGCCAAGGAGACTTACGTGTCTGTGATTAACCCCTTCCCTCGAAAATTTCCTCCCTGCATACCTCCTCTGTGTTACCGCAGATGTTGTGTCATTGATCTCATTTGTACTAAGATTGCAGTACACGCGAAGTGCCTGGTTGCTTTCACCTTCCTGAGTGGAATGTATAATTTCTGAATAAAGTTCATCCATCTGCAGTCTTCTATAGTTGATTTCCCTGGCGCAGAAAACAGCACGTGGGTCGTAAGTTCGTTATCTTGAGGCTGTAATAATCTGTTAGCGAGGAATTGGTATTGTAAAACTAAATAAATTTTAACTGGTTTGTTCAAATGGGATGCCACTCGCTTTTTATTAGCAGAATACGAGAAACTGCACAATTATAGTCCACATTACAAATCACAAATAATTTCCCTTCTTCACACTTTCACAGGAAATAAACAAAATATTAACGTGTGTGTTTGGGTAATTACTATCACACTAGTCCTCAATTACATGTCAAAAATCAGAGATTACCAATTAAGTTCTTAACCGACACCAAACAAGACGGAGGCAACATGTCTGTCCTCGTAGACTGTCGAAACAGCCCTATCTTATAGCCGAACTGCTTCGCCCGCCATCCAAGTTACACGCGATCCCAAGATCTCCGAAGTACATCGTCTGCCTTTTCGCTTATCAGTTGCTTATTATTTTGTTGGTTATTAACACTTTTGAAATAATGGAATAACAGCCTGCTATTGACAGATGCTTTTATATGTAATGAAAGTAAATACCCTGTTTAGTTTTTCTAACATTAATAACAGAATTCTGTCACTTAGCACGCTACTTCCGAACGCAGCAACCAATCGCGGAGGAGGACCACAACTGAGGCGGTCTTTCTCACAATACAATTACCGAATAAATCATCTCTCATCGGTACCTCAAGCCACATTACGTCACCTTCCCACTGCTGCCTCCTCACCTGTTCTAAGAAGAGTTTTTTGTAGCTGAATATGATGGCTGTAAAGCCACAAATATTACACACACCCTTTCTTCTGTGTTTTCCAAAAATTGGTGTGTTCTCGCATGCAACAATCAATTTTGGAAAAAAGCAAACTTCTACTAAAATATTTATAAATTTTTCAGTTTTTCTCTCAAGAGCCATAAGATAATACCTTCCAGTATACTTTTGACTTTTTTTTTCGAAACTTGAATCTGCTTTGTATTTTTCCATTCTCAAATAATTAATTAATTTATATAAGCATAGACTTAATTATTTTTTAATTAGAATGGGTAATTGCTACCCTCAATAAATTCGTGTATAACCTTATATCCCAAAATCATTAATTTTTAGTTACACTTTTTATGCTAATTACATTATTCTTTTAATAGTAATGATTTTCAAAGTAACATTATTCTGCACCTTTATGTTGTTGGTAATCCCTTGTTAACTTACAGTCTATAATTTCTGCTACAATACTGTATTGCAGTCCACTATCTCCTAGACAAGTTTCAATCACAAAATTTTATACTGATGTTAAGCTAGTGTCGGTGTACGGTCGTCCAATAAATTCGACAAAATATTTCTCATAAGGAGTTAAATTGCTATCCGCTTTTGGCGCATTGTCGTTCTTTAAATTGACCAACTATTTATCTTGAAAAGTTACACTGCTATGCAAGTACTATCGATTCAATGCCGTCCTTCCAATTCGATGAAACATAGGCATCATTAGATACCATCATGCCACTCCTTGCACTTTTCCTTACTATTATGTCAGCAGCATGTTGTTATGTACTTATTTATATCTGAATGCATCACAAAGACGTACACTTCACACTGTTGCACATAAAACAAACACAAAACCTATCATCATCATCATCATCATCATCATCTTGGACAGTTTCCAGCCACTGGCTGGGTCTGTCGGGAACACAAGCCTCTCCATCGTGTTCTGTCTTTCCACCATTCCCCCTCTTCCACCTTCGTCCAGTTCTCTCCTCTTCTCATCACACATTCCTTCACTCCCTTCACCCATCTATCTCTTGGTCTTCCTCTGGGCCTCTTCCCCTCCAGTTGCAGATCAAACATCCTCTTTGGAATTCTTCCCTCATCCATTCTCTTCATGTGTCCATACCACTGCAGTCTTGATTTTTCTATCCTGTCCTGTACTGGTTCCTCCTTTAGTCTTTCCCTCACATACACATTTCGCAATCTGTCTCGTCTTGTTACACTCAACCTGCTCCTCTGGAACTTCATTTCACTAGCCTGTTTTCTACTTTTGTCGCTTTTGTGCATTACCCATGTCTCACTTCCGTATGCCAATATGGGGACAAAGTAGGTTCGGTATATAATTCCCTTCGATTTCTGTGGCACCTCCTTGCTCCAAATAAGCCCCCTAATGCATTTGTAGAACTGCCCTGCTTTTCTGCACCTTTCATTTATTTCCATTGCGTTTCCCCCCTTACTTTCAATCATGCTTCCCAGGTACTTGAAGTTCTCTACCACTTGTAGTTTTTCCCTCCACAAGTTATATCCACATTTGGCCTATTCTTCTTCCTTGTTGTGACAATTATTTCACAAAACCTATATATTTCACAAATACATGGCGACAGATCATTACACGCACACCTTTTACCCGAACATATGCAAGCAGAGCACAACAGCAACCATAATGATTATTCTCTTGTCCATGGTGTATTTTAGCGTTATGAAGCTCCAGACTTTCCCAACTAGTGTTGAGTTCAACAACGGTCAATCCATACTCCCAGCTCCAATCTCAGCGTACAGCTCCAGTACAATTCCACGTAACAATACAAAATAAATTAAGTTAGTTTCGTAATAAATTCAAACAAATTTTAAATAAACGTATTCGTACACTGTTACAATATAAATCAATAAACCGTAAAGTTTTCACATGCTGCGACATTGTCGCGAATAAAACAGTGACCCGTATATAGAATAGATTTCCTATAATTTACGTCTATGGTCACAAACTTTTTGTTCACAGATTACCGGTTTCGATCTATAATGGCCATCTTCAGATCTGCAGCAAAAAATAAGGGAAAAACACAAATACACTCGCAGATTGTCTATAGCTTAAAAACTATATATAGACCATAATGAAAAGTACTACTGATATGTATAGGCATTTGTGCGCTTTAAGTATGAAGAAGCATACCTGTGTTTTATAAAAACAGTGTCCTAATGTACTGCAGCCATAGTGGCTTCGTCAAATGTTAAATGCAAAATTAGCACCAGCATCGTTAAATATACATAAATAACAGCATATGCAGGAGTCATGTTGTCAGTAGCACTGCTGTTCAAAACAAGCTGCCGTACAGTAGCCACAAGATGTTTGTGTTGCAAGTTCACCAGATGTCACTACTGTAGGAATACACTTGTTTTCAGTGATTAATTGAACAGCGTAAAATAAAGGGGGATATACAATCGTTGAAGTCTGTAATGAGCTTATAAGGTATAAAAGGCATTACAGTAATAAAACGTAATGAAATAGAACACGACAAAAGTCAGATTGTTAATAAGAGGGAGAGTTACGAGACAGAATTTGACAGATGTTCAAGTGCTAATATTCTAGATAATAAGCAAAGTAGGTGTTGTACTGCATTAACTAGATAATGTTGTTCATGCACTGCCACGGAATTTTATCATTCTTTACTTGTAACGGGGTGCTGCAGGGTACGAGGGGGCCTCTGGCGGTCACGTTCCTCCAACTACTTCTCGCCTATGCGTAACTCTGGCTTTAGCGCTAACAGAGGGCGCTGATTGTATGCAGCACTATGTTTTCTTTCATTGTGGCTTCTTTATCTGTTTGTTTTATAGTTTTTTATATTATTTTCAGCACTATGAACGATGTTTAATTCGTATGTTATTATCTAGAATATTGACACTTGAGCGTATGTCAATTTCTGTCTCGTAACTCTTCCTATTTATAACAATCTGACTTTTGTCGTGTTCTATTTCATTGGTTTTTATTATTGCTTTTTATTACTGTAATGCCTTTTATACCTTATAAGCCCATTATAGACTTCAACGATTGTATCTCCTCCTTTATTTTACGCTGTTCAATTACTCACTAAAAACAAGTGTATTCCTACAGTAGTGACATCTGGTGAACTTGCAACACAAACATCTTGTGGCTACTGTACGGCAGCTTGTTTTGAACAGTAGTGCTACTGACAACATGACTTCTGCATATGCTGTTATTTATGTATATTTGACGATGCTGGTGCTAATTTTGCATTTAACATTTGACGAAGCGACTATTGCTGCAGTACATTAGGACACTGTTTTTATAAAACACAGGTATGCTTCTTCGTACTTAAAGCGCACAAATGCATATACGTGTCAGTAGTACTTTTCATTATGGTCTATTTATTGTTTTTAAGCTGTAGACAATCTGGGAGTGTGTGTTTTTCCCATATTTTTTGCTACAGATCTGAAGATGGTCATTATAGACCGAAACCAGTAATCTGTGAACAAAAAGTTTGTGACCATAGAAGTAAATTAAAGGAAATTTATACGTATTGTTTGGTTTTGGCTGTTTATAAACAATGCCACTGTTTACAAACTACAAGTTTGTCATTATATTTGTTTTGATCGCAGCTGTATCCACTATTTACGTACAGCTGGAGCATTGATCTTCGCTTTCTTAAGAAAACGCTGCCTGCTCGCACCATCTGTTACTACTGATCCGCTCTGGTAATGACTCATGCCGGTACTCGGCGCCACTTGCTGTGCTCTTAAACTATTAACCTGCTGAGGCTTACACTTGTGGTTCACAGATACATCGAGAGAATCTTTTAGAATCTTACTTCAAGCATAATACGCAAACACTCGTTTACCAAATCGTTGCTTCATTCCACAGTGTGAATTCTCCTATTCCTTCTATATTTGAGTGTTACTATTACTACAAACCATACTAGTGGAACTGCATTCATATAGCATAAGGTGACTTTGTAATACGCAGGGGCTAACTATCTTATTTTCAGCTAGACCTTTATCCCACCTTCCTTTCATATTTAAAGCAACTGTGTGCCATTATTCTCTATACTTCTTATTCCGTGACCTATTTGAACCTTATTTACTACACTTATGTCTTTTACGAAATTTGCATGTCAGTGTTGTGTCTTTTGTCGACAATATGTCTACTACCTCGTACACCATAAAATAGCTAGCGGAAACCTCTTTGTCCATCAATACTACATAATGGCCTACTAAACGTCACCTTTTGTCTTTTTTTTTCCTCACCCTTCACAACTGATTCGCCGCCTAATGACACACTTCTCCTTTTCCTGTAACTCTCCATTTACCTCTTTTCTCTCTTCGTAAATAATTAGCCGACTTTTCTGTCGGTTTATAATCATAACTGCTTACCATACATCTCTTTCACAGGACTAATCCTATCCTATCAGTGTATCATAATTCATTATTGCAGAAGCAACTTCGCCATTTCAATTCGTATTAAAGAGTAACGATATGTCTATTTTGACACAATCTATACATCCTCTCAAGATAACATTTCCATTATTTTTGCCACCAGAATATTTTCTGTTGTAGATGTATTCACTTACTTGTTTTAGCATCGTCCTCTTCTTCTGCGGCCTTCAGCTTATGCATTATTTCATCTGTGTCATACATAATAGCACTCACTTTACTCTCCTATCTTAAAATATTTTTTCGACATAAAGCTTTCTTTGTCGTTGTTGTCAGTATTACAGAATTGTTCCACTACATACTTAATAAAATGTTTTTCTTATGTGCATTAATATGTTACTGGTGTCTTGGTGTAACTATACTCTGTTTCTTCCGCTGGTGTATCTGTAATCCTATACTTCGTACATTCTGGCCTGTCCGCCTATATTTCCTGAAATTTATGTTTTTGGCACGTTCTATGAAGATGTTTATTTTGTTGCGTTACTTTGTTTTTGTCATATGTTGTTTCTTTGTTGTCGCATTTAGCGTAGGGAAATTTTCCGATCTTAACATTGGTAGTGAAAAATGTTAAAGAAGATAGATATAGTTCTGAATGCAAAAAGGGGGAGAGCTAACAACAGGAAAAGAAAATTAAGTATGCTGTCGGTTAACTCGAGCACCTAGTAATCGTCAATTGCGTAGCAACACAAAGAACCCCCTGAGGTTAGTAGTCATAATATTTTTTGATGTCCACAGTGTTGTAGACTCCTTTGCTTGTTCCTGTTTTAATGTTGACTACATCCACTGCATTGGTATGAACTGTCCTAATGATTTTGCACGGCCCTTCGTATATCTCATAGAATTTTTTGATCTCTGAACTTATTTTGGAAGACCTGATGAGTACCGATTCGTCAGTTTGATATGTCCTTTTCTTAACCTGTTTGTTTTATTTATTTTTTCTTTTAACTGATTTTTCTTTGATCCTAGCTAAGGCTAATAACCTATTTTCATTAACTGAAGTATCATCTGTCTATGGGAAACTTTCTATCTGTCCAGTTACACTAGGCCCTCTTCTCCTGTTAAAGTTCTTGTGATGATATTTCCGTGGTAGAATGCGGCAATTTGTTCATAATTCTCTCAAATTCTTCCATGTAATTTACCCAATCGTGATATTTTCTGGAGCAGTATGCTTTAAACAGCCTATTTAGTTCTCTCATAGCTCTTTCACTCGTATTTGGTTGAAGAATGTACTTAGATATGCATATAGGTTTTATGTAAAGGTCCTTCAACATATTTTTCCAACACACTGATATAAATTGTGGCCTATTTTCACTGACGATCATCTTACCAACAGTCATTACGTAGTCATTCTTGATTTTATTTCAGACCGACTTACCTGTAGCGTTTCTCAGTGCATACAGTTTTACATGTTTCGAGGACATGTCCAACACAACGGACAGAGAGTTGTACCCTTTTTGTTAGGTGGGGTGGGGACCATAGAGGTCAACACATACCTTTTTCAGCATTTTTGTTGGGATCATCCTATGCATTTCCGCTCTGCTTCTAGAGTTTAAAGCTTTTATTTTATGAAGAGATCACGTGATTTTAGAATTTCCTGTATCCTCTTTTCTAAGTTGTTATAATTAGACCGCGGATTTTAGGTAAAAACCTATTTTGTTCCTGAGTTCCTATTTGCATAAAAAATTGTACTTATGCGTTTCATGACTATTTACATTTAATAGCGTTAATTCTATAGGACCTAAAAAAGCCTATTTCGACGTTAGTGCCTATTTTTGCCTATATCGGCTTTAATATCTTATAAAGTGCCTATTTCATCATATAAGACAGTGGCTCCAAGTTTTTCCACACTATACGACAGAGAGAAAAAAATATTTTCTGCCCAGCGTGCAGCAAGGTGACTAGTTGATATGCGCTCATGCTTCGTATTTGCTTAACACTTCGGTCTTTTTTTATTTTTTTATATCGCTATCCCTGTTAATACCAAATACTCTTTCTAGGTGTTTTATTATTCATATGTAAAAAATAGATCACGGGTCTTTAGGTTAAAACCTATTTTTTTTCCTAAGCTCCAATTTGCATATAAGTTGGTACTTATACGTTTCATGACTAACTAAACTGAATACCGTTAGTTCTATAGGACCTAAAATTGCGTATTTCGACGTTGACGCCTAATTTTGCCTATTTCGGCATCAACATCCTAAAAAGTACCTATTTCATTAATCTGACGTAGAGTTCTTGTGTTTTCAAAGATTAGAAAGAGGAAGTAAACTTCGGGCTTTACGTCTCGTCGAAGGCGACGGTCGTTAGAGACTGATTACAATTACTTTGCTTGCCTTACTACCAACAGCACTCGGCACGGTTGAATGGCCATCCATCCAAGTACGCGCCGAGCGCGGCTGTGTTTAACTTCGGTGAGCGAATGGGAACCGGTCAAAGATTTGAGTTACACATTAGAATCGAACGTGGGAGTACTAAATGTTAAATTTGAAAAATATTTCGTTCTTAGGATTCTGGCCAGCTGTGTATTTTCGCAAAGAAACGGTTTCATAGGCCTTAAGCTGAGCACGGATTAAAAAATCACACTGTTAATCGTAGGCGCCCTCTATAGCTAAATTACTGCCCTTCGCGCATTTTCTCGCTGCTGTCTACAGGCAGTCGTATCAAACTACTCTGTTTCGTGAAAGGTATTATACGTGAATTTTCCGGTTCGAAAAATAATTTGCCAGTAGTGAGATGTTTTCATCTGAAGCACCGGTAGATTCCATTCGCTTGTTCAGAAGGGGCGGCCATCTTTCAGGTGCCATATGTGCAGCAACGAGTACGATACGTCCCCTACCGCTCCCATACACCGCAGTAAAAGGAAAAAAACAACAGGTCATCGTTCACTTTTTCCCAGCGAAAACAAATCAGTACATTGTGTAGCGACCGACGTGTTAAGTGTTACTGACGTTCTAAGTTCAAAATAAATTCTAGTTTCTGTGTGAGAATACTACGCTATGCCGAAAACAGCTAGTTCAAAGTCTACAAGTCTACTCATATAAGGCAGTGGCTGCAAGATTTTCCGCATTATACAACAGATGGGAAAATTATTTTCTGCCAAGCATGCAACAAGGAGGTTAGTTGGTGTTTTTCTTAGACTGTCACTTAGGATTCTTTTTATCGCTATCCTTTAGTAATATGAAATACTCTTTATATGCGATTCTAAACTGCATTTCCCTTTTCTCTCGTATTAGGTTTCGAGTGTTAAGAAATCTCACTTAACTCAGCATGCAGATGGAATCGCACATAAAGCTAATGTTGAACGAAAGCCAAAATTGAAGCAAACTCTTTTAACCAATAAATCTGATGAATCCTCCGAAAAAAACAAGTTCTTCAGTGATTTGTGTCATGCACTTGTCGCAGCAAACATCCCCTTTCGGAAACTAGAAAACCCTATTTTCAGAGGTTTTCTTGAGAAGTACTGCCATCAGTCGATTCCTGCAGAGTCAACGTCACGTTGGAATTATGTGGATTCAGCTTACAATGCTGCATTGCACAGAATCCGAAAACATGTTGGAGAATCTTGTATATGGATTTCTGTGGATGAAACTACTGACAGTCTTGGCCGTTACATTGCAAACCTGATTATTGGCAAGCTAGATCCAGATGCTCCCTCCAGGGCTCATTTGATTTACTCAAAACAGCTTGCAAAAACTAACCAACAAACAATAGCACAGTTTGTGAACAATGAGCTTAAGGTGCCTTACCCAAAGGGAGTGGATGAGAATAAGGTGCTTCTGGCCGTCACTGATGCTGCTGCATATATGATAGCAGCGTTTCAACTATTAAAAGTATTCTACCCATTGATGCTGCGCGTAACTTGTGTAGTGTATGGGATCAACCGCATAGCAGAGCAAGTAAGGCTACAATTTCCTAAAGTAAATAAAGTAATATCTATGGCGAAGAAAATTTTTGTTAAGGCACCACAAGAATACAGGCATTCAAAGAACATCTTCCAGATGTCCCATTGCCGCCAGAGCCTGTTGTCACCCGCTGGGGCACGTGGCTGATAGCAGCAGAATACTATAGTACGTATCTCTCAGCTGTCCAGAAGGTGGTTGAAAATATACCGGAGGATGCTGCATCCGTAACTGCAGCAATGGAGTTACTCAAAGATTCTTCTTTAAAACGCAACTTATCTTACATTAGGGCCCACTACACATTTATGGCAAGAATAATTTAACAATTAGAAGGCTCAGAGACAATAATTTTTTGCTTGAAGAAGTCAAAATGAAAATTAATGAAGGAAGTAAGGGAATAAGTACGGGCAAAAATGCAAACGGTTTTGCAGAAGAACACTGGCCTGAAGCAGTTGTGTGCAGCTGCGACATACTTAGTGGAAAATCCAGCACTCCTGACTGCAGCATTACTGTCCAACATGTGCCGAAAATGAAGTACACCCCTGTCACATCTGTCGATGTAGGACGTTCTTTTTTAGCGTATAAATTGATTCTGACTGACAAGCGCCACAGTTTTTCACTAGAAAACCTAGAAAAGATTTTGGTTATTTATTATGAAACCAACTATGGTCAGAATATGTGAAACTACGAATGTATTAATTACACCATTGCCACATTTTTTTTACGGAGATCTTTATCTTGCATGAACTCAAAAATATTTGGAGTTATGTTCAATATTAATGTTGTAGATTGCTGTGCTCTGTAACTGTGTAAATATTCATTCTCCTTGTTTTAATGACTAATAAGATGTTCATACTGTCAACAGTGTGTATTTTAAGTAATTTTTATTTTCTCTGCATCATTTTTATTAGAGCCTATTTTAGGTTTCATATAGCCTAAATGAACTACTGAAGGAGCCTATTTTAGGTGCCTAAAACACACTTTCTTACGACCTAAAAATCCGTGGTCTAGTTATAATACCAACTTTCCTTAATTTTTTCCAACATTTATTCGCACCAGAATGAGAGTATCTGAAATGTCTCAACTACACAAGCCTCTCAGTTTCATGGTCTGGCCAATAGACTTTCCACTGCTGTTTTCTTCCGAACAGTGCCTCGTCCTTCTGTCTCCTGCCCCACTAGGACGAAAATGGTCACGCTACACCATTAATAATTATGGATATTTTTGATACTAGAGTACCTTCCGTCGTCGTTGCCTCAAAGTGATACGCTTGCAGAATGGTGGTGGTGGTTAGTGCTTAACGTCCCGTCGACAACGAGGTCATTAGAGACGGAGCGCAAGCTCGGGTTAGGGAATGATTGGGAAGGAAATCGGCCGTGCCCTTTCAAATGAACCATCCCGGCATGTGCCTGAAACGATTTAGGGAAATCACGGAAAACCTAAATCAGGATGGCCGGAGACGGGATTGAACCGTCGTCCTCCCGAATGCGAGTCCAGTGTGCTAGACGCTTGCAGAATGACATCTGCCAGAATATTACGTCCCTCCTAACTATTAGAGTCCTTAAATTTTTCAGTCCCTACTGTTTATGTTACTGCGGACTCGTCCAACTGTGCTGAAAAAAGGGGTGTCCACTGCTGCAAAGTAAGCAGTATTTTTTGTTTAGGACCCCTTTCGTATCCATCCACCAGCGTTCGAAGTTTCCAGCTACCGTGGCTGCGCCCGCGCATCGATGACTCGCGGTTCTCTGCCAACGCCGCCCCACGCCGCGACCCTGTCGGTGCACGCTCGCTTCACACACTCGTGCATCAAGATCGATTAGCCAGACTGAAACGCAAATATCTCGCGAGTCGTTACTCGGAGCACATCGCAGTTTTCACCTCCATTAATGTAACGAAATTATGTATGCAACTAGATGTGATATTGCTTGCTCTCGATTTCTTTAATTATTTTAATTTGCTCAATCGCGGACGAAGAGTACCATGAGCGTGGATGGTGGACACGTTCCCATTGATTTTAAAACTTCTATGAATTTTAAAAGAACATTGCTAAACCATTTTTTTGTGATTATACAGCTATATACATAAATTTCGTTTTGTTCCTTATTTTCTTACACTGGAAATTTTTCTATACTTCACAACCTCTAATTCTGACTTTGTCATCTACTTTGCTAATTTCCACAGAAAATAACACTTACTATAAACTTAATACTGATGCACGAAATTACACTGATGTCATTTCTTAGTGGCTAGTTATTCCCTTTTTTCTTTGTTACTTGGTTACACGAGATACCATATCATATCAGATCTCATCACACTATTTCACGCGGTAGTGTTGGTATAGTAATCGTAAGAACATGAGAGGAGCGACTCTTAACCTCCACCTTGAGGATTACCACTACACATGGGACCAAAGGGGGTACTGATACACTTTATGTCTGCCGCACCGTCACCTCCTCCGAAGCATCTTATCTACCTTACTCAGTTGTGAGCGAGCCTTACAAATTTCCTAGTTTCGGCCATGCAGTGAAGCCTGAAGGCCACCTATTGCCTCAACACATAACAATAAGAACTGTCGACCAAGACATAGATTCCTCTGTTAGGTTTATTGCTTTTTATACGAATAATTCCTGGATACCTTCCTCAGAATAACTAAAGCATTGGAAATTGCATGTTATTACACACCCAGTTTCCTTCACCTCACAACTACTTCTCAGTATTCCATCGACTCGCCTCTGCCATTTACCGTATCAACATACTTTTTTGATCAGACTGCTTATCACGCTTTCCTAGTCTTGTTTTCTGTGTTCACTTAATTTCCAAACCTCCACATGTTTATATCAGTTAACTAATCTCTTCTTGCTTTCACGACTGCTCAGTCTTTGTTTTACTTTTACCAGCTTATAACTAATCACAAAAGAAAAACTCACAACTATTCTGGCGCTTTATGCTACACAGTCCATTGATTAACTTTGACCAGCTTATAACTAATTCCCCTAAGGAAACTTAACTCTATTCTAGAGCTTTATGCCGTTCAGTCCATTAGTTCCCCAAATAGCACTTGCTCCTGTTTGTCCTTAATATTATTCTTTTACTCTGTTTCTTACTTAAGCTGAAGGAAGATTATTGACAGTTTGATCACTTGTCTTTGTTACCCAACACTCGTCACCCTGACGTACTACTCTCACCCTTGTACATATTAGAACATTCTAACTTGTACTTCTGTTATAAGTTATCTTATTTTTAACTGTTAAACCGTTGGGACAACATGAATTAAAATCGAAACCACTATTCATACACAAACATTTCAGGGCATAAATTCCCATATTTTGACTTCCTCAGAATTACCTCTCATCCTTCCCTCATTTAAATCACGTTCTTTTCCTTATATTTCGCCACTTGATTTACTTGACTTTACCTCTAGTACTGTCTGTTGCTACTGCTGTCTTCACAACCTGTTGTAATGCCTTCTGATTCGATTTTCTTTCTGCTGTTTATACCATTTCTCTTACCCTTACTTCCTGAAACTTTTCTGCTTTCTAAACATTATCTACAAAACCAAACCCTTATAGATTAAGAACGAGAGGAAGAGAATAGGTAAAGGAATTGTTCTGTACAGCTCAGGTGCGCACAGTTGCCTAACTGCGAAGTTTCCCAAACCACAGGGAACATATAACGCTTTTATCTGAGGACATCCTATCGCTCCCTATCATGCATTCATCTGCCTCACATTCGTGCGTTTGATTCGTTTTCGGTTCCTCTTTAATTTCTCAAAACATATCGTTTTATATTTCGGACTTCTTTGTCGTAATTATTCTCAACCCGATTCTGACATTCTGAGGGTCCCTTAAATAGCTCTTCTTACGATAAAAATGGCATCTTGATCGCCTTGCCTTCAACACACATTTTCAAATAACCCAGTTCAAAATTTACCTCACAATGAAATGCATTTGGAAAATCAGAGTTTAGGAATGATTAAAGAAGACGTGCGCGCTATGACAACACTTTTGAATTGCATTGGCAGGGTAACATTGTGCGGTGTTAATTTGGACACCTTCCTTGTAGCTTCATAAATTTTAACGTGAGGGACTGGAAATACTACCACGTTCATTTTGTTTGACAACACTGAAAAATATTCTTGTTAAATCTCTGAAATTTCCGAACCACTGTCTATTACTGCCTCACTGTCCTAAACTCCTATTACTATGAGGCGTGTTCGGAAAGTAAGGCCCGATTAGTCGCGAAATGGAAACCTCTGTGAAAATCCTATGGAACTTTGGACAAATGTGTGGGGCAGTGTCTTAAGTGTTCCTGTCGACCGCTTCAGGTCGCTATTTTCAGTTCAGAGCGCAAAGTGATCACGTAGAAATGCCTAAAACAACAGTGTCTCCCGCCGACCTGTGTGGCCGAGCGGTTCTAAGCGCTTCAGTCTGGAACTGCGCGACCGCTACGGTCGCAGGTTCGAACCCAGCCTCTGGCATGGATGTGTGTGATGTCCTTAGGTTAGTTATGTTTAAGTAGTTCTAAGTTCTAGGGGACTGATGACCTGAGAAGTTAAGTCCCATAGTGCTCACAAGGGAACCTCCCCATCGCACCCCCCTCAGATTTAGTTATAAGTTGGCACAGTGGATAGGCCTTGAAAAACTGAACACAGATCAATTGAGAAAACAGGAAGAAGTTGTGTAGAACTGTGAAAAAATAAGCAAAATATACAAACTGAGTAGTTCACGGAAAGATAAGCAACAATAAGGACAATAGGAACGCATGAGTGCTGTGGTCTCGTGGTAACGTGAGCAGCTGTGGAACGAAAGGTCCTAGGTTCAAATCTTCCATCAAGTGTAAATTTTAATTTTTTATTTTCAGTTTATGTGACAAACTCTTATGTTTACATCACTTTTTTGGGAGTGATTATCACATCCACAAGAACACCTAAATCGGGCAAGGTAGAAGAATCTTTTTACCCATTCGCCAAGTGTACAAGTTAGATGGGTCGACAACATATTCCTGTCATGTGACGCACATGCCGTCACCAGTGTCGTATAGAATATATCAGATGTGTTTTCCTGTGGAGGATTCGGTTGACCTATGACCTTACGATCAAATGTTTTCTGTTGCCATTGGAGAGGCACGTCCTTTCGTCTACTAATCGCACGGTTTTGCAGTGCGGTCGCAAAACACAGACACTAAACTTATTACAGTGAACAGAGATGTCAATGAACGAACGGGCAGATAATAACTATGCAAAAATAAAGAAAGTAAAATTATTAGTCGAGGGAGGACTTGAACAAAGGATCTCTCGTGCAGCAGCTGCTCACGCTACCACGGGACCACGGCGCTTCTAAGCACATTTCGTCCATGATGTTGCTTATGTGGCCCATGGACTACTCAGTTTGTATATTTTGCTTATTTTTTCACAGTTCCACACAACTTCTTCCTGTTTTCTCTATTGATCTGTGTTCAGTTTATCAAGGCCTATCCACTGTGCCAACTTATAAATAAATCTGAGGGGGGTGCGATGGGGAGGTTCCCTTGTCAGATCCATTTGAACCATTTGAACAGTGTCTCCCGCCAATTATGTGAATCTGGTGAGAGATTTCTCATGAAACTATGCAACCCACACAACATAAATGTAATGCGTTTCTTTCTTCACGATAATTTTTCCTGCAGCATTTTCGATGAGAAGTGTTTGATCACCCACAATACAGCCGTTAATTGGCTCCCTCCGTTGTTCATCTCTGCTCACATGAAACGCTGGCTACGAAGACAATATTTTGGCACAAACAACGAAAGGCAGACCAGGATAGAGAATTGGCGGAAAGGACAGGCGGATGCTTTCTGTGACGGAGGTACTGGAAAGTTTGTACAGCGCCACGACAAATGTCTGAGTCGGAGCGGCGACTCTTAAGAGAGGTAGCTGGAAGGTGTGGCTAATTGTAGCGAAAAAAAGTTTTTGATTTTCACTGTGTTTTTTTTATTTCTCGAACGATTGGAACTTACTTTCTGAACAGCCCCCGTATTTTTTCAATAGGATTTACATAAACTGAAGTGGGTACTGGTTTTTGTCGTTTAACACAGCTTTAATTAGGGCTTTCCTATCAAACTCTGACTCCGCTATCAAATTTTCTTTCTTGACCCTTCCTAGAAGCACCCTGTCGTGAAGCGACATGTCACAAATGAGCTGTGCTTCCTGCCACTCGGTCTTAGAGTCTAATAACTTTGCAGAATCGTTATCCAGCGTTAAAGACAGTTCGCACTCGGACCCTCCGTCGAATACGAATGTATAAATATCATCATTTTCCTCCAAAAGCACGCCTGCACTTGTTAATGCCGTTGTTTGTTCCAGTTCTCTTGTTTGCGTCTCGGAAGAATATGAAATTTCACTTTCTTTAGTAGTTTGTTCTATCATCAACAGTGTCCATATTTGCTCGCTCAGTGAATAGTTACCTGTTATTTTCGCTGTTACGGTCGGTTCGGGTTCTTCAAACAATTGCTCGATACCGCCGTTGTGCGCCGCGCTTACATCGTTAGGCTAATGCCATACTACACTCCTGGAAACTGAAATAAGAACACCGTGATTTCATTGTCCCAGGAAGGGGAAACTTTATTGACACATTCCTGGGGTCAGATACATCACATGATCACACTGACAGAACCACAGGCACATAGACACAGGCAACAGAGCATGCACAATGTCGGCACTAGTACAGTGTATATCCACCTTTCGCAGCAATGCAGGCTGCTATTCTCCCATGGAGACGATCGTAGAGATGCTGGATGTAGTCCTGTGGAACGGCTTGCCATGCCATTTCCACCTGGCGCCTCAGTTGGACCAGCGTTCGTGCTGGACGTGCAGACCGCGTGAGACGACGCTTCATCCAGTCCCAAACGTGCTCAATGGGGGACAGATCCGGAGATCTTGCTGGCCAGGGTAGTTGACTTACACCTTCTAGAGCACGTTGGGTGGCACGGGATACATGCGGACGTGCATTGTCCTGTTGGAACAGCAAGTTCCCTTGCCGGTCTAGGAATGGTAGAACGATGGGTTCGATGACAGTTTGGATGTACCGTGCACTATTCAGTGTCCCCTCGAAGATCACCAGTGGTGTACGGCCAGTGTAGGAGATCGCTCCCCACACCATGATGCCGGGTGTTGGCCCTGTGTGCCTCGGTCGTATGCAGTCCTGATTGTGGCGCTCACCTGCACGGCGCCAAACACGCATACGACCATCATTGGCACCAAGGCAGAAGCGACTCTCGTCGCTGAAGACGACACGTCTCCATTCGTCCCTCCATTCACGCCTGTCGCGACACCACTGTAGGCGGGCTGCACGATGTTGGGGCGTGAGCGGAAGACGGCCTAACGGTGTGCGGGACCGTAGCCCAGCTTCATGGAGACGGTTGCGAATGGTCCTCGCCGATACCCCAGGAGCAACAGTGTCCCTAATTTGCTGGGAAGTGGCGGTGCGGTCCCCTACGGCACTGCGTAGGATCCTACGGTCTTGGCGTGCATCCGTGCGTCGCTGCGGTCCGGTCCCAGGTCGACGGGCACGTGCACCTTCCGCCGACCACTGGCGACAACATCGATGTACTGTGGAGACCTCACGCCCCACGTGTTGAGCAATTCGGCGGTACGTCCACCCGGCCTCCCGCATGCCCACTATACGCCCTCGCTCAAAGTCCATCAACTGCACATATGGTTCACGTCTACGTTGTCGCGGCATGCTACCAGTGTTAAAGACTGCGATGGAGCTCCGTATGCCACGGCAAACTGGCTGACACTGACGGCGGCGGTGCACAAATGCTGCGCAGCTAGCGCCATTCGACGGCCAACACCGCGGTTCCTGGTGTGTCCGCTGTGCCGTGCGTGTGATCATTGCTTGTACAGCCCTCTCGCAGTGTCCGGAGCAAGTATGGTGGGTGTGACACACCGGTGTCAATGTGTTCTTTTTTCCATTTCCAGGAGTGTAGATGATTTTCTCCCCTCGACAATAATCGCTGCTGATTAGTCGCCTAGGGTGTCACACTTCAAAAAATTATAATCGCGGCTAGTGAAGTCGTGCCGACAAAACTGGGTGCAGCACTAATGCATGATGAGCTGTCATTCAAAACTTAAATATTTTGCTTTAGTAGAATTATATGTACTTCGTCGTCGTAGAAGGCGTAACTGCCAACTAAAATGGTTGATGCGTCCAATTATTATGAATCGCTCAAGTGAAGGTAAGTTTGTGTTGTTATACAAGATACTTAGGAGTTATTTGGAGAAATTCTCTAACTATTACCCTATGATAGTAGCATCTTTCGACTTGCTGCTGTCGAATATTAAAACTAAGTTACAAAAGAAGACACATGGCTTTCTTTTGTCGTTGCACAACCACTTTTTTTTTTTTTTTTTGCAATTCTTTCAGGCAGCAAATATATGCATCACGCATATTTTTCCACCGCTTTTGTACATCCTTCACAACAGGAACGTTAAAAATAATAATTCTTCCAACTGGTCATAGAAATTAATTTCCATCAACCTGATGTTGTGTTTTATACTCTATTTATAACGGTTATAGTGAAACGGGATGTTACATGAAGTCTCTACACTACGTGTTTTTAATATGTCGCCCATCTATTGGTTCTGTAATTGGAGATACATGCAGAGAAATTGGGAACTGCTTGAAACCAAAGTACAAGAAACCCTAGAGTAGTGGAAGTGAATATTTTTATCATAACCAGTCCTATTCCGTAGTGCTTATGGGAGTTGCGGATACTGACTATTGCTTCCGATACACTGACATAGGAGGATATGGACACGATTGTGATTCAAATATTTTAAAAAGAACTAACTTCGGAAGAGCACTTTATAATGGAAGGCTTCCTTTCCCAGACGTCAAACCTTTGACTAATGAACTAAATGCTGAAAATATACCTTTCGTATTTATAGGTGAGGAAGGTTTTGCTCTTGATAAACACTTGATGCGGCCTTTTGCAAGAAAATCACTCACATTCTCGAGGGGCTCTTTAATTATAAGCTGAGTAGAGCAAGCCGCGTAGTACAGTGTTCGTTTGGAATTCTTATTAACAAGTAGCGAATTTCCCACAGGGCCATAGATGTTAACATTAACTTGACTGAAAGTATTATAAAAACCTGTTGCCTGCTGAATAACTTTGTCCGGAGGCCTGATAGCTATCAGCCTGTAGATACTTTAACCTGTTCTCTGGAATCCATGGAAAACGTAGGACTAAGAGATAACAACCGTGGTTGTGACATTAGAGATACGTTTTGCGACTACATCTGTTCTGTGGAAGGATATGTTCCTTGGCAAAATGCATACATTATTGGCAAAAATAACTAGACGTCCACAGGTGAGGATGTCATTCTTGTCATAAGTTATACTTAGTTTTACTAATAGTTGATACACTTCATGTTCACATTGTCATGTTACACTGTTTGGTTTTGACTTAACTACATAATTCTATAAATATTTTCACAGGAATACTGTTCTTTCAAACAACCCTTTGTAGTTCCCCTATTACCTTTTATCCTCAAGAACAGCACTGATTCCATAAAACCTTTAGTTTTCAATTTCTTTTTTTTTCCACTGTGTCCCCATAACTATTATCTTCTTTTTACCTTCAATAATATTGGATTAAGAAATTAATAAGAAAAATGTGTACCAATTCAGAGAAATTACTTTTCTGAGATTTTTAAAATCTTGAAAATAGTCTACAAACACCTCTACATACCATTATACACAATCATCCAAAGTTCAACACATTTAATTAAATTGTTTTGGCGCCAAAGGTTTGTATGCATGTGAAACTATTAGAGGAAGAAAGAAAAAGAAAAATTTTATTATTTTCTAGTAATTGTGACATATTTCAAGTTCGAAATCAACGTCAAATTATTTAGTTTCACTTGAGTGCTTCGGTAGTTAGGTTTTTGAATATCTGCATATTACTAGACACAGTTCGTGCGTTTTCGTCAGGTTCTACTGTAGAGTTGCGCAGCATGTGCTGATAGTCCGTTTATCTGCATAGTTTAGTTTTCCACGATCTTCAGTATGGACAGGGACTGCGATTGTTGTGTGCGGATGCGAGCCGAGTTGGTGACACTTCGCTCTCAGCTTCAGGCTGTGATGCCTTCGGTTACACAGCTTGAGGCTGCGGTGGATGGGCACCACTGTTGTGGGCCGGCGTGGGAATCCAAAGGACGTCCAGCGCGTCAGAGTCCTCCGATCAGTCCTCACCGGTGGCCAACCCAGTTACTGCTCGCACTGAGGCTGACCCCTCACCTGTGGTCGAGTAGGAGATCGCCCTGGGGCGAAGCAGGTGGCGAAAGACTAGCCAGGTGGCCGCACATAAGGCCTCCCCGGTTTGTCTCACAAACAGGTTCCAGGTGCTGTCTGTGGCTGACACTGTCGCTGAGCCAGATGCTGTCGCCTGTCCTGCTTCAGAGGAAACCACTCAGCCTGCAAGATCTGGGCAATCGCAGAGGGTGGGATTATTGGTACTTGGGAGCTCCAACGTTATGCGCGTTATGGGGCCCCTTAAGGTCTTGGCTGACAAGAAGGGTAAGAAATCCAATGTGCACTCCGTGTGGAGTCATTCCAGATGTGGAAAGGGTCCTCCCAGATGCCATGAAGAGCAAAGGGTGCAGCCAACTGCAGGTGGTGGCTCACGTCGGTACCAATGACGTGTGTCACTTTGGATCAGAAGAGATTCGCTCTGGTTTCGAGCGGCTAACAGAAGTGGTAAAGGCTGCCAGTCTTGCTTGCAAGTCGAAAGCAGAGCTGACCATTTGCAGCATAGTCGACAGGACCGACTGCGGACCTCTGGTACAGAGCCGAGTGGGGGGTCTGAATCAGAGGCTTAGACGCTTCTGCGACCGTGTAGGCTGCAGACTCCTCGACTTGCGCCAAAGGGTGGTTGGGTTTCGTGTTCCGCTGAATAGGTCATGTGCCCACTATACGCAGGAGGCGGCTACACGGGTAGCAGGGGCTGTGTGGCGTGGACTGTGCGGTTTTTTAAGTTAGAGGGTCTCGGGGAAACACAAGAAGGGCTTCAGTCACAAAGGGTGCAGGCCGAACACAGGAAGAACGTAGATACAGCAACCATTGGTATAACAGCTGTAAATTGTCGTAGCTGTGTTGGGAACGCACCAGAGCTCCAAGCGCTAATAGAAAGCCCTAATGTTCAAATCGTTATGGGCACTGAAAGCTGGCTAAAGCCGGATACAAGCTCAGCCGAAATTTTTGCGAAGAACTTAACGGTGTTCCGAAAGGATAGGCTGAACACGGTTGGCGGGAGCGTGTTTGTTGCTGTCACAAGTAGTTTAACTTGTCGCGAAATTGAAGCAGATACTTCCTGTAAGTTGGTATGGGCAGAGGTCATTGTTGGCAACCGGAATAAAGTAACAATTGGACCTCCCAATTCAGATGATACAGTTGCTGAAAGGTTCAAAGAAAACTTGAGTTTGATTTCAAACACGTACCCGAATCATACGATAATAGTTGGTGGTAACTTTAATTTACCCTCGATATGTTGCCGAAAATACATGTTTAATTCCGGCGGTACGCATAAAATATCATCCGAAATTGTGCTAAACGCATTCTCTGACAATTATTTCGAGCAGTTAGTTCATGAGCCCACTCGAACAGTAAACGGTTGTGAAAACACACTTGACCTTTTAGCAACAAATAATCCTGAGTTAATAACGAGCATCACAACCGATTCAGGGATTAGAGAACACAGGGTTGTCGTAGCGAGATTGAACACTGTAATCCCCAAATCCTCTAAAAGTAAGCGAAGAATATACCTATTCAAGAAAGCGGATAAACATTCACTTGACTCCATCCTAAGAGACAATCTTCACTCATTCCAAATTTATAATGTAAGTGTAGACCAGATGTGGCTTGAATTCAAAGAAATAGTATCGGCAGTAATTGAGAGATTTATACCAAATAAATTAACAAACGACGGAACTGATCCTCCTTGATACACAAAACGGGCTAGAACACTGTTGCAGAAACAATGAAACAAACATGCCAAATTTAAACAGACGCAAAATCCCCATGGTTGGCGATCTTCTACAGAAGCTCGAAATTTAGTGCGGAATTCAATGCGCGATGCCTATAACAGTTTCCACACTGAAACTTTGTCTCGAAACCTGGCAGAAAATCCAAAGCGATTCTGGTCGTATATGAAGTATGTTAGTGGCAAGAAACAATCAATGCCTTCTCTCCGCGTTAGCAATGGAGACACTATCGAAGACAGTGCTGCCAAAGCAGAGTTACTAAACAGAGCCTTCCGAAATGCCTTCACAAAAGAAGACGAAGTAAATATTCCAGAATTCGAATCGAGAACAGCTGCCAACATGAGTAACGTAGAATTAAATATCCTCGGAGTAGTGAAGCAACTTAAATCACTTAATAAAAGCAAGTCTTCTGGTCCAGAGTGTATACCATTTAGGTTCCTTTCGGAGTATGCTGATGCATTAGCTCCATACTTAACAATCATATATAACCGTTTGCTCGGCGAAAGATCCGTACCCAAAGACTGGAAAGTTGCGCCAGGTCACGCCAATATTCAAGAAAGGTAGTAGGAGTAATCCGCTAAATTACAGGCCCATATCGTTAACGTCGATATGCAGCAGGATTTTAGAACATATATTGTGTTCGAACCTCGAAGAAAACGGTCTATTGATATACAGTCAACATGGGTTTAGAAAACATCGTTCTTGTGAAACACAACTAGCTCTTTATTCACATGAAGTGCTGAGTGCTATTAACAAGAGATTTCACATCGATTCCGTATTTCTGGATTTCCGGAAGGCTTTTGACACTGTACCACACAAGCGGCTCGTAGTGAAATTTCGTGCTCATGGAATATCGTATCAGTTATGTGACTGGCCCGCATCTCGTGGTCGTGCGGTAGCGTTCTCGCTTCCCACGCTCGGGTTCCCGGGTTCGATTCCCGGCGGGGTCAGGGATTTTCTCTGCCTCGTGATGGCTGGGTGTTGTGTGCTGTCCTTAGGTTAGTTAGGTTTAAGTAGTTCTAAGTTCTAGGGGACTGATGACCATAGCTGTTAAGTCCCATAGTGCTCAGAGCCATTTGAACCATTTGAAGTTATGTGACTGGATCTGTGATTTCCTATCAGAGAGGTCACAGTTCGTTGTAATTGACGGAAAGTCGTCGAGTAAAACAGAAGTGATTTCTGGCGTTCCCCAAGGTAGTTTTGCAGGCCCTTTGCTGTTCCTTATCTATATAAATATTTGGGAGGCAATCTGAACAGCCGTCATCGGTTGTTTGCAGATGACACTGTCGATGCAATATCTTCATACTTAACAATCATATACAACCACACGCTCGACGAAAGATCCGTACACATAAACTGGAAAGTTGCACAGGTCACACCAATATTAAAAAACGATATGGTGAGCGCTATCGACAAGGTATTTCAAATTGATTTCGTATCTCTAGATTTACTGAAGGCTTTTTACACCGTACCTCACAAGTGGTTTGCAATCCATTGCCTACTTATGGAGTATCGTCTCAGTTATGCGACTGGATTCGTAATTTCCAATCAGGGAGGTCACAGTCCGTAGCATCTGATGAAAAGTCATTGAGTAAAACAGAAGTGATTTTTGGCGTTCACAAGTTAGTGTAATAGGCCCTCTCCTGTTCCTTATCTATATAAATGATTTACGAGACAATCTGATTAGGTGCCTTAGGTTGTTTGCAGATGATGTTGTTTATCGTCTAGTACAGTCTTCGGAAGATAAAAACCGATTGCGGAACGATTTAGATAAGATATCTGTATGGTGCGAAAATTGGCAATTGATCCTAAATAATGAAAAGTGTGAGATCATTCACAGGAGTGCTAAAAAGAATCCTTTAAACTTCAGTTAGTCGATAAAAGTCGATAAATTAATCAAATCTAAAAGCCGCAAATTCAACTAAATACCTAGGAATTACAATTACGAAAAACATAAATAGGAAAGATCACATAGGAAATGTTGTGGTGAAGGCGGACAAAAGACTGCGTTTTATTGGCAGAAAGCTTAGAAGATGCAACAGTTCTACTAAGGAGACTGCCTACACTATGCTTGTCCGCCCTCTTTTGGAGTACTGCTGCGCGGTATGGGATCCTTACCAGATAGGATTAATGGAGTACATCGAGAAAGTTCAAAGAAGGGCAGCACGTTTTGTACTATCGAGAAATAGGGGAGAGAGTGTCACGGACATGATACAGGTTTTGGGGCGGAACTCATGAAAACAAAGGCGTTTCTCGTTGCGTTGGGAGCTTCTCATGAATTTTCAATCACCAAATTTCTCAAATGTTCAAAGGTGTGTGAAATCTTAATGGACTTAACTGCTAAGGTCATCATTCCCTAAGCTTACACACTACTTAACCTAAATTATCCTAAGGACAGACACACACACCCATGCCCGAGGGTGGACTCGAACCTCCACCGCGACCAGCCGCACAGTCCATGACTGCAGCGCCTCAGACCGCTCGGCTAATCCCGCGTGACACCAGCTTTCTCCTCCGAATGCGAAAATACTTGGTAACGCCGACCTGTATAGGGAGAAACAATCATCACAATAAAATAATGAAAATAAATCGCTTCAGACAAATGCCGGGACGGTTTTTGTGAAAGAGCATGGCCGACTTCCTTCCCTGATCCGATGGGACCGTTGACCTCGCTGTTTGGTCCCCTCCCTCAAATCGACCAACAAGTAGGTCGAAAACTGAATAAACATCTGGTTTACACATTCTGTGTCTTTGATCTACCTTTTTACGTAATAACTGATCGCTACTATGCTTTAAATATTGCCTTTAAAATCATCTGTTAACAGTATTTCTTTCTCCGGGGCTACTTATGAACAAAAATAAGTTTTTTATTGTGTTAACTTCAACAGCAAGTGGCCAGATTTTGTACATGTCAAAAGCACTACTGTCTACAAGGGAAATATTTAATATATCCCTTAAGATATTTGCAGCAA
The DNA here is from genome assembly GCF_021461395.2 of Schistocerca americana. Classification (NCBI taxonomy): domain Eukaryota; kingdom Metazoa; phylum Arthropoda; class Insecta; order Orthoptera; family Acrididae; genus Schistocerca; species Schistocerca americana. The sequence continues at coordinate 435,741,141 of NC_060130.1, read as the reverse complement.
GACCGATTGCTGTAAGCTTTTGATAACCATTATCCCCTGTAAGTTCTACTGGGAATCTCTTATCTTTAATATTATCTTTTATCAACTGTTGATATTTCACTACTTGTACAGGATTAATTAAGTGATGTTCCAAAATACCTTTTTGCGCATTTATGATTGCTGTAATTAGCAAATCATATCCTCTTTCTGGTTCAAATGGCTCTGAGCACTATGGGACTTAACTTCTATGGTTATCAGTCCCCTAGAACTTAGAACTACTTAAACCTAACTAACCTAAGGACATCACACACATCCATATCCGAGGCAGGATTCGAACCTGCGACCGTAGCAGTCTCGCGGTTCCGGACTGAGCGCCTAGAACCGCGAGACCACCGCGGCCGGCCCTCTTTCTGGTCCCGGCGGAGGTTCGAGTCCTCCCTCGGGCATGGGCGTGTGTGTTCGTCCTTAGGATAGTTTAGGTTAAGTAGTGTGTAAGCTTAGGTAATGATGACCTTAGCAGTTAAGTCCCATAAGATTTCACACACATTTGAACATATCTCCGTTCAAGCACAGCAAATACAGACTTCAGCTGAATTAGCTGCTCATTAATGGTTATCAATAATAACGGTTCTCTGTAGCCTTCAGTGCTTTCCTCAAACTGTATGATGTGGTGACTGAGTTTTTTCATCCCTTGTGTAATGCCCTGTTCGTTTCTTGCTATGGAACTTGCTGTCTGACTAAAATTTCTTAACGTGGCTGTTACTGTTGTAATTTGTTCTCTGGTTAACCTTAACAGCTGTTTTTGTTCTCCCTCTAACAGATCAATTTTTGCCTCAAATTAAGAAGCATCATCTTCATCTAGAGTTCCAAATAATATCTTAGTGATTTTCCCAACAAAATTGAGTACTCCACGTTTTATTATTTTTCGTTCATGGTGAGCTAATTGTCTAGTTAGACTTTGACATTTCTCTATTTTACCAACGTACCATAGTAATGCCTGTTTGCGCTTTCTCCAGTCCGGAGCCGCGCTGCTGCTACGGTCGCAGGTTCGAATCCTGCCTCGGGCATTGATGTGTGTGATGTCCTTAGGTTAGTTAGGTTTAATTAGTTCTAAGTTCTAGGGGACTGATGACCACAGCAGTTGAGTCCCATAGTGCTCAGAGCCATTTTGTTTGCACTTTCACACTCTAAAGCACTCATTTTAAGCCATCACTGGCAGAATTCTACAGCTCTTGCAGCTAGTGCTTCAGTGTTTTCAAATTATTAGTTTAATTCTACTAAACTGAAATAACTTATGATTCTCCTTATTTCCCCATGTTGTCATAATACAGTCCTGGGAACGACTGTAATTTCCTAAGTTGTAGATCCGGATGATATGCCACTGTTCCGACCAAAGTAATTCCGAATACCAGATGTGTTGCCGCCGTCTTGTAATTGAAAGAACTTGTAACGCCGGAAATGCATTTCCTCCTATTTCCATCTATTGTACTATAATTTGTTTTCCTTATTTTTGTTACCTGGATATATGACATTTCTGTGTCTTTACATATTGTAATTGTTTTACTATTTGTATATATATATATATATGCATTTATGTCGATGTATAATTGGTTTGTTTCGTAAATATTATTTGTATTTATACGCTGGGTCTGGCCTAGGGAAAACTATACTATCGAACGAATACATCGATAGGTCGTGTGGAGAACGAAAGTGTTTAGGATCTTTGGTATAGTGTTAACTCTGTCGCGTGGAGCGCGGGCATAGCAGTCGGGGAGTCTGGCTGGAGTAGCGAGTGGAGCAGGTGTGTTGTGTGACGCTCCCGCGAGTTGCCGCGCTTTCGGGGTTTGGTAGCATGTAATTGCGCTCGACTCGCGATGATAGTTTCTGACATGGTGTCGCGGACGGGAAGCATTAGCTGGCGCACATCAAGAGCCCGTTTCGCCTGGTGACCGTGTCGAGGAGAAGGCGCGCCAACATCCAGCTTCTGCAACAGCGACGGCCGACAATGAGTGACTGTCGCCACCTCCTCGATCGACGGCTTCAAACCTTCAATCAACCAACAAGGAAGACTAAAAGCACGTAAAGTTTCAGAACTGTATGGCAGACCTCAGCTTTTCAAATTGTTCCATTTGCCTCGCAAAATTACAGCAACTTAGCATGAACCTTTGTTGCTCATTGTCCCAATTGCATTGCCAAGCAGGGTCCCTTCCTTTTCCGAAATGAACCCGAGTGTCGTTGAAATTCAAATGCCAGCATAATTCCATTTCACTGCTTTAATTTCAAAGTTCAATTTAAGTATTCATAGCTGGCTACAATAGTTAGATTACACAAGCACAAATTAAGAGTGCGAGTTTTGTTACAGTATTTTAGCTTACCTGTGACTGCAGCTCAGCTTGGTACGTACTAAATTTTACTATTGTTAATTGTTCAGAATCGTTTAATTCAAGTTCAAAGTTAAATCTCTTCTTTCTAAATTGCGTAGATTCAAGTAGCTTTAGAAATGATTGTTGAGGTAGTCCAAGACTAACTGTATTTCGATGTGCTTCAGAAAGAAAGCTCACTATTAACTTCAGTCACTAAATTAACTTTCGATTTTCCGGTTTCATTAATTCTTTTGCTAAATTAAGTGTAGCGAAATTTATTACTTCTGACAAACTTTCAGTTTTCACACTACACGTGTCAACCTTCAGTTGCCACGCTTCTAGTGCTAATTATATGTGTAATAACCTTTCTTTTTCAGTTGTTATAGTAATTGTCCATAGGACTGGCGACCGTAATTTCCCCCAAATCTCAAATATCTAATTACCGCTAGTTGATTGTTAACGTAACGGCCGCACATTTACTTTCTTTATTAACTTTATCCCTATTTCAAAATTAATTTCCACCAGTTTCACTTGCATTTTTCCTTTCATTTAGATGTAACCCTTTCCTCCCTCTTTACCGACAGGTTAACTTCGGTGACGATTGCTTTTCCAAAATTCCCATTAGGTACACGCGGTTTCATTTTTCACTGTCACTAAGGTCGATAAGTGAGGGGGAGGTTACACGTGGCGACCTGGTGACAGGACAATCTTCAAATTTGAGGTTGTTCTGGACACGAATTTTGCATTGTACAAATCTCGTAACAAAGTACTGGTTACGAAATGGTCGATACGTCAGCGAGAATATTAGTGTGAGGAATCCTAACTAGATTTGAGATTTGGCATTTATATTGAAAATTATTAAAATGAGTGAAGGCAACAATTACCAAAATTTGGTAGGCCTGGATAAGGAACAATCGGTCGAACAGTGGGGGACGCGCACTGCGGTACCCATTGTTCAGGGACAGGCGGCTAGCATGAAAGACGCGACCGCCGAAACGCAACAAAGAGCAGAAATGGAATTCCACACTTTAGAAAATGTTTCGGAGTCGGAAGTGAAAACCAAATGCGAATCCCTTGATGACGAATACGGGGGGACAATTAAAGAGGAAGCCGCTACGGAAGTAAAACCGGTAGTTTCCGGGAATTTAACTGATTTATTGAATGTTTTGATTAACGAAATCAAGAGTCAATCGGCCAAGCAAGAAGCTCAGTCTGAAAAAATTGAACGAAAGCTAGACAGTCACAACAAAGCTATTAATGTTGTTAACAACAATGTTGGAGTTGTTAACACAAAAGTTGATAAAATCAAAGAAGATATTGTTGTGATTAATAGCGAAATCGGTAATCTTAAACAGGAAATGATAGGCGTTCAGACGGAAATTGCGAGCATAAATACTCGTTTTGATTCCGAAATTAGCAGAATCGAGAAAAGTGTTGGAGAATCAGTTGCTCCGATCATCGAGAATAAGGTGACGGAACAAATTCAATTAGTGAAAAAAGAGGATCAAAGGAAGGTGGAAACTTTAAAGGCTTTAGTATCCGAAGTAGATGCCAAAGTGACGAAGCAGGCTAATACCTGCGAAGAGAAAAAAAGGGAAGTAGAAACGCTTGCGACAACCACTTGCCAAGTAATTACGAGAGTGTCGGAATTAGAAAAGAAACTTGACGAAAAACAGAGCTATGTGCCAATCTATGCACATAGTTCGGAATTGTTGACGAAAGAGGAGCGGTTCGACCCCTTGAAAAAAGGCGGTATACACGCGACGGATTTCATTAAGAATTGTGAAAGAGTTTTACCCAGATCATGGACTAATGAGAGAAAAATTAATGCGATTATTGATGTGTTGGCTGGTGATGCCAAGCGTTGGGGCTTAAACCTCAACATTACGGACCTGACTTTTGACGAATTTAAAACTTTGTTTCTGGCTGAATACTGGTCAGAGCAAAAACAGCAAAGTGTCTGGCGCGAATTTGTCTTATCGAGGCCTTTCGATGCGAATTCGCGCGGTTCGATGAAGGAGTTTTGTGAGGGCTGGATCCGCAAGTTGGAATACTTGCGTGATCGCCGCACGGAATCCGAAATGGTCTGGGAACTCTACAAAAAGCTTCCAGATGATACAAAACGCTACGTAGGAAGCAATTACAGAACAATAAATGATTTCCTGGAAAGAGTGGAGGACGAGGACAATTGGCGCAATAATCGCGACAGTGGTAGAGGCCGTGGTAACAACAACGGGTACCACAGCAACCACAACAACGATAACCATGGGAGTAATGCATACCGCAACCATGGCAGCAATAACAATAATGGTTCGGATCGTAATAACAATCGGTACAATGCAAATAATAACAGGAATGACGGGAACCAGTATCATACTAACGTGATACGGGCTTCACAGAATAGTAATAACGCCAGAGGGTGTGATCAGCCGCCTTAGCAGCATCCGGGGACCGTATCTGCTGGGACGAGACAGGGAAACCATTAGCCGCGCCGGTGAGGTGCCGACCGGGCGTGGAGAAATTTTGGCGACCCAATAGCAGGAGAAAACCCAGGTGTCGTCGATATGAAAATTCCGTGTAGAATAATCAACGGCGGGAGAGTGTGCCAGTGTTAGGAGAAAGGAGTGCGCCCGCAAGTAGTAGATCAGCTGTATACAGGGCAGTAGGGAGTACATTCACTGTCAGTGAGAACAATTTAAGTAGTGTTCCGGAAATCGATTATAAAGTGGCAGCTGTAATACCCACAGCGGAACTGGAGATTGAGTTTAAGAATGATTCGCAAGTGTTGAGAGAAGATCAGATGTCGGATAAAACGTCTGTCATCGAGCGAGGGGATGCAGAGAGGGATGAGGTCTGGTTAAGGCAGTTCGGTCGCTTATACGACGAACTAAGAGATTATAGGGGCCTGTATGGGAGAAGTGTTTATGGGGAGCGCGTGCAGGATTTTCCGCGTCTCGTCCCGCAGGAAGATAGTGTTTGTGAAATGATAGAAAGTTCTGGCCCTAACCGGCAGACTTTACTAGAAATAGTTGATGTTAATGGGGAGCACGAGCAAGATTGGTCGTGTTTCGTCCCGCAAGAGTTGGATGTTGAAGTAGTAACGGAAAGTTCTGGCCCTAACCGGCAGACCTGACCGAAAGTCGTAGTGGTAGAAGTAGCCGACCCATCCGACGCAAACCTCCAGTTTAAACACTGCGAGAGTATTAAGGAGAAAGATTACGAAAATTTTAGTGATAGCCGGACACGATTGGTAGAAAAGCACATAGATTACGGCGTGTATGAGGTTAGAGCTGACGTTATGCGGTCAGACGGTAGCAGTGTGGGTTGCGCAGATCCAGAGGAAGTAATTTCAGATGCGACTGGGCACATTCCTCCAGATAGATTGGCAGATGAGATCAATCTGGCCAAAGAGGAATCAACAAAGGTGACAATTAGTGAATTGATAGCAAAGCAACACTCACTAGTTGACAAGTTACAGGAAAAGGTTTCGGTATTGGAGGCGAAGCTACAGACAAAGCCTCAGGACAAACGTGTTGAAATTAAAACTGTATGTGAACAGAGGCTGAAAAAGCCGCCAGATAAGCCGGATTTGGGATCAAAGCCGGATGGTTTTTTCTGGAATGACCTGGATATAGACGAGGATTTACTGTGGGAAAATAAAGAAACAGTCGAGGACAAGTGTAGACAGATAGTAGTGTCCGTTAATATGCACGACCTACAACTAAACGTGTTGATTGACACCGGTGCAGAACTGAGTGCTGTATCTGGGAAAATATTTGAGTTACTGAAAGACAGACCCGGCATCGTAGTTATGCCAGTAACAGGAGTGAAAATTATCGGTGCTACTGGGAAGGCCAGGAACCGGTCACAAAACAGATTTTTGTCAACTTCGAGATATGTGGGGCACGATTTGAACAAGAGTTTGTCGTCGTGCCAGACTTAACTGCGGAAGTAATTATCGGGTTAAATTGGCTATTAAAGTACCGTGCAGTGATTAACTGCGAAAGCAAAACTTTGACTTGTATGTCACTAGATAAAACAATGGTAGTTGGTTTTGACGAGGCAGGAGACGGTGTGCATAGGCAATACCAGCCTACACACATTGTTAACTGGCCGGATGACATTGACGTAGGAATGAGTTTGAACTGCCGTAACATGAGGAATCTCGGCATTGACAAAAGTGTAGAAAGTGAATTGGAAGAGATAATCAAATTCCCTCCACGGATTGACATTAGTATTGGTGTGAAAAAAGATCGTTTGCGAGAAGTAATGAAGCTAAAAGCCGATGCTCGCATACGTCGTCATGACGCTAAAGCGCGTTTTGCTAAGTTTGCAATCGGAGACTTAGTACTTGTAAAAGCTCATGAGAAATCGAGCGAGATAGACAATGAAATCTCTAAATTTAAGTTTGTTTATAATGGACCATATAAAGTCATTGGTATACCTCACACAAATGATTATTGCTTAGAGTATCCAAGCTCTGGAAAACTATTAGGTATACGGAACATTGTAGACCTGAAATTGTACCAACCTAGGATTGATTAATACCACAGAATGGGTAATTTGTACAGTATGTAAAATAGAGTGTAAGATTTAACGATTTGCTAGATTGCCATGCTTTTGACTGACCAAGGTCATTAAAGAAGTTGTAATTAATAAGTAATTAATTTTGATTAATCAATTTAATTTTAATCTATTTAATCATGATCTAATCAACTGAAAAATCCAAGCTGCTAGTTTAAGTTTTCAGCTGAGTCACAGTAGAATAAGGAATGTAAATATGATTTTGCAAATAGCTGTAAGATTTCATAAATATGTGATTTACAAGTCACTGCCGATGTACTTAGACGCTGTTTTAAGTTTCAGGCTAGTACATGCGTGTGATGATGGACAGTGTTGAGTTATCCACTGTGATAGTGTTTATGGACTCCTTGAGATTACTCGGGAGTGAGTTTTACCGAAAGAATTCAGTGAAACGGACGTTCTGGAAATGCCGTTACAAGTGCGAGAGAGATCAAGCGTGCCGCACAGGCGGGCGCAACGATACTGGCGGGGCGGAACCGCTGTCGGCTCTTGTGCCGCTGTCGGCATTCTTTGTACTTGCGAGTACGGAAGGCGGAGTTGTTTTTCTTCCCGGACAGCTGATATGAAAGAATTATGTTGTCAATATTTATGTTTTTGTCGATCTGCTGTATGTTATTTTCTTGTTTAGCGTTAAGTGCACACTCATGACGAGAATATTAATTATGAAAAGTTTATATAAAATATGTATTCAATGTAATTAATTATTAATTTGCGTATTTTGATATACCTGTTTTCTATGACCATGTAATCTGATTAATTTTGTAAATAGTATTCCATTTCTTGATACTGCTAGGAATTTAGATTTTTAGAATAGCTAAACCATTTTCTATGTTTTCTATGAATTTTAATATGTTGTCAACCTGTTTTATTTTGATCAAGATGACAGAGTGGAATAAGATTAGGAGTGTCTCCACTCAATTATTATCGTCTAAAAATTGGTTTATGGTTAATTAGGCGAATGCTAAATTTTGTTGATGTTTTGAGCATATGCATTTCCGCTGTTTCTTTTATTTTTGGACATTTTCTGAGTCTGTTTACGTTACACGAACATCCTCAGACAATGTGGGGCACGTGTAACGCCGGAAATGCATATCCTCCTATTTCCATCTATTGTACTATAATTTGTTTTCCTTATTTTTGTTACCTGAATATATGACATTTCTGTGTCTTTACATATTGTAATTGTTTTACTATTTGTATATATACACTCCTGGAAATGGAAAAAAGAACACATTGACACCGGTGTGTCAGACCCACCATACTTGCTCCGGACACTGCGAGAGGGCTGTACAAGCAATGATCACACGCACGGCACAGCGGACACACCAGGAACCGCGGTGTTGGCCGTCGAATGGCGCTAGCTGCGCAGCATTTGTGCACCGCCGCCGTCAGTGTCAGCCAGTTTGCCGTGGCATACGGAGCTCCATCGCAGTCTTTAACACTGGTAGCATGCCGCGACAGCGTGGACGTGAACCGTATGTGCAGTTGACGGACTTTGAGTGAGGGCGTATAGTGGGCTTGCGAGAGGCTGGGTGGACGTACCGCCGAATTGCTCAACACGTGGGGCGTGAGGTCTCCACAGTACATCGACGTTGTCGCCAGTGGTCGGCGACAGGTGCACGTGCCCGTCGACCTGGGACCGGACCGCAGCGACGCACGGATGCACGCCAAGACCGTAGGATCGTTCGCAGTGCCGTAGGGGACCGCACCGCCACTTCCCAGCAAATTAGGGACACTGTTGCTCCTGGGGTATCGGCGAGGACCATTCGCAACCGTCTCCATGAAGCTGGGCTACGGTCCCGCACACCGTTAGGCCGTCTTCCGCTCACGCCCCAACATCGTGCAGCCCGCCTCCAGTGGTGTCGCGACAGGCGTGAATGGAGGGACGAATGGAGACGTGTCGTCTTCAGCGATGAGAGTCGCTTCTGCCTTGGTGCCAATGATGGTCGTATGCGTGTTTGGCGCCGTGCAGGTGAGCGCCACAATCAGGACTGCATACGACCGAGGCACACAGGGCCAACACGCGGCATCATGGTGTGGGGAGCGATCTCCTACACTGGCCGTACACCACTGGTGATCGTCGAGGGGACACTGAATAGTGCACGGTACATCCAAACCGTCATCGAACCCATCGTTCTACCATTCCTAGACCGGCAAGGGAACTTGCTGTTCCAACAGGACAATGCACGTCCGCATGTATCCCGTGCCACCCAACGTGCTCTAGAAGGTGTAAGTCAACTACCCTGGCCAGCAAGATCTCCGGATCTGTCCCCCATTGAGCATGTTTGGGACTGGATGAAGCGTCGTCTCACGCGGTCTGCACGTCCAGCACGAACGCTGGTCCAACTGAGGCGCCAGGTGGAAATGGCATGGCAAGCCGTTCCACAGGACTACATCCAGCATCTCTACGATCGTCTCCATGGGAGAATAGCAGCCTGCATTGCTGCGAAAGGTGGATATACACTGTACTAGTGCCGACATTGTGCATCCTCTGTTGCCTGTGTCTATGTGCCTGTGGTTCTGTCAGTGTGATCATGTGATGTATCTGACCCCAGGAATGTGTCAATAAAGTTTCCCCTTCCTGGGACAATGAATTCACGGTGTTCTTATTTCAATTTCCAGGAGTGTATATTTATGCACTTATGTCGATGTATAATTGGTTTGTTTCGTAAATATTATTTGTATTTATACACTGGGTCTGGCCTAGGGAAAACTATACTATCGAACGAATACATCGATAGGTCGTGTGGAGAACGAAAGTGTTTAGGATCTTTGGTTTAGTGTTAACTCTGTCGCGTGGAGCGCGGGCAGAGCAGTCGGGGAGTCTGGCTGGAGTAGCGAGTGGAGCAGGTGTGTTGTGTGACGCTCCCGCGAGTTGCCGCGCTTTCGGGGTTTGGTAGCATGTAATTGCGCTCGACTCGCGATGATAGTTTCTGACATGGTGTCGCGGACGGGAAGCATTAGCTGGCGCACATCAAGAGCCCGTTTCGCCTGGTGACCGTGTCGAGGAGAAGGCGCGCCAACATCCAGCTTCTGCAACAGCGACGGCCGACAATGAGTGACTGTCGCCACCTCCTCGATCGACGGCTTCAAACCTTCAATCAACCAACAAGGAAGACTAAAAGCACGTAAAGTTTCAGAACTGTATGGCAGACCTCGAGCTTTTCAAATTGTTCCATTTGCCTCGCAAAATTACAGCAACTTAGCATGAACCTTTGTTGCTCATTGTCCCAATTGCATTGCCAAGCAGGGTCCCTTCCTTTTCCGAAATGAACCCGAGTGTCGTTGAAATTCAAACGCCAGCATAATTCCATTTCACTGCTTTAATTTCAAAGTTCAATTTAAGTATTCATAGCTGGCTACAATAGCTAGATTACACAAGCACAAATTAAGAGTGCGAGTTTTGTTACCGTATTTTAGCTTACCTGTGACTGCAGCTCAGCTTGGTACGTACTAAATTTTACTATTGTTAATTGTTCAGAATCGTTTAATTCAAGTTCAAAGTTAAATCTCTTCTTTCTAAATTGCGTAGATTCAAGTAGCTTTAGAAATGATTGTTGAGGTAGTCCAAGACTAACTGTATTTCGATGTGCTTCAGAAAGAAAGCTCACTATTAACTTCAGTCACTAAATTAACTTTCGATTTTCCGGTTTCATTAATTCTTTTGCTAAATTAAGTGTAGCGAAATTTATTACTTCTGACAAACTTTCAGTTTTCACACTACACGTGTCAACCTTCAGTTGCCACGCTTCTAGTGCTAATTATATGTGTAATAACCTTTCTTTTTCAGTTGTTATAGTAATTGTCCATAGGACTGGCGACCGTAATTTCCCCCAAATCTCAAATATCTAATTACCGCTAGTTGATTGTTAACGTAACGGCCGCACATTTACTTTCTTTATTAACTTTATCCCTATTTCAAAATTAATTTCCACCAGTTTCACTTGCATTTTTCCTTTCATTTAGATGTAACCCTTTCCTCCCTCTTTACCGACAGGTTAACTTCGGTGACGATTGCTTTTCCAAAATTCCCATTAGGTACACGCGGTTTCATTTTTCACTGTCATTAAGGTCGATAAGTGAGGGGGAGGTTACAAACTCTTTGAGGCAACTGACGTGTGCTGTAAGATACATATTCCTTCTTAAATATTGTTTTGCAATAAATGGGCTTCAACATTGACTCTAATTTCTTTGCTCTTCCCCTGCGTACACTTTCGCCAAATAACAAAACTTTATCCCCTGGTGTGAATTCTTTCGGATGTTGGGTTCTATCATAATATAGTATATTCTTCAATTGAGTCTCAACATTGAAGGTTCATGCACACATGTGTATGGTTCTCATTAGCTCGTTTAACTCAAACACATAATCATCATAATTGGAAATTACTGCTAGTGGGTTCTGTGATCCAGTTTCACTATGTGAGGTTGTCTTGATTACGAAAACTTCATATCATATCCAGGTATCTCAGTCACTCGGTCTATACAATGTCTGAGCGTTTCAATTAGAGTACTGTGTGTTCTTTCTAACGCTCCATTGCTCTGCGGGTAGTAGCACGTGGTTTTGAATACTCTTTGTTCACAGTTGTTTGCGTACTCTTAGCATGGGAAGGTCGAAGGTACAATAAGACATATCGAACCCTACCCTGACATTTTTTACACAAGAAGAAGACAACGAAAGAAATGCACTGCCAGAATTTTAGCTGCTAAGAGGCACTGCACGTATTTTGTAAAAAATGTTGAAGTTACACACTTTTGCGGCGCGAAGAACAGCTCATAGCAGCGGTTTGTACAGACCTGCCCGCCTAGCGCACGATTCGGTGAATCGCCCACACATCTGGAGGTCACACACTCCAATTTTAAGCACCTAAAGCCTGGTTTACAATGGAGCGAAGGGAAGTGAACACGTGTGAATGAACATTTGCAGAAAATTCACTACCATTCACTTGTATGTGGGTAAAATCGTTTATGCTAGAGGGAACGGAAGAGAACACGAGGTAGTGAACATTGCCTATGAACGCTGTGTTGCTGATTTTTAGTTTTTGGAGCTAATATTCGGCATACAGGATACAACTCTATCTCGTTCCGCTGCTAAACCTGAAGTGAGAGAGAGGTATCGGAAATTAAGTTGTCTGATAAATTCCTGAGAAAATACTTTCCACTGTCGAAAAAATTCTTTATCGAGAGGTTGAATCGCACTAGTAGTTCCAGGCGGCATCCAAATTACATCTACAAATTTTCTGTCGTCCTCTACAAAAACAGAGGCGTCGTTATGTCCAGACCATGAATCCAACAAAAGCAATGAATTAGTTTCTGCAACGTTTCGAACGAAATGTTGAAAATTATTCTTTCACATTTTTCCAGATTTTGATACCGATTACAAGATTTTTGCAACTAAACATTCCATTTTTTACTTTTGGTCCTCATTAGCCTTGCAGAAACAGTAAACTATTCATACTTATCACTAGCATTATCGTGTGATTGCATTCATTGAAGGGGCAATCAACTCCGTATTTTCTTCACCCCGAAATGATAACGTGTGGTGTACATGCAGTTCTTTCACGAAACGTGACTGATCAGCGTTATAAGCAGCAATTGCGAGGATAACAGCAAGTTTCGTCTTTACGTCAGCTATGAATTTCTCTATAGCATTGCCTATCACTGGCAGTTGCTCTACACGTTTACGTGACGTAAACTTGATAATTTTCCGACTTCCTGTTCTGTACGATTTCTTGAACCTGCGTAGTCCGGTCGACGAAGCCTGGAAATTAGCAATGTTCATGTCAGATGCAATTCGGAGAGCCCAGTCTCGCAGATCTTCATCGGTAACGGTGCATAGCCTCTCACGAGCGGTTCTAAATCTTTCGGACAGTTTTTCATTCAGATGGTTTCGGGTTTCCGTTTGCGCATACTTCTTACTTGGTGTAATTCATTCTCCCATTTGTACAGTCCACGCTCTGATTTTACGAAATGAAAACGCCTTTGCACATTGCCTAACTTCAAGCGTTTTTTCCCTACTTTGTTTAACCAATATTTCACTGCCTATTCTTCGTCGCTGAAAGCTGTGGCAGTACGTTTATTTTTAGGCTTGGAAGGTATTCTTCTTCAGAACCATTACTGGCACAACTAACGCCGTCCGAACCACAATTCATCGAATCGTCACAGCTATTTCCTATTTCTTCTAACGTATCCACAATTTCAAACGAAGTTTCGATATGATTCGAATGAACGTCAAGGAAATAAACTAACAAATGACATACATGTACGTCGTCAGGAGAAGTAGGTGATTTCAGCTGGAAACTACGTTCTTCATATTTCATCATTGATAAATTGAGAATGTTAATTGAATTCCACATTACTGTGAAACTGGAAGGATTAGAAGGCATAGCCTCTCATGAGGAGTTCTAAATCTTTCGAACAGTTTTTCATTCAGGCATGCCTTACTAAAGCACAATAAATATTAATTCAGCTTTATCTGAGTTTTAAATACTGCCAAAAGCAACTGATAATTTGTAATAGATGTTACTTGAGAAGCTAATTCGAGAGAATAGTAACTGTGCACTATAGTGTCAGAGAAACTATCAACGAACGGTAACCTGAAACGTCCTTTACAAATTACGATCGGGCTGTGTCGTGTTCCCTGTTTACAAATGTTCCACCGACGTCGGCTGTGTCTGTGCCTAATCCGCCTGCTTAGCTGAGTGGTAACGTACCCGCTTCCCATAGAAGCGGGCCCGGGTTCGATTCCCGGGAGGGTTGTAGATTATCTCCGCTTGGGGACTGGGTGTTACGTTGTCATCATCAAAATGAGTGCTCTCGGTCCATTAATCTCCGTATTCGTTCATATTCCTTGTGATCTGATCGCTCCTTCTGGTCGTGCTGATGCTAATTGGAATTTCGATTGCGTAACCGAAATTTCGTAGTTGGATTAAAAAATGCTACAATCCTCAGGAAGAATATACTCTGGTACTTGCTTTTGACAAGGAATCCTGTCCTGTTCATCCGACATCCCTGGAAATAAATGACGGAATTACACAGCTAATTGGTCTCAGTTCTGAAACCTAGAAACTGGATCAGGAAAAATACTATATTTTTGTCAAGTTATTCAGTGCTGTGACTGTTCATAAAGTGATACGAAAGTGGGGCTATGAAGTAGATTTTGTGCATAGAAATGATAATAAAAGTGAGAATTCCATCTATAAAGCTGACATTGATTACAGAACCGTTCGTGTCTTGAATCTTCCAATTGAAATTGAAAACTCAGGAATCTCTTTCAAAGTACGGGAACGTTAAATCAGTTGTAAACGAAATATGGTCGTCTCGCTTTAAACTGCAATGTTTTAACGGGGTCCGCTGCGTAGAGATGGACGTTAAGACAAATATTCCGTCTCTCGTAACTGTTTGTGGGTATAAGGTACAAATTTTTATACAGGTCAGGAAGCTACATGTCATATACACTATGTGATCAAAAGTATCCGGACACCCCAAAAACATACGTTTTTCATATTTGGTGCATTCTGCGGCCACCTACTGCCAGGTACTCCATATCAGCGACCTCTGTAGTCATTAGACATCGGGAGAGAGCAGAATGGGGCGCTCCACGGAACTCACGGACATCGAGCGTGGTCAGCTGATTGGGTGTCATTTGTGTCATACGTTTGTACGTGAGATTTCTACACTCCTAAACACCTCTAAGTCCACTGTCCCCGATGTGATGGTGAAGTGGAAATGTGACGGGATACGTACAGCACAAAAGCGTATAGGACGACCTCGACTGTTGACTGACAGAGACCGCCGACAATTGAAGAGGGCCATAATGTGTAACAGGCAGACATCTATCCAGACCATAACACAGTAAGTCCAAACTGCAACAGGATCGACTGACGCAGTTGAGCGCCCCACAAACCAAACAACAACAGGATCGACTGGAAGTACAATGAGAGTTAGGCGGGAGGTGAGAAAACTTGGATTTTATGGTCGAGCGGCTGCTCATAAGCCACACATCACGCCGATAAATGCCAAACGACGCCTCGTTTGGTGTAAGGAGCGTAAACATTGGACGATTCAATAGTGGAAAAACGTTGTGCGGAGTGCCGAATCACAGTACACATTGTGGCGATCAAATGGCAGGATGTGAATATGGCGAATGCCCGGTGAACCTCATCTGCGAGCGTGTGTAGTGCCAGCATAAAATTCGGAGGCGGTGGTGTTATGGTGTGGTCGTGATTTTCATGGAGGGGGCTTGTTTTGCGTGGCACAGGCCTACAATGATGTTTTACGCACCTTCTTGCTTCCCACTGTTGAAGAGCAATTCGGGGATGGCGATTGCATCTTTCAACACGATCGAGCACCTGTTCATAATGCACGGCCTATGGCGGAGTGGTTACACGACAATAACATCCCTGTAATGGACTGGCCTGCACAGGGCTCTGACCTGAATCCTACAGAGCACCTCTGGGATGTTTTGGAACGCCGACTTCATGCTAGGCCTCACCGATGACATCAGTACTTCCTCTCAGTGCAGCATTCCGTGAAGAATGTGCTGCCAGTCCCCAAGAAACCTTCTAGTACCTGATTGAACGTATGCCTGCGAGAGTGGGAGCTGTCATCGAGGCTAAGGGTGCGCCAACACCATACTGAATTCCAGCATTACCGATGGAGGGCGACACGAACTTGTAAGTAATTTCAAACCAGGTGTCCGGATACTTTTGATCACATAGTGTATGTAACGAAACCAGCCACTTCAGACAGGAATCTCCGCCGCGTCCTCTTGTTCTTGAAAGCAATTGGACACAGCGTTAGAAACTTACCTTAAATGATCTGTTACCAAAGAATAGCCCAGATGAACTGGCTGATTTTGTTAGCTCAGCGGGCTAAGCTGATGTCTCCCTTTGCGATAACGGTCAATTTCCCCTGTTAACAACAAACGGAAACCCTGCTACCACTGCTAGTGAAACTGAAACGCAACCGAAAAAATGACCTCTGGAGACATCTTATAGTTCTTCAGAGGACTAGCTGTCCTGTACAACTCCCTCAGTTCGCAAGCAAAAACAGTTTGATGAGGAGGCAGGGGAACTGGAAGGCAGAATGCGAATGGAAACTGATGAACAGAAAGATCACAAACAGTACCAGAAAATGAAGAGTGTGTAGTCAGTATTATTTTGCAAGAAACAACAGGTGGAGTAGCTGATTGCAAAGATCAGCAGCTATCTGTCAGCTGGGTCGGTTGGGTTGTGTTTTTTTTTTTTTTTTTTTTTTTTTTTTTTTTTTTTTTTTTTTTTTTTTTTTTTTTTTTTTTTTTTGACGGAGACCAAATAGCGAGGTCATCTGTCTGTTAGTAAACAAATTCATGGAGACGTGGCAAAACTGCCGTCTCTATTTGTTTCCCTCGATCAGGAAGTAAGTGATATTCATAAAGAAAAATGAAGTGGTGGCCAAAATGTAATCACGGTCACCGCAGGCAGGCACCAGCAACAGAAATTGCGAAAGCGTCTGCTGCTGCTCCAGATGAGACAAGAAGTAAAATAAAAACGCAACCAAATGCGAATGTATGTCGTAACCCAAGGAAGGGAAAATCCGAATAGGGCGACCCAAATCCAAAGAATATTCGGTACGAAACGGCCTTACACGAAGCACTGGAGGAAAAATCAGAAATTTTAGAAGGAAATTAGTCTGCCAGCGATACAAGAGAAAATCTCAGAAGTACAAAAAAACGAGACAGTAACTAATAAACTGATTGAAGTGTTATTCCATGGTCAGCCTTCCGAGAAAACTGTTAAAAGTTTGACTGAACCGTGAACCACAGGAAACTAAATTAGTTCATCAAAAGAACTACATAGTGACAGCGTAGTGATGCAGTCTTATTCTGTCACCACTATAAACATAAATAAAAATACGTCCGGTTTGAAATTATCGGCACTTAATTTTTGTACGAATCCGCGACTGATATTGCCCTGGTACAAGAATCTCTAATGTCGGCTTTAGTAATTTCCGGTTACGTCAGTTACATAAATGTGCCTCACGAAACAAGTGTTGGAACAGCTGTTTTGTGAGGGAAGGGATTCCAATAAGTGAGGTGGAACGACTGGAATCCGGAAGGGGAATAGGGCTAAATACCTATGATGTGACTATCATCAACTTGTATGCCCCTTCAGGAAGTTCTCACCGAGCTGACAGGGCACGTTTCTTCAAATATGAACTGATACACTTGTTAAGGTAAAATCCAAGACAGTTATTATTTGCAGGTGATTTTAATTGTGTTTTAAATTGAAAAGATCAGTTACCTAATTTTAATTTCTCAAGTGAACTAAAACAACTAGTTACTGGTTTAGAATTAAAGGATATATGGGAAATCATATACCCCTCCATTGTTGAGTTCACTTATGCCACGGCAACATCTCGTAGGAGGTTCGATAGATTAAATATTTCTAAAAATCTTGAAACTTCCATGACAAAAGTAGAAGCCATTCCTACGTACTTTTCAGACCATTCAAGTGTCTTTGCTTGCGTAAATCTAACAAGACAGCCAGTTCGCCGATGCAAGAATCAATGGAATTTGAACATTTCCTTGTTAGTAAATCATGATTTAGAAGACCTGATTAAAGAAGCATGGGCAATATGGCTGCGTGTTCGTAGTAGTTATGCCACTGCTATCGACTTGTGGGTTAAAATGGCGAAGCCAAAGTTGAGGAAGGTTCTTATTCAATACAGTGCCTAGAGCGCAAGAGAAATGAAATGCACTATAGAATATTACTATTCCGTTTTGAGAGATCTGTATGATTAGGTCTCAGCAGGTTCCTCATTTCGGATAGCAGACATCAAAAAAGTCAAATCCAAGTTACTTAATATCAAGAGAAATTAAATGGAAGGGTTGAAAATAAAATCTAAGGCAAATTCGGTTTCAGAAGACAAAACTACTTCCCTGTATCATTTAGTGAAGCATGCGAAAAGCGGAAGAAGGACTTTTATTGATGAAATTCGAACAAAAAACGGTACGATTCTCAGAACCCAGTAGGATATCATGGACGAGATTTATCGCTATTATTGCGAGCTATATTCTGTAAATCGAAGTAGTGATGCATCCTTGGAAGAATTCGTTGACATTCTAGCCCCACAGCTGACCGAAGATAACGAAAATTTTCTCGAGGTAGCCAGTGAAGAGGACGTGTATAAGAGACTGTGCGCCTCACCACCAAAAAAATCCCCAGGACCGAATGGTCTGCCAACAGAGTTTTACATCCGTTACTGGCCAACAGTGCGTGCGAAAATCACGGAAATTGTAAATGAGGTTATTCAGGGTAGAATGATTCCGGCTGAGTTTAAGGATAGTAAAATTGTTCTTGCGCCAAAAAATAATGGAAACAAAGATTTATATAATTTTCGTCCAATTTCACTGCTGAATTCTGATCATAAATTAATAGCTAGAATAGTCAACAAGAGAATTTTATGCCTTACAGATAAAATTATTAGTAAACATGAGAACTGTGTGCAAGGCAGAATCATTTTTTCAAAATTTAGCAGAATTCAGGGATATCATTGCAATAACATCTGTGACAAACATAAAGTGTGCTTTATTTTTTTAGATTTTTTATAAAGCCTTCGATGTAGTAAATCATGCATATCTTCTACAGACGTTGAAGAAAGTAGGTTTCAACGATAGAGTCATACAGTTGATAAGGAACATAGCAACTGGAATAAATGGAAAAATAGCGGTGAAATGTCAACAACCCAGGCAGAAACAAATCAAACGAGGTGTTCCTCAAGGAAGTCCTCTGTCCATGTCGCTCTTCGCCATTTCACTGGAACCTTTCCTTCGACATGTCCATGCTAGATAAAAGGCTTAACATTATCAGGGAGTAAAACAGTTATAAGATCCTGTGCTGACGATATAGAGGTCATTATAAGGAATAATGAAGAGGTAACCACGCTAGCAACAGTGATTGATACGTACTGTAGAGAATCTGGAGCCAATGCGAACGAAAAAAAGTAAGATGTTAATTTTTAGAGGTTTTGATAATATCAACATCGGGTGGTAAAAATTAGTCCGACAACATAAAACACTTGGGATCACCCTGAGAGTATGGTCCATGAAAATGATGGCTTTAAATTGGAAAGTTGCAGTAGATAAAGTTCAAGGAGCCATTACAGAGAATTTGTTTTTTGAACTTGATTCATATATCGAGTTAAAGTATATCAACTCATACATACTTGCTAAAGCTTATTATACTACCCAACTGTTTCCCATACCGAGAACGATAGCGGGAAGAATAATGTCCAAAATCACAAACTTTTTGTGGAAAGGTGAAGCGTTCAGAGTACCTGCTAAAGTAGCCACTTTAGATCCTAAAAATGGCGGACTAGGATTAACTGATATGACGGATAAGGCCTCTGCAATTTTTATCAAAAGGCAAGTTAATATCAAAAGAGACTCGCGGGAAAGCATAACCAGCCAACGTTTCGAAATCATTAAACCTCGAAGCCTGCTTCTCCAGATTGACGTGCAGAATGTCAACAGTCGTTAACAGCATGTGAGGGTTTTCTGTGTTGAGTTCAGTTATGTAAGTGCCGAAATCAGACAGTCACGACAGTTGACATCAAGAACCATACTGCGGGAACGAAAGAAACGCAAAGGAAGGAACAAAATAGAACGACGGTTTCCAATCATTGATTGGTTTGGGATTTGGAAAAACCTTAGTTCTACAAGACAGATAACAACATAGTTAGCACCACTGAAAGACTGTACGCAATGGGACTCTGTGAAACAAATTTATGCCAACAATGCCATCTAGTTGACACAATAATTCATAGATACACTCGCAGCGGTCACATGAATAGTTGGAAGTGGAATCGAGAGCAAATAGCTCTGATTACAAGGACATCCACTGAGAGTATATCGCTGTCATTGATACACTGGCCTGAAGCACGCTGTTTCCCAGAGGCAAAAAATAACGCTGTGTACTGATTGTGAGAAATTTTGTTAATTACGTCATTAACAAACTAGGATCCGACAGCACCATAGAGTTCAAGGTACAAATGCTGTGCGAATACCACAAAATTATAAGGTATTCGAATCGCAAGAAAATGTTCGTCAATATGTTAAAAATTATATTTGAAAGAATGGGCATTGGTTAACACAAAAAAGAAGACGGTGTTGACAGTGATGTATTGTAGTTACCTTAAGGATATTATTCAAATTTTTACTGTAAATTTTTGGTGTGTGCTTTTTCTACTTCAGAAAGAAGTTTTTGAAATTTTATAAGCTGATGTACAGAACTTATTTGACAGTCTTGTCTAAATCAAGTGTTAAGAAATACTTTTCTTTATCTAGCCCATCCAAAATTTCATCTACTGTAGGTAGGGGTACACATTGTTAATAGATATATCACTTAGGCGCCTATCGTCTGTTATAATCCACCATTTTTGTTTTCCATTGGCGTCCAATTTCTTTGGAATCATAATTAGGGGAAATTCAATGCAACATTTTATCGATTTCCTCTTGCAAAACTTATTTTTGTGCCTTTGGTATTCGGTCTTTAACATATTGCTTCTGCTTCCGTATCAACTAGATTTCATGTCTTTTAGCGTCAGTATGCGTCTATTGAGCTGATGGTAAGTGAAAGATGTCATAGTATGCCATACAGATTGCCATAATGACATCGCTTTCTTCGCAATTCAGATATTCTAGTCTAATATTTCCTTTTAACTTTGGCCCCGGATTTTATCTCCGTCTTTACTCTTCTCACTTGCTCTACGTTAAATGTCTCCTCAGTTGGCACTTCCTCAGCCACTACTACCGGACATTTCATCGATTTACACTATGTGATCAAAAGCATCCGGACACCTGGCTGAAAATGACTTACATGTTTGTGGCTGGAATTCAATATGGTGTTGACCCACCATTACCCTCGATGACAGCTTCCACTCTCGCAGGCATCCGTTAAATCATGATCTGGAATGTTTTTTGGGGAATGGTTCAAATGGTTCAAATGGCTCTGAGCACTATGGGACTCAACTGCTGAGGTTATTAGTCCCCTAGAACTTAGATCTAGTTAAACCTAACTAACCTAAGGACATCACAAACAGCCATGCCCGAGGCAGGATTCGAACCTGCGACCGTAGCGGTCTTGCGGTTCCAGACTGCAGCGCCTTTAACCGCACGGCCACTTCGGCCGGCTTTTTGGGGAATGGCAGCCCATAGTTCACGGAGTGCTGCACTGACAAAAGGTATCGATGTCGGTCGGTGTGCCTGGCACGAAGTCGGCGTTCCAAAACATCCCAGAGGTGTTCTGTAGGATTCAGATCAGAACCCTACGCAGGCCAGTCCATTACAGGGCTGTTATTGTCGTGTAACGACTCCGCCATAGGTCGTGCATTATGAACAGGTGCTCGATTGTGTTGAAAGATGCAATCGCCGTCACCGAATTGCTCTTCAACAGTGGGAAGCAAGAAGGTGCTTAAAACATCAATTTAGGTAGGCCTGTGTTGTGATAGTGCCGCGCAAAATATCAAGGGGTGCAAGACCCCTCCACGAAAAACACGACCACACCATAACACCACCGCCTCCGAATTTTACTGTTGGCACTACACACGCTGGAAGATGGGGTTCACCGGGCACTCGCCATACCCACACCCTGCCATCGGATCGATATGTTGTGTGCCGTATTCGCCACTCCACACAACGATTTTCCACTGTTCAATCGTCCAATGTTTACGCTCCTTACACCAAGAGAGGCGTCGTTTGGCATTTACCAGCGTGATGTGTGGCTTATGAGCAGCCGCTCGACCATGAAATCCAAGTTTTCTCACCTCTCGCCTATCTGTCATACTATTTGCAGTGGATCCTGTTGCAGTTTGGAATTCCTGTGTGATGGTCTGGATAGATGTCTGCGTATTACACATTATGACCCTCTTCAACTGTCGGCTATCACTGTCAGTCAACAGACGAGGTCGGCCTGTACGCTTTTGAGCTGTACGTGTCCCTTCACGTTTCCACTTCACTATCACGTCGGAAACAGTGGACCTAGGGATGTTTAGGAGTGTGGAAATCTTACGTACAGACGTATGACACAAGAGACACCCAATCACCTGACCACGTTCGAAGTCCGTGAGTTCCGCGGAGCTCCCCATTCTGCTGTTTCACGATGTCTAATGACTACAGAGGTCACTGGTATGGAGTACCTGGCAGTGGGTGGCCGCAGAATGCACTTAATATGAAAAACGCATGTTTTCGGGGGTGTCCGGATACTTTTGATCACATAGTGTATATGACATGTAGCTTCCTGACCTGTATAAACAATTCGTGCCTTATACCCACAAACAGTTATGTGAGACGGAATATTTGTCTTAACGTCCATCTCTACACAGCGGACCCCGTTAAAACATTGCAGTTTAAAGCGAGGCGACCATATTTCATTTACAACTGATTTAACGTGTCCGGATATCTTTGATCACATAGTGTACGTTCCTCCGTCGCCTTTAGCACAGTCGTTACACGTGTGCCATCTCTTACCGCTATCAGCGCTTCTGGTTCATAGACTTCTGTACTTACTTCTTGCTTACGAATGATTGCTTGTGACATATTCCTTATGTCTACCTCCGCTCTAAAAATTCGTTCCTCTCTGGGGCCCATGATCAAACTTTGCCCTGTTCTTACCTCTTCTCTCGCGGGTGCTCTCCCGCACTGGCAGCTCTCTCTTTTCGCCGCTCCATCCGAAACCAAGTTGCCACTCTATTTCGCAGTTTCTACTGCCATCGAACCAGCTCCAACCGCAATCGATTTAACTTTTCTCTATCTTACGGCTCCGACCGCAACCGAACCTACATTGCGCTGTCTGGCGGCTCTTACCGCGATCGAACCGGCATCTACCGTGTTCGATATAACTTTTCTCGGTTTCGCGGCTCAAATCGCAACCGAACAACCACCTCCTTTTCTCGTGGCTCCTACCGCTTAAACATTAGTATTTCGTTTTTCCGGTGCTCCTGCCGCCATCGAAACGCCTCTTCCGTGTTCGACGTGACTTGCTACTGTTTCGCAACTGAAGCAACACGTTGCTGTCTCGCGGTCCCTATCGCTCTTGCACTAACGTAACTTTTTCCTGCCGGTCTGTGTTTAACAAGTTTTCAACAAGGTTCTCTGTCTTGGAGCTCATGTCCCCACGCTCTTCGCAACTCGATTCGCTTCCCACGTATCCATACACTTTTTGCACCTTAATCACCTTAATTCCCAACAGATCATCAAACGGCAGATCCACCTCTGCCCCAGTAACATGAACTTTGTGGCCCGCTAATGTATCTCTTGTGGCCTGTAATTCGATATCTACACCATCTTCTGTCTCACAAACAATATAGCGACCTCTCTGGTCCTAATACTCTCACATGTAACTCACATCATTGCATAAAGTTTTTCTTTTATCTAAATGTATTTAAGTGACAGTCTATGAAAAACCACACTGAATTCAGTTTTCGCTTTCTACATCACAGTTCTATAAGATCATTTCTGTTCGTGCAGTCAACAGTAAATATTTTACGTAACAAGGCGCAATGTGACTGTCTTATTACCCCTTTTCCTACTTTTCTGGCCTCTTATTCTTTCTTTTAGCCAACCACGTACATTCAGTACATTGCCTTGCGTAGTGGCCGCTCGGATTGCACTTAAAAGATATTGCGTCACTTGCTTCTGTACAAGGTGGATTGTGAGCAAGTAACTTATATTGGAAACACTTAATCTAGACTCAGCTCGTCCGTCTCTCTGCAGATCCCTTTTAATTTCCGGTTTATTTCTGCCAGCCTTTCCTCCTTTTCCCGTTCCAATTCCTCTAGCCTAGCAGCGATTTCTTTTTCCTCCTTGAAGTTTCTTTCTGATTGTTTCTCAAGCAGTCATACCCGTCTATGAGCGCGACAATATTTTGGCATGTGCCCTAGCTTACCAAAAGTATAACATTTTAGGTTCTTAAGTTTGTCTGCCCTCGGCATTCCAGTTATTTTTCTTGCCATCGGCTTTTCTTTCGCCGATGCAATAGCATCCTCCTCTGTAGAGGCAATACCGAGGACTTCAGCGAGTGCTACTGTCCCTCCCCCGGCCCTTACCAACGTTTTAATGCAGTCATAATAAAGAACATGTATGAATACCGCTCTACCCAATTTCAGAACCAGAACAGTACTTCCAGGCCACTCAACTTTCGTCATTACACTCATAATGACTTCCCCAAAAGAATGCTGCAGGGCATCAACGCGTGAGCTCCACTGTGCAATGCTTTCAATGCGTTCTTGTCTACTTGCAAACACCTACAAGGGCAGTAATCCGAGGTCGGTTTACAAGCATAACTTTACACTAAAATAGCACGTACAGCAAACCATGTGGTTGTCAAATCCCTGACTAACAATTTACTTCTGGCAGCTCCAGTTATTCGTGTCTTGACAAACTGACGCAAAACATCATGCACATCTGGGGCCAGTAACTCGAATGCACTGTCATACACTACTGGCCATTAAAATTGCTACACCAAGAAGAAATGCAGATGATGAACGGGTATTCACTGGACATATATATTATACTATAACTGACATGTGATTACATTTTCACGCAATTTGGGTGCATAGATCCTGAGAAATCAGTACCCAGAACAACCACCTCTGGCCTTAATAACGGCCTTGATACACCTGGGCATTGAGTCACACAGAGCTTGGATGGCGTGTACAGGTACAGCTGCCCATGTAGCTTCAACACGATACCGCAGATCATCAAGAGTAGTGACTGGCGTATTGTGACGAGCCAGTTGCTCGGCCACCATTGACCAGACGTTTTCAATTGGTGAGAGGTCTGGAAAATGTGCTTGCCAGGGCAGCAGTCGAACATTTTCTGTATTCAGAAAGGCCCGTACGGGACCTGCAACACGCGGTCGTGCATTATCCTGCTGAAATGTAGAGTTTCGTGGGGATCGAATGAAGGGTAGAGCCACGGGTAGTAACACATCTGAAATGTAGCGTCCACTGTTCTAAGCGCCGTCAGTGCGAACAAGAGGTGACCGAGACGTGTAACCAATGGCACCCTATACCATCACCCCGGCTGATAAGCCAGTATGGCGATGACGAATACACGCTTCCAATGTGCGTTTACCGCGATGTCGCCAAACACGGATGCGACCATGATGATGCTGTAAACAGAACCTGAATTCATACGAAAAAATGACGTTTTGCCATTCATGAACCCAGGTTCGTAGTTGAGTACACCATCGCAGGCGCTCCTGTCTGTGATGCAGTGTCAAGGGTAACCGCAGCTGTGGTCTCCGAGCTGATAGTCCATGCTGCTGCAAACGTCGTCGAACTGTTCGTGCAGATGGTTGTTGTCTTGCAAACGTCCCCATCTGTTGACTCAGGGATCGAGACGTGGCTGCACGATCCGTTACAGCCATGCGGATAAGATGCCTGTCATCTCGACTGCTAGTGAAACGAGGCCGTTGGGATCCAGCACGGCGTTCCGTATTACCCTCCTGAACCCACCGATTCCTTATTCTGCTAAGAGTCATTGGATCTCGACCAACGCGAGCAGCAATGTCGCGATACGATAAACCGCAATCGCGATAGGCTACAATCCGACCTTTATCAAAGTCGGGAACGTGATGGTATGCATTTCTCCTCCTTACACGAGGCATCACAACAACGTTTCACCAGGCACCGCCAGTCAACTGCTGTTTGTGTATGAGAAATCGGATGGAAACATTCCTCATGTCAGCACGTTGTAGGTGTCGCCACCGGCGCCAACCTCGTGTGAATGCTCTGAAAAGCTAATCATTTGTATATCACAGCATCTTCTTCCTGTCGGTTAAATTTCGCGTCTGTAGCACGTCATCCTCGTGGTGCAGTAACGTTAATGGCCAGTAGTGCAATTATCTTTAAAGCTCATTCAGCTGTGCTTTGTTGCCATGAAATGTTGTAGCAATAACTTAAATGCATCACTTAAACTAATGTACTGCCTGATTGGTAACGAGTGCGCAATATTACTGTCGGTTGCTTCTACCCGCGTACTTTACCTACAAGTTTTGTCACCTTATTTGAGTGTGTCTGCTTTCTGCACAGCCTGTCTCCGCTCGCATCGCTTTCCAGCCACGCGGCCCTCGCTGCTGGCCACCCCCGGCAGCGGCGCGCCTCGTGTTACGTTATCTGTTTCCTGGTAGCTGGCGGTCCCTCTGTCCCGTCCGTTACCTGTGGTCGTCGCCTCCCTCTGGAACGGTGAGCTACTGAGCTCCCGCGCCTCGCTGCCGACTCCCCTTCCGCGAAGTCGAACTCGAGCTGTGGCGGACCTTCACGGCCCGTAAGAAGATCTCACGCCGTGTCCCTCTGGATGGTCGTACTGTCACGCCTCATTGTCGACTCGCCCCTCACGTAGTCGAACCCGCGCCGTAACGGACCTTCCTGGCCTGTCAGAATCGTCTTCTCCTTGCTTCGCTTCGAGATGCCTACCACCTCTCGCCTCAGTCTTAGCTGTAAGAGCCGTCAGTCCATTCTGACTTCGGGTCGAGTATCGTCAGAAGTTAACAACATGCTATACCTACTGCTCAGATCAGTGGCCTCGCTAATTCCAGTCCTGCGCAGAGACACAGTAAGGCTGTGTCTTCCTGGTAGTCAATATCTGACGAGAGGGATACCTATGTGTAGCCAACCTTCATTCCTGACACCAAAAATTTCGCGTTTTTAGTGTCTTGCGAGATCAGGATGGGAGCTGATGCTGTCTCTAGTTGTTAAGTGGCTTTTCCAACACGCAGACCTGGTGTCTGAGAGTACAACTTGGAATATTTGCAGATAAGAAACTCTGTGTGAAAAGGACGAGGAACTCTGATAAATGGCTGAGACCAAACAACGAAATAGGATAATCCTGCATATACCCTTTGCTGCTAAGTGCCGTGAGAAACTAAGTCTTGTCGTGGGGACAGAGTAATGCAAGCCCAGCCTCTGACACAGCCTGAGTTCGGAGTCTCTAGCAAAAAGGCTAGCATGACGCACCCCCCACACGATCGTGCGCCGTCCTCCCGACCTCTGTTTCTCCTAGAAGCTTCTTCTAAAGCCGGTCACGTAGGTTCCTCCTTATTAGCGTCCCTACTGACATGGGGTTACCATTCTACACGCGCACATCGTGCGAAATCAAATGGCTCCGAGCACTATGGGACTTAACATATGAGGTCATCAGTCCCCTAAACTTAGAACTACTTAAACCTAACTAACCTAAGGACATCACACACATCCATGCCCGAGGCAGGATTCGAACCTGCGACCGTAGCAGCAGCGCGGTTCCGGACCCAAGCACCTAGAAGCGCTCGGTCACTACGGCCGGCGACATCGTGCAACATTACCACCCTGGTTACCCACTCTTAATATATCATTTGCGAAAACATTAGAATTTGCTGAATTCTCTATTTTTCATTTCCCTTATTTGTCTGGGTTTGTAATTCCATCTTATGATTACTGTTCCCCTGATGCCAGCAAGCACTGAATCAGTCAAATTACTTTCCAGTGGTTCTACTTTTTCTTGTCCTAACTCGACAGTATTTGGAGATTCTAACACCATTTCCTCCTTATCTAAAATTCTCGATAAGGACAGTTCTTTCTTAATCCTATCCAAGTCTATTATGCCTTGTATTACCCTTGGTGAACTGGAATCTACTGGGTCCCCATCAGAATCGCCCATTCTGTTCTGTAATATTACTAGCACGCCTGTCAGCTGATACTGAGGATGAGAGCTTAAGCTTGGCTTTGGATGTGGCCGCTGCCGCTGGTGCCGGCGCTCGCTGTCCCACGCCGCCCCCACGTCGGTGGGCTCAGCCGTCGCTGCAGGTAGACGCCCCCGTAAAGCGATGTTATCGGCTTCGACTACCGTGCTCGACCCGTTCCTCCACTCTCGCTTTCCTCGCCACACTTCGGATTCCTTTCCAGCCCACGCTGCTACTGCTCAGTGTTGTGTACCTCTACTCCTCCACCCTACTTGAAAGCTTTCTTACTACTTTCTCCGTGATTTAGGGTATCTCTTTAACATAACAATGCACTATTTTAAAATCGTATTTTACTGTTGCTTCAGCAATATATGAGCACGTGACTGTTCGTGTTTCATCTTTAAATGATCATTTAGCGAGATGTAAAACCCGAAGTGTCGAAATTACGGTACAGATTACAGTCGCACACCACAACATCAGTGTCTGTTCTCTATTTTGCACGAAGTTCATTATCACTCGTTGAGTGATACAATCTTTGTCTTCACCCCTGAACTTCCGAAAGTGTTATTAACGTTCCGATCGCAAGTAAATATTGTGACAAGCAAGAATATAAATGCTATTGCTGCTCATTTCAGTCACAGCAATTTAAGCCGTGCTCTTAAGTTCCTGTCTAGGCACACTATCGGAGATCACGACATACTCGGAATAAGCAGCAAAGTATTTGTAAAAAGCTATAATTCAAATACTGTTGGTCGTCTCTCTTGCAGGAGTTTCATCTTTCGTTTTTTAATCAGACTGAAGTCACAAAACGTATAAAACTCGTTCCCGTGAGACCACACTGTTATATATAAATACTATCGTGTATTTTAGATCATCCTTTTTTACACGAATAAGAAAGAACCAGAATCTTTTACAAACGTGAAAGAGGAAAAAAAATCTGCATTTAGCTACATGTGAACCTACTCCCTCTAACACCGTCGTTACAGATCTCTAACCACAAGATCGCACCACTCATATATAAACCGTAAGCTAACCATTATATGCCTTCGAATTTCACACAGTCTGTTCATCACTGACGTGTCGCTAACAGAAATTCAGTCGTAATAAATCGTGCCGAGAATGACGTTTGTAATTAATTTTCGATGCGGCATTGTGCACACTGTTATAACACACAAGTTATAATAGAGAAACAATAGAATACGATGAAAACCAACATGGAGTCTCCGAAAGAGCAAACGAGCGACGTAACCTAACCCGATCCGAATGCGTGAAACGCTATTGATTATCCTTGTTTCGGGCCGCGCTGTCCCTAACGGTAAGTCCAGCACGCGTTCCTCTGCACTAGCAAGGTCACCGGTGCCTGCTGCCGTCTGCCCGTCGTTCGCACTCTTGGTATTACCGTTAGTTGCCAAAATTCGCCTTAAAATCGAGATTTCGGACGTCTTTGCCTCCGGCCGATCCCCTACCGAGACATTATTTAGTTTAACAGGTCCTGTGGGATAGAGTCATTGCCGTGTTCCACATTGCCGTTACTGCTGCTTCCACTGTGTCGTCGGTTGCACGGTTCCGTGCCGCGGCGACACAGGACGCACCGAACTACCATTTTTCCTGCGGAAGCGTTTGTACATGTGGCCGTCCGCTGTAATTGATGTGCCAGCGCTCTACTCTTTCTAGGAAACGCACGTAATTCTCGTAACTGTCTCTCGGCGCTGCCACTAATTCGGGCCGAACATAAAACAGCAAACGTTGTTCTTTCTCCGCAGTAAACCATTCTATAGCCATATCTCCGTTCACGTTATTAATACGTTTCCACCAGTTATCACAGAATCCTTTCATCGTGCCGCTATCTAGTTGATACTTGTTCCCACTCCAGAAATCGGCTAGCAGTTCCCTCTGAATTTATACCAACCAATACTCCTAAATATTTGTCTACGAACTCTTGCGAATCATTGCACTCATTAGCTACATCATTAGCCCACCTAACAGCACCTCCTATGGTATGTCCTGCAACGAAAGAAATTTGTTCCTGCGCAGACCAGAATACAGGTAGCACGTCCGTAAATTCTTGTACGAACAGTTCGGATGCAATTTTCCTGGCGGATCGAAATAATTAAATTTACGACAGCGAATAAATGCAACTTCCGCTGAAGTAACAGGAGTATGCTGCAACACAGTTCGCGAAAACTTTGGAATTTCTTTCTCATGTTTAACCAACTTATCGTCTACTGACTTACTGCGTGCCGACTGCACTGCTTGAAACTATGCGAGTGCTGTGCTCTCAGCGTCCAGCAAGCAGCCAGTCTCATTTACATGTTCATCATATTTACTACTTTGGTCAAGCATTATCTTATTACCCATATCATTTAATTTTTGTCTACTGATTTCTCATGTTCTAAATACTTTAGTGAGGTCTGAACAGTGAAAGTGCGAAAGTGGTGTGTTCTTCCAACCGTTTCCCTATCTTTTCCTCCGCTTCGTTAGCTTGTGTGTCGCAATTTTGGTGCACTTCTTTCATATGTCAATCTACCTCTGAAACCATTGTTTTCAACTTTTGATCAGCATTCTTCTCTAATTCTACTGTGAACTGGCCAAACTGTTTTTCCGTGTCATCTCTTACTCCAGATTTTAACTTCGTCACTTCTTCAGACACAAGAGAATTTACTGTCTTACCTAACTTTTCTCTTATTCTCCTGAGTTTGTAATTGCAACCTGAGATTACTGTTATCCTGATTTATTTGGGTTTTCAATCTCTTCTGGAGACTGCCTAACGATTCAACCTATAACATCAAAAAAATATTTTGTCCCTCTGGTTTTAGCTCTGCAGTCAACTGCTGCTTCACCTCGTCTGTCATTAGTTGAGTGTCATCAGTGCCCGCGAGCTATGAATCACTCAAACTACTGTCCGGTGGTTCCACTTTCACTTGTTTTAACTCGACAATATTTGGATATTTACTATTTCCCTCTCATCTAAAATTCTTTAGGACATTTTTTTCGTAATACCACTCACGCCAGGATAGTTTCGCAACGAACACAAAACCGCGAAAATCGTTCCTGTTGCATCCAAATAGCCATCAGAAATGGTTCAAATGGCTCTGAGCACTATGGGACTTAACATCTATGGTCATCAGTCCCCTAGAACGTAGAACTACTTAAACCTAACTAACCTAAGGACATCACACACATCCATGCCCGAGGCAGGATTCGAACCTGCGACCGTAGCAGTCGCGCGGCTCCGGACTGAGCCAAATAGCCATCAGCGAAATTAATTACACAGTACTGAGATAGCACACTGTGGAACAGTAAAGACAACCAACTTACTTACTTGCATGGTAGCAATCGTGACGCGACTGGCGAAAGCTTTGCGCAATCGTCTGACATTGTCTAAGCCTCTGAGTACGTCACAAAGAAAAAAAAACACTTATAATCACTAAACAAACGCACTTACTACGCGATATGACTATTGACAAGATTATTTACACAACAGGCGCACAGACAAAACTCGGAGCTGCTTCAGACTCCATCCGCGTTCTTCCGAGCAGTGCCGCGTCCTGTCTTCTGCCCCACCAGGGCGCAAATGACGTCACGCTAACACCTTTAATTATTGTGAATATTTTTGATACTAGAATACCTTTCGTCGTTACCTCCAAGTGAGTCGCTTGTAGAATGATATCTGCCGGAATTTTAAGTCTCTCCTAACCATTACAGTCCTTACAATTCTCAGTCCTTACTGTTTATGTTACTGTGGACTCGTCGAACAGTTCCGAAAAAGGGGTGTCCGCTGCTGTAAAGTACGCAGTATTGTTGGCTTAGGACACATTTCGTATCCATCCAGCAGACTTCGAACTTTCGAGAAGCGTTGGCTGCGCCCGCAGCCCGATGACTTGTCCTTACTCGGCCAATACCGCCCCACGCCGCGACGCTGTCGGCGCCCGCTTGCTTCGCGCATTGTGAAGTAAGATCAACCAGCCGAATTGATACGTAATTATCTGTTGAGATGTTTCTCGGTCACGTCGCATTTTTCACCCCCATTAATCTAATAACATTTTCTAAGCATCTAGGTATGATATTACTTGCTCATGATTTCTTTAATTATGTCAATTTACCGAACCGTGGACGAGGAGGACAATGAGCATGGACAGTGGACACTCATACCACTGTGACGTCTCAGTCAGATGCCTCAGTCAGGCCCGCACTGTGAATCAAAAGTTATGAGGCAGCGCTTAACGACAAGGAACAAAATATAATGATAACTGTTTTAATAATCAGCCGTTCTAGATGTAAAGCAATATTCACGCTGCTGTCCTATTGTACAGGGTAGGCCAGAAATCTCCGCACCCCCTTGTATCGGATGCTACTTGATTTGACGTGTTTTAGCCCAAGCACTTACTTATGTATAAGTGTCCAGTATATCGGTATATTCCTCATCATTCTGTTAACAGATTTCCATACGCGTCCATGTTCTTCTTGACATATTTTGGAGCATGTCCGTAGCTATAGTGTCCAGTCGCAAGAAAAAAAATTAACAAGCAATGCTTGTCAGATCAAATGAAAGGAGACTGGGCCAGGAGGCACGAGCCCTGACGCTAAAGGAAGCTTTCCTGTATACGTAAGTGGTAACATCGAGTGGAAACCTATAAGAGAAAGCAAATATTAAAGTGTTTTCGTGTCGATGGAGCCAGGTGATAGAAATATCCCGAACGGCTATTATAGGTCAGCCTCAAATTAGAACGGTATATAAGCAAGAGATTCTGAGAGAGGATTCAGAGAGAGCAGTAGTGGCCGCTTTAAGGAGCCACCGTGTAGCTACGCCAGGCAACAGTAGAAGAAGAATACGGAAGTAATATTCTCAGCGAGAAGTCGGTGATCAGATCTGGTGACACGCACATCAACTGCAAGATAAGTAATCATTATCTATTCTGGGAAATAGCTTTGAACATAGACGATCCGTCTTTGTCTCAAGGAATAGATAGCGTTTGTAGTTTCGAAATTACCAAGAACAAATTAGAGAATAGTAATTCTCTTGTAAGCTTAGGCGAGTGGCCTGTAGATAAGAATAAATTGAGACTGACATTTATCAAAGAAGGGGTTAGGTACTGGCCCCTTTTATGAGTTATCAAAGAGATAATAAATGAATTACTTAAATAAATACTGAACTCTTCTGCATACCCGTCCTGCCATTAATCCTAACAGATTACCACTGCGACCAATAACCACAGTTCTACCTCGGATAGCTTTCTCCCTCTCATTTCTAACAACAAAGGTGGACACTCCAACAACCCTCAGATTGTCGTCAACGTTCCTATTGCACCAAAAAACTGTGCTGGGACGCGACAATAGCGCGAAACGAATCTTCAATAGCATTGCGCAGTTCTTCACTTGTAGCATAACAACGTGAAGATTCGTGCGCCTCAATTACTCTTCTTACCGATTTGTCAGGCGTGGTGAGACCACGACTATTTGGTGGCCATTTCGAGGGAGCTGTTGTTGGTGATGAACCGCGACATATCCACCGTCCTGAGAACCATTTAGGAACTAGCGCACAGCAACAGGCGAGGTCTGACCTTAAGCTCTTCTTTCATGTAATCTCAGTATACCGAGTTGGGAAGCATGTTTAGGTAGCGACCTCATAGGAGATCGTGCAATCGAAGCAGAGACTCCGGGACATGTTTCTTCTCGTGTCTTTTTCCGTCCACTCCGCGGCCTGTCTTTAACACTACCAAAAGCAAAAGAACATCTTTCCCAGTCCAGAAGTGTTGCCATTCGCGATGAATCCTTGTTAAAGCTTTCCTGGAATTCCCCCATAATCTTTCTCATTGTTTGCCCGGTGTGTTGTAGTTCGCGCACTCACACAATTGTCACTATGTAACTGTGACCGCTCACATCTGCCTTGGCTACAAATTAAAATTCGACTGCGACTGCGAAAACATGTAAACACGAATTTCAGCAATTGACAAGAAGTAATGCAGCTACCAAACTGAATAACATTTTATACTAACCAGGGGTTACAAGGGTACGGGGACTTCTCGCCCACACTCTATTTCTGACAGGCCCAGATCTAAGAAAGGGGGGGGGGGGGGTGAGGGCAAACCAGGGTATCTGCCTCGGGCGCTAATTTTAGGGAGCACCAAATTCATATTCTTGAGTCAAGAAACCTTGTTTCACAAACCACCTGACATCCAGCGCACGGTCCATTGATTATTCATATGAGTTTGAAACGCATCCCTTTTGGTTTTTGAACACATTTTAAGTTGATTTCTGAAAGAATCATAAGTAAATTTTAGAATGTGTTCATATTGTACGTGATGTCTCTGTCGGGGGAACATCCGTCGCATCTCCAAATAAAAAGCTCTCCACGCAGACAAGTAGGGACGGGGCTGTACGAACTGAGCCGAATAAACCCTAATGGTTGAATGCCAGTCGCTGTTCGTTGATGTAGTTGATTGGGTGTGCAAATGATCAGCGTTGTTATAATTAATAGCTAAATCCATAGATTCAGATTACCAGAGTGGAAATAAACTACAAACAGGAATAACAGGTAAGAAAGATTCCGTACTAATCTTCTCGGTGTATCCAAGAAAAAGAAATTTTCAACAGAGAATTTTTGCCAGATCTCTGCACTACAAAGGGCCAGTTGTACAGTCCCCGGTTAGCAGTCGCTTAATTTCTTTTCTTGGAATAGCGCGGCAAACGCGTTGTACGGTCACGTAAGAACTCCTAACCCGAGAGTAAGCGCGTGATAACTAAACAGGTGATTCTCGGAGGGTTAGTGAAGTTAACCGGAGAATAAGTTTTGACAATGGCAGGAATAATTATAGCATTAGTGATAACAAGATTGTTAGAACGAGTAAGGAGAAGAAACGAGGATATGACACAAATTATATGGAAGAATATGACGATTCCAAATTTGTATAAAAATTTCGTACTACTACTTGTAGATCTCGTGCTTGAGAAACTAGAGCGTATGAATGAAATATGAAAATATTTGCTAACATAAAAGTTTTTGCTTGTAGTAGGCCTACTAGGCATTTCATATTGTTAGTTCGGGGATTATATTCTGTCATGTAATTTATGTTAATGAGGTAGATGAAAATGTCCATTTGCGCCAAAACAATCTCGCTTATTTGGAGTGTGTTAAAATTGCTGCAATATTAGAAAGGCCTATTTCGTTTTATGTACCACACAGTCACAAAATAGACGTAATCAGATCGAGAAACGACACCAGTCTTGGGTACTATCCGTATTAACAGCTTTTTCAGTATTTGACAACGACGTTTTGATGTTTCATGTAGCAAAACGTTTGACGAACTTTGATGAGGTAATAGATTCTTTCTCAGAAATAAAAGCACGCCGTGTAAAGCTGTAGCCTGTAGCAAAATTAGAGAGGGGAAAAATGCTGAGACTTAAGGACTGAATAAATACACTCCTGGAAATGGAAAAAAGAACACATTGACACCGGTGTGTCAGACCCACCATACTTGCTCCGGACACTGCGAGAGGGCTGTACAAGCAATGTTCACACGCACGGCACAGCGGACACACCAGGAACCGCGGTGTTGGCCGTCGAATGGCGCTAGCTGCGCAGCATTTGTGCACCGCCGCCGTCAGTGTCAGCCAGTTTGCCGTGGCATACGGAGCTCCATCGCAGTCTTTAACACTGGTAGCATGCCGCGACAGCGTGGACGTGAACCGTATGTGCAGTTGACGGACTTTGAGCGAGGGCGTACAGTGGGCATGCGGGAGGCCGGGTGGACGTACCGCCGAATTGCTCAACACGTGGGGCGTGAGGTCTCCACAGTACATCGATGTTGTCGCCAGTGGTCGGCGACAGGTGCACGTGCCCGTCGACCTGGGACCGGACCGTAGCGACGCACGGATGCACGCCAAGACCGTAGGATCCTACGCAGTGCGGTAGGGGACCGCACCGCCACTTCCCAGCGAATTAGGGACACTGTTGCTCCTGGGGTATCGGCGAGGCCCATTCGCAACCGTCTGCATGAAGCTGGGCTACGGTCCCGCACACCGTTAGGCCGTCTTCCGCTCACGCCCCAACATCGTGCAGCCCGCCTCCAGTGGTGTCGCGACAGGCGTGAATGGAGGGACGAATGGAGACGTGTCGTCTTCAGCGATGAGAGTCGCTTCTGCCTTGGTGCCAATGATGGTCGTATGCGTGTTTGGCGCCGTGCAGGTGAGCGCCACAATCAGGACTGCATACGACCGAGGCACACAGGGCCAACACCCGGCATCATGGTGTGGGGAGCGATCTCCTACACTGGCCGTACACCACTGGTGATCGTCGAGGGGACACTGAATAGTGCACGGTACATCCAAACCGTCATCGAACCCATCGTTCTACCATTCCTAGACCGGCAAGGGAACTTGCTGTTCCAACAGGACAATGCACGTCCGCATGTATCCCGTGCCACCCAACGTGCTCTAGAAGGTGTAAGTCAACTACCCTGGCCAGCAAGATCTCCGGATCTGTCCCCCATTGAGCATGTTTGGGACTGGATGAAGCGTCGTCTCACGCGGTCTGCACGTCCAGCACGAACGCTGGTCCAACTGAGGCGCCAGGTGGAAATGGCCTGGCAAGCCGTTCCACAGGACTACATCCAGCATCTCTACGATCGTCTCCATGGGAGAATAGCAGCCTGCATTGCTGCGAAAGGTGGATATACACTGTACTAGTGCCGACATTGTGCATGCTCTGTTGCCTGTGTCTATGTGCCTGTGGTTCTGTCAGTGTGATCATGTGATGTATCTGACCCCAGGAATGTGTCAATAAAGTTTCCCCTTCCTGGGACAATGAATTCACGGTGTTCTTATTTCCATTTCCAGCAGTGTATGTACTAACTTGTTTGTCTCTTGTGTTTACTGGTTTTATGTTTCCTATATTTAATTTTACGTCACATAAAAGAGAAAGTTATTAGCTAATAGGCAATTGAGAGTGCAAATTTTCTGAAGAGTTCTTATTCTCCCTATTACAAATAATCCCACCCAGTATTAAGCGAGAGATTTTCTTTAAGCGGGTAGAAAGTCAAATCGCCGACTGGCAGCGGAAGATGTACCACAGGACATTTTAATTTCCACTCTCCTGAATGTAAGTTTGAAGGCTTCCGTTACAAAATACACACGTTTGCATTCCACAGAGCGAAATACAGTGACTTACGATTTAAGAATATTGTGTGAAGAGGCGTGGCACTGCACTTTGGCACAATTAAGACCAAATAATATGTCTTACATTTCCTCGAACATTAATGTTTTATGTATCAAACTCTTCAGAAAGATTTGCGCTACAAAATGAATATATGTTTAAAAAACGATTATATTTTAAATTTTGATGTCCTATCACAGACCCTCGTGGGTGGCGGGGGAGGGGGCAAAGTTTTTGACCCGATTCGGAAATATCGAAGATGCGGAGCTGATTTCTGAAGATTACTACTTCCGGCGCTGTCTGTGGTAGCGCCAGTTTTGTGCGCATTACGAGTCGACATTGACAACTGCTGTCAGTCTCCACACGTCCGACTGCCAGAGGCACTGGGGGCCACGGCCGTCTGTGGGGGTGGCAGTTAGTGGTATTACTCTCAATGTAATTTTTATAAAGCCCTTCACCATCCTCCGTCCATGAGGCTTCAAAGCGACACTGGCCACTGCGAGCAGAGCTGCTATCAGTCCTCTCGAAGCACCACGCAATCGCTCGCCATAAACTGTTTTAGGAATAGTAAAGTGAGAATTCTATACCCGCTCTCAAGTTTTTAAATAACAGAATAGGATGCAATCCAAAACTCTATCATCCTGAATCGCGAGAAACAGGCGGAATTTAAGAAAGTAAACGAACCCACGATATTAATGCAACGTACTCGGCTTATCATTGGGGACGGAAGAGACGGCAAACGGGGGTCGGGGAGTGGGAGGGAGTAGGATAAGGGAGGCATGACATAGACAAAACCTAAACTGTGCTTAAAACGGCAGACTTCCCCTATTTCCGCTTGTTTTAGTTTCCCTTCGTACTGTGGTAATCACTGTTGTTACATCAGCCTCGCGGACACTGAGACTAGTGTCAACGTCGACAGCCACAGAGCTAAAATCT
Organism: Schistocerca americana; assembly: GCF_021461395.2. Classification (NCBI taxonomy): domain Eukaryota; kingdom Metazoa; phylum Arthropoda; class Insecta; order Orthoptera; family Acrididae; genus Schistocerca; species Schistocerca americana. The sequence continues at coordinate 435,703,429 of NC_060130.1, read as the reverse complement.
ATTAGATGCCATTGGATCTAATTTATTTCCATCGCGAGTGGGTTTCTGAACTGTCTGTTCTAGGTCGTTTCCAGAGAAAGCATCTAGTATTGATTTGCAGGATAGCTTGCTACGCTCACCAGCAAAAAAATCTGCAATTATTTCCGTCAGTGGTTGGACGATTAAAGTCTCCCCCAATGATTTACGATTGGAGAACTTACACAGAAATGAGTTCATCTTTACTCGAAAGTTTTTTATTATATCTCGGAGTGAGTCTGGTGGACACGAGAACGATCCAGTTATAAGCTTATCCTCACGCTTAATTTTGAATCTTGTCCAATAACATATCTATTTTCAGTTTCTGTCTCATTGGATCTGCGACGAGGACACCAACAACATTTCCCTTTAGCCTATCCTTTCAATATACATTCAGATTCCTCAGAAAATCACATTGCCCTTAATTTCGGGTTTTAGCCGGCTTTCTATACCAAGTAGTATGTGAGTATCTCTGCTGTTTAGGAGAACTTCTAATTCAGACACTTTCTTGCGGATGCTTCAGTAGACAATCACTTTGATTTTAATCATTCTATCTGTTGGGTCATTTCTTTCGATCTTATGCTAATACCTTGGAATCTCCAACAGGTATCATTATCTAGGCTGCATGGAGTGTCGTCAAATATAAATATAAGAAAATTTTTTAAAAATTGTATGCACCCCACATATAATCAGTAACCAAGGTAGCAGTGCCTTCTGTTGCAACCCGGACTCATTCAGGGGGATCCTGCAGTTCCCAACCCTGCTGTGTAAGTCAACGAGGTCACAGCCCACATTGCCACAGAATTGTCTAAGTCTCTCTTCCACTCTACTGTAAACCAGGGGGCACGAAGTAGACTTATATATGTAATTAAACGCGTTATATGTACGGAGTTTCCACTTAGCTGGTTTTGTGACAGCTTCTACGCAAGCATACGTAATACAGACATGAAAAAAGTTTTTCATCACCCCTGTTCCCAGAACTCCTGAAGATGGACGATAAGAGTGGATATTATATCACAGACACAGTCCCTTTGACTGTTCAGAGATGTCACTAAACCCGCCCAAAGATGTAAACAACCATGCATGAGCAACGCCTATTAGACGGAGGGGGTCCGACAGCCGATCAGTTCCAGTCATTCCACTAAGAAGGAGGTCCACGGCTCCTGTTGTCTGTAGTTCACCCATACCTAGATGGTCAATACCGCGGTTCGATCGCGTCCGCATTATTACTTGGTGCCAGGAAAGGCTCTCAACAAGGGAAGTGTCCAGGCATCCCGGAGTGAACCAAAGCGATATTGTTCGGACATGGAGTAGGTATAGAGATACAGGAACTGTCGATGGCATGCCTCGTCCAGGCCGCCCAAGGGCTACTACTACAGTGGATGACCGCTATCTACGGATTATGGCTCGGAGGAACCCTGAAAGCAACGCCACCACGTTGAATAATGCTTTTCGTGCAGCCACAGGACTCAAACTGTGCGCAATAGGCTGCATGATGAGCAATTTCACTCCCGACGTCCATGGCGAGGTCCATCTTTGCAACCACGACACCATGCAGCGTGGTACAGATGGCCCAACAACATGCCGAATGGACCTCTCAGGATTGGCATCACTTTCTCTTCACCGATGAGTGTCGCATATGCCTTCAACCAGACAATCGTCGGAGACGTGTTTGGAGGCAACCCGGTCTGGCTGAGAGCCTTAGGCACACTGTCCAGCGAGTGCAGCAAGGTGGAGGTTCCCTGATGTTTTGGGGTGGCATTATGTGGGGCCGACGTACGCCACTGGTGGTCATGGAAGGCGCCTTAACGGCTGTACGATATGTGAATGCCATCCTCCGACCGATAGTGCAACCAATCGGCAGCATACTGGGGAGGCATTCGTCTTCATGGACGACAATTCGCGACTCCATCGTGCACATTTTGTGAATGACTTCCTTCAGGATAACGACATCGCTCGATTAGAGTGGCCAGAATGTTCTCCAGACATGAAACGTATCGAACTTGCCTGGAATAGATTGAAAAGGGCTGTTTATGGACGACGTGACCCACCAGCCACTCTGAGCGATCTACGCCGAATCGCCGTTGAGGAATGGGACAGTCTGGACCAATGGCGCCTTTATGAACTTGTGGATAGTATACCACGACGAAAACAGGCATGCATCAATGCAAGAGGACGTGCTACTGGGTATTAGATGTACCGGTGCGTACAGCAATCTGGCCACCACCTCTGAAGGTCTCGCTGTATGGTGGTACAACATGCAATGCGTGATTTTCATGAGCAATAAAAAGGCCGGAAATGATGTTTATGTTGATCTCTGTTCCAATTCAGTGAAGTACTACAGATCACATCTTCCGTATGTGGTAGCTAACTGTCATGGTTCTGGTTTTTGGACTTACAGGGATAGGGTCACAAAAATCCTTAAACGTTGTATGCATTAAATTGTCGCTCATCATCGTCTATCGTGACTCTACATACATTGTAGGAGACGAGTTCCGGGTGCCACAAGAATTTTGTGTTGTAATTTTACAAAAAAAATGGTTCAAATGGCTCTGAGCACTATGGGACTAAACATCTGTGGTCATCAGTCCCCTAGAACTTAGAACTACTTAAACCTAACTAACCTAAGGACATCACACACATCCATGCCCGAGGCAGGATTCGAACCTGCGACCGTAGCAGTCGCGCGGTTCCGGACTGAGCGCCTAGAACCGCAAGACCACCGCGGCCGGCTGTAATTTTACAAATTGGAGCCTTAGTCACGTCTCATGTCTTCATTCAACATGCACCCCCGTCTTGTCACAGTGTGATATGCGGTATGGCAGCAGTCTAACTTAAATATGAGATATATTTATGAAATTCTGAGTGGTGATTATGTTGGCACATTTTGCTTTTAGTCCAGTATCTTCTCTTGCTTAAGAATTGTTTCAGTATTCTATATCTACATATAATTCCGGCATGCTAATGGACAATGAACGGCTGAGAGTAATGCGTATTAATATTAGTGATTTCCTGTGGGGAAAAATGCGTCCTCGGGTCCGCACGCACCCTAATTTCTTTTGCTCTATTCTCATGGTTCCTAACCGACCAATATAGTAAATGTTTGCAGTCTGTCACGAATAGCCGGCCGAAGTGGCCGGGCGGTTCTAGGCGCTGTAGTCTGGAACCGCGAGACCGCTACGGTCGCAGGTTCGAATCCTGCCTCGGGCATGGATGTGTGTGATGTCCTTAGGTTAGTTAGGTTTAACTAGTTCTAAGTTCTAGGGGACTAATGACCTCAGAAGTTGAGTCCCATAGTGCTCAGAGCCATTTGAACCATTTTTTTTTTTGTCACGAATTTGGATTCTCTAAATTTACGCTACAATGTTACCTGAAACAGTGTCGCCTTTCTTCCAAAGATACCCGAAGTAATTATGTTACATGTCTACGTGGGTTATTCCGACTTTTCATGCTAGTGGAGGTTCGTCTTTGAACTCCTTCGATGTCTTGCGTCTGCCTCACCTGATAAAGGTCCAAACACTGGAGACGTACTTAGATACAGACTGCATCATAATATTGAGAGTTTCCTTAAAAAATGCTTTGTAATTTCGTAGAATCTTCTCAGCTAATCTGTGTGTTCCACTAGCCTTTCATGCTACTGATTTTCCTTGTTAGTTCCCGTTCATATCACTTCGTAGTATTGCCTCTCGGTATTTAAATGAGCGTTAGGTCACGTCTCATGTCGTCATTTAACATGCTCCCACCTGGTGTTATAGAGTGATACGTGGTATGTAAGGGTGTATGGCAGCAGTCTAACTTTACTATGGACTGTAGCACACCAGAGGAATTAATGGCGTGACACAATGTTCCTGTATCCTCACAAGGTTGAGAAGGCAACACAGCATCCGCTGAACAAAGCGGTGCTTATATGTGCAGGAAACGCACCTACCTGTTGGGCCGCCAGGTACTGAGAACAACGTCTCGAAACCGAAAATCTATAGTGTAATGCGAGATGTGTAACTCAGAAGCGTCTAGCCAAGGCCACGTCGGGCTGACTGGAGGTCATAGGTAACTTAGGGACTGATGACCTCAGCAGTTTGGTCCCATAAGCCCTTACCGCAAATTTCCAATTTCCGACGGCTGCTGACGTTTCATTTTATTATGTAAGTGAACGGCCGCAATCCCAAGGACCATCGATCACAAGGATGGACAAATAAAAACACAATCGTGACATATTTGGTTTCATAATTGAGAAAGGTCTTTCACAGAAATATGTCGAACGAAACATCATAGCATTTTAGCAAACCTCATCATGGAGACGTAGCAATTCTGCCTATGGAAAGCAATGTAAACGACCTGGACAGATTTAACGTAAAAATTTTGTCATTGAAACTGGAATTACGTTGCAGGTCAGTCAGTTACATCTGCACATGCATAGGGGCGCTTTAAACTGAAACGGCAAATGGTCTCGAAAACAGCTCGAAAACAGATGTAATATTGACAGTGACATCAAAACCTTTAGAAAACTATCCTTGTAATTCTCTCAAGGCCCCAATGAATTCTTTAAACCTCGCTTTTTTTGGTGGTGGGGGGGGGGGGGGCGTGCAGGTGAGCTTACTGGACTGCGTCGAATGAATGTGTCCCTTCTATAACGCGATTTACTTTTTAAATACATCCCCATAAAAACAGAAAGAAGTTGTTTCTCACCTTGAAATGTCTTACTGGGCGCAGCGTGCAGTCAAGTTCACTTAAAAAGTGAGGTCTGTAATCCATTCCGGATGTTCTAATTTTCAATCCTGCACTCCTTTTTCCTTCATAAATTCAACAACAGCTAGTTTTAAATAAAAAAATCGTTCTGGGCATGTGCCCTGACTTAACCAACGTACTTTGCAGTAATATACACTGAAGAACCAAAGAATCTGGTACACCTGCCTAATATCGTGTAGGGCCCCAGCGAGCATGCTGAAGTGCCGCACCACGACGTGGTATAGACTCGACTAATGTCTGAAGAAGTGCTGGAGGGGACTGACAAATTAATCTTGTAGGGCTGTCTATAAATCCGTAGGAGTACGAGGCGTGGACATCTCTTCTGAACAGCAGGTTGCAAGGCATCCCAGATGTGCTCAATAATATTCATGTCTGGGGAGTTTGTTGGCCAACGGTGGTGTTTAAACTCAGAATAGTGTTCCTGGAGCCACTCTGTAGCAGTTCTGGACATGTGGGGTATTGCATTTTCTGCTGGAATGGCCCACGTCCGTGGGAATCCACAATGGACATGAATGCATGCAGGTGATCAGACAAGATGCTTGCTTACGTGTCACCTGTCAGAGTCGTATATAGATGCATCACGAGTCTCATATCACTCCAACTACACCGCCTCCACCAGCTTGAACAGTCTCCTGCTGACATCCAGGTCCACGGATTTATGAGGCTGTCTCCATACCCGTACACGTGCATCCGCTCGATACAATTTGAAACGAGACTCGTCCGACCAAGCAACATGTTTCCATTCATCAACAGTCCAGTGCCGGTGTTGACGGGCCCAGACGAGGCGTTAAGCTTTGTGTCGTGCGGTCATCAATGGTACACGAGTGGGCCTCCAGCTGTGAAACTTCATATGGGTGATGTTTAGTTGAATGGTTCGCACGCTGACACTTGTTGATGTCCTAACACTGAAATCTGCAGCAATTTGCGGAAGGGTTGCACTCCTGTCGCGTTCAACGATTCTCTTCAGTGGTCGTTGGTCCCATTTTTCCGCAAGCAGCGATGTTGGAGATTTGATGTTTTATCGGATTCCTGATATTCACGGTACACTCGTGAAATGGTCGTACGGGTAAATCCCCACTTCATCGCTATCTCAGACATGCTGTGTCCCATCGCTCGTGCTCCGACTATAACACCACGTTCAAACTCACTTAAATCCTCATAACCTGCCATTGCAGCAGGAGTAACCGATGTCGGCCGCTGTCGCCGAGCGGTTCTAAGGGCTTCAGTCTGGAACCGCGCGACTGCTACGATCGCAAGTTCGAAACCTGCCACGGACATGGCTGTGTATGATGTCCTTAGGTTAGTTAGGTTTAAGTAGTTCTAGGGGACTGATGACCTCAGATGTTAAGTCCCATAGTGCTCAGAGCCATTTGAACCATTTGAGTAACCGATCTAACAACTGCGCCAGACACTTGTCTTATATAGGCGTTTCCGACCGCGGCGCTTCAGTTTATAAAGGCTACTTACTCTCCGTTCAGTTCCATCGAAAACTGTTGAAAATGACAGTGGAATAATGCATGCGACATATAAATTTTATTGTGCATACTACCAGTTTCTTCACAAACTGTGTGCCGAAAATTCATAACTAAGTGCTTCTTGATGTAGTGAACAATGAGTCCCGTCCGTCGATAGTTCTAGTTTTTTGCTCTTCCGTTTTCAACTAAATTTTTATATTCTTTGCACATGGTACTTTAACATCGTTTCGCAGGAAATATGAATTGCCTGTAGCTTATGCGACTTCATAATAGATACTGAGAATTCTCACCCGTATTTTCTGTTATTCCCATTCTTTTTTAAAGGCTTATGACGATAGGTCACTAAACTGCAAGTCTTTGGGCAAACATCAACTGAACATGTGAACGTCCTTCATGCCACGAACAAATAACGAAGGGTAAACAGCGCTTATACCACAATTCAGCCCAACTGAAGATGCCACGCTGTCTGAACGCCTTAAAGGAGAGACTCTTTCACCATAAGCTCCACGACAGACTGTTTCGTATTCGGTTGCATACCATCGTATTCCAGCAGTTCTCATCACCCTGTTACACTAATATGATTCTACATGCATTCTGTAAGTGTGGGTACCTAGCTGAACATCCCGCACGATCTTTAACTCCCAAGAAATTTGCCTTCGTTCTTGATTGTGCGAACCTTTGTGATTGTTGTGGACTGACAAGACAGCCAGTCCACAGTGACGGGTAACCGAAAGGCACGCGCTTAAACTCACGCAGGCTGGCGTGAGATCTGAAACAGGATACGTAATGAATGCTATAAAGAAAAGTACGTAGCTGCTGGAATACTTAACTTTAATCCACAATTGGTGAACATTGGTCTTGTTACTGTACATGCTTCATTAGATACATAGCAAAGGATAAATGGCGCCTTGCTAGGTCGTAGCAATTGACTTAGCTGAAGGCTATGCTAACTATCGTCTCGGCAAATGAGAGCGTAATTCTTAGTGAACCTTCCCTAGCAACGTCGGCTGTACAACTGGGGCGAGTGCCAGGACGTCTCTCTAGACCTGCCGTGTGGTGGCGCTCGGTCTGCAATTACTGACAGTGGCGACACGCGGGTCCGGCGTATACTAATGGACCGCGGCCGATTTAAAAGCTACCACCTAGCAAGTGTGATGTCTGGCGGTGACACCACATTCCTCCCCCGCAAATCGGCGAACGGTGGTGTTATAAGGCTTCCGACCGCCGTGGGGGGGCCCCATGTTGGCGTATGCGACGAGGTGGGGAGCCTAACAACAGGCGAGGCTGTGCCACCCGCACCCGGCCATTCGATCCGACGAGAGCTAGGAAACGCCTGAAAACCTAGTCCAGGGTGCACGCCAACATGCGGTGTATGCGCCCTAAGATAGTCAAGAGGGGCCGAAGATTCGACCTCCATCGCGTCGGGGTACCCGACGGGCGAAGACGACATCTGGTCCGGAGCGGGCAAGAGTGCCATGTCGGAGGACAGCTGGTCACGGGAATTGATCGGCGGCGCGTGACCCAGGGAGGGGCTTGGCGGTTGCAGCGACGCGTCCACTGCGGGCTGCGCCGGCGGGAGAACAGGCGGCGGCGGCGGCGGCGGCGGCGCGTCGCCATGGGGCAAAATGGAAGGTAGCGTCGGTAACACCTGGGGATGAGGCGAGCCAGTAGATGGGTCCCCAGGGCGCTGACCGGACGGCACCGTCGCTGAAAGCAGACGGGGAGCGGCAGAACCCAGGCGACGACAGAGGCGCAGCTGATTGAGTTGCCGACGCACCTCACCAGAGGCCCCCAAAACCAGATACATAGCGCGGCCGAGGCAGCGAAGAATGCGCCCTGCGAGCCAACGTCGTGAACCTCGATAGTTGCGATAATAGACAACGTCGCCTGGAGCAAAAGCAGGTGGCTGCCGCTGCACAGCAACCTGATGCGGCGGATGCAGCAAAGACATCAAGGTTCAATGAGGGTGACCGTGCAACAACTCAGCCGGCGAGCGACCATCTCGGGGCTGAGAGCGATACGAGGACAAGAAGAGCAATAACGCGTCCTCCCGAGAATGCGACTCTTTTAACTTCAACATCTGTGACTTGAAAGTCCGGACCAATCGTTCAGTGGAACCGTTGGACTGAGGCGAAAACGGCGCGGATGTCAGATGTTGAATACCATTGGCCTTGCAGAATGACAAATTCTGCAGACATGAATTGTGGGCCACTGTCGGAAGACCTTCAATGCAAAAGATAGCGGATAACGCTTGCATGGTGGCAGATGATGGCGTGGAAGACATCCGGACAACAAAAGGAAAATTACTGAATGAATCGACCAGAACCAATCATCGAGCATTCCATAATGGACCAGCAAAATCGATGTGCAAGCGTTGCCAAGGGGAAGTGGCTTTCGGCCATGCAAAGAATTTCCGTGGCGGTGCGGAGTGTTGTTCGGCACACGCCATGCAAGAAGAGCACATTTTCGTAATCGCAGCATCGATTCCGAACCAAGTACAGTGCTGACGAGCAAGTTGTTTCGTTCACACTATACCCCAATGTCCTTGGTGGAGAAGCCGTAAGACAGAGGACTGTAACGAACGTGGGACCACGACCCGGGACTGATCATTATCAGAACGCAACAGCAAAACACCATGTCGAACAAAAAGTCTCTCCTTGTGAGCAAAAAATCGGCGAACCAACGGATCCTCGATCCGTGACTTTGACAAGGGCCATTGCGTAGCAACAAAACGCAAAACGGTAGCAAGGACAGGGTCAGCAGCTGTGGCTGTAGCTACACGACGAAAACCGATCGCAAACGACTCGACCACGTCATCGGTTTCCGAATCAATGAACATGCAAGCAAGTTCGGAAGAATCGAATGCTCTATCCTCAGCAACAGGCAAACGGGACAACGCATCGGCGTTTCCATGCTTAGCAGTGGACCTATACAAGATATCGTAGCGGTACTGCGAGAGGAAAATAGAGCAGCGAATGAATTTCTGCGCTGTACGTGGAGGTACAGGCTTGTTCGGATGAAAAAGCGATGTCAAAGGTTTGTGGTCTGTGATGATGGTGAAGTGACGACCATACTAGAAATCGTGAAACTTTGTAACACCAAAGACGAGAGCCAAAGCTTCTTTCTCGATCTGTGAATAATTTCTTTGCGCAGACGAGAGCAATTTGGACGCAAAGGCAATAGGGCGATCAAGCGAACCATCTTTGTGCGCAAGCACAGCACCGATCCCGAAATCCGATGCATCTACCATCAACAAAAGGGGTTTCTGGGGATCCAATGGCGTAAGGCAAGTATAAGAAAGCAACGCCGATTTCAACTGGCGAAAGGCGCGTTCGCATTCCGTCGACCAGACGAACGAAACACCTTTACGGCGTAAGCGATGAAGCGGAGCTGAAATGGAAGAGGCTTGCGGCACATAGTTAGTATAATAATTAAGTTTTCCCAGCAAACTCTGTAGCTGCTTCAAATTCTGCGGCGAAGGCAAGTCCTGTATGGCACGGAGGTGCTCTGGACTGGGATGTATGCCTTGGGCATTGATTACATGTCCCAAATATGGTAAGTCACGAGCAAAAAACACACATTTGTCCTTCTGCAAGCGAAGACCATTTTGTCGCAAGACCTGAAATAATGTTCTCAGATTGGCTAAATGTTCTTCTTCCGTCTTTCCGGAGATCACAATATCGTCCAGATAGTTTGCTGCAGTAGGGACCGACGCACAAACAGTTTGCAGATATTGCTGAAACAATGCAGGGGCGGATGCGACCCGAATGGCAGTCTTTTGAAGTGATACAAACCAAGATGCGTGTTAACCACCAAAACTCGCTGGGATTCGTCGTGCACCGGAATTTGCAAGTACGCATCTGCTAGGTCCAACTTCGAAAAATATTTACCCGGGCACAGTTTGTCAAAGAAATCTTCCGGGCGGGGTAAAGGAAAAGTTGCAATCACTAGTTGTGGATTCACTATTGCCTTGAAGTCCACACAAAGTCTCAATTTTCCAGAAGGTTTCGGCAAAATTACTAAGGGTGATGCCCAGAGAGAAGCCTGCACACGTTCAATCACACCATGTGATTCCAAATCGTTTAATGTTCTTGCGACCTCAACACGCAATGCGTGAGGAACATTGCACGCTCTGAAAAATTTCGGTTGCGCGTTTACTTTCAGTTCCAAATGTGCTTTATAGTTCGTAGCGCAACCGAGGCCCGGTGCAAAAATGTCTGCAAATTCTTCACATAGACTAGAAACACTGGCTGAAGGCACAGCCTGGTTCACTGATAGGACCTGATTTACTATAGACAAGTTAAACAACTGAAATAAATCTAAACCAAACAAGTTCACTGCAGAAGAAGAACGAAGTACGTAAAATGACACAAGTTTTGTTTGTCCCTTGTATGTCGCAAGAAGGCTGCACTGTCCTAACACAGGGATCTTGTGACCTGAATATGTAGTTAGCTTAACATTGGCGGCACGCAACGGAGGTTTGCCCAGCTGTTGGTACGTGTCGTGATTGATTAGTGAAACCGCAGCTCCGGTGTCGAGCTGGAATGGGAACACAGTGCCAAGAATGTCCAGGTCTACAAAAAGTTTATTGTCCTGCTGACGACAAGAGCGACTGTCTCGTGCAACGTGAACAGACACTGGTACAGAAGCACTTGCGACTTGACGTGATTTCCTGTGACGTTGACGCACACTATTTGTGGGACGAACACAGTCACTGTGAGAAGGAGCGGCACTGGGCAGAGTGGAATTAACTACATGAATGTCCATGGGCGAAGGTTCACGAGCCCGAGTATTCTTGGTTCGATTCCGGCGCGAAGCAAAGGGCCTGGAATGGTTTTTAGTGTCCGTTCTGAGCTTTTTCTGGCAAACACTCTGAACATGTCCTTTTTTATTACAGAAAAAGCAAAGAGCCTGGCGTGACGGGCAATTCTCACGCGAATGTCTAGTAGCACACCGTGGGCATGACTTTAGTACTGCATTTGCATGCTGGCGCGGGACACGTGGCTGCGCGGACGTGCGCAAGGGCTGTTTACCGTTCCGTGCAGCTCGCCCGGCGGGCCAGTTAATGTGACACACAGCTGGCGAAGTTTCAAATGATTCCTGAGCAAAGCCAAGTGTGTCTTGCCTATCCAATATGTCTATCACTTGTTGAAGGGAGGGATTGACTAGTTTCAAAATTTGTTCCCGTATACGAACATCAGAAACGTTCTGTGCAATTGCATCACGTGCCATAGTATCTGAATAAGGGAGTCCACATTCACACCCAAAAGCACAATCCCTTGCAAGGCCTTGCAAAGTTGCAACCCACTCCCGATTAGTTCGACCGGCCGTACGTTTTGTACAAAAGAACATATACCTTTTTGCAACTACATTAACCAATTCCTTGAAATAGGCATTTAAAGCAGACAAAATTTCTTCGTAGGACAGAGTTGCTACGTCGTGACGGGGAAATAATTTCACTATCACACGGTACGTTTGCACCCCTACACACGACAATAAGTGAGGCTGCCGCTCGTTACCTTGAATTCCGTAGGCGGCGAGATGAAATCCAAATTGGCGTGACCACTCCGTCCAGCTTTCCATTGCCGCATCATACGGTCGAAAAGGTGGTGCAACTGCGTGTGTTGGCTGCAGTAGCGGTGGAGCGGCGGCTGCCGCATCGTTTTGCATTGCACGTTGACCCTGAACGAGCTGTCCAAGGGCATCCAATAACGCCTGCGTCTGCTGATTCTGCAAGCGATAAAATTCGGACAGTACATCTGGAGATTGTGGCGAAGCCATGACACAAGTAAATTAGGGGAATACGAACGCTAAATTCTCTTTTGAGACTCTTCGCCAAAAATGTTGTGGACTGACAAGACAGCCAGTCCACAGTGACGGGTAACCAAAAGGCACGCGCTTAAACTCACGCAGGCTGGCGTGAGGTCTGAAACAGGATACGTAATGAATGCTATAAAGAAAAGTACGTAGCTGCTGGAATACTTAACTTTAATCCACAATTGGTGAACATTGGTCTTGTTACTGTACATGCTTCATTAGATACATAGCAAAGGATAAATGGCGCCTTGCTAGGTCGTAGCAATTGACTTAGCTGAAGGCTATGCTAACTATCGTCTCGGCAAATGAGAGCGTAATTCTTAGTGAACCTTCCCTAGCAACGTCGGCTGTACAACTGGGGCGAGTGCCAGGACGTCTCTCTAGACCTGCCGTGTGGTGGTGCTCGGTCTGCAATTACTGACAGTGGCGACACGCGGGACCGGCGTATACTAATGGACCGCGGCCGATTTAAAAGCTACCACCTAGCAAGTGTGATGTCTGGCGGTGACACCACAGTGATCACTGTGGCGTGCCAGTTTTCATTCGGTATTCATGGTGCAGTCGCGTTTTCTGAACATGTGTGCCATCTTTGACATAAGTTTTCTCTTTCTGATTAATGTTATTGTGCTCAAGCTATGTACAGGTCACAGGATCCTTTCTTCTGGGTTTGAATTGTTTTACACTTTTTACAAATATGAGTGACATGTCATTTTTTTCCGGTTAAGTAGGACTGTTTGTTGCGTAAAGGATTTTAGTATTTCAACTGTTTTAAAAGGAATGAACTGCAAGCCCCGTGAAGCAACTCTCTCACAAGGAATCCCTTTAGTGCGAGGTCTCAAAGGGCCAATGATGTTGGTGGTACAAGACGCCCCACATATTGTCTACCACGCAACCAAAATGTTGGCTGCCAATGGGAGGTATCCAATGGTGAGCATAGCATAAGGTTTGAGCACAGCAGAATTACTTAGTGGACGAGTAACTCACAACAGTGCTATGCGGAGCAATGGCAACGATAAACAAAGTAAACATTGCGTTATATATACAACAGATGCCGAAGTTGACATTTCACCACAAAGGAACCCAAGGAACTTTGCAGAAAGAGAAAGAAGTGGCAGATGAAATATTAGCGTTTCTGCAAGATGAGTCAGTGGAATGTACCGTGTCGCATACGCTCGACTGTGCGGACAATGTACATGAGGAGACGTTGATAACGATACGTAAAGGACAATCATTGTCCAAGGAGCGGGTACTAAATACAATCAAGTAGATGGAAGATCATCCGCGGCATAGTAAAAAAACAATTATGAATAGATTTCCAATAAGTACGTAGCAATATGACCGCGTAGTGCGCAAGAAAAACTACGGATAAACAAGGCGTACTTATAAAGACTGGTGTTTGCAAATTTCAGGGATGCTCGATACAGTTTACAGGATGTGCATGACACTGACGTACTACGTTATGCACACCAAACTGTGCGTCACATAGATTGCAGTGATTTCAAGGGAAGCAGTCGGTGGTGCATAACTTCCAACACTGCTACAGAATTGGAAGGTGCAGGATAACGAAATTTCAAACGAAGCGTCAACTTGACGATGCGCAGCAAACTGCGGAAATAGGCTGAAAATTCGTATATGAGATGAAAAACTTGTCCTGTCGTTCAGTAAGGAGTTTATTTTCAACTCCGACCAATCTGGATTTGAAGACGAAACGCATATGAAAGGACCGCTGGAAATTAGAGGTACCAAGAGGGTAGTATCAAGATCAACTAACGTCAATGCCTTAACGCTTTCGTGTATAATTGTGCCGGCTGTTAACTTGGATCGTAAATTGGCTGGAAAGTTATTTATTGTGCTGCGAGATGTTGGAGGTGCTCTGCCCCTACTTTTCTTTGGCATGTACCTGATCTTGAAAGAGCAGTAGGGAATATTTATGTCACAGCAAGCAAGAGTGGGAAAATGGGCGTAAGAGAACTACAACTATGATATGAACACAGCTTTTGGCCAATAGCTGGTCAAAATAGCCTGCTTTTGCTTGATTCTTGGTCTGCGCATGAAAATCATACTCCTTTAGAGCGAAATTCCCGTTCACACCACCTGAAACCACTGGACAAATTCAGCTTCCGGATGTTTGTTTTTTCCATGCCTACAATACACATTATCGTACTACCGGCAGCTACGCCTCAAAGGATAGCCAATTTCACCATAAGCTCCACAACAAACTGTTTCGCATTCGGTTGCATGCCATCGCATACCATCAGTTCTCTCACTAAGATGATTCTACATGCATTCTGTAAGGGGGGATACATAGCTGAACGTCCGGCACACATTTAACTCCCAAGAAGTTCGCCTTCGATCTTGGTTGTGCGAACCCTTGTGATCACTGTGGCGCGCCAGGTTTCATTCGGTGTCCATGGTGCATCTATACCTACATCTACGGTATTACTCTGCTATTCGCAATAAAGTGCCTGGCAGAGGGTTCAATGAACCACCTTCAAGCTGTCTCTCTACCGCTTCACTCTCGAACGGCGCGCGGAAAAAACGAGCACTTAAGTTTTTCTGTGCGAGCCCTGATTTCTCTTATTTTGCCGTGATTATCATTTCTCCCTATGTAGGCGGGTGCCAGCAGAATGTTTTCGCAATAGAAGGGGAAAACTGGTGATCAAAATTTCATGAGAAAATCCCGTCGCAACGTAAAACGCCTTTGTTTTAATGATTGCCACTCCAATTCATGTATCATGTCTGTGGCACTATCTCCCCTATTTCGCGATAATACAAAACGAGCTGCCCTTCTTTGAACTTTTTCGATGTTATCCGTCAGTCCTACCTGATGCGGATCCCACACTGCACAGCAATACTCCAGAATAGGGCGAACAGGCTTCACGTAAGCAGTCTCTTTAGTAGACCTGTTGCACCTTTTAAGTGTTCTGCCAATGTATCGCGGTCTTTGGTTTGCTCTACCCACAACACAATCTATGTCATGGTTCCAATTTAGGTTATTTGTAATTGTAATCCCTAATTATTTAGTTGAGTATTTAGCCTTCAAGTTTGAGTGGCTTATCGCGTAATCGAAATTTAGCGGATTTCTTTTAGTACTCATGTGAATAACTTCACAATTTTCTTTATTCAGGGTGAATTGTCACTTTTCGCTCCATACAGATATCGTATCTGAATCATTTTGCAATTCGTTTTTGTCGTCTGATGACTTTACAACACGGTAAATGACAGCATCATCTGCGCTATTCAGATTTTCTCCTGCGTCGTTAATATAGATCAGGAACAATTGAAGTTAATGGTTTGTTTGGAACATTTCTTGGCTGTCAACGATGTCCATTTTGTGAAGTTTAATACATACACCCCATAGAAGGTTGACCTCTGCGTCTCCCGGACATTCATTTTCTGTCGCCCTCCTGATGCAGATGGTGAGTCATTAGCAGCTAATATTTTTCCTGTCATTGTTTTTAACACCACACTTTCAAATGAGCCTTACTAAAGATTGAGCTTGAGACGTCGTACTCAAGGCGTTCCTTGATGGCTGGAAGTTCAGAACTATTGCAAAATGAAGGATAGATTTCGTTGTCAACGCTCGTCTTCAAATACAGTCTTCCTTGACCACTGAAGACACAAATAAAGTGCAAGAATGTGCAACATCAAATACGGTATAATGCGTACTCTTTGTGTGTCTGTATAGTTGTAACGATGTTGTTGGTAACAGTCAAGTGAACCGGTAGGTCTCGGATGACATTTCAGTTCTGTATGCTGCTTATCAGAAGCATTTCTACCGGTGTCGGATGTGTGGCTTTTCTTGATGAATGTCTGAGAATGATGCGTCAAATAGTATCCTTACCTCGAATCTTACAGTCCATGGTGTCCAGCTGGTAAGATTGTAATGTGTGTTATGGAAACCTTTCTAATAATGATATGGTCCTTCAACAAGTATACGCAATTAATATAGTCTTAAGTTTGTGCCCAACACCACCGATCATATCACTCGGATGTGGTGGTGGTGGTGGTTAGTGTTTAACGTCCCGTCGACAACGAGGTCATTAGAGACGGAGCGCAAGCTCGGGTTAGGGAAAGATTGGGAAGGAAATCGGCCGTGCCCTTTCAAAGGAACCATCTCGGCATTCGCCTGAAACGATTTAGGGAAATCACGGAAAACCTAAATCAAGATGGCCGGAGACGGGATTGAACCGTCGTCCTCGCTCGGATGTGGGCTATCCACATCTACTCCAACTTTTCTGTAAAGATGATAGAGTATACAGTGAGGACCTTTACTTTTTTCCTTTATTTCATTAACAGTACAGTGTATTCTATCGCCTTGAAATGTAAGATGTGTCGGATGCTTCTAAATATAATAGAAAAGACTTCTTAATCTAATTGGTATGCAGTTGTTAATGCTGTTTTAAATAATATAAAGAATATAATAGATAAATACTCCTCTGCGGCTGCAGAGAATTAAATGCTTAACAATTGTTGAAGTGGTTTTATATAACTTGTTTGTTGCTAGTTGAGAAGAATATAGTTTATTTAATACAAATGTCAAAAAAAGGACCCTTAGCCTTTGGCGGTCACGCACTTTAGCAGTGTAAACACGATCATTGAAATAGCTCATGATAAAGAAGTAAATAGGTGTATTGTCCAGCTAACGTTGTGGTCAGAGTAACTTTGTCCAATCGAACGTCATGAAACCTTCCATCACGGGCGGCCCACTATTCCAGGGTCCGATGGCTGAGGCCATTTACATGTGTAACTAGGAAAGACCTTAACTCCGCTTCACTTTCATCATTCGCCTTCTTTCCCCAACTTACATTTTGTACCACCCCATTCATTTCCATACCTTCTTCTACTCTTGGACCATTTTCGGAGCAAGTTATGAGACAGAACACCCAGTCTCAGCACTCAACATTGTACCTACCAAACGTCAATCCAAGTGGCCCTTCTGTGCTACTACATCCACATCACACCCTCCACGCACTTTCAGGCCTCATCTACCCTCTCCTACCAGAACTTTGTCTGTAAGAGAACTTCACCAATACATGCTAGCCCAAACACTGAGCAAGGTTACTTCTGGTGTTGGGAACACATTAAACTGGCGGAAAGCCTCTCCCGTCCTCTTATTTCTGTTGGCCGGTGGGAGCACTTTAAAATGGAGGGAACTTCTCTCTCACCCTTTGTAACTAGAGAATATGCATGGGGCTCTTCATTCGAGATATGTACACCATAGGATGAGGATCAGGCTTTTATAAACAAATTATTATCATCGATAATTTTTGGACTCCCACCACAATTTATTGATTATGAACTGAACTGCATATTAAGACATCCCCCCCCCCCCCCATGAACCATGGACCTTGCCGTTGGTGGGGAGGCTTGCGTGCCTCAGCGATACAGATGGCCGTACCGTAGGTGCAACCACAACGGAGGGGTATCTGTTGAGAGGCCAGACAAACATGTGGTTCCTGAAGAGGGGCAGCAGCCTTTTCAGTAGTTGCAGGGGCAACAGTCTGGATGATTGACTGATCTGGCCTTGTAACATTAACCAAAACGGCGTTGCTGTGCTGGTACTGCGAATGGCTGAAAGCAAGGGGAAACTACAGCCGTAATTTTTCCAGAGGACATGCAGCTCTACTGTATGATTAAATGATGATGGTGTACTCTTGGGTAAAATATTCCGGAGGTAAAATAGTCCCCCATTCGGATCTCCGGGCGGGGACTACTCAGGAGGACATCGTTATCAGGAGAAAGAAAACTGGCATTCTACGGATCGGAGCGTGGAATGTCAGATCCCTTAATCGGGCAGGTAGGTTAGAAAATTTAAAAAGGGAAATGGATAGGTTAAAGTTAGATATAGTGGGAATTAGTGAAGTTCGGTGGCAGGAGGAACAAGACTTTTGGTCAGGTGATTACAGGGTTATAAATACAAAATCAAATAGGGGTAATGCAGGAGTAGGTTTAATAATGAATAAAAAAATAGGAGTGCGGGTTAGCTACTACAAACAGCATAGTGAACGCATTATTGTGGCCAAGATAGACACAAAGCCCATGCCTACTACAGTAGTACATGTTTATATGCCAACTAGCTCTGCAGATGATGAAGAAATAGATGAAATGTATGACGAGATAAAAGAAATTATTCAGGTAGTGACGGGAGACGAAAATTTAATAGTCATGGGTGACTGGAATTCGTCAGTAGGAAAAGGGAGAGAAGGAAACATAGTGGGTGAATATGGATTGAGGGGAAGGAATGAAAGAGGAAGCCGCCTTGTAGAATTTTGCACAGAGCATAACTTAATCATAGCTAACACTTGGTTCAAGAATCATCAAAGAAGGTTGTATACCTGGAAGAGTCCTGGAGATACTAAAAGGTATCAGATAGATTATATAATGGTAAGACAGAGATTTAGGAACCAGGTTTGAAATTGTAAGACATTTCCTGGGGCAGATGTGGATTCTGACCACAATCTATTGGTTATGAACTGCAGATTGAAACTGAAGAAACTGCAAAAAGGGGGGAATTTAAGGAGATGGGACCTGGATAAACTGAAAGAACCAGATGTTGTAGAGAGTTTCAGGGAGAGCATAAGGGAACAATTGACAGGAATGGGGGAAGGAAATACAGTAGAAGAAGAATGGGTAGCTCTGAGGGATGAAGTAGTGAAGGCAGCAGAGGATCAAGTAGGTAAAAAGACAAGGGCTAATAGAAATCCGTGGGTAACAGAAGAAATATTGAATTTAATTGATGAAAGGAGAAAATATAAAAATGCAGTAAATGAAGCAGGCAAAAAGGAGTACAAACGTCTCAAAAATGATATCGACAGGAAGTGCAAAATGGCTAAGCAGGGATGGCTAGAGGACAAATGTAAGGATGTAGAGGCTTATCTCACTAGGGGTAAGATAGATACTGCCTGCAGGAAAATTAAAGAGACCTTTGGAGAAAAGAGAACCACTTGTATGAATATCAAGAGCTCAGATGGCAACCCAGTTCTAAGCAAAGAGGGGAAGGCAGAAAGGTGGAAGGAGTATATAGAGGGTTTATACAAGGGCGATGTACTTGAGGACAATATTATGGAAATGGAAGAGGATGTAGATGAAGACGAAATGGGAGATAAGATACTGCGTGAAGAGTTTCACAGATCACTGAAAGACCTGAGTCGAAACAAGGCCCCGGGAGTAGACAACATTCCATTAGAACTACTGATGGCCTCGGGAGAGCCAGTCATGACAAAACTCTACCATCTGGTGAGCACGATGTATGAGACAGGCGAAATACCCTCAGAATTCAAGAAGAATATAATAATTCCAATCCCAAAGAAAGCAGGTGTTGACAGATGTGAAAATTACCGAACTATCAGTTTAATACGTCACAGCTGCAAAATACTAACGCGAATTCTTTACAGATGAATGGAAAAACTGGTAGAAGCCTACCTTGGGGAAGATCAGTTTGGATTCCGTAGAAATGTTGGAACACGTGAGGCAATACTGACCTTACGACTTATCTTAGAAGAAAGATTAAGAAAAGGCAAACCTACATTTCTAGCATTTGTAGACTTAGAGAAAGCTTTTGACAATGTTGACTGGAATACTCTCTTTCAAATTCTGAAGGTGGCAGGGGTAAAATACAGAGAGCGAAAGGCTATTTACAATTTGTACAGAAACCAGATGGCAGTTATAAGAGTCGAGGGGTATGAAAGGGAAGCAATGGTTGGGAAGGGAGTGAGACAGGGTTGTAGCCCCTCCCCGATGTTATTCAATCTGCATATTGAGCAAGCAGCAAAGGAAACAAAAGAAAAATTCGGAGTAGGTATTAAAGTTCATGGAGAAGAAGTAAAAACTTTGAGGTTCGCCGATGACATTGTAATTCTGTCAGAGACAGCAAAGGACTTGGAAGAGCAGTTGAACGGAATGGACAGTGTCTTGAAAGGAGGATATAAGATGAACATCAACAAAAGCAAAACGAGGATAATGGAATGTAGTCAAATTAAGTCGGGTGATGCTGAGGGAATTAGATTAGGAAATGAGACACTTAAAGTAGTAAAGGAGTTTTGCTATTTAGGGAGTAAAATAACCGATGATGGTCGAAGTAGAGAGGATATAAAATGTAGACTGGCTATGGCAAGGAAAGCGTTTCTCAAGAAGAGAAATTTGTTAACATCGAGTATAGATTTAAGTGTCAGGATGTCGTTTCTGAAAGTATTTGTATGGAGTGTAGCCATGTATGGAAGTGAAACATGGATGATAACTAGTTTGGACAAGAAGATAATAGAAGCTTTTGAAATGTGGTGCTACAGGAGAATGCTGAAGATAAGGTGGGTAGATCACATAACTAATGAGGAGCTATTGAATAGGATTGGGGAGAAGAGAAGTTTGTGGCACAACTTGACTAGAAGAAGGGATCGGTTGGTAGGACATGTTTTGAGGCATCAAGGGATCACAAATTTAGCATTGGAGGGCAGCATGGAGGGTAAAAATCGTAGAGGGAGACCAAGAGATGAATACACTAAGCAGATTCAGAAGGATGTAGGTTGCAGTAGGTACTGGGAGATGAAGAAGCTTGCACAGGATAGAGTAGCATGGAGAGCTGCATCAAACCAGTCTCAGGACTGAAGACCACAACATCATTAAGACTGAAGAAACTGCAAAAAGGCAGGAACTTAAGGGGATGGGACATGGATAAACTGAAAGAACCAGAGGTTGTAGAGGGTTTCAGAGGGGGCATTAGGGAAACATTGACAAGAGCAAGAGAAAGGAATATGGAAGAAGAATGGGTAGCTTTGAGAGATGAAATAGTGAAGGCAGCAGAGGATCAATTGGGTAAAAAGACGAGGGCTAGTAGAAATCCTTGGGCAACAGAAGAGATACTGAATTTAATTGATGAAAGGAGAAAATACAAAAATGCAGTAAATGAAGCAGTCGAAAAGGAATACAAACGCCTCAAAAATGAGATCGACAGGAAGAGCAAAATGGCTAATCAAGGATGGCTAGAGGACAAAAGAAAGGATGTAGAGGCATATATCACTAGGGGTAAAATAGATACTGCCTACAAGAAAATTAAAGAGGCCTCTCGAGAAAAGAGAACCACCTGTATGAATATCAAGAGTTCAGATGGAAAACCAGTCCTAGCAAAGAAGGGAAAGCAGAAAGGTGGAAGGAGTGTATAGAGGGTCTATACAAGAGAGATGCACTGGAGGGCAATATTATGGAAATGGAAGAGAACGTAGAGGAAGATAAGAAGAGAGATATGATACTGCCTGAAGAATTTGATAAAGGACTTAATGACCTAAGTCTAAACAAGGCTCCAGGAGTAGACAACATTCCGTTAGAACTACTGATAGCCTCGGGAGAGCCAGCAATTACAAAACTGTTCCATATGGTGATCAGGACGTACAAGGGAGGCGAAATACCCTCAGACTTCAAGAAGAATATAATGATCCCAGTTCAAGAGAAAGTAGGTGCTGACAGGTGTGACAATTAGCGAACTATCAGTTTAATAAGTCACGGCTGCAAAATATGAACACGAATCATTTACAGAAGACTGGAAAAACTAGCATAAGCCGACGTCGATGATGATCAGTTTGGATTCCGGAGACTTGTAGGAACACGTGAGGCAATATTGACCGTACGACTTCTCATACAAGGTAGGTTAAGGAAAGGCAAACCTATGTTTATAGCATTTGTAGACTTAGAGAAAGCTTTAGACAATGTTGATCGGAATATTCTCTTTCAGATTCTAAAGGTAGCAACTGAAAATACAGGGAGCAAAAGGCTATTTACAATTTGTACAGTACCAGAGTTTCTTCTGTGATGCATTTAGTTAATGAGCATTGGAATGTTAATATGTGTCTGTTCCCTGAGTCCGACTGTGGTAGGGGGCCGACGATGTCAGTGTCACAGAGTCAAATATGAATGCTTGGGCACGCGTTAACTCTAGAGGTAGCTTTATGTTTGCTTGCGCGATTTTATTCTTCTGGCAGCTCTCGCATGTTTTTATGAACTTCTCAATACCGGATTTCATCTCAGGTCAAGTGCAGTATTGCTTAACGCATTCGTATGTCCTCCCCATCCCGTGGTGCCTCCTATTGATGGCAGATGCATTTGTGTGAGGATGGCTAGCTTCTCTTCTTGACCAAGTTCGGTGTCTGAGCCCTCCGACAGTCATTCTACTCTTGTCCCGTGTTTGCAGTTCTGCATTATCAGTCGTGCCCGTTATCTCGGTTACAGCTGTCTCGGCCTGCGCATCCATGACCGTGGCCTCTGCATTATGAGCTACACTCTCTCCTGTGCTGAGAGCTGATTCTTCCTATACCTTGCACACATTCCTAATGTGGGATAACGCATCTGCCACTTGGTTGCGCTTTCCTTCTTTCTACACAGTTTGGTAAATAAACTCTTCCAATTTTGACCGAAACTTCATCAGACGTGATGACATATCTTATATACTGCCCAGCCATACCTCTGGCTTGTGGTCAGTCACTGTTCTGAATTTTCTGCCGAACTGGTACTGACTGCATTATTTCAAAGCACTGTACAATAATTCTGCTAGCCTTATTAAGTGTTCGTGATACAAACCCTATTGGTAAATCCTTCCCCATTGGTTCTTGGCTGAGATATGCCCGAGTGCAAAATTACTAGCATCCCTCGCAACTATAAATTCCTTTTCGAAATCGGGGCACTGCAGTATTGGCGGGAATAACAATTTTTCCTTTAGCTGTTGGAAGGCTTCCTCACGGTGCACTCCCCAACCATAAGGGACTCCATGCTTCAATAAATTGTGCCATAACTTTGCTATTTTACTGAAGTTGCTTACAAAACGACGATAATAACCGATGAGACCTATAAAAGGCTTCAACCGCGTTGTCGTCTTTGGTTGGGGATAATTTTTGATGGTCTCTATTTTAGCAGGGTCGGGTTTCAGTCCAGACGCCGTTAGTACATGCCCAGGAAGCTGACCTCTTTCTACAGGAATTCACATTGATCCACTTGTGATTTCATACTGTCTTCTCCCAGCCACTCGAAGACCTCTTCCAAACGGGCGTTGTGTTCCTCAAAGGATGCGCACACTAAAACTACGTCCTCTAGATACGTAAATACTCGATTTCCTTGTAATTAAGTCAGTACTGTATACATCAATCCTTGATATGCCGAAGGCACGGTTCTTAACCCCCATGGCCATCTTTTTATATTCATAATGTCTCATGATCGTACTGAAAGCAGTCTTTTATCGATCTTTCTCATCTATTAATACTTGATAATAGCCCTTTGATAAACCTAGCGTTGGAAAATACTTCGCTTGATCCAACATATCTAGGATCTCCTCGATTCGTGGGAGTGGATATACTACGTTGAGGGAAATATCGTTGAGCTTTCTATAATCAGCCACTACATGTCACGTCTGTCGCCACTGGCCTCTAGTTTCTTTGACACTATTAGGAGGGGGAAGTTGAATGAAGTGGTACTATGGGATATGATCCCACCTGCTTGCATTCCCTGTATTTTGGCCTGTAGGGCTTTTTGCTGAGTTTCTGGTATTCGATATAGCTGTTGATTTATAATCATGCCTTCTGTCTCCGGTATCAGAGACATATGATGCTTCACTGATGTGGTGTGTGGCAATACATCCCCAGGTAAGCGAAATACGTCACCATATGCAGTACACATTCTATCTAGCATCTGTGTTTCCTCACTGTTCAAATGCTTGGTTTGCATACTTTCCTGGAGCAAACTGATTCTTGTCTTTCCCACGACCTTCTGTTTGGATGGTATTCGTCGAACTATGAAGCTGCTAGGGTGCAGGATTGTTTCTATGAGTGATTCGGGGGTCTGTAAGCAAATCTTTTCGACACTAGTGTTGAGCATGATAGTGATGCTCGTTTCTTCCTGCACAGTCACTAGCGCTTCCAGGATATACACATCCGAAAGAACTTCTTGCTCGGGGATTAGAATTTCTGTTCCTCTTGCTCATCTTACGCTAACTTTTACAAACATTCCTCCATGGGACCAATTACAGTTTCTCTTTTATGGTCACATGCTGGTGGTGGCTGCTACTGATTGGGTTCTCTCGCATTTGTTCTTTCTGGTATGTTACCGTTGCCCAGACGCGCTTTCTCTCTTGATATTTCTCTCTCTGATTCGCTGTGGGCTGCTGGTGACAGCATATGAGGCGACAGCCCTTGTAGCGGCGCCGTGAGTATCTTCTTGCCTAACCCCTGGCTAGTATTGCCCACGGCGGCTCACCGCTTTGTTATTGTGCTCCAGGCTGTTTGCTTTCGCTGCCTCGCGCTCCCTCTGTCTATTTGCCCTGTGACACGCTTCTGTGTTTGACTACGAATGATTGAATCGCTCGCCCAGTGTCGGCGGTAATGTTTCTTGCCCTGGCAAGCTTTGATATCCTTTCCCCTTCTACTGCTTATTTTAGCTTTATCCATTCGTTTTGCAACTTCTTTCTCCCATGTGCGCAATCAAGTACTACTTTATGTTTCTCTAGGATGTCCCACCCTAGTAATCTGTCAAATGGTAGATCTGTGTTGTCACCTACAATTGGGGAATCCTGATCGTATTCAATGCCTGTCTTGGTATGCAAGAGCAACTTAACGTGCCCCTCGGTTCGAATCTCTTCATTGGCTATACTACTGATTTTTACTATCTTCCTCACATCCCCATATTTTCTCCTTTATGGCAATGGCTTTCATCAAACTCAAATGGGCCCCGCTGTCAGTAGGGGGTTAGGCCGGTGTCACCCCAAGTAGCGTTATCCAAGATGGCGGCGATAACGTCACCCAAGATGGCGGATTTTGGCGGTAAGTTTGAATTCTGACTGGAAGATAGGTCAATTTGGCTACCTCCACTAACCTAACCCCCCTCACCGACCAGAAAATGGCGGGAAGTTCAAATTCCATCAGGACAATGCAACAAACCTCTACTAACCTAACAAAATGGCGGGAAGATGGGTCACCTGGGTTACCTCCACTAACCTAAGTCACGCTACCGCCACCTCTTCCTAGGGATTGGTGGAAAATGACTCAGCCTGCACCAGCCTGCTGGAGGGAGGAAGGACTGTACTTTATTTATTTTGGAAAATTTATTTAGGGATTGATTTTGAAAGATAGTATATTTATCACAGTGATGCAGAACACATGCTCTGACATGCTTGGGGTCACGCCACACAGCATACAGACCTGTAAACTACTCCTAAATTACCGGAATAACCCATGTGTAATACTCTGCATACGCGCTTGCTAATTGTAAACTGTCAAAATAATGCATTGCACAGCCTACAGACTGCAAACCACTCGCAAATAATGCAATACATTTATTTCCAGCGAACCAAACAAGTCGTAAATCGTCAGAATAATAATCCATCTAAAAGACTCTGCAAACATGCTTGCTAATCGTCAACTGTCGAAATCATGCACCATTCTTTATTTAAACAATTTGACGCACTACCACCATCCAGTGTGTTCGCCACGAGGTCCGGAGTTCAACTGATCTAGTACACAGTCTCACCACCAAAGGGCGCTGTCGTCCATTCCGTGACATAATCCAAGATGGCGGCCATGACGTCAGCTGATGACTAAAGTACCGTTATCCAAGATGGCGGATTTTGGCGGAAAACAGTGCATTCACCACGAGGTCTGCAACTAGTACAAAGTACTGTCACCAGAGCACACTGTCATTTTTCTGTGATTGGCCAATTTTTCGTATTTGAACCCTTCGTTCTGCAGTCGAACGCCATGTGTCCATCCCTCACACCATTGAAGCACCTTGTTGTTATTTTGCGAGGCTGTTTTGGGAATGACACTACCTTGCATTATTATCGATTGGATGTAATAGCACATTCTACAGTGGATGATAGATCGATTGCCTCTGATAGAGTTAGCCATTCAACTTGTGCACACACCACTCTTTTTATCCAGTCATCGAAAAATCCCTGAATAAATACAGCTCTGCCCAGTTTACCATTACTGCGTTGTTGTGGAAACTTCCTCAGCGTTCATTACCCTCTTCGTAGTTCACGGAAATGAAATTGTATTGTATGCACACGACAGCCCCACTGAACCACACTTTCGTCTTTCCTTTATCTACTGTTGAACACATTACACACACAGTAATCTAGGGTCTATTTATTCTCGTAACTTTCAAGTAAGATTTTCTATACCGGAGACCAAGTCTCAGTATGAACTGTAAAGAGCAATTTTCTGCGGGCAGACCCCGTCATTTGTCCTATAATATACTTAAGAAACACTTTTTTGGTCTTTGGATCAACTAACCCATAGGCGCTCTTACAGTTAACCAGAAATTTCGAAAGCCGTTCCCTATCCCCATCAAACTTCATACGCTCTAGTTTCACGGCTCCGCTACAATTAAGATGTCGACGGTTTCCGATAGTCGCTGGGGACTCGACTGAATCAGCGGCGTTTTACATTTTGTTTACTGACATTCTGTGGTGGATGAGCTGCTCGCTGTCTGGCCTCTGGTACAGTGAGGTCTCAGCTCACGTCATTTGCGTTGGCGACGCTCTGTGTACAGCGGACCTCTCCCCCACGTCGGCGGCAGGTGGCGACACTTCTGGTGACGTCTGACTGATACCACTTTTCAAACAGCTGGGGTGATTTTACCGATCCCCATGTCCCTATTCCTGTACCCTGCAGTTTTTCTCTGCTATACGACAACCGACACCGGGCACCACATCTCCTTCCTGCCCCTGTCGTGTCCCGAGAGGGAGTGTGAAGGCCATGTAGCTATGGCAGTAGGGGCCTTACCTCAGTAGACTATTTGCTGAGTGGAAGATAGCGTAGACTGCCTGTAGATCTCTAACTACTGCTGGCCTACAAGCTGTAAGTGGTACAGAGTACGGAACTCGGTGAAGATGATTAAGGAATCAGGGTAGAAACCTCTAGAAGTCCTCTCTACTGTATACTCCTCTGGCACTGACTCTCATCGCAACTACTCATTAATGGCCCACTGGTATGTCTAAGAACACATCGCGGCAGCAGCGGCTGGCACAGAGGCTAGTCGAAAATAACGAAGTCCGGCTTCAGGCGGCGTGCGACATGAAGACGGTGTCTACAGATGACTTTGACGGCCTCCTCCCCCTTGGGTACTTACGAGCCGCTATTTATATGGCTCGTGTGTTCAAATGGCTCTAAGCAATATGGGACTTAACATCTGAGGTCATCAGTCCCCTAGACTTAGAACTACTTAAACCTAACTAACCTAAGAGCAGCACACACATCCATGCTCGAGACAGGATTCGAACCTGCGACCGTAGCAGCCGCGTGGTTCCGAACTGAAGCGCCTAGAACCGCTCGGCCACCGCGGCCGGCGGCTCGTGTGTGGCCGAGCCACTGGTTACGTACATTGTGCTCTTTCATTACCATATTTGGTTAGGTCTTCCAGCTCTGTCCTGCTGCCGGCAGTCATGTAGTCAAAAATGCACACTCCGTTGTCTGTCGCCAGGTGCCGCGAGGCCATCTTGTATTGCTGTCTCCCTCAAACACTGTGGCAATGTTTCCGGGCTCCCTTGGCTGGCCACACTTGAACGGTTCCTAACTTTTTTCCTTAAAGTATGTGGCCCGCGGAAATGCGGTTTGCAACAAGTTGCAGTGTTCTCTTATCACCGGAAGTGATGCGTCAGCCGACGTTTACCTGTCTTCGTTCTCCCCTTGCTTTCATCCTTGTATGGTGCTTAAAGGGAAATTAGTGCGAGCGAGAAAACCGATTATAAAAATAAATAAAACTGCGAGTAGGATTATGTGGTAATGAAGTATTTGAGGGTGTGTATTGGTCGCGCAGGATTAGCCAAGCGGTCTGAGGCGCTGAAATTATGGACTGTGCCGCTGGTCCCGGCGGAGGTTCGAGTCCTTGCTCGGGCATGTGTGTGTGTGTGTGTGTGTGTGTGTGTGTGTGTGTGTGTGTGTGTGTGTGTGTGTGTGTGTGTTTGTCCTTAGGTTAATTTAGGTTCAAAAAATGGTTCAAATGGCTCTGAGCACTATGGGACCTAACTTATGTAGACATCAGTTCCCTAGAACTTAGAACTACTTAAACCTAACTAACCTAAGGACATCACACACATCCATGCCCGAGGCAGGATTCGAACCTGCGACCGTAGCAGTCGCGCGGTTCCGGACTGAGCGCCTAGAACCGCAAGACCACCGCGGCCGGCGGTTAATTTAGGTTAAGTATTGTGTAAGCTTAGGGACTGATGACCTTAGCAAAAAAGAAGAAGAAGTTGTGTATTGACAAAAAGCTTAATTCTCATGAAAACATTGAAAATATCCGTCAACGGACTCTCCATCTAATGAATAAAACTCCAGTGACTGCACACATATTTGATCTAACTCTAATCGCCATGAAATTATAGTATGAAGCAACTCGTGCCTGTACAGTAGGTTCTCCTGCATGGTTACGGCGAAGAGGTTAATATTATTTAAACCAAAGCAAGCCCCATAGAGTCCAAAGTAGCCTGGTCCTGAGATTTACAGGATTTTTGCAGAAGCCCTGTTCATAATTTTGGGAATATACCCCGTAGACCTGGTAATTACAAGGAATGACGTGCACCACTGGTTATAAAAGGGGACTTAAAGATTTGAGAAAGGTGTTAGGGCATACACCGAAGAAGAAATCACTTCGTAAATAATGTGAGAATGACACAACTGGGATAGCAATGAAACAGGACGGCTCGTCTATGTGTTATTTGTCAGTGTGATGGAAAGACTTAAAAATGAAACAGATTCTGCGCTCGTGTGGCATTATCCACATCCTTACAGGGCATGGCTTTGCCCTATTATCTAAGCAAAGAGCACGAAGATTTCGCATCAGCTGTAAGTGTGGAGATATTCAAACGCTGGACCATATTCTTCGGTACAGTATTTTATTGGAAACGTCATCGAATATGGAAGAGTTGAAACGGGGGATGTAGCGGTATGCAAGATTTTACTAAAAGGTTCACAGTGGTACAGCCTAAACCAATAGCTGAGAAGGTGTGAAAGAGAGAGTTCGATATTTATTTTCAGACAAAAGAGGAGAGAATAACTGAATCTCCATAAAGAATATATTACATACGAGGACGTGGTGAAAAGTAATGCCTCCGAATTTTTTATTCTGTTCCCAAGATCGGTCGAGGTGTTGCTTCTCACTTACTCGGCCGATTTTCCTGCTTCGTTGACGCAAGTTGCAACCCTCAGCCGCTAGAGGGCTCCGAAGTGTAGCGTGTTGACATGGCAGTGTATAAGGTACCTATACCCGTGTACTGCCAGACCCCTAGAAAAGTGAAAGCACGAATTCGATGAGTTTGTCCACACATGGAGCACCCTCTCCTTCAGCACGAGTGCTGTGACATCTGCAGAAATACCTCGCCTTTTGATCACTGTCATACAGCCCTGACTTGGCCCCATCCTATTTCATCAGTTTCCATAACATAAAGAACATTTTGGAGGACCTTCTCGCTTTGATAATGATGAAGTGGTGCAAGCAGAGGTGAGGTTGTGGCTCTGACAACAACGTCAAACATTCTACAGTGACAGTATCAACAATCTGGTCTCTCGTTGGGGGAGACGCTTCGTCGCCAGGGTCACTATTTAGACGTTAAGAGTAAAGATGTAGAACTCCAATGAATTTTCTTTTATTTAAAAAGCTTTAAGAGTTGTCACATGCAACTATTCGGAAGTGTTTCTTTTCAGCACTCTCCCGTAAATGAATTCGCAGTAGGGACTTAAATAACACAGAGGGCCAACAAGATTTTTATCCAACGACTTTGTCCATCAGAGGGCATATTCTGGACTATTGTGACGTACAGCTGTGTTATGTTTAGCTGCACAAACCTGTCACTGAGGTCAAAATCGTCGAAGTTCATGTCGTAGAACATCACATGATGACAACTGTTCAGGCACAAGGAAAGCTTAACACCTGAATAACCGTGAAGAACGAGGACTGTGTGTGACGTATCTCGCTCTAAGTTGTCGAAGTGGTGCTCAAATATCCTGCAGATGAAGATTACAGAGTACCTACTTTGGTATATTAGAGCATGTTAGATTATACTCAAAAATGAATCCTCCATTTATGATATGAACTGACTCCATATTTCTTTAGACGAAAGTTGTAATGAAATAGTAACCAGTTACGTATGCTTTGCTTCGACATGATACCATAACTGAATATTTTATATATCCGAACAATTTTGTGCATTACCCATTGCTAATACAACTGGACCATAGGAAGAACGAATGGTCAGTCATATGCTTCTATAACGACGTTGTTCTCTGTCTGTTTTTATGCATGCAGTAAATCTAGACTCTCCTGTTAAGTAATCCAGCTACTAACGGCCAAGGGTTACACAGTTAATGCTGTTCTTTGTTGTCCTACATATAATTTGTTTGCAGCTTACTCTGCGCCGCTGGTATCAGTCTTCAGAGAGCATATTTTGAAACAATTTCGTATGAAGCCACGTATTCGTGATATTTTTTAGAAAGGAGGTATCTGTCATTTAATTAATGAACTCGTTGTATCTGAGTCATACCGTTTTCTGTTTTGGACGCAAATTTTCTGCGTACAGGTTTTTCCTAGCCCCCTAGTAGGAAATAAAAACAGTACAAATAGTTCTTTTTTCCTCCGGTGTACAGCATTAAGTCACTAACTCGACGTGATAGAAGCGATTACGGGCTGTTGCCAAGCTAATGTTCAAAGCGCGTTGGGTTTGTTGTTGCGCGCAAAGAGCTCGCTACGGTATTGATTTCTGCACCTTCGGTTTCATTTTATCCTTTTTGCACACAATCATTCATATCTGATGAGGCACGGCGCAATAGTACGTCTGTTGCCGTTTCGACGCTTTTGCTTTGTTCCTCATCTCGGGCGTCGTCCAGCGCATGTTTTACAGTGATAGGTCAGTGGCTGCCACACAGGGCTCGCACCCGGGAGAACCAGGGCTGAAATTCCCGTCAATTCATCTAGATTAAAGTTTCCTGTGGTTTATCGAAACCTGTTAAGGGAATTCCTCGGATGGTCCACTTTAAAAGCTCACTGCGAATTTCATTCACGAGCTTGTACACCGAGATACAAAACTCTGATCTTACTCTCTTCATAGCTGTTAGTGTTGGCGTCACATGCGCTCTCCGTAACTGCCTTTTCTTTTTAACGTGTTAGATGTTTTCGTCCATTCATACCTGTTCCGTGCTGATACCTTCGCGCACCTTGTAACGACAACTGTACATATAATAATTTTTTTTCTTTATGAATTTGGATAAATTAATGTAAGCGATGTTTTGAACTTCTTTTTCGGTTCGTATCGTTATGTTAAAGAAACTGTGAGTAACTTTTGAAATGAATATTATTATTTATGTTAGATTTCAAATAATGTGGTAATCAAAAGGAAGTGTATTTAATGTTAAAACTATTGTAAGATGTGAAAATTGTAATTTATACACTTGGTCCATACGTAGGTAATGCATT
The DNA here is from genome assembly GCF_021461395.2 of Schistocerca americana. Lineage (NCBI taxonomy): Eukaryota > Metazoa > Arthropoda > Insecta > Orthoptera > Acrididae > Schistocerca > Schistocerca americana. The sequence goes on along the minus strand of NC_060130.1, from coordinate 435,671,936 downwards.
AGAATATGTGTAGTAGAAAACCTGTGGTGAATACCCTACCTGTAGGGGAGCGGGAAAAGGTGGAGGCAGGCGAGGCGGGAAAACGCACACTGGCGCGGTTCGGCACAACGGGCACAGTATTACAGTCGGAGGCGAGCAACAGTCGGAGTTGGGCATCGTTCGGAAGTACACGTACTGTACCGAGGAGGCTACCCAGGAAAAGTGATTCCATTGAGCCTCGGATGAACCGATTGCGACAACTACTTGGCATGGCTATATTCTGAGGCACAAAGTTGGAAAGATAACGACGCTAAGAAGAAGGAAAGTGCCGCTGCAGTGAGAGCCTTAGCCGTGCTTGCATGTGTGCCGTGCTTCTCGCTATCTCGCTGCCCGCCATCCGCCGCACCGACTTGCACAGGTCAAACATTTATTTCATCTTTAGAAGTGTATCTGTGTGGACCAGTGTCGAAAATGTTTCTGACTGTTCAATAATAACGTGACTTTTACCAGAATTGCTTCAGCCATGACTTATCCTGATCACTGACCTAGACAGGATCCTTACCTCGTATTGTGCAACCCGAGTATCCTGAACTGAAAGTTTAATGTTAGTGTTAACGAAAATTATCAGCAGATTAATCTATGCTATAAAGAAGTTTAAAGTCCTGTGTGTTATTGCAAATGTTGGTAAAGAACAAAAGCATGACTAAATTGGAAGAGAGTTTTTTGAATTGAGTTAGCGATGTTATTTAATTAATTTGAGACAGAAATAATGACAGTTAAATTATTCAGAAGTAAGACAAAAGAGTAGTTATCCATAGATTGCTAAATTTGAGTGTAAATTTGCCTTCAGTACTTAATAGTTTCAGTATAACGACCATAACAGTTTCAGGGCCCCCTCCCCCCTTCTCTTATCCATTCTTTCAAACCTTGAAATGTGTTGATCAGATTTGACCAGTAAAGCTAAATTCTATATTAATCCTAAGTGTATTAGTGTTTTTCCATCATTAATAGTGATATTGTGTGTGCACTTTCAAGATTGTCGATGCTAGGGCAATCTATGCCCGATTTCAGTCTGCTCAACATACAAAATGCAGTTCGTAGTAATCATTACTGTGTGGTGTTGTGTAAATTTAGCTCGTCCAAAGTAGTACAAAAAAGAGAAAACTGTAGTTCAGTGGATTTTTTTTGGTTCCAAACTTTGCCATATAAGTCAACGTTACTACGTGTAGTTAAGCTTGTACATGCACCCACTTGTACAAGGAAAAACTCACTCATTGCCTAAGCAGGCTGGCGACCGAATTATTAATTATAGGTAGCATCTACTGGGTGTACTTCTTGTCCATGCGAAAGAGTAATTATACTTTACATTTGCTTGATGCATCACTGTAGTTATTGACTGAATATAAGTCCGATCTTGCTTCTATTAGGTACACGCGGTCAACTAATGTACTAAAATCCTCGTTTATAAGGTGAAGCCCGTGAACTTATTACAGTACAGGCTTTATAGAGCTAACGTACGTCCGAGCAGGGCGGTAGCGTTACAACCTTTCTTGTTGGTTTAAACATAGTGTCAATGACATGTCTTCTTCGTATTCTACTGATGCGATTTGTGACCGTTTTCACAAATAAGAGGGAAACTTCCCGTTTAGTTGGCTCTTTTTCACCTGAAGCTCCAGATCTTTTGGGGTGTAGTTCGTTACTTCTCTCTTTGTCAGAGTAAGCGTTTCTCCAGAAAGCAGTTCTTCAATGGTCGAGCTGGTCCTTCATGTACTTCCATTCGTAAAAACGGCCACATATCGCGTCACCAGATTAGTAAGAAGACACGGTATTGGCACAGTGTTTGAAGCAACAAGAAATGTGTGCGTAAATACACTCCTGGAAATGGAAAAAAGAACACATTGACACCGGTGTGTCAGACCCACCATACTTGCTCCGGACACTGCGAGAGGGCTGTACAAGCAATGATCACACGCACGGCACAGCGGACACACCAGGAACCGCGGTGTTGGCCGTCGAATGGCGCTAGCTGCGCAGCATTTGTGCACCGCCGCCGTCAGTGTCAGCCAGTTTGCCGTGGCATACGGAGCTCCATCGCAGTCTTTAACACTGGTAGCATGCCGCGACAGCGTGGACGTGAACCGTATGTGCAGTTGACGGACTTTGAGCGAGGGCGTACAGTGGGCATGCGGGAGGCCGGGTGGACGTACCGCCGAATTGCTCAACACGTGGGGCGTGAGGTCTCCACAGTACATCGATGTTGTCGCCAGTGGTCGGCGGAAGGTGCACGTGCCCGTCGACCTGGGACCGGACTGCAGCGACGCACGGATGCACGCCAAGACCGTAGGATCCTACGCAGTGCCGTAGGGGACCGCACCGCCACTTCCCAGCAAATTAGGGACACTGTTGCTCCTGGGGTATCGGCGAGGATCATTCGCAACCGTCTCCATGAAGCTGGGCTACGGTCCCGCACACCGTTAGGCCGTCTTCCGCTCACGCCCCAACATCGTGCAGCCCGCCTCCAGTGGTGTCGCGACAGGCGTGAATGGAGGGACGAATGGAGACGTGTCGTCTTCAGCGATGAGAGTCGCTTCTGCCTTGGTGCCAATGATGGTCGTATGCGTGTTTGGCGCCGTGCAGGTGAGCGCCACAATCAGGACTGCATACGACCGAGGCACACAGGGCCAACACCCGGCATCATGGTGTGGGGAGCGATCTCCTACACTGGCCGTACACCACTGGTGATCGTCGAGGGGACACTGAATAGTGCACGGTACATCCAAACCGTCATCGAACCCATCGTTCTACCATTCCTAGACCGGCAAGGGAACTTGCTGTTCCAACAGGACAATGCACGTCCGCATGTATCCCGTGCCACCCAACGTGCTCTAGAAGGTGTAAGTCAACTACCCTGGCCAGCAAGATCTCCGGATCTGTCCGCCATTGAGCATGTTTGGGACTGGATGAAGCGTCGTCTCACGCGGTCTGCACGTCCAGCACGAACGCTGGTCCAACTGAGGCGCCAGGTGGAAATGGCATGGCAAGCCGTTCCACAGGACTACATCCAGCATCTCTACGATCGTCTCCATGGGATAATAGCAGCCTGCATTGCTGCAAAAGGTGGATATACACTGTACTAGTGCCGACATCGTGCATGCTCTGTTGCCTGTGTCTATGTGCCTGTGGTTCTGTCAGTGTGATCATGTGATGTATCTGACCCCAGGAATGTGTCAATAAAGTTTCCCCTTCCTGGGACAATGAATTCACGGTGTTCTTATTTCAATTTCCAGGAGTGTATGAACTGTTAGAGGACCTACGCCTGCCGCTTGTAAAAGCAGGAGTATATAAAATATCTTGCACATGCGGTCAAGTGTACATAGGAACTCCAAAAGGAAGCATTGACACCCGACTTAAATAACACAAGAACCATTTTCACCTGGGAAACATGGATAAATCGTCAGATCATGCTCTGGGAACAGGGAACCACTAAATTCTTTTCTCTGATACTGTGGTTTTATCAAGATTTAATAATTACTGCGATAGGATTTATATAGACCATAGAAATTCAAAAGCATGAAAACAACTTCAATACAAAAGAAGAATGACTGAAATTAGACACGTCTTGCCCTGGAAATGAGAAATTATTTCCAAAGGCGGAAGAACCAGCTGATGGTCGACGGCACAGGATGTGAAAGGCAACGGGAAACCACCACATTAAAGAACTACGGTTATCCGGAGATAAAATAGTCCCGCAATCGGATCTCCGTGTGGGGAATGCAAAAGATACAGACAAGGTGAAGGAAAAGACTCCAAATTTTAACATAGGAATTTGGAATGTGAAAACACTGATTCAGTGTGGCAAACTAGAAAACCTAAAACTTGAAATGGAACGGCTGGAAATCGAAATCATAGGCATGTCGGAGATGAGATCGCCCCAACCATGTGATTTCTGGTCTGAAGAATACAAAGTCATTCGCACCGGAACTGACCAAGATAGACCAGAAATGGAAGCAATTGGAATAATTTTGAGAAAAAACTATGACTCATGTGTCAAGGGATATGTGAAATATAGCTCTCGAATAATACTAGTCAAACTTGAAACTAAATCAAAGGACACTGTGATAATAAACGTATACATCTCAACATCCAAAAAATAAGATGCAGTTGTTGACGAAATTTACGAAGAAATAAGTAATGCGATGAGAAATGTTAAGGGAGATGAAAACTTGATTTGCCATTGGGGACTGGAATGCGGTTTTGGGTGAAGAACCGGAAGAAGGAATTGTTGGCAAATATGGGCTTGGAAGAAGAAATGAAAGAGGAGATCGATTAATCGAGTTCTTTTCGAGGCACCAATTATTTGTTGCAAACACACTTTTCCAACATTAAAAACGAAGAAGATACACATGGAAGGCGCCTGGAGACATGAGGAGACAACAGATTGCGTATATTCTAGTGAAAGCACGTTTTAGCAAACAGGTAAAAGATTTCAGGAGCTATCCATTTGCAGACATTGCCACTGACCATAACCTGGTCCTGATGAAAAGTTCACTGAGATTCAAATGTCTGAAGAAGAAGACAGTAAAACTTAAATGTGAACTAGAAAAACTGAAAACCGAGGGACTGGCAAAGCGCTATGCTCACGAAACAGACAACCTAGCTAAAAGTTTTCAACATGGTGGAGTAAATGAAGACTAGGATCAAATTAAATCTTGTATATACAAAGCAGCAGAAAAGATAGTTGGAAAAACTAAACCCAAAAGCCAGAAGAAATGGATTACAGCAGATGTTATTGAGCTTATAGGAAACAGGAGGATATATAAAAACGCATCTCATGAACAAGAAGAAGCTGAATACAGAAGATTAAGGAATTTAGTCAATACAGAAGCTAGGAAAACAAAAGAAAATTTTATTGAGGAAATGTGCTGGGAAGTGGAAGAAAATAAGCAAAACGGAAGAACACCAAATAAATTTTTTAACAAACGTAAAACAACACTCTCAGGCACAATAGGAAAAAAAACAGGGCAAAATGCTGTTTGGTGAAGACATGGTAAAGAGATGAAAAGAATACATTGAGGAGTTGTATGCCAGAACACCTTTTCCGCAGGAAGTAATAGGAAGAGAAGAGCAAGTAAACGAAGATGACGAGGGAGATGACATTCTGCAAGAAGAATTTGAGAAAACTATAAAAGAACTGTGGGACAACAAACTAACTGATATTGATGACATCCCTGCAGAACTAATAAAGAATGCTGGTGACAGCATGAAAACGATGCTGCTTAAACGTATTAGTTCCATCTATAACACAGGGGAGATACCGACAGACTTCCACAAATGCATCATTGCTCCTATACCAAAGAAGGCAGCAGCTACAAAATGTGAACAGTAGCGAACTTTAAGCCAAATATCACATGCATCAAAAATTCTCATAAAAATAATTCTGAAGAAAACCGAAGGGAAGGTGGAGGATATGCTGAGTGAAGATCAGTTTGGTTTCAGAAGGGGATTGGGAACAAGAGAAGCGATTCTGGCACTGAGACTCCTTGTCGAAAAGCAATTACAGAAAAATAAACCAACTTATATTGCCTTTGTAGACCTGGAAAAGGCATTTGATAACGTTATCTGGCAAGAGATGTTTATAGTGCTGAGGAAAAGTGGAATGAAGTACAAAGACATCCGTCTGATACGCATTTTCTGTAAGAATGAGGTGGCAGTGATTAGGAATTGTCACCAGGAATTAGAAGTAAATATTAGAAAAGAGATGTGCTCTTTCTCCTCTTATATTAAACGCTTACATCAAGGAAGCTATAGACCAAGTTCGAGAAACTACTGAGATGGGCTCAAAATTAATGGGCAGATGATAGACAAGCTACGTTGCTATATTGCTATAGTCACTGAGACAAAAGAAGATCTAGAGGAAGTCCTCAGAACAATGGAAAGGATTCTATGCAATAAGTATGGAATGAGAATAAAGGAGAAAAAGACTTAAGTGATGATATGCAGCACAGAAGCAGAATATGAACCTCTGAGAATGAGAATTGGAAGAGAGGAGCTCGAAGTGATAGAGGAATTCACCTACCTGGGAAGCAAAATCACAAGGGATGGTAGGAGCCGGAAAGAAATTGCGAGCGGAATACAAAAGGCCAAAATTGCATTTACTCTGAGGAGGAACTTACTTATCAGCAAGAACATCAGTCTGAAAATAAGGAAACGTATCATAAAAGCTTTCGTTTGGAGTGTGGCCCTATACGGATGTCAAATTTGGACAATGGGAAGAGAAGAGAGAAGACGGCTAGAGGCCCTGGAGATGTGGTGCTATAGAAGGATGATAAAGATCAACTGGAGAGACAAAGTAACAAATGAAGAGGTGCTTCGAAGAGTACAGGAAACCAGATCTCTGTGGAGGCACATCCAAACAACAGGAGACAAACTTATAGGGCACATCCTACGACACATCATCATCATTGGAACAATAGCAGAAGGAGATATTGAGGGAAGGAATCGGCGGAGGCCACCAAGGATACCATACACTCAACAGATCATGAATGACGTTGGATGTGACATACACGTGGAAATGAAGAGGAAGGCAGACAGAAGAGAGGAATGGCGCTCTGCTGCAAACCAACCTGAGATTTGAACACTAAAAGAAGAAGAAAGTATGGACCTAAACAAGAAAAAAATGCCTAGTAAATATGTGGTCTAAAATGCATATCTTAGGAGCTATGGACGCTTGCTCAGTAGATGAGATGTGTTTCACAGTAATGAAGAGGAACGAGTGCTCATAGCTCAAAGGTGTGAATTTTAGAGCCCATGTTTACCAGACATTTTTTCTTGTTTTGGTCCGTACTGACCTACCCTACACTCTCAACAACAGTGCTGGTACATGTATTCCACTGTCAGAGGAATCAGAACGTTTTTCGCTTACAGCTATCGATTCGGTAATTTCCAGACCAGGGGTCACTTACGTCAGATTAATTCATTTACCCTTTTCCATCACACCTCAAAGTTTGTAACATCGTTACGGTATCACTCTGTATTAAAAGTTCGGTTTGTTGAGCTTATTTCACTACGATACTCCTTATTGAGTTTTTTACACTCTCTGATGATATCTCTAGTAATGAGGGACGAAACGTTAGACAGATATGCTTGCAACACGGCGTAACGCCCACAAAATAAAAACACCATGGAAAGTGTGACTGTCACAAGGTGACGATCGACATTGGAACTAATGCAGGGATCTGACAAAAAGTTTAAAAATTAAGTTGACGATTGGCTGACATGCCTCCAAAAGGAAATTTCGAAGACTTTGTGTGAAAAAGCATGAAAATCACTTCTTCTTAGGAATCTCTGTCCCCCCTCACTTATAGATCACTCATTTCTTGTCTGATACTGCACTCACTGCCACGTCTCTTCACCCTCTATGATTTTTCAGTCACTTTTTCCTCCGCTCTCTCTCCTGAACTCCTCTCCCCATTGTCTTTTGTGTAGCTGATTCTGCTTTGCAGTTTCGTTAATGATGCCCCATTCAGTCCCACAGTGTGCTGAATTTTCCATCACACCATCTTTGTCATTGAAGGGCCCCATTTGCAATCTTGCCTAATGTACGATCGACACTTTGTGACCACTACTTCTTCTCTTCCTACAGGGCGACAATATTTCCGAACGTGTGATTCGGAAAGTCCCTGGAAGGCAGCTGGCGTGTAGCATGGGAACCCGCATCTTGTTCTCACGCTGGCTACTTGTAGCCCCTCTCAGTGTTCGCTGTGGACTCCTAGTGGATTTCTATACTGAAATTCCTTCGTGGACATGGCTACGAATTGCTCCACATGTTTTTCTGCATTCCTGAGCTGTCAGGAAGGCAACAAGTCTTCCTGCTTGCTAAGGGAACATCTGTTTTGCACTCAAGTGTCCGCAGGCATTTGTGACTTGGTAGGGTTCCCCTGCTGTCAGTCAACTTTCAAATGCGATAGCCCTTTCAGCGCGAAACAACTGTAACTTTCCAGCTTTGGGATAGTTCCCACTTTCAGTGTAGCCTAAATGGAATCCTCTTGTCATGATCACGAGGCGGCAGAGCATTACCTTACTTTTTCAGTTTTGTAAGACTGCTTCTTGCAATCGTAGTACCCTTTAAACCTAAGACCACAAAAGTTCGCTGATGTTTACTTGTTTACTTACTTATTAAAATGGTTCAAATGGCTCTGAGCACTATGGGACTTAACTTCTGTGGTCATCAGTCCCCTAGAACTTAGAACTACTTAAACCTAACTAACCTAAGGACATCACACACATCCATGCCCGAGGCAAGATTCGAACCTGCGACCGTAGCAGTCGCGCGGTTCCGGACTGAGCGCCTCAACCGCGAGACCACCGCGGCCGGCACTTAGTTATTATCTTGGCCACACAAACTGCATTCGAGTTTGGCTTCGCCAATCAGCCTTCTGCATTTCCCTCGGTACATGTAGTCTTCTCCAGCTAGTCCCATCATACACATATCCACTCCGATCCCGTGATTCTCAGCCGAGGTCTTCCGCTCGGTCTGTTGCCTCTGATGTCTTCTTCCACCACCTGCCTGATGTTCTGGCCTCCTCGACGCATTTCGTGCCAGTATCACCTGTCTCCTCTCTGTAATCACAGCCACTAAGTCCAGTGACTTGTAAAAATCCCGCAGTTCGCGGTTTTTCCTTTTTCTCCAGTCGTCTTCATTTTTCATTGGAAAAAAAGTCTCGGAACAGCGTTCTTAAATGTCAGGAGATTTCTTTCTGTCTTCTGCGTCATACCCTACGTCTCTGTTCCGTATAGGTCGATGGTTTGTATTAGTATCTTGTAGATACTAATCTTCGTGGATATCATTAGAAGTCGTGACTTCAACAGCTTCCCGAGTGCAAACTTTTTTCCTGCCTGGATTCTTGTCATTATTTTCTGGTCTGTCTCATTCCTTTCACTGATCACTGAGTACCACCCCAAGACATCTAAACAGAATGTGACGCAAACTTTATATACACCGAAGCGCCAAAGAAACTGGTACAGGCATGCGTATTCAAATAAAGAGAGATGTAAATAGGCAGAATAGGGCGCTGCGGTCGGCAACTCCTATATAAGACAAAAAGTGTCTGATGCAGTTGTTAGATCGGTTACTGCTACTATAATGGCAGGTTATGAAGATTTAATTGAGCTTGAAAGTGGTGTTATAGTCGGCGCACGAGCGATGGGACACAGCATCTCTGAGGTAGCGATGAAGTGGGGATTTACCCGTACGACCATTTCACGAGTGTAGCGTGAATGTCAGGAATCCGGTAAAACATCAAATCTCCAACATCGCTGCGGCCGAAAAAGATTCTGCAAGAACGGGACCAACGACCACTGAAGAGAATCGTTGAACGCGACAGAAGTGCAGCCCTGCCGCACATTGCTGCAGATTTCAATGCTGGGACATCAACAAGTGTCAGCGTGCGAACCATTCAACGAAACATCACCCATGTGAGCTGTCAGAGTTGAAGGCCCACTCGTGTACCATTGATGACTGCACAACACAAAGCTTAACGCCCCGTCTGGGCCCGTCAACACCGACATTGGACTGTTTATGAATGGAAACATGTTGCCTTCTCGGACGGGTCTCGTTTCAAATTGTATCGAGCGGATGGACGTGGACCGGTATAGAGACAACCTCATGAGTCCGTGGACCCTGAATATCAGCAGGGTACTGTTCAAGTTGGTGGAAGCCCTGTAATGATGTGGGGCGTGTGGGAGTTATATGGGACCCCTCATACGTCTAGATACGACTCTGACAGGTGACACGTAAGTAAGCATCCTGTCTGATCACCTGCATGCATTCATGTCCATTGTGGATGCCGACGGACTTTTGCCATTCCAGCAGGGCAATGCGACACCCCACATGCCCAGAATTGCTACAGAGTGGCTTCAGGAACACTCTTCTTAGTTTAAACACTCTCTCTGGCCACCAAACTCCCCAGAAATTAACATTATTGAGCATATCTGCGATGCCTTGCAAGGTGCTGCTCAGAAGAGATCTGCGCCCCTTGTACTCTTACGGATTTATGGACAGCCTTGCAGGATTCATGGTGTCAGTTCCCTCCAGCACTACTTCAGACATTATCCGAGTCTATGCCACGTCGTGCTGCGGCAGGTATACTTTTTCTTTGGCTCTTCCGTGTATTTTGTATTTAACAGCCGAGATTCCGCAATCGTTTGTATAAAGATGAACTTAGAGTCCGTTGTCATCGGTCGCAGTCGTGTGTGTCGCCAGCAGCGAAGAATTAGAGCGGCCCTCCTAGGTTCTCCTGAGTTGTGTCAGCTGCCCCCCCCCCCCCCCCCCCCGCCCCGCGCAGCACTTGTCGTTCCATGTCGTGCGCTCGGATGTGATAGACGACATTACAATGAAATGAATACCCCTAGCTGGATACAGGCGTTGATATATGTCAATGGGGACAGTTGAAAATGTGTGCCCCGATCACGACTCGAACCCGGGATCTCCTGCTTACATAGCAGACCCTCTATCCATCTGAGCCACCAAGGACCTGTGTGTGATAGTGCGACTGCAGGGACCTATCTCTCGCACGCCTCCTGTGAGACCCACATTCCTAACTTATTGTCCCGCACTGTATTCACAGTGCCCCTGCCCACTACACTCATTACTCGCGGCATTTTGCCGATTCCAGTAAGAGTTCGGGCACCCCAGGGACCGATCAGGAGAATGACCGATGACGTCTCGGCGGCTAGGAGGTCGCGAGGGCGTGCCTTCCCTAGCCGGATCGCAGTCCGCTTACAGTCCGTCGGCTAATGCTGCATACCAAAGTAGTGGAGAGTGGGCCGCCGCGCGGCTGTCCCAGTGCGATCTGCGTCACAGCGCAGGCACAGCTAGGTGGGTATACCAAGAGGCACACGCGACACGCCGAACTTTACTATGTGCATGCACTACCCACTGCATCAACACCTCCCTCACTGAAAGATATTTATATTTTTATATACAGACGTCTTTAGTGCATTTGTTAGATATAATTTAACCCTTAGATACTCGCGTGGTGTGGAGGTCCACTTACGGCGAATGGGGTCATTTATGTCCCCATGTGCAATACGTACTTTAGTTGCTTTCAGTAATGATAATATTCTCATTCCAGGATAGGGGAAACAAATAACTCATTTAGAAAACAACAGACAAGAACGATTTTCTTGAATACAGTTGAAAATAACAGTAATACAAGCGTAATAAGGAGAACTTATTTTAATAAAGTCCTAATACAGTTCGTTGTAAATCATCGATACAAACTCCACATATTACGTTTACACGAGCTTTACAAATAAAGGATTAGCATCTTGAGCATTTCTACGAATTTTTTTTATCACCTTTTCTGGGGCACATTTTGCACCTTCCACGAGAAGGACGCGGAGCATCAGGGGCCACTCCTGATGACTTCATATTCTCTCCAAAATTTAACTTTATTTTTTTCTTAACGGCTTGGTAACATGATCTAGACATTGCCGCACTCTCATATGCTTTTCAACCAATGATTCTCCCAAGCTCCTTAGGAATTTGCGTCATAGTGGGTAATCAGTTTTCGGATCAATGTTATAATGTTATACAGCAAATGTGCATTTATACCTATTACATTTAGAAAATGAAAACATATGGCTAATGGCCGCCTTCTTGTTCGTCTACCGTCATTAAAATTTGCATACAACTTGTCGTATGTATCGACCCCACCTTTGACACCATTATAAAAGGTGATTATTTCGGGCTTCGCTTTCACACTATTTGCTGTCAGTGAAAGCATCATGATGGATTGTTGACAATAATATTACCGACTTATTTTTGGCAGTAGTGTATGATACTTGAGTCGCGTGTTTAGTGAATCCAAAAACACTGTCATACATTGTTTTATGCTTACTAGGATGGAATTCTTGTGTAGTTTCAAGCATAGTTCTTCGTAGGGTACCCAGAAATGTTAACTTTTTCGTAAGGAGAACCTGTTAGTAACTTGTATACCAATTGTCACAAGCTATATACCTTTTGGTAATCACAACAGGTTCAATGAACCTGTTGACAAATGATAATACAGCGTTGCCTTGACGAAACTCTCCCTTCGATTGCGTGTCTGAATATATTTCAAAATTGGACTAAATAATTCACTCTGGTGACTACTAGTGCAAAAACATTTATTCCATACCTTTTGGGTTATTGCCTAAATGGACATTTCCCCCTGCAAGGTACAAGCTGTACGTCTGTTCTAAAAGATTCACTTGGGCTGAATGCATTTTTACAGTTATTATTTATAGCAGTGAGTAAGTCCCTCGCAGGTGATAACACATCGGATTTTCTTCTAGTTTCAAGGATGTGAATGTCATCCAATCTGATGGTCCTAAGTAAAAACGAAAATCGTTTACATGACATTAGGAGACTAAAGATTTCGCCCGCGTCTCGTGGTCGTGCGGTAGCGTTCTCGCTTTCCACGCCCGGGTTCCCGGGTTCGATTCCCGGCGGGGTCAGGGATTTTCTCTGCCTCGTGATGGCTGGGTGTTGTGTGCTGTCCTTAGGTTAGTTAGGTTTAAGTAGTTCTAAGTTCTAGGGGTCTGATGACCATAGATGTTAAGTCCCATAGTGCTCAGAGCCATTTTGACTAAAGATTTCTATGTCTTCCAATAAATCCTCATAAGTTACATGAGCGGCTTTGTGAAGCCCAGGCAAATAGAGTAGCCCCAAAAACGTTAGTAATTCCTTTCTTGTCATATGTTTGGCACCCAGCTCTCTGGCCTATTTATATGTATATTGGTGCAAGGTCACTATCCGTTCATCAAATAAAATAGAAGATGAATCAATGATAGGCACCGCACTTTCGGAGTATGTCTTTCTTCTAGGTAAATGGGTTATGATATTAAGTTTCCGGGCCGGCTGCTGTGACCGTGTGGTTCTAGGCGCTTCAGTCCGAAACCGCGCCGCTGTTACGGTCGCGGGTTCGAATCTTGCCACGAAATTCCTTCCATATTTCTTCTGTCGTGCGGCACACAATCATCTGAGAATATAATGACTGAAAATGCTACGTTGGCAAAAGTGATAATGAAGCATCTGCAAGGTTGTGAGCCGGCCGCTTTGGACGAGCGCTTCTAGGCACTACAGTCTGGAACCGCGCGACCGCTCCGGTCGCAGGTTCGAATCCTTCCTCGGGCATGGATGTGTGTGATGTCCTTAGGTCCTTAGGTTAGTTAGGTTTAAGTACTTCTAAGTTCTAGGGGACTGATGACCTCAGCTGTTAAGTCCCATAGTGCTCAGAGCCATTTGACCCATGTTTTTGCAAGGTTGTGAATGCGACTAAATACAAATAAAAGGTTTAAAAGAATAACAATTCAAGAAGCAACTTGCCTTCCTGCTAAATGATACACTCCCAGCCGCGTGGGTCCGAAATGTCTTGCGAGGCTCACACCACTATATAGTGACTGGTTGAGTGATAGAAACACACTGATTGCTTACTGCAGTGAAGAATGGAAAGGCACTGAAAATATAAACATTGGCAGTTGGCGCGCGTCAGGATGAGACAAGTTGGATCACGCACCTGGATAGAAATGACTCCGCGTGCCCAGTAAAGGGTTAGACGACCACACTGAGTGCTTGATGATGACTTTATGGGTTACTTTCGTAACATGATACTGCATTTTTAATTCCTATGATGACTCATAACAGACGATACCGGCAAACAGTAATAGGTATAAAACAACTGCGATCAAGACACTTGTGATCAAAACGAAATATTTTTCTAAATAGTAAATAAGTTGAATCTGAAATAAAGTTGCCATTATTGGCCCTGCTGCTCATAATAATTGGGAAATAAACTGCGATTTTTTTCGTTTCAAAAATTCAAAGTAATTTGAAAATCAGTGTACTTAAATATACAGATGAGCATACTTTTTCACTGATCTGTCTCAGAAAGAGTTACTGCGAATAAAAAGAAGAGCATCAACATTTCCCGGGTGTAATAGTGACTTTCTAGCGTTGAGAATAAAACCGGCAGAACTAAAACATTTTCAGAAGCAGGGCTAGTTGCTTGTATAAACAATATTTTTATGGTGATCTTCTGAGGAGTTGTAAAATTTTGACCTCTAGTTTTCCAATAAGAAGTCATATTTTCTTCCATTTTGCAGATTTGCTTTAAATTCCTCTCTCACTCATGTATTGGAGTAAGACTATCATCGACACCTGCCCACAAAGCAAACTTCTTTATTTTCTCTGGTAGTGGAGTTTTTGTGGAATTTTATAAAATAATTGCCTCTTCCTGGCTTGTACATGCCTCTTTCATCATAATGTTTTTCACTTGATTGGAAAAATACAAATGCTCTTTAGTAAATCGTTTTGCAAATCCGTGCAAATGTGAGTCCTAGTCGGAATATGAAAGAATGTTGGAAATAGAAGAACAGAAGTTCTCTTTTTGAAGGTGTCGGAACTGCTTCATTCAGTTTCAGGGCTTCGACTAGGTCACTCACAAATTCGATCGGACGATCTGATAGAGTACTCTCAAAAATTCTTCTATACTTTAGGCGAAGGAACATCGACTCTGAACATGTGAGGCCTACACTCGATTCTGTGACCGACCTTGGTTTCGATGGAGAATCGTCAATTCTGTTTGGAACTGGCCACTGGGGAGCTATTAACACAGCCGTAAATGGGCTGTATATCTTACCTCGGCCATGCATTCATGCCTCTTATCTTCAGGTATCATTTTTAAATTGCGAAATGGTGGCCAGAGAAAAGTTGCTATCTCGTGGCACCTTTGAACAATTAACTATTCCTCTAAGTATAACCTAAGGCATTTACTTAAGTCTTATTTCAGAGGCTTCTCCGCCGTCGGTCATCTGACTCAAATGCTTCCATGCCAACAGAAGGTGCAATGTATGTGTTTTCTCCAGTTCTTATTCCTTGGACGCCCCCGTGAAGGGCTGGAAAAATCCTTATGCTTTAAAAGCTATAAAATAACGTATAAGAATTACAGTAATAGAATAGCATACATACCATGAGAAGAGAAATTAGTTCGTTCATCAGCGTGATATCAATTCCTTCAATTCGAGCTCTCTCTCCCTTCTCAGATAGCATTTCGCACAAAGCTAAACATTGTCGTTTTACCGATTCTAACATTGTCAACTGCGTATTCCAGCCAATATAGTTGGACTGTTCCAGAGATTCGTCAAGGACATTAAGAAGGCCACTTTCCTCTACGAAGTGGCGAGATCTTTTGCCGCTGTCAAGAGACTATATAAATGTGGACAACTGACGCATATGTACTCCGCATTAAAAGCGTTTCGTAGCACTGTATTTAGCATATCTGCATCTACATCTACATCCATACTCCGCAAGCCACCTGACGGTGTGTGACGGAGGGTACCTTGAGTACCTCTATCGATTCTCCCTTCTATTCCAGTCTCGTATTGTTCGTGGAAAGGAGGATTGTCGGTATGTCTCTGTGTGGGCTCTAATCTCTCTGATTTTATCCTCATGGTCTCTTCGCGAGATATACGCAGGAGGGAGCAATATACTGCTTGAAACATCGGTGAAGGTATGTTCTCGAAACTTCAACAAAAGCCCGTACCGAACTACTGAGCGTCTCTCCTGCAGAGTCTTCCACTGGAGTTTATCTATCGCGATTACTAAATGACCCTCTAACGAAGCGAGCTGCTCTCCGTTGGATCTTCTCTATCTCTTCTATCAACCCTATCTGGTACGGATCCCACACTGCTGAGCAGTATTCAAGCAGTGGGAGAACAGGCGTACTGTAACCTACTTCCTTTGTTTTCGGATTGCATTTCCTTATGATTCTTCCAATGAATCTCAGTCTGGCATCTGCTTTACCGACGATCAACTTTATATGATCATTCCATTTTAAATCACTCCTAATGCGTACTCCCAGATAATGTATGGAATTAACTGCTTTCAGTTGCTGACCTGCTATATTGTAGCTAAATGATATGGGATCTTTCTTTCTATGTATTCGCAGCACATTACACTTGTCTACATTGAGATTCAATTGCCATTCCCTGCACCATGCGTCAGTTCGCTGCAGATCCTCCTGCATTTCAGTACAATTTTCCATTTTTGCAACCTCTCGATATACCACAGCATCATCCACAAAAAGCCTCAGTGAACTTCCGATGTCATCCACAAGGTCATTTATGTATATTGTGAGTAGCAACGTTCCTACGACACTCCCCTGCGGCACACCTGAAATCACTCTTACTTCGGAAGACTTCTCTCCATTGAGAATGACATGCTGCGTTCTGTTATCTAGGAACTCTTCAATCCTATCACACAATTGGTCTGATAGTCCGTATGCAGCACAGGCATATGGCAGGAACAATTCAATTGTGAATAATCGCGCAGTGCAGCGTCAATGTTGGTACGTTGAACAGTCTTTCAAAGCCGAGTCGCAGATGCCAAGAGACATAAATACTCTCAACAACCCTCTTCGAATGTTGTCGCCCCTTTTTGGTTCATCTGCAAACTGGGTTGTAAACAAAACACGAGATCTGAAAGTCCACTCAACAAAAAGGAGACAGTACATGTCAGATAATGTTTTCTTCCTGTGCTGAACGTCTACAAGTCTGCAGCTGCTGAGCATTCGTCTTTTGATAAATGAACAATTACCTCAGGCACGATTATAACTTTTAGGCTTTTAGAATTTCCTGCTATGTGCTGTGACACTGTTGTGGAAAGAGGTATAATAGCCTTTGCGGATTGTTTTCCGTAAGTCACTCCAGTGTCGATCAACGTCTCAACAAGATCCAAAAACCTTTCACCTCCTATACGTCCATAAGACTAATGGTCCCGCGCTCACATACCCATGCATTTATCGACACTTATCTGCTGAGCATGTGTTGTTTGAGGCTTTCCCGACGGACCAGCAGTAAATATGGTTCTCGGTCGAGACGTCGGATGTCGTTTTGAAAATTTCACAATATTTCTTGGGCGAGATATTCTGAACTGGAGATTTGCCGTGTCTTATGCATGGCGCGTGGTAGACAAAGAGAGTAACTGGTAGACGGGGAAGAACAAAGAGGAATGGTCGTCTTGCCATATGACGGAGGTGTATCTTCGAAAATAGGAAGATTATTGGAGAAACATAAAGCTAAACGCGTCTTTCACGAAACTCAGAGCTCTTTTAGGCTCAGTGAAAGATGATGTAGGTTTACGAAGGCCTAGTGTCTGTAAGATTCCCTGTAGTTGCGGGACGTCATACATTGGACAAACCTGTCGCACCGAGGAGGACAGATGTGTCGAACATCGACGACACACACGTCTTGATGAGCCAAAGAAATCTGCAGTGACTGAGCATTGTCTCGATATAGGACACTGTATGGAACACAAAAACACCAAAATTGTGTCGTCGACGTCTTCGTACTAGGACAGCGTTATTAAAGAATCAGTGTAAATTCGCAGCTCGACTAATTTGCTTAACAGGGTTACAGAATACCAACTCAGCACGACAAGGGATACAGCGCTGGTCATTTTAAAATCACTGCGAAAACATGGAAGAACTATTGGACGTTAACGGGATGACGCGAAGGTGAAGACATAGATATGTCGTTGACAACGGCGGGGATGGGCAGCCCCCCAGCTGGTACAAGTATTTCGGCGGGTGACTGCCTACAGAGGGCGCTGGGCGGCCGACGTCAGCGCACAGTGTGATTGAGGCCTCATCGTCCGACAGGTGGCGAGCTGTCTCTCTCGCTACAGATCTGCATATTTGCGCCACTGGTCACCGAAATTTGACGCGTTCACGCCTTCGCAGTTTCTCCTCTGGCTGTCATAAACAGGGGCTTAGGTCACAACTTAAGCAGTATGTCCGCCGCTCCTGAAAACATCGGTCAGTTGCGCCGACGAAATATTGTAGAATTTTCACAATAACATTCTGTATCTCGCCCGATAAGTTGCACCGACGAAATATGGTGGAATTTGCACAATGATATCCTATGTCTCGCCCGAGAACCGTATCTACAATCTCTTGAGCAGGTTTAGGAAGGCGTTTCTCGTTCTCGCAAGATCTTTCTTTATTAGACACGCGTAGATGGCGAGAAATGGCGCAATGGCACCTGACTCTCTTGTCTGAGCGTAAATTTCACAGCACAGCGAACAGCAAACAAAACTAAAGATTTTCCCGTCGTTATCGACTATAGGGTCAAAGACTGTCCAAACTGAACTTCTAGGATTCTTTTCAGGTTTTGTAGTTCTATACTCACCACTGATTAGTGTTTTTCTTTTACTTTCGTTTTTCCTGACACGCTCTCCAACGTCTGCAAACAACTTTTAGTTTCCGCACTCATTTTCTGTGCGAAGAAAAACATGGAAGTGGTACCACTCTACTAAGTACCGGTACTGCTCTACTCGCCGTTCGTAGACCGATTCACGCAAAGGCCGTCACTGCTACAATCAGCCTGCAGGCCGCTGCACAAAAAACGTGCTTGCGCACGGCACCGGCCGGCCGATGCAGGGACATCATAGGCTCGCTTGGTGCAGAGCGGGACTGCCGCTGACCGTGGGCTGCGTGTTTGCGCGTCTCTGCTGAGCCAACACCTCTTACAGTCCCCTCCAACAAGACTAGTAGGCTATGTGACATCATTTCCGGTAGTCAGTTTGTGGGCGAACAGAATCTGCTACAACTAGCGCTACTGGTGGGCAGAGGTGGAGTTACTGGCCTTACCAACTACGCAAATCAAGCCACCGATTGAACGCGTTGTTTATTTCATTTAACGCTGCAAGAAAAAGAAGCGACGGCTACAAAGCAATATGCGGTGAAAAATCTACAGTGTATAGTAATGTGGTTAGTTTCTGTGGATTTATCTGTATCTGCAATTCGGATTAAAGTGTTTATGTTGGTTACCCTACCCAATAAGCAAAACTTTACCGTTGCGTTGATTTCAAAATGTGCAGTTAGATCGTGTGACTTGATCTACAGAAATGCATCTATTTTTAATTCTATGGTTCCCATGTGATCATTCGAAATGGTGTATAAGTGTTGTGTGCCACGCTGCAGAGGAAATTACGAAAATAGGCCGCGAGTAGCGGGGTTTTCTTCTCCTAAAAGCACAGAACTCCAACGGAAATTAATAGCTGCAATACACCAGGAATATTCCAGGCTACACAGAATTCGAAGGTAAGCTCGGCGTCTTTCTAATTCAGTCAGGTTGTCTCTGGGTATGTGTACTCTAGTACAGAGAGAATTAACAAGTTATCGTGCGTTTAAGTTAGCATGATGTCTACTTGTTCAGTAACAATGTTATTTTAGTTGACCTGTTACCTTTATATTGCAGAGAAAGTACACTGTATACAGTACTGAATTACTGGCGGACTGTGATTTAATTGCACAGGAACATCTTAAGTTTTGTAACTTAAAATACTGAGTCAGTATTAATCTATAAGTTCTGAAAGTAACCGACACTAATCCCATGTTTGCGTTAGTAGTTGCAAGTGTAACTGCCCATCGTACCCTCAGATTTACTGGTAAGATGGCCCAGTAGATCAAGCATGAAAACAGGATGGTGTACTGAGCTGAAAAAAAAGCAGAAACTGAACGGTACAAGCTTAAGAAGTGCAATATGGAGCATTATTTAACAGTCGCGCCGTCGTGGTTAAGCGGTCACTGTGTTTGACCGTAAACCAGACGACCCGTATACCATTTTTTTTTCCCCCAAAACGTTATGAACTGTCCGTCCTATCATTGAAATGTTTTTTTCCTCTTTCTCTAGTCTATACATTTGTTATGGAATATGAGTCACGTGGTAAGAACACATTACCGTCGCAAAGAAATGTAATGAATAGTGAGAGCAGGCGAAAGAACGTATAGATGTCTCACGGATATCAAGGAATAAACGGGTGTGAACTATGTTACAATAATTCAAGAGTCAAAACTTCCAAAACAGAAACCAACTTCAGAAAAGTTAAAACCGTATGTTCTGACAGAGAACAGAGAAACTGTTGCGTTAATTTGTAGCAGCTTGTGCGTCAAACTATTACGTTTTCATCATTTCCTTGGGATGATTACATTCACATTCATACGAATACCGAAATCGGACAGGGAGGCATGTCTCACTCACTTAGCAGGCATACAAATTAGGTGCGCCGAAAAGAGATTCCTATCATATGACACACGTACTGTTGTCACTAATGCCGCGTGTGACACAGCAGACGTGTTATCCGGCGGAGCCTTCGGTTGATTTGTCGCCTTGTCATCAAACGTTTGCGGTTCCCAATCGAAAGCCACATCCTTTCGGCTAGTAATAGAGTAGTTGTGCAGAATCAACTGTCATTATAGGTCCCTTCCTTACACCTCGCTGTTGCAGACGGACGTTACACAAAGACATTGACACAAATTTGAATAAAGCGAAAATAAAAAAAATTAACACTGGGGAGATTCGAATATAGTTTGCCCGCTCGGCAGTACAACTCTGTGACTACATTTTTTTTTTCATCTGATTTCGTTCCTTGCATTTGTTCGGGGCGGACGTCCCAGGACACCCGTTCAAGTTCATCGTTTATCGGTTCACTCAGTTTTTTTATTACAACGGGCAGCTAACCCTCTAACCGAACACGATGAGCTACCGTACTCGCTAACTTAATGAAGACGCCGTTGTTGCTTTAATATCCTCTATATTGCACTTCTAAGTCTTGGACCATTCACTGTTTCTATTTTGCTATTTTTTCGCAGTTCAAGTACACCTTCTTCCTATTTTCGTGCTTGATCTGGGTTCAGTTTTGGTCGGGCTTTCCACTGGGCCCTCTTACCACTAAATCTGAGGAGGGAAAGATGGGGAGTATCCCTTGGTAGTGGCGTAATTTCGCTTGGGCGTCATCGTATGTAGCTGGTAGAACTCTTTCTCATTATTTCAAGGTCTGCGAACTTCACTTCACTTCACTGGAACCTCATTCGTAGCGACTATTTCGACAGTTCCACAGAGAAGAAATATTTTGTGCCTTTTTCGAAACCTCGCCTTAAAACAGAATCCATAGCATAGAGTCTGCCTAACTGTCCGATGCACCTCCCGTCAGCTCCTTGTTCAAGGTAAAGTGTAGAAGAGACACTGGAGCGTCTGGAAAACAGAAACTTAGGAATAGCTATTGCAGCGAGCGTATCAACTCATGCTAAATATTAACTGGAAAGACGTTTCGTGGACTGTAATGGCTTTCTTAAGTGCATGGGATTTATGAAGCTTCCCAAAGATTCGCATATTATAAAGTCAGATACTGCCATTAGTTCTGTTCTAATAGAAAAAACAGATATTCCTACACTTTTGTGTTCTGTTGCGGTAAGTGCTGACCAGAGTGTGCAATTACATGTTAATAAAAATGTAATCACAAAACTAAGTACAAGGAAGTTTCCATTAACTATAAACCATTTAAATGACTTAATTGAAGTTGTTGATAACTTGGGAAACTTCACCAGAAAGAACAACGATAGTTCAGTAAAAGCCCATTTGCTACTCATGACCAATTTTTTGAAAAATATGGCAAACTTTTATGATGAGACTGAAAGTAGCAAAATTATTTTTTACGTGAGCAAGATACTTGTCAGATTGTATTACATTTTGTAGTGATTAATTTTCAATATACAATGCACAAGATTTGTTCACATTTTCAAACAAACCCATCAGCTGAGCAGCTAGTTGGCAATTTTCTGTTGTATACAAAACAGGAGTTCCAGTTTCTTTGTTAATCAGATCAGATTGTTTCACCAATGGTTGATTAAATTCACTTGAAGCCTTATTTGGAGTTCACGGGAAGAAACATTTTTGGTGCTGCATTCAATTCTAAAAATGGTTTTTGTGACACAAAGTTTGCTTTCTGCATAAAGATGTAGTTCACATCCTTCCAGTGAGAAACATAAATGGTGAAGAATTCTTCACTCTGATTAAGAAAATAGTTTCTGGTCTACATGCAATAGGTTTTAAGGTAGTCAGTGTTGTTACTGACAACAATTATTTTAACAGACGGCTAATGTCATTCTTTGCTTGCCCTCCTCAACTGTCAATTGTTTACAGACATCCTTGTGATCACACTCAACCCCATTTTTCATGTTTTAGATTCTGTTCACGTATTAAAATGAGTCAGAAACAATTGGATCAGTAATAAAGATTTTGATTAGATAATAAAGTACCCCCGGTTTGAAACTGTTTCAGAAAGTACACTGCTGCTTATGGCCATATGCAGTTAAAAAGCTACATGACAAAGAGTGTACACAGATGATAAAATTTGTCAGCAAACTTAAAGTCTCTTTATCCAAACAACCTGGAGCGACAAAATTTCAAACTTGCGCTCAGTACTTTCAATGAAATGACTGTCTAAGGTTTCTTAGCCTAGGGGGACCATCATCTTATTGAAAGTACTGAGAGCACTGCTAAATGCATTAAATTAATTTGTACTTGGTGGAACGTTTTAAAAGCTAGCTCACTTTGTATAGATATCCGTTTCAAGGGTGCACTGAAGAATTCTCTCTCCAGCACAAGTAATGAAAATATCTGATATTTAGAAATATTTTTTTTGTGCCTGAATATATGGAAACATTGTCCTGATTATACGTTTGGATTATCCAATGACACACATTTAGTCATATCACATACCAGTCATCCTCTTCTGGGAATGACAAAGTATTGCACTGAAAACTTGAATTTTAAATATGCTTTGCCACGAAAAGTTCAGACAGATGTTCTAGAAGCAGGATTTGGAAAATATCAAACAATGGCTGTACTTCAGTATTTACTATCGTCGAGACAGGTATTTGAAACTGAATCCAAGCAAAATCCTTGAAAATTTAGCATCTGCTCTTAGAGAAGTTGTCATAGAACTAGATTCTTTTGAAACTGGCTGTGGAGATGATGTCACCCTCCTTGGCAGTGTAATGGGTTTCAGGGAGGAACAAACTCAGTTTCTTCAGGAAACTATACGTACTTGTCAGGATACAGTGCCAAAGCTGTTCTTAAGAAGCAGACACGTGAGAAATGTAAAACATATTTATTGCTAGATAAAACATTATCAGTAATAGAAATGATGAAGGCTATGAACTTATAAGAAAGGTAGACAGAGGAGGATTGTATTGTCTTAATAACGAGGTTATTAATGCTGTAATTTTTGCGTATTTTATTGTTGAAAACTTGATATCTGGAGAACATGAACACCCCTTCATGAGATGCTCATCCCTAAGAAATTCAGTTATGAGATTAGCTGTTGATATAATTAAAAAAGAAGACTTCTTCCTAAGGCAGCTTTCTTGTAGTGAGTTAGATCACACAGAAGACAGAATTCTTCAGTTTGTAGTAAAAGTAGCGTGTAATATGTTTCTCAATAATTATGTTAAAAATCAACGAAAACCGTGAGAGCAATAACAGCAAAAGAGAAAATTGTCGACTGTAAAGTAGTTTGGAATAAATTTTGTGATGAGTTATCAAACATTTACATTTGTCATTTTCTCCTCGTTCCTACTATTGTCAATATGTGCAACTGCATTGTTAATACTGAACGTGCATAAAAATAGGCTTATATTTTATTTACAGATATTTCATTTCATTAACAGCAGTATTCTGGTACAAATTTTACAGTTCTGGTGACAGGAAGAAAAAGGTGTCACATTTACAAAATCTCTCTTTTGGCTTTGTTGGCTAAAAATTGGTTACATGAGCATAATTACACTATTTCCGGCGACAATATCGGTGCTATTTTTGGTGAGTCATTTATGTCCCAGTGAATTACATTTTTGTTGAAGTAATTAAATTTACGATCGCCTGAATAATTACGTCATCCTATCTGTTAACTTTCACTGTATCTGTGTCACAGTAACTCTATTAGTGAAATTTACGGGGTATGGTGTATGTAGGTTTCTGTCGCAACGTTTTTCTTCACAAGTAGTAAAATTTTGCATACTATCTCACGCACAATAGAAGGAAATCACAGTGTATTACAACCAGCGTAACATGCATTTTGCGCTATAGCGTACAGGAACGGCACAATTTTTGTGTAAATGATAAAGGGTGTCACAGTTTCCTTGTAAATGACATACGGAGTGATAGTCGAGAGCCAAGTCGTGTGATTTGTTATGCTTTCATGAAAGAAATGCACGCTCTTGCGCTAATGCTGGTTTGCAAGGACAGCCTAGCAGCGATGATGTCACAGTTGCGCCGTGAGACTTGCGTATCAGAAGGCACTGACTGAGCCAACAGCACGCCGGTGAACTGCACAGCACTGCTCGACCTGTACGGTGACGTCACGGGCTCCCTTCGTCAGCGCATTAGTCCGAGACAGTTGTAGTCCAATGCGGCCGCAGCCCGCCAGCTGTGCCGCTGTGCACGACTGCCCAACACACAACTTCTGTGCATCGGTGAAATTTTCCAAGTTCCGTAGCCGCCCAGTCACAGATATGGTGAGCCTCGTGCAATTTGACGAGTCAAAAAGCGGGCAGGTAGCGAGCAGACCTTCGTCACCAAACATGAGCCGTGGTTTCTCTGTAACTCAAAAGCCCGTCATCCTCTTCATTTCAAAACGCAGACAGAATGCCGGCACAATTCAATACCTTGAGACCCTAAGCTCGATTATTTATACCCTTACAGCTACACCTGTGACGTAGTCCTAGCGGGGTAGGTGGGGGGGGGGGGGGGGGAGGAGACGAATGGGATTGTCGTATTCTTGCCATGTCACTTTTACTAGCTCGCTCTCTACTGAGCACATATCTCTAGGCACAGTTAATATTGGCAGCGTGTGAGTTTCTCGGTGGCACGCAAGTGCTCCAAGTTACAAATGTTATTTCACTCTTTGTCACACTGTGTTGTGACGTTGGCGGTTCTATGCGCCTCGGCCGTGGCTGGTGATGCGAACCCTGTCTGTACGGAGTGTTTTGACGAACTGTCGCCGGCACGGTAGTTCAGCGTGTTCGGTTCAAAAATGGCTCTGAGCACTATGCGACTTACCTTCTGAGGTCATCAGTCGCCTAGAACTTAGAACTAATTAAACCTAACTAACCTAAGGACATCCCACACATCCATGCCCGAGGCAGGATTCGAACCTGCGACCGGAGCGGTCGCTCGGCTCCAGACTGTAGCGCCTAGAACCGCACGGCCACTCCGGCCGGCTTCAGCGTGTTCGGTTAGAGGGTTAGCTGCCCTCTGTAATAAAAACTCAGTTAATGGATCAATGATGAACTTGTACAAGCGTCGTGGGACGTCCGCCTCGAATGAAGAGAACAAACAATAACAAAAAAATGAGATCAACAAAAAAATAGAAAAAGAAACTGTCAGGAGTACTGCTCAGTGGCTCACTTCATTAGTACATCGGCCGACCTGGCCTCTACTGCCTCGCTATGGCTGAAAAAACACTTTTAAAAAATTTACCATTCGCGTGCAGAACTTTTCCCGGGCGCAGCAAGGCAGACCTTGTCAGAAATCCTTACCGAAATTGACTTCTGTTCTGAAAGACAGGCTAGGTTGACGTATGAGCGCGGTGGGAGCTTACGCTGGATATGTTTGAAAGATAGGGCAGATACTTTCAAATAATTTTTTTAACCAATTCAGTAAAATATTCGCGACTGGCTGACCATTCAACAGCAGTGAAATTATCAGATTTAATTTGTCTTGTAAATCACGAATGCTTTACGTAACTAATGAGTTGAAAATAGTTAATTGTTTAATAGAGTATATTAATTTGAAAAAAAAAAAACTCTAAATGGTTACTACTTTATTGGTGACATCAAATAAACTTACTAAATTTCGTAAGTTAAACTAGTAATTCATGCAGAAAATGGTTAATGCGCACTGTAACCCCCAGCACTCTTAGCAATCTTACATTTCGTAATCAATCTGCAGTATTTTACCTCCATAGCTGTTACATGTTGAAATAAGCAATTTCGCACCGGTGAGAGTGTGAGTGGCGGGATCTGAGAGACAATATGTTTACGTATTATAAGGCACATGCACTCAACTGATTATTAGAGTTTACTTAATACATTTTTTGGCTTGTTTAAATTCTTTTGACCGCGTTCATTTCCTTTTCGCAGCCATTCTGATGACTCCAGTATAGAGTACCTACTTTTGAACGCTACACTATTATCACCCATTATTGGTTATGATGTACTGTACATGTCTTAGTTGTTTGAAATTAAGCCTATAGTCCCATAAGGTAGATTTAACCGTAGATTGTCTTCCTTTTCAGGTAAGTTGCAGCTCAGTGTCATACACACACAGCATCCACCTGTGCGTGAGTAGCTGTAGCAGTAAGTAGACGAACTTCTGGCACATATTGTCCATAACATTATTGTTGGTTTCTATTCGTGGTTCTTTCAGTTATGGCAGTTAACTTAACTTGTAATGACTGGATGTTTTTATTACTTGGCCGTAACGAGATGCCACGAAAGTGGCAACTGAGATTCAAAGGATGCTAATTGACCGTGTAACGTTTAAAAAAAAAAACAGAAGAATGGCGATGGTGGATTATTATTATTATAATGTTCGTCTACCTATCCGTTGCACGGTTCAGCAAATGTCCTACCCAGCTTGCAGATATGCCAGGTTGTATCAATACAACAGTTTATGAGAGTACGACCTATCACTTTCCTAGCATCCCTGACTTTAGTTTTCTTACATAGCGTCGTCTAAAGATGGCTCGTAGATCTCGTGCCGATTGGCTTCTTCTCCATGTAGGCGTAGGTTTAGACATGCAAACAACAGTGTGTGCTGAAGTGAAATGGCAGTGTAGGAGAAAATTCAGTGCTACGAAACAAAGTTATCAGAATATAGGATGGCTCTTGATTTTTATTCATTAACATTTAGCAGTAATCAAGAAACGCAAGTGAGAATCGGATTCCCGTGGTAGCTAACCAATTTCAGGGCACCGCAGTAGAACACAATTTAACGATTCACAGTATTACAAGATGTCCAAATTTCACACGATCGTCCACAGAGGCATTGTTCAACACGACAAATGATTTTCGGTAAATGGTTACACTACACAGTCCAGATCGGTTGTTGCATTTGTTCATACCTGATATAAAACTTCTAGTGAGTTGTTACTCATAAACGTTTTCCAAGGCACTGTTAATTGCGACGGATAATTATCGACATCGTATTCCATTTCAGTCCCGTCGCGTGTTGCCTCTCTCACACCAGGTAGAAGACTCGAAGTGAGTCTTGATAAAATCAATAAGAGAGTCAGGGGAAAGTTACACTAAGTGAAAGGCCTTTACTGAAGTTCAGCATGAAAGCAAATTTAAAATGAAGATGAACATTAATTGAGGTAACCCTGTCACACAATTACATTTGCCCACTCACAATTACGTGTTATTTGGCGAGATGTATTCTTTGACGGTCAGATATTGCACATGATAAACGCATCAACAAGTTCAGTAAAGACGACTCAATCAAAAGCCAGTCCTTGGAGAGAGAACGAAACCTTATTGTGAGAGATGATCCTCGAAAATGGGAAATGCAAGCCACGGGAATCAAGGTGCAATAGCAGAAAGAAGAACTGCACCTTGAAGCTTACTGCATTTTTGCTGACAGACTCGGGGTGCAGAGTGCAAGGGAAGTATTTGTTGTGACTGCAGACTCCCAATCGCCAGTCATGATACTCGACATTTATCCGGTCTGTACAGAATGCTGCTTCCAGTGTGATGGAGTCGTACCTCAGGCCTTGTGCCTACTCACGAAATCGCAACTCGATCATTTTCAAGCGACTGCATATGACTGGGGCTCGCAGATCGGATTTCCATGCTCTTGTTACCTCGCGCGCCATCCGCCAGTATGGTTCCATGGGAGCTGGAGAGGTACCCACAGTCAGATTAACTAGGGCAAGAGGCGCTAACAGTTCCTGCGTCCTCATATTGGAGGCGCGACTGTGGCAGCCATATCTTCGAACGCACGGAAAATTGGTATCTCTACACGCTGGCGTGCACACTGGTCAAGTTTGAAAGTAACCGCTTCAACTTCAAGAAAACCCGCCATCTTGAGAGATTTTAATATTTGTTCAGTGGTGAATGGCAAAAATGTTTATCCCCCTCCACCCTACAGTCCACCATGCAGGGATGACATAGGTGCTGTTCGTTGGTCAGAGAAAATTAATATTGATACTGAAACTGATTGTTCAATTAGGGAACCTTCGCATTATGCAGTTTATAAGTCTGTGCTTATTATCAATATATTCGTCTTTTCGTGAGCAATATGAATGTATATGTTCTTCATTAATTTTATTTCACATTCTTTCTCTTTCACTGTGTCTTTATCTGGTACGGGAAAGGCCAGTCTTGGCGGTTTTGGTACGTGCTGTGTCTGACAACGAAATATCGATGGATTACAAATTTTCTCATCGAAACATTCGTAGGAGTAAACTATGTAGCTACTCTGCTGAGAAAATATAAGACGTCCTGGTAATTTGTGGAACTGGTCACTCTAATTCTGCAGATATAAATAGTTAACGTTTGCTTTTATTTATGTCACATTAGATAAAACAAAATAGCTAAGCATTCTATGGTAGAAATTTAATTCGATCATATGGATGGATTCTTTTTCTTTCATGGGATTAAACACAAATCCATACACAGTGATTCAGCGGCACCTGTCGGCTTCGTTTTATGCAACACGCAATGTCATATCTGGCCTCCAAAAGCCACGCACAAGTTTTTCATATTCTCTCGCTCGCTATGCGCAAACTATTAGTGCTACAGGACACTGTTGTAAGAAATTTAATGTAGTTTAATTTTGTACTGGTATACATTTTCACTGGGGACTGTTTTCGAGTTATTCAAGAAAACGTGCAAAAGTGATCTTCAAACGCACCTCCACTCCCACACTCATACGTCATCCGTCAGGATTTCTAGTGTGTTGTTATCGTGCCACAGTACACAAATTTCCGACTACACGAACTATTCCCGCTGTTCAACCTTTTTTGGTCTCTCTTGATTGGGCTGTTACGCAACCAGCATAGTCGAGTATTTCGTTAAAATTGTTAATTTAAACGTGCCAGTGAGGTTAATGAAAGAGAAGCGACTATCGTAAACGTTACACTAAAACTAACTGCGTTCGTAATTCGATCTAGACCTAACCCTTGCAAGCGCAGTAGTTCCATAGTCCGGAAGGCCTAATGAAAATATCAATGTAATTGTTTATTTTATGATGTTAAAATTCATAAAATTGTGAGGTAAAATTTACTCAAACATCAATTTTACAGTTTGTAAGTGCTCTACTAAGTCGTAGCCTAACAAGCCCGTCAATGAAGACCAGAGAATTTAGAATGTGGGAAACAATTCGAGCAGTCCCAAATTTTTACATAATGGTAGGAGATGGTAAGAGGGAGTGCCGTGAAAAACATACCAGAAATCCTGATCGGTAGGGCCTAACTTTGGGAGTGGAGCCTCTTGCGGAAGCTTATTTCAGTACAAAATTTAAGTACATTAAATTTCCTACAAAAAGGTCCAGTTCAATTTTTCTGTGGGACCAACAGTTTTTCGCGTAGCGAGAGACAGAATATGAAAATCTTACACGTGGTTTTTGAAGATCAGATATAACATCCCAGGTTGCATAAAGCGGTATTGGTAGAGGTCGCTGGCTCACTCTGTATAATTATAGTGCGCGTCATTTACGACGGCGGCCCAGTTCAGGTTCGTTCTGCCCATCTGACGTCACATATGTTTAAAATTAACGTTTCTAACGGACGTAAGGTACGTGAGTCATATAATTTACCTACTGGACGTTGTATTCATAATCAGAAACGCTATCTATGTTTCCCCTGTTTTCCATACTTCTAAGAACGATACGTACAGTATTCACAAAGAAAACACATTGTATCCGACTGGTAACTTAACTCCTTGTTTCATCTTGTTCTCTTCATAAAGTAAAATTGAACTGCTAGTAAAAGAAGGTCCCAGTAGTATGATTTACTTCAGCAAACATAATTGTTGAATAAGTACACATTAGACCAAGGAAAAAAATACATTTTAGGTGTTACTATACCTTGGTGTCTATCGATGTGGCTTCTGTTACTTTTGTACATTGGCAACAGCCCACGAGATGCTGCTGATAATACGCATGTGCGAACAGTGTCGCTTTATTCAGTAACAAAAATACTCAACTCTCATGTCATCGTTGTGCAAATACGTAGTTCTAGCATGTGTCAGTGTCCCGTTCAGAGACTAAGACGTAATCGGTGAATAGGGCAATCTTCTCCCGGACGCTGCCACTGCTCCGAGGCGATCCTTGTGTTGTCGCTGTGTTGCTGCTTGCATGTCAGATTCGTCGTCGGCGAGCGTGGCGATTGCTTCGGCCAACAGTGTGATGCTCCTTGGCAAGTGAATTGCGGTGGAACTGCTTGCTTGATGGAACTGGTACCTGGGCTCCTTGCAGGCCGCTCGCGCCTCCTGGCGTGTAGGCTGTCCCGGGCTGCGTTGTTACACGGAAGGCTAGGCTGCAGCACAGTTGCGACCACTCGGTTCGCAGTTACAACAGCAGGAAATGTCAGTAACCAGATATACCCCTGTATCTACACGTGAAGGGTTCTTTGAGATCGACGAAAGAGCATTCTATTGTTGTGGACTTAATCGTCGCGGAACAACACGGAAAGTCGTGACACAGGTGGAATGTAAGTGTGCAACTGCCTAGAGTGCCTGCAACTGTGGACAAATATCTTGGCTGTAGCGGTTCGGAATGCTTCATTGGTAGATCAGAGAAATGCCGCAGTAATGCCAGGAATCGCAGTTCGTACTGTCATTTCACAGCTGTGTAAGGGATTCTAGGAGACGTGAACAATGCACTAGTAGTACGACCAACATGTACTGTACAGAAGGGCCAAGCTGGGAGAGTGGTCTACAGGATAGGCTCTGAATTTAGGGTAATATTATTAACCCTTTCGCGGTTGTAGGGCCAAGCGTTCAGCCCCCCCCTCCCCCCCCCCCCCCCCGACCGGCTAAAGGAGGTGACGGTATTGTGTATTGTGCGCCTAACCGACGGGTGACTGTCTCTCTGTAGGAGAGACGCTCAGTAGCTCGGTACGGGCTTTCGTTGAAGTTTCGAGAACATACCTTCACCGAAGAGTCAAGCAGTATATTGCTCCCTCCTACGTATATCTCGCGAAGAGACCATGAGGATAAAATCAGAGAGATTAGAGCCCACACAGAAGCATACCGACAATCCTTCTTTCCACGAACAATACGAGACTGGAATAGAAGGGGGAACCGATAGAGGTACTCAAGGTACCCTCCGCCACACACCGTCAGGTGGCTTGCGGAGTATGGATGTAGATGTAGAAAACATCACATCCACATTGTACAGTCACAGTGGCTGCAATTTTTTCATAACCATGAAAAATAAATTCAAAATTAATTCGAGTTTTCTGTTACAAATTTATCCATGGGCGAGAAAAAGTTAATTTAGAAAAATGATAAAAACTTTTCAATTTGTGATTGGAAAATTCTGTATCGTCAGATTTACACTAGTAATTTTCGTGTCTGTAAGCTATTAAAATATCATTGATATCGGACCAGATGTTTCAAGATATAAAATTTTAAAGTGAATAGTTCCTATAGAAGACGCCCCAAGCTCGGACCGTCTTCTGTTCCACACGGCAGCGAGCGTTGCTGAGAAACTGCACGTATTTTCCTGCATTGCTCGCCTTTTGCAATATCTGATACGTGAGATGTGTAGGATAATTCATGCCCTTTCGCATTATATATGTTTGTATCATGTGTATGTTGTAGATTAGGAAATCAAACTGCAAATACTTGGCCGTGCGTCCCTTTTTCTGCTCAGCGCAGCCCCGAGGGTTGCTAAGTAATTGCTAGTATTTTGCTACTCTGTTCGTCTTTTGAAACATATGGTTCAGCAGTTCTGTAGGATAATTCATGTCCTTTCACATTTTATATGTTTGTATCATGTGTACGTTGTAGATTAGGAAATCAGATTTTAGATACTTGGCCGCGCGAGCCGTTTTCTATTTTGTTTGGCCTCGGAGTAGTTGAGGAATTGCTAGTATTTTGCTACACTGTTTGCCCTTTGAAACATCTGCTACATGAGTTCTGTATATAATTCATGCCCTTTCACTTTTTATACGAGGTACGTCCACAAAGTAAGTTCCGTTTGGTTATATAAAACAAACGTGTACAAATACAGAAAAAATATTTATTACACAAAAGCTAAAACTGTTAAACTACTTTTCTACATAGTTTCCGAAATCTTGTTGGCACTTGTCATAGCATGGCACAAGTTTTTGTATGCCTTCTTCATAGAAGGTTGCCGCCTGTGTATTCAACCATGACGTAACATGTTCTTTCAGCTCGTCATCATCGTTAAAGTGTTGACCACCAAAAACAGATTTTAGATCTAAGAAGAGATGAATGTCGCTAGGAGCGAGGTCTGGGCTGTACGGACAATGATCAAACGCGTCCCAGCGAAATTCCCGTAAGAGTTGTTTGGTCACATTCGTCGTGTGCGGTTGGGCACTATAGTGGAAAAAAACACCACCTTTTGAAAGTAATCCTCGGCGCTTGTTCTGCATTGCGCGGCGCAATTTCTTAATGGTCTCGTAGTAACCATGTGCATTGATTGTTTGGCCTCGTGGTAAGAAATCAATCAGCAAAATGCCTTTTCTGTCCCAAAAAACTTCGAGGTGTCAAGATTTGCTTAGGCTTAATCTTCGGTGGGAATGAAATGTGCATCGATTCCATTGATTGCCGTTTTGTTTCAGGGGTGACGTACAATACCGAAATTTCATCCCCCGTGACTATCCGAGAAAGAAAACCATCACCTTCTTCATTGTAGCGTGTCAAAAACTGAAGTGCGCTACCCATCCGTTGTTTTTGGTGTTGTTCGGTAAGAATTTTGGGTATCCGACGTGAGCAAAGTTTTCGAAATTTTAGTTTTTCAGTAACAATTTCATGAACAAGTGATAGTGAGATTTTCGGAACTTCCATAGCAAGGGCACTAAGTGTAAACTTACCGTTGTGCTTAATCTTCTCTTCAATTGTGTGAACCAGTGCATCAGTAACCACAGACGGGCGTCCTCTTCATTCTTCATCGTGCACTTGATCACGACTTTTATTTGAGCAGTCTGACCCATCTTCTAACCATTGAATCACTCATAGCATTTTGTCCGTATACCTCGCAGATTTGCCGATGAATTTTCTTTGGTTTAACTTTCTTTGTATTTAGAAAACGAATCACAGATCTGATTACACAAGCGGCGACATTTTCAATTACGGCTGACATTATAAAGAAGCACTACAAAGCACACGTCGGCAGCAGCTATCTGAAAATGGAGTACGTGTCTTCTCCTTGAGTCAGAGTAACTGCCGCGCGTGCAAGTAACTGCGATCGTAGCGCTGCCGCGGATAGAAATACAAACGGAACTTACTTTGTGGACCACCGTCGTATGTTCGTTTTATGTGTTTTTTGTGGCTTAGGAAATCAAATTACAGATACGTGGCCGTGCGTGCCGTTTTCTGTTCCTCACGACCATGGTTGTTGCTGAGAAACTGCACGTATTTTGCTGTGCTGTTCGCCTTTTGAAACATCTGATACGTCTGTTCAATGAGGAGAATTCAGGACTCTCAATTATATACATTTGTGTCATTTGTCATGTGTACGTTATAAAATCGAATTTTGTCTATTCGATCGACTCGTCAGTAGAAAGGAACCAGCAGCACTCGGAAGATGTCCGAAATTACAAAGTAGAACAGTTAATGACGGCGTTGGCAGGGATGTTGACGCTCCCGTGCCCAGCCGTCAGGCTTTCCTGGCTGCCGGACATAAATGAATGCCCTTAGCTGTCTGGCAATTCTATCTGTTGGGCTTACATGAATACCGATAGCCGCTAAAGTTTTAGGCATAACTGACGGCAAAGTGATTTATTGGAAAGAAGGGATACAAAGGTCCTACATAGGGGTAGGCATTGCGGAAAACTTCAGTCTTTCCAAAATCGATCCGACGAGTGAGTTGCCACCCAGATCTACTATCTGATTGGAAAAAGATCACATCCAGCGATCAAAGGCTCTGCAACTCATGCGCTGTTTCCACAAACTGCCTCCATTCCTTTCGGTTTTGTTCTCTGTTCTTCCAGGTGCCTTCAATCACCAGGGCTGCCACGTCCTTTGCCAGGTCGTCCCTCCAGCGCTGCCTTGGTCGTATTATGGGGCGTCTGGTGTTTGGTTTCCCCTCAAGTGCCTTCTTCACCTGTGTTTCTTCTGACATACAGGATACGTGGCCCGCCCACTGGATTCTTTTGCTCTTCAGCTTCTGTAGGACTGTTAGCTGTTGCATCAAGTGGTCGATTTCTTCGTTCGTCCTCCGCCTCCATTCTCCTTTATTTAAGATCGGTCCCCATAGCTTCCTCATTACTCTTCTTTCAAAAATTGAAATTTTTTCCTTTTCTCGTTTAGTCACGCTCCAGGTTCTTGAGCAGTATCACTGTGTTATAGATTCTCATCTTAGTGTTTCCTGAAATTGATTTCGAGCTGAGCGTCTCCCTGAGGAAATATGTGCATTTCATGCCCATTGATATTTTTTTGTTGACGTCCATTTCTATGATGATTTCACAGAGAAGTTAGAATTTATGATTTATACGTCTTTCTGGGTATTGAGAGGAATGGATATAAATTAACTCCGCTAAATTCATCAGAAAAAAAATGGTTCAAATGGCTCTGAGCACTATGGGACTCAACTGCTGAGGTCATTAGCCCCTAGAACTTAGAACTAGTTAAACCTAACTAACCTAAGGACATCACAAACATCCATGCCCGAGGCAGGATTCGAACCTGCGACTGTAGCGGTCTTGCGGTCCCAGACTGCAGCGCCTTTAACCGCACGGCCACTTCGGCCGGCCAAAATTCATCAGAATGTGGCACACTAAGTCACCTACATATCTACATATTCAAAGTGCTTTATTAGGTTCTAGAATAACTACTGCAAACTAGGCTAAGAAAACAAGTGGGCATTCGACTGATCTCAGTTATGTATATAAGAATAGATTAAGTGTAACAAAATTATCAATCCGCCTCCCGTCCGTTCTGACGGTGGCGTCGTCCGCCGTGAGACCAGCGCCTCCATCAGAACAAGAACATCTCAGAAGCGAACAAACAAAGGACTGACAGATTCTGGGGAATGGCGTAGAAAACGTCCTCAGGCTGGGGAATAAAACCGAGATGGCTTTCGCTTTCCCAAGTCTGACACAAAGAGAGCAGACACACTTCTAAAAGTATTACCTTGAAACTGCTCAGCTAAATTACATTATAACATCTCGTACCTATGTTCGAATAAGCTGTGAGCACTCTCGCTCAACGTTACAGTTAGTACAAATACGTATATTGCAGTTAACTAGTTTAGGGGAAAGTTATGATTTTGCAACGTTGAGTCCTAGTTACGAGGACGTCCAGAGGCGTACTGGAGGGATTTCTAACAACTGTCCTTGCTAAACCCGGTCTTTTCTTCGTGTCTGGGGAGGTTCGATTGGTTGGAAGTAAATAGATTGTAATAAACCTTAGTTACAGTTCATTAAATGATTAAGTGTAACAAAATTATCAATCCGCCTCCCGTCCGTTCCGACGGGCCGTAGGTACTTTCGTCGTTTTAGGCAGTTAAAAATCCACAGGCAGGTAAGCTTAGACGTTTCCCTTGCGCACATACAGGATGTTCAAAAATGATCTTTACAATTTAGATCATGTATATTTTACAAACGGAAATAGGTAGAAAGGTGCGGTTTGCGGCATAATGTGCAACCACGCCTAAAGCTGTTATTTTTTTCTTATTTGCCCATGTTAGTTATTGAATAGCCAATCCGCAACAGTTGTACGGACCAGTTCTGACACCCAGGTCCTGCAGAACCCCATTACATTTTTTTCTTAGGGTGGGACCTGCAGAAAATGTGCTCGCAACAGAGCATCTACAGCACACAGAAAGGACACGCTAGACCGGACATTGAAGTGGAATATCGCTTAGATATCCTGTGTGCTTCAGATGGCGCACACATTTGATGTGACTATCCCTCCCTCACCCCACCCCACCCCTCATCCCGCCTTTTCTTTCGCTACAGTCATAGTTTTTCTAGCTCTGTCCCGAATTTTTTCAAAAGTATTTCGGAACACCTATTTGTACAGGGTTTAACAATTATAAAACCATTTATCCGAAATTATATGTTAATTTCACCTGTATCAGTAAGCTGCTTTTGAAAGAGTATTTTCCGAAATAAGTAATGTATGGAGCAGTGACAAAACACAGTTTGTGGTAGAAACTACGAAAGCAATGTTAGTAACAACAGTGAGTTATGATGAAACTTAAGTTGAATGGTTTCATATGCTGTTGAAGAATACAGACATGCTGAAGAAAATTTACAGCACTGATAAACACTGCATGTCTGCTCGCACTCCTTCATCTTAGTAGGTACTAATAAAATATAAATTAATGTACTTTTTGTAACCAATTAAAGCGATAATTTGCATTTATTAAATTTAATTAAGACTTTTTTTGCAATATCAAAATTTTTTAATGTGTCCCGAATTTGGGTCTAGAACATATGCTCACCTTAACACACTGATCCCTGTGAAGCGGCTACTAGAACCTTAGGTGTGCATGAATAATATTTAGCAAACCATACGTTCCTACCTCTCCCCATTTCTGAAATATATGTAATCAAAATGTTAGATTATTTTGGAACACCCTGTATTTTTCATACTTCTTTATTGAGATAATGAGAAGGCGCGGACAATCGGCGATCGCATTCACGGCGACAGCGCCCCACCCGCCAGACAACTGAGTATTTTAAATTTCATTTGCCTTCTACTTATTGAGCTGTGTTAAAACTGACTTAAATTACGTTCATATCCCATACTGCACTTGAGTATTATATTTGAAGATGAAAATCTCTATAATGCGCTTTCACAAACCCTTATTACTTTCTTTCTTTCGTTTGCTTGCTCCTGTGTCCCGCAGTGTTGGAGTGGTTACAATCTGATTTGGCATGGTTAATGTGAAGGTGTGGCGGGATGCCCTTCCTGCCGCCATTTCGTACCCCCCCGGGATGGAATCAGTGTACCCCAGCTGTCTGCGTCGAGTGTAAATCATGAAATAGTGCGAACGTGTTGCAGATGTCTGAGAGTCGTGTAACTGAGGCGGGACGTGAGGACCAGGCCGGTATTCACCTAGTGGGATGTGGAAAACCGCCTAAAACCGGCATACTGGCCCATGTCGTTAACCAGCCGGGTGGACTCGATCTGGTGCCGGCGCGCCTACCCTAATCCAGGAAGCAGCGTATTAGCGCTCTCGGCTAACCTGCCGGGTTTTCACACACCCTTGTTACTCTTGTGTGTAAATAATACCTGTTGACGGGTAGGAGGCGTGCGTCCGCTGACGTTGTCTTCAGCACTGACACGCAAGCGCGGAAACATTCGCTTTATCATTTCCCTGCTCCCTGTGATATCTCGTGGCCATCGGTCAACGTATCGTCTACACACTGTGTATGTCCGGGAAAATAATCCTATACGACCCATAAGTCCAGAGTTCTCGAAGTTTTTGCACGGGGTTGGAAGTTTAAGTGATGGCAGGCCTACTCCAACGATACGTCAGCTTAATTAGTTACGCGTTAATGGCACTTGGAACAACTTAATCCACAACAATAATGGGGAGTAGGACTACCCTCTAGCGGTATAATGTAGCACTGCTTTAGTTCAACTAATGAAAGAACTACAGGCTGGTCTCACTCAGAAAAATGAATGGATAGCCCAGTCAGCTAAAACACTAAATATTGATTTTAATTGAAAGAATGAATACGTGGTTCAACCGACAGAAAAATTACTGACTATTTCACTTGAAAAGAAAGAATGAGTAATTCAATCAATGTGCAAAGCTACAACTGTGTCGTATGTTTTCATTCGGTTACTCCCACAGACGGGTTTCATTTTAAAAAAATGAGTGAGTAGTCTGACCAGCAGAACGATTGTTTACAGACTGGTTTCACTCAAAAGAATGAATGAATAGTCCAACCGAATGCATCGATATATCTGTAATGAATCATTACATTCTGTTGCTCGCATCACTACTAGGATCCTATGTACTATAAGCATTACGTGCATTTAACGTCCCAACAGGCAAGTAACGACACTAGTGAAGAAGGATTTGGAGAAGTAAATTAGGTATTAGGTTAGCTTAGATTCTTCCATACCACATATGCTATTTTAAGTAAACCGATCTCTCATAAGGGCACACCAGTGAAATGATGCAGAAAATCCTAAAACAATGTATTCAGTAGAAATATATTTTTCAAATTCTACAACTAACATACATGGAATAAACTGAAAGGTGGAGCCACACTTACAGATCTCTTACTTAACCTGTAACAACATTTATGATATATATAAGAACTTTCACATACGTAAACATAAACAGTGCTGGATTAATCATATACAGTTATACACCAGCATTTGTCGATTCTTGGGGGCTGTAGTTTCCTTCAGTGTGTAGATTAAGCAGAGTAGCAGCAGGAAATGAGATATCCTTCTTGATACAACTATTCAAATATTCTTATGATGAACAAAGTTGCGACTGGAAATGAGGTAAATTGGATTAAGTATAGCGTTGTGATAGTGCAACTATGCAATATCGGGAATCGCTTTTACTAACGAGAGTTGCTCTTTCTGTTAAAGGCTTGTTATAACTGTTCCGAAAAAGTAATTGCTTCATGAATAGTAGATTTAGGCAGTTCTAGCGACATGTCAGTATGTTCTTATTTGAACATAAAAGTTGGGAGATACCATAAAATGTTATATTGATAGATAGAAAACATGCGAAAATGAAATAAGGATTAGTGGCAGCTATGATAGCAGAACGGCCGAAAAGATGAGCTTGGAAAAGCTGTAGTAGTGCGTCAGTGACACGCGACACTTGGTTGTGTCGCTGCGAACGTTCGCCGTCAACTAGATTACGTAACAGCACCCAATTCATGGCTCTGCGAAGCTTACTTGTAAGAGCAACATTCGTATAGCAAATTAATTCAACGTTGAAATACGAACGCGAAAAAGGTAACGCGTGTTATCAGTGGTTTATGCGACTTGATTCACCGATTTTCATTTCTTCATTAGGAAACAAGGGAATATACTGTAGAACAAATATAAATAGTTAAAATAGCTATAGAAGAACCTTAGTGGCATTATTCTGTGTCGAAGGGTTCCAAATAATAATGGTTCGATTAATCTCACTGTATGTCTGACTATGTATCGAGCAGAGGTGATATAAATACAAGAAGTATGGGCTGTGGTTCAGCAATAAACATATTTTTGGGGAAAGGAATAGAGATACTATACTAAGGATACAACAAGAATGTGGAAGCTATCCATTCCAT
The DNA here is from genome assembly GCF_021461395.2 of Schistocerca americana. Classification (NCBI taxonomy): domain Eukaryota; kingdom Metazoa; phylum Arthropoda; class Insecta; order Orthoptera; family Acrididae; genus Schistocerca; species Schistocerca americana. The sequence continues at coordinate 435,632,626 of NC_060130.1, read as the reverse complement.
AAGTGAAACTTCAACGGACTAGAAAAATAGTCTCACTGGCCAGCCAGGCTATTTTTCTTTCGTTGAGAACGCGAGATAGCGCTGCAGAGGAAAGGAATGATCTGGTACAGTGGATAAGTAATAGTCAGGTTCGAAAGCACATGATTCTAGGTCATTTTATTATGTCTATAGGGCGTTGATATCATCCACGTCCCATGGCAACCTACGTACATGCCAGAGGAAGTGGGAAGCAGCGGATACACTGAAGCTAACGTATTACACAAGGCTTCATCTCAGAAGGAATGAAGAAATCACAAGAACACAAAGGGCGGCTGTTTCATCTTTCTCCTCACGGCAGGTTACTTCTGTTAACAGGTTGCAACCCAAACCAAATAATTTTTTTCCTTTGTATGTGTAAAAGAGAACGTTTAGTCTGCTCGATTCTCATTTCTCACAAGGGAAACTTCCCATCGCACCCCTCTCAGATTTAGTGGTAAGGTGGTCCATTGGATGTCTCGTCAAAAACTGAACACAGATCAGGCATGAAAACAGGAAGGAGGTGTACTGAACTGTAAAAAAAAAGCAAAATAGAAACAGTGAACGGTACAACATCAACATGTGTAACATAGAGTGACTCTGAATGACCCAGGCGTCGTGGTCATGTTGTCGCGGTGTTGGTCTTTGAAGGGGAGCTCCGGGTGCAAATCACTCTCTGCCACACTTTTTTTGTCACGAAATTATCAACTGTCCGTCCGGCCATTGACGTGTCTGTTCGTTGTATTCAAATTTGTATTTGTATCGTGGTGTAACATCCGCTTGAAACAGCGACGTGCAACGAAGGGAACTCAAGACGTACGTAATACCTATTCGTTCTACAGAAGTACCACAAGTTATGCCTCTTTCGTTCTGTTTGGAAATTTTGACTCTCGAATTCCTTCGTTGTAACATAGTTCACATCCGTTTATTTGTTGTAATTTCTGTGAGAGGTCTATGCGGCATCTCGCCTACTCTCACTATTCATCACATTTACTTGCGACGGTAATGTATTCTTACCACATGACTCGTATTCTATAACCCATGTGTAGTATGACAGTTGACAAGAATGCAGGAGGAGGACAGACACCTCAATGACCGGACGGACAGTTCATAGATTTGTGGAGAAAAAAATGTAGCACGAAGGTCTGAACACGGATCTCCTGCTTTGTAGTCCAACACCGTGATCACACAACCGCCACCCGATGGTTTTTGCAAGTCGCTCGATGTTGCACATCTTGAGCTTGGACCGTTCACTGTTTCTGTTTTGCTCCCTTTTTTATAGTTCAGTACATCTTCTTCTTGTTTTTATGCTTGAGCTGTGTTCAGCTTTTGACGAGCTATCCACTGGGCCATTTTACCACTGAATGTGAGGGGGTACGATAGGGAGTTTCCCTTCTCATGACTGCCACTAGGCAGGTGTTGCATAGCTTTACGTCCTTCTGACAATAAACCCACTAACGTGACTGTTGGTTCAAAGTTACAGTACGAACTGTTGAACTGTACATTAATACATGTATTAAGGTAAAGTCATTCATTATATCAACCATTATGTGCGAAAGCTATCACTACTGATCCCACAATTAGAGACATCAAACATAAAAGGAAGAAACTCATCAAATATAGAACATTAGAAAACATTACCATACTAGTATTTTCATTGAGAAGTCTGTCAATCATATTCTTAATTTGCCATTCAATACACATACAAATAAGGGACAAAGTGAGTAACGCATTTTAATCATGCTATATTACTTATTAATTAAAAACATTTGAAATAGCACCTCTTCTGGCAACTACTTGTAAAGGAGGTCGAGTGATCAGGTCTGATGTAGAATGACAAAACAGGAAATTAAGTCAAATAAAGAGAGTATATTTTATATACAGGCTACACAGAGCGCGCCTGGTGTAGGAAATTATTAGGTGTAGGCCAGTTTAGAAGGTCGAACAAACTAAAAAAGTGTACGACAGGAGAGGAAGCGGTTCATGTTAAGATCTGTTGGTGGTCAGTTATGGGCTGCAGAGCCAGAGGCTCGCCTTCCCGAGAAAGACGTCTGTTCTATTCGGTGTCTGGATCACAAGAGAGATAAGCTACTGTGTTCTGCTCTGCAGAACCCTCCAGAGTTTACACACGTGACCTACCTCCCACGCACGCTACTGGCTAAGCCAATGGTGTGAGTTGGCTCGCAGCTTCAGCGGGGGGCCGATGGCGTCTCTTGTCAGCAATTTAAGTGGACAAAACTGCCTCGGTTCTGAAAGGCAGGCAGCTTGTGTCACATAAGCACAGCAGAAGTTACTCTGGGAAAAAACTTGTAAAGACTTTCCTGGGGCCTCCGAAATAAAAAAAAATAAACCAATGCCCCAAAATATTCCTTGACTGGATGCCACCTTGTACATTCCTTCCTCCTTCGATAGGAGCGGGAGCTCACATTGTTAACAGCACTCCCCAGAAAGACAGTTTGCCCTTGTAGGGGCCTTAAAACCATGGGGAGCATTTGTTGCAATAATTCATTTAGTGTAAGTGGAAAAGGGTCTTACATGCAGTCAAGTTTATCAGATTTCATGAGATAAGTAAATAATAAAATCTGAGATGTTCAGCTTTTGTGCAAGGAAGTCTCTTGGTAATCATCATACTTAGAATTGTAAAAGAATAAATACACTAAAATAATGGCATGAATTGTGATGAATCACAACAATTTATTTTATTAGTTTAGCATTACAGTGCTTAATACGGTGTAGTAAAAGAGTAGATACTGGCTGAACTTAATTAGCACTGATTTTTTAAAGGTTTACAGGCGCCCCTAGAGGCGTATAGGTGTTTGCTTTTTGTGAAAAATATTAATCTTGATGTTACATAGTGGAACTAATACCAAAATATAGCTCCATCATAACATAAGGAAATACATAACTCTATGGAAATCAATATATTTGGGTGACAAACATAATAAATCGACCTACCGCAAAACATCAAAACCTGACTTGGATTAGAACTGGATTAAGTATATTTGGAAAAGAGTAACAGCAAAAGTAAAACTAACTACATCCTCCGTGTATTAGTTCCAGGTAATGATTGCATAAAGTTCCACAGACTACAACATAATAAGACAATTTCTGTAAAATGCAGAATTCACTTAGCAAGTCGAAGAAATGGTGTATCATAAAACACATATACCATATCCCCATTCAGAGTAACAGAAAAAATTTCTAATTGCCGAATACGAGCAGGTGGTTTATTTCCTTTGAATGACAGGGACTTACACTGTAATATAATGGTGGTGAAGCATAGTAACGATAAAATAGCAACTCACGAAATATAAGTACATTGTTCCATTTTGAGGAGTAGTTCTGGTTTTAAGGTTAAAAAGAGGTTGCAGATTAGATTCCAGGGTAAACACAATTCATTTCAGAAGAATGAAGACTTCTTAAGTAATCAGGAATACTATGTTGGAGCACAAGAACACGACTGCTAGGGTGCACATTGCAACAAATGGTGACTTTGACCGAATTTAAATGTAACAGAAAAATATAAATTGGAAATTTATTTGTGGGTTAATATTGGTGTTTCCAAATGGGATTCTAGAATTAGTCCTTCCCTACACGCAAGTGGGTTATGCGCAAAAGAGCACGCTGAAATGGCTGACTTTGTTAAGGACATGTTCCTCTGTCATACAGGCCCTTACAAGGGTAGCGGAATCAACCGAAATCCAGCAGAAAATGTCGGTCACATTCGGATCTCTTGGAAATTTGTTGTCAGTTGATGTGGTTGAAAATACCGTCATTGTAATGGGGGATATTAAAAACCACTGTCCAATGCCTTACCTAACCATCTATTTGATCGGAGCAGGGTTTAATGGAAGTAGCCTACACTGCAAACTCACAAATTCCTCACGTTAAATTGCTTAGGCCTGGGTACAACCGATGCTTTCCATATCTTGGTTGACTGGTACAAATGAGGTTCTACAAGACCTTGAATGCTTGGAAAATGAAATAAGCTTCTCAGTATGTAACTCTAATGACCTATATATTGGATAATCAAAGCACAAATAGTGGATGGAGTCGTTTCCTCTCAGTACTGCAAGTACAGAGCATTCTAAAGGTTGTCAGCATGTTGTCACAGTTAAGACAAGTAGAAATCACTAAGCAGTGTGGTACCAGTAAATAACAGCGTTTATGTAAATAATGAGTGCGAAAATGTTCTTTGAGGATGGCTTGCCTTTTGAGGCTGACATTTTTAGGCTTCGCACACAGCACAACCACTGAAAAATGCCACTATAATCACAATTACAATAAAATTACAGAATTCTATTATCAAGTTAAAGTATACACAGTTATTTGCTATTATTTCCATACACAAAATAATAATCAATAGGTATGGCCTCACATGAGTAGGTGCCACTTAATATTTTCACAACTCACTGCTCAAGGCTCGATAAGCTACAATATAGTCCAATTGCGTAATAAGGATCTATTATGACCTTAAATATTTGTAAGGTGGATGTACCTGGCGTAAGAACTTCTTAATCATCACAAGGTTTCAACTTAAACTACTCACTATTTGTAGATATCCTCTGAACGCTTATCAGGTTCCCAGAACCACAAAATAAAATCATCAATATGTGTCATCTCATAACATCACAGTTATAAAAAGAACATAAAGCAAAAGTACTTGAGGGAACAGATCTATGGAAAATCGTTAATTCATACTATCTTACGTAAGAACACTGCTCCTTGTCTCAACAAAAGTGTGATACCACTGTGAGTCCCTTTGGCAGGAAAACACATTAATCTACGAAGACAAAATGTGAAAACATATCAGGAATTTGAGATCTCACCATAATGATGTGTACATCTGGACAAATACTACTGCCCAGGATAACACACAGACACAGTATTTTTCCCAGTAGCGTCTATCATTTATTATGTTCTACAACCTGTTATAATAATTATCAACTAACTGTTCTCTATAACTAAAATTATTAATAGGAACATCCAGAACAAGACTAGAACAGCAGTCGTTGGGTTATCAGTTGATAAATAAGGATCGGTTACAATCTTATTTACTACTTTATTTTTTCCTATAAGATGACAAAATTCAAGAAAAATATTTGTCTTGTCAGCTGCACTCTGAGTATACACTTTTAACATTATCAGGAGACCTTCATATGGCTTAAATTAAGTTTGTAAAACGAAGTTATAGGCATGGAAGAACACAAGACAGAACTCTGGTCAAGGTAAATTAAACATGTGTCCACAGCAACAAGCAATCAAAAATGTTCTCGTCCTGTTCATAAAAACTTCACTTAAAAGAAGGAGAAGAATGCTGTGAATTTATAAACAGTTCATAAAATACGAAAAGGTTCATTGCTAGAATTCGGTTTGTCATGTTTGTAAACAGCCTTCAGACTGGCAGACGCGACACGTGTTGCGTCCACGTGGGTAGCTAGGCGAGGAAAGAGGGATACGTGCGCAACGTAGATAAAACATAATGGCATGGTGCCTCACGTGGTATGAGGGGTGCAGCGAGGCAAGGCATCGTGACGGTGCGTAAGGCGGGGTCGAAAGAGGAGAACGCGGTGTCTTACGGTTGATGGACAGACAGGGAGAGTAGGAGGAATGACGTGTTAGTACAGGAAGTATGAAGGGAGAAGCGGAGGGGCAGGCGTGACAAGGCGAAGGGGGAGAGGAGTGGTGCGGTGTAGCAGGACGCAGGAAGGGTGAGAGGGGAGGTGAGGTCTAGCGCAGTGCCATGTAGAGTTACGAGAGGAAGGGCGCATCGAGTGCCTGTTTTTGAAGAATAGCTGGTAGATGTTCCAGCGGTACGTATGACGCCAAGTACACATACAAACAGAGGAAGACAGTGTTATCTGACAGCAGGTTAAACACAAAGAGCAGAGCTACACCAAATTTGTACGTGAAATGGTCTTAAATTCTTTGTGACAAAACACCAAACATGTCATCAGTCTGTACAGGCGTACTCGAGAATTGAGATAAGGTAGCACAGTTAACAAGGTTTAAGAAAGTTTATCTCAGCTCGTTAGGACAGTACTTGTATTTATTTAGCCGGCCGGAGTGGCCGTGCGGTTCTCGGCGCTACAGTTTGGAACCGCGAGACCGCTACGGTCGCAGGTTCGAATCCTGCCTCGGGCATGGACGTGTGTGATGTCCTTAGGTTAGTTAGGTTTAATTAGTTCTAAGTTCTGGGCGACTGATGACCTTAGAAGTTAAGTCCCATAGTGCTCAGAGCTATTTGTATTTATTTCGAAACAGAAACAGGATGACAAGAGTGCATCTCTGTGTCGATTTGCAGCAAACACAATGTTCCAAAAACGCTGGCCTTCCGTTTTGGGAATCTGTTGTTCGCTCAACACCCACAACTGAGTCACCTCAAAACGACGAAAATTTCTGTACGGAAGGACCGAGATGCGATAAGACTGCACTTGACATTTCGGATGGAAATCACGCTGGTGAAGAGACACCAATCAGGAAAATTTTGTAAAGAATAACTAAAGGGAAACCGTCAGCTCAGTGGATATAAGAATTAAAAATGTGGAATTATTTTTAACCCCTATGAGTGGCGCATTGAAAGAAAATATGGACATAAATGTTTCTAAACCGACAATGGAATTTGCAGAGCAGTAGGACATCAGTTATAAAAAGCAGATGAAAATTCGAAGTATAACGGTCCCATTGAACAACAAAAGCCAAGCAGTATAGACACTGCGAAAAGAGGCTGCGCATTCTTTGTTTGATAAAACGAAACACTCAACAAGGCAGACTTGTAAAAAATAGCATTGTAGGAAATCTATAATAAATTAAACTTAATGCATTCTTTCTAAAACAAACGGAATAGTTTCCCACAAAGTTCACCATTGTTTATACTCATTTAAAACTTATACCACATGGAAACTAGACTTCATTACGACATGAAAGACGTAGAAGTGAAAGACAAGTGTAGCTTGTTTGCGTGGCTTGCTTATCACAAGAGGACAGCTGTGTTGCTCCATGTGTTTTAGTCATGCTCTCTGTTTATAGCAAGCGTTCACATGTAACACAGCCTGCAATTTAAACGACACCAAAGACACGTTTCAACCAGAAATCCCCTGCGCGGTAAAATGAAACATGGTTTACGTTTCTACTCTGACTTCTGGGGTGACAGCATAAATTATACCGCTTAACATCACTCAGTCATTTTTACATTATCGGAAAAAGTATCTTCCTCAGCGTCCACCACAAATCATTGTCAGCACAACAGAAGAAACATTACATAAAACGTCTGAGACAGGGACTCTTGCCTGCGTAGAAAATACCAGGATGGCCGGAATCTCATGATTTGACACTTTTTTTTACAAGACCTAGACGCGGATTTCGCGCCTGTGCTTGGTCTCGCAATAAAAACACTCTCCCACTAAAGAACAAGGATTTAGTGCACCGATTATTTCAGCGGACTTGCTGACGCGTTTTCGAACAGAAGCGGTTTGTATGGTCCCTAACTTCCCCACGTCTGTACAACAAGACGTAAGGCTCGATGCACACGAGCGATTTATTATCGCGAGTTCACAGCCTCGTTTTCTCGCGCGTTTCAGCAGTGCATGTGAAACAATGGAACCGCGCGAACGCGGCGAGGGTATTATTGTGATAGAAGGCCACACTAGTGCATCTCAGCGATCTCACCTACTGCCGCGAAGCAGCAGACGTCGGTGAATGGGGCAGTGCACACGCGTTCGCAACCCCAGCCACAGCTCCCGTCAGCCTGTCATGGATGCAGTCAGTTTGGGCGTGGAATTGTTCAATGAAGGAGTGAAAAAGTACTCCGATATACTGGACACATTCCGCAAGGACTGCCATGATGCGATTAAGAACGAAGTTCAAGGTTTCAATTGCGTTTGAAATTCTTGTAAGGGGTTTTCTGCGAAAACCAATCGGGAGAGAAACGATATAGGTAAACATCGTTGTTAAACTACTTTGTGTTTTGAGATTTCGATGTTGGGTTTTTACTCGAATGTGTCAATTTAAGCCTTAATCGGCGTTGCGAAATCTTTGGGGCTCCTGGGAAGTATGAAGCTGTAGTAGCTTTGATATCTGTTGCTCAGGGAGCATGTACCGTTCAGTACCCTCTTATGGTGGGGAGGCACGTCAAGTGCCCGGGTGGTTGCAGTCTATTATCAAGACAAGCATTATAAACAACGAACTTTGTGTTTAGTGTTAACATTTTCGACCACGCCGGTTAAGGATTAAAACTTGAAATAGAATTACGCAGCAAATACTTCGCCCCGGCGAGAGCCCTTTTAATCTGAATGAAGAAATATTCAGTAAACAATATAACTACTCACATTTGAAAAGTGACATATATTGAGTAGTCTTTGACCATTGGGAATAAATTGATTCAGAGTTCACCACGATTATTACCGACCAGATTTTGCTACGTTTGCCTTGCCATAGTACTTTGACAGCATTGTCTATCAAGTAATCATCGAAAACATATTTCCTACTGTTGCGTGAACTTCCTATTTGGGTTTTATAGACACAGCATGCTTTTCAAATCCATGGATTTTTTTTTGCCACCTTCCTTTTCTGAATATCGTTATGTGTCAGACTTTCCACTCATATTTACAAACTTTCCTAATTTACACAGTGTATGTGGCCGATTCTGTATTGATAATGCAAATTAAAGACTGCAGCCACTACCTAGATACCTGGAAAAGGCGAAGAGTTGACGTCACAGCTGTTGTATTACTGGTAGTTCATCAAACGACTGTACATTCATTTGAAAATAAAGAATTTACTTTCATCTTCTCTTAAATCCATAAACATTTTGCGAACGTTCCTTTCAGCAGCCGTGAACCAATCTTTGAGTGAGTCCAAAACGTTCTGTTGCGTTTCTTATTGCATTCATAAACGAAATAAGCAAACACTGACTGCTTTCTTCTGCTTACGTGCATACTGGTTGGCTTCCAATATAGTACTGCCGCACCACTGCCGCTCCAATGTTGCCGTGTGTGCACTGAAACTTTTTCTGACGCCACGACCTCGCGCGAGCACGCGAAGCTGTACTGGCTCGTGTGCATCGAGAGCATACTATCATCGGGGCACAGGAATAGTACTTTCAGAAAAGGTGAAAGAAATATTATGGTTCATGACACGAAAACGAAATGGGAGATAATTTCATGGACGACTAGGAAACTCTGTAGTTGTCAGACACATTTTTGTAGCTGCAAATCCCTGAAGATTAATCGAAAACTCTCAAAATTATACTTAACATATAGAAACTTCTCATCACAACAACTAAGCATGAAATCGAGTAAGTGACAGGGAAGTAAAAAGCGCTCAGTGAGAAATCAAGTAGTGCAACTGACGCAGATTTTAAAAGAAAACAGGGGAGTTGCCTAAACTCAAAACATTACTAGGTAAAAATACTTCCCAATAAAATTCAATAATTAAATTAGCTACGAAACTTATTCTGATACTACATAGTGCTAATCTTAAGGGGAACAGTCCAAACAAGCGGCAGAAGATAATAGTGTGTAAAACCACAATCTGGTACAGTAACAAAAAAACTCTATTCTGAATTAAAGTTGTAGGCACAAAAAGCACTAGTCTTGCGCTCTCAAACGGAAACACTTCCATAATGTGAGTAGAAGCTCTGAAGGCGGCGTGCGGGGGCCGTATGCATGCGATACAACGTAGAAGCAGCATGGACGGCGGGAGTGGCTGGCTGCACGGCGGCGAAAGGAAGCGCCCCGACTTTGAGGCCAGTACCCTAACGGAGACAGCAGAAGGGGTCTGACCGGCAGCGAACGTGGGCGGCGAGACGGAATGTGGGCCGCGTAGCTGGTTGGCGGTAGCAGCAGCAGAAGAATGACGGGTTATGATCTGATCGCGCTCGAGAAACGCGCAACGCTAAGGCAAATTGTCGAGAATATCTCGGGCACTGTCGAGAAGTTGTTGCGGTGCTGCACTCTACTCTCTTAGAGACTGCGCGAATGTACAACGAAGCATAAATCCGCAGCAGTTGTAATTGTCGTCTTTCGTGCGTGCAAGGAAAGAATTTGAAATTGCACTATCTACATTTGTATCAAGTTTCAAGTTTACTACCTTCACTAATATTTATTGAAAGAAGACAGAAGACAGAAATTACAAAAATTGTAAAAAAAATTAAAACATAAAAAAATCTCACTTAAAACTAAAAAGTTGTGCATTCTACATTCTATTTTTGTTAAGAAATATGATTATATTAACCAACCTGCCTTTTAGTCTGCTTCCTTGTTTATAAGTAATACTGTTATAGATAATATGTTCTCGCTGGGAGCAGAAGTTGTAGGTCTTGCGAGACATTCTTTTGTTACGACAACTAGACGTGGGTAACTGTTCTCATTTTCCTTCCAGAACAGTATAGGATTCTGCATGCGTTGTAGGTACGGTTCTTCCAAAAATCGATGGACCTCCAGGTCCACACCATCACAGCCGCTTTTTATTAGATTTTTATTGGAAATTTCTTCATCGAAATAAGCCCCTAAGGAACTACAGGCATTTTGTTCGAAATGGTACTCTGGTTAGCGCCGTTAGGGGCCGAATGAGTAGATCTTGATGTCACTATTACGGGCGTGCACTCTTCAATTAGGCTTGCAACGGCATTGTTTGAATGAATGGGATTCGTAAATAGCAACGTTTTGAATCTTGGGTCGAGCACTGTAGCAACTACATATACTCTGTTTCTCAAATGAAATAAATTTTCTGTTACCAACCACTGTTTATTCGAAAGTTTAAACCTCCTACATTAGGTGGATTGACATGTGTACAAGTGTGTGTTGTGTTACGACTTTGGGGGTAAACTGTGGCACTGTCTAGTGGAGAAACAAAAACACTATTTCAGAACATAGTTTTGGGAGATTTTCGAGTAAATAGTGAATGTATATCAAAGTGTGAAAATAAAACAACTGTTGCCGGCCGCAGTGGTCTCGCGGTTCTAGGCGCGCAGTCCGGAACCGCGCGACTGCTACGGTCGCAGGTTCGAATCCTGCCTCGGGCATGGATGTGTGTGATGTCCTTAGGTTAGTTAGGTTTAAGTAGTTCTAAGTTCTAGGGGACTGATGACCACAGCTCTTAAGTCCCATAGTGCTCAGAGCCATTTGAACCATTTTAAAACAACTGTTTGTTCCTATTAATCTTAAACTAGCTACTAGTGAGTTGTGGACACGTAACTCTTGGGCTGTCGTGGTAGCCCACTTTCCCTTGCATACAGTAAGGATTAGCTGTATGATTAATGGAACACCTTTCGAAACAGAGGAGCAGTTTTCACTTGCGATTTCACACGTTACCAATTCAAAAGACTTACGTTCAAAATCCACTAGTCGTCAGTTGTGAGGTTCTGAACATCTGAATACAAGGATGATAAACAGGCTGCACTGCATTTCTTTTGCTCCAGGAGACGTTGTAGCATATAAAATGTGCTGTTCCATCGGGTTTCGGTTTCCTGAATTAATTTATGTACAGGTTTTTTTCTTAGATCCTGCACCTCATGTAGTTTTTCGTTAGCAGTGCATCTTGTTTCAAAATTTTTCTGACCTTTTCCCACGTAATGCTGAGCTCATCGTTGCTTCTCATAGAACTTCTCACAACTAAATTGATGGTGTGCGCTAAACATGTTACATATCTATGCTGCCATTGTGAATAAGCTGACGTCATATTACTGGCATTGTCAGTTGTATCCTTATAACTTTGTTTTCGATTTTTCATTCTGAAACCACGTTATCAAACGCCTCACTAACATGTAGCGCCGTTTGCGTTTCTGGGAAACAGAATGTCACAAGAACTATAGCTTGCAGGCGCCAATTACTGTTAATGAAATGACCAGCTATAGCCATATATGCCTCACAATTCAGCGAGGTCCGTGTACCGGTCGTTAAATAAACATAGGTAGAGTCTTTCGCTTCCAAGTTTACAGTCTCTTTCAGGTTATCTTCTTCGGCTATGTGGTCTAATTTTTTCGATTTGATATCGAACATTTTGGGTCTAACAGTGCAAGAAAACGTCGAAACCTAATGTCCCCTACGACTGACAGTGGTTAAAATAACGTCTGTTATGATGACTATGGGACTACTATAGTGCTGCATCTCGTTCGCGTTGCTGTTATACTCCCGCTATGAAGCAAAACATAGGATTTAGATCAGTGGTCCTGCAAGGAAATAAGCTTTTCTCGAAAACTACTCCAATAAAATTACATATCGCCCCACGCAACAGCTTGGATAGTTTTGATTTTGGCGTTATGTTCATGTCATCGGAGTCCGATTTAATAATCCGACTTTGGCGGACTGTTTCGGGCACTTTCTTGATCTTTTGCACGGAATTCCGTTTTTGTGCGATTTGAGTGATTAACGTACCTACCTGGGTCTTTTATCTGACTCTCATCATTAGGAGAATGAGCCTCAGTATCTGTGGATGTCAGTGTTTCATTGTTGGCTAAATTGTGTAATTTTATTCATATTTTTTGAAACATTATGGAGATTTTTAAAACAAATGTTGCAACAAGCATGATCTCCACCTCCATAAAGTATTGCTGGCTCCATTAATTTCGTTTTCCTGTAAACATATTGATTTCAATCATAACTTTATTCGTATGAAACCTGAGACATACATGTTACGAGCCCAGCGAGCTGCGAGCCTGTTTGTCTAGTGTGAGCATTGACTTCTAACAACAACCCCGGTGCATGTTGTCACAGTCAACTAGAGCGCAGCGAAAAGCGCCGTCGCGCTGTTTCTCTTGAGCTTCTCGAGACTGCTTGAAACTAGAAGCTCCAAGGAATTCTCAGTTCGCTCGAATGGCTGCGCCTCGCCGTCCCATCCCGCCGTCCCATCCTTACAACAGAGTCGGCGACGCTGTTATCTCGATCGGTAAACAGCGTAGCGGCAACGCAGCGTGGCCAGCTACACTGCACTCTGTGGACGTACGGCCCTGGGAGACGCGCCGGCCTTGGGTAGCTCGCGCATGCGCTAGAGGTGGCCAAGAGAGCGGCACGGATGCATCGTGCGCATCTGCACGCAGCCGACCTTACGACTGCGCGGCCCAGGTGTATCGGCAGTGAACGGAGCGCAGCGCAGGCGGGCGCGCAGAGCGCAAGTGTCTGTCCACGCTGCGGGCGGCGCGGCGGCTGCAGGCTGGACTTCGCGGCGCCTCGGAATGTGCGACGACAGCATGTGCCAGCTGCATTGCAGGCAGGCTACAGCACCAACGGTCGCCTCGTAGCGTAATAACAGCGGCGTATACTGACCGGTCACGAAACATACATGAACCGAAGGTAAACGGCCGCCATATGGACCGAAAGGTGACAACAGATCCTGACTCTAAAGCCAATGTACTGGTTGTAGAGTGAACAGGACTGAGTAGAACAGGACATTACGTCACATATAGAGACTCTGCCTCGCAAGAAAGATGTCTGTTCTACTCGGGTCTGGATTACAAGAGAGAGAAGCGACTGTGAGCTGCTCTGCAGAACCCTCCCAACGTCCTCGCCCGTGACCCGCACGCTATTGTCTAAGGCAGTGTTGTGAATTCGCTAGCAGCTGCAGCAGAGGGCTGAAGACGTCCTTTGTCAACAGCTTTAACTGGACAGAACTGCCTCGGTTGTGAAAGGCAGGCAGCTTGTGTTTCGTAGGCACAGCAGAAGTCACTCTGGAAGAAAACTTGAAAAAAGACTTGACTGATGCATTTGAAAAAAAAAATAAAAATAAAAAAATAAACGAATTCGCTAAAATATTCCTTGGCTGACTGCCACCTTGTACATACCAATAACTATCTTCATATTTTTACTCCCACACCTGGTATCTGTTTAGTCCTTACAACAAAGCTGGTACGCAGCTACCGATCGCAGATTTTTTTATTTCTTTAATTTGTCTTCGAGTTACAAGGATCATACAGTCTAGACGGTTATAATGTGCCAAAGAAACATAACTCAAAAAAGCAGAACAGAACAAAATTACGAAGTTGGAATACAGACACACTCTTTACGCAAAATAAAAGCGCAGTTACACAAACACCAGACAGCCGGCGGCAGTGATAACAACAACATTGGAGCATTATTACAAACAGCCCTATACAAAACATTAGGACAAACAAGCATATGCTCTTGCAGTAAAAGACAAAACATGAATGGGCAAACACCATAAATCGTGCAGTAAGTACAACAATATCTGAAGAACAAAATTGCAAATAACATCATACAACAATATGAGAAATGTAGGATACAGACAGACTCACTTACAATAAAAGAGAAACCGAAAATGACAAACGCAGTACAACCAGCGGTATGTACAATAATACATGTAGATCAGTGACATAAAATGCACAAGAGAGCAATAATGAAAATTTAAGATACAAATACAGGTCTCTACGCAAATTAAAACACAATTACTCGCCCGATCACGAACTGGGCTGATGCCATATGTAGATGAAGACCTCGGCAGCTCGAAAATTAAATTTGGATTACGGTAGCTTTCAAATAGTCTGTCTGCAAGTTATACTTGTATTTATCAAAACGGTGGAGTAAACCAGGAACACTGGTGGGGAGGGGATAACGTCTCGCAACCAAACTGACTGTGCAGTTGTGTACTTGGAACATGCCAATGTGATTTGGTTAAGATCCGCTATTGCCGTCGAGTCCTTATCGCAGTTTCCAGAAGTGATGACCTTCAACCGATATAGGGGCGTGGTGTTACAACCGCGTCCTAGCCTCGTGCGAATGATAGAAGTCACATGACGTCTACGATGCTGCACCGAGGCAACCATGGTCGAGAAGAGACGCCCGGTTGTTTGGCTGCCACGTAGGCCATCCTTAAAGTGCAGAGAGACATGCCACTCACAGTTTCAAGTGTGATAAGCAACCTTCCGCATCGTCGATGTGAGATCCCTATAAGGAACCGGTGTTGGGCGTAACTGTCCTTCCGTAATAGTCCTCCTGGCAAGGCGGTCAACAGTTCCATTACGGAGAATGCCATAATGTCCTTTAATCCAGAGTTAAGTGGACGGCTGTCCCCAAGGTCTGCGCGTCTCTTATGGCCGCCAAAACTTCCAGAACATATTTGATTATCTGTTTATGAAATGCTGGATGTTGTAGCTTCTGCAGCACACTTTGAAAGTCCGTAAGTATCAGGACGAACTTGAATGTCCGGGCACAGTAATGAATGGCTTCTCTGATGGCCAGTAGCTCCGCCGTGCTCCACTATTCTCGAGTCTCTGCGTCGGAGAACCACCCCCCAGTCTTTCGCACCCTCAAACGGCTGATGGAAAGATAAGTCCTCTCGTTCACTACACACCACAGTGAACCCCATAACGCCGCATTTACGGAGTGGGAGCTCCTCAGTGCCCTTGCACATTGCCCCACCACAGTCCCTGGGCGAGATCAGATCCACAGTCAGATGATTAAGTATGTCTCATCTGACTACAAGTGACATCTCATCATCATCTTCAGCTTGATCTGGTGCGATGTCTTTCCATCGCAATGGCGGGAGAGAGCACCATCATTCCGGTGCTTAAACCTGGTAAAAACCCGCTTGATGTGGATAGCTATCGGCCCGTCAGCCTCACCAACGTTGTTTGTGAGCTGCTGGAACGTATGGTGTGTCTGCAGTTGGGTTGAGTCCTGGAGTCATGTGGCCTACTGGCTCCTTGTCAGGGCCGCTCTACCACTGATAATCTTGTGTCCTTCGAGTCTGCCATCCGAACAGCCTTTTCCAGATGCCAACACCTGGTTGCCATCTTTTTTGATTTACGAAAAGCGTATGACACGACCTAGCGATATCATGTCCTTGACACGTTATACGAGTGTGGTCTCTGAGGCCCGCTCCCGATTTTTATCCACAACTTCCACATGGAAAATACGAAGCGTCGTATTTTCCGTGTTCAAGTTGGTGCCTCCGTATTGAGTGTATCTCTACTTTTAATGGCCATTAATGGTCTAGCAGCAGCTTTAGGGCCGTCCATTTCACCTTCTCTGTATGCAGACAACTTCTGCATTTCCTAGTGCTCCAACAGTACTGGTGTTGCTGAGCGGCGCCTACAAGGAGCCATCCACAAGGCGCAATCATGGGCTCTAGCCCACAGTTTCCAGTTTTCGGCCGCAAAGTCTTGGGTAATGCACTTCCGTCGGCGTCGTACCGTTCATCCGGAACCAGTGGAGACATATCGACTCTTAGGACTAGTTTTCGACGCCCGATTGACTTGGATTCATCACCTTTGTCAGCTTAAGTGGAAGTGCTGGCAGTACCTCAATGTCCTCCACTGCCTGAGCAACACCAACTGGGGTGCAGAGCGCTCTACAGAAGCTCTACAGAGCCCTTGTTCAATCCCACCTTGAGTCTGGGAGTCTGATTTGTGGTTCGGCGGCACACTCAGTGGTGCATTTACTCGACCCAGTGCACCACTGCGGCGTTCACCTAGCGACAGCAGGAGCTTTTAGGACGAGTGCGGTGATCAGCGTCCTGGTGGAGGCCAGAGCCCTCCATTGCAGGTTAGGTGTGTGCAATTGCTCTCCAGCTACGTTGCACACGTTCGTAGTTCTCCTGCGCATCCGAATTACCGTCTCCTTTTCCCGCCCACGGCGGTTCATCTCCCGCATCGGCGGCCCAGCTTAGGGCTACAACTGCAGCGTGTGCGATCCCTTCTTTCCGAACTGGAGTCCTTGCCTTTACCACCTGTACTTGACGTTCATTCACGAACACCTCGTGGTGTACACACAGGCCGCGGCTTCGCCTGGACCTTTCACATGGGCCTAAGGACTCTGTTGACCCTGCAGCTCTCTGCTGTCACTTCCTCTCGATTCTCGACATGTACTGGGGCCATGAAGTGGTATACACCGATGGCTCGGTGGCTGATGGTCACGTTGGCTTTGGCTATGTTCATGGAGGACATATAGAACAGCACTCCTTGCCAGATGGCTACAGTGTTTTCACTGTAGAGCTGGCGGCCATATCTCGTGCCCTTGAGCACATCCGCTCAAGCCCAGGCGAGTCATTTCTCCTGTGTACTGACTCCTTGAGCAGCCTACAAGCTATCGACCAGTGCTACCCTCGTCATCCTTTGGCAGCGACCATCCAGGAGTCGATCTATGCCCTGGAACGGTCCAGTCGTTCAGTGGTGTTTGTCTGGATTCCAGGTCACCGCGGAATCCCAGGCAACAAACTTGCCGACAGGCTGTCCAAATAGGCTACGCGGAGACCGCTTATTGAGATCAGCTTCTATGAAACTGACCTGCGTTCAGCATTACGCCGCAAGGTTTTTCGGCTTTTGGAGACGGAATGGCATAACCTCAGTAAGCACAACAAGCTGCGTCCCATTAAGGAAACTACGAATGTGTGAATGACCTCCGTGCGCGCATCTCGTAGGGACTCTGTGGTTCTCTGTCGGCTCCGCATTGGCTATACGTGGCTGACGCATGGTTACCTCCTCCGTCGCGAGTACCCACCTCGGTGTCACTGTGGCTCACGAATGACGGTCGTCCATCTCTTGTTGGACTGCCCACTTTTAGCCGCTCTGTGGCGGACTTTTAACTTTCCCAGCACCGTACCTTCGGTGTTGGGCGACAATGCCGCAACAGCAGCTTTAGTTTTACGTTTTATTCGTGATGGTGACTTTTATCATTTGCTCTAAGATTTAGCACATGTCCTTTGTTCCTCTGTGTCTTCCACCGGAGTGCTTTCAGGGTGGAGGTTCTAATGTGTTGCAAAGTGGCTGGCTTTTCCTTTTTATTCTCATGGTCAGCCAGCCATGGTAACCTGCTTTCTTCTTTTAACCCTTTCTATCCGCTTTCTTGCGTCTTTGTGGTTTTCTTGTCCCCTTTTGTCCATTTAAGTGTTTGTTGCCCTTCCGTCGTTGTTGTGGCTTTTCCTTTCATTCTGTTTTGTGTTGTAAGTCTCATTGTCTTATTCTCACACTTTTGGAATTGTTTCCTACGGAACAATGGACCTATGACCTCGTAGTTTGGTCCCTTCCCCCTCTTTTAAACCAATGAACCAACCAACCAACCAACCAACCATTGGGCGACCTGCGTGCCGATGATGAGGATAAAATGATGAGGACAACACAACACCCAGTCCACGAGTGTAGAAAATCTCCAACCTGGCCGGGAACCGAACCCTGGCCCACTGGATGGGAGGCAAGCGCCTTACCATTCAACTAAGCAGGCGGAAATAACAACTATCACTGTTAAAGCTAAGCTGTGATAGAAGAGTATAAATTGGGAAAGAATCGAAGCTTTCATTTATGGATTTGTTTTCGGAGATTCAAATGGTTCAAATGGCTCTGAGCACTATGGGACTTAACATCCATGGTCATCAGTCCCCTAGAACTTAGAACTACTTCAACCTAACTAACCTAAGGACATCACACAACAGCCAGTCATCACGAGGCAGAGAAAATCTCTGACCCCGCCGGGAATCGAACCCGGGCGTGGGAAGCGAGAACGCTACCGCACGACCACGAGCTGCGGATTGTTTTTGGAGAGGGTCCGCCTTGAGCAAAACACATTTTTTTTTTTTCATTTCTTCTGTTTCCCAGATTTTTTTCGCTGAAGCTTCAGTATCATCTGGGACTACTATTTTCCTTCTATCAGACGGGAAAAATCGCACTGCTTTTACGTGTATAACTTTCAGCTTTAAGACAGTATTTAAAATTTTTAAGAACAGAAAAAACCGCAGTTTTTAAAATGACAGTGGAAGTTACACAGTGCAGTTCTTCACAGTAAAGATAGATAATGGGAAAGCCAGGAAAAGCAAGTGAAACGTATTTGCAAACACACACACACACACACACACACACACACACACACACACACACACACACACACACACTTAAACTTAAAAAAGTTAATGTTAGGCCTAACCATAAAATTCCCAGTGGTAAAATTTAGAAGTAAATAACTTTTTTAATAAGTTCTAAATGGTCGAAAATGGAAAGCTGTGAAAGGAAACAAGTGCAATAAACACCTGGAAACCCACGAAAACCACAGCATGTGGGAACAAGGTACACATACAGAACTTTTTCTGTAAATATTCTCCAAAAAACTGAAATTTACGTATGTACAAGTATTAAAGACCATGTTTCCTGTTTGGTGGAAAGAAAATGAAAGCTCACTGATGGTGCTGAAACTTCAGCGAAACATGTCTGAGAAATAGAACAAAAGTAAAATTTGTGTGTTTCTGACCCCCTCCAAAAAAATCTGTTTTTAAGGAAACGTGGATAGAAGAGTGACAACATCATGATGACTAGTTTACTTATGACCGTGCGATTATGACTGTAAATGCGATATTATTGGTTCAAATGGCTCTGAGCACTATGGGACTTAACATCGAAGGTCATCAGTGCCCTAGAACTTAGAACTACTTAAACCTAACTAACCTAAGGACATCACACACATCCATGCCCGAGGCAGGATTCGAACCTGCGACCGTAGCAGTCGTGCGGTTCCGGACTGAAGCGCCTAGAACCGCTCGGCCACCGCGGCCGCCTGCGACATTATTGTTTTCAATATTTTGTGTGCAGGTAGTTGAACGTTTACCAAAGACTAACTTCAGCAGCAGATATACTTTTGCCATATTTGCATAAAAATACTTTTTATAGAACTTGCAAAAATCACTGCATGTTTGGGGCTCCTTCCCTTCCTCTCCTACCCTTGCAGCCTGCTACGCCTGGCGCCCTCGCAACCCCTGCTGGCGCGTCGCGGACACCCTGTGCCCGCTACAAAGGGAGCATGTGGAGCCGGAGAAACACGTGACCTCTGAACCCTACTACTCGACTCACTGAAACGTCAGTCACAAAGACTAGGCCATACTGAAAACTAATGTCTCCGAATTTTTATGTGAAAACTCTCAAAGCTGTTCAAATAGCACAAACATTCTATACATGTGCCGTGCGGTTCTAGGCGCTACAGTCTGGAGCCGAGCGACCGCTCCGGTCGCAGGTTCGAATCCTGCCTCGGGCATGGATGTGTGTGATGTCCTTAGGTTAGTTAGGTTTAATTAGTTAAGTTCTAGGCGACTAATGACCTCAGAAGTTAAGTCGCATAGTGCTCAGAGCCATTCTATACATGTATTCTTCACGTTTGCAGATTAATTCTCAATATAGTCAGCTGCCGACGAACGCATTTCTCCTACCGAGAAACCCGTTTCTCGATATCTTCACTGTAGAGTGTTTGCCTTCGTTGACAGAGCCACAACCTCATCTCTGCTTGCACCATTTCATCACTATCAAAGTGAAGTCCTGGAAGGTGTTCTTTAAATTTTGGAAACAGATGAAAATCGAATGGGGCCAAATTGGGACTGTATGGAGGATGATTGTTGACAGTGAATCCAAGGCGTCACATTGTGTGTGGTCTGGAATTGCCATGCTGAAAGGGAGGGTGCTCTATTAAAGCGACCAACTTTACAAAATCTCAATGCGACACAGTTTGTGGATGTGGGTGGGTTCTGAGGATAAGTAACTGAGTGTCTTGGTTGCGCTGAAATCAGACATGAGACGTACCGTTACGTTACTAATGAGTTCATTTATTTTTAAATTCATATCTCTGACGTGGGTGATAGTTTTTGATTAATTATGGGTTTTGATTTAGAAGCTCTTAAACATGTTCACAAGTTCCCGTATTAAATTTTGCAACGGGCATAGTACGTAGCATTTCAACGTAAAGAGAGTCAGTCAGGCCACAGCTCTCGGCTGATACACATCTGTAGAGCGACAAGTTAAGTGTTTACCTTTTCCCGTATTTTCCTCGTAGTATATTTATTAATTTTCGTGCGTGTTTTTCTGTTTGGGAGGGTTAATCTCCCGTTTTTGTAAGGGTAATTCATTCAGTCTTTAGCGCTGTAGTTGCTCACTGAACATCCAGCTACAAAGCTCATTAAAGCATTAGCGTCCATTCGTGGCACACGAGGAGGTTATCAAGTCGCATATCTAGGATTCTGTCTGCTTTTATAGTTTACTTCCTCAGTTAGTCTTGATAGGACGGTTAGGATGTGTGCATGCTATGTGCGGACTCACGGGGAGCTAACCCCAGTTCGCGAACAGCTGATTGCACCTTTGGCAGTAGTCAATCACCTTCAGGCTACTGCCTCTAGGTGTAGCATTGGCGGAGAATCTGGTGCGCCGAGTAGGACACATCAGGTGTTGCTTGTTTTTCCGACGGGCTATGCTGCCGAGGCACCTCCTAAAGTGCGCGTCATTTATGTTGGCGGCCTAGTTTAGGTTCGTTCTGCGCATCTGACGTCACAAAACACAGTCAGCCAATGAACAGAGAACGACGTTGCCACATCTCGACTGCAGTGCAGAGCATGGACGAGTGTCTTCAGTTTTGGAAACGTTCAGTCATAAATAAAGTAATAGAACAAAAGCAATGTCTTGATAGCAGACATTCTTTTATAGAAAGTTTGGAAAAAGCATTCTTTATACCAATTGCTTCATATTCTATTAATTAATTAAACCAAACAAGCAATAAGACTCCTAATTCAGGCGATAGCAAGGAAAGGTGTTTGTATCACTCTCACGAACCGCTTTTTCGCAATAAAGAACAGCAGTAATTGTCTATTTCCTATTGTACTTCGACGAAGCGTGAGTAATTCATAGTCATACCAACAGTGTTTGTCAGTATATAGCGCGATGTGTTATAGTCCTCATGGCATTTTGCAGTCAGACGATGTGCGTTAGCGCAACGGGTAAGGTGTTGGGCTGCTATGCGAAAGGTTATGAGTCCGAACCTTATGCAGTGCTTAATATTTTCATTATTTAAAAACAATATCGAAGTGCCTTACTTCACGAATTATATTCGTTTGAATGCAATTTTTTGAAATTTCTAGTGCTTTGTCTCTTCATTAACCCTTTCACTGCTGCAGACACGTGCTCCCCGCATTCCGCGCTGTGCGCGATTTTGTCATCACTTCACTGCTCGCCTATGCAGACACATGGTGTTCCCACTGCTTTGACACACTTATCATTCGATTTCACAAAAACTATTTGGCCAAAAAATTGGATTTTTACACGTCTTCTGACTGATACCTTCCCCCCATAAATGACTTAATTTTGTGTCGATGTTCAACGCAGTTACTATGCAGCATTAAATGTAGTAAACCATTGCACGAAATTTTGAAGAGTTTGCAGAGGTAGAAGTCCATAGCGTATTCTTTCCGTATGGTCGATTTTAGTTGCCACAATGTTGAGAATGAAATGTGGACAAGATACCTAAGATACCTAAGACTCTAGCAGTGTCCGAGCAGGCAGACGGGGTAGGGGTTTACTAGTTTTTGGGAGCTCCAAATAGGCAAATAGGCGTGTTATGGAGCCCCTTAGACATGTGTTCAGGGGTGGAAAGAAAGCCATTGTGAATTCGATATGTCTGCTGGGGTGCCTCATCCTAGAGGTGAAGGCAGCCCTTTCTGAGGTAATCGAGCGGGCAGGTTGCACTTGTCTGCAAGTTGTGGCTCACGTCACTACCAACGACGCCTGTTGGATGGGCTCTGAGGCCATCTTCAGTTTATACAGACGACTGGCGAAGGTGGTGAAGACTGCTGGCCCCGTGCGCGGGGTTCAATCACAGCTCGAATTTTGCAACATTGTTCCCAGAGTTGATCGGGGTCCTTTGGTTTGGAGCCAAGTGGAGGGTCTCAACCAAAGCTTTCGTCGACTTTGTGGCGAACATGGCTGCAGATTTCTAGACCTGGGTTATCGGGTGTGGATTTGCGGAAGTCCCCTTCATAGGTCATGGGTGCACTACACGAAGGGAGCAGCTACTCGGGTAGCAGTGTGCTTGTGGAGTGCCCATGATGACTTTTTATGCTAGATAGTAGTTTGAGGAACTCTGATGAACGTTCACCAGTCGATACACAACCAGGGAAGTCAGACCGCGTTCAGAGTAAAGACACTTCGAATGAAAAAATTTTGTCAGTAAACTCTCGAAGTATTTGTAATAAAGTCCCCGAATTTACTGCCCTCCAGGAAAGTTCTCGCGCCCAGACTATTCTTGGGACCGAGAACTGGCTGAAACCCGAAGTGGAAAACTCTGAGATATTTAGTGAATCGTGGAAAATATATTGGAAGAGGCCATAGGAGGGGGAGTGTTCATTGCAGTTAACGAAAACATTTTCTCTGTTGAGGTCGAAGTGGTGTGGTCGCGTATAGCAGGTGTAAGTGAAACCAAGTTACTTGTTGAATGTTTATACCGGCCACCCGATTGTCATGTGGCAGTTCAAGGGTCATTAAACGGAAGTCTACGGTCAGTAGCGCGTAAATACCTAGATCACGCAATACTGGAAGCGACTTTAAGGATGTCCAACAATTCATTGCAAGGGGTACAGACAGACAGTCGTGCGAAATACTTTTGAATACGTTTTCTGAAAACTCTCTTGAGCAGCTAGTTCGGCAGCCTACACGTAATGAAAATATCTTAGACCTTGTAGCTACAAATAGGCCGTACCTTACCGACAGTTTCAGTATAGAGACTGGGAATAGCGATCATGATGTCATTATAGCAACTATGGTTACGAAAGTTAATAAATCATTCAAGAAGGCTAGGAGAGTGCTCTTGCTAGATAAAGCAGACAGGCAGTTCTTAGCATCAGATTTAGAGAGTGACTTGATGTCACTTAGTTCCTGTAAGATGGACGTAGATGGATTAAGGGCAAAGTTCAATCAGATTGTAAATTGCGGTCTGGAGAGTTATGTGCCTAATAAGTAGATAAAGGATGGAAAAGACCCACCATAGTTTAATATCGAAATAAGAAAGATGCTGAGGAAGCAGAGGCTATTGCACTCTCGGTTCAAAGAAGAACGCACAAATGACGACAGGCAAAGCTTACTAGAGTTTCGTGCGTCTGTGAAAAGATCTATGTACGAAACATCTAACAACTAAATCCATCATAGTGTAGCAAAATATCTGGCAGAGAACCGGAGAAAATTCTAGTCTTATGCGAAATAGCTAAGCGGGTCTAAGGCTTCCATTCAATCCCTTGTTGACTAGTCTGGTGTAGCAGTTGAAGATAGCAAAACGAAGACAAAGTTTTAAATTTCGCGTTGAAGAAATTCTTCACGCAGTACAATCGTGCAAACATACCGTCACTTGACCATCGGACAGACTCCTGTATGGACGATATAGTAAAAATCATCCGTAGCCTACAGAAACAACTGAAAGATCTGAAAGCAAATAAGTCACAAGGTCCGGACGGAATTCAGTTTCACAAAGACTACTCTACGGCATTGGCCTATTACTTAGCTTGCATTTATCACGAACCTGTAACCAAGCGCAAGGTCCCAAGCGATTTGAAAAAAAAGCGCAGGTGACTCCCGTATATAAGAAGGGTACAAGGACGGACTCGCAAAATTGCAGACCAATATCCCCAACATCGATTTGCTGCAGAATCCTTGAACATATTCTCAGTTCGTATGTAATAAACTTGCTTCAGACTGAGAAGCTAATTTCCACGAATCAGCATGCTATTAGAAAGCATCGACCATGCCAAACTCAGCTTGCCCTTTTCTCACATGCTATACTGCAAACTATGGGTGAACGGCAGTAGGGGGGCTACAGGGTTGCTGCCCACATTCCATTATTGCCAGATGTATCCAAGATGGCGGCGATGACGTAATCCAAGATGGCGTCCATGATGTCATTCAAGATGGCGGGAAGTTTGAATTTTGGCTGGAAAGTGCCACGCCCCCCTCCTCCAAAAAAATGGCGCAAAGTTCAAATTCCAACAGGATAATGCATCACATCCCGGTTATGTGTACTAGGCCGAGAAAATGGCGGGGAGATATCTCAATTGGGATACCTCACTAACCTAAGTCACCCAACCGCCACTTCCTCCTACGAACTAAAAAAATGGCTCTGAGCACTATGGGACTCAACTGCTGAGGTCATTAGTCCCCTAGAACTTAGAACTAGTTAAACCTAACTAACCTAAGGACATCACAAACATCCATGCCCGAGGCAGGATTCGAACCTGCGACCGTAGCGGTCTTGCGGTTCTAGACTGCAGCGCCTTTAACCGCATGGCCACTTCGGCCGGCTCCTACGAACTGGTGCGAAGTTCAAATTCCAACAGGATAATGCACCACACCATTGTTATCTCTACTACGCAAAGAAAATCGCGGGGAAATAGCTCACTTGGCCTACCTCCACTAACATAAGTCACGCGACCGCCACCTCTTCCTACGAACTGGCACCAACTTTTCATTTTGGTGGTAAACAAAATACAGTTCCTATATATCTACTAAGTATCTACTAAGCTAAGAAAATTGCGTGAAAGAAAAGACACTTGTACTAATCTCAGTCGCCAGACCGCCACCATCTCCAAAGGATTCGTGGGAAAAGGACTTGGACATAAGACTTTATTAAACAATTCCATGCAGGTGTGTTCACCACAAGGTCAGGACTTCATCTGACATAGTACACATCGCCAACACCAGAGGGCGCTCTCATCTGTGACGTAATCCAATATGGCGACACCCAGTGTATTCACCAAGAGCTCTAGATCCAAACTGACTTAGTACACATCGCCACCGCCAGAGGGCGCTGTCGTGACGTCAGGTGATGACGCAAGTACCGTTATTCAAGATGGCAGCATACAATGTGTTCACCATGAGGTCTAGTACATATTCACACCACCATAGTGCGCTACTGTGGACTTGGAATGAACTTTTGCGAATACCACGCCCACCTGGACTTGTAAGGAAATAGTTGAAGTCTACACCACGATCCTCCACCGACCGCCACGTCCCCTTACCGACCCATGTTGGCGAGCATCCTCTAGCAGTATGTTTTAGCCTCCAGCCTAGTAAGACTATGTTCTTCAGCAAAGGAAAACGTGAAAGTTTCTCGTTGTCGCAAGTCTGGATACTTTATAAAATTTGTAAGGTGGTTATCGATAACTTTGTTCACTCTCACACTTGTAATCTGACATATAAAATTACTATAAATCTTTCCATTAAAAGTGGAGCTCAACGCGTTACACAGTCAGTCCTAAATGTCTCATCGTAACATTATCCACAGTAAAATTGCTATTACTCTGGTAGTCACATTCTTTTCAGAAGGCGTTGTTTGATATCAGGTAGTCACAAATTTCCATTTTACTGAAAATCCCGTCAAAATCTTGCGTTTCATAGTGTCTACACGGGTCTGTTGCAATATTACAGGCAGCTCTTCCATTAGAACGTGGATTTTAACGTTGGCTAGTTCCTCTTTATATGATACAGCCACAGGATTTCCGTATTTCTTCGAAATGGCGTCCAGTGCTTCCTTTGCGAATTTTTCCGATATCTCTCTTGGTGCCACATTGTCATTTCCATGTGGGAAAAACTCTGTCTTTGCGTTGAAACGGTGTCTCGCAGTGACGAACTACGTACATACACATCTCCTCCTTCAACATTACTGACGGACGGCCCCTTTTTTTAATCTTCTTGATGCAATAAATAGCTCCTGACAGTCCACATTATCACACGTTTTAACTAGCATAATGTTTTTTTACAAAATAGTTCTGTAATGGGTGTAAGAACTGTAGGGGCCGCCATCTGCCGGGCTGGAAACCAATTCTTCAAAATGCAGACCGATGACTTGTGCAGCGTCGCTAGACGCAATAAAATAATAATCAAAATTAGTCGATTTGTTACCGAAAGTACAAATCGTTGTTGCTTCTTCTGCGTCGACCGGCGGCTACGTAATTCGGAGAAGAATCTGCTGAATGCAGTAGCGGACTCACGGCTGCCGAGGACGCTGCATCTGCTCGGACTGGAAATCGATGCCACCCTGATAGGCGGTTTTGCCGCTCACTGGCGAGGAAGGCACGCCCGTTCTGTAGCTCTGCTTGGAGGTGACAGTGGTTACGGCGAATGTGTTTTGATAAACACGCCTTTTCGGGGAGTATTCAGTCCCTCCGCGATGCCGGATGCCGACTAGTCCTGCTGAATGCTGTACCTGGCCCGCTGGTACAGTAGGCCCTTAGACCCATGCGTCGCTAGAGTTTTGGCAGCTTGTTCTCTGGAACGAAGTCGTGCTGGTAGACCCTCGGACTACACATCAGACAAACTAGTGTAAAAGATATGACCACCATCGAAACTACTTATGAAGTGTCGAAAGTTAGTGGGGGCGGAGTTTTATGTCGCCGAGGAGAGTCTCCGCTCTACAACGTCATACATAATGACGTAACTGACTGCTCTTTCCGAGTCGTCTGTGATCTTCTGTTCCGCTATGTTTTCTTAATGAATTTATTTCAAGATCTTTACTGCTTACAAAGGGAGGTCACGACGTTGGGGTCATAGATTTACTTCATACTTTGTAAACCTTTAGTAGGCCTTTAAAATAACATAATGTGTAAATAGTAAGGTGCACTACACAGGCAATTCCGAGAAAACCGCAAGAGCAGTTTTACGAGTCTGTTATGTAGTTTATATATCTGTGCGTAGGTGGCGGACGTTAGAGTTAATGATGGGCAAGTGATCAGCGTTCGAGCTTCGTAAGACGAACGTATAATAGGCGACGGTTCGACACCCGTTCAAACTTAATTATTGATAGTTTTTCATCACTGGGTATGTAATTTATATGATATTTGGAATGAAATATAATTTAAAAAACCATGTGATTTGTATGAAGTTTTATTGAATTTCATGTTATCTGACTACTTACTAATTTTAATTAAATTTAATTATTAGAATAAACATATTTGCAACTATCGAAGAGTAAAGGAAGAGACGCATCCTGATTTATACGATGACATCTTTACCGATGGCGCAGGCCTTCCAACTTGCACGGTTAAAGACATACATCCAAAATGTTCTCCTTTCTGCCAGCCATGCGACATTCATTTCTATCGGCAAGTAAAAATCTTTATCAGGCGCCTTTAGAACTGTTCATTTCTGATTACAACAAGCGAGAAATTGTTTCTCCTGAAGATGCCATTAAAATTCATTCCATCATTCATCACCAGTTGTCAGCACCTATATTTGCCAAAATGATGCGTTACGCATTGTTTGCATTCAAATTATCGAAACAAAGAGAATTTTTCAAAATGTCGACTTGATATGTTTTCCCTTAGAAACTCTAAGCATTAACTGTAAATGCGGGAAAACTGCATTCATTCGATGTAGTAGATGCCGTTTCACTTTATGTGCTGCATGTCTGAAAGACAAATACCACCCTACGACGTGTGTCGACGAGAGTACATCCGACGAGTAATTGTACATTACTCTTGTGATTTGGCACATTGCGACTTGCTGTATTACTGATTGTGAATAACGTCTTCAGCATCATTATTTATCGAAGTTTGACTTGGGCTTCCCAAGCCTCTCCCTCGTCTATTAAAATTTAATTAATAATAGTGAATAGTCAAATAACATATGAAATTCACTACAACTTCATGGAAATACACGTGGTTTTTTGTTATGTTAACCTTCAAATCTCGTATAAATTAAATAAGGCAACCAGTGATGAAAAAAATATAGGTTAAAAAAGTAAGTATTAGCGGGACTCGAACCGTCGCCTCGTCTACGGTCTTCTTCATTAGCGTAAGCGCAGTTTTTTTTCTCTCCATTTGTTAGTTGCA
The DNA here is from genome assembly GCF_021461395.2 of Schistocerca americana. Lineage (NCBI taxonomy): Eukaryota > Metazoa > Arthropoda > Insecta > Orthoptera > Acrididae > Schistocerca > Schistocerca americana. Next base: position 435,604,054 of record NC_060130.1, on the reverse strand, counting down.
TTTGATCGGGTTGGGCGTCACATGATAGCGGTTCAGGTTCGTCATTGATCTATTCACTCAATTTTTTTTATTACATAGGGCAGCCAGCCCTTCGACCGAACACACTGTGAGCTACCGGCATCGCTTGACCACAATGCCTTCTTACGGCCGGAACTTTCGCACAGATACACGTAATAGACGCGTAAAACTTCTCTTGCGATTTTCTTGGAATTGTAATGATAGTGCACCTTACCACTTGCACATTATGTTGTTTTAATGGCCTACTAAAGGAGTACCAAGTTTGAAGTAAATCCGTGGTCCCAACGACGTGGCCTCTCCTTGTTAGACAAACTCCTGGTAGCCGTTGTCGCGTCGTACTTAGTGTCTCGGTACAGGAGAGACGAAGGCAGTTCCGTCTGTACTGTTCTAACAGTTTACTGGTGAGTTGCTCTAAGAGAGTGTCGAGGTGGCTGTCGTCCTGATCCAATAACGGTGTTGAAATATTAACACTTCCTGTCTGGCGGCTAGCGCTACTTCCGCGTGGTTGAGTAATGTCGGATGTTCCTTACTAATTTTGTCGTGTAACATTCTCCTACACTTTAATAAAATTCGTCCAGATTTTTCCCTTTCCGTCTTTTTGGTTAATTATTTTACATATTTACATTTCGTCTAAGCCTTTTGTTCATTTGATCACAACAAATTTTATCCAGGCTCAACATTATTTTTCTACAATATTGCAGTGCCTGTGCTGCTAAGAAGAGCGATGCAATTTTCCTTTGGACAGGCACTGCGGAGACTGCAGCTGTTATGAAATAGATGAAATGTACGAAGAACTATCAGCTGTATGAGGAAATGACAAGAATGAAAATTTGTGCTGCACCAGGGCTCGAACACGGATTCACACTTTAGGCGAGCGGTCGCCTTAACCGCTTTGGCTATCAGTACACAACTCAAGGTCAGACCCAAACATCGATAGTGTCGTCGTTCCTGCGTCACAACCTTTACTCCTACGCATATTGTAAAAGGCCCGAAGAGGAGAGGACATTTTAATTGAAAGTCACTGGTATATCATATTCATTCACCAATGCAAGGCAACGACTTTCAATTAAAATGTCCTCACCTGTACGGGAATTATATAACGCGTTTCCGGGTACAGGTTGTGACGCAGGAACGACGACATATGGAAGCCTTGGTCTGCCAGTGAGTCGTCCACGGATAGCCAAAGCGCTCGAGGCAGCCGCTCGTGTAGAGCGGGAAATCTGCGTTCGAGTTCCGGTCCGGCACAGATTTTCACTGTCGTCATTCCCTTATACGGCTAACGGCTGTCCGTTCCCTTACACAACTGCGAATACATTTCACGTGAGTTAATCATTTTTCGAGCTTGCTTCTTTTTTCGTTTTACTCTAGAATCTCTTACTTACTAATAAGAATCCACCTCAAAGGAATTTCACGAACAGTTTTTTTCCTTTGCACGATTTACTCGCTTCCCGAGGCAAAACTAGACTGCACAGGTGTCACCATAACACTAGTGGCTGGTATACTGATTGTTACGATATTTTATGTATGCGTCTCTTGGCGTTTCCGAACATGCTGTAACATTTGATCTACGGAAATTTGACATTTTTTTGCAGTGGCTTATTCGTCTGTTTTCCGTAGTAAAGTGAGATCTTAAGTAATACGCATCAAGGTTATGTTTTGCATGTGCAATACGCTAAAAGGTTTCTCCGACCATTATAACATTGGTCGAGTTCCTGTACTCACCGTGGTACCTGTATTCGTAGCAAAAAGGTGAAACTTGGTTCCAGCTATATCACCTTTGGTTTCATATATTAAAAAATCCACTTTGTTTTAAATTTCATTTTGTCACCCCCTTAAATGTCTTATTAATGTGGCAATTTACTGCTACTGCCTCTGGTAAAAACATAAAATATAACGAGTGTCTAGCAATCCTCTGAAAATGTGGCTACGATATTGATACTGCGTTTTTAAAGTTTGGTGGTTTCATATTCCCTAGGAATCACACGATCGTTTGTCAGTTTGAACTGCCTGTGCTGGACTAATGGTGATTAACGTCTTTACCTTTCACTGCCTCGTGATGACTGGGTGTTGGGTGATGTCCTTAGGTTAGTTAGGTTTAAGTAGTTCTAAGTTCTAGGGGACTGATGACCATAGATGTTAAGTCCCATAGTGCTCAGAGCCAAATGGACCATCAACATCTTTACCTAACTGCTAAGATCTAATGACATAGCAACAAGTGTATCTCGTTGTTCTAATACAAGTCATCCTTTGAACTTCTGTTCTCGCATTTCCCAAGCGCTTCGCTAGTTCGCGTAGAAATCTGGTTTTCATCAGCGTCTCATCTAACGTCCTAAAATGATTCTACGTCTGTCTTAAGTCTTTATTCAATGTTTCCAACGTGGCTCGGGAGTTACGTACTCTGTTAAAAATAATTCCACTATTTCATTCGCCTTTTGCCTAAATACAGAGAACTGTTCTGTTTTCTATATCTCTGATATAAACTCTCTGCTAACCCACCGAAAGTGGAAATTTTATTAAGCACATCATGATAGAAGATAATCGTTTTTGCCTTGCTCGTAAGACGTAACTTGGCCATCCGGAAGCATGTTTCATAAGACCAGCTAATTAACGTGTACACAATCACAGTAACATCCTGTGTTGTTTTCCAGGAGAAGGGAGTTACTAAATTTGCGGCTCAAGAGTTAGTAAATGACGAAGGAGCACATTTTACTGTTTTAGTCTCACACAAACCTGACTGAGGCTGTTGACCTCTCAATAAAACTTTTACGTATTGCGTAACTGTTCGTTAAATGTTTTTCTACTGTTCATTACCCTCCAACAATTTAGAATCTGGCTCCGTATGAGCAACTATCGTCTCGTTAGTACTGGCTTCTCGCGTCTGTGCCATATTGTGCAGTTAACCTTTCCCTCTTTTGTACGAATGCACTAGTATTGCGATAACTCAGTAGCCGCAAATGCAGAAATAAAACAGTTACATTTAATTCCTACGCCTAATCATTAACAAACAACACTCTGAACAATCGTCTGCCGAGTGACCGTATTTTCTACAAGAAGTACATGTTGCTGGTCCAAAACTATCACACGGTACTCTATTCAAGTTAAATTACAGTTTTTGCAAAGTGTCAGAACAAGATGAAAAGTTAGCGTGAGGTTGAGTGTAGGTGTACCTAACGGACGTGCAAATTAGGACCAGAGTGAAGCTCTGATGCATACCACACTCATGAGGGTGGTCATCAGTTACACGCAAGGAAAGAAGCTGAATTAATATAGCCCCAATGCAACCCGTTTTAAGCCACCTAAACTTCACATAAATTTAATTAAGAGACTGATTGTTAATCTCCCTCCCCCCAAATAATGACGGGTAGGAATGTAGGGGGATTGTGTAGTTTCTGCAGTGAAATTCTGATCTAGAGTATTACAATGAGATTTATTGACTCAAAGACAAATATGAGCATGAAATTTAAATGTGAGCTGTACGAGACGCATAAGGGCTGTGAGTTACGGGCAAATATTCGAACAAAAATAAAGGCAATGGCAAAGTCCAATAGGGGACCTATCTGAGCAAATTCCTGTGAGGCGCTTATATGTGACTGGGGCGTCAATGAGATGCAAATTAATTGTAATCGCAGCTAACATGTTAGTGATCTAAAACTTTGTCACTCTATTGCTAAAGAAAGGAAAATGGTGCTTAGTGCATCCTCTGTGAAGACAAAGCTACTACGTTTGGGGCGTGAAATCGACTGACGCATTCCCTGTTAGCCGGAACCACGAACAGCAAATTTCGGTGTATAGAAGACTGTTGCGATTGGTGGCCGAATGCGCTGCGTTGAGAATAATGGCGCCCGAGGTAGAGGGCTCCAAACTCGACCGCGAAACTCTGTTTGTCCGGGTGACGATCGAGACGGCTCTCTTTTTTCTTTTTCTTTTCTTCACCACGGCTCCGCCAGAGCCTCTGCTATGGGAGGTGGACTGGCTTGATGGGTCTTCTACCATGTGTGGGAGGGTCAGAAAGCCTGTCATTTTACACTTAGTTCCCCCTCATATTAGATTTTCGTGCTGTATGTGCCTCAGTTAGAAAAAGATTGGTAGTGTGGCAAAATACCAAGAAAAATCTGCACAACTTTACGTCTCAACGCGAACATGACGAAACGGAAGGGCATTTTTTAAATTCTAGTTTGCTAGCCCTCTGTCAATAGATCTAGCTGTACCGGCAAAACTAATCCATCCTCTGGGTCACGAACAGGCATCCACACACTATTTAGGCCCCACCAGACTGAGGGCCAGGAATGTATTATTGGATCTTGTGATTCTTACTATGTTTTACACAACAGAATAGAACAATGTAGAAACCTCGATTGCCCAGTCCAGCCCCTGATGTTCACAAAGCATAGGAGGCTACCTCTCATCTAGACCGTATCTCCAATTGAATGAATTTACCACACTCATTTTGTGACCCAGTACAAAATTTAATCAGAAAATTCTTTGGAGATGACCTAAGGTTCAAACAACATCATTAATGATTGGAGCAAGTAATACGCAACTCTTATGTCGCACTCACACACATATTAAGGACAAGCAATACAGTTATGAAATATAGATACGCAGAAAACACAAATCAATGTAAAAATTGTAATCAATGGTGAAGATTTCAAACAAGGTCGACGGTACCTAATTATGATAATGGTAGCTAGCGTGAGGAAAAATGGTTCAAATGGCTCTGAGCACTATGGGACTTGACATCTGAGGTCACCAGTCCCCTAGACTTAGAACTACTTAAACCTAACTAACCTAAGGGCAGCACACACATCCACGCCCGAGACAGGATTCGAACCTGCGACCGTAGCAGCAGCGCGGTTCCGGATTGAAGCGCCTAAAACCGCTCTGCCACAACGGCCGGCCGCTAGCGTGAGGATCAAGCATTAAGACAACACATTTTGCAATAGTGACGGAAGGTCACTGTCTTGAGAGGTGTGAATTATACCAAGAAACATCAAAAAGTACTAGAACACTGAATGAAAGTAATAAATAAGAATCTTCTACACAAGATGATCATGACAAAAAAATGTGAAAATAAATACAATAATGACTCTACCAAGTTAATGTTGTAATCTTACTTAAGTGCTTACTTGAACGTATTTGAAAATGTTATAAGAACGATGCCTGTAAATAAACTTACTAGAGAAACTCCTCATCGCACTCCCCGCCTCCCTCAGTTTTAGTGGTAACATGTCCCAGTGGACAGCCCTTCAAAAACTTAACACAGATAAAGCACGAAAACAGGAAGTCTTTATACTGAACTGTGAATAAAAACCAAAATAGAAACAGTGAACGGTCCAAGAACATATGGGCAATATAGAACACGGTGAAACAGCAAGTGGTCGTAGTGTTGGACTGCATTATGAACTGGCCTTCCGGTCACTGGAATGTTTGTTCTCTTTCTGTAGTCTTGGCAGCTGTCACACTATTAAATGGTTATAGAATATGAGTCGTATGGTAAGAATACGTTACCGTCGCAAGTAAATGTGATGAATAGTGATAGTAGGCGAGATACTACATCGACGTCTCACGGAAAAGAAAACAACAAATAAAAGGGTGTGAACTATGTTACAACAAAGGAATTCAGGAGTCAAGACTTCCAAAATGGAACGCAACTTTGAAGAAGTTAAAAACATGTATTTTGACAGAGCACAGAGAAACTGTGATTGTGAAACTGTTGCGTTAATTTGTTGCAGCTAATATGACAAACTATTACGTTTTCATCATTTCCATGGGAGTGATCACATTCATACTCATAGGAACACCTATATCGGGTAAGGAATCATATCTCACTCACTTACCAGTCGTACACATTCGGTGCGTCGATAAGCGATTCCTATCATACGACACCCGTATTGTCACTTATGCCATGTATGACACACCAGACGTGTTTTCCGGAGGAGGATTCGGTTGACTTGTCGCCTTGTCATCAAACGTTTACGGTTCCCATTCGAAAGCCGCTTCCCTTCGGTTGCAAATAGAATAGTTTTGCAGAATCAACTGTCATTATACAGGGTGAGCCACTCACTATTGCCACCAAGAATAACTCCGAAAGTATGATAGGGGCAGGAACGTTTGTGGGGCAAAAGTTGTATGGGACAACGTGGGCCATAATATCACGTTGATTATTTGTTGCTAGGTGGGGTCGCTTCAGAGATATGAAGGTCAACTTTGTTTTTTTAAATGGGGTGCTATGTTTGGTACTTACTTTCTGATAGCGCCTATCGAGACGAATCCAATGATGTGTAACAGTGAGGTCTTTGACGGTAAACGAAGATCAAAAAGCTGGCATGAACGTCCAATTACAGAAGGTGTTCGAAGTGATGGCCATTAGTATCAATGAAGTGCTGCAATCTTATTATCATGGATTGAGTGGTATTCCTTATCACATCGGCACTTTTTAAAGCACATGCTCTGACAATTCTCTCTTGCATATCTTCAGGTGTAGTTGGAACTTCGTTATAAACAATAACTTTTACGAATTCCCACAAGAAAAAAGTCCAAAGGCGTCAAGTCTGGCAAACGAGCCGGCCACAACATCTCTCTTCCGCGTCCAGTCCAAACGATTTGGGAATTGCCCCTGTAATTCATTTCTAGCCATTAGCGAAAATGTGCCGGACAACCATCGTGTTGGTACCACATAACAGACCTAATGTTTATTGCAGGAATGTTGTGTACTTGTTACAATTAAGACTTCCTTCGATGAACTAGGAACCTATACTTCTGTCCTCCAGAATCCCACACCATACATTCACCGACCACGATTTTTGGTGTCCAACTTGCCGCAGCCAACATGGTTTTTCATTTGCCCAATAATGCATGTTATGCAAATCAACATTTACATGGTTTATGAATGTAGCCTCGCCAGTAAATAAAACCAAATTAATAAATGTGTCATCCCTCTGAATCTGAAGTTGAGCCCATCGGCAGAATTCAGTTCGACGCGTACAGTTTGTTCAGTTAATTCTTGGTGGGGACTGATATGGCAAGGATAATACTTATGGCGATGCAGAACACGAACAACTCTACTCTGGCTCATGCCAGATTCCTTTGCGATTTGACGCGAACTAACACAAGGATCTCGAACCAAAGTGGCAAGAGTACCAATTTCCGTTTCCTCGTTAGTAACTTTCCTTTGCCGGATGTGCTTCCGATGCGTTAAAGATCAAGTTGTTCTCAATTTATCATACACATATTTAAATGTACGACGTGTAGGGTGAGTATGTTGAGGATATCTTTCAGCGTATAGGTCTCGAGCTCTCACTGAATTTCGTTGGCATTCTCCATAAATGAGAAGCATATCGACTTGTTCTTCGATGGAATACATCATTCACATTCGCTTGATTTGACGATACTAGTCTTACCATTCCTATTAGTGTTGTATTGCGAAACTGTCGAATGATGTCTACATGTCAATGGCACGTTACGTGGATACGCCGTATTCGGCGAATATTTACTATCTGCGCGATATACGAGAGAGAATTGTCAGAGCATGTGCTTCGATAAGTGCCGATGTACAATTTTAGGAAACATTTTTGGAACAGTGATCAATGGAGTATTATATTTTAACTGAAGTTCACTCTTGATCACAACAGTTATGTCTCAATAACGTAAGTGTTGTGATCAGTTCAGTTAAAATATAAGTGCCGATGTGATAATGAATACCACACAGTCCATGATAAGAAGATTCCAGCACTGCATTGATACCAGTGGTCATCACTTCTAACACCTTCTGTAAATGGACGTTCATGCCACCTTTTTGACCTTCGTTGACCTTCAAAGAACTTAATGTTACACATGATTGGATTCGCCTTGATAGCCGCTATCAGAAAATAAGTACCAAACTATAGCATCCCGTTTAAAAAACAAAGTTGACTCTCATATCTCTGATGCCACCCCACCTAGCAACAAAAAACCAACGTCATATTATGGCCCCCATTGTTCCATGCAACATTTGTCCCACAAACGTTTCATCTACTATCATACTTTTGGAGTTATTCTACGTGGCAGTTAGGTGGCAGTAGTTAGTGACTCTCCCTATTTGTCCCTACCTTACACCTCGCTGTTGCAAACGGACCCTACACCACGACACAGATCCAGATTTGAATAAAGCGAACAGCGAAAAAAGTGGCACGACGGAGGGTTGAACATGGCTCGCCCATCTTTTTTTATGCTCTTTATCAAATAAAATAGTTCTCGGAAACGTAAAGATCTTTGCAACATCACTTTCTTCACATAAATCGTATAACACTAATAAACATAAACTGCTTTATTCAGTAGGAAACAATAACGGACCACGCCCCTCTTCGTGGGCACGTTCCTCTCAGATCCTGTTGTATCTCGCGTTGGTGCCGGGTACGTCTTCACGTATGGTGCTGGGTCCTTCCCACTGTCCTGGTCTTTTCTCATTCAGAATAATTATATGCAATAATTACATTCTTCTACCCGGTAGACGCCAAGTGGGTGGATGATCAAGCAAGGCACTCTTTAAGAAATTAGCTTAATATATTCGATATCTCGGATGTTGCATAATCAATGTGTGACGTTCTTGTAGTAAGGCCCAAACGTCTAACACATTCTTATTGCCCTCTCGGAAAAGGTTAAGGACAGTCAGCAGTGAGACCCCGAATCCATGTCATTGCCTTGGTCTTCTTTCGGGGAAAATATGTCATCTGGGAGAAGTAGTATTCGTGGTTTCGATCATATTTGGGACCAAACGCCACACTGCTGCCGAAGGCCCACATATCAGGTTTTGTTCGTCTGTGTCCATAACATGCATAACACTGCACTGTGGACACAGTGGAGTATCCGTCATGTGAACTGTATATAACCTGGAAATAGTCAAAAATGGTTCAAATGGCTCTGAGCACTATGGGACTTAACATCTGGGGTCATCAGTCCCCTAGGACTTAGAACTACTTAAACCTAACGAACCTAAGGACACCACACACATCCATGTACGAGGCGGGATTCGAACCTGCGGGCGTAGCGGTCTATGTGGTGCACTGTACGCCATACCACTGACCATGTCACTGTTGGTTGCCGCCTCTCTAAGGCATTATTCGGCCGTCCTCGAGTCAAGATGCAATATATACTACATGCCGTGGCCGTCCTGGCACTCGGTAGTTCCATATGTACATAACTGTGTTCCACAAAAAAATGTGGGCTAGCGATAGTGAGATGTGAGCCACTGCTACCGGTGCCAGACAAGAATATGGTGACAGTACGTTTATCAAGGTGCCCGGCAGACTTGTCTGGAGTCATGTCCACATATTGATCACTGCTCGGTCGCGGACGTGGACTAGCCCAAGGCCTCCACGACTACTAGAGGAAGAGAGGGTTTCATATCCGACCTTAAGAAGCAGCCCTGTGCTCACAAAATATCCTAATACCGCGAGGATTCGGCGCGCCAACACCACCGGCATAGGAAGACTTTGGACCAGGTGGAGGATGCGAGGAGCTAGATAAGTGTTGGCAAAGGTGACGCGTTGTATCATGTGTAGAGCGCTTAATCTGTGGCTAAGAATACTCCCATGAATTGTTTGCAGAAGATTTCTAACGTCTGAAGTGAAGATAACTCCCAAGCATTTCATCTTGTACATCTGCTGTAATGGTGCTGCACTTCCCGTCGGGATGTCTCTCCCGATGTTCATCGATTCCGACTTTGCAACATTCGTACGACTTTCCGTAGCCAAACCGTACAAATTAATCCAATGTAAGGCCACTCTTGCCTCGTCACCCGACCGTGCTAAAAACACCAGGTCGTTCGCGCATGTTTTGCAAATAAACTTCTGATGCCTTATCGCTCTCCTTGGAATCGGTTCCGGAACCCACAGAGCAGCGGCTCGATAGCGGTAGCATAAAAGATTGTCGACAGCGGGTACCCTTGTCTGATCGATCATGAGATGGTGATGGGCCCACCATGCACCCATTGATGAGCACCCTGGATGAGGCACCGTGGAGTAGTCGCATTACCACGGTGACAAAACTCTGTGGAAACTTCATTTGCGTCATCACTTTCATATGACAGGCGTGGATCACCCTGTCAAAGGTGCGATCGAAATCGACATATTGTTGCCAGTGCGATCACATCGTGGTAGTCGCTGAGTGGCGTTTGTACATTGCTATCCCCTCCTAACTGGGTTTAGTTGAATGATATCACTTGGCGCAGTACGCGCTTGAAATGTGCTGCAAATATCCTGGTGTAGAACTTGCAGTCGCAATTAAGAAGGGTCAGTGGCCAGTAGGCCTGTATCCCTGTGCCGCCGGATGGTTTGTGGATAGGGATGATCATTACTTCCACAAACGCCGGCGTAAGATAGACTTTGGAAGACATCAATTTGCGGTATATGATGGTCCATCGCGGATTCATGAGATCTCTAAATGTCCAATAAAACTCTAACGGAAACCCGTCGGGCCCCGGCGACTTGTTCGACGCTACCTTATCGAGCGCTTCTACTACGTAGTCATCCGTGACTTCACCCGTTAATTCTCGCTCGGCCGTCGCGTCGAGACACGCGGATAGCGTTTGTGGGATACCATGGAAGGCTGCCTCATCGTGATCCGCTACTTCATGGAGGTGGCCGTATTGTTCCACAAAGGCGTTGGCAATGTGCTTTTGCGTAGTCATACGGCGACCATCCGGGAGTACGACCGTCTGTACTAAGGCTCTGCGGCGAAGATGTTTTTCTCTGATAACGTTATACATCGATGGCGGTTCTCCTCGGACTCGTTCAGAGGCCCATGCCGCGAACTGCGAACCCCTCAAGACGGCGTTGCATTATGGAAATAATTTGGGCCTGCGCTCGTTTGATAGCAGCACTCCGATCCTATGAAGGCGCTTGCACAGAAAGATCGCGGATCATCATGAAATAAAATTCCGTTTTGTGGCGCCTCCACATCATCAGCTCTCTTCCGTATGCCTCCACATCATCTGCTCTCTTCCGTATGCTCAGAGCAATGCAGGCTTAACGCATTCCAGCCACCATTGCAACGTCGAATATGTCGGGAGGCGTTGTTCACATACTTGCAAAGTATCTTCGATTAAGTATCTGCATTCAGGTTCCCTGAGGTGCGCTGTATTCAATTTCCAAACACCTCGATTCCTTCACACTCGTTCGCGACTTAGGGCGACCGTGCATATGTACGCTATGTGATCTGAGAAGGCGACGGGCCATAATTCTGCATCGAGGACCGCAGATTCGAGACGACGTGTTACGTAAATTCGATCGAGACGACTTGCAGAGTGACTTGTGACATACGTATAGCCAAGTCTGTCGCCATGTGTCGTCTCCCATGTATCGATTAGATTCATGTGCTGTATCAGTTGCCGCAGCTCCTGGCATAAATTATAGCATGGGTGCTGTTCCTTTAGTGCGAGCACGCAGTTGAAGTCGCCTCCAAATAAGACATTTTCATACCGGCTAGGAATAGTGGCGCAATCTCCTATGCGTAAAATCGGCATCGATCGCTCTTGTCGGACCCCGACGGTGTGTAGATGTTAACGATCCGTACTCCATCAGAGTGAGCGCAGTCCTCCCGCTGACGGCAAGTACTCCACATCGTCAGCTACTGTGTCTTCACGTAGAAGTATCGCTGTTACGCTGTTGTCATCTGTAGTGGGTGTAATGTTTATATCGTACCCATAGAGATCGGGGAAGCTCTCGACACAAACTTCCTGCAGAAGGACGATGTCGACGTCTGACACACGTAGGATGTCTCGTAATAATTGCAATTTGACCGGTGCTCTAATTGTATTAATGTTAATAGAGGCTGCTCGATACGCCTGCCGCTGCTCCTCAGTGCGTCAAGTGCAGATGAACGCTAATGTGCACTTGTGTGCTGCTTCTCGCCGACATGGTGTCTGTGCGACCATCTACATCTTCTGCGTGCTTAACAATCGGTGGACGCCGCACCCGCCATTGCTGCTGAGTCGTCGATCTGTGGATCAGTACCGGATTCATCGGCCCCATTCCTGTGCTGAAGGTCCATCTCTCGCTCTTTCACAGAGCTGAGTGAAGGCAAAGGTGTTGCTGCGGTGGCTGGAGGGACTCCTACTGGCGGAACTCAGTCTGCGTTCAGCCCCTGTCTCGTGTGATTCACGTCGTACTGCTGTGAAGGAGGAAGAATATCCCGTTTCGCATCCGGATTCACCGTGTCGTCGTTACACACTACTCCGTATGCTGTGGAGTGCATTAAGCAGGTGTCCGAAAGGGCGAGCCGTCGTTCCTCGTGGCGCTTTGGCGATCATTATTTGCGCGAGTGCAGAATTGCGTCCCGGCGCTCAGGGACGAAAGCAGCTGTCGACACAACCGTAGTATCAATTTCCATCCTTCCTACTGATGCTTCCGCTTTCCCGTCGCTCAACAGCGTCGCCGGCAAAGGAGTCTTGGAAGTGGACGTCGTTTAGCCACAGGTTGCTGTCTCTGCAACAGGCAGTTGCCATAACCGGTCAGGATGGTACAGCTGGTCATTCTTCAGGATAGGATCTGTTCGAAACGCGTCCACATACGTTAGTGTCAGCGGCGTCAGACACGGGTTGGCCAGTTGGAACTTGCACAATCCTCTGCTGCACGCATTCGGAATGGACGTGGCCTTCTTTCCCGCATCCATAGCATGTTTTGGGTTGTACATCGGAGATAACTATTGCTCTGCATCCGCCGATGAACGAGTATGAGGGTACATGTTGTGTCAATTCTATTGTGATCTGTCGCACCCAATTGAGAACTTGGTAGGCCGTGAAGTTGGAACATTTTTCCTCCGTGCGGCTAAGCACTCTTCCATATAGCCGTAGGGCATCAGTAACCAAGTCAGACGGAACATCGAATGGAAGTTCGAAAATGCGTATGCTTATTAATCCTAGTCGTGCATGAGCAATAGCTGCATCTCCAACATGTGATCGGATTTACGAAATTTGAGTCCATGTTTCGTATCTTGAATGATTTTGTCACACACTGCATCATTAGTCAGTTTGACGTAGACGACACTGCTCGTTATGGAGAGGTGTAATTCGATACGTTCGTTGTAATTAAGTTTAACTTCGTCTCGTAGGAACCTTTCTATTTCATAGGCTTTCGCTCGCGCATGATCATTCTAAAAACAAATCTTAAGAGTCGACTTTCGAGATGCATGTGCCATTCTATATCCGTGGTTACAAAACCTACGAGTGCACAGGAAAGGTAAACAACCGCGGCAGGGACGTAAACAGACGTCTGAGCCGCACCACCGTCGGAGGCAGACTGTTGGCAGTCCAACTCCGTAACCACTTAACCACGACGCCATTTCTCGTCCCTTCTGCTCTATATTGCACTACTTCTTCTTGGACCGTTCACTGTTTCTATTTTGCATTTTTTTGCAGTCCAGTAAACCTTCTTCCTGTTTTTATGCTTGATCTGTGTTCAGTTTTTACGGGCTGTCCATTGGGCCCCCTTACCACTAAATCTGAGGTCAGTTTCCCTTGTTAGTGTTAAGGAAAAAAAATGGCTCAAATGGCTCTGAGCAGCTGCAATTCTTTAGAACTTAGAACTTAAACCTAACTAACCTAAGGACATCACACACATCCATGCCCGAGGCAGGATTAGATGTTAAGGAAAATCAATACTTGGACACCAACATGTTCCCACAAAAATAATTACGAGTCGTATGTTGAAATTAACTAAAATACAGGAAAATGGGTAGTGACATGCCAAAACATAAATTTCGTATGACATATGATACTTTGTCACATATGTAACAGAAGAAACTACTAAAAAATGTAACTTCTATACACGTAATATGTTTGACAAGAGTGAAAACACAAAATATGTGTTTTCAACCAGGATGAATTGTGGTCATGGAATACATACCTTGGTCTCCCTAACCCTAAATTTTTTTAAAAAAAATAATGTGTACACACAGTCCTAACATTACTCACGTTCGTCGCACATAGTGTCTTTCTTTTGCGATGCAAACTCAAGTTGTGTGATGATGGTGTGGCGGGAGATGAGATGGTCAGGCAGTCACATGGATCCTATCCACAAGGGAGTACGTCGATGTGTCGCAGCCGTCGTGTATGTGAACTCTCACGTAGAAGCGGTTCCGAGGCGAATCAGTATGGGAGCCTGATGGCCCACCATTCTGAAGTTGGTTGACATTTTTGCAGCAAATGGTTAAAGCTGTGAGGGTCGTGGCTTCCCAGCAGTAACGTGCACGTCGAGGTAGGTGAGGCGTCCCACGGGTCGGCGCCCTCGTAGACGCCCAATTTTTCCACTGGCGCCGTATGTGGGAAGTGGCCTACCGCAGGTGGATGCGTTGAGAAACACCTCGTGACTTGCCCATAGGCTAACGTGCCTATGGGCAGCATACTACAGGCGTCCGTGACCATGAAGCGGCTGGACGACTTCTCGCGGCCTCTTCCCCCGCAAGAAGTGTTGACATGGACGTTGGCACGGCGCATCTGCCACGACACAGATCGGCGCCATGTTGTCTGGTGGGGCTTGTGTTGGGCAACAGACCGGCTGCCGGTGTGGGACACGCTGTCTCAACGACGGCCAGAGTGACTTTGCCCCGGCAGCGCGAATGGCGGCCGCCCAGGGATCCGTCCGCCCGCCTGCTCGCCTGTAGGCCGTCCAGACATGCGCCTACGCCTGCTCGTCACTCCCTGCCACCAGGCGGAGGCCAGCTCCCACGTCCGCTGTAGCTCCCCCGAGTGCCCCTCTTGGTGCACGTCCGCAAATGATTCTGCCTCCTCATCTCGGTTTTCTCCTGCACAATACCGGGACCCAAATTTGTCTATGCACTGACCAGCAACCGTCACAGAATGTTTACCTTAAAAGTTATCCGTAGCAACCATCGCTAGCTGAACCACTCAAGAAAATAATTTTAAGGATTATAAAATTTACTGGTGTTCTTCAATCTTGTGATGTTATCCAAAATGAATATCTAAAATTAAACACTTGACAGAAGTTTATAATGATAACGTGTTCACGTGACGATTACAACGGAATATTTTAACATAACATGAAATGTAGCAAAGGAAATTCTTATCGTCTTTCTTAAGGATAATTATGTTCCGCAACTACAGAGAATTGTTTGTGTGAGATACCCCCTTATTTACTATTTTAAGATAATTGATTATTGCTAACGTAAACTGATACGTAAGACTACCCTCCACCTTCTGTTTCTTCATGTTACAATTATGAGCTAACATGCAAGATAAAGAAATCCATGAAACTAGCGTTCAATATGATAAAACTAGAAAGGAAAGTAGAGTGCTTATAACTTTGATATTTGAGACCCAAAAAACTGTTACCTAGTCTGACCCTTTTGGTGTTAGCGCCCTGTCCAGACATATCCAGGCACTCTCCGATGTATTTTGTGAGAGCAGCTCCAGTGAAATAATTTTCAGATAACATTGTCTAGATAATTCCCCAATAGTCACATCAGACAAAAGATATGGTATGACTTCTGCGGGATCATGAATAACTTTGATGTAATACATATTGAGAGCTGAAAGAAACGGGATGGTAATATACAGTATACTCCTCTAGTGTCTTCTCTATGTTAATTGGTGAGGCCACAGAGCTAGTGCCACGGTTAGGCATTGTACTTTGTGATGAGGCGTGGCCGACAGGGTCGGTCCGGTTGTGTGCCCATCTTCTTGCTCATTCATTGTTACTCAGTACGCTCTCTCCTAAACTCGTAATTGCTTCAGATTGATTGCACTGCTGCACAGGAGATAAGAGTGAAATTCCTCTTGTAAACAATTGCAGCCTGAAAATAAGACAAGCGAAATCATCATAAAGCCGACTTAACATTTACTGCTCTCGGTCCAGAGTTTCTTGTTTGTCATGGGATACTTCTCAGTCCTCCACTTATTCCCCTCTCCATGTTTCGGTAATTTTCCCACATGCGCAATGGCATGGTGATACTGTGATGCAATCAAATACGTGCTGATATCTCTACGCAGCAGTGGCGAGGGTGGTCTCTACGGCCACCTTAGCACCTTACGCACTTAGTAATGCAACTCGACGCATCCAATGCTGTCGCTCACAAAAGGAAATCCCAGTCGGATGAACCTACCATATGCAAACGACAGTTACCATCGAAACGGTCCTACACACAAAATAAGTGTCTGTGATTAATCGCGGAGCGAAGTGAGGCAGGTGCAGGACTATCAAGGCGTGCTCCATGCTCAGTGAGGTACTCTCTCGCCCTCACACCCCATAACACCACCACAACACGAGAGCAAACTCACCACACGTCACTGCTAACGTCAAAGGCGACAACAAACACGTAGCTGACAGCTGAGAAGAATCACAGATATACTAGAGCATGACCAGTACTTATGTTCTTATGAATAGGTACGTGTCACTCAACCAGCAGCATACACACATAAAAAAATGGAAAGAAGCAATAATATTCTAGACAATAACACATATAGCTATCCCTTAGTACAACTACACACACAACAGAAAAAATACAATAAAAAGGAAATAAGATACCTAAGGGAAAACGAGCATACCATTGGGGACATAAATCCCAAAAACTGTTTTATGTGGCAGACGTAATGGAGCCCGATTAACTTTTTTGTCGTTAGTGATTCCAGCTCCACTATGTTTTCATGCGCGATCCTCCGCACTCAGAACGGCCCGTTGCATACCGAAAATAATTTGTGACCTTTCTGCTTCACAATGTTGGAAAGTCAGAAGGACTTCACGAGTACCTTGTCGCCGATGTGGAACTCACGTGTCTGTGCTTTTCTGTCAGCTCTCGTCTTTCTACTTATGTGTCTTATGTGACGGCCGGCCGCGGTGGTCTAGCGGTTCTAGGCGCGCAGTCCGGAACCGCGCGACTGCTACGGTCGCAGGTTCGAATCCTACCTCGGGCATGGATGTGTGTGATGTCCTTAGGTTAGTTAGGTTTAAGTAGTTCTAAGTTCTAGGGGACTGATGACCACAGATGTTAAGTCCCATAGTGCTCAGAGCCATTTGAACCATTTTTTTTCTTATGTGACTCACACGACCTCGGCAGCAAGTCTATTATTTTCCTAAACAGGTGTTGTGGTTGCCGGTTGCAGAGCACCGTCACTAGCGCCAGTTGCATAACCCCGTGGGGTTTCTCACTTAATATGTCTTAGAAATCCTTCAAAAAGATGTCCTACGATGTGTGTTGTTTGCTGCAGTAAATTCTGCATAGGTTCCCCAGGTCCTTCATCACACATTCAGCAATTCTGGAACTTGGATGATGAAACGAGATGAATACGGGTGATATCTGATGCTTTTTCATTGTTTTTTTTTCCACAGCGTCGCGCTGAATTGCGTTCCGTTGTCGGAAATAATATTTTCGACATCCCCCATTTGCGGGAGGAAATAGTTGCGAAACAGCTATCAGCGTTGTGGCTCTCTTCAGATGCGTTAGTGCCACAAACTTCGAGTAAGTTCTATGAACACCAAAAATGAAACAGTATCCTCGTTTAGTGCGAGACTCGGACCCTATGAGGTCTGTTGCCGCAAGTTGCTTATTTTTCGGGACATAATGGGATAAAGACGTGCCTTCTGATAGGCCTTGCACACTGACAGAATACGGCGAATCCTTCGCTCCATCTCATTAAAGTGTCCGACAGCCCGTAGTTTGAGGAGAACTTATTGGGTGTACCAGACTATCTTGTGTATGAGGTGCTCTGGTTGGCTTCTCACCGGTCCTTCCATTTGCTTTTGAACTTCAAAAGTGCGTGGTCTTTGTCTTGCTCGTTTTTCATGTCCCTCATGGTAGCCGTCACATTCTGCTCAAGTGCGACTTTACGCATATAATAGGAACAGCAATGTTCTCCATCCGGTTCCTCCTTATTGCTCCGTACAAAGCCTAATGATGAGCGTTACAAGGCGTCTGCAATAATGTTGGTATTCCTTTTATGTGAATTATTTGGAAGTCATATTACTGGGCAAGAGCGCCCGTCAGGTGAGCAGTTTGTATGTCAACTTCACCGCGAGCAGAAACTCCAGCGCTTTATGGTCGGTATACATTCGTGTTCTCCGTCCTTACAGGAAGTACCTGAACTTTTGCAAGGCCCATGTCACAGTGAGTGCCTCCAGTTCAGTCACCGAATAGTGCTTCTCACTCTTCGTGAGAACCTGACTGCTGAACGCAATGATTTTCCATATCAAATTTCACGCCTCCCTGTACTTCTGAAAAACGATTACGCCAAACCCCGACTAGGCACTGGCCGTCACCACGCAGTAATCTTCTGCCACGTTCGCGTGTGACAATATCGGCGCCTGAAGCAAGACCGATTTCAGAGCTTGAAATTGCTGTTCTACCACTTCGTCCCTAACCCAAGGCGTTTTCTTTCCTCTGATTTCTGTTAAGCGGGGGCTGCCGAATATTTCGGTATGTACGAAGCCTTGAAAAAGGTTGTTTACGCGGAGATAACCGCGTAGTTGTCTCTTGGATGGTCGAGGGAATTTGGCCATTGCTTCCAACTTATCAGGATTTGATGAGATTACATCTCCAGTAATTATATGCCCTAAAAACTTGACACTAATAGATCCAAAACACGATTTTTCTATGTTTAGAGTAACATCATGTTCTTTGTATGTGGTTAAGAGTTCCCGTAACAGCAAATTGTCTCTCTGCCACGTCTTTTATGCGATAAGCAGATCATAAACGTGGCTAGTAGCCCTTTCGTCTAGAAAGTCACTATGGATTCCATGTAAACCTTTAATGAAGACGGCGGACGAAGTATTCAGGCCAAATAGCAATCTCCTATGGTAGCATTTCCCGAATGCAAGAATGGCGGTGTACTGCTTACATTCGGGATGCAGCTCAGTCTGCCATAAACTACTGCGTAGGTCGATGGAGGAGAAAACAGAGCCCCCCCATGGAAGTTCTGGAGCAGCTCTTAAGCCTTCCCGGCCTGGCCGTTTCTGTGTCGATTATTGTATTAATCTCGCAAGAGTCTAGGCGTGTGGATCCTTCTTTCTGTTCTACAGCTTTGATTGGGTTGTTGTAGGTGGACCTCGCTGGTTATATTATGCCGTCTGCTAGCATTTTAGAGATTTCGGCTGCTACCTTGTCCCAATATATGTGAGGAATTGCGTAACGAGGGACGAAGGACTTCGTATGAGGTCTCACTCTGAATTGGTAAATAAAGTTCTTAATCGTCCAGGGCTTAAATAAAAGCACTCCTGTGTCCACCATCAGCACGCTTTCGAGTGGTTTCTGCTCCAGCTCCATATTGTGCGAGGAGACGACCTTGCCCCTTATTATCTCCTCTAACTGTTCCTTGACCTCGATCTCTTCCTTCCTATCATCATTACCGCCGTTACCGATCGATCGATTAGCCTAGCAAAGCTTCAGACTGTCAGCCAGCAAGTGTGCCCGAATTGATTGTTCGTCAAACATAATCACAGTTTCGATTTAAGGTGACCACTCCTCTGCAGAGGTCGGGCATCGCGTGGTATTCACTCAAGAAATTCATGTCAATGACCAGTTCGATTGCTAGGTTCGTCACCACAACAAAATCTGTTTCTAGGTGGTGGCAGTGACACGAAAACTCGAGTCTGTCTGCCGGTTGACCTCTGTGTCCTTTCCTGCAATTGCACCTCTGATCTTGAGATGTTGGTCAGTTCCTGTTTTCTGTACAACGACGAAATGCCTGTTCGGAAATGGTTGTTACGTGGCTAACGCTGCCCACAGTGCCACGTAACGTAAACTCCCCTACAGTAACAGAAATTACCGGACGCAGGTCGTCACTGCCAACTTCGTTTTCTTCTCTTAATATCTCACGGGTATCCTCGTACCTAATTACATGAATCCGGTCTTTCCCGAAATTGTTAGAGGAGTGATTGTGGACTGCCTAAACTCGCCTCTGGAGTCAGTTGCCGCTAAGGCTTCGGTTTCGCGGTCTCTGAGACAGGTTGGGACCTCGGATCTCAATTCTTTTGCCCTCTTGTACATTTTGGTTAGCTCCACTCCAACCGCTCGCCTGCTGTTGATCGTGCCCCTTATCTCGCCAATTTCGGTCAAATCTTCGTGTATTATCTTGCTCATTCCACTGGCTCCCATAGTTCTTGTGGTCTTGCTGCCCTGATCTTCCTCCTGACGCTTCAGGATGTCCATTCCTTTAGTTTTTCCTATCGTTGTTCTGGCGCGGTTGCTGATTATTCCTCTCATTAACTCTTTTCTGATTTTCATACATCTGCTCTAATTCACACTGTAAGGTCTTGAGTGCTTCTGTACTGTGTCGGGAGGTTTAAGACACAGAACCGAATTATTTATGATGTGCTGCAGGGCGCTTTTAGGAACTGATTCTTCCACAAAAAGCCTCAAACATCTTGACGGGACTCTTGTGGCCTGACGATTCAAAGTCTGCCCACATCGTTATCTCCTGTTTCATTCTGTCTTGCAATTCTAGCGACCAGTACGTGGTGATAAATGCCTCTTTGAACTCATCATAGGATTAACAGTTTGCTGCGATATCGAGCATCTTCTCGCCTCCATGTGTGCACAAATAAACTCTAATTTTGCACTGAGAGGCCGTGACGTTGGCACCAACCCACTAAACTGGCCGATACAAATATTAGGGTGCAGTGTGTGCCCGTTATTGAAATGTTGCCATCTGTTATGTCATAAAGGCCTGAATCATCTCTAAATGTATCCTGAGTTGCTTTTCTCATCTGTTCCAAGTTAACCCTCGAGTGCGTACTCGTCTTGTCCCCGCACGTATTTTGTGGGGCACTACCCGATGTTCAACCCATCTGCATCATTTGCACTGTTGGGAACGCGTATTTTTGTGCTGTATCGGATGTATTTATCCTTGAACCACCAGATCTGAGCATTCGCTCAATCTGAGCTACCCGGTCGTCCAAATTTGTTTTCAGCTCGACCGCATTTTGTCCCTGTCCCAGTAGTGTGGCCACGGTCTCACCATTATTGTTCACTGTGTATTTCGCGAGTTCGGCTCAGCCGTTCGCAACAAGAGCCATTTCCTTTGCCTCTGCTGCTTCTGTCCTAGCTAAGCACGCGTCTCTTTTAGCGGCAAGCGCCATTTGTCTGTCTTCCGCACTCATTCGTGGCACCTCCTGTAGTCTGCCACAGAATTCGTCAATATGGTCGTACTTCGTTCCTGTAGTTCTTTCGAGCTCTCCTCCGTTCTTTTATCGGTCTCCTGAATTTTCTTTCTTATTTCTCCCGTACTCTTTTCCCACCTTTTGTCTATCTCTTTAAGAAGAGCAATCACGGGATGTTGTGGTAGTTCGTCACCCATAGCGATAACCGTTGACTTGACTCGCGATTTCGAGCGTTGTTGAAGTGGCATCGACTGAACGACCTGTTTTCCTCATGTCGTCTACTGTCTGTCACGTCCAGTACCTCCTTAGTTTTAAGTGTCAGCATTGTATCCTTATGATCTACCTCCGATGGGTGATAATCACCTGCATGCGATCATAACTGCACCGTGGTACTGTAAGTCAATTCGTCCCCCATTAAGTCCTCGTCTCTGCCAACAGTGTGCTCCATGACGATACAAAATTCTGTGCAATCTTCCTTTCTTAATAGTCGCGCCCTCTTCTGCCTCAGCATTCATGCATCCATGACATGACCCCAACGGAAACTTTTTAAAACGGAAACAGACTTAAACATCTGACCCTCTTTGCGTGCAGAATTGAATCATAAAAGACTGTCGCTCCAAAAACTAATGAAACACAAAAGTTAAACAGGTTATCGACACCGGTGAAAAAAACGATGTTCAACACTCTGAGTACATGTGATACGGAACCAACAGAACCATGAATTGTCACTGAAAATTATCCGCTAAATAAAGAAAAAACACTTAAAAGCTACCGCAGAAATAATGTTGAAAACACAAGAAAAAAATTGTAGGAGACCACCGAGGAAAAAAATTTGTATTTTAATCAGAATATTCCGAGGATCGATCTTAGGGCACGGATCGCTTATTATGGTAGTTAGCCCGTGGCTGCGTGTAGGTGTTCCTAACTGACGTGCAAAATAGGATCAGAGTGAAGCTCTGATGCATATAACACTCATGAAGGGTGCACGTCAGTTGTATGCAAGAAAGAAGCTGAGTTATTTTGGCCCCAATGCAACACGTCTTGAACTGGCTAAACTTCACACAAATTTAATTAAGAGATTGATTATTATTTCCCCTCCAAAAATAATGGTAGGTAGGAATGCAGGAGAATTTTGTAGTTCAGCAGTGAAATTCTGATCTAGAGTATTACAATGAGATTTATTGACTCAAAGACGAATATGAGCATGAAATTCAACTATGAGCTGTACGAGAAACATAAAGGCTGTGAGTTACGGAGAAATTTTCGAACAAAAATAGATAAAGGCAATGGCAAAATCCAATAGGGACCTATCTGAGAAAATTGCTGTGAGGCACTTATATGTGACTGGGGCGTCAATGAGATGCAAATTAATTGTAAACGCAGCTAACTTGTCAGTGATGTAAAATTTTGTCATCCTATTGCTAAAGAAAGGAAAGTGGCGCTAAGTGCGTCCGCTGTGAAGACAAGGCTACTGCGTTTGGGTCGTGAAATCGATTGACGGATTCCCTGTTAGATGGAACCACAAACAGCAAATTTCGGCGTATAGAAGACTGCTGCGATTCGTGGCAGAATACACTGCAACGAGATTGTGGCTTCCTAGGTAGAGGGCTCCAGACTCGACCGAGAAACTCTATTTGTCCAGGTGACGATCAGACGGTTTTTTTTTTTTTGTTTCCTTCGCCATGGTTCCGCTAGAGCTTCTACTCAGTTGCGCTAGTGAGCAGCCAATCGCGGCCCAACAACAGTTTTTTCCGCCAGTCATGGCTATTAAACGAAACGGCAAATCTCTCACTACAAAACTACGTCACTGTAGCCTCCAATGGCAGTTCTTCCCCCAAATCTCCAGGGCGCCCGTAATCATGAGTTGATGTAACAGTAAAAAAAAAAAAAAAAAATGGTTCAAATGGCTCTGAGCACTATGGGAGTCAACATCTTAGGTCATAAGTCTCCTAGAACTTAGAACTAATTAAACCTAACCAACCTAAGGACATCACACACACCCATGCCCGAGGCAGGATTCGAACCTGCGACCGTAGCAGTCCCGCGGTTCCGGACTGCAGCGCCTGAACCGCTAGACCACCGCGGCCGGCGATGTAACAGTCAACCTTCCAGCCACAGTCTTCGTGAGCTGTCTGCGCGGGGAGCCCTCGGCGTGGGACACGGTCACTGTGAGATGCCATGGTGGTCAGTACCCGTCGAGACGGGCGCCCGCTTCCGCGAAGTTCCAGCAAACAATGCCATAGGTCGTAGCGTCTTTCCTCCGTCCTGTTTGGATAACAGCATTCGCCGTCGTAAAACGGTTTCCGGGGGCGGCCACTGGCTGCCGGTTGCTAATATAAGTTGGCGAGCCGTGGGTCACGGAGTCTTTGACGCCGGTTGTCTCGCCCGTCCAGTCTATCCTCCGCTGGGCCAGCACGGCTATTGTCTATGGTGGCCGCATTTCTGGAATTCCGCCAGCCTTCTCCCCACGTCGAGCACGCTCAAATATGGCAGCTGAAACCTCTACAGCGGTCGCAAAGTGTTGGAGAATTGATTATATCTGTCACCCATGCAAATTACACTCATGTTCAGAAAAAATGATAACTTTTAGCGTATAGAGATAGAACGTTCATATTCGTAAGACACGTACATTAGTACGTTCTGCAGAAATGATTAGCATGTGAACAATGTTGGTCCGTTGGTTCAAGGTCAACATCGATATCGCGGCGCAGCACCAGACACCATTTTTTAGCAAGACAATGCACGTTCACTTGTTGCTGCACGAACTCTTGCCTTCTTGGTGTCACAGGATGTCAAACTTTTGCCCTGGCCCGCCAGATCGCCTGATTTGTCGCCTATCGAAAATGTGTGGGATATGGTAAAACGACGGTTACAGTACCGTGACCCAATGCCAACCACCATAGATGAATTTTGGAACCAAGTGAATGCAGCATGGATGGCTATACCACGGGACGCCGTTCGCTCCTGATAAGCGTCGATGCCGTCATGCATGGAACAATTTATCAGGGTCCATACCGTAACATGTACCTACTAGGCAACAGGACACATGCTGAACCGAGGTGATTCAAATGCTAATAATTTCTCTAGAAGATTCTAATGTACATGTCCTGTGAATATGAACGTCATATCTCTAGTCGCTCAAGGTGTTCGTTTTTTCTGAACATATGTGTATTTCCCTTACATGTCCATGCAGAGTATCGTATCACTGATTTGCATAACGAAATGTCCATCACATATTAAAAGCAATTTGCATATATGCAAATCAAACTTAATAATGGAAGATGGCCTGGCATAATGGGCGTGTGGGAGGGTCAGGATGCCTGCAATCTTACCCGATACTCGTGCTGTCTGCTACCCTTGAGCTGCAATAGATCTACCGCTTCTCTCGGTCTATACAAGGTCGCTTCAAAGTCGTAGAGTCCTAACCTGGGCGTAGTAAGGAAGAAAATTTTTCTTTTGAGAACAAATAACGAAGTCTTCTTTTTGAATCACACCCTGTAACTGTTGCTGATGTTTGTGTGCCGCCAACTTTAACTGGCACGGAACCGAAGCACTTCTGTACACCAATTTGTACGGACAGCACTTCACCGGGCTGGAAACCCCTACTACTTCGTCAGGATGTAGACTAAGCAACTGTGCGGCGTTGTTACATGCAATAAAACAATATTCCAAATTATTCCATTCTTCTGTGCGTCTTCTGCGTCGACCAGCGGCTACGAAATCCGGAGAAGAATCCGCTGCATACGATAGCTGACTCACAGCTGCGAGGACGCTGCATCAGCTTGGAGTGGAAGTCGATGACACCTGATGTGGCGGTTTCGCCGCCCGCTGGTGAGAAAGGAACGCCTTACTCAGTTGGTCTGCTTGGAAGTGGCGCTGGTCATGACGTGTGTGTTTCGATTCAATCAACATTTCAGGGAGTACTGAGTTCACGAGCGTACGTGGCGTGCGAACGTGTTCGACGAGCGCTCCGCTTATTTTAGCGTTTGTAGTGGGAAGGAGTGGTCGGAGTGCAGTGCAAGTTTCTGCGCGGATAGTTTAAAGGTGTCGTCTGTTACGCTACGCAATAAAGACTAGTTCGGGACTGTAGTTTGACCGTGAGAAGCTTTCCCGTGATAATGAATGTATTCTTGCAAGCCGTGTGGATAAGTTTCGTCAGCGGAGTGGGCGGGCGACCATTGTCCTCTCTGTCGGCGGCGACGCGAGGCGCCTTTTGCTGACGGCAGGCAGCAGTGACGTCGGACGCGGACTGTGCTCACAGCGCGGCTTGCGGCGAGCTAACTGTGCGAGCTGCAGGTGTTCGTTGCGTCAGGCGTCCCAAACAGCAGCGACCGACTCAGCAGACAACGTCTACAGATATTTTCAGGCGGCGTGTGGCTCTTATTTCCTTCAGCTTCTTTGACACTCGCGTTGGCACATTGGCACACACTGGCTGAACACGAAAGCCGAGTTAACAGTGTTTATCAGGACTAAGTCTGTTTTTCACCTACATTAGACCCAGAAATCGGGTGTTGGCTGTCGGTTAGCAAGTATCGCTTGGTGTGGGACTCGGGCTGCCTCTCCCTCACTTTGAGAAGGATTTTGAGTACGTGCTTAACGGGCTCTCCGCCAAGTTAAGATCCACGCCTGCACAAACACGCGGACGCTGGCGTCCGCTGTATCAAACACCAATGCAGGCGGCCAGACACCAAAAGTAAACATTAAAGTTACATCAGTAGAAAATGGGAATGGCAGCACACCAACACGGGAACAAGGACTAATCAGACGAGCAAACTCAACAGAGGATGTAACACCCAGACGTACAAACATGGAATCAAAAATGATAGCAGCTGTAGACGAAATTCTGGCGGATTTTCCATTCTAAGTAAAGGAGAAAAGGGTGTCTGCCACAATTACTGCACCATTTAGGAAAAAAAAAATATAGGCTTTAGCACTTAGGCAAATCAGACTTCGTGGACAAAATGTTGAACTATGAACTAAAAACAAAAAATTGCGCAGGGAATTAACGGCAGCAAATGTCGCTTATATAACAGACAGAATTCAACGTTTGGAAATGGCGATCGCAGACCTAAAGGATGAAAATCGAAAATTACACTCAGAAACGAAGCCAACACCATTGACATTCGCTGCAGCCGCAGCAGGTGGTCCACTCACCGAACCGAAAACTAGGGCTGAAGAACAAATCGAAATAACAAAAAGTAAACAGGCAATTGTCCACTTTTTAAATCAGGGAACAACCAGGATGTTAAAGCTATAAGGGAAACCTTAACTGAAGTAATAAACTGTAGATTTGACAGAATAAAAGTTAAAGCAACAAGGAACACAGAAAACACAATAATTCTTGAAGCTGAGAGACAAACAGATAATAAAAGAACATTAAACTTAAAGGAAATTCGAGGCGAGGAGCCCAGAAAACTAAGACGACTACTGGTAGAACAGAGCGTTCCAACAACACTTACAGATCAAGAAATTATGGAAGAAATAAATCGCATCCACCACATAACCAAAGAGGAATTTCAAGAAGTCAAAACGTGACTCAAAACAGGCCCAAAAGGGCAAATAACGGTAGATAATATTTCAGAGGTGACACATAGAGTCAGTTTTATTGCAGAGGGATAGGGTGTAGATACAATTTGAATCTTTACACATTAGGGACCATGTGTCAGTGCAAAAGTGCCTCAACTGTTGGTATTTCGTCGAAAAGATGTGACAGGGAAACAATTTGCGGGAAATGTTCGTAACCTGGTCACAAAAAAACCTGAATCTCATGATGAGACAACTGTTAGCTGTATTACTTGCAAGAACAGAAAAAAAGTAACAAAGCTGGAGGACTAGAATGTTCTATTAGCAAAGAACTCTAAAAATGAAAAATAGAAAAACGGAGATGTTGTCACCAACAGTGTGAACTATCACACACTACAATAAAAGTAATTAGACAACAACACTCTTCGGAAATTTAGATAGGGATATGAATACAAATATCAGGAACGGAAATGAACAGAAGTCCTCTGAACAAAACACAGATATGTACACCAGCATGCCACGTACCAGAAGCAAACACAAGTCACCAGCAACCAAACCACGAGCGTGTCGATGTGCAGTAATCTGGTGGCAACAACTTGGGCTGACCACAGGCTCTCCAACAGACGTGAATCCCCTCAATGGTTACAACATTGTGCAAGAAAAATATTTTGGCCTAACAGATTATATTGACGGTGCGTGTTTCTGCGGCGCTGTGGACTACAGTGCGGCGAGGCACATCAAACACGAACTTTTCCAGTGGGCAACACTCCAAACGATGACCTTACTCAGAGTAGAAGAACTGGAAGAGGAAGTCCTCAGCAAATAAGGCGTTAAAAACAATACACTACACTCAACAGAAGTACACAAAAATGACGATAAACTTCCGAGACACGGTCATGGTTCAAATGGCTCTGAGCACTATGGGACTTAACATCTGAGGTCATCAGTCCCGTAGAACTTAGAACTACTTAAACCCAACTAACCTAAGGACATCTCACACATCCATGCCCGTGGCAGGATTCGAACCTGCGACCGTAGCGGTCGCGCGGTTCCAGACTGAAGCGTCTAGAACCGCTAGGCCACATCGGCCGGCAGGCACATGCCCGCCAAGAACAGGGTCATGAGACAGTCCTTAAACACAACACACCACACTTTACAGTAGTACATAAAAATGACCATAGACATCCGCGACACCGTCGAGCCCATCCAGAACAGTATCGTAACACAGACGAAACACCAGTACATCTGAACACACCGAAATAACATAAAAGAAAATTAGTTCTTCCCTTATTAGATGACAGGTTACCGTATTATAAAAAAAAAAAAAAAAAAAAAAAAAAAAAAAAAAAAAAAACAATGTGAAACAAACACAAACAGAAAGCTTGAAACAACAAAAAGTGACCACACATCATACGGGTATTGTATTGCATGTTAACCGGGGACCTAGAAGCGACGAAGAGGCTCCGTCCCCCCCGCAGCCGCAGTGGTCCACAACCCCACGACGACTACCGCAGTCCACTTCACCCCTCCGCCGCCCCACACCGAACCCAGGGTGATTGTGCGGTTCGGCCCCCGGTGGCCCCCCCAGGGAACGTCTCACACCAGACGTGTGTAACCTCTATGTTTGCGTGGTAGAGTAATGGTGGTGTACGAGTACGTGGAGAACTTGTTTGCGCACCAATCGCCGACATAGTGTAACTGAGGCGGAATAAGGGGAACCAGCCCGCATTCGCCGAGGCAGATGGAAACACGCCTAAAAACCATCCACAGACTGGCCGATTCACCGGACTTCGACACAAATCCGCCGGGCGGATTCGTGCCGGGGACTAGGCGCTCCTTCCCGCCCGGAAAGCCATGCGTTAGACCGCACGGCCAACCGGGCGGGCCATCATATGGGTACTAAGAAGAACATGAACACACCGAAAAATGACAACGATTTTCAACTGACGAGACACCACCTCACACAAAACCGGAAACTAAATCAAGAGATAAACACCACGATCCAGTACATCAGACAGTGTTACAAAACCATGAAGTAAGAAGCGAAATAGACGACGACGACATCGAAGAGAACTCGCTCCGAAGTTGACAGGAAAACAAAGTGGTTTTTCGAACTGCACTAAGACCAGTAACAGGACTGAATCAGCCACTGGGAGACACTATTTTGCTAACCCACCACTGTACAAATGGACAGGATGATTCTACGAACCTAAAACCTACCCCAAAAAAAAAAAAAAAAAAAAAAAAAAAATGCTAACTCTGTAATCTTTTACGCAAATCATGGGGACGAGGAAATGAAGATCTTAACCTTGACAATGTCTTCAAGGACCTAGTAAGGACGCATGGTCGCTTGTGCCTCGAACACACAAAGAGCGAGCTGAAGTGCTTTGTTTTTACTCAATTCCTATGATAAAAGTCTTCCAGCTAAGCTGTATGGGAAGCACGACGGTGGACGAAGAGCATGGCACGCTGGTGAACGAGGTATGCGCTGATTTATTGTGTATACAGGAAATGTACCCACGATGTGGAAGAATTCCAGGCCAACAAGGCCTTGGCTGCAATCGTTATAGTAAACACTAACTTTATGGTAACGCAAATAACGCAACTATGCACACAGCATAAGGTTACAGTCGAAAGAACTTCATACCGGAAACATGGACCATCTGGTCCATCTACGCTCAGTACTCATTTCATATGGAGCCTTTTGCTCAAGTAGTAAAAGAAGTTGCGCGATTCGCAAATGGCAGACGACTGCCTATCTTAACAGACGTAAATGTTAAGTCAGCCCTCTGGGAGTCTGACAGAACGGACGCCAGAGGACAAATAATAGTCGACATTATAAGTCAATGTAAGCTTTTCATTTTAAACAAACCAGGCCAACCACCAACCTACACGGAAATATTGGAGTAGGCAGCAACACAGACATTTCTGTGGCAAACGGCGCACCATTAATACAGTTAACGAACTGGCAGGTACTCGATAGGAGAATACTCAGTGATCATAATGCAGTAAGTATATACACTAAAACAGACACAGACACATCATAGTATCCAAGGTTGCTGCTACGTAAATCAAACTGCCAAAAACTAAGGCACGTTATTAAAGAGTATCCTCTATGTGTGTCCCAAGGAAGCATAGATTACAGATATCACGTTCTTACAGACGTCCTACAGACAGCACAAGCTTCAGCAGTATCTGTAATATGCGACGCACACAAACAAAGTACACCATGGTCAGCTCTATTAACAAAACAAAAGAAACTCGTGATAAACTATGATATTACCAAAAATCAAAGACACCGCAGGGAAGAGAAATTTATTTCAACAGTACCACGACGCTAAAACACGATACAAAGACGAACTACACAAGACCAGGAAAGACCACTCGGACACACATGTTAGGACAAACTTACAGAACAGCATCTGGGGGGAGTCATTTCAATTGTAGGCTGAACGTATCAAGACCCCGACAGTATTGTCAACACTGAAGAAACCAGATAGTATTGCCAGGAGAGGCTGGAGATGCACAGCAAAGTATCTCCTCAACAAACCCCTTCGTGACGATGACTACACTGAGGACAACCAGCTTCACACTGAACTTCGCAGCCTGCTAGATGACAAATACGAAAATGAAGGTATCACCCTTCCTTTGCTCGCGAGAAAGTTGCATTGGCAGTATACAAAAGAAAGAACTAAAAGGCTTCGGGCCGGGATGGCTTCCATCCCGAAACCACCAAACAAGCTGTTCCACTTATCGTGCCATACCTTACAGACTTACTGAACAATGATCATCTAGAAGGACAAAACACGAATATACGGAAGACGGCAAGTGCAGTTATAATCAAGAAAGCAGAGGAAAAAGACCCGGCTGACCCTGAGACATACAGGCCAACATTCCTCATTAACATCCTGGAAAAGGTACGAGAGAGATTGCTGTGCGACAGATTCAGTCGCACTGGCCGCTCTTCGACCTTCACTTACATCACTTTGGCTTTCGACATCATAAATCCATCGACGAAGCATTAAACAGGGCCATAGAGATGACAAAGGCAATACATGATAAATACACAGTAGCATTCCTAATTGACATAGCTGGTCCTTCCGACAACCTTTTGTAGCGCTGTTCGCAAGACTTCGAAAGATGAGTGTTCCGCTGACTCTGTACAACTAGCCTTAGCTATTTTTGTAAAAACAGGATAGTGGAATGGAAGAAGGGTTGCGAAAAGATTATAAAGAGGGTAGCCAGAGGTTATCCGCAAGGATCCATATAATGACCGATTTTCTGGTACATAGCCACAGAACCGCTACTAATGCACTAGAAGGCGGCAACGTGGCAAACAGTGGGGTTGCATACGTTGATGAAATTATGCCCCTGGTATCTGCAAACTTCAGGTTTCAATTAGAGAGTAAAGCCAAGGGCTCATCGCGTTCATCGTGGAATGGTGCACGAACATCGAACTGACAAGAGCAACTAACAAAATTGTTTAGCTTCTTCTATGAGGCACACTGAAAAGAAATCCAATAATAAAGTTAAACAACATACCAATAAAACGGAAAACTATGACAAGATACTTCGTCATTTATATTGACGAACATCTACACTTTAACGGACATGCCATACTATCAATTAACAAAGCAACGAAACTCATGCATAAACAGGCAAGACCGCAAGAACACGAGACAGACTACTTCTACAGACAATGAGGACATATTACACGGCACTCTTTGAGTCAATAACTTGTTTTTTTAGTCAGTGCTTGGCATATCGATTATGCTTAGGTTCGCAGAAAACCATTGTGAAGTGCGGCCAGAGGAGGAATCTCTGGGTCTTTCGACACGACCTCTGTTCAAACACTGTGTCTGGTACTGGGAGTTTCCCTTTAAATATTACAATTCACCACTGAGCAGCTGCCTACTGGCTGAACAGGGGAAGACGCGACAAAATAAGAGAAATAACTGGACGAGACGTAACCGACAAACAGAAATTAAACAAGTGGGGAATTGACTCATGGCAAACAGAATGGGACACAACCGACAAAGGACGACTCTTTCTTGCCAAGCGTCCGAGAGCAGATGAATTTGAGATACGTAAACCCAACACGTGACATGGTGCACTCTCTCACTGGCCACGGTCCTTATCCTGTGCACCTCCACAAGTTTGAGCTAAAACAGACTCAAAGTTGTGCATGTGATGAGAATGGCTCACCTGAACACACAGTGCTCATCTGCGATGCCCTTGGACGTACAAGACCGTGGTTAGGGAACCAAGACATAGGATAGTTAATAAGCAGACAGGATGACTGGAACTCTATAAACAATATCACAGACGAATTATCGTGAGCAATACATGCGGCATACAAGCAGGAGAGACCATACGCTACAATAAGACAGGTTTCACCCCTGACAGATCAGCAGTACATTGTAAACGACACAAATACGTACACAGGCACTGACTCGGATACTATATCACACACAGTGAAGACGAGATACGCATACAAACGTAGTAAAAGTAAGCTAAGGTTTTCCAATACTAAATCTAATCAATCTGAAAATGTAACTCTCTATGAAGTTGGTTGCTATACCATTTCACAGAATGTAACACTATCTGAAGACGTGATATTTCTTCTTCTTTCGCTGCATCAGGTGTGACTGGTTCGAAGTCTTATCGAGACCTTAGTGTGAACTTAGTGTGAAGCATCAAATCAACTCTCGATCTCCATTGTTACCTTAAGCCGGGTAACACGTTGTCAACTAGTTAATCAAATACATTATTAATTATGTATTTCCACAGTCAAGACAACGTGTGTAACAGATGTATACCAAGCACATAGAAGGTATAAAGGGAGGAATTGTCATAAATACCTAAGTCAAATTTATTGTCATCTCTTATTTCTTCTATTAAATACAGTTTTAATTTTAACTCAAAACACTTCCACTACATGTTATGTACCTTATTTATTATCATTATCCGTGTTGGCAATAAATTTAAACAAGATTGTATACATACATTTGTACCTTTTTCTGTTTTTCTTCTGTCTCTAGTTTTATCCTTTTGTAAAATTCTCAAAAATGTTGTAGAATTAAAAGTAAATTTGTATGATATAGCATGTAAAATCACAAAATGTACGACCTGGTATATAAGAACAGGCACCAGGCCTTTACTTGAGAAGTAAATAAAAATAAGTACTCAGTCCCTCGGAGATCAATGCTCATGTTGTCCCCTCGAATAGACCATGATGTCGCATGCCGTGTAGTCATGTTGTATGCAGTAAATTGGAAATTTGTGATAAGATTTTATGGGACCAAACTGCTGATGTCATCGGTCCCTAAGCTTCCGCACTAGTTAATCTAACTGAAACTAACTTAAGCTAAGGAGAACACACACCCCCATGCCCCAGGGATGACTCGAACCTCCGACGGGGACAGCCGCGCTGGTCATGACAAGGCGCTTAGACCGCGCGGCTACCCAGCTGTATGCAGTACTTCGCCCACTAGTACGGTAGTCCTTCAGATCCGTGCCATGAGCAGCTTCTACCATGGGCCGGAGCTGTGTTATTAGACACTCGGACTACCCATCACCGCTGGATGCTGTGCTATCAGTTCTGGATGCTGGACTCCGTCAACTGTGGTTTCAGATCACTGATCGTCTCGTAGGGCAGCAAGTGCAAGACCAACAGTAGAACAATCTCACACACAAGATGTTACCATACCATAACCAGACAATCGAGTGCAAACGACGTGATCGACATCGATCCTACTGAAGGAGTGCCAAAAGCCCTAGGGGTGGAGTACTTACGTCGTCGACGAGAGTCTTCACTCTGTGAT